>NC_136061.1:1017915100-1019239267 GCF_964261635.1 Lissotriton helveticus
CCAAGGTTCCTTGCCTCACGACAGGGAGCAGGAACTTCCCCCAGACAAGGTGGCCACCACGCCGACGACCAGGCAGACGGTGCACCCCCCACCACGAGCACCTCGGTCTTGCTCCCGTTCAACTTTAAACAGTTTGCAGACATCCAGGCAGCAAGATCTTTCATGCAGTTCCTGAAGATGTCAGCCGCAAGTCCGGGCGCGCGCGATAGGGAGATGACCAACTGCGTGTCATCGGCGTAGGACACCAAACGGAGACCATGCCCCTCCACGATAGTCGCCAGGGGGGAGACATAGATGTTGAATAGAGTTGGGCTCAGGGACGAACCCTGCGGTACGCCCTGGCCCAACTCAATCTCCCTAGAGTAGCAATCACCCAGTCTGACTTGGAAGCACCTCTCAGAAAGGAAGGACTTGATCCAACCAAGCGCAGCTCCTGTCACCCCTCCTCCATTCAGACACTGTAGCAAGGTGGAATGTGCTACAGTGTCGAATGCTGCGCTTAAGTCTAGAAGGATCAATGCCATCGTTTGGCCCTCATCTACTCCCTGTCTGAGTGCTTCCACTGCCACGAGGAGAGCAGACTCCGTCGAATGACGGGGGCGGAAGCCAAATTGCGAGTCGTGGAGTAGCGACGCCATCCCCACGAACTGCATAAGTTGTATGTTGGCTATTTTTTCCGCCACCTTCGCCATATAGGGAAGGAGAGAAATAGGACGGAGGTTATCCAGCTTTTCGAAGCTAACGTTGCTCTTCTTTTGCAGAGGAAGTACCACTGCCTGTTTCCAGGCCTTCGGGACCACCTGAGACTCAAAGGAGATGTCCAGTAACTGACGCACATAGGGCTCCAGTACTGGCAGACTGTCCTTTAGCCGACTGGGAGTGGTCGGATCTCTAGGGGAACCGGATTTTATGGATCCACAAATACGGAGAAGCTCCGTAGTGGAAGGAGTAGCAAAAGTGGTTAGCTGATGTTCCCCTTTCATTCTTGGGAATTCCGAGGGGATAGGACCATTGTCTGTCCTCTGGGGGAAGGAATTGTAAATATTGGAGACCTTAGTTGCAAAGAACTCAGCAATTCGATTGCAGCCCTCCATGGTGCAGAGTTTCTTAGGCACTGTGGCGGATTTTCCTATTGCAATAGATTTATAGATAGAGAAAAGCTCCTTGGTGGACTGCTTTGCTTCCTCTATCTTATTGCAGTAGTACAATGATTTGGCCTTCCTAATCAACGTGTGATAGGCACGTCTGCAATCAATGTAAACTGTTTTGGCCTGCGTGGAATAGGCTATCCTCCATTGCCTTTCGGCACGTTTACATGTTGCTTTGGCCGTTCGCAGATCTTCATTGTACCAAGGTGCCGATCGTTGCACTCGGCCCCCTAATTTCGCCATACCCAAAGGTGCCACCTGATTCAGGGCTTCCAAAATGCGATGGTCAAGATTGGAATTAATTTCATCAACCCCGTTACCCCCAGGATGACCTTTCTCGGTGAGTGCCAGGTTGAATTTGGCCTGGGAGAACGCTGTCCATCTGCGCCTAGGATGTTTATCAGCGGGACGGTCAATGGGACGTGGTCCCTGAATTTCGATGGTAAAGGGGACGAGGAGATGGTCAGACCATGCAATGGGAATCGGGTTTGGGCATCCACTTGGTTCCAGTTAGCAAAAACTGGGTCTAGAAGGTGGCCCAACTTATGGGTGGGTTGCAATACCTTCTGTTCGAATTGTAAGCTAGCCATCGTATGGCATAGCTCGCTCGCCACCCTGTCCGTGGGGGTATCTAGATGTAAGTTGAGATCCCCCAGGACCAGGTATTTGTCAGAGCGTAAAGCAGCTTCTGTAACGCCTTCCACTAGCTTTTCAATGAAGGCTGCAGTGGAACCTGGAGGGCGATAAATTAACAGGCCTTTCAAAGTGAAACAACCATTAATAGATATATATATATTCACTGAAAAAACCATAGGTTATAGACCATATATAGTTAGGAATTAGCATTTACAAAACCTTGAAAATTCACTGAAAAAACCATAGGTTATAGACCATATATAGTTAGGAATTAGCATTTACAAAACCTTATTTTACTCACACAAAACCATTGAAATTCCATATATAGTTAGTTGCACTGACTATATATCGCGCACCCGCAATCCACTGCTGATGATGTCACATATTACATCATTCATGACATGGTCAGTGACATCACTGATGACATCACTGATGACATCTCAAATGACATCACTGATGACATGACTGATAACAACATCCAGTGATTTTTTGTTTCTGTAAAGTTTAAATATGTCTTACATATTGAAGATTGAGTGGATGTGTAAGTGTCTGGACGAAGGATTTAGTAGGTGCATGACTAACTGTATGAGTGAGTGATTAAATGTGTCTCACTGAGTGCATGGGTTAGTGACTAAACTGTCTTAATTTGTGCATCATTATGTCTGTTGTTCTGTAAACTGCTGCATGTGTTGATCAGTAGCTGTATGAGTAACTATATGGGTTATTGATTGATTGCCCAAGTATTTGTATGGGAGACTGAGTGTGTGTGTGGCTGGCTGGGAGGTGTGTGACTCTGTGCAGATCAATGTGTACTTGTATCAATGATTGTATAAGAAGGTAAGTATGTGTTAGTATATGTTTGAAAATGTAAGGTGCTCTATGTTTAACTGTATAGACAAGAAAATGGAAGTGTCATTGATTCTTTACATGACTGACTAGGTGAGTGAGTAACTCCATGGATGAGTGGCAGACTGTGACTGTCTGTATAGGTGTATGAGTGCATATGATAGTGTTGTAAAGATGAGTGATTGTATGTATGAATGATTGTATGGGTGAATGAGTGAAGGTGTGTGTAGACGTAGGAATCAGTGAGTGCGTATGTAGTAACTAGTATTGGTGTGTCAATGGTTTCAAAAATTATACTCTGTATTTAACACTGGGTGAAACAGAGGTTATATTAAAATGTGAGGAGATGCATTGTATTGTCACATGAATGATATCATCAGTGATGTGGTCATTGATGTCAAATGAGATGTCATCAGTGATGTCATCAGTGATGTCATTTGAGATGTCATCAGTGATGTCATCAGTGATGTCACTGACCATGTCATGAATGATGTAATATGTGACATCATCAGCAGTGGATTGCGGGTGCGCGATATATAGTTAGTGCAACTAACTATATATGGAATTTCAATGGTTTTGTGTGAGTAAAATAAGGTTTTGTAAATGCTAATTCCTAACTATATATGGTCTATAACCTATGGTTTTTTCAGTGAATTTTCAAGGTTTTGTAAATGCTAATTCCTAACTATATATGGTCTATAACCTATGGTTTTTTCAGTGAATTTCATTGGTTTTTTAACAGCTAATATCTGTAGCTGTAAAATGTATTCTTCTTTAAATCCAAAAATATATTTTATATGTTTATGAATAATTTTTTTTTAAATATTTTTTTTTCTTCGTTCCCGCTTCGCGAATCGGGAAGCTTCCCGTTAGCTGACCTTGATGCCGTGAAATAGACCGCGAGCCGGTAAACGTTTCTTTACCGCAACTGCCGCGTTAGAAAACAACATCGTGACGCCTCCCGTCCGCATGACGTTTCGCGTTGTCGCGTGATACGTCATATGACGTGCTACGTTAGCGAACTGGTACGCGAAGCGAGTCGCAAAGCGCAGGTTTCTGGAAGCAAACCGGGAGGCCCTGCAAAGCGCTTAACGTAAACACAGCAGGTCATGTGACTTGGTAATAACACTTTTCATTGGTTCATTTCACTTTTGGTTTCCTAATGATGTAAGACTAGGTCATATAATCTAAAATGAACACTTTTCATTGGTTGAGAACTCTTGTTTTTCCCAAATGATGAAAATCCCTCCTTCTTTCCTCACTCTGACTTTCATCATTGTGAGAGAAAGACCCTTTGTGATCACTGAGCAATGGCTTCTTTAGTAGCTTCAGCTGGTGCTTCCCCACCACCTCCACCACATCCAAGGAAGAGTGGACCACCTGCTCAAGTTATAATTCAACAAGAAGAGGAAGAAGAGGAACAGGACGACGAGCACGAAGAGAGGCAGTTTTTGCCTGAGCAGCACAGGACGTCTCACCGGAAAGAAAACTTCATTTGGCAATTTTTTAAAATTCCCAAAGGTCAGAAAAAAGTAAATGCAAGATACGTAACTTGCCTTATATGTCAAGATAGACTGTCCAGAGGAACCGAGAAAAAATACAGTTTCGGAAACTACACAATGCATCGCCATATGACTAGGTGGCATCCTAACAACTACAGTGCTGCACAGTTTCGGAACGACCTAGATAATCTCCCTATTATGGCCAGAAGATCTGTTGTACCGGAAGTAACGGGACCAGAGGGCAGGGAGATGGTGCCAAATATACAAATGAAATTTGGTGAAGTAAAACACATCTGCGTATTTTGCGATGGATTCATTTCCTACGGAGAAAGAAGCATCACTCTGATCAACAGAGCTATTGACTATCATATACAAGTTTGTACGAAACGCCCAAAATAATAAATACTTCTTTTTTTGTTTTGTTGCTCCTGTTGAGCCCTTTACAATGAATCGTTTTCATTGCCCCCTCCAAGAAAAACCCAAAAAAATATAAAACTGTTCAGAAAAATTCAAAAAAAGTAAAAAAATGTTCCGAAAAATAATAAAAAAAATATAAAACAACAAAAACAATTAAAAAAAAGTTCTTTTCAGAACTACCTCCCCGTTATTAAAAAATTGGTACAATATTTGGAACTGTGCCAACCTCTATTTCTCTTAGTTCGCTTCCCAGTTCGCTCGCCGGTACGCGAACCGGAAGCGAACCAAAAACAGTAAGTATAAGGGAAGGAAACAGACACTTATGTTAAAAGAAAGACAGCTATAGGGGAGTAAACTAGAGATACTATTACCCGTAATCCACTGCTGATGATGTCACATATTACATCATTCATGACATGCTCAGTGACATCATCAGCAGAGGATTGCGGGTTTTTTGGCAACGTGCCTTATCCACGGTTTAATAACGCTGCCTTTTGCTTTATCTAAGTTTTCAAATTGTATGAAATATATACCAATAGGTCGTTATGAACCTTTAGGTAGTGCTTTTCTTCATGAGGTCTGGTCGCTTCCATACACATACAGATGTTTCAAAGATGATCAAGAAGTTTATCTGAATGGAGAGGAATGCACTGAGACGCCAGATCATTCACTAATGTGTAGGCACATACAGTTACACAGTTCATGCAACAAACACCGACCAAATATGGCTTGCGTGTTGCAAGGCACGCCAGTTCCTGCTATCATCCCCACGTTCAAGTTGTTGGAAAATGGTAGTTATTTGATGCTCAATAATGAAGATTGTTCTGGGTTAATTAAAAGTATTCCTTTTATCGTAACAGTAAGTGAACGGGTTATTTGCTGCAGAAATGTTCTATTTCCTCCCACACATGAACATAGGGAGTTTTCAATCTCGCCACAAATACCAACCTTGGGAGCAGATTTCAACGGCATGGCAAGAATAAGAGCTCTTTTGTCTCAGAGAGAGGTGGCCTTGAGTTCGGCCCGTGAAACTTTCGTGCTTCACATAGCGAACACCCGTACAGAGGTGCAGACCCTTTTCAATTCAGATTTGCCTTTCCATTTCAGCAAGATGGTTCGGACTATCTCTAACGCATCCTCCACAAAGGCCCTGGCGCACTTTTTTAAAGTTGTTACCAGTGGTCTCGTGACTTCATTTGAGAAAATCTTTGGAGTCATCCCTGCTTTCTTTCATTCGATTTTTTCCACTCTGCTTCGTGGATTGCCATTTTTACTTGCATTACCAGCGGACGCTCTTGTGCTTTTTTACATTTTTAAATATGGATGTCCCTCCTATGCAACCTCCCGCCCTGCAGCTGCTGACACTGTTCCGCAATCGCATGCTAGAATATTATGGCACAATGCCGTTGGCGATATTAAGCACGGCATATGGATTATCTTTTCGATTCTCCTACTTCACCTGTGTCCAGCCTGTATTTCACTGCCTGACCTGTGATTTCGATTGGGCCATTGATTTGTGTCTCTGCGGACCGGTTTCTCCTGACGTCGACTTTAATCAGCTGATGACTCCTATCATTACTCACGAGTTGGTTTGTCCTGGCGAAAGGATTATGGCTGTGGCATTGATGCATGGACTAATTGGTCCCTGGAATTTACTGGCGGCAACACAGTCTTTCTTGGAACAGAGCTTTCTTGAAAACCCACCGAGCTGTCCTCTGATGGTGATAGAGGATCCGGTGCTGGGAGAGCACATATGTTCTTTTCCGCTTTTAAATTGGATGGCTGAACTGTTTTCGGATGAAGACGGTGACTTCCTATTGGAGGCTGTTGCAGCTTATTTTGCATACACAGTTATGTCATAGACCTTTTTCATGTTTGATATGCTGAGTACTAGCATTTCATTGACAATTCATTGACTTATTTGTCAAGTTTTTATTATTTACCTTGCCTATTGGCTTAAGACTCGATAAAGTACTTGGCTGTTTTATTTTTCTTTAGCATTAAATTTTCCTAGTTTTAATGCTTTACCTTGCGGACCGTCCACATATAAACTTGCAATCTGCTCTCATGAGATGGCACTTCTATTATCTTATTCAGTTCGTTTCCGGATCATGGGGAGGTGTCATCTAGGTCCTGGATATCTTTACACCGTGTTAAGTTAGCATGGGCTCATTACCGGTTTAAACGCCATTTTTCCTTTTTTGCAACTTCTGCACACAAAAATTAGTTGTTGCTTTAGCTTTCAACCTAGTAGTTCATCGTGGTTTACATGAGAATAATATGTTATTGCTCTACTATCTGCTTTGCTTGTTAAACTATATCTGTACAGCGAGTGCTAAAGTTTCAAGAACAACACGATACAGAATTGTTATGAGGTCTGATCTCCACGACTTCATACTCATAACATAAGTGCAGCTTCTCCCAATTCTGGGCATGAGGCGGGTTTTATATTGCTTTGCCGAACACACATACACAACAGTTGATGCGGTTCACATGAAGAGAGAGCTGGTGTATGCTGATGTGATTCCTTCAAATCTAAGACACTAAAGTATGGGCACGCCCTAAACCAACACAAAGAGACCTTCTTAGCAAATAATATAATATGTGTATTAGGGAGGGTGAGATATAAGCAGCCGCGGGCTGTGGAGGGAGTTACGGTGAGGCAGGGAGGCGGGGAGGGGGAGAAGCAGGGTGGATCCCTCTCCACCCTGCCCCTCCCCCTCCCCGCCTCCCTGCCCCACCGTAACTCCCTCCACGGCCCGCGGCTGCTTATAAGTGTTGCTAACTCTTATTCATTTACAGCATATTAACATACTGTCACCATTCGCTTTTTATGTACTAGTAACTATGCTGGTAATTTTGCTACTGATAATATGTGTACTTGTATTATCTAAGATACTACGCCTGAGAAGACGGCATTAGTAAATAAACATTTCAAATACACATGTGTTCTTCTTAACTCCATGTTCTGGTTTCTAAGAAATATATAACGACCGACTGTTCATGAGTTCCACGTATCCTGAGGTACTATAAGTTCATATTCTGGATTGTCTAAACATTGAGAGTTTGTTATATCCAATGTGACACTGTACCTAGCTTGCTAAGGGGTTTTTGATTACTAAGGTGAGTTTTGGGACACCCTAATTCGCCGAGGTTCCAATCCTCTGTCCACAGTTCTGTGTGAGAACAGAAACCCTGCGACAGGGGCACCCCCGACCCTTGCTGGAGCTTCATCACACTTGCGATACAACTCCAGCAATGCGCCACCTTTACGGCACAGATACATCACGCATCTGTGCTGTTTTTGCCCCATGATGCGCCGCATTGTAAATGCAGCACACCATAGGTGACGGAACAGCGGCACAGAATGACTAACACATCCCTGGTGATGCGCCAGTCATCATAAATCTATCCCTATGCTTCTTATCTTGTTAGAGATGAACCGCCATATGTATCATCAAAGTTTTTTGCATTTCCTAAATAGCGAACTTTAAGGAATAAATAGCGATTCTTTACCATTCCTAGTTTGCGATGAGCTATTTGCTAATTACAAATTACCCATTCATTTCCTTCATTTCCATAGGGCGGTTGGACTCACTTTTAGCTCGAACGGCTGAATGGATTTGCACGAAACTTGGCAAAATTGTAGGGACTGGTAGCCCGATGTGCCTTTGCTATGTCTCAAGATATATGCTCCAGTGGTTTTTACGAAAATTAACTTTGAAAAATATATATTGGGCTACATTGGCCTATATATATGTTGGAACCCAAATGTAGCCCAATGTAGCCCAATGAAGCCCAATGAAGCCCAATGTAGCCCAATGTAGCCCAAAGATGGCCGCCAGAGACGAAAAAAAGCAAATGTAGCCCAAATATCAGCCAGATGTAGCCCAACTATAGCCCAGTGACAGAATGACCAATCAGCGTCGCAAACCTCCGTTACGCGAAGCGGAGCGCTGTTACAGATATATATCTTTTTTTGAACGTTAATTTCTCAAAATCCACTGGAGCACATATATTGAGACCTAGCAAAGGCACATCGGGCTACCAGTCCCTAATATTTTACCAAGTTTCGTGCAAATCCATTCAGCCGTTCGATTATTATTATTATTATTTTTTTTTTGCCCCGCGGGGCCCTTTTAAAACCTCCACATCAAACCTAGGGGGTCAGCGAGGATCTACTATTCCCCCTTATGGTCATTTGCCCCTTCGCTTTCGCCTCCTCTTGTCTCTCGATCCTACCGAGAGACAAGATGGCGGCCGCTACGGACTGTTTGGAATGTTGACAGACGCCGGAGAACCAATCAGCTTTGCTTCACAAAGCTCCGTTGCGCGAAAAGTACGCGTCCTGGAGCGCTGCCCGGTCCGCTGTTACAGATATATATCTTTTTTTAAACGTTAATTTCTCAAAATCCACTGTAGCACATATATTGAGACCTACAAAAGGCACATCGGGCTACCAGTCCCTACAATTTTGCCAAGTTTCATGCAAATCCATTCAGCCGTTCGGGCTAAAAGTGAGGCCAACCGCCCTATGGAAAACTCAATGTTAAAAACACGTTTTGGGACCCCCCTTTTTTCTCGGCCCCCCCTTGACGAACCCCCCCCAAATTTTCAAGGGCTGCTCAGAAACAAAATGTGCAATTTTCCTGAAAATTTCAGCCAATTCCGTCCACAAACGCCAAAGTTATTAGACATAGAATTTTCAAAAATCCCATAGAGAAAAAATCCTAACTATATATACCTACTGGCGACCGCCAGTAGGTAATATATATATATATATATATATATATATATATATATATATATATATATATATATATATATATATTACCTACTGGCGATAGCCAGTAGGTATATATAGTTAGGATTTTTTTCCTATGGGATTTTTGAAAATACTATGTCGAATAACTTTGGCGTTTGAGGACAGAATTGGCTGACATTTTCAGGAAAATGGAACATTTTGTTTCTGAGCAGCCCCTGAAAATTTGGGGGGATTTCGTCAAGGGGGGCCGAGAAAAAAGGGGGGTCCCAAAACGTGTTTTTCCCATGCAATTTTCCATAGGGCGGTTGGCCTCACTTTTAGCCTGAACGGCTGAATGGATTTACACCAAACTTGGCAAAATTGTAGGGACTGGTAGCCCGATGTGCCTTTGCTATGTCTCAAGATATAGGCTCCAGTGGTTTTTACGAAAATTAACTTTGAAAAATATATATTGGGCTACATTGGGCTATATATATGTTGGAGCCCAAATGTAGCCCAATGTAGCCCAATGTAGCCCAATGTAGCCCAATGTAGCCCAAAGATGGCCACCAGAGACAAAAAAACAAATGTAGCCCAAATATCAGCCAGATGTAGCCCAACTATAGCCCAATGACAGAATGTCCCAGAGTGTTCTAAAGAACAACTAGAGCGCTAACAGTCCTACTTATTACAAAGGCATGGCACACCTGAAGCCATCTTGATTGGAATAAAGTGGTAACTCTTAAAACATTTAATTTAAAAAGGAACAAAATGAGGGGGTATATTTTGCCATAGAAAGTATGATTAGTGCTGCAGAAAGAAAAATTAGGGCACATTTTGAGTGACTTCTCAAATCCTCTTCAATTTCATTAAAGAAATTCTGACATGCAGACTGAAACATGCACTTTGAATACCAGCAGCAGACTTCCCTGGTGAGCAGTAGCTTTACTACAGTGATCTAATGAGCAACTAGAGTGCTAACATTCAGAATTTATGGCAAATGTGTGACACATCTGAATGCCTTCTTGATGGAACCAAAGTAAACAAGCATTGAAAATGCAATAGATCTCGCCCTCGTTTAAGTTAAAGCCATTCTGTTTGTAATGAGGTGGCTTTTTAGCTTTGCTTTTATTAGTGTTTTTTAAAATTTCATGTAAATAACATGCATCTGTATGCATATATGTATATGTATGCATGCATTTATATTTGTATTTATATAGATATACATATTATATATGTTTATATATGTATGTATATACATACACATACATATATATAAATGCATATGCATATATATGCATATATATATGTGAATATGTGTGCGTGTAGAGAGAGGTAGAGGTGTAGAGGTAGAGAGGTAGAGGTAGAGAGGCAGCGGTAGAGAGGTAGAGACTAGTAGAGAGAGAAGTAGAGAGAGGTAGAGAGGCAGAGAGTAGAGAGTGAGTAATAGAGAGTAGAGAGTGAGTAGTAGAGAGTAGTAGAGAGAAGTAGAGAGAGTAGCAGAGAGTGAGTAGTAGAGAGTAGTAGAGTGAATAGTAGAGTGAGTAGTAGAGAGTAGTAGAGAGTGAGTAGTAGAGAGTGAGTAGTAAAGAGTAGTAGAGAGTAAGTAGTAGAGTGAGTAGTAGAGAGCAGTAGAGAGTGAGTAGTAGAGAGTAGTAAAGAGTGAGTAGTAGAGAGTAGTAGAGAGTGAGTAGTAGAGAGTAGTAGAGAGTGAGAGAGAGAATAGTAGAGAGCAGTCGAGAGTGAGTAGTATTGTGAGTAGTAGAGACTAGTAGAGAGAGAGTAGTAGAGAGTGAGCAGTAGAGAGTAGTAGAGAGTGAGTAGTAGAGTGAGTAATAGAGAGTGAGTAGTGGAGAGAGAGTAGTAGAGAGTGAGTAGTAGAGAGTAGTAGAGAGTGAGAAGTAGAGAGTGAGTAGTAGAGAGTAGTAGAGAATGAGTAGTAAAGAGTGAGTACTAGAGAGAGAGTAGTAGAGAGTGAGCAGTAGAGAGTAGTAGATAGTGAATAGTAGGGAGTGAGTAGTAGAGAGAGAGTAGTAGAGAGTAGTAGAGTAGTAGAGAATGAGTAGTAGAGAGTGAGTATTTGAGAGTAGTGGAGTAGGAGAGAGTAAGTAGTAGAGAGTAGTGGAGAATATTCCAAAGTTTGGCACAGCACCACTTGCACAATAAGTCCAATCAAACATTTCACTTAGAGTCCTTGTTGAAACGCTGAATCTTGGTGTATATTCAAATGCTTTTATTTTCCTTACGTTTATGTACCACAGCCAGCCGAAACGTTTCGTTCTGTACAACAGAACTTCTTCAGGGCGTTCTTATTTCCTTCAAGTTATGTCGGTATCCTGTTGTCATATAACTAGATATTTCTTCCAAATGTTAGACGAGAGTACATTCTTATTCAAAGTGACTAGGTATCAATTTTACCCACACAATTCGGGCAGACTTGAGTAATTTATAGCATCCTCAAAGTCAGTCTTTCAAAAATTCCAAAGTATAGGACATGATAATCCAAATCCAAATGTTTCTCAAGAAAAGTCATTTTCAATCGTTCGGAATATCGGTGTTTGGGCAGATATGACCCAGGGACCCCCAGTATGCAAGGGGAATTAGTCCCCCCTCTGCAAACGCGCCAGTGGCCTGCGTTGCAGAGAGGTGTAAAAAGGGGCATAGCCTCATTACACCTCTGTGCAATGCAGCCCCCTGGCGCATACTGGAGGTTCCAGGTGGGCTAGTTGGCCCCCAGGGACCCCTAGTATGCAAGGGGAATTAGTTCCCCCTCTTCAAACATGCACGGGGGCTGCGTTGCAGAGAGGTGTAAAAAAGGGTGTGGCCTCATTACACATCTCTGCAATGCAGCCCCCTGGCGCATACTGGAGGCTCCTGGTGGGCTAGTTGCCCCCAGGGACCCCCAGTATGCAAGGGGCATTAGTTCCCCCTCTGCAAACGCGGCAGGGGGCTGCGTTGCAGAGAGGTGTAACAAGGGGCATAGCCTCATTACACCTCTGCAATGCAGCTCCCTGGCGCATACTGGAGGTTCCAGGTGGGCTAGTTGGCCCCCAGGGGCCCCCAGTATGCAAGGGGAATTAGTTCCCCCTCTTCAAACATGCACGGGGCTGCGTTGCAGAGAGGTGTAAAAAGGGGCGTGGCTTCATTACACCTCTCTGCAATGCAGTCCCCTGGCGCATACTGGAGATTCCTGGTGGGCTTTCAGGTCATATATAGTTAGGAATTAGCATTAAAAAAACTTTGAAATTCACTGAAAAAAACATAGGTTTCAGGCCTTATATAGTTAGGAATTAGCATTTAAAAAACATATGAAATTCACTGAAAAAACCATAGGTTTCACACCAGTTATAGTTAGGAATTAGCATTTAAAAAACCTATTAAATTCACTGAAAAAACCATAGGTTTGACACCAGTTATAGTTAGCTGGAAATTTTACTGACATAAAACCATTGAAATTCCCACGTTATAGTTAGTTGGACTCACTATAACTTGCGCGCCTGCAATGCACTGCTGATGACGTCACATATTACATCAGTCATGACATGGTCAGTGACATCACTCATGACATCACTGATGACACCATCCTTGTGACAGAATGACAGACCTCCTTTCAGTGTAATGTAACCCTTTAAACACATATTCATAAATAGAAACTAAAATTTTTAAAAAAAATAGAGATACCCATACCAGTTACAACAACCAATTCAGTAATACCACCATCTATATACACATCCACTCATTCACCAACAGTTCTATATAGTCACTCATACATCTATTCACTTATCATATGTAGTGAAACACCTATACATCCTGTTACACACCGACAGTCATCCAAAAGTTACTCACACACATAATCACACATGCAAATAAACTATTGAACATCCATTTATTTGCATATACAGCTATACACACACTACCACCTTACTTCTAAGGAAACTTACACATACTCTCTTAAACAATCACTTATAGAAACACATACTTATTTAAACAAGAACTCTTTCAATCTCTCACTCTCACATATACTCACTTATATACATCAATACTCACATATACTAGATTAAAACATATGTAGTTACTGATAAAGACGCTAGTGAGACAGTCATTCACTCACTAACACACACATATACACACTCATCCACCCATACAGTCCTGCACATATGCTGTCTTCAAAACACATACAAACAGTGAGTCAGTCATTGATGCATCTATGTGCTAAGTAACACCCCCACCAAACCATACAGACACTCATACTGATACTAAAAAAAATCTAATACTCACCAACCCATGCAGCCACTTATACACAAAGTGAAACACTGATACAAACATTTAAATATTTAAACAATACTCGCTAATATATGTATTCACTAAGATACACTTAATAAGCCAGTTAACCAATCAATTTAAAAAAAAAAAAAATCCATTAAGACACTTATTTAAACATTTATTCTTCCATCGACCTTTACATATACATATATAAAACATATTTATTTTTCAGAAAGACACACATTCACTGGATGGTGTCATCAGTGATGTCATGAGTGATGTCACTGACCATGTCATGAGTGATGTAATATGTGACGTCATCAGCAGTGCATTGCAGGCGCGCAAGTTATAGTGAGTCCAACTAACTATAACGTGGGAATTTCAATGGTTTTATGTCAGTAAAATTTTCAGCTAACTATAACTGGTGTCAAACCTATGGTTTGTCAGTGAATTTAATAGGTTTTTTAAATGCTAATTCCTAACTATAACTGGTGTGAAACCTATGTTTTTTTCAGTGAATATATATATATATATATATATATATATTTATATTACCTACTGGCGGTCGCCAGTAGGTATATATAGTTAGGATTTTTTCTCTATGGGATTTTTGAAAATTCTATGTCTAATAACTTTGGCGTTTGTGGACGGAATTGGCTGAAATTTTCAGGAAAATGGCACATTTTGTTTCTGAGCAGCCCCTGAAAATTTTGGGGGGGTTCGTCAAGGGGGGGCCGAGAAAAAAGGGGGGTCCCAAAACGCGTTTTTCCCATGTTAATTTCCATAGGGCGGTTGGCCTCACTTTTAGCCCGAACGGCTGAATGGATTTGCACGAAACTTGGCAAAATTGTAGGGACTGGTAGCCCGATGTGCCTTTTGTAGGTCTCAATATATGTGCTCCAGTGGATTTTGAGAAATTAACGTTTAAAAAAAGATATATATCTGTAACAGCGGACTGGGCAGCGGCCCAGGACGCGTACTTGTCGCGCAACGGAGCTTTGTGAAGCGAAGCTGATTGGTTCTCCGGCGTCTGTCAACATTCCAAACAGTCCGTAGCGGCCGCCATCTTGTCTCTCGGTAGGATCGAGAGACAAGAGGAGGTCAAAACAAAGGGGGAAATAACTATAAGGGGGCATAGTAGATCCTCGCTGACCCCCTAGGTTTGATGTGGAGGTTTTAAAAGGGCCCCGCGGGGCAAAAAAAAATAATAATAATAATAATCGAACGGCTGAATGGATTTGCACGAAACTTGGCAAAATATTAGGGACTGGTAGCCCGATGTGCCTTTGCTAGGTCTCAATATATGTGCTCCAGTGGATTTTAAGAAATTAACGTTCAAAAAAAGATATATATCTGTAACAGCGCTCCGCTTCGCGTAACGGAGGTTTGCGAAGCTGATTGGTCATTCTGTCACTGGGCTATAGTTGGGCTACATCTGGCTGATATTTGGGCTACATTTGTTTTTTTGTGTGTCTGGCGGCCATCTTTGGGCTACATTGGGCTACATTGGGCTACATTTGGGCTCCAACATATATATAGGCCAATGTAGCCCAATATATATTTTTCAAAGTTAATTTTCGTAAAAACCACTGGAGCATATATCTTGAGACATAGCAAAGGCACATCGGGCTACCAGTCCCTACAATTTTGCCAAGTTTCGTGGAAATCCATTCAGCCGTTCGAGCTAAAAGTGAGTCCAACCGCCCTATGGAAATGAAGGAAATGAATGGGTAATTTGTAATTAGCAAATAGCTCATCGCAAACTAGGAATGGTAAAGAATCGCTATTTATTCCTTAAAGTTCGCTATTTAGGAAATGCAAAAAACTTTGATGATACATATGGCGGTTCATCTCTAACAAGATAAGAAGCATAGGGATACATTTATGATGACTGGCGCATCACCAGGGATGTGTTAGTCATTCTGTGCCGCTGTTCCGTCACCTATGGTGTGCTGCATTTACAATGCGGCGCATCATGGGGCAAAAACAGCACAGATGCGTGATGTATCTGTGCCGTAAAGGTGGCGCATTGCTGGAGTTGTATCGCAAGTGTGATGAAGCTCCAGCAAGGGTCGGGGGTGCCCCTGTCGCAGGGTTTCTGTTTTCACACAGAACTGTGGACAGAGGATTGGAACCTCGGCGAATTAGGGTGTCCCAAAACTCACGTTAGTAATCAAAAACTCCTTAGCAAGCTAGGTACAGTGTCACATTGGATATAACAAACTCTCAATGTTTAGACAATCCAGAATATGAACTTATAGTACCTCAGGATACGTGGAACTCATGAACAGTCGGTCGTTATATATTTCTTAGAAACCAGAACATGGAGTTAAGAAGAACACATGTGTATTTGAAATGTTTATTTACTAATGCCGTCTTCACAGGCGTAGTATCTTAGATAATACAAGTACACATATTATCAGTAGCAAAATTACCAGCATAGTTACTAGTACATAAAAAGCGAATGGTGATAGTATGTTAACATGCTGTAAATGAATAAGAGTTAGCAACACTTATAAGCAGCCGCGGGCCGTGGAGGGAGTTACGGTGGGGCAGGGAGGCGGGGAGGGGGAGGGGGAGGGGCAAGGTAGAGAGGGCTCCACCCTGCTTCTCCCCCTCCCCGCCTCCCTGCTTCACCGTAACTCCCTCCACGGCCCGCGGCTGCTTATATCTCACCCTCCCTAATACACATATTATATTATTTGCTAAGAAGGTCTCTTTGTGTTGGTTTAGGGCGTGCCCATACTTTAGTGTCTTAGATTTGAAGGAATCACATCAGCATACACCAGCTCTCTCTTCATGTGAGCCGCATCAACTGTTGTGTATGTGTGTTCGGCAAAGCAATATAAAACCCGCCTCATGCCCAGAATTGGCAGAAGTTGCACTTATGTTATGAGTATGAAGTCGTGGAGATCAGACCTCATAACAATTCTGTATCGTGTTGTTCTTGAAACTTTAGCACTCGCTGTACAGATATAGTTTAACAAGCAAAGCAGATAGTAGAGCAATAACATATTATTCTCATGTAAACCACGATGAACTACTAGGTGGAAAGCTAAAGCAACAACTAAGTGTCGTGTGCAGAAGTTGCAAAAAAGGAAAAATGGCGTTTAAACCGGTAATGAGCCCATGCTAACTTAACACGGTGTAAAGATATCCAGGACCTAGATGACACCTCCCCATGATCCGGAAACGAACTGAATAAGATAATAGAAGTGCCATCTCATGAGAGCAGATTGCAAGTTTATATGTGGACGGTCCGCAAGGTAAAGCATTAAAAACTAGGAAAATTTAATGCTAAAGAAAAATAAAACAGCCAAGTACTTTATCGAGTCTTAAGCCAATAGGCAAGGTAAATAATAAAAACTTGACAAATAAGTCAATGAATTGTCAATGAAATGCTAGTACTCAGCATATCAAACATGAAAAAGGTCTATGACATAACTGTGTATGCAAAATAAGCTGCAACAGCCTCCAATAGGAAGTCACCGTCTTCATCCGAAAACAGTTCAGCCATCCAATTTAAAAGCGGAAAAGAACATACGTGCTCTCCCAGCACCGGATCCTCTATCACCATCAGAGGACAGCTCGGTGGGTTTTCAAGAAAGCTCTGTTCCAAGAAAGACTGTGCTGCCGCCAGTAAATTCCAGGGACCAAGTAGTCCATGCATCAATGCCACAGCCATAATCCTTTCGCCAGGACAAACCAACTCGTGAGTAATGATAGGAGTCATCAGCTGATTAAAGTCGACGTCAGGAGAAACCGGTCCGCAGAGACACAAATCAATGGCCCAATCGAAATCACAGGTCAGGCAGTGAAATACAGGCTGGACACAGGTGAAGTAGGAGAATCGAAAAGATAATCCATATGCCGTGCTTAATATCGCCAACGGCATTGTGCCATAATATTCTAGCATGCGATTGCGGAACAGTGTCAGCAGCTGCAGGGTGGGAGGTTGCATAGGAGGGACATCCATATTTAAAAATGTAAAAAAGCACAAGAGCGTCCGCTGGTAATGCAAGTAAAAATGCCAATCCACGAACCAGAGTGGAGAAAATAGAATGAAAGGAAGCAGGGATGAGTCCAAAGATTTTCTCAAATGAAGTCACGAGACCACTGGTAACAACTTTAAAAAAGTGCGCCAGGGACTTTGCGGAGGATGCGTTAAAGATAGTCGGAACCATCTTGCTGAATTTGAAAGGCAAATCTGAATTGAAAAGTGTGTGCACCTCTGTACGGGTGTTCGCTATGTGAAGCACGAAAGTTTCACGGGCCGAACTCAAGGCCACCTCTCTCTGAGACAAAAGAGCTCTTATTCTTGCCATGCCGTTGAAATCTGTCCCAAGGTTGGTATTTGTGGCCAGATTGAAAACTCCCTATGTTCATGTGTGGGAGGAAATAGAACATTTCTGCAGCAAATAACCCGTTCACTTACTGTTACGATAAAAGGAATACTTTTAATTAACTCAGAACAATCTTCATTATTGAGCATCAAATAACTACCATTTTCCAACAACTTGAACGTGGGGATGATAGCAGGAACTGGCGTGCCTTGCAACACGCAAGCCATATTTGGTCGGTGTTTGTTGCATGAACCGTGTAACTGTATGTGCCTACACATTAGTGAATGATCTGGCGTCTCAGTGCATTCCTCTCCATTCAGATAAACTTCTTGATCATCTTTGAAACATCTGTATGTGTATGGAAGCGACCAGACCTCATGAAGAAAAGCACTACCTAAAGGTTCATAACGACCTATTTGTATATATTTCATACAATTTGAAAACTTATATAAAGCAAAAGGCAGCGTTATTAAACCGTGGATAAGGCACGTTGCCAAAAAACCCGCAATCCTCTGCTGATGATGTCACTGAGCATGTCATGAATGATGTAATATGTGACATCATCAGCAGTGGATTACGGGTAATAGTATCTCTAGTTTACTCCCCTATAGCTGTCTTTCTTTTAACATAAGTGTCTGTTTCCTTCCCTTATACTTACTGTTTTTGGTTCGCTTCCGGTTCGCGTACCGGGGAGCGAACTGGGAAGCGAACTAAGAGAAATAGAGGTTGGCACAGTTCCAAATATTGTACCAATTTTTTAATAACGGGGAGGTAGTTCTGAAAAGAACTTTTTTTTTTATTTTTCAGAACATTTTTTTACTTTTTTTGAATTTTTCTGAACAGTTTTATATTTTTTTGGGTTTTTCTTGGAGGGGGCAATGAAAATGATTCATTGTAAAGGGCTCAACAGGAGCAACAAAACAAAAAAAAGAAGTATTTATTATTTTGGGCGTTTCGTACAAACTTGCATATGATAGTCAATAGCTCTGTTGATCAGAGTGATGCTTTTTTCTCCGTAGGAAATGAATCCATCGCAAAATACGCAGATGTGTTTTACATCACCAAATCTCATTTGTATATTTGGCACCATCTCCCTGCCCTCTGGTCCCGTTACTTCCGGTACAACAGATCTTCTGGCCATAATAGGGAGATTATCTAGGTCGTTCCGAAACTGTGCAGCACTGTAGTTGTTAGGATGCCACCTAGTCATATGGCGATGCATTGTGTAGTTTCCGAAACTGTATTTTTTGTCGGTCCCTCTGGACAGTCTATCTTGACATATAAGGCAAGTTACGTATCTTGCATTTACTTTTTTCTGACCTTTGGGAATTTTAAAAAATTGCCAAATGAAGTTTTCTTTCCGGTGAGACGTCCTGGGCTGCTCAGGCAAAAACTGCCTCTCTTCGTGCTCGTCCTCCTGTTCCTCTTCTTCCTCTCCTTGTTGAATTATAACTTGAGCAGGTGGTCCACTCTTCCTTGGATGTGGTGGAGGTGGTGGGGAAGCACCAGCTGAAGCTACTAAAGAAGCCATTGCTCAGTGATCACAAAGGGTCTTTCTCTCACAATGATGAAAGTCAGAGTGAGGAAAGAAGGAGGGATTTTCATCATTTGGGAAAAACAAGAGTTCTCAACCAATCAAAAGTGTTCATTTTAGATTATATGACCTAGTCTTACATCATTAGGAAACCAAAAGTGAAATGAACCAATGAAAAGTGTTATTACCAAGTCACATGACTTGCTGTGTTTACGTTAAGCGCTTTGCAGGGCCTCCCGGTTTGCTTCCAGAAACCTGCGCTTTGCGACTCGCTTCGCGTACCAGTTCGCTAACGTTGTACGTCATATGATGTATCACGCGACAACGTGAAACGTCATGCGGACGGGAGGCGTCACGATGTTGTTTTCTAACGCGGCACTTGCGGTAAAGAAACGTTTACCGGCTCGCGGTCTATTTCGCGGCATCAAGGTCAGCTAACGGGAAGCTTCCCGATTCGCGAAGCGGGAACGAAGAAAAATAAATATTTAAAAAAAAAATTATTCATAAACATATAAAATATATTTTTGGATTTAAAGAAGAATACATTTTACAGCTACAGATATTAGCTGTTAAAAAACCAATGAAATTCACAGAAAAAACCATAGGTTATAGACCATATATAGTTAGGAATTAGCATTTACAAAACCTTGAAAATTCACTGAAAAAACCATAGGTTATAGACCATATATAGTTAGGAATTAGCATTTAGAAAACCTTATTTTACTCACACAAAACCATTGAAATTCCATATATAGTTAGTTGCACTAACTATATATCGCGCACCCGCAATCCACTGCTGATGATGTCACATATTACATCATTCATGACATGGTCAGTGACATCACTGATAACATCACTGATGACATCTCAAATGACATCACTGATGACATCACTGATGACATCTCAAATGACATCACTGATGACATCATGACACACCAATACCAGTTACTACATAAGCACTCACTGATTCCTACGTCTACACACACATTCACTCATTCACCCATACAATCACTCATACATACAGTCACTTATTATTACAACACTATCATATGCACTCATACACCTATGCAGACAGTCACACACTGCCACTCATCCATGGAGTTACTCACACACCAAGCCAGTCCTGTAAAGAATCAATCACACTTCCATTTCTTCATCTATACAGTTAAACACAGAACACCATACTTCAGTGACATCACTGATGACATCACTAATGACATCTGAAATGACATCACTGATGACATCTCAAATGACATCACTGATGACATCATGACACACCAATACCAGTTACTACATACACACTCACTGATTCGTACGTCTACACACACATTCACTCATTCACCCATACAATTACTCATACATACAGTCACTTATTATTAGAACACTATCATATGCACTCATACACCTAGTCAGTCCTGTGAAGAATCAATCACACTTCGATTTCCTCATCTATAGTTAAACACAGAACACCATACTTTTCACACATATACTAACACATACTTACTCTCTTATACAATCACTGATACAAGTACACATTGATATGCACAGAGTCACACACCTCCCAGCCAGCCACACACACACTCAGTCTTCCATACATCCAGTCATTCTTCAATATGTAAAACGTATTTAAACTTTACAAAAACACACAGACACTAGATGATGTCATCAGTGATGTCATTTGAGATGTCATCAGTGATGTCATCAGTGATGTCACTGACCATGTCATGAATGATGTAATATGTGACATCATCAGCAGTGGATTGCGGGTGCGCGATATATAGTTAGTGCAACTAACTATATATGGAATTTCAATGGTTTTGTGTGAGTAAAATAAGGTTTTCTAAATGCTAATTCCTAACTATATATGGTCTATAACCTATGGTTTTTTCAGTGAATATATATATATATATATATCTGTATATATGTATTACCTATTGGCAGTCGCCAGTAGGTAGTTATAGTTGGGATCTATTGTCCATAGGAAATCCGCAACATTCTATTTGTAATAACTTTGGCGCCGGTTGACGAATCTTCGCGAAATTTTTAAAACTGGTGGGGCGCTCCAGTCCGCTCCTATCCTGAAAGTCTCTGGGTGATTCATCAAGCGGGGGCCGAGAAAAAAGGGGGGTCCCTAAACATGTTTCACCATGCAATTTTCTATAGGAACCTTTCAACGCGGCTACAGCTCGAACTGCTGAACGGAAGTACACCAAATTTGGCAAAGAGGTAGTCCTTAGTTCAGTTTTGTCCCTTTTGCTTACATGGTGTAAATCTGTTCAGTAGTTCCTGAGAAAATGACATTTAAATGTACATTTGTCTTTTTGTTTAATAGTAGTTTTGTTTTTTTTCTCAGTTTTTAGCTGTTGTGTTGTTACTCTGTACTCCGTTCTCTTCGCCAAAGCGCCGGGATGCTCTTTTGAGTAGCCGTGCTCTATAGAAGAAAATAAATAACATAACATAACATAACATAAACATAACATATATATCTATAGCCTTGCAGGATCCACGCATTCCGAGTGCACCCTAAGCGCACATTCCCGATCACGCACTGAATGATAATTGGCTGTCAAGTGGTTGTCAATATTCAAAACCAGGAAGTGTTGGCAGCCATTTTGCGCCTCTGTAGATGCAAGGCTGAAGTAGTTAGTGGAATAAGTGTGAGAAACGTATAAAGGGGGCAGGGTAGAAATACCCTGACCTTCTAGATCTGCTTAGGGGGTCCCACAATGATCCCTAAGGCCCAATAAAATGTGTTTTAAAAAAAAAAAATATGGCAAAGTATGCGCAGGGTGCACGGATCCTGCCATAAACAGAAAGTAAATATAACGGAGCTTCTTTTATAATTAGCCCCCGGGGGCCAATTCCTCGGGGCAAATTTTTTTAATTTATGGGGGGGCCCAGAGGGGTCCCCCAGCCCCGGGGACCGCCACCCCCTGGGACTACAAAATAAATGGTTGGGGGGCTCCAAGGCTCCACCGTCAAAATTTGTGGTTGGGGGTCTCAACGACACCCCCAAGCTCCGGGGACCACCACGCCCCAGGGCATTGTGTATTGTTTAAGGGGGCCATACAGCCCCCTTCCTGGAGCCTTGTTGTGGCCCTGGGGACCGCCACCCCCTAGGGCCGACTCCTGTAGTGTCCCGAGGAGCCCACCCATCGGGACACTACTGTTTGCTATGAGAGGGCGGGAGTCTCGCGGCTCCCACCCTCCCATAGCAAACTTGGTTTGGATTTTGAAAAAGAGAGCAGGGAAACCTGCTCTCTCTTTTAAAATCCGTACCAGATTGCTTTTTCCCACGGGGAGCTGCATGTTTGCAGGTCCCCATGTGGAAAAGCAATGCCGTCTCCTGAAGGACGCGGCGGGACTGTGGGGGCATTGGGGCTCCCACCACGGTCCCCAACGTTTTATATAAGCCCCGGGGGATGGGGTCCCCAGGGATAATAGAAATTAGTGATAGGGGCTATTTTTTTATGGTAAAATTAGGAGTCGCGCATGGGCGCTCAGCGTGGCCCCCTGGTGTGCAAATGTTGGATGCATGACTCACAACGTGGAGGGTGCAGGACTCCAATGCGTTTGGTGCACGACTTCAACGCATTTGGTGCACAACTCTGACGCGTTAGGTGTGCGACTCTAAGCAAAAAAATATATTTTTGAGATATACATCAAGCTTTTGTGTTTAGTTCTTTAGTTCTTGGGTGGCTCTAAAAAGAGCCCTGGTCTTTATTGAGAGATGTTGGTACCTACAAGTAAGTACCTATGCAGAATCTAAAGTTCAAGAGAAAGACTGTTACCCTTATCTGTAAAATGTACACCATCTCTCCTATAGATGCCATCCATATTGAAACGCAGATTGTTGTGGTAAATGGACCCCATTCTATAATCTTGGAGAAAAGCAGAAACAGATTTATTGACATGTTTCCTAGCTTTCCCAATCTGTGGACAAAATTGATTGGACCAGTTCCATTTCTGCCTTTGGCATATGTTAGAATAGACAAAGGCAGTTTGGGGGAAAAGTGACATAAATTCTGAAAGGTGTCCTTTATAAACATTTCCAGACCTACCCCAGTGAAAGTGTCTAGGTCATTGCCATCACAGTGTACAATTATGTGGTCAGGATGTTGGAGATGCAAAAAGGATTTAACCAATGGCATCCATTGGAGCCACTTTAACCCTCTCTGTCCAATCCATTTAATGTCTACATTTGGTAAAGCTAGGTGTTTGTCCATGCTTCTGTTTTCTGCATACCTTTGGCTCTAGAAAATATAGCTGTGTCCCACAATCCACACTTTAAGCATCTTGAAGGGAGGTCTGGATGCACTCAGATGGTCTCTGTATGTGAAATGGCAGATTGAGAAGTGAGAATTTTCTAAAATGGTGGATAGGATGCAGTTTTGAAAAAGAAAAGAAATGATTGGCTGTTTAAAAACATTCTAGTCTGAAACGTAGGTGCCTGTTTCTGTGTTTAAAAAGCATGTTTCTTATTGGTTTAGAAAAAATATTTGAAAGGAACATTACATAGGATACGCTAATATTTTGAAAAGTCAAACACACTTGCTGTTTGGATGAGCAACATTGTGTGCAGAACTTGTGACCTATGAGTTCAGTTAAGTGTTCCATGAACTGTTTCTATGGTAACAGGCAGTGTGCAGATTGGGGGTAGGGTTCAAATTTATGTCACTTGGAAAGGGCTGAATTGTGTAACCAATAGAAATGTGTGTTAGCTTTTGAATTAATGAGGGAAGCAATGTGATTTGATATTTTCATGTATATGTGTGCAGAATGAGAGGGAAACCTTGCCGTTTTTTGGTTTTGCTAAGAGCTGCAGAGTACAGAGATTCTGTATAAGAAAATCCGGTGTGTGACGGACATACATCTTAATCTACAAATCAATTTGAAAGGTAACTTATTCTTTTGTGAGAGGTTGCATGTGGTGTGTTTTTAATAAGATTAATGTGTTTCTCTTGGCAAAGTCCAGGGAGTAGTCTAGCTTGTCTAGAATCACTTTGTGAGACTGTGTTCTAAAATATGTGGAATGCGTGCATTTATGTCACCTGTTCCAGAGTACTAAATGTTTTTTGGTAAAAAAAACTGTTATATATCTAGAATCACACTGTGAGTCAGTGTGCATTTGGGAAAATTGAGAGAGAATCATTTGGTTGCTTGATGTGTTTGCAGACACATAAGTGCTTAAAAACCTTTTTTGTTGTTAAGTTTTGGTAGAATTAGAAAATAGATATTGCTCATGTATTTGGAAAATGAGTTAAGCTTTAACACTGAAATGCAGTAATGAAATATGTGAAATGTGTGCTCTCTCCTTAGTTTTTGTGGATCAGTTTAATGAGTTTTGATAAAGTCCAAGGGATAGTCTTGGTTGTCTAGAATAACGCTGTGAGTCTGTGTACATTTCAGAACTGTTGTGAGAGAAGCCTGTGGGTGTTTCATGTGTTTGCAGATATATAACTGGTTAAAAACATATGCTGTTGCCACGTTTTAGTAGAATTTGAAAGCAGTTATTGCTTATGTATTTGCAAAATTAATAAGGTTTGCACAGTACAGTGCATTTCTAAAATATGTGGAATGTGTGCAGTTATGTCAACTGTTCCAGACTACTAAATGTTTTTTGCTAAAGTGCAAGGGATGCTGTTATTTGTCTAGAATCACACTGTGAGTTAGTGTGCATTTGGGAAAATTGTGAGAGAAAAAATTGGTTGCTTGATGTGTTTGCAAACACATAAGTGCTTAAAAAACCTTTTTGTTGTTAAGTTTTGGTAGAATTAGAAAATAGGCTTTGCTCATGTTTTTGGAAAACGAGTAAGGCTTTAACACTGAAATGCAGCACTGAAATGTGTGGAATGTGTGCAGTCACCTTAGTTTTTCTAGATCAGTTAATGTGTTTTTATAAAGTCCAAGGGATAGTCTTAGTTGTCTAGAATCACACTGTGAGTCTTTGTACATTTGGGATCTGCTGTGAGAGAAACCTGTGGGTGTTTCATGTGTTTGCAGATATATAAATGGTTAAAAACGTATGCTGTTGCCAAGTTTTGGTAGGATTTGAAAGCAGTTTTTGCTTATGTATTTGCAAAATGAGTAAGGCTTCCACGGTAGTTTATTTCTAAAATCTGTGGAATGTGTGCGGTTATGTCTCCTGTTCCAGACTACTAAATGTTTTTTGCTAAAATACAAGGGATGCTGTTATTTGTCTAGAATCAGACTGTGAGTCAGTGTGCATATGGGGGAATTGCGAGAGAATCATTTGGTTGCTTGATGTGTTTGCAGACACTAGTGCTTAAAAACCTTTTTTGTTGTTAAGTTTTGGTGGAATTAGAAAATAGACATTGCTTATGTATTTGGAAAACGAGTTAGGCTTTAACACTGAAATGCAGTACTAAAATATGTGGAATGTGTGCAGTCACCTTAGTTTTTCTAGATCAGTTCATGTGTTTTGATAAAGTCCAAGGGATAGTCTTGGTTGTCTGAAATCAGACTGTGAGTCTTTGTACATTTGGGAACTGTTGTGAGAGAAGCCTGTGTGTGTTTCATGTGTTTGCAGATATATAACTGGTTAAATGCTTATGCTGTTGCCAAGTTTTGGTAGAATTTGAAAGCAGGTATTGCTTATGTATTTGCAAAATGAGTAAGGCTTCCATATTATAGTGTATTTCTAAAATCTGTGGAATGTGTGCAGTTATCTCACCTGTTCCAGACTGGTAAATGTTTTTTGCTAAAGTGCAAGGGATGCGGTTATTTGTCTAGAATCACACTGTGAGTCTGTGTACATTTGGGAACTGTTGTGAGAGAAGCCTGTGGGTGTTTAATGTGTTTGCAGATATATAACTGGTTAAAAGCTTATACTGTTGCCAAGTTTTGGTAGAATTTTACAGCAGTTTTTGCTTATGTATTTGCAAAATGAGTAAGGCTTCCACAGTACAGTGCATTTCTAAAATCTGTGGAATGTGTGCAGTTATGTCACCTGTTCCACAATAGTACATTTTTTTTGCTAAATGCAAGGGATGCTATTATTTGGCTGGAATCACACTGTGAGTCAGTGTGCATTTGAGAAAATTGTGACAGAATGATTTTATTGCTTGATGTGTTTGCAGACACATAAGTGCTTGAAAACCTTTCTTGTTGTTAAGTTTTGGTAGATTTAGAAAATAGAAATTGCTTATGTATTTAGAAAATTAGTTAGGCTTTAACACTAAACTGCAGTACTGACATATGTGGAATGTGTGCAGTCAACTTACCTTTTCTAGACTAGTGAATAGTGTTGCTTATCTAGAATCACACAGTGAATCTGTGTGCATTTGGGAACCATTGTGAGAGAAACCCTGTCACTGCTGTTGCAATCCTATAGTGACCCTTTCAGCATCATGTACTAATCCATTCACTGAAGTAAAACTCAATCAATTATGAATTCCCCGACTGTCTCTCCTTATAGCACTGTAATTATTCAGTCAGTATGCATGTACTCATGCAGTGAGCCAGGATGTAGGGCACAGACTGTTTCAAACTCCTGGGCACTATGCATTTAGTGGTCTAACCACCTTCACACTTGTCTTTCAGACCTATAATTCCCCAGTTAGTATCCATACACTCCAGCAAACACCCTGTGAGTACTGTTGCAATCCCATAGTGACTCTTTCAGTACCATGTACTAATCCATTCACTAAAATAAAACTCAATCAATTATGAATTCACCCACTGTCTCTCCTTATAGTACTGTAATCATTCAGTCAGTATGCATGTACTCATGCAGTGAGCCAGGATTTAGGGCATGGAGTGCTTCATACTCTTATTCACTATGCATGTAGTACTCTAACCACCTTCACACTTCTGTTTCATGCCTACAATTCCCCAGTTAGTATCCATACACTCCAGCAAACACCCTGTGAGTGCTGTTGCAATCCCATAGTGACTCTTTCAGTACCATGTACTAATGCCTTCACTGAAGTAATACTTAATGAATTATGAATTCACCCACTGTCTCTCCTTATAGTCCTGTAACCATTCAGTCATTATGCATGTACTCATCGAGAGATCTCGGATTTAGGGCACGGTCTGTTTCAAACTCCTATGCACTGTGCATGTAGTAGTCTAACTACCTTCACACTTGTCTTTCAAGCCTACAATTCCCCAGTTAGTATCCATACACTCCAGCAAAGACCCTATGAGTGCTGTTGCAATCCCATAGTGACTCTTTCAGTACCATGTACTAATCCATTCACTAAACTAAAACTAAATAAATTATGAATACACCCACTGTCTCTCCTTATAGTACTGTAATCATTCAGTCAGTATGCATGTACTCATGCACTGAGCCTAGTTTATGGCACGGACTGTTTCAAACTCCTATGCACTATGCATGTAGTGGTCTAACCACCTTCACACTTGTCTTTCAGGCCTACAATTCCCCAGTTAGTATCCATACACTCCAGCAAACACCCTGTGAGTGCTCTTGCAATCCCATAGTGACTCTTTCGGTACCATGTACTAATCCATTCACTAAAATAAAACTCAATCATTTATGAATACACCCACTGTTTCTCCTTATAGTATTGTAATCATTCAGTCAGTATGCCAGGATTTAGGGCACGGACTGCTTCAAACTCCTATGCACTATGCATGTAGTGGTGTAACCACCTTTACACTTGTGTTTCAGGCCTACAATTCCACAGTTAGTATCCATGTAGAATGTGTTTGTATAGTAATAGAAAAGTATAATTTATAAAGTTATTAATATATATTTATTTATGTTTATATTTTACAGATATTGTTCATCATTGTTAAAATAAAGTTATCATGCCTGAGAAATGTAGGGGGGAAAAAGAGAGCTAAAGGACATTTACTTGAAGAAAACTCAACAACAAGTATTGGATGACCAAGACAATGTGATTAAAAAGAGAAAATGTTCTAGTAAGACCACAAACAAATTTATTAAAAATATTACTAGACTCAGAAAGAATATTGAAAATGTTTAAACCGCTGAAAATGTTTCAAGCACGAAAAAAAGGCAAAAAAATAGGAAAGGGAAAAAAAGGCAATGAACATTTAAAGTATACAACTTATGGTAAAAGAAGAGAATCAATATAAATAAATATGTAAAAAAATATTTTATAATAGAGAAGTACATCTGAAAGATATGAAGAAATATAAAGAGAGAGCACTGTTTTATAAAATAGAAGAAGCATATTCAATCTATTGTTGAAAAGGCTTTTGAAGTAAAGAGGAAATCATTTATTTTAGTTTTAAACAGTATTCGATCACTAGATAAACCAATCCATTTAATGAAGACCAAAAGTAAGAGGAAAAGAGTAATTAATAGAACTAATTTTTGTGATGTTTTTGGGAGGGGATGGAAACACAGTTCAAGTTCAGAGCCTTTCTTTAATGAACAGAGTTATTTTCAGACCAATGATTTGGTGCATGCAGTTGACACCAGTGGTCGAGCTTATGAGATTAGAAATGGTTGTCCAATTGAGAAAGAGAAAATGGTTCCCAGAAATGTAGAAGAAGTGATAGCTGATGAAGTTCTAGGCAGACGTCCTAAAGCCCTTGTGTACTCTTGGGATTGGGATTCCAGTAGTATTTGTAGTGTACAACAAGAATCTATTGATCTTTTAGGCAATTTCTTACAAGAATATACAAAAAAAAAAGTGTTAAACAAAAGACTAAGATGTTGCAAGGACTAGACCCTTGCAGAGTAAGAAAAAATACTGGTTTGCAAGGTTATTCTCTGGCTTGTTCTTCTAGAAAAGTGTATCAAAGTGTTTTTCACCATTTCAGGATGTTGGCAGTACATCATACTCAAATGCAGAAGATAGTGAGAAGATTGTATTTCTACTAAGCAGGAAGTTGAAGCTGCACTTAATACTGTACTGTAAGTGGCAGAACGCCCGGGCTTGATTGTGTTCCCGCCGACCTGTTCTTGCATAATAACGCTTTGTGGGTAACATATATACAGATCTTAGTGAATACCATCGCAAAGGGTTCTCTAATCCCTGAGTCATGGATGGGTGCAGAGATCATACCATTTTTTTTAAAAAGGAGACAGATCGAATCCTGATAACTACAGGCCTATTAGTTTAATTGACTGCAGTCAGAAGGTGACATCCAGGCTTGTGTTAAGTAGAATCCAAGGTTGGATGGACAAGTTTGATATCCTCTCACCTTACAGGCCAGGTTTCGCTCACATCAGAGCACAATAGGCCAGGTTTTTAGATTTGTTTTAATTTACTGGCGTGTGGCGATCCTTAATGGAGGCAGAATATATGCCGCTTTTGTAGACTTAAAGTGGGCTTTCGACTTAGTCCCGCGAGCCAAGTTGTGGAGTGTCCTCGCGGAACAGGGAATTCCTTTGGACCTGCTGGCTTTTTTAATTAAACTTCATGAAGTAAACTTTGCCCAAGTTCGCTGGGGCCAGGGAGGCCAAGTGACAGATAGATTCCAGATCGCTAGAGGGGTTCGACAGGGGTGTGTACTGGCACCAACTTTATTTTCTCTTTACATTAACAGGGTGACCAAGTACTTTGAGGACCACCCTACTGATGCACCAACATTAGATGGTAGGAAGATACCCCTGTTAATGTTGGCTGACGACACCCTGTTAATTAAAAAAACCCAACAAGGCCTGCAGAAGGCATAGGGAGATTTGAGATGTTTTGGCAGGATTTTGGTCTCAAAATTAACATAGACAAGACCAAGTTCATGGCACTACACAAACAAAAAACTGTAAGAGGGAGAGTTACCATGAACGATGTTATACTTGAGCAGACCCATGCTTTTACGCATCTTGGCATCACACTAGGTTTCAGGTTAAATTGGAACCCACACTTGGATCAGTGGCTACTTAAACATGCACAACTATCTGGTGCTTTGCTGAAAGAACACCGTTTATCCTTTACGAAGCCGATTGCCCCTGTGCTAAAAATCTATAATGCAAAAATTGCAGCTTCAGTTGTGTATAGGGCTGAATTATGGGGTTTCAGCAACTTAGCCGCACTCACGACCTCGCAAAATAAATGTATGAGGGGTATAACAGGCTTGCCTCAATCGACTCCACTAATACCGTTATATTATGACGTAGGGAGCCAGTTTTTAGAGGATGTGGCTCGCTTCAGACCAGTGGCCTACTGGAAGAGGCTCTGGGTCACCCCCGAGCTTACCCAGTATGCACAAGCCCTACTTGAGATCAGGGATGCTGACAGTGCGGGCAAAATTTCATGGCTGAGGCAGGTAAAGGCCACTTATACTGATATGGGCCTTAACTGGTTGTGGCAAAATCCAACAAATAGTGCATTTCCATCTCGAAAGGATTTGAGGGGGCTTTACTGGAACATGGTCACTATGAAACATTTCATGTCCCTGACGAGTCCCTCACTGTCAAGACACTTTCTAGAGCCCAAACATGCATCTGACTATGAAGTGTATTGGGACCTTATTACGGTACCCAGTGATAGGAAATGGTACCACCAATTTAGGATAGGTACCCTTCCTATTAAATCATTTACTGGTAAATGGGGTACAGGTTCCTGCACGGAATGTCCATTTTGCCCAACACAATCCGAAACAACAGATCACATCTTATTTATTTGCCCCGTTTATAAGAGGCTCAGGTACAAATGGCTGAAGCCCATTTGCCACATGATGGGGATTACTTCTGGTTCCGAAGCACTAAGGATTTTAAAAACAGATGTAAATGAATTAACTATAATCGTGATCGCCAAATTTTTACATGGTATGTGGATGACCCGTGCCCACAGACTGATTAATCAATAATGTTAATGGATACGATAGGTCTACCATAATGATATTGTGTTTAATCTGCTTTTACTTAAATTCTGGTTTATTGTACCATGGTTTGAGATTTTTGATATTCAACTGTGTTTTTAAATGTGTTTTATACTAATTTATTGTATATTTGTATTTATTGATGGAGTCATTATGGACTTATTTCTAGTGTAATTTTGCTATTTAATGAGGATGGAATGTTAGGACATTATTGTTTTAAATGTAAATGTCTTTTATGATTATGTAATCAAATAAAGACTTTCGAATCGGAAAAGGTTGTATTATGCAAAAAGTCCAGCACGAACGTTAAATGAGTTGAACTGTGCTCTTTTGCGTGGGTCAGTATCAGATGTGAAGAAGCTTTGTGATGAAATTGAGTTTTGTTACTTTGGTCCTGAACAAGAGAGTGCAGAAACTGACATTAATAGAAGAAAATGTTGAAGACAATGTGGAACGTACTATTACAAAAAATGTTGATGATCAAATTACAAAGTTTAAGGTGATTTCAGGTGAAAGGCCACATTTTTCTTGTATTTGTTGTCGGCAAACTCACTATAAAAATCAGACTAGGAGTATTGATCTGTATTTAGAAAGTGAAAGAGAAAATAATGATAAGTGGAAGAAATTTGCAACTTATTTGTTGGTAGAGAATTGTTTTGATTTGGGTTCTGATCAGAGTATTTGTAAATATTGTTATAAAAAATTAGATGAGAATAAAATGCCTGTTAGAGCTGTCCATAATAATTTAGCGTTGGTTACTATTCCTCCAGAACTGATAGATTTAAAGACCTATGAGTCTACTCTCATTCAATGTGTGCACCTGTTTCAGGCTATTGTTCGTATGGAACCTAAAAAAGGTTAATTGCCTCCTTCAGATTTACAAAGAGGATTAAAATGAAGAGTTGTGAATTTACCATTAGATTTAAAGAAAAATGTTGAAACTATCGGTGTAGAGAGTGTAGAAAGTGAACCATTAGTTATTCTAGTTAATGGTGTGCCTACTAAGAGTAAGAAAATCTGGCAGGAGTTAGTGGATGTTAGGAAAGTACAGAAAGAAACTTTGTATTTGATAAAAAACAATAAGTACAATAAAAATGTTTATATGGGAGAAGATGAAATACTTTTACCAGAAGATACTGAAACATCAAGTGGACAAATTGAAAAAGTGGACATGTCAAAATGTGAAGAAGTCTTTGAACATTGCAGTGTACATCCAATTCATTGGGGAACACTATTGAGTTGTTCCAAATGAAAAAAGCTAAGGGAAGTCCCTTGAGTGTATGGGAAGAGAGCTTGGAAGCTTGTTGTTTTCTGCAGTTGTTTCCAACAGGAAAAGGTGGACGATATGATGAACGTCCTGTACAAATTCCTGCATCTGAATATCGGACAACAAGATTATATGCAGAAGATCCAAGATTTAGACAATGTATCCATTACATATTTCATCTTTTGTTTGAAAGTGACTTGTCTGGACTTTCATATGCAGTTAATTACATTTTAAAAACAGGTAGTACATCTGCAAAATGTATCTGCAAAGGATATTATGGATATAGTGCATCAGAGAGTGTAGTGTAGTTCCTATATTCCCAATAGGCTCTGCGCATTGGAATAATATATTCAGCAGTGTAGACGTAGGACTGAGGTCGACTAGGTCTCTACTGACTATATTAGACTTAAGTTTTTGCCAGCTAGCTCAGAGGTCACTAGAAACTTTCTCGAATAAACGAGGAGGAGTTTAACCTCCCTGGATAGACAAGAAGGGATTAGCTTCTGACATCCATAAAACATGACAACTTTGCTCTCCCTGATTAAGAGTATATCTCTAGAGTCGTGTGAAAACAAAAGACAGCTATTTCACTCAGTCAAAGGTGCGTACTTAGTTTCACCAGATTGCAGAGAAAAAGAGAGACGGGCGTTTTCAATAAAAGGTGTTATTTATTGAGCAGTCTCTTTCCTCATACAAGAGAAATGAATTGCTACAATTGCAATACTTATAGTTAAGTAAAGTGCATACAGTAAAAGCAGGATTATGAAATAATACTGTAAAAGCATTGATATGGTTTCTTAGCCATATGATACTTTAAAATGGATAAAATAGATACATACATATATACATTGACTAGTCTTTCACAGATTGACACATAGTTACCAGAGGTCTCAATTTACCTCTGTGCCACCGGCATTTAACAACCGCGCACGTAGCACTGTAAGCTCGCTTACCCCAAACTGTGGGTTGTGCTGATCCATCTGTATATACTACACAGGCGTAAAGTTGTAGAGGCAGAATCTCGATTGGCAGAGGATATTCTAATTCATATTTTAGATTTTTTAATTTTTTCATTTCCGGGTCAAAGTAGTATTTTACGTCTTCTGCCACAAGAGAAGTTTCCCATTCGATCCATTTTGGATCTAATGCCACGTTAGTCAAATTGCGTGGGCTTGTTAATGCCTCAAAGGCTGATTCTACTGTTAAAACAGTTATCCTTTTGCCTTGTGCTTGGGCTCTTTCTTTTGCTACAGCAGTTTAAATCGCATTTACAATGTTTTCTGTAATACTGCATGTTTTTTCAGTTTGTGTGTACAAGTGTGATTTGTAAGCTATTGGTACCATTTCTCCCTCATTAGAGGTCAGGTACGTGAATCCGCATCTTCCTGGGATGACTCTGATTACAAGGTTGCGTGTATTTTCGCGTGTTTGTAATTTTGTTTTAGCTAACATGTCTGTTTGCAATGATCTCAAAATTTCTGTGTGTTTTTGAGTCCAATTGATTGGTTTGAAATCAGGTTTTATTACTTCAGAGAGGTTTGACCCTCTCTGCATAATTTAGAATGTAAGTTCTTCCGAAATTCAGAAAACCTAGTATTGATGGTAAGTTCTTCAGCGTTTTTGGTGCTTGGAGTACAGCGCACTTCTCTAAGAAATTGTCTGCTAGGCTCTTGCCTTCACTTGATAATTCATATCCTAAAAACAGGACTGTTAGATGGGCAATTCGTGACTTTTTAAAGTTGAATTTGTAACCCTCTGCTGCAAACCCAAGTATTATGGTGTTTATCCTTTTCAAGTGAGTGTCCAAGTCATCATCTGTTAGATAGATGTCATCGACATATGATAAGGCCTCATCATCATATATTTGTAGTAACTCTGTTACTCTTGCTGAGAATAATCCTGGGCTATTCTTGAATCCCTGTGGGAGTCGACAGAATTTTCCTGTGACCCCATTATTGAGAAAGCGGTCAAATACCTGCTTTCAGGTGAAATGTTTTGACAAAAGAATCCATTAGAGATGTCTAATGTTGTATTTTTTGCGCACGATGTTATTCATTAGTGCTGCACTATGTGAATTTTGTACTGCAAATGTTTTGCAACATGAGTTAAGGTGTCTGTAGTCCAAAACTAGACGATATGAATCGTCTGGCTTGGAGACAGGAAACAAAGGATTGTTCATTTGAGAGGTGCATGTTTCAATCACCCCCTGGTATTCAAGTTGATCTAAGATCTCCCTGACTTGCTTTTTAGCTTCTTGTTTAATTGGGTACTGCCTCTGTGCAGTTGGTTGGCATTTTAACTGGATTTTGTGAGGAGAGTCCTCATCCCATCCTACATGATTTTTGTATAATGCAGGAGCTTGGGCTACTGCCCATTTTCTTGCATATGTATATTTTCTATGCATTGGAATATGATTTGAGAAGGCAGGCATAATCATTTCTTCGCCATGAGGGCACTCCCTGACAAACTCTGGTGGCCAGTCTTTCTCAGCTAAAAGGATGTCATAGCCTTTTGAAAGATTATCCCAAAAGAGACCCCTTACTTTCCTAGTCTTATCTCCCTCTATACGTAAAGTTATCTCGTATATTTTATGAGGTTTGCTAACTCTGGTATCTGCAGTTTCCACTTGAATGTATTCATTCGTGTCCACTGTCTCCAGCAGATTCATCAGGATCTTACGAGCTATTGTCACTTCTGCTGCGCTGTCTAGCATTGTCTGGGCCCACTCTCCGTTTTTCAGTTGTGTCCTCAGAATGCTCGGCATGTTTAATTATTTTAATACTAGCTACCTTCTTTCTTGGAAATTTTAATTTTTTACTTTGATGAGCAGGTTCTTTGTCTTTGGACTTGACGTGCTCTTCCCTGTGTTCTGACCGTCCTCTTCTTTCCGATTTCTGTGAGGAAATCTGAAAAGATCCAGAGGGACGTGTATCAATATCTTGATATCTATCAGGTTTCTTTAGATTATCCCTATTTCTAAGGTTGTATCTTTTCTCAGAGGGCTCCCTCTGGGGAGACTTGTGTCCTTGGTCCGGAGATCTTTCTCTCCGTTGAGGAGACCTTCCTCTGGACTGGAATCGTTTTTCTCTGGGAGTGGATTGTTTGTTTCCATCCCAACTCTTTTTTGGAGTGTTTAGATTATTTTGAATAAATGTTTTTTCAGGATTTTCAAGTAGTTGGGGTTTTACTGGTTTCCCACCCAAACTATCTCTACCTAGTTCTTCATAGGATTTTTCTATGATTCCTGCAAGTTCAAATGGCTGTTCTGCTATATCTGTCTCTCTCAATTTCTGGCGGATCACCACAGATGCTGCTTCTCCTTTTATGTTGGCTAATAATATAGCCGAGACCTGCTTGAAGTCTTTCAGTAATTTCATACCCAGAGTTAAAGCAGGTTCTGGACCGTATTCATTTTGAATCTGTCTTAGCACATCTGGTATTACCGCCATGGACGGAACACCATGTGTTTTTGTGTAAATGGAAGCAAAGACTGTGCCCCAAGTGTCTCAGTCCTCCACATGTGGTGCGATCCCCATTGGAAGACAGATAGTCAGAATTCTGTGTTTCTCAGTAGGGGTAGTATCCGGAAATACTGCCTCTATTTGAGTGATTTTTTGTGCTAACCAGAATGGAATTTGTTCCCGTTTTGCGGGTACTTTACCAAGACATGATTGTATGTTCTGTGGTGTTATTTTGTTTGTGTTCCCCTGATGAGGGGTCAGCTGTGGAATGTTAATTGCTGGTTAGACTGTTGTAGTCCGCATTACATATTGGACTAATTGTCTATGTATTTTAATCAGTTGTTTTAGCTGTGCTAAAAGTTCTGGTACTGACATTTTTTCAATGTCTGGATGTGGTGTGCAGCTGGTTAGAACCGGCCACGTTGCTCCTGGTCTACCTAGTGGACCGAGCCTGGTGATGTGATTGTTATGTTTTAGGGCGCCATTAAACCAGAGCAGGTGCTCTTGGTAATTTAGTGGGATTTCCACCTCCTCGAAAGGGGTGTACTCTTCCGGAGGTTCCTCTATTTTGTAATAGTGGAACTCGTGTGTGATAGCGTTTGCTGCTGGAAAGTTTATCCATGAATAGAATACCTCCGTCTGCCGATATTCGTGGGCCTCTATCACGTATATGACTATACCACCTCGTGATGTCAGTCCGTTTTCTATAAGTTTAAGAGTTATAGTTTTTCTTATGTTGACCGGAATGAGTATAACATTCGGGTCATTGTCTCGGAGACTTGTGTCATCCGGTAGGAGTCGAGCTGCTATTCTAGCTGCCTCCCTTTCGTCTTCACTTTCTGACATTTTTACTGACAGAAAGGTTTTTGTTGCAGATCAAGTTTCAAGGAAACAAAGATTAGGTGCACAATATTTTGGAACACTGTATCCTTCAACATTGACTAAACCAAAAACTATACATAGGAATCTCTTCCTACTAAGTTCCGGCGGATTTTAACCTTTTACCCACTCCAGACATCTTTTGAAGTATTTACGGGAAAAGGGTTCTGTGTGAAAAAGCACGACTGAGTTACTCTAACGTCTTGCGTTAGATTTATCGCCTTACCAAACGTTGGGCGCCATGTAGTGTAGTTCCTATATTCCCAATAGGCTCTGCGCATTGGAATATTATATTCAGCAGTGTAGACGTAGGACTGAGGTCGACTAGGTCTCTACTGACTATATTAGACTTAAGTTTTTGCCAGCTAGCTCAGAGGTCACTAGAAACTTTCTCGAATAAACGAGGAGGAGTTTAACCTCCCTGGATAGACAAGAAGGGATTAGCTTCTGACAACCATAAAACATGACAACTTTGCTCCCTCAGAATAAGAGTGTATCTCTAGAGTTGTGTGAAAACAATAGACAGCTATTTCACTCAGTCAAGTGTGCATACTTAGTTCGACCAGAGTGCAGAGAAAAGAGAGACGGGCGTTTTCAATAAAAGGTTGTTATTTATTGAGCAGTCTTCTTTCTCATACAAGAGAAATGAATTGCCACAATTGCAATACTCATAGTAAAGTAAAGTGCGTACAGTAAAAGGAGGATTAAGAAATAATACTGTAAAAGCATTGATATGGTTTCTTAGCCATATGATACTTTAAAATAGATAAAATATATGCATACTTATATACATTGACTAACGTACTCAACTGGTGCTTCTAAATACGCCTACCCCGGTGTACCTGACCTAAGCCTAATACATGGGAAGGAGTAAGTAAGTAGCAGTTTAAGTTAAGTTGGTTTTGCCACGAATCTGAGTCAAGAATTCTCTCTAAGGTTTTAGTCAGCTCCGTACCTGGGTTAATAGAAAGCAGGAGGCCTTGTATCTCTCTCTCAGGACTCGATATCGCAGTAACCCGCAAAGGTATCTGGAAACACCGGAGCTGGATTTCTCGGCAGGAGAAAAGACAGCGTCTCTCTCAGTGCGTCAAAGAGGAGGGGCAGCGTCCGTGGGCTCTCGCATCAGCTGGGCTCTCGGGCAAGTAGATAGCTGCTCTGCTCCAAAACCACCACCGTGTGTTTGCTTAAGGCAATGTTGGTATATTTATACCTGAAACGTGCCGGGTTTTGACGTAAGGTTGGACATAAGACATCAATAAAGATGTCACTAAGAACTGCCGTTCTTAGTGTGCTCACAGGAGTTCTAGGACGAAATCAAAACAAAAGCAATGGGGAATTCCCAGGTTGCTGGAGGTTTGGTTTGTTTACAGAACTCGTTGTACTTGCTAGGAGCCTGGGGAAGTAGCCTTGCTTAATTTGGGCAGCATGGGCTATGACTAAATATGGATATGATTCTTATGCCTTTATAAGGATATTATTGATTATAACCACATAAGGGCATAAATCAGGGCTATCAAATTTAGGGTCCTAGATAGAACTACAACACCCACTCCACGATCTAATGTCCCTCATTACTTAAAACTAAGCAATAGTAAACATATAATGATGCATGTGTATTCCAACCCACCCCAAAATACATTTATTGCATTTGAAATGGTGTATACGAAATACACGAAAATGATTATTGGTACTGTACGCTATTCAAGCAGTGTAATCATTCAGTTAAAAGGATGCATATATATATCAGCTGAATGATTTGCGAAAATTACACATGAAATGGCTCTTAATACAGAAAAGAAGGTTGAGACCATTCCATCACATATTAATACAAATTCTGTACATATGCTAGAGGCTGAGGTAAAATATTGTCTCTAGAGTTCCTAAAAATAGAAGCTCTGTTCTCTAAGAATAGTTCTACTTTAAGCAGAGTACATGTGCCAGAAAAAGGTAAATATTTTGGAAGTGGAAAAAAATAATTTCGCTTCAGGGGAAAAAATAGTTCCAAATATTTTCAGTAGCTTTTGTTTATCAAAGCTGAAGGCCGAATTCAGAGTTCAGGGAACGCTGTGTGCTCGTTGCTTAAAAAGTTATTCTTTCTGTTCAGGGGAGAACATCATTTCAGACACGCTCTCAAAAAATTGGTCTACGGCTTCAGGTGAAAGTTCGACCAAGTTCGAAAATGCCGCAACAGTGCAGTCGCGAGAATGATTGCTATCATCGATGTCAGGATCAGCAATGCTCACAGAAGGTCGTACCTGGGTGATGTTGCTCTCATCTCGTACTTCACTACCCCCTAATCGTAGTGGTGAAGTATCAATGAATGCCGTCATCAGAATGGGTTGCCGCTGGGGACAACGCGATGCATGAGCCGTTACAGGACTTAGCAAAGTATTTGTATCCAATGGTACAGCTGATGGTAGTGTAAGACAGACGTCCAACACGCATTCTTCTCCGCATAGCATACATCGAAGCACAGGTAAAATGCAATTCTGCCAGATGGGTCTGAATGAAAGAAACCAGGTCATATTCAGATCTCTTAGCCGGGCTAATCCAAGGACTTTAGTTATGCGGTCCCGATAGCGTATAGCTAGGATCGTTTCTTGCATTGTTGCCGGAGTCTTGTCTGCGACTTGGCTTGCCATATCGGAGCAGAAGGATCAAAAATAAAATGCCTGCTATGAGTCCCAACAGAAGTGGTAGGCCGCAAAAGACAGAATGGACAAAATTAGGAAAAATGCCCAAAACTGTTTCGAAGGGTGTTAACAGTCCCGAAAAAATGGTCTTAAATATATGTGGGATAGACATTTTGCCGCGTACTGGCTCCACCCTCCTCCTTTCATGGCACACCTGGCTGTGGAAGATGGATACATGCGGCCCGAAAAACCCTTGGGCTATCTTTATACGGCCTCCCGAGTGATTGATCGCGACCCCACGACGGTGGACTGCACTGTGCAGGCTTGGCGCCGGATAATGGCACGCATGGGCGTTACTATCCTATACTCCCCCCGCATGCTCTTAGCACATGACCCTAGACTAAGCGTTGCCGTTGAAGAACTAGGTCGCAAGATGCTTACTAAATTGGCGCTATACACGTGGGGAGATTTGTACATACAGGGCCGATTCCGGTCGGCTGCGCAATTCTTTGGGACGCACGCACCCTCAATCATGGACACATTCCTTTACACAAGATTGCGGCAGAATGTCCGTGCGGTCACCCCAGACTTCCCTCACGAGCCGGAAATCGTGGCCCCCTTACACGCTCTTCTACTCTCTGATACCCCGAAACATGTAGTCTCCATGCTGTACAAGCAATCGTATGCGGCCCTCAACCCCCCTTCTCTAAGAGCCAGACGGGATTGGGATGCTGACCTAGGTGCCCCCCTCTCGGACGAACAATGGGAGGAAAGCTGCTCCCACACGAATGCAGTAACTGGCAATGCCCGCCTTAGGCTGGTTCACTTTAAATTCCTGCTCCGGATCTAGCATACTCCCGCCAAACTGTGCCGATTTGGGTTACGTGCAGATGACAGGTGTCTTCGATGCAAGAAGGCTGGTGCTGACTTCCTTCACCTGGCCTGGACGTGCCAGGATGTGGCATTGTACTGGGTGGAGGTGTTTCAAGCTATGTCCGAGATGGTGGGCGTGGCGGTCGCCCCCTGCCCCAAAATAGCCCTACTGGGCCAATCTTTTTCGCCGCTCAAGACGCACCGGAAATTCTTCGCGCTAGGATTCTTACTGGCAAAACGCCAACTAGCTTGCAGATGGGGGCGCGGACGAGCCCCCAAATTTAAGACTTGGCTATCTACTATGTCTACTTGGCAAGATCAACTTCACAATTACGCTGACTTGTTACCCCAAAAATGCGTCCCAAGGACTTGTGGGGCCCCCTTACCGCTTACCTTCTCCGGACTCAGGAGGAAGACCCGGAAGTTCTGAGCCGACAAGAGTCTCCGGCCTGCTCAGACCCCCCGAACACGCACGATGGCGGGCCTGACCCCCGATGAATCATCCCCATTGGACCTCCCCTTCCTCCCTCCCCTCCCCCACATACCCCCCGGCCTACTCTCCACCGCGCTGCCAGTATACCGAGTTAATTGGGGCCAGTCGGGTGATGGGTGGCGTAGCCTCAGTGGCGACTCCCGGGAGGGATCCTGATTCCCCTTCCGATGTGGAACGTGCGGAGGCCCCCTGACCGTTCTCCCATCCCCTATTGGGACAATGGCCCACGTGCGCAGGCATTGCGGTCGCGCGATATAGGTACAGACAGCACACTTTTCAGCCAACACTTACGTGTCCAAAATACACTCTCCCCATCCCCACACCTGTTCCAAGTAGCTATAAGGTTGCAGAGCAGTCCTGATCCGACACCGACCTGCTTTAATGCGGGATCACTACGCTGATCTGCTCTACCCCGTGCATTCCTCTGCAACACACAATATATCTGGTGTCCACGGTTGTGGATGGGTTAGGACACATTGATTTTCCCCGAGATTCAATATCATAGTTGGGGGGGAGGGAGTGGGAGGGGGGGAGTTACACAGAAAATGACCTCAGTTGTTGCACGTTTACTCTGAAAACTCACAAGTGAAACTCGACGTAGTCTGACAATTCAACATGTGACTTTTCTCATATTACGACGCGGCCGGCCCGGATGGGTTGTAGGCTACACACTGTGTTAACTAATTGCACTTCTCCACACCGTCCTGGCAATGTTGAATCCAGTTATTGCTGCCGGCCTTCATACAAGGTTGTAGGCGTGAAGCTGTGTATTAATTACTTGCACCAAATAAAGGTCTTTAAAAAAAAAAATAATAAAAAAAAAATATATATATATATATATGTGGGATACCACTGGTATCAGACATATTTAGAATTTGGCTTAGCATTTCTACAAAATGCACGGGGCAATTTGTTGATAAAAGGCTATGTATCTCTGCCGTTGTCCTTGCAACTTGCAGATCATACGTTTCTTTTGATGACGTTAAGGGCACAGTTGTCTGTAAAAGCACAGACTTTATTCTAATTAAAGTATCAATTCGAATAGAAGAGATATTCAAAGAAAGCCAAATTGTTGCCTCCGTATCTGGAGTGCTGTTTGGATACAATACTTGCATACAGCAAGTGACCATGGAACTCACGCTCACGAGATAGGCTTTTCCTGGCACCATGCCACAACAGCTGTGGTCCACTATTAGAATGTAACTCCCGTTAGAAAGTCGTCTAAAGAATGGCACTATTTGTGTTGCAGGTGTGCCGTGCTGGTGACATGAAAGGTTATTTGAAGTCCCCTCACAGGCCCCATGCAGGTCAATACCTTGACACAGAAGTATACCACTTAGTGATTGTTTACAATTCTTTCCACTAAGAAATACATTCTGTTTCTTTTCACTGTAACATGTGTGTGTATAAGGTAATTTCCATGATGACTTAATGTACCCTTTACCCAACCTTTCATACTGGCCCGCTGTTATATACTCTTGACAGTATTTAAATTGGAAAGTTGTTATCGGTATTGTGATTATTCCATGTATTATCCATTCAATGACAGGTCTTTCTGACATTGTCAATGGTAATCTCTCAAGTTTTTCAATGCTCAGAATTGTATAGTCTGCTCCTTTTTGTGCCAAACTGATTTGTGTATCAGTAAGGTTAAAGATAGAGAATAATGACATTGTGTTGATTAAACGCCAGGGCACGTAGCCTGAATGCAGATTTTGCAACGTCCAGCCAAGCTGTACAATAGAACGTAATTGGGACTGACCGTGTTGTAACATTAGTAAGTCCTGCTCTATGATATCAATAGCAGAGGATGCAATACTGTCCAGTGAATATATTCTGGAGGACAGAGTCATTAACCCATTGTCCACAACAGAAAATGATTTTTCCAAATTAATACGACCAATTTCTCGTATTTTTTCTGCTGTTTTAATTTGCATCACTTTCCAAGCTTCGTTGTAAGTAGCGTATATACCGGCCGCTATGAAACGTTTTTGACGCTGTGTGCGTGGTCCCATTATGAAATCACGCAAGTCAGCACAGTCTTTAAGTAAAGTCAAGTGTTGCTTAATTTCAGCCAGTGTGGATTTCTTTAGCCATTCGAGGCAGAGTTTCCCTACACTGTATGTTGTGACTATCCCTGGATGTTGTCTCTGGGAGTATCTTGGGCCTGGCCTGGTCATTTTTAACCCCTGTGTTTTGTTCAGGAATCTATCTTGACAGTTATTTTTGTCTGTGGGCCAGATCAACCATTTTTTCCAATCAGGATGTGTTCTGTTTTGGTTAAAAATATGGGTTACGTCTATCTCAACATCTGTAGTGCTATTACTGTCAGGTGTTGCTTTGGAATAGACGGTTTGTTTAAGTCTTTAATTTTGGCTAGGCCAAGACAGGTTGTCTGTTGAATGGTGTCATTCAAGAATATAATTTGTTCTGGGATCATGCAGGCTCTAAATAATGCTTCTAAACCTTAGACCTGCCAATCTTTGGTACCCCAGATGGTTTTTGTTTCAATGTTGTTTTTCCAGAAATCAAAACCAAATGTAATCATTTTTTCATAAAACGTTTCTGAATAAATCAATTTAGTATTTGTCAGCATTGTTTTTACCCCTGTCTTATTTAACAGTTTGAAATAAAACGTTTCTGCTTCACTTGTGTTAAACCCTGAGAAGTATGGGAATTTCTCGTAAAATGTTTTCGAACTACCTTTTGGTGGAGTTGCACAATGTTCCCATTGATTATAATTAAAAACATTTCTAGGCTGAGCAGATTTATGCAAATAATGGTGTGCAAAGTGATTGTAGCAGTACATTTCTTCATAATTTGATGAACCCTGTAAGTAATCATGTTCTGTAAATTTTGCTGACATTACTAAATCTGACATCATATCATTAATACTTTCAAAGTCCCAATCATCAGAGAATGTACTCGGTTTTACAAAGTCACTTAATGAAACCTTGAACTAGTGTGGTTATTTCAAGAGCTCGACCGGGCCATAGATTTCGTAATCCGTTTTGTCCCAAGCTACCCCACCGGGTATTGGGTTGGCTGTGACATTCACTGATGATAGTTCTCTTTTCTCGATGTGAGATGACTTGTGAGGCTTTAGGACCAAGTTGATGTTCTGACTTGCTGTGTCCATTGTACTGTATTTTCCCTCAATGAATTTTCCCAAACAAAGAACCATGATGAGCCAAAGTAGGAGAAAAAGTACACCTAACACAATCCAAAATTCAATCCATGGAGAAATCAGATAGGTTTCTTTGAGTTGATGAAAGAGTTATGTTACTTTATCTTTAAAGGTTTTTGTTGGCTGTTCTTTAGGCTCGCTTGGATCCTCAGAAAAGTCATCGAAATTGATGAAGTAGCCAGATGCAGTTCTGTCAATTGTTGGAATCGCTTCCGGATTTTTATTTGCTTCACTAGCATAGTCTGAGGCTACATCGTTGTAGACAGGTGTTTCTTGACGAGCTGTTGCAATTTGGGTTTCAAGAGGCACAAGTTCCATGGCATTGTTGCATAGTCCTTTTTTATTCACTGCAGGTTTATCAAATGTGATTAGTCTCCCAGTTTGAACCTCTTGTATTGTAGCAAGTTTTGGTACTCTGCTACTTCTTGGGAGTCCACTGGGCCTACTACTTATTATTGGCCACATGATTGTGGTTTTACCAGGTCGTTGGATACAACTCGGTTCTCCTTTTTACCAGCAAGGGGCGGTGGTACAACTGATCTTGTTCCGCTGATAGCTAAGACAGGTACTGATTTTCTGTAAGAAGGCCCAAATTCCTTCTTCACCGCGATCTTCTCCCTGACCAGATCCCCAATCTTTGGAATCCAGACAGGCCTTGCTGGGACAGGTGGTTTATCTTCAGTGGCTGTTGGCTGTTGTTTTAACTTTACGTTGCTCAGGTCTTTTCTTGTTTCATTTAAGTCCTGTAAAATAGCCAAACGATCTTTGATATCAAAGCATTTTTCTTCTACCACTGAAGTCTGACTATCGAGGTCCTGAATATGCATTCTAGTCCCGAACAACAGTTCGTACGAACTGAAACCTTTTAGAGAATTTCTTGGCAGATTATTAAGACTACGTTGGACACTTGTTAAATGTTGGACCCACCCATCACCCGAACCTAATACCCTCGCCGTTATAGATTGCTTTATGTCCCGGTTTTTTCGTTCCACAATCCCATTTCCCTCAGGATGGAAGGGACAAGAGTACCGCAATGCAATGCCCATGCTGGTCATGGCCTCCTTATAAGCTCGAGAGCTAAAAGCAGGACCCTGGTCAGAATGTAGCATGCCAATTGCGTATGTGCCGATATGGACTCTCAAATCTTTTATAACAGTTCTGGCGTCAGCCGAGCGCTGGTGTCTGCATTTTAAGTGAATCTAGTCTTAAACTTTAATGGGACGCATTTCTCCTATTGGATTTCTGCGTATAGATAGCCTTATGCTTTCTAAAAGAAGGGTCCTGGCAATACTCCGGCCGGTTCGCCACTGCGATCTCTGTTGCAGTTTTGACAGCCCATTGCAAATTTGTAGTTATGCAGGCTCATCCCCGGCCACCAGTATTCTGATTGTAATTCTTTCAGAGATGTCTTGATCTCCTGGTTCCTCAGACCTAATCCCATATGTGCTTCTTGAATCAAGAAGATTCTCCTGTTCGTGTTTGGAATCACTCTATCCCCCACTCCAGGGATTCGAGCAAAAGGAACGGAGTTTGCATCAATTATGTATGTATAATTGAGTGAATAGTTCATGGGTAGTGCTGCACAGTCGCCTTTTGAAGACGTTTTTACCGCCAGCATGGTTTCCCCGTCTATGTATTTTTCTGAACGCTTTTTTGTGGCTACGGAAGCCGGATTAGTTGCTTCCGCTGTGGCTGTGTCAGCCAATGAATTCCCTGCAGCGTGCACGCCTGCACGCTGATGACTCAGTGTATGTATCACGTGAGTCTTTTGTAGTTCCTTCTGCAAAATAAATACTTGTTCCCAAAGCTTCTTATGCTTTATTGTGGCACCTGTGTCATCTTTGTAACCATTTTGAACCCAGTTCTGCAAGTCATTATTGTAAGATTGGACGCAGTAATGCGAACCGCACACTATTAGTGTCGGGAATTCGCGATCGGCAATATCGAGCGCCATTTTTAAAGCTAGTAGTTCAGTATATTGACCTGAACCGTCTTTCACAGATTGACACATAGTTACCAGAGGTCTCAATTTACCTCTGTGCCACCGGCATTTAACAACCGCGCACGTAGCACTGTAAGCTCGCTTACCCCAAACTGTGGGTTGTGCTGATCCGTCTGTATATACTACACAGGCGTAAAGTTGTAGAGGCAGAATCTCGATTGGCAGAGGATATTCTAATTCATATTTTAGATTTTTAAATTTTTTCATTTCCGGGTCAAAGTAGTATTTTACGTCTTCTGCAGCAAGAGAAGTTTCCCATTCGATCCATTTTGGATCTAATGCCACGTTAGTCAAATTGCGTGGGCTTGTTAATGCCTCAAAGGCTGATTCTGCTGTTAAAACAGTTATCCTTTTGCCTTGTGCTTGGGCTCTTTCTTTTGCTACAGCAGTTTAAATCGCATTTACAATGTTTTCTGTAATACTGCATGTTTTTTCAGTTTGTGTGTACAAGTGTGATTTGTAAGCTATTGGTACCGTTTCTCCCTCATTAGAGGTCAGGTACGTGAATCCGCATCTTCCTGGGATGACTCTGATTACAAGGTTGCGTGTATTTTCGCGTGTTTGTAATTTTGTTTTAGCTAACATGTCTGTTTGCAATGATCTCAAAATTTCTGTGTGTTTTTGAGTCCAATTGATTGGTTTGAAATCAGGTTTTATTACTTCAGAGAGGTTTGACCCTCTCTGCATAATTTAGAATGTAAGTTCTTCCGAAATTCAGAAAACCTAGTATTGATGGTAAGTTCTTCAGCGTTTTTGGTGCTTGGAGTACAGCGCACTTCTCTAAGAAATTGTCTGCTAGGCTCCTGCCTTCACTTGATAATTCATATCCTAAAAACAGGACTGTTAGATGGGCAATTCGTGACTTTTTAAAGTTGAATTTGTAACCCTCTGCTGCAAACCCAAGTATTATGGTGTTTATCCTTTTCAAGTGAGTGTCCAAGTCATCATCTGTTAGATAGATGTCATCGACATATGATAAGGCCTCATCATCATATATTTGTAGTAACTCTGTTACTCTTGCTGAGAATAATCCTGGGCTATTCTTGAATCCCTGTGGGAGTCGACAGAAATTTTCTGTGACCCCATTATTGAGAAAGCGGTCAAATACCTGCTTTCAGGTGAAATGTTTTGACAAAAGAATCCATTAGAGATGTCTAATGTTGTATTTTTTGCGCACGATGTTATTCATTAGTGCTGCACTATGTGAATTTTGTACTGCAAATGTTTTGCAACATGAGTTAAGGTGTCTGTAGTCCAAAACTAGACGATATGAATCGTCTGGCTTGGAGACAGGAAACAAAGGATTGTTCATTTGAGAGGTGCATGTTTCAATCACCCCCTGGTATTCAAGTTGATCTAAGATCTCCCTGACTTGCTTTTTAGCTTCTTGTTTAATTGGGTACTGCCTCTGTGCAGTTGGTTGGCATTTTAACTGGATTTTGTGAGGAGAGTCCTCATCCCATCCTACATGATTTTTGTATAATGCAGGAGCTTGGGCTACTGCCCATTTTCTTGCATATGTATATTTTCTATGCATTGGAATATGATTTGAGAAGGCAGGCATAATCATTTCTTCGCCATGAGGGCACTCCCTGACAAACTCTGGTGGCCAGTCTTTCTCAGCTAAAAGGATGTCATAGCCTTTTGAAAGATTATCCCAAAAGAGACCCCTTACTTTCCTAGTCTTATCTCCCTCTATACGTAAAGTTATCTCGTATATTTTATGAGGTTTGCTAACTCTGGTATCTGCAGTTTCCACTTGAATGTATTCATTCGTGTCCACTGTCTCCAGCAGATTCATCAGGATCTTGCGAGCTATTGTCACTTCTGCTGCGCTGTCTAGCATTGTCTGGGCCCACTCTCCGTTTTTCAGTTGTGTCCTCAGAATGCTCGGCATGTTTAATTATTTTAATACTAGCTACATTCTTTCTTGGAAATTGTAATTTTTTACTTTGATGAGCAGGTTCTTTGTCTTTGGACTTGACGTGCTCTTCCCTGTGTTCTGACCGTCCTCTTCTTTCCGATTTCTGTGAGGAAATCTGAAAAGATCCAGAGGGACGTGTATCAATATCTTGATATCTATCAGGTTTCTTTAGATTATCCCTATTTCTAAGGTTGTATCTTTTCTCAGAGGGCTCCCTCTGGGGAGACTTGTGTCCTTGGTCCGGAGATCTTTCTCTCCGTTGAGGAGACCTTCCTCTGGACTGGAATCGTTTTTCTCTGGGAGTGGATTGTTTGTTTCCATCCCAACTCTTTTTTGGAGTGTTTAGATTATTTTGAATAAATGTTTTTTCAGGATTTTCAAGTAGTTGGGGTTTTACTGGTTTCCCACCCAAACTATCTCTACCTAGTTCTTCATAGGATTTTTCTATGATTCCTGCAAGTTCAAATGGCTGTTCTGCTATATCTGTCTCTCTCAATTTCTGGCGGATCACCACAGATGCTGCTTCTCCTTTTATGTTGGCTAATAATATAGCCGAGACCTGCTTGAAGTCTTTCAGTAATTTCATACCCAGAGTTAAAGCAGGTTCTGGACCGTATTCATTTTGAATCTGTCTTAGCACATCTGGTATTACCGCCATGGACGGAACACCATGTGTTTTTGTGTAAATGGAAGCAAAGACTGTGCCCCAAGTGTCTCAGTCCTCCACATGTGGTGCGATCCCCATTGGAAGACAGATAGTCAGAATTCTGTGTTTCTCAGTAGGGGTAGTATCCGGAAATACTGCCTCTATTTGAGTGATTTTTTGTGCTAACCAGAATGGAATTTGTTCCCGTTTTGTGGGTACTTTACCAAGACATGATTGTATGTTCTGTGGTGTTATTTTGTTTGTGTTCCCCTGATGAGGGGTCAGCTGTGGAATGTTAATTGCTGGTTAGACTGTTGTAGTCCGCATTACATATTGGACTAATTGTCTATGTATTTTAATCAGTTGTTTTAGCTGTGCTAAAAGTTCTGGTACTGACATTTTTTCAATGTCTGGATGTGGTGTGCAGCTGGTTAGAACCGGCCACGTTGCTCCTGGTCTACCTAGTGGACCGAGCCTGGTGATGTGATTGTTATGTTTTAGGGCGCCATTAAACCAGAGCAGGTGCTCTTGGTAATTTAGTGGGATTTCCACCTCCTCGAAAGGGGTGTACTCTTCCGGAGGTTCCTCTATTTTGTAATAGTGGAACTCGTGTGTGATAGCGTTTGCTGCTGGAAAGTTTATCCATGAATAGAATACCTCCGTCTGCCGATATTCGTGGGCCTCTATCACGTATATGACTATACCACCTCGTGATGTCAGTCCGTTTTCTATAAGTTTAAGAGTTATAGTTTTTCTTATGTTGACCGGAATGAGTATAACATTCGGGTCATTGTCTCGGAGACGTGTGTCATCCGGTAGGAGTCGAGCTGCTATTCTAGCTGCCTCCCTTTCGTCTTCACTTTCTGACATTTTTACTGACAGAAAGGTTTTTGTTGCAGATCAAGTTTCAAGGAAACAAAGATTAGGTGCACAATATTTTGGAACACTGTATCCTTCAACGTTGACTAAACCAAAAACTATACATAGGAATCTCTTCCTACTAAGTTCCGGCGGATTTTAACCTTTTACCCACTCCAGACATCTTTTGAAGTATTTACGGGAAAAGGGTTCTGTGTGAAAAAGCACGACTGAGTTACTCTAACGTCTTGCGTTAGATTTATCGCCTTACCAAACGTTGGGCGCCATGTAGTGTAGTTCCTATATTCCCAATAGGCTCTGCGCATTGGAATATTATATTCAGCAGTGTAGACGTAGGACTGAGGTCGACTAGGTCTCTACTGACTATATTAGACTTAAGTTTTTGCCAGCTAGCTCAGAGGTCACTAGAAACTTTCTCGAATAAACGAGGAGGAGTTTAACCTCCCTGGATAGACAAGAAGGGATTAGCTTCTGACAACCATAAAACATGACAACTTTGCTCCCTCAGAATAAGAGTGTATCTCTAGAGTCGTGTGAAAACAATAGACAGCTATTTCACTCAGTCAAGTGTGCATACTTAGTTCGACCAGAGTGCAGAGAAAAGAGAGACGGGCGTTTTCAATAAAAGGTTGTTATTTATTGAGCAGTCTTCTTTCTCATACAAGAGAAATGAATTGCCACAATTGCAATACTCATAGTAAAGTAAAGTGCGTACAGTAAAAGTAGGATTAAGAAATAATACTGTAAAAGCATTGATATGGTTTCTTAGCCATATGATACTTTAAAATAGATCAAATATATACATACTTATATACATTGACTAACGTACTCAACTGGTGCTTCTAAATACGCCTACCCCGGTGTACCTGACCTAAGCCTAATACATGGGAAGGAGTAAGTAAGTAGCAGTTTAAGTTAAGTTGGTTTTGCCACGAATCTGAGTCAAGAATTCTCTCTAAGGTTTTAGTCAGCTTCGTACCTGGGTTAATAGAAAGCAGGAGGTCTTGTATCTCTCTCTCAGGACTCGATATCGCAGTAACCCGCAAAGGTATCTGGAAACACCGGAGCTGGATTTCTCGGCAGGAGAAAAGACAGCGTCTCTCTCAGTGCGTCAAAGAGGAGGGGCAGCGTCCGTGGGCTCTCGCATCAGCTGGGCTCTCGGGCAAGTAGATAGCTGCTCTGCTCCAAAACCACCACCGTGTGTTTGCTTAAGGCAACGTTGGTATATTTATACCTGAAACGTGCCGGGTTTTGACGTAAGGTTGGACATAAGACATCAATAAAGATGTCACTAAGAACTGGCCGTTCTTAGTGTGCTCACAGGAGTTCTAGGACGAAATCAAAACAAAAGCAATGGGGAATTCCCAGGTTGCTGGAGGTTTGGTTTGTTTACAGAACTCGTTGTACTTGCTAGGAGCCTGGGGAAGTAGCCTTGCTTAATTTGGGCAGCATGGGCTATGACTAAATATGGATATGATTCTTATGCCTTTATAAGGATATTATTGATTATAACCACATAAGGGCATAAGTCAGGGCTATCGAATTTAGGGTCCTAGACAGAACTACAACAAGAGATGATCATTTAGAATCTCAGCTGATTAATCTGATGGCATGACAGCGTGGGACTAATGAATATTGGTACCATCGTCATGGAGAACTGAAATGTATGCTATGGAATTTAGGAACTCCTACATGGTTTCTTACCTTAAGCTGTGCTGAGTACGCTTGGGATGATTTACTTGAATTTCTTCGAGAGGTGAATTCCAATATAAAAAATATTGAATACAAGACACCTGGAGAATTGTGCTCTTTCGATCCTGTTAATGTATGCAGGTATTTCAATCATAGATTTGAAGCTATGATGTCTTTTGTCTGCAATAAAAAAAAACTCCTCTTGGAAAAGTTGTGTATTTCTTTTGGAGAAATGAGTATCAAGCAAGAGGTGCTCCTTATATACATATGCTGTTATGGATCAAGGACGCCCCCAAATTTGGAACAGATGCGGATGATACTGTTTTGTCTTTTATTGAAGAATATGCCATATGTGCTGTACCCAAAAGCACAGAAGAAAAAAACTTAAGACAACAAGTCTTACGATTCCAAAGCCATCGATGTAGAAAATACTGTCGGCGAAAGTACAATTCTAAGGATAAATTCTATACCAAATGTCGTTTTGCATTTCCACGTCCTGTAAAATCCAAAGGAAGAGTGAACAGTTTTATGTCAGCTATGCGACATACCATCACAAGAAAGCCTCCAAAAAATACCTACAACTTAAGAAGAATATATAAAATATATAAATGACTACAATACAGTTATTCTGTCCATGTGGAATGCTAACATGGATATTCAGTACGTTGCGGACAATTCAATTGCTGTTGCTCAATATGTAACATCCTACATTACAAAATCAGAAAATACGGAATTGAAAGAAATGTGGGAAGAGATTTCTCATGAGAAGACTCTAAGTAAGAAATTATACAGTTTCAGTTTGAAGATGTTATCCCATTGAGAAATTGGAGCATATGAATGTTCAGATCGGTTATCATCTGCAAGTCTATACTCCAAATCTAGAAGAAGAATTTGGGTGAGTCTAGGTCTTGCAGCAATGCGAAATCAGGTACTGAAATCTGTACAAGTAATTGAATATTCAGCAGAAAAAGATCCAGAAAGTACAGATATTTTGAAAACAAATATGTTGGATACATATTACCCAAACAGAAGTCATCATCTTGAGAACTTGTGTCTCTATGAAGTGCTGCAAAACTACACTTTTAAATGGAACTCTACAGAGAACATCAATGATGGAAAATATGGAGTGATTGACTCCGAAGGATGTTTGGTGAAACAAACTAAAGGAAATTTGATTAATCACAGGGAGCTGAGTTGTGACACTGCTGATAAAAGAGAATTTTACTATTTAGCTCTTTTGCAACTGTTCAAACGGTGGCGTTCAGAATTAGAATTACTTGGAGAATTCCAGAGCTATGAAGATTCCTTCAATGCTTGTAAAGATACCATAGAATGCGCTGCTTTTGTAAATTATGTGAAATTGTTGAACGTTGAAATTGATCAAGAAGCTACAATTGCAGCTGAGATTGCTAGAGACAGTTCTTAAGACAGTCAAAGTTCTGCTGTGCTGAGTCAAGATCCACTAGGACAAACAATTGTTGAAAATGAAGCAGCAATCCCATGAATGAGGTGGAAACAGCAATGCATCAGACTCAAGAAGATGTAACGGACTTAGCAAACTTGGTAGAACAACTAAATGTTGAACATAAAGAAATATATCAGCAGGAGAGACAACAGATTGACCATGGATTTCTTCATGAAAAGAATGAATGCACATCATTTCAACCTATCCGAATGTATGTAAGTGGACAAGCTGGAACAGGAAAAAGTTTCTTAATTAAAGTAATCACCAGTTATCTACAGAAAACAACTGAGTCACATTTGTCTTGTGTTGTAACTGCTCCAACTGAGTTAGCAGCACACAACATTAAAGGAATTACATTACATCCTTCATTAATGCTACCTGTGGAGCATGAAAACAAATTGGAATATCACAAGCTATCTGGAAAAGCTTGTTGTGAAGTTTCAAGAGTGTTTAAGAAAATTAAACTTCTGATTATTGAAGAGGTAAGCATGGTCTCAAACTTAATGCTTGCTTTTGTGCATTTAAGAATGCATCAAATTCTTAAAACAGAGTATGACGTGTTATTTGGAGGAAAACATGTCATCGTTTTCAGAGATCTATTGCAACTTACTCCCGTAAAAGGACAACCAGTATTTAAAGCACTTGCACATGAAGACACCAGAAAGTCTCTGCGTAGTGTTGGAAACGTGAACATTTGGTCATATTTTGAATACAAAGAATTCATTACAAATATGTGACAGGCAAATGATGTTGATTATGGAACTATTCTTCAAGATATAAGAATTGGAGTACTGACAGAAGAGGGCACACAAGCTTTGCAGATTCTGTTACTTTCCAATTTGTTTCCAAATTAAAATATGCTTCCTGAGAAAATATACATGAAAATTGCAGAAAACAAATCTGTAATCTGCTTAATGCAAACACTGCGTGAATGTTCTATATTCAACAAACAACTTTTGAAGCAGGAAAATGAAGAAATAATAAAAATGGAAGCCATCGATAAAATAGAGCATGAAGGAATCACTATTACTTTGACAGAAAAATTGAAGACAAAATTGGATTCTTTAGAAAAATCGATATCTAAAACTGCTGGTTTAGAAAAGAATCTATATGCATGTAGAAACTGTCGGGTAATTTTAAAGATAGAATAAACAAACAATATCCCAACTGGTGTTACTGTGGAGACAATTAAACATGTATGCACAAAGCATTACTTGAGCGGAAAAAATCGTTTTGAAATCGTGCTCATGGCATCGTATAATTAAAGAAAAGTAGAAAATACAGTTGTAGCAGCACTGAGTTAATCAGCGAGGACTCGTCAAGGATCACGATCCTTGACGAGTCCTCGCTGATTAACTCAGGTTCCAGCTCAAATCGAGACCCTCCGCCGAGCCCTCCGGGTCTACAGCTTCTACCGCACTCGAAGATTCTTACTTCCAGAGGCACTTCCTTCTAATTACCAGATCACCCACGGACGTTTTACCACCGGACAAGACCATGGACTACCAAGGGTTACTTAACACTCCTTTGTCCAAACAGCAGCACCGCCCACAAAGTGCAACCCGGTCCTGAAGTTGATCTCAAGTCACGAGGATCGAAACATCGTCGACCACATAGCGCAATAAATGGCGCAGCCCCCACTGTGGCTCACCTGCATCATTACTTTCAAATCAAATACTATTGCATTGTAATTTATCTTTGAGCCACATTGTTCGTCTGACTCACTGTATATATTATTACACTCTCACACTTTTAGGTCGATTCCGATCCGGTAAAATGCGCTCCGAATCGTCGTACGGAGAGTTTTTTCCCCATATGAATCGTACCCGTAGACGTCCCGTACGTACGACGAAGTACGATCCGTACCAGGTGCCAAACTCCGTACGAGTCGTACAGGACTCTGTACGACTCAAATCTCCGTACGAGTTTCACTCGGAACCGGCTGTACGCGACATCACTACGGTTCGCGGCTGGTTTTTACGACCCAGCAAGTACGATTCGTGTCGGGTACGCGCCGTACGACCCTTTTCCTACGGGAGCCGAAAACAGTCGTAAACGCAGAGTTCGCGCCGAAACAGGTACGGAACGCCCCCCCCCGGGTATGGCACGTACCCCCCATGATCGCAGGGGTACGCGCCGTACCCCTGTGATCATGCGGGGTACGTGCCGTACACCCAGCGTACATGGGGTACGCACCGTACCCCATGTACGGTGGGTGTACGGCACATACCCCATGTATGCTGGGTGTACGGCACGTACCCCGCATGATCACAGGGGTACGGCGCATACCCCTGCGATCATGGGGGGTACGCGCCGTACGGTGTGTAGGTGATCGTGCGCTTTTCCGTACGAATCGACGTGTACCGTACGAATCGCGTCCGGGTCGGCCGATCGGGATCGGAATCGTCCGGTCGTACGGCGTCCGTACGAGTCGTACGGAAACGGCTCCGGATACGATTCGTACGGACGGGGATTTTACCGGATCGGATTCGACCCCCTAGTGCCATTCACAATTGTCACTTGCGTCGCCACTCGTGTCACTTGCACATACCTAGCACCAAGTCCAATTCGGGTTGTCTAGTTATTCATTTTTTGTACAGTGCTGCTACAACTGTATTTTCTACTTTTCTTTAATTATACGATGTCATGAGCCCAATTTCAAAACGATTTGAGTTTCCTTATTTCCGCTCAAGTAATGCTTTTTGCATATATGTTTAATTGTCTCCACAGTAACACCAGTTGGGATATTGTTTGTTTATTCTATCCTTCTACCCAGATATCAACGTGGTTTATGGGTTACATTCCTGTAGTATTTTACTAGGGTAATTTTAAGGTGTAATTTGGATGTAGAAAATGGTTTCGTTAATGAAGCAATGAGCAAAGTTGTGGATTTTGTTAATTATTTGAATAAAGATGGTATTGAATTTTTAAAAATTTAATTTGATCAGATTGAAGAAGTGAAACAAATTGGTCATTGTTCAGTTCGTTTTTTGTTTGTTAAAGATTTATATGTCCGTAGAAAACAGTTTCCACTTTCTCTGGCATATGCAGTGACTATTCATAAATCTCAAGGTTTAAGTGTAGACAGTGCTTTGGTGAACATTGAAAATACTGTGTTTAAAGAGGGTATGGCATATGTTGCTTTGTCGTGAGTCAGAACTTTATCTGGTTTGTTTTTGATTGATTTTGATAACACAAAGGTTACTGCTGATGTAAACTGTGTAAAACAGTATAATAGGTTAAGAAGAACATATGCTCACAATTTAGGTCAGTATCCAGTATTTGAAAAGCGTGTAGTAGGGCGAAAAAGAAGGTATGAGAATATATGTGGTGAAGGTATAAAGAAAGAAAAAAAAAGATAATGTCATTACAAGCAAAAAGAAAAAGGACACTGTTGAAGAGATTGTTGGTTATCAGTTTGAAAATAGTTCAAGTGTCAACTGCTATGCTAATGTAGTGGTCAATGTTGTTTTTTTCCTGAAGGTTTGCAACAGCTAATTATGGAGAATCGGGAAAATGATTTTGTTCCTTGTTGCATTCCATTTATGAAAAATTGAGAACTGATAAACTTTTGGATGTATGTTCTGGTTCTACACAATTCATGCAAAATATCCAACAAGATGCTCAGGAATTTCCAATGTATATGCTTACCGTATTGGAAAATGAAGGTGTAGAAATAGAAAATATTTTTGCCCTTGGTTATAAATGGGAACATCATTGTGCAAATTGTATGTATAGATGTAGCACTAATGTAGACACTGAAAGATTTCTATATTTGACATTACCGGGCTGTAAATCAGTGTCTTTCAATAAATTAGTTAAAGTAGCAAATCAAAACATGGAGTGTATCCAATGCAAATCAGAAATGTTATCAACATTATTTATACAAAGATATGGACAATATATAATTTTAATGATGCAACGTTGTACAACTGATGGGAGAAAATTGGACACTTTAATAAAACATTTTGTAGCAACTCAGCTATCAATATCAGGATGGACTTTTGTAGCAGTAGCAATAATTTTCCATGATGGTCCTTTCACAACATCTGGACTTTACACTGCCTATCTAAAATGTGAAAAAGGCTGGACACTTTGCAATGATGCTCAGTTGGTTTTCAAACAAAGTTTGCCTAGCGAATTACCAAATTCTTACCTAATAATTTTAAAGCCAAAGTTTTAGGAAGATAATTCAGCCTCTGAGGAATTTATTATTATGATTTAATAGGATTACTATTGGACAATTTAAATAAAAAGGATTGCAATAATACCTTTTGGCCTCAAGGAAAGGTATATTCGAATTATGGACTGTTTCTTGCACATTGTCTCGGTGTAGAGTTTTAAGCGACAACATTTACAGTGTTTATACATTTAAATTATAATTTTTTTTATATATGTGTGATTTGTATTATACGGTATTTTATTGAGGATGGATTCTTGGTTTTTTTAAACACTCTTATTGATTGGTTTTTTTTGCCGCTGTTATGTGATGAGTACAATTGAAATCACTGTTTCTAGTGAAATTCAATATATTCTGAGAACAGCAAAAAAGGCAAAGAAATTAGTATGTAAAATGTTAAAATTATGCTGTGCTGTTAAAAATATATTATTACATGTTATAACTATTATTTCTATTCTTTCACAGATCCTAATTCTAAAATATGCAATTTACCACAATTTACAATATAAAAAACAACTGAATAAAATGTGTAGCGTTTTTTAGGTGTATTACTGATTAGGTAAGTTTCAGTAAGTCTTAAAATGCACAATGGCGTGTGTTTGCACACAGTTGAAAAAAGGGAAGATGGATGGAGTAGATTTGTGCCAGAGAATTCCATTGCAGACAGGTATCAAATAGGACACAGCTTCAGGGCACCTGTCTGCAACACACATGGTATGGTATTCAATAGAGTGATATGGTGGACTAGTACAGCCCAAGGAATTTCAGGATTTAAACAGACAAAAATCCTTAACTTAAAACACATCACTGAGTGTGTTTGCACATGTCACATCAGGCCCCATCCCTTCCCTCAGTAATCTATAAATGTGTCCTATAAGTTTACCAAAATGTAGGTACTTATAAATTTCTCTTGTTCTCTGTTTATAGCACTGAAATTGTTCTACGTATTACTCATATAATAAGAATTGACCTAGCCATTAACCCTAGTACAAATTAATTTCTTCATATAGTATGCATGTACATCATGCTTACAGCGCAAGACACTGTTTCATATTTATAAAGATAGGAAAAGGCAGTCTGTGTACCTTTTCTTCGCCATGTAAATGCAACCTTATCATACATACCACTTTGCGTTGGAAGGGCGTTCTAGGGGTGTTGCTGTGCGTGTTTGCACAGAATACTCATAGGACAAGACATCTCCAGATTTATCAGAAATCATAAATCTGGATATGTGTCTGAATGCTGCAGCATCCTGCAATTGGTGTAGCACGGTACAACAAGGAAAATTATTTTCATTTTTCTTCATTTTTTTCTCTTTGAATGTATGCTAAAATGTACAGTATACATTGAAGGAGAAAAATACCTTCACAAATTGTTTTTGTGCAGAAAGGTGTGTGTTTTTGCACAAAAACGACACAGATATCCTTGTACCATGGTGCAAGGGTGCCTGTGTCACCATATGGCTGCAGTTTAAGCAGCAGTGCAGAGGGAAGCACAGACGTGCAACATATTTATGTACATATGTTACAAGCCTGTGCTTCGGAAGTACCACTGCACGCTGTAGCTAAACACTTTACAGTGTCATGCTGCAGGACTTCCTTATAGTTCTGCACTTATACATTCACCATACACCACAAATGCATTCTTTCAGTCAATGATCCACTAGACATACATTCATGTAAACTTTCACACACCAGCATACAAGTTTAGCTCTTTTGTTAACCAGAGTAGTTAGTTCTGAAAATAAGAAATTAAATTAAATTAAACTATTGCACTGCATGCAATGCATCCTCACTTTCCCAAATTGGGGATGTATATCTGGTGCTGTTGTAGAAGTAGATGGTGTTGCCCCAGATGAGCTAGGAACAGCTGGTGGTGCAGGAGCATTTTCACGCAATCTTCTCATTTCCTCTCGTGAAAAGTTCACTGGATGCAGTGTCTGCAGGTGTTTTCTCATGCTAGCTGTTCTACATGAGTACTTTTTATTTGGGTCTCCTCTGGAGAGGACCGCCTTGCAGATCTTACAAGTAACCTTTGTTGCATCTACTTTTTCTTGCCCTGGCGGGAAAGTAAAAACCTCCAGACAATGGAGGTATACTTCTCTGGAGGGGGAGGTTCTGGAACAAATTCTTCAGTTTCAGTATGTTCAGAGTCTGAAGATGGTTGGTTTGAAGCCATTTTTGAAAGATTCAAGATAACCAGGTCTCCAGTTACCAAAAGAACAGAGGTTCTTCTTAGCAGAGGGCTTCTCCTAAGGAAGGTCTAAGAAGAGTGATTAAAATGGGTGGGGTCCTTCAATACTTAGAATAGGAAGTGTTATGAACCAATCAAATCTCTTTTTTTCTGGTCACATGTGTCCGCAGAGGGTGCACACACGCAACTCGCACCCATCTCGCACCCAGCGTGACTTCGCAAAATTGCATTTAAAAGTAATGTAACTTTATTAAAAGTTAAAGAATATTATTTTTATTATTAGCTCAGATAATGTCTTGTCTTAATATTAATATTTATATATATATATATATATATATATAAATTCAGCTTTTCCCTTAGGGAAGTTTGTTTCCTCATGCACTCCCGTGTGAGAAATTTCGAAACCACACCGGGTTTAAAGTTCAATTATGTATTCTTTATTCAGCAACCAGCACAACCCAACGCGTTTCGGTCTCTACGGAGAACTTGCTCACAGGTTAGTATTTTTTAACCAATTGTTGCTGTCAAATAAATACAAAAAGAAAAAAGGGGAAAAAGGGGGTGGGAACCCTTACAGATTACATCACTTCCTGTGAATTTATACAGGTATTCTGGGACATGTAGTTTGTTGGCAGAACTTTGACTATCGTAGGTCTATTTACACAAAATAAACATAATTTTGAAACACAATTAGAACTAATGTGTGATTTAAGCATTAAACTCATGCAATTGTAATTGTAATTAGACCATAACGGAATTGCAATTTCTCAACACCCTCTTCATAAAGCCCTCCAGTGGGCAAATTCATTTTTACTTGGGCACGAGTTCATAAGTTATGCATTTGTGTCAAGCAATATGAAAAGCAAAATAAGGTAAACAAAAATAACAATAATAACAGTAATTATTAAATTCCAGCCCTCTAGTGGGCAACACCGGGTTCTGCACCTTAGTTCATACTTTAACATGTCCTGATTAAAGAAACTTTTTGTGAGAATAGAGAGTTTTTATAAAAAAAGATAATTAGTGGGCATCAGTCATTCTCCGATAAATGCAACTTTACAGGTGGTAATGTAGTTCTTCGTCCTGATTGTGCCCAAACGGGCTCAGAGTGCGGAAATTCATAATGTGTTTCGACTCTTTTTGTCTCATCACCAATTCACGGTCTCCGCCTCTTCGATTTGGTCCAACACTTTCGATTCCATAAAAGATCAAGGATTTCCAATCACCTTTATGTTCCTTCTCCATATGTCTTGCCATGGCATTGCTGCGATCACAGTTAATTGTGGCACGAACATGCTCCAAAATACGCAGTTTCAATTCTTTTTTGGTGCTACCAATGTATTTCTGGGAGCATGGACACTCGAGGGCATAAATAACAAACTGAGTCTTGCAGTTGATTAATTGTTCAATTTTCCAAGTTTTTTTATTTGCCATTTGTAACTCCTTGGTTGTCTTAGCAATACAGCATACCTTACATCCTGAACATTTGTAGAATCCTTTTGGTCTACGCCAAGCTTCCGGTTTCTTTTGTTCCTGAAAGTGACTGTGAATCAATTTGTCTTTCAAGTTTTTTGCCCTTCGATAGGTTACATTTGGATGATCTCCTACAATTTGAGCTGTTGTGGGATCCATATGGAGAATATGCCAGTTTTTTTTAAGAATCTTAGTGATGGCCTGGTTAGCCGTTGAATGGGTTGTGATGAAACGAATTTTGCCTGATTCATCCTCTTTTGTTTTGTTTTTATCCGCCAATAGATCAGTTCTCTTTATCATTGCTGAGCGATTGGAGGCAGTTTGAATCCATGCTGGATTATATTTCCTCATTAGAAATCTGTTCCTGGCAGCTTCTTTGTGTTTTTGGCCATCGTTTTCGTTTGAACAGATTCTTTTAATTCGGAGAAATTCTCCGTATGGGATATTTCGCAGAAGACTAGTTTGATGGAAACTCTGCGCATGTAGAACCGCATTTGTCGCTGTACTTTTCCGATGCAGTGTAGTGTGCAAAACATTGTCTTTGACAAAGATCTCCGTGTCTAAAAACACCACTTTTGAGTCACTGATAGTGTAGGTAAAGTGTAAACCAAAATTGGAATTGTTGAGAATTGCAAAGTACTCTTCAAACTCTTCATTAGTTCCTTCCCAAATGAGCAACAGGTCGTCTATATATCTCAACCAGGCTATGGTTTTTTGAACCGCTTGGTCGTTCTCTGAGTTCCATGCCCAAGTCTTTTCCCATTGCCCCATTGTTAGGCAGGCATACGAAGGGCTAAAAGAAAAGCCCATCGCGGTGCCTTTTGCTTGGCGATAGATTTCATTTCCGAATAGGAAAATATTCTGCTCCAGGCACATCGAAATCATCTCCAATAACATGTTGCTGTGATCGGCCAGTTGTATACTTCTGTCTTTGAGGAAGGATTTACATGCTTCCATGCCAATTTTGTTTTCAATATTGGAGTATAGAGATATTACATCCATTGTAATCAATTTATATGTTGGTTGCCATGGAGTGTCCTGTAATCTTCTTAGCATGTCACCAGTGTCCTTTATGTAAGATGTTAAGCCTTTTACATAGGGCAATAAGAAGACATCAATATAGTTGGCAATGGGCTCTAATAATGCTCCTTTGGCAGAGATTATTGGTCTTCCTGGTGGTCTAGTGGGATGTTTATGAATCTTAGGCAGAAAATAGATTGTTGCCATTTTAGGGTATTTTGTATGAAGGTATTTATGCTCTTCAAAATCCAATAGTTTTTGTGCAAACCACAAATCCAATTTTGTATCCAATTCTTCTTTGAGTTTGGGTAGAGGATTGGTTTTTAATTTCTCATAGTATTCCCGATTTTGTAATTGTGAGTAAGCTTCCTGCATGTATGCCTCCTTGTCTTGAACAACGACGTTGCCACCCTTATCGGCAATTTTGATTTCAATTGAATCATCCTTTTGCAATGAGTTAAGTGCCTGGCGTTCTTGTCTAGAAAGATTGTCTTTGGTGATAGGTAGGTTGAGTTGGTAAAGATCTTTTACAACACATTCCTGAAAGAAATCAATTTTATTCCCAGGAGGGAGTTGTGGGTAAAATCTGGACTTAGGTTTTAAATTTGAAATTCCTGCTCCTAATTGTGTACAGTACGTTTGTACTTGTCCACCTCCTTCTTGTGGTGTTTGACTTAGTTCCATCAGATTTACGAAATGTTCTGCATCCTCCAGGGGAACCTGAAAAGTCGGTTGTATCATTGTTCTCCTGTGTCTGGCCATGTCCGGTTTGTCAATAAAAAGTTTAGCAAGTTTGATCTTTCTGATAAATTTGTAGAGGTCTATTCGCGTCTCAGCTAGATTTATACTGCTGGTGGGGCAAAAATTCATGCCTCGTTTAAGAACCTGTAGTTCCAATTCACTTAGTTGTTTTGATGACAAATTGATAACTTGTAATTCTTGATTATTGGATGTATCTTGTTGATTTAGGTCAATATTGCTCATGTTTGGGTCTTTATCTTGGAGTCCATGATTGTTACTTATGCATTCCATTTCTTTCTCATGTTGCGTGTCTGAGTTCCTACGCGATCTTGACCAGAAGCTTGTGCCGTATTTGCGCTTGCCTCTCCTTGTTTGTTTTGGGGTATGCTTCCCCTTCCTCTTCCCCTCCCTCTGCCTCTTGAGTTTGTGTATCTGGGGGGACCCATTGTTTTTTCCCAAGTCTTTTGGTTGAGAGCCAGTTTCAGATCGCCTAAAAAAGAATTTCTTGCTCTCGCTTCTCTTTGCTCATCTTCTCCCCCACTGAGGCTTGGTTCTGTTGAGAAGATGGAGGAGATTGAGGATATACTTCCAAAGTCATTATCTCTAAATCTGTCGTATTTTTTAGCATACGTAAAAATACGTCCATCCTCATAGTCTTCTTTGTCTCTTTGGAACTTTGTTTGTTTCCGGGTTCTAACACTTTCCTCATGTTTTTCAATAAATATTTCCAAGTCCTCTTTAAATTTCTTCATTTCCGGATTAAGCTCAATTTTGGCCAGTTCTTTCTCCATTTCCTTTAGTTGTCTGGTGATTTTTTCCAGAGCTATTTCTACGTGTTTAACAAGAATCTCCATAAGTCCTAGTGAGGATTTCAAGATGAATTCACCCCACTCCGTTAGCAGTTCATTACTAGTGTCTTGATGATTAGGCATAAGGTTAATGCGTAGTCCCCGCGGTATGCGTTTCACATCCAGATATTTTTTAAGGGCTGCAACCTCCCACCACTTATTAATTTCTTTTTTTGACAATTTTTCCCATGCACGTAGTTTATTTCTTACATCTGATTTGCGTGTGCCAGCTCCATTGTTTGTTGAAGCTGGATCTTCCTCAAAGCAAGTTTGTATCAGAGTGGTTCGAGATGCCTCTCTTTTATCCATTTTTGTGCTGGTTTAAACAAAATTCAGGCTGTTTTGAATAATAATTTCAACTGTTAGTTGGAGGTACACACGGCTCCTTCAGTCAATGTAAAACTGCTGCCAGTTTCATTACACTGTGATTTTCCAAGATTCGGTTCCCCGAGTATTGTCTTACTCGTACACTTTATGAACAGTGATTCTGACTGATTAGGAGACCAACCGACAATTCTGCATAATAACAATCTGGCTTTCAATGACATTAAGGGCGGCACACATCCAGGTCGCTTACCGGCTGCAGAGTACTATGGAAAGACTCGCTCCCTCCGGAACCGCCGTCTCCCGTTTCCAAACTGCGCCAGCAGGTTTCCTCTTGTGTTATTCCGCCTGCTCGTCTCCAGCTTTCTAATGTCGGCGTTCACCCGAGCCTTCTTGAAAACAGAAATCCGTCTGGCCCAAGGTCGGAGGCTCCCGGGTGCTCTAAGGCGGTGCACGCGAGGCGCAGCAGGACCCGCTGCGATTATATAAATTCAGCTTTTCCCTTAGGGAAGTTTGTTTCCTCATGCACTCCCGTGTGAGAAATTTCGAAACCACACCGGGTTTAAAGTTCAATTATGTATTCTTTATTCAGCAACCAGCACAACCCAACGCGTTTCGGTCTCTACGGAGACCTTGCTCACAGGTTAGTATTTTTTAACCAATTGTTGCTGTCAAATAAATACAAAAAGAGAAAAGGGGAAAAAGGGGGTGGGAACCCTTACAGATTACATCACTTCCTGTGAATTTATACAGGTATTCTGGGACATGTAGTTTGTTGGCAGAACTTTGACTATCGTAGGTCTATTTACACAAAATAAACATAATTTTGAAACACAATTAGAACTAATGTGTGATTTAAGCATTAAACTCATGCAATTGTAATTGTAATTAGACCATAACGGAATTGCAATTTCTCAACACCCTCTTCATAAAGCCCTCCAGTGGGCAAATTCATTTTTACTTGGGCACGAGTTCATAAGTTATGCATTTGTGTCAAGCAATATGAAAAGCAAAATAAGGTAAACAAAAATAACAATAATAACAGTAATTATTAAATTCCAGCCCTCTAGTGGGCAACACCGGGTTCTGCACCTTAGTTCATACTTTAACATGTCCTGATTAAAGAAACTTTTTGTGAGAATAGAGAGTTTTTATAAAAAAAGATAATTAGTGGGCATCAGTCATTCTCCGATAAATGCAACTTTACAGGTGGTAATGTAGTTCTTCGTCCTGATTGTGCCCAAACGGGCTCAGAGTGCGGAAATTCATAATGTGTTTCGACTCTTTTTGTCTCATCACCAATTCACGGTCTCCGCCTCTTCGATTTGGTAGTGACATATATTTCAGTGCCCTCCTTGTCTTCCCTTGTGCCCATACGAAGCGATTTACCATATTCTCTAAGTTCTTAAACCATATCAAATTAAAAAACAGCGGAATTGTTCTAAACAAATATAGCACTTTGGGGAGCAGGTTCATTTTCACATAGTTAACCCTCCCAACAATTGTCATATGCAGATTGTGTATCCTATCCAGGTCTTTTTTCGTGTGAGGCCGGTTATAGTTAGAAATTATCATTAAAAAAACCTTTGCAATTCACTGAAAAAACCATAGGTTTCAGACATGTTATAGTTATGGGATTAATCTTTAAGCAGTCCATAAAGCACTCTATGTAAACATTTCTTCAATTATAATCCAGTTCGTGTTTTGTGCGACTCCCTCCAAGTGTTTTGTCTAGGAACACTGTATTACATGAGCAAATTTCGAGAAAGTGGAGTTTCCACTTCCAAGTGGTGGTGTGCACAGTTATACTCAGACCTGTTTGGTCTTAATCCCTATTGTTCAAATTAAGTAAATGATTCTTACTTTTTTTTTTTTTTTTTTTTTTTTTAGTCCTCATTTTGCGACTTATATGTTTAAGGTTTTACTCGGGAGCCCATTCCATCCAAACATTTTGTACCATCACGACCCCTTATTGGTCTATCTGAGGAAGGGTGTTTCTCGCATCCGTTATTTTTAGGGTTTGGAAGCTCCTGTGACCATAATCAATAATTCTGGTTTCGTGGGAGTGAGCTAGCCTTCCTGGCTACTCGACGGAAATGATTCCAGTCTGAATTATTGTCTCCGCTTTAATCATAGGACTTTGTTTTTCGAGACCACATTTACTCGTTAACCCCTTCGACGCTGATGACGAGCTGGGCTCGTCATTAGGTAGCCTCCTCGCACGCTCATGACGAGCCCAGCTCGTCATGAAACATGGGAATCAACAAATCTCAGCACAGGAGGGGAATACCATCAGCATTGATGTGGTTAAGAATCCTGCTCCAAATTATAAAAGTTTTCCCAGATTTCCCAAAAATTAAACTTTTTGCCCGGATTCCCTTGCCTGTCATTTCTATTAGTTTTTATTACTGAGTTTAGCCAATCCCCATGTTGAGGCGGTGTTGGTTTAATCCAATTTATACAGATTTGACGTCTAGCCAAAAGTATCAGTACAAACAATAGGCTTTCTTGGGTTTTAGTTAACTTTACCAGATCGTTATTCACGTCAATCCCAAAGATAATAAGAGTTATACTCACATTTACTTGTTTTCCCAGAACCAGTGATATCATCTTACCCACTTCTTTCCAGAAGGTGTCTATCATGGGGCAGTCTATAAACATGTGTAGATCGTTTGCCCTTTCCAGTCAGCATTTTGGGCAGGCTTTGACAGTGGCACCATTGAATTTAGATAATTTTTTAGGGGTCCAATATGCCCTATGTATTGTAAAAAGATGATTTCTCTTCAGCGCGGCTGGTTTTATGTGGGACCAACACTTTTCCAATGATTTTGTCCAAATGTTATATACATCTACATCTGGTATGTCATTTCTCCATAATGTTTCTGGAATCTGTACATCTTCTTCTCCTTCTGCGATTAAAGCCCAATACCACCTAGATATTTCCTTTTTTATTGGGGAGGATTTCAGCATTTCTTTCTCCATGTTTTCATTTCCTTCTTTTTTATCTGTGATTGATTTTGCCCAGCTCGTCAGTTGATAGTACTTAAATTTGGACACTGTTTCGTTTGTATTTATAGCTAACTGATTCCAGGGGATTATGGTACTTCCTGTCATTAATTGACCCCATTTCACAAATCCATTTTCCTTTAAAGGGAGGGCCAAGGAGTCTTTTAAACATTCTGGAGTGCCTGGTGAATCCCAGATAGGGGCATGTAAGCTATAGTATGGTATGTTTAAGGAACTTCTAACTTGGTACCATATTTTTGCTGCATTAATTAATATCTTCAGTTTTATTTTCTTGAAGAATTTTGGGTGTCCAAATTTATATAGGAAATGATCACACCTGTCAGTCATGATTTGCATGTATTCAGGGAAAAACTGGGAGGTCTTAAGAAGTGGTCTCATATTTTTAAATTGGAATGCTTTACAGTATTCAATAAGGTCAGGACTTGCTATTCCCCCTTCATGTTTTCCTCTCCTTAGCTTTTTCCAAGATATCCTTGCACCTTTCGATGACCAAATAAAACTTGTGATTTTTCTGTGTATCTTCTTTAAGGCATCTCTCTTGAATTCCAGTGGAATTGTATTAAATAGATAGGTGAATTTAGGCACAATAGACATTTTTACTATGTTTGATCTCCCCAAGAAACTAAGAGGTAGCCCATCCCATACTTTGAGTAATTTTGTGGTATCAATGGCGATTCTATTCAGGTTTATCTGTGGTATTTTTTCTATGTCTTTCACCAGTGTGATACCTAAGTATTTTATTTTTTCTTTTGTATATGGATTGTTGACAGTTGTGTTCCAGCTCATAGCCTCGGTTTTTTCTTGATTTGTAAGGTATCCTGATACTCTTCCGAACTTGGTTATTGTGGACTCTATTGCGACCGAAGAGCTATTATAGTCATTTGTAAAAATCATTAAGTCATCGGCATATAGTGCCACTTTTTTCGACCAATCCTGATACTGAAATGGGGTTATTGTGGCATGGTTTCTTAGCGATACTGCAAGGGTTTCAATATATAAGTTAAAAAGCAGGGGAGACAGTGGGCATCCCTGCCTTGTCCCTCTTTGTATGTCAATGTTGTTTGTGAGGTTCCCGTTAACTAATATTTTAGCCCTTGGTTTGGTATATATCTCTGCTACCATGTCCCCGAAATTTTCTCCTAGATTATATTTGTTGAGGACTTTGTTGAGGAATGACCAGTTTACTCTGTCAAACGCTTTAGCAGCGTCGAAAGTAATTATGGTTAGTGGTTCTTTTTCTGCGATGGCTATATCTATTGCGGCAAAAAGTTCGTGTGTGATTTCTTGTATTTGCCTTCCCTTTATAAATCCTTTTTGGTCAGGATTTATCAGTTTTGTCATTATCGCTGCTAGTCTTTTCGCCATGACCTGCATATAGATTTTGTAATCACAATTGAGCAGTGAGATGGGTCTATATGACTCACATATTGCTGGGTTTTTTCCTGGCTTTAAAATAATGCTAATTGTTGCGTCGTTCCAGGAATCTGGCATTTTATCTCTTTTTTTATATGTTAAATTTAATAATTCTGTTAATGGTGGCACCAGAGAGTCTCTTAGAATCTGGTAGAACTCATTTGGTAAGGTGTTCGGGCCAGCTGCTTTACCTTTTTTTAGGCCTTTTATGATGGTTCTAACTTCTTCTACTGTGATATCTTTATTTAGCTCTTCTTTTTCCATTTTGGTTAGTTGTGGAAGGGGTATATGTTCTAGGTACTTCTGGATCTGTTCCTCTGTGGGATTTACATCTTCCTTATATAGATTAGAGAAAAATTTCACAAATTCCTGCATTATTATGGAGTCCTCAGTTTCGTTTATATTATTTCGTTGAATGCAGAATATTTTGTTTCTAGTTTGCTATTCATGGTTAGATAACTTACTAGCTTCCCATCTAGTCTTTACTTTATTTTCCAGGAGATTTACCAGTCTTTCTTTTAGTTCTTGCCTTTGTTTCTCTATTGATTCTTTTACATCTGGAGTAGCATCCACCATTATCTTGAGGTCAAGTTCTTTAATATCTCTTTCCATACCTCCAATTTCCAATTTTGCAGTCCTGGCTCTGTGTGAACCCAGACTTAATAATTTGCCTCTAATAACCGCTTTATATGTGTCCCAGATGTTTTGTTTTGATGTACCAGTTTGGTTTTCCTTAAAAAAGTTGATTGTTGTTATCTCCAGTTCTTCTGCCGCCTGTGGATCTAGTAATATTGTGCGGTCTACCGTCCATCTTGATTGTACGTTATTTTTCGTTATTTGCATGGTTAGTTGTACCGCCGAGTGATCAGATAGATGATCTGGTAGATGTTCTATGTTCTTGACATTGTCTCGTAATGTACCGTTTATTAAAAAGTAGTCAATTCGTGATCTATGGCCAAGTTTTTTATTGTTAAAAGTATAGGGATATTTTTTGTCTCCTTTCTCTCTCCACATATCTAGCAAACCCAGGTCATTTTTATAATTACCTAGCCATTCTCCCATTTTTGGTAGATTTGACTGTTTCCCTGGGGGATGTCTGTCTAGGCTTGGATCTATTAAAATGTTATAATCTCCAACTAATATTATCGGGGCAGTTGTTGATAGTAATTCTGTGTACAGTTTTTGTAGGGGGTTTGGGTCATCTATATTTGGGCCATAGTACCCTGCCAAGGTGTATGAATTTTCGTTTATTCTTACTTTAATAAAAGCCCATCTTCCCTTGTTATCAACTGATTTGTGCTCAATTTTGGCTTTAAGTGTTTTTTTTAGAATTATTATTATGCCTTTGATATTGCAGTCTTGATTTGTGCAAACATAAGTGTCAACCCATTTAAGATTCTTCATTATTTGTTCCCATTCCGTACTTAGGAGATGCGTCTCTTGTAGGATAATTATCTCGCTGTCTACTTCCTTCAGATATTCCAGAATCCTTCTCCTTCTGCTAGGAGTCCTGAGTCCATTGACATTCCAAGAGAGTACCTTGAATTGTTTATATTTTGTCGCCATTCCCGTTTTGGGCATCTTGTTTTTTTTGTATTCTGTGGGTCCCAGTAATTCCTTTTACTATGAGCGCTGAGGACATTTTTAAATTTTTTTTCCCTATTTTGCTCCCCACCCGTGCATTTTTTTATGAGATATTTGCGTTTTTTTGGGGGGGTTCATTATTTCCCACCCTGAGGAAGCCTCCCTTCTTCTTTTTGGGCGGTATTCTTCGCCCTATTTGAGCTCGTTGCTTCGCCTAGATTTTGTGATATTCATCTTGCTTGGGGTTCTGTTTCATTTCGTAGTTGATCTTTTATTTGCTCAATAAAGTTTTCTACCTCTCTGGGGTCTCTGATGATATGCATCTTTTTTTTCCACATTATCCTTAATGCTGAATGGAATTTCATCTGGACATTGGCACCAAGAGATTTTAGTTCCTGCATATGTTGTCCTAACTCCCACTGTCTGTCTTGGGTAGTCTTGGAAATGTCTGAGCGAATTCTGAAAGACCAGTCGTCCTCTGTCAAAGTACCCTGTTTTAGACCTTCACTAAGTAGTCTTTCTTTCAGTGTATATGTTTTAAAGTTTATCAGGATTTTCCTCGGTGTCTTTCTGTCTTTGTTTTTCCTAAAAGGGTCGCGGTGTACCCTCTGTATGTCTTCAGTAAGATTGGCTTCCTTGGACCATAAGAAATGTTTTTCAAGATGAGAGACAATAAACTTTTTAATGTCCGTACCCTCCATATTCTCCGGCACGTTAAGGACCCTCAGGTTATTCCTTCTCGCCTGGTTTTCAAGCGATTCCATTTTCTCGCTCATGCTTCTTTCATTTTCTCTGAGTTTTCTTATTTCTTTCTGGTTTGTGTCGACCCTCTTACTGAGATCTTCCACCACTGATTCGACTATGGCAACTCTTTCTCCGAGGGCGTTCATTTTTTGGTCTAACACCTCGCATGCCTCTTGCATCTTGCTCTGATTAGCCTCCGAGATTGAGAATTTCTCTCTCATTTCTCCTAGGACTTTGTCCATGAATTTTTCCAAGAGCTTCTCTGTTTGTTCTACCATGAAAGAAGGTTCCGTTGCCACTAGCTTTTCATGCTGTGATGTGCTAGTAGTAGAGGTAGTAGGTATGTTTGTATCTCTCACCTCCTCCATTTGTGAGTCTTTGAGGATTACTGATTCTTGTTTCTTTCCCTGAGGATTTTCACTCCCTTTAGTTCCGTTGATTATTTTAGGGATGACAGGGGTATCGGGGGATATAATGCGTATAGTGGGTGTCGTGGTGCAGGTTGGGTTCGTGTTTATGCTTGTGACCGGAGAGATATTTTTATCTCGGGGGTTAGGGTGACTAAGAGTAGTTGAGAAATTACGCCCTACTTGAACCTGCTGCTGAACTTTGAAAAAGGATCTGAGAGAGGGAGTAACTTTAATTATCTGCTCTGTCTGATTTCTCGTTTTAATGTTTTTGTCCTTTTTTTGTTGTGATTTGGCAGTTTGCTTTCTTTTTGTAACCTTAGGTATGACTGGTATGACAGTTTGTTTGGTTGGGGGTACTTGTTTGGAGAACTGCCTATTTCTTAAGCAGTAGCTGGACCTCCGCTTGTCCCTTGTTCCGCCCTCTACTTCTTCAGTTGAATTTTCCTTTCTCCTAGTTCCTGGTTCTAAGTCTGGTTTAAATGCCTTCTCCACTACTTCAGGTATACCTGCTATAATTAGGTCTGTTTCAGCCTCCCTCTCTCCTTTCTCTCCTCCGTTTAAACTGCTACTCTCTATGACCCTAACCCCTCCACAGCCTACAAGTAAATCCAGCACAGTTACTCCCTCACCTCCGGCCCCCCCCTGTACCTTGCTCATGGATTCCTGTAGTCCCAGAGTTCTGGTGAGCAGCCTTCTCTTTTCCACGAACTCGAAATCCTCTCTGCAGTCTTCCTTACAGCGTGTAATTCTTGCGTCTGATTTTGCAGCGATCGCTCGATTCAGTGTGAGCTCAGCAGTGCCTCTCCCCCGGGATTGAGCTTGTTTCGGTTTCGGTTTCAGGAGAGGTGCTTCTTCCGCGTTATCTCCGCCGCTGCTGCCGCTGCTGTGTCTAACGCTGCCGCTCGCGCCCCGGAAGAGGAAGGATAATCTTCTCACTGCGCACCGGCAACCTCTGCTGGCCTCCGACGCTGCTGCCCAGATCCCACCGCAGGTTGCTCCGTATGCTGTTCGAGGGAACTCGGGATCTCGTGGGCCCATTCCCTTAAGAGAGGTAAAATTTGTACAATTGTAGATCAAACTACTGCTCATTTAGTTGTTCCCCGTCATGTCCGTGTGTGGCGAGTGCGGAGCTCACAGCCGGAGACTCCTATCCGGCCGCCATCTTCCTCCTCACTGAATCAGTAAATGATTCTTACAGCAGTAATTAAATTTTCAGTTCGAAGAAATTTATTTATTTCATTTCTTTCTTTTTTTTTCATTTATGCAAATCCATTCTATGCAAAACAACTCATCTTTCTACTTTCCACGTCTACCCAATGCATTTCGGGTCCAGGGTGACCCTTCCTCAGGGGTCTGTGTGGGAAAAACAAGGAAATATTCGAGCCCCTCAGCCACATATTCAAGAATATATTACAAAGTTACATAGTACAACAACAATGCAATGCCTTATTACATCTTCGTGTTTAAATCCGTACTATCTATTTTCACAACGAAATTGTTAAATTGTGTATCAAGTTTCATTAAAACCTCGTTACCATTTCATGTCGCTTACTGAAGAAAAACAGGTAAATAATATTAAACGTTGTAAGCTTCAAATCGCACGGTTGAGCGCTAAATAAAAAGTGAAAACAACAGATTCTATCTGCTTTACAATCGCCCTAGTATTCTACACCATAGTTGTACAACTCGCATTTGTTCGTGTTCATATGTCCAAATCTATTGCAATCGTGGCCATTCTATATTATCCTGTTCAACTTCGCTACAAATATTAAATAGAAAGATAACGTGTTTACTCTCTTGTATGGGAAATTGAATGCACGAAGAAAAGCATTTCAGCGTTCGTACTTACAGGAAATGCAAAAACAACTCGCGCCTCGGTTTCCAGCCAATCCGAATACCGCTAACTACCTAGAATACTATCTCCCTTTTCTTATACGTTTTCATTGGCTTATTGCGTGACCACTCGACCACGGTCTCGCCTCGTAAAGTTACATATAAAAGAAACTGCCTATATTTCAATTGTACCTGCTTTTTAATGGTAGAAACAGCGTAAAAGCCATGATATTGAACATGATTATTATCCGAGCTGATTGTGCGAAAAAAATTATGTATACAAAAAATTTTTTAAAAAATATTATCAAACTCAAAATTACAGCGTAAACATATCCCATTGACCAATGATGCACTGTGTATTCAAATAAATTAATGAATGCAAAAAAAGAAAAAAAACAACAACATAAACAAAAGCTACAAAGGTAAACTGATTCTATGAAACTTGATTCAGCCATTTTGGAATGGGATGAAATCTCAGTTCACTACATGATATGTTGATAGCAGGGATACAGTAAATGCGTTCCTAATAAATGTTCATAAAAAGCAGGATCATTCTATCCTGTCATTAAGTCCTTGAGGTTGTAAGCTACCCATTTTACGAATTCAGAAATACTCAGATCTCAGTCTTTGCTTATGTATATCTGTGTCTGATCGAGGTTTGATCACCTCTAATATTGTGAAACGAAGCTGTGAAATGTTGTGTCCCGATTCCATTCAGTGCGTTGCCACTGTCGATTTCAATTTTTTTTGACGAATGTTACTTTTATGTTCCGTGATTCTTATTTTAATTTTTCGCTCAGTTTGCCCTACGTATAACTTCCCGCAGGGGCATTTTATGCCATAAATCACGCCTTTTGTGTCACAGGTGCTAGAATGGAACAAAGGAATCTTCTTTACTGTCATTGGATGTGTGAAAATTTGACTAGTCATAACATTATTGCAATGCGTGCAATTTTCGCATCTTTGCATACCTTTATACGTTTTTTCTTCTCTCGCTATTTTTTGCGGTTTCAACAGTTCTTTAAGATTCTTCGACCTATTGAATGCAAATGTTATTCGATTAGCAAAAAGTGGTTGAAGGTCAGGTTCTTGCGTTATAAGTGGCCAATGTTTACGGATGATGGTGGTAATCTGGGTAGTCTGCATTGAGTGTTTCATCACACATACTGTAAGTTTGGTCTCAGTTTTTTTTTTCTTCTTGAGAAGGGAATCTCTACTCATTGTCATTACTTTAGTTTTGGGTTCTTGTAGTAGAGTCTTCGGGTAACCGCGTTTCAGGTATTTTTGGATCTGGTTATTGATAGTAGTTGACAGATCGTTAGGATCAGACGTGATTCTTTTTTGGTGGATAAACTGGGACAGTGGTAAATGTTTTTTGAGAGAGTGATGATGAAAACTATTGTAGTGTAAGCCACTGTTTCTATCAGTGTCTTTGATATGTTCTCTCGTATGTATCTGTCCATTTACGATGGTGATATTAACATCCAAGAATGATAATTCGTGTTGACTCATTTGATGTGTGAATTTAATTTGTTCATGTTGCAAGTTAAGGACCTGAATATTCTCAACCACTTTTTCTTTAGCTCCTCTCCAAATTATAAAGATATCATCAATGTACCTTTTAAATACCATGAGGCCAGTTAACCAGTTTGGATTATTGATGATGTGATCACTTTCCAATTTAGCCATGAAGGTATTCGCGTAGGAGGGGGCCCCCGCGAAACCCATCGATGTACCGTTGCATTGCTCATAAAACTCATTTTCCCATTGCAGATAACTGTGGAATAGCGCAAAATGCAGTAACTCCAACATGAAAACTTTCTCAGATCCTACAATCTCATTCTCCAGTAAACACCATTCCATCGCTTCTAGCCCCTCATTATGAGGGATAGAAGTGTACAGTGATGTCACATCAATGGAACATAACCATGTTTCTTCATTCACTGGGATTTCAATTGTTTCTAACATATTTAAAAATGAGGTGATATCTTTTATGCGGGTACTCCATTTTTGTACCAGCGGTTGCAGAAACCAATCTAGATATTGGCCTAGTGGTTCCGAAAGTGATCCACATGCAGACACTATCGGTCTGAAGGGCGGTCTGATGGCATCTTTGTGGATTTTTGGGAGCATGTAGAACTGAGGTCTCCGTGGGTGTTTAATGTTCAAAAATATGTGTGTTTTGACAGTAATCCACTTCATTTCTAAAGCTTTATCTAATGTCTTTTTAAGTGTAGCTGCGAATATTACTGTGGGATCCTGATCCATCTCATCATACATTAGTATAACCTTTCAAAAAGCATTCTAAAATATGGATTACCATATTTGAAACCATTGACACACCAATACAAGTTATTAAAAACCCGCTCAGTGATTCTTACATCTCGACACACATCTAAACACTTACCTATAGATTCACTCATACATGCTAACAAAGATCAATAGAACACTATTACATATACTTATATACCTACATTGAGATTACACACAGCACACATCCTATTCACTTATGCAGTTATCCAACTCACTTATGCAAACAATTGATTATACTTACATTTACTCAGCTGCACACTTATACAAACACCACTTTATTTATTCATATAGATAGTAACTCATACTTACTGTGTTCTAAAATCACAATTATAAGTATACAGTTTTCCCTACAATCACTCACACAATCACTGAGTCTTAGGTATACAAGTGTCACATACACTGCCTTTTATATTTCTACTTTGTTGGACATATATCATTGAGAAATATATTTACTCATCACCACACCCATAAAGAGATTCACTCACCCAAACAACTGTTTCCACATACATTCCTAACCTGATATGCCTACTAAATCAACTATTTACATATCTTTGGACAATCACACACCTCCCACCCAACCACACACACATTCACTATCCTATACAAATACTCACTTAATTAATTAATAACTAATATAGACTTTCACATAGCTAGTAACCAACTTATGTAGTAATTTAGACTACAAGAGAGTGAGTGATACAGATATTCACACAGTTTAAGCACTATCACACATATTTAGTGAGCCACTTTAAATTAGTCACTTAGACAGTCAATCACAGTGCTACTAAATCCTCCATCCAGACACTTATACATCCACTCAGTCTTTATTGCAGATTGCTATATATCTAATACTTATTTAAATATCGAACCAAACCACATTCACTGGATGATGTGACCAGTGATGTCATCAGTGATGCCATCAGTAATGTCACTGACCATGTCATTAATTATGTAATATGTGACATCATCAGCAGTGGATTGCGGGCGCACAAGTTATAGTTAGTACAACTAACTGTAACGGAGGAATTTCAATGGTTTTGTACGAGTGAAATGTCCAGCTAACTATAAAACCCCTAAAACCTATGTTTTTTCAGTGAATATATATATATATATATATATATATATATATATATATATATATATTTACATACATTACAGAAGTGGAGCCACAAACCTTGCCAAAAAATATTACGTTATATATAGACATGCAGTCGCTGAGTAATGTATGAGCTCACGGACCCACACAGAGTCACACAGTTTGTCAGAGACCCACTCAGAATCTTATGCTTGACTAACAGACCTACTCACACACTCAAAAATCCACTGAATCACCCACGACAGTCCTGCATACACTCAGACCCACTCAGAGTCACTCACTCACTCACATACTCCCACACAGACTGATCCACCCACTCAGAGACTCATGCACCAACTGAGAGTCCCACTCAGACACTCATGCACAGACACACTCAGAGGCCTATGTACCCAGTCACAGACCCACTGAGAGACTTACGTATCCCCTCACAGACCCACACAGACACTTATATATCCCCTGACACATCTACTCAGAAAGTCTTGCACTCACTGGCAGACCCACTCAGAAACTCATTTACCCACTCACAAACCCACTCAGACACCCATGTACCTACTCACTGACACTCATACACCCACTCACACACCCACTCAGACCCTCATGCTCCGACTGACAGTCTAACTCAGAGACTCATGCGCCCTTTCACTGGCCCACTCTGACACTTATGTACACACTCATAGATCTACTCTGCTGCTGGAACACTCACTCACACACCCACTCAGACACTCATGCTCCTAATCACAGACCCATTAAGAGACTCATGCATCCACTTACAGACCCACTCAGACTTTCATCCACCCACTTGCAGACCCACTCAGGAGCACATGCACCCACTCACAGACTCACTCAGACATCTACTCACTGACTCACTCAGAGACTCACACATCTGCTTAAAGACCCACTCAGACGCTCCTGCACTGACTCAAAGACTGACTCACACACCCTTTCCCAGACCCACTCAGACTCATGCACCCACTCACCGATCCACTCAGAGTCGCACACACCACTGACACTTCCAGTGAGAGACTTATGCAGCATCTCCCAGACCTACTCAGGCACTCATACACCCACTTACAGACACATTGAGACACATATGCACTCACTGACACACCCACTGAGACACTCATACACTCATTCTCAAAGGTTACACTTAGGAAATAAAATGTTAAATTCACTTAAAAAAACATTGGTTACAGGGACATTATAGTTAAGAAATAGAATTTTTTTTAAAATAGAAATTCACTAAGAAAACAAAGGTTAGACGGATATTATAGTTTTTTAAAAAAAAACTTAGAAATGAATTGATAAAAACCCAAAGGCTACAGGGACTTTATAGTTAGGTTCAGATTTCATTCATACAAAACCTTGGAAATTCAGCAGTTATAGTCAATTGAGCTAACTAATAATTGTGTATCTGCAATGCACTGCTTATGACCTCACATATTACATCACTCATGACATGATCAGTGACATCACTGATGACATCAAAGATGAAATCACTGGTGAGATCATCCACAGAAACACTCATATGCCCACTCATACTCATATACAACTTCTCATACACCCATAAATACACCCAACCCATTCACATAACCATTCACAGACCCATACATGTACTCACACAACTGTTCACTCAACCTTAAAGCCACTCACACACTCACTCACCCATACAGCTACTCATACAACCAGTCACTTACCTGTACATCTAGCCAAAGAGACATACATTCACCAATACAGCTACTCACACCCCCACTTATTTACCTATACAGCCACTGACACACACTCACACCCCCACACAACCACTTACATACCCATTCACACATCCATGAAAGTACTCACACATCTGCTCACTCAACCATTCACACAGACACTCTCCAATACAGCCACTCACACACCAATTCACTTAACCAAAGACGCACTTAAGCATCCACTCACTCATAATGCCACTTACACACACAGTCACTTACTCATACAGCCATTCAGAGACCTACTCACTCATCCATACAGTCACTTACACACCCACTTACCCACCAATAGAGCCACTCATACAGTCACTCACTCACCCATTCTATATGGCCAACCACATACCAACTCACTCAGCGACACAGCTACTCACATAGCCACTTATATACCCATACAGCCACTCACACACCCATGTAGCCACTTAGAAACCCTCTCATACATGGATACATACAGTAACAAAACCACTCACACAATATATGAATTAGTATCACTCCTTAGTAGTGCACCTAGTATACTAATTTAACTTATATAAATATATTTATAATTTAATAACTTCCCATCCTATATGCCCACAAACCAAAAACCCGCTGTGACCCTATAAATCACTGATAACATTATAATGAAATAAATCACTTAAAATTAAAAATACATTTTTTAAATCTACTAGCGATTATACCAAATACTTACAACTAAAATTAATATAACTAAAACTCTTTAAAATAATTAAGAACAATATTTTTACAGCTATTTTACTGAAAACTATAATAAAAATAACAATATTCTTAAAACCAATATTTCTTACCAAAAAATTGATATTCTTGACAAAGATATCAATATTCTATGCCAAGACTTTTTTGAATCACAATATTTTTTCCTGATATTTCAAACTCTATATTTTGTCCAAACTGCATGTCAGTGGAAGTGGGTTGTCTTTTCATTTAGTGTCCACCTTCAACCACCTCTCCACATCTGGCATCCACCAACCTTTATGGTCTTTGTAGGCTGTCCCTTCCTGCGCAACATGGCTGACATTTTGTTTTGGCCTTCATTTGTTTTCTTTCTTGTGGCCTCTGTCCCCCATCTCTCATTAACTATTCATTCTATCATTGCTGAGGCTCTTCTTGTCCCTTACTGTACTCTGCAAACTTTCTGCTTTTTGTGTGGTGCATCATAGTCTCTCTGCTTCTCTTTACCACCATGCCACACCCTTGTTGGCTGTGTTATCTCCTAGACTTTTCAGTTTTATTGCATTTTGCATTTTATTTATGGTTGATGTTTCTGCTTCACATGGCCCATATATAAGGAAGGACTTATCCATTAATCATTTATAAACAGTGGCAAATCACCTTTGAGGGTCTCAAAGCACTGGAGTTCCTAGCTGCTGCAAGGTGATCTGTTCAATCGAACAACCAGGTCTTGAATTGCTGGAGTGATTATGTGGTCCTGAGTTGCAGGGGAAGGTTGTTTCAAGCTTTGACCACCAGATGTGAGAAAGAGCATCCTCTGCTGTTGGGTTGGCAGATCCAATGGGCATCTGCGAGGAAGTGGGAGGTGGATCGTAGGTGTCTGGTTGGTGGGTGTAATGTCATGCATTTGTTAATGAGTGCTGGTCCAATGTTGTGCATGGCTTTGTATGCGGTGGTCAACATCTTGAACTGGCATATTTTCTGGATTGGGAGCTAGTATATCTTCATAAGGTTGGGTGTGATGTGTATCTGTCTGGGGAGGTTGAGGATGAGATTTGCTGCTGAGTTTTTTCATATTGTCTGTAGTCTCTTCAGGAGGTGTGTGGTGATTCCTAGTTAGAAAGTTTTCCCATTGTCCTTCCTGCTGGTACAAAGGCCTGTGTGACAATGCATCTGGTGTCAACTAGCAGCCACCCACAGATCTTGCGGAGCATGCATAGGGAGTGGAAGCCGATGATGAGACTGTATTTACCTGTTGCTTCATAGATAGCCTGCTGTCAAAGATGACGCTGAGGTTGTGGGCGTGGTCTGTCTGGGCAGGGGGTGGGTTGAGTTCCACAGGCCACCATGCGTTGTTCCATGGCGAGGTGTTGTTTCCAAAGTTGAAGACTTCTGTCTTGTCTTTGTCAGCTTGAGGCAGTTGTCCTTCATCCAATGACATTCATCATACATCTGGTAGTACAGGGGTCTTCTGACAGCGAGAGGATGAGCTGGGTGTCATTGGTGTAGGAAATGATCATGAGTGTGTGCCAACTGACAGTGTTGGACAGGGGGTCATATATGTGTTGAAGAGGTGTGGGCTTAGGGATGATACTTGGGGGATGCTGCAGGTGATCATTTTGGGTTCTGAGGTGAATGGTGTAAGACGGATTCTCTGGGTTCTTTTGGTGAGCTACGAGGCAATCCATGTGAGGGCATCTCCCTAGAATCCAATGTGGTGGAGTCTGTTGAACAAGATGTGATGGGAGACGATTAATTATGGGTGAAATTTGCGAATTTGCGGTCTGCGAATTCGTGCGAAAGCGAATTCGCGGTCCGCATAATCCGCGAATTCGTGCGAATGTGCAGATTTTTTTTTGCATGTTCGCGGGGCTTTTTGCATGTTCGCAGGCCACTTGCAGCACACTGCCCACGAAGTTACCCATGCGGTCGTACATGGGCACTGCCATGTTGTCCGCGTTGCGTATTTCCGTTTCCTGGCGCAGTTGCATGCTCGCGTTGTGCGCGGGGCTCGATTACGTATTCGTGTGCGTTTTTGCGTGCTCGCGGTAGAAATATCGCGCAAACTTACCCACGCGGTCCTCAATGGGTGCGGTCATCTTGTTTTTCATTCATTGCTATGGTTCTGGGCATGGTTTTTGAATCCTTCCCTAATCTTTGTAATCCTTTGTTTCTTTAACCTTTTTTTATATTTTTTGCTTATTATCTATCTCTCTATTTTTATATCTCTATATTTTGTGTTTTTTTCTACTTTTGCTTACTTTAAAGCTACTTTTTTAACTCTTTTCTTTACTTTTTCCCTATTATTTCCAATTTTTTTTTGAGCTGTCCAGGACCATGGCAAAGGGAGCTGGGAAGAGCAAGGGGAAGGGTCCCGCACCCTGTACCCAGCTCCCATGCGGGCGATTGAGGGGCGACGATGTAGTGGCCAGGGAGATTTTCACCGCGGTGGAGGTGGCCGCTCTTATATTTTTTGTTCTGCGCCACCTCCCTAAGACCGTGGCAGCAGGGGGCAGGCCCGGTCAAGGGTATGTCCTCCGGGAGCCACCCGCAGATAAGGTGTGCCGGGCCATGCATAGGGAGTCGGGTGTCCGGAGCACCTATGACCAAGGGACGCACCGGTGGGCCGACATCCTCGACCGGGAGCAGGACCTGCTCGACCTGCTAGGCGTGGAGATCCCGGGCCTTGGTGAGTAGCTATTTAATAATTACTTTGTTTTCTTCTGCTCTGTGTTATATTGCTAATATATGTTTTACCGATGATCAAGAATGCTGCCGATTCGATTACATTGCAGGTAAATTAATGTTTAAATAGCTTCTGTGGGTGCTCGCCTGCTCAGTGGCGTTGCTACTATGCTTACTTGTTTGCAACTTTGTGCTCATTTGGCCTGAATATCTATGAGTGTAGTACTTTACAGAACTGTGTAATGCTAGAGAGACTAGAGACTCAAGTCTAGTCCTTCCTTTGTACTCCTGCTGCCACTAAGAAGATGAGATAGTTGTGGTATATAAATAAATAATACCGGATCTAGGTTTGTCTGGACTTAGCAATGACAGATAGCTCAATAAAATAAGAGTCAAGATTCGAGGTAGTAGGAGTTTGCAGGTTTATTACAGCATAAAGGACAGGAACAGGACAACCTGCACAGGAATAGGATGGCAGCGCTGCCGGGGGCAGGGTCGGAATCGGCGTAAGGGAATGGGTAACATTTAATAACAGTGCACGATCATATATACTAAAACAGTTGCATTACAATACATACGATAGGCGGAGCAGTGGGTGTGGTCAATAGAAGTCGCGAAAGATAAGGGTGAAAGTAGGTGTAACAGGGGCGTATACATAGACATGTGATGCAAACGTAACAGAATATGTCATGAATGGGGCGGAAACATGGAGGGGGCTACCTAAGGAGCCGGGACCTCTGACCTAATGGTGCGCGCAAACTGGCAATGACGTGTTACTAGGAGAAGCTGGGGGCTTCGAACTCTGTGCTAGGAGCAGAGACTGAAGTCTGGAGAGTCAGGGCGACATGTACCTAAGCAGTATCTAGTATCGGATGTTTAGAGAACATGTTGATAGAATCCAAAAGTTATCGGGGTAAAGGCTAACAGACTCTAAGAATGGTGCATGCATTATTCTACATGTAGTGCGTGATGAAGAATATTAAATGACCATTAAATGCAGTATTTCTCTAACGTGGAGACGTAAAGGCTAGACAATGACGGAAACTATTGATGCAGTTCAGTAGCTTAGGAATGCAGAGAAGGAGGACTGAACTGATAACTGGAATCATAACATACTCTTGGCAGACTCAGAGGCAGAGCCAGGCTGAGCCGGGCACTGTGAGGCAGGAAGTAAGTGAAGGGTCGAGGATACAGGTGGGGGCTGTATCGCTCCTCAGCGAGGCTTCAGGAGACAGGAGCTGAATCTGGTGTCCAGGCCCTTTTGAGGCCTAGAAACGGGGACTTTACAATGGAATAACGTGTACACTGAGAAACGTGGCAACGTAACTTTACATAGGCCTGATATTCGTAGTATTCACGAGAACTGGAAACTGACATACTAGAGGTGGACACAGCTATAATTGCGTCTTTAATCGAACATGGGGAATACATATGCATATCAATCATGCACGTATAACATATGATGGAGGACTCGTAGGGACACAGAACACGGCAAAATTTACTTTTCCACATTCCCTCCTTGTCACTACGTTTCCATCAGGAAACATCAATATTCATGATACCATCTATCATTTCATACAGTATCATTTGCTCGTCTTGAATTTTCTGGGAACGGGTTTTAGAACGGGGCTTGGGACTAGGAATACAAGAGGTAGCACAAATGCCGCAAATCGCAGGGCCACATTGTATACAGAGGCAGCAGCTGAATATGATCGCTACTGCAATACCTAGAAAGGACAAGACTTTCCATCCCCAAGCGGAAATTATATTCCAGAACCAACCGGACCATGTCCAGGTGCCTGGGTCTTGGTGTAACAGATGGGCAATTTTATGGAGTCTGGTTATAGCTGAATAAACAGACGGCGCGTTATTAGGAATGAAAATGCAGCAACTAGATCCGATGACTCTACAGGCCCCGCCCCTATCGGCCAATATGACGTCAAGGACGAGACGATTCTGTAAAACGACAAATCTCATAGCAGATTGCTCTTCGGTTAAGTTACCTAGAGCAGAGGCAGTCTCATTAACTACTGCTTCAAGGGTTCTGGTTAACCTACGGATTAGCTTACTATTCTGGATAGGTCCTATAAAGAAGAAGAAACCTCTATTGAAATCTGTATACTGTTCTAGAGCAGTTTCAGTATAATCGACAATGGGGGACTCGATCTCCCTTCTATGTCTAATGTGTACTAGATGTGTGTTTCTATGATAATCAGATGGGGCTAGAGAAACAGGTGGCAGTAGGAAGGCAATGTAACAGGTTCCCTCCCAATCGAGGGGCAGACGAACATATGCGGTCTGACCACAAATAAAATAAGAATGGCGTGAAGCTTTGAAAATAGATTTCCCACTGTCACTATACTTGATAATAGTAGTACAATCACTATGTCCTACATGTACGGAACCATTATTTCTAACACATAATTCGCCTTTGACTGGTAGTACTGAAATAGTAGGTAAGTCTGGAGTGGAATCAGACTGAACATTCAGGACCATGAAATTCGAAGAATAATTACCTAGATTGTAAACTTCATTTTCTAGATCTAACCCTGTTCTGTGGGGAAGACCTTGCTTGTCTGGGAAACATGTACTATTAAGAAAAGACATATCTCTTGAGGATGACGTTAACGTGGACCATGCTCCACACGAACCATTATGTGAAAATGGATAAGGAAAGAGTGACAGAACTCCCTTCGGGGTCTGGAAAAGGGGGGAGTCGACCACACACCCAACAATTAGTGGCATTGCTGGTCTGGTGTGAATAATGTAACATGCGGATGAAAGAATTGTTACGCATAGCGAGGCGGTAAGAGAGTTCATGAGGAGGCAGATCACTAAACGTGTGCTCTACTGTAGCATTGGCAGACTTATTTACATGAGAAACTGGAAAATACAGGTAAAATGCATAACTGGTGCAGGAAATCATAATACTGAGAAATAATATGAAACATAGAAAAACGATACATCGGATTGAGTTTTGACTAACTCTCTCACTATGGGGGTCTATTTTATACATGTCAGAAACCGGTCTAACCGTTTCACCTAGGGGAGGACTTAGACAATCAAACTGGCTGACTTACTTTACTAGACCTTAGCTTTTGCTTATACTCCTGTTGCGGAGTTTTCTCTAACAGGGAGGGTGCAGTATCATTGTCTTTTGCGGGACAGTCCTTAAGAATAGTACTTTGGCAGTCCTTTGAATCCTGGGAAATGTTCTTTGAGACTGGCTTCAATCCATAAAATTTCTTTATATGCGAAAGATGCACCCAGCCTTTGCGTCCCTCCAACTTCACGGCTGTACGGGTGGCGAGGAGGGAATGTCGGGGCTCCTTCCAGCGAGGCTCCAGCGGACTTGAGCGATCGAAATTCCGGACAAGAACCATGGATCCAGGAACGATTTCATGCGGTGCCACCTCGGTATTGTCTGGAAATGCGGCGGCAACCTGTGAACGACAAGAGTTGAGGGCAGACATCAAGGAAGCTAGGTAATCTGTCAGCATATTACTTGAAACATCGGTAATACTTCGGGGTCTAGGTGTACCCCACATGTTAGGGGGGCGGCCGAATACGACCTCGTACGGGGACAGACCTGATCTGGAATGTGCGACCATGCGCATATAGAACAGGGCGACTGGCAGAGCTATGAGCCAGTCCACACCTTTCTCTTGACAAACCTTTGCAATTCGGATTTTCAGGGTCTGATTATGTCTCTCTACGAGACCGGCTGCTTCAGGATGGCGTACACAATGGAACTTCCACTGGTATCCTAACAAAAGGGACACGTGCTTCATGAGTTCAGATGAGAATGGTTGGCCGTTGTCAGAATATACGACCCTAGGGAGTCCATAACGGGGGAAGAACTCACGAACCAACTGCTTGGCAGTGGTCGCTGCTGTGTAATCTGGAACTGGATATGCCTCCGTCCACCTGGACAAAGCGCATACAACTACAAGGACATACTTGAAACCTCGACATCGCTCCATCTGAATGTAATCCATCTGGAGGACTTCAAAAGGGTGGTCAGGGGGCTGGAATCCACCTTGTTCCACCGGGACACTTTTACCTGGATTAAACTGGCAACATATCATACAGGTACGGACTTTCTGCTTGGCTGCAGCTCGTAAATGCTTGTTGAACCAAATGTTCTGGATACTGTCTAACATAGCTTTTTCTCCTAAATGTGCTGGACTATGTGCGGTATTGATAATGACTTGAACCATAGAGTCGGGGAGAAACCATGTGGCTCTACCCTTCGTTAACCATCCTTGATCTGTCTGTACCCCTCCTTGTTCGGACCATTTCTTGATTTCTTCAGGAGTAGCATGTAACTGGATATCTATGACGTCTTGAGTAGGGTCTTTAACTGTCATGCATGTAGTCGGATCTGGAGTAGGTGTCGGTGTCTGATTAACTGAAGTGTCTGGAGTCTGAGCTGTAAGCTTGGCTGTGCGATCTGCTAGATCATTACCCTGGGAAATAATGTCAGTAACTTTCGTATGTGCTTTGCACTTCATGATAGCAATGGATGTCGGTAAGTGTATTGCATCTAACAGAGCTTGAATAAGGAGACCATGCTGAATCTTGGTTCCATGAGAAGTCATGAAACCTCTCTCCTGCCAGAGCACTCCGAAGTCGTGTACGACTCCAAATGCGTAGCGTGAATCTGTGTAAACATTTACTTTCAGGTTCTTGGCGTGAATGCAGGCTTGTGTCAGAGCAACTAGCTCCGCTGCTTGAGCAGACAGGGTGTCAATGCGGTGTGTTTCAATAACTTCAGTGTCGGTAGTCACTGCATACGCGGCGACTAGTTCTCCTGTACTTGTTCTCATACATGAACCATCCACATAAAGTGTCAGGTCGGGATCTGGTAATGGAATATCTGTCAGATCTTGTCTTGGCTTTGTCATGATGTTAACTACTTCCACACAGTCGTGTGTGGCAGAATTCGAAGTAACTGATGGTAACAATGTAGCAGGATTTAAAACGTTGCAGCGTCTGATTTCTATGTGTGGCTGGAACAGTGTCAATTCATAACCTGTTAAACGTGCAATTGTCAAGTGCTGAGTTTGTGTTCGGTTTAAAAGAACTTCCACGGAGTGTGGGACTTGTACTGTCAGGGAGTGTCCTAATACTATGGAATCACTTTGTCTGATAGCTAGAGCTGTGGCTGCAACTGACTTAAGGCACGCAGGCAGAGCCTGGGCTACAGAATCTAATGTGCTCGAAAAATAAGCACAGGGCTTGTACTGTCCTGCTTGATCTTGTGTGAGAACTGATAATGCTGTACCTTCGCGTTCAGTGACGAAAAGTGTAAAAGACTTACTGTAGTTCGGTGTTGCTAGAACTGGGGCTTGACATAGGGCTTTCTTTAACTCATTGAAACTAAGTGTATGTTCAGATGTCCAAGGGAGAACAGTCGATACGGCTGCCTCCTGTGTCGTTAACTGTATCAGTGGCTTGGCTAGAAATGCATACTGAGGAATCCATTGTCTGCAATAAGAAGTAAGGCCAATAAAAGCACGTACCTCCTTCTGGGTCTTGGGCTGAGGAAGACTCGCTATTAACTGAATACGGTCGGGTGTCAACTGCCTACCCCTCTTGGACAGTAAGTGTCCTAAGTAGACCACTTGCTGGACACAGAATTGAAGCTTCGAAGGGGACACCTTGTGTCCCATCTCGGCTAGGAAATACAAGACTGTAAGTGATGCCCGCTCGCAAGCACATTCAGAACGGGCTGTGATCAGGAGATCATCGACATACTGGAGCAGGGTAGTGTCAGTTGGCATGTGAATGTTGTCTAATTGTCTCTTAAGTGCTTGACTATAAATACTAGGACTTTCTGTGAAACCTTGAGGAGCGCGTGTGAACATATAGCTCCTTCCATTTAAACAAAATCCGAAAAGAAACTGGCTGTCTGGATGAATGGGGACACTAAAAAACGCGTTCTTGAGGTCTATGACTGAAAAAAATGAGGCTTCAGAATCAATGGCTGTCAATAGGGAAGAGATATCTGGGACAACTGGATACTGGGGAATAATACATTTATTAAGCTCTCGAAGGTCAATCACTAAACGATATACCGGAGGTGCATTTGGATCAGTACGTTTCATGACAGGAATGATCGGAGAATTACATACATTGGAGTCAGTTTCTACAACTACTCCTTGAGCCATGAGCTCGTCAATAATTTTGGATAAGGCTGCTACAGCCTCTGGTGGCAATCTGTACTGTCTTATTCGTGGTAGGACTACACCTGGCTTGAGAGTCACACGATGGGGTGTGATTTGCATATAGCCAACATCAGTTGGACCTTGCGCCCATAGATGCTGTGGAACATTAGACAATCTCGGATCAAAATCTCGTAATACATAGTGACCCTTGAAGTCACGTAGGAACAATCGTATTCCCTCTGGGGAACAGCATATAACTGCACCTAACTCTTTCAGTGTTTTAATGCCTAATAGATTTTCTGGACATGACTTAGTAAGTAACAGATCAGTAGTGCGGGACAATGGACCTACTTCTAGAGTAACTGGCTTTGATATTTCATTTACAATAGGTTTTCCTGAAAATCCAAGGGAAACATTTCTAGAGCCTGAGAGCGGAGCCCCTGGAACTTCGGCGTGACTTATAGTGGTCCTACTTGCCCCTGTATCGATCAAAAACTTTCTGTCTTTCCCTCATACTTGACTATGAACATAGGGACCTTCTTGATCTACAGGTATCTCGATGAGAGGCAAGCCTACCTCCCTCTCTAGGTTGTTTCATGAATACGGTTGATACTCTGGATACTCAGACTGTGCATACTGGTACATCTGCTGTGTAACATGCTGTGTTGCAGCAATAGGCTGCGGTGCTGTAACTGTCTGTTGTGCATTCTGTGGCTGAGGAGTCTGTGAAACTTGTTCTTGTCTAGGCGGACGTGGTCTTTCTTTAGTCTTACCGGTAGCTATGTTGTGTTTCAGAACTGCACACTCGTTTATAAAATGACCTGGCTGTTTACAATAATTGCAGTTTCCTTTAACGGGAGCTGCAGGATGACTGGCTTGATTTGGTCCCCTCTTCTGACTGTCTTGAGGAACGGATTGTGCAACTAGTACTTTCATTTTTGTGTCTTTCATACGTTTTCTCTCGTGATCTTGTTCTTCTCTGATTCTATTCTGGTGATATTGAAGCATCTGTAACATTTGGGACGGGGTATTAGCTTGCCAGGTACTTTCGACTTTCAAAACTCGGTTTTTAATTTGTGGGCTTGAATTCTCGACTAATTTAGTAACAAAAAGATGAGGGTATGACTCGCTACTCGTCTTGAGGCCACTGTTTATGGTAAAACATTTCTCAAATCTGGAATAATAATCACTAATATCTTCGTCTTGTTTCTGTTTACAGGCTGAGATTGCATCCCAGTCTTCTTATCTAGTTGTCAATAACCTAGGCAAAACTTGTATTAATAATTCTGGTAATTCTTTGCATTTATCTCCAAGACCGGTACCTGGTACTCGTGCCTTGTCTTCAGCTTCTAGAACTGCCCAATCGATCTTTTTCTCTCCCACCTCCCATTCTTTTTCTTTGAGTTTCTCATATACCCCTGCGGGCAACAGGACTTTTAACATTTTAATGATATCTGGATACGTGTATTCTCCCATACGGAGCATGTCTTTTAATTCTCGGTGGAACCCTGCTGGATCTTTATCATGACAGGGAATTAACTTTTTCATCTCTAAGAGTTCCATCTTTGTGATCGGGGTGTAAACAAACACTCGTTGCATTTCACCACCGTCTGTCTTAACTGGATGCACTTCTCGTAACGGATTCTGTCTGTCTATGTAAAAGGGTTTACTTTCTGGGGGTGAGACATGAACAAAATGTGGGTTCAAAAACATACTATATTTGTGGCGCTGTTCTAGAATGACACTAATTAAATCGGTACCTAAACCTTTCCATCTATACTGGAGTAACTCGTTCAGGACATCGTGTAACGGACCTGGATCAGAATGTTGACCCTCATACAATGTAATGAGGTGCTGAATCATATACATACCCACCAGTCGTTGCTCGGCTGGGGGCAATTTCAGAAACATTTGTGCCACTATTTCGTCTGGAAAAGTGGTAGAATCAGTAATCCATCGGACTGCTGATCGGACTAGTTCTTGTTCATGCATAGTACTTCACTCGCTATAACCGATTCGTGATTTCAGAATGTGATCGGTAGCTTGAAATACTTGTTCCAGAGAACCTTGTTCTGGTGCTGGATGGTGAAAAACTGGCTTGTGTTCTAGACGTAAATGGCGATCTGGAAATCTAGATTTTCCTACATACGCTATTCTGTCGGGATTCTCGTCCTCTACCTCTTCCGCAGAGTCATTTTCTTTCTCGCTTACTTGTGCTGCTTTACGTTGTTCGTGTATCCGTATTATTTCTTTACGAATCTTCTTGTACATACTCTCTATACTACTGATGGTTCTGTGCTTACCCTCGGCTATATTATCACTCCACCTTGTCAGGGTTCTCATTTCGACTTGATCTTTGGTCGGATAATCTTGTTCTCGTATTAAACAATTAATCAGAAATTTTAATAGCATGAGCTGGACTTCAGCTTTTCTTTGGCACATGACCTCACTTATACTTTCTGGATCATTCCCGGTACGGATGAAACGATATATTCTGTCTAGATCTTCTTTCATATCTGGTAGGGTGACTAGATACTCGGTCACCTTTCTCACGCGTAATGAATATAAAACCATACTATCCTCGCCTGGGACTGGATCATAGCCACATTCGGTAAGGGCTTTTCTTATTTCTGCAACAGACTGATACCTGGGCGTACGCTGTGACGCTTGTGCATGTAATTCGGCTAACGTTAAACGCTTGTGTGGCGGCGGGGTTTGAGGAGGACCTCCCCCTGCGGCCCCTAAACTAGAGTCGTCTACTGATGCTCTTCGTCCTGGCAGAGTAGGAAATGGAAATGCAGGCTGGACTTGTATGGCGGGCTGGACCGGGGGTACCGTAACAGGTACTCCGGTGTCTGGAGGAGCGGGAAGTGCCTGATTTACAGGGACTGGCGGAGCAGGAACAGGATTTGCATATTCTGGGACTGTGTCGTCCAAATAGGACGAAATGAAAATATCAGCTGCGGTCGGTTTGTGACGTAGCTTGGTCGGAACTAGTGGTGGCGGGAAATTACTGGATGCCTCCGGGGTCGCTTTTGGCAAACCCTCGGCAAGAAGAGGATACATACCCTTAATGAGGGCGTGCCTCTGTCTGTCTGACTGTTCGGTTTTAACTCGTTCACCTATCTCGATTAATTCCCTTTCTTGGGCTCGTTCCAAGGATTCTCTACTTAATTCTGACTTTCTGATTTCTTTTTCGGTTCTTTTATGAGATTCTTTGCGCCATAACTCAATGGCATCTTTCTGTGACTGTCTGGCTTTCTTTTTCCATAATGCTTCTTCTACTCTCATGATGCACTCGGCATCCCATGTACCCGATACGGGCCATCTATACTTTTCTTCTAACTGTTTGGTATACTCTACCCATAAATCTAGATACAATATGGCGCTTATGCCATGCTTCTGATACATGAAATGACCTGGACTGTCCCTAGGAGGGACAGGAACTGCTTCTTCTAGCAGACCCTTTCTAGTTTTTAACTGACGTAATCTCGAAAAGAGGGACATTGCAAACTTGAATCTGAACACAATACAATACACGAGGAACAATAACAATTGAGAAAACAATTCAGGCATACCACGACATTGAAAATACATTGAATAACATTATGAAGCAACAGTTCGGACAGAATACTACCTGGAACACTGAGAACAAAAACACATGAATTTCTCGAGAACGGAACAGACTAGAATTACTGGATGCGCTGCTGAAACAGTACGAAACTTACCGGTCCCATAAAGAGACACGTCAGGACCCGCATCCACCGAAGTGGACACTTCGTTTTGTGGGTCTGTGTACCACCAACCCACAGACCAGAGACAATTAGATTGACCCTGTCTAGATACTACCCCAGCAACGGTACTCACCGGGCAGCAAGAACGGAAGGCCTCAGACTGGACTGGACTGCTTCGACGCCGGACGGACGAACTTCGGACTTCTGTTACGGGTGGACCTCCGGATACCTCGGACCTTGGACTCTCGGCTTGGGCTCTGGTCGGGACTCGCCGCGTTCCTCCACCGTCTCGTCTGGATGCTGGACCGCCTCCTCCGTCTCCTCCGTGGGCTTGAGGGATACTTGAAGCAGAAATATCTGCCGGTGCGCAGAAGAGTTCCGTCACGACTGCAGAGGGTCAGGGGGTCGGCGTGGCTTCACCGACGCGTGGGGAAAGGGCAAGTCCCTATTCGGGCGCCATTATGTGGTATATAAATAAATAATACCGGATCTAGGTTTGTCTGGACTTAGCAATAACAGATAGCTCAATAAAATAAGAGTCAAGATTCGAGGTAGTAGGAGTTTGCAGGTTTATTACAGCATAAAGGACAGGAACAGGACAACCTGCACAGGAATAGGATGGCAGCGCTGCCGGGGGCAGGGTCGGAATCGGCGTAAGGGAATGGGTAACATTTAATAACAGTGCACGATCATATATACTAAAACAGTTGCATTACAATACATACGATAGGCGGAGCAGTGGAAGTGGTCAATAGCAGTCGCGAAAGATAAGGGTGAAAGTAGGTGTAACAGGGGCGTATACATAGACATGTGATGCAAACGTAACAGAATATGTCATGAATGGGGCGGAAACATGGAGGGGGCTACCTAAGGAGCCGGGACCTCTGACCTAATGGTGCGCGCAAACTGGCAATGACGTGTTACTAGGAGAAGCTGGGGGCTTCGAACTCTGTGCTAGGAGCAGAGACTGAAGTCTGGAGAGTCAGGGCGACATGTACCTAAGCAGTATCTAGTATCGGATGTTTAGAGAACATGTTGATAGAATCCAAAAGTTATCGGGGTAAAGGCTAACAGACTCTAAGAATGGTGCATGCATTATTCTACATGTAGTGCGTGATGAAGAATATTAAATGACCATTAAATGCAGTATTTCTCTAACGTGGAGACGTAAAGGCTAGACAATGACGGAAACTATTGATGCAGTTCAGTAGCTTAGGAATGCAGAGAAGGAGGACTGAACTGATAACTGGAATCATAACATACTCTTGGCAGACTCAGAGGCAGAGCCAGGCTGAGCCGGGCACTGTGAGGCAGGAAGTAAGTGAAGGGTCGAGGATACAGGTGGGGGCTGTATCGCTCCTCAGCGAGGCTTCAGGAGACAGGAGCTGAATCTGGTGTCCAGGCCCTTTTGAGGCCTAGAAACGGGGACTTTACAATGGAATAACGTGTACACTGAGAAACGTGGCAACGTAACTTTACATAGGCCTGATATTCGTAGTATTCACGAGAACTGGAAACTGACATACTAGAGGTGGACACAGCTATAATTGCGTCTTTAATCGAACATGGGGAATACATATGCATATCAATCATGCACGTATAACATATGATGGAGGACTCGTAGGGACACAGAACATGGCAAAATTTACTTTTCCACATAGTGGTGGATTGATAGGTTGAGTATAGTATGACTTGTTATTAGTAGTAGGAAATTTTTTAGTGGTCTGCAATCATGATGACAGACTGTGTCTAACACGTCGCGTGCTGCTGAGTGCTGGCAGTCGTAGTAGAACCTTGTTGTAGTTGACCAGATCAGATCAGATAGATCAATACATGTAGTGCAATTGTTGGTAATTTGTTTCTCCGAGATCATTTTAGATTGTGGTCAAAGAAATCAAATATTTCAAAAAAACAATCATCCATGTTTGTGTTTATTTCATGTTCACATTCAGCACCTCCCAGGGGCAAGAAGAGTACATCCCAGACTCCGGCGGCAGAAATTGGGCAGGAACGGTCCTCTGCAGCCTCTTCTGCTGGCCCCAGTAAGTTGTTCTGTTGTTAATATAATTATACTTCCCTAACTACAGCTCCTATTCATTCCAAACTGTTTCCTAATTCTATTTTTTACAAAATAGTCTTTGATCTTCTTGTAGACTGTTTCTACATTTTTATCCTGCCTCTCTACCATCACTCTCTGCTACTACTATTTACTATTATTATGAGTCGGTCTGTGTAGGTAGCTAAGCTTGCCCAGACGGCAAACGGTGTTAAACAAAACTCTGATCCAGCAATAGCTCTAGAGGCACTGAGTGCAGTCCTCTGGGTTGCCCTTGCTGTGTATTCCAGTCTTCTTAATGTTAGTGCTTTGACAATTTCCAAAAACAAAATGTCAATGTCCACCAAGAATAAGCTAGTAGTTAGTTTTTTGATTTGATAGTAGCACATACCATACCGCTAGTGTTTCAGGGACTATTCTGCACATACAGAAGTATGGACAAGAGAAATAGAGCATTGTTGGTGATAGGTGCAGTTTGACTTTCCACATACCTGAGTCAGAAGTAACTGTGCGGGACTCGGGACCCCTCACATTGTTGGAACTTCAAGTCCTCCTGGTGGTGATGAGGAGTAGTTGGTTCTGTCTGTAATTATAAACATGTTGCACGTTAAAGAGCAAGCATTCATAAGGTGTGCCAAAAAGAGTTGCATGTTATGGCTAAGCATATAAGTTAACACCCTCCCCAAAACCGTGACTTCTTTTCAGTCCCAATAATTAAAAATTGTTTAACATTTTCTCTTCCATTACGAGACGAAATAGGGGGTGGTGATTGGCATCTAAAAATATGACTTGTATTTTCTAGGCGTCATAACATCGGATGCGGCACTTCCCACCACCAGTGCCGGGGCCAGCAGCGCGGAGGGGTCCACTCCAGGGGCGGATGTGGCAGCGCCACAAGTGCCACCAGGAGGAGCTGAGGGGGATGGCTCAGCAGCGGCGGACGGTGGTAAGTTATTATTATACTCCTTATTTATTGACATTTTAGAGTAGGCTCGCAAAGGAGTGTATGACTCACTCAACGACACAGCTACTCACATAGCCACTTATATACCCATACAGCCACTCACACACCCATGTAGCCACTTAGAAACCCTCTCATACATGGATACATACAGTAACAAAACCACTCACACAATATATGAATTAGTATCACTCCTTAGTAGTGCACCTAGTATACTAATTTAACTTATATAAATATATTTATAATTTAATAACTTCCCATCCTATATGCCCACAAACCAAAAACCCGCTGTGACCCTATAAATCACTGATAACATTATAATGAAATAAATCACTTAAAATTAAAAATAAATTTTTTAAATCTACTAGCGATTATACCAAATACTTACAACTAAAATTAATATAACTAAAACTCATTAAAATAATTAAGAACAATATTTTTACAGCTATTTTACTGAAAACTATAATAAAAATAACAATATTCTTAAAACCAATATTTCTTACCAAAAAATTGATATTCTTGACAAAGATATCAATATTCTATGCCAAGACTTTTTTGAATCACAATATTTTTTCCCGATATTTCAAACTCTATATTTTGTCCAAACTGCATGTCAGTGGAAGTGGGTTGTCTTTTCATTTAGTGTCCACCTTCAACCACCTCTCCACATCTGGCATCCACCAACCTTTATGGTCTTTGTAGGCTGTCCCTTCCTGCGCAACATGGCTGACATTTTGTTTTGGCCTTCATTTGTTTTCTTTCTTGTGGCCTCTGTCCCCCATCTCTCATTAACTATTCATTCTATCATTGCTGAGGCTCTTCTTGTCCCTTACTGTACTCTGCAAACTTTCTGCTTTTTGTGTGGTGCATCATAGTCTCTCTGCTTCTCTTTACCACCATGCCACACCCTTGTTGGCTGTGTTATCTCCTAGACTTTTCAGTTTTATTGCATTTTGCATTTTATTTATGGTTGATGTTTCTGCTTCACATGGCCCATATATAAGGAAGGACTTATCCATTAATCATTTATAAACAGTTGCAAATCACCTTTGAGGGTCTCAAAGCACTGGAGTTCCTAGCTGCTGCAAGGTGATCTGTTCAATCGAACAACCAGGTCTTGAATTGCTGGAGTGATTATGTGGTCCTGAGTTGCAGGGGAAGGTTGTTTCAAGCTTTGACCACCAGATGTGAGAAAGAGCATCCTCTGCTGTTGGGTTGGCAGATCCAATGGGCATCTGCGAGGAAGTGGGAGGTGGATCGTAGGTGTCTGGTTGGTGGGTGTAATGTCATGCATTTGTTAATGAGTGCTGGTCCAATGTTGTGCATGGCTTTGTATGCGGTGGTCAACATCTTGAACTGGCATATTTTCTGGATTGGGAGCTAGTATATCTTCATAAGGTTGGGTGTGATGTGTATCTGTCTGGGGAGGTTGAGGATGAGATTTGCTGCTGAGTTTTTTCATATTGTCTGTAGTCTCTTCAGGAGGTGTGTGGTGATTCCTAGTTAGAAAGTTTTCCCATTGTCCTTCCTGCTGGTACAAAGGCCTGTGTGACAATGCATCTGGGGGCAACTAGCAGCCACCCACAGATCTTGCGGAGCATGCATAGGGAGTGGAAGCCGATGATGAGACTGTATTTACCTGTTGCTTCATAGATAGCCTGCTGTCAAAGATGACGCTGAGGTTGTGGGCGTGGTCTGTCTGGGCAGGGGGTGGGTTGAGTTCCACAGGCCACCATGCGTTGTTCCATGGCGAGGTGTTGTTTCCAAAGTTGAAGACTTCTGTCTTGTCTTTGTTCAGCTTGAGGCAGTTGTCCTTCATCCAATGACATTCATCATACATCTGGTAGTACAGGGGTCTTCTGACAGCGAGAGGATGAGCTGGGTGTCATTGGTGTAGGAAATGATCATGAGTGTGTGCCAACTGACAGTGTTGGACAGGGGGTCATATATGTGTTGAAGAGGTGTGGGCTTAGGGATGATACTTGGGGGATGCTGCAGGTGATCATTTTGGGTTCTGAGGTGAATGGTGGAAGACGGATTCTCTGGGTTCTTTTGGTGAGCTACGAGGCAATCCATGTGAGGGCATCTCCCTAAAATCCAATGTGGTGGAGTCTGTTGAACAAGATGTGATGGGAGACGATTAATTATGGGTGAAATTTGCGAATTTGCGGTCTGCGAATTCGTGCGAAAGCGAATTCGCGGTCCGCATAATCCGCGAATTCGTGCGAATGTGCAGATTTTTTTTTGCATGTTCGCGGGGCTTTTTGCATGTTCGCAGGCCACTTGCAGCACACTGCCCACGAAGTTACCCATGCGGTCGTACATGGGCACTGCCATGTTGTCCGCGTTGCGTATTTCCGTTTCCTGGCGCAGTTGCATGCTCGCGTTGTGCGCGGGGCTCGATTACCTATTCGTGTGCGTTTTTGCGTGCTCGCGGTAGAAATATCGCGCAAACTTACCCACGCGGTCCTCAATGGGTGCGGTCATCTTGTTTTTCATTCATTGCTATGGTTCTGGGCATGGTTTTTGAATCCTTCCCTAATCTTTGTAATCCTTTGTTTCTTTAACCTTTTTTTATATTTTTTGCTTATTATCTATCTCTCTATTTTTATATCTCTATAGTTTGTGTTTTTTTCTACTTTTGCTTACTTTAAAGCTACTTTTTTAACTCTTTTCTTTACTTTTTCCCTATTATTTCCTTTTTTTTTTTTAGCTGTCCAGGACCATGGCAAAGGGAGCTGGGAAGAGCAAGGGGAAGGGTCCCGCACCCTGTACCCAGCTCCCATGCGGGCGATTGAGGGGCGACGATGTAGTGGCCAGGGAGATTTTCACCGCGGTGGAGGTGGCCGCTCTTATATTTTTTGTTCTGCGCCACCTCCCTAAGACCGTGGCAGCAGGGGGCAGGCCCGGTCAAGGGTATGTCCTCCGGGAGCCACCCGCAGATAAGGTGTGCCGGGCCATGCATAGGGAGTCGGGTGTCCGGAGCACCTATGACCAAGCGACGCACCGGTGGGCCGACATCCTCGACCGGGAGCAGGACCTGCTCGACCTGCTAGGCGTGGAGATCCCGGGCCTTGGTGAGTAGCTATATAATAATTACTTTGTTTTCTTCTGCTCTGTGTTATATTGCTAATATATGTTTTACCGATGATCAAGAATGCTGCCGATTCGATTACATTGCAGGTAAATTAATGTTTAAATAGCTTCTGTGGGTGCTCGCCTGCTCAGTGGCGTTGCTACTATGCTTACTTGTTTGCAACTTTGTGCTCATTTGGCCTGAATATCTATGAGTGTAGTACTTTACAGAACTGTGTAATGCTAGAGAGACTAGAGACTCAAGTCTAGTCCTTCCTTTGTACTCCTGCTGCCACTAAGAAGATGAGATAGTGGTGGATTGATAGGTTGAGTATAGTATGACTTGTTATTAGTAGTAGGAAATTTTTTAGTGGTCTGCAATCATGATGACAGACTGTGTCTAACACGTCGCGTGCTGCTGAGTGCTGGCAGTCGTAGTAGAACCTTGTTGTAGTTGACCAGATCAGATCAGATAGATCAATACATGTAGTGCAATTGTTGGTAATTTGTTTCTCCGAGATCATTTTAGATTGTGGTCAAAGAAATCAAATATTTCAAAAAAACAATCATCCATGTTTGTGTTTATTTCATGTTCACATTCAGCACCTCCCAGGGGCAAGAAGAGTACATCCCAGACTCCGGCGGCAGAAATTGGGCAGGAACGGTCCTCTGCAGCCTCTTCTGCTGGCCCCAGTAAGTTGTTCTGTTGTTAATATAATTATACTTCCCTAACTACAGCTCCTATTCATTCCAAACTGTTTCCTAATTCTATTTTTTACAAAATAGTCTTTGATCTTCTTGTAGACTGTTTCTACATTTTTATCCTGCCTCTCTACCATCACTCTCTGCTACTACTATTTACTATTATTATGAGTCGGTCTGTGTAGGTAGCTAAGCTTGCCCAGACGGCAAACGGTGTTAAACAAAACTCTGATCCAGCAATAGCTCTAGAGGCACTGAGTGCAGTCCTCTGGGTTGCCCTTGCTGTGTATTCCAGTCTTCTTAATGTTAGTGCTTTGACAATTTCCAAAAACAAAATGTCAATGTCCACCAAGAATAAGCTAGTAGTTAGTTTTTTGATTTGATAGTAGCACATACCATACCGCTAGTGTTTCAGGGACTATTCTGCACATACAGAAGTATGGACAAGAGAAATAGAACATTGTTGATGATAGGTGCAGTTTGACTTTCCACATACCTGAGTCAGAAGTAACTGTGCGGGACTCGGGACCCCTCACATTGTTGGAACTTCAAGTCCTCCTGGTGGTGATGAGGAGTAGTTGGTTCTGTCTGTAATTATAAACATGTTGCACGTTAAAGAGCAAGCATTCATAAGGTGTGCCAAAAAGAGTTGCATGTTATGGCTAAGCATATAAGTTAACACCCTCCCCAAAACCGTGACTTCTTTTCAGTCCCAATAATTAAAAATTGTTTAACATTTTCTCTTCCATTACGAGACGAAATAGGGGGTGGTGATTGGCATCTAAAAATATGACTTGTATTTTCTAGGCGTCATAACATCGGATGCGGCACTTCCCACCACCAGTGCCGGGGCCAGCAGCGCGGAGGGGTCCACTCCAGGGGCGGATGTGGCAGCACCACAAGTGCCACCAGGAGGAGCTGAGGGGGATGGCTCAGCAGCGGCGGACGGTGGTAAGTTATTATTATACTCCTTATTTATTGACATTTTAGAGTAGGCTCGCAAAGGAGTGTATGACTCACTCAACGACACAGCTACTCACATAGCCACTTATATACCCATACAGCCACTCACACACCCATGTAGCCACTTAGAAACCCTCTCATACATGGATACATACAGTAACAAAACCACTCACACAATATATGAATTAGTATCACTCCTTAGTAGTGCACCTAGTATACTAATTTAACTTATATAAATATATTTATAATTTAATAACTTCCCATCCTATATGCCCACAAACCAAAAACCCGCTGTGACCCTATAATCACTGATAACATTATAATGAAATAAATCACTTAAAATTAAAAATACATTTTTTAAATCTACTAGCGATTATACCAAATACTTACAACTAAAATTAATATAACAAACTCATTAAAATAATTAAGAACAATATTTTTACAGCTATTTTACTGAAAACTATAATAAAAATAACAATATTCTTAAAACCAATATTTCTTACCAAAAAATTGATATTCTTGACAAAGATATCAATATTCTATGCCAAGACTTTTTTGAATCACAATATTTTTTCCCGATATTTCAAACTCTATATTTTGTCCAAACTGCATGTCAGTGGAAGTGGGTTGTCTTTTCATTTAGTGTCCACCTTCAACCACCTCTCCACATCTGGCATCCACCAACCTTTATGGTCTTTGTAGGCTGTCCCTTCCTGCGCAACATGGCTGACATTTTGTTTTGGCCTTCATTTGTTTTCTTTCTTGTGGCCTCTGTCCCCCATCTCTCATTAACTATTCATTCTATCATTGCTGAGGCTCTTCTTGTCCCTTACTGTACTCTGCAAACTTTCTGCTTTTTGTGTGGTGCATCATAGTCTCTCTGCTTCTCTTTACCACCATGCCACACCCTTGTTGGCTGTGTTATCTCCTAGACTTTTCAGTTTTATTGCATTTTGCATTTTATTTATGGTTGATGTTTCTGCTTCACATGGCCCATATATAAGGAAGGACTTATCCATTAATCATTTATAAACAGTTGCAAATCACCTTTGAGGGTCTCAAAGCACTGGAGTTCCTAGCTGCTGCAAGGTGATCTGTTCAATCGAACAACCAGGTCTTGAATTGCTGGAGTGATTATGTGGTCCTGAGTTGCAGGGGAAGGTTGTTTCAAGCTTTGACCACCAGATGTGAGAAAGAGCATCCTCTGCTGTTGGGTTGGCAGATCCAATGGGCATCTGCGAGGAAGTGGGAGGTGGATCGTAGGTGTCTGGTTGGTGGGTGTAATGTCATGCATTTGTTAATGAGTGCTGGTCCAATGTTGTGCATGGCTTTGTATGCGGTGGTCAACATCTTGAACTGGCATATTTTCTGGATTGGGAGCTAGTATATCTTCATAAGGTTGGGTGTGATGTGTATCTGTCTGGGGAGGTTGAGGATGAGATTTGCTGCTGAGTTTTTTCATATTGTCTGTAGTCTCTTCAGGAGGTGTGTGGTGATTCCTAGTTAGAAAGTTTTCCCATTGTCCTTCCTGCTGGTACAAAGGCCTGTGTGACAATGCATCTGGTGTCAACTAGCAGCCACCCACAGATCTTGCGGAGCATGCATAGGGAGTGGAAGCCGATGATGAGACTGTATTTACCTGTTGCTTCATAGATAGCCTGCTGTCAAAGATGACGCTGAGGTTGTGGGCGTGGTCTGTCTGGGCAGGGGGTGGGTTGAGTTCCACAGGCCACCATGCGTTGTTCCATGGCGAGGTGTTGTTTCCAAAGTTGAAGACTTCTGTCTTGTCTTTGTTCAGCTTGAGGCAGTTGTCCTTCATCCAATGACATTCATCATACATCTGGTAGTACAGGGGTCTTCTGACAGCGAGAGGATGAGCTGGGTGTCATTGGTGTAGGAAATGATCATGAGTGTGTGCCAACTGACAGTGTTGGACAGGGGGTCATATATGTGTTGAAGAGGTGTGGGCTTAGGGATGATACTTGGGGGATGCTGCAGGTGATCATTTTGGGTTCTGAGGTGAATGGTGGAAGACGGATTCTCTGGGTTCTTTTGGTGAGCTACGAGGCAATCCATGTGAGGGCATCTCCCTAAAATCCAATGTGGTGGAGTCTGTTGAACAAGATGTGATGGGAGACGATTAATTATGGGTGAAATTTGCGAATTTGCGGTCTGCGAATTCGTGCGAAAGCGAATTCGCGGTCCGCATAATCCGCGAATTCGTGCGAATGTACAGATTTTTTTTTGCATGTTCGCGGGGCTTTTTGCATGTTCGCAGGCCACTTGCAGCACACTGCCCACGAAGTTACCCATGCGGTCGTACATGGGCACTGCCATGTTGTCCGCGTTGCGTATTTCCGTTTCCTGGCGCAGTTGCATGCTCGCGTTGTGCGCGGGGCTCGATTACGTATTCGTGTGCGTTTTTGCGTGCTCGCGGTAGAAATATCGCGCAAACTTACCCACGCGGTCCTCAATGGGTGCGGTCATCTTGTTTTTCATTCATTGCTATGGTTCTGGGCATGGTTTTTGAATCCTTCCCTAATCTTTGTAATCCTTTGTTTCTTTAACCTTTTTTTATATTTTTTGCTTATTATCTATCTCTCTATTTTTATATCTCTATATTTTGTGTTTTTTTCTACTTTTGCTTACTTTAAAGCTACTTTTTTAACTCTTTTCTTTACTTTTTCCCTATTATTTCCTTTTTTTTTTTTAGCTGTCCAGGACCATGGCAAAGGGAGCTGGGAAGAGCAAGGGGAAGGGTCCCGCACCCTGTACCCAGCTCCCATGCGGGCGATTGAGGGGCGACGATGTAGTGGCCAGGGAGATTTTCACCGCGGTGGAGGTGGCCGCTCTTATATTTTTTGTTCTGCGCCACCTCCCTAAGACCGTGGCAGCAGGGGGCAGGCCCGGTCAAGGGTATGTCCTCCGGGAGCCATCCGCAGATAAGGTGTGCCTGGCCATGCATAGGGAGTCGGGTGTCCGGCGCACCTATGACCAAGCGACGCACCGGTGGGCCGACATCCTCGACCGGGAGCAGGACCTGCTCGACCTGCTAGGCGTGGAGATCCCGGGCCTTGGTGAGTAGCTATTTAATAATTACTTTGTTTTCTTCTGCTCTGTGTTATATTGCTAATATATGTTTTACCGATGATCAAGAATGCTGCCGATTCGATTACATTGCAGGTAAATTAATGTTTAAATAGCTTCTGTGGGTGCTCGCCTGCTCAGTGGCGTTGCTACTATGCTTACTTGTTTGCAACTTTGTGCTCATTTGGCCTGAATATCTATGAGTGTAGTACTTTACAGAACTGTGTAATGCTAGAGAGACTAGAGACTCAAGTCTAGTCCTTCCTTTGTACTCCTGCTGCCACTAAGAAGATGAGATAGTGGTGGATTGATAGGTTGAGTATAGTATGACTTGTTATTAGTAGTAGGAAATTTTTTAGTGGTCTGCAATCATGATGACAGACTGTGTCTAACACGTCGCGTGCTGCTGAGTGCTGGCAGTCGTAGTAGAACCTTGTTGTAGTTGACCAGATCAGATCAGATAGATCAATACATGTAGTGCAATTGTTGGTAATTTGTTTCTCCGAGATCATTTTACATTGTGGTCAAAGAAATCAAATATTTCAAAAAACAATCATCCATGTTTGTGTTTATTTCATGTTCACATTCAGCACCTCCCAGGGGCAGGAAGAGTACATCCCAGACTCCGGCGGCAGAAATTGGGCAGGAACGGTCCTCTGCAGCCTCTTCTGCTGGCCCCAGTAAGTTGTTCTGTTGTTAATATAATTATACTTCCCTAACTTTTACAGCTCCTATTCATTCCAAACTGTTTCCTAATTCTATTTTTTACAAAATAGTCTTTGATCTTCTTGTAGACTGTTTCTACATTTTTATCCTGCCTCTCTACCATCACTCTCTGCTACTACTATTTACTATTATTATGAGTCGGTCTGTGTAGGTAGCTAAGCTTGCCCAGACGGCAAACGGTGTTAAACAAAACTCTGATCCAGCAATAGCTCTAGAGGCACTGAGTGCAGTCCTCTGGGTTGCCCTTGCTGTGTATTCCAGTCTTCTTAATGTTAGTGCTTTGACAATTTCCAAAAACAAAATGTCAATGTCCACCAAGAATAAGCTAGTAGTTAGTTTTTTGATTTGATAGTAGCACATACCATACCGCTAGTGTTTCAGGGACTATTCTGCACATACAGAAGTATGGACAAGAGAAATAGAACATTGTTGATGATAGGTGCAGTTTGACTTTCCACATACCTGAGTCAGAAGTAACTGTGCGGGACTCGGGACCCCTCACATTGTTGGAACTTCAAGTCCTCCTGGTGGTGATGAGGAGTAGTTGGTTCTGTCTGTAATTATGAACATGTTGCACGTTAAAGAGCAAGCATTCATAAGTTGTGCCAAAAAGAGTTGCATGTTATGGCTAAGCATATAAGTTAACACCCTCCCCAAAACCGTGACTTCTTTTCAGTCCCAATAATTAAAAATTGTTTAACATTTTCTCTTCCATTACGAGACGAAATAGGGGGTGGTGATTGGCATCTAAAAATATGACTTGTATTTTCTAGGCGTCATAACATCGGATGCGGCACTTCCCACCACCAGTGCCGGGGCCAGCAGCGCGGAGGGGTCCACTCCAGGGGCGGATGCGGCAGCGCCACAAGTGCCACCAGGAGGAGCTGAGGGGGATGGCTCAGCAGCGGCGGACGGTGGTAAGTTATTATTATACTCCTTATTTATTGACATTTTAGAGTAGGCTCGCAAAGGAGTGTATGATGTACTGTACAGTACACAGTACACTACTACAAGTACACTGTACTGTTAAGAACAGTTACTGATTTAGAATTACATTTTAGCCAATAACGGAGAAGACAGTCACCCTTGACTTAGCAATAGCATTAGCGGCAGTAGTTCTCGAGTAAGCAATGGCCCCCTCTATTTGACTTCAAATCAGCTGGGAAACTTTTATCGTGAAGCCAAGTCATATCAGATGAACTTGAGGGATGTGATGAAAGAAAAGGAAAAGAACTAAGGGTCAATGGAAGGACGAGCGAGTCGTAACATTTATGACTGTAAAGAATGATACGTGTTTTTTAATGCAGGCAGAGGTGGCTGATAGGAAGGAATCAGATGCATGGCTGCATGAAGCAAGGATGGTTGGAGGAGAAACAAAAAAGGACTGCCTGTGTGGGTGAATCAGAAAATTCATGTGTGGTGTGCATTGCAATATATCCTTTGGGTGAAACTCAAATGCAAGTCAAGACGGTGGTTTACCAAATAAAATGAAAAGGGTGTTATTTGGTTGTTGAGAAAAAGTAAAGTAGTTACAGGTGAGACATTAAGAAGAATGATATACGTTTACTTTGGAAGCCTGGATGATATCTTCTTCCTCATACATAGCAGAGGTGTATGTAGAGCAGACGCTCAGTGCATGAAGAGTGTTACTTTGTTCGAACAGCATGTCCGTGCCAGAGTAGCAAAGCAGAGGAAATCCAAATACTACAAGTTGTGATTGTTCAGAAATTCTCCCTAGCCTAAAGTAACAGTACAGTAGTTTACTCTGCAAGCACAGCATATATTGTGTATGTATTGTATAGTTTACAATTATATCAAGTCAAGTCCCTTCCTGCGGCAATTATGGTTACCACGCTCACTCCCTATGTTCATAATTCTCTTTCTGCTGTGTTAATCATGGGTGGACTATCGCTGTTGTTCACTCAATCTATCACAACAAAGCACCTAAAATCATCCATCATATAAGCAAAGAGATCATGTGATCGGCTGGATACATGATCAGAAATGAATAATCTTCATTTTCCCTTTGTAGTACTAAAGGCCCAGGGGGCAGTGCTAAATATAAATTACATTGAGCAGTAGCCCTAGATGTAACCGAGTATGGCCAATGCCACCCCTATACAAAAGTAAGAGCTTCCCTATCCCCACCTGCATGTACTGCTTAAAGTAATGCATGCAAGTCTGTGTCATCATGGCTTCTGTCTCTTTTTCTTGGGTGAAAGCTGACTGAGCTGGCATTATGCCGGCTACCACAAGTTCACGTACATGTAATTTCTTTCGCAAAACTAGAGAAAAAAGGAAGAATACTGGTGTACTCTCTGACTCTCTGACTACGTATTGAGTCCATAGTGCTGCCTGGTAGTAGAATTCCTTAAACTCCCACTGTTACAGGCCTACAAAGACGGCGGAAAGATACATGCCAAAATGTTATACTGTGCTTGCAAATTGCTAATGTTACTGTGAGACAACTTTCTGTTGAATTATTTTGTGTTATTGTTAAAAAGTATTGGTTACATTATTTTTCTTTATTTCTTCATATAGATGCTCCAAAAAAGCTCACCAGACAGGAGATGGCTGTCCGGGCAGGGCCCGGAAGCTGGAGGCCGTTTGTGTGGAATATCGCCGGCTGGGGGCTCGGGAACAGGAGGAGGGGGCGTCAACAACCTCCTCCAGTGCCCCGTGTCCACCAGCCAGAAGCCTCCAGCATGGCGCTGTGCTCCGACAGCCTCCCGCCGCTGCTCAGCTGCAACAACACCAGCAGCAGCCCCCCCCCCAGAGCCTGGAAGGCACGCCTCAGAGTGGACTACCTGGAGCGCAAGGTGGACAATCTTAAGCAACAGCTCCGGGACCTCCGCAAGGAGCGGCGGGACCGCCTGCCCAGACACCGCCGGAAGTGACTGTGTCCCTTGCCCCTTTTTTAAAGACTGTTGAGGGGATGGGAATCGGGAGTTGGGGATTATTTGGGACTTTTCAGAGGACTATTTGAAATGGACAATTGTTTGGGTTAGGGAGGGGTGGGACTAGTTTATTTTTGTTAGGGTAAATATATAAATATTTATTTTACATATTTCAACATAGTGTACGCCTTGATGTTATTTTGTGGGGTGGTGGGCGGGGGTTACGGCACGTTCGGTTTCCTCAAACTTACCTGCATGAATTATCTAAAACGTCCAAAAATGTTCAAAAGTGCCACTAACAGATTAGTGAATTCAATTGGCCTAGTAGCACTTTACTAGTACTACTGTCAGTCTTTCCTCCGAGTCCTAGCCCATTATTCTACCTCCAAAAAAATGCTTATCTTACCTGTGATTCGTGTTTGAGAATAGAACTAGGTACAGCGCTGGCTGCATGGCAAATGGCGGTTACGCCACCCCGAAATTCCGTTGTTGTGGTGTTAGTAGTAGTGGTACCACACTAGCAGTAGTAGCCTGTGAAAAACAAAGTAAAAAAATGAGACATTGAGTGGCCTGAGAGGAGTATTAGAAGGAACAGTAGCCTAAGCAATGCTGAAGATAAGTATGGGGAAAAAAGAATTGCATGGATGATTATGGCTACAACAAGAACAGTGACAGCAGCGTAACAAGTCTTCTTGACATGTAGGAGGATGATGTTGACGATGGATCCAATCGATGGTGGGCATGAAATTCAGAATTTATTTTAAAATACTTGTTTTTTTTAACCAGAATTACAATATCCTATATATCATCTAGCTGCCTTAAAATTGATTTGAGGAGGTTGCTTGCACCTTATCTTCCCCAGCAACTGTGTGGAATTATTGTTGTAATTTACTCACACCTCAATGAAAACCACACAGCCCAGGGGAAGAGGGTTAGGGTTTGAAACTTGGATGGGAATGGGGTTTGTGGGGAAAGTTTTGTGGAGAGAGGAAAAAAAAGCACAGCATGGACAAACAACAAATGAAGATAAACAAATCTTTGGATACGAAACTATCCATAAATCTTTTAAGGGACATAAAGGAAGTGCATTCACTAATGCATGCATGAAGTTGTTTGCTAAATGGATAGGTTACTGAAAAGTAAGTAGTACTTTCTACAATGTACTAACTATGAAGAAACAATGTGACAGTACAGGGCTGCAGTAATTACGCAATTTCACATGCCTATCTGCCCTCAGAGAGAAGAACCACTTAGTACATTAAATTAGTTTAAAAAATAGCAAAGAAAAAAGTATACAATGGCTGGAGGGATGAATTGAAGCAGAGAGCAAACAAATGCACAGAGTCACACTCATAGAAGTTCACAGCAATAACATTACTTAAAAGATAAGTAGAAATGAAGATGGATACTGTAACTGTATGTTGTTGTAGTTGTCCTGTTGAATTTGGGAAGTTGCATGCATCCAGCCATTCCTCTTTTTCGCGGTACTCCTCCATTCCATCTGACGCTCCGTCGATCAATGTTGGGGACCAGAAGACACCTTGTCCACTGCCTGCCTGGCGGATGCGCTGAATTGCGGCTCGCTAATGGTAAGCCTGAGTTCATCCTTTTTCCCATTGCACATGGTAAAAGCCGGCCTGTAATTGTGGATGGAAAAACAGGAAGTGATATTAAAACACCACGGAGAAAAAAATATAAGGTACGCTGTGTAGTGCAAAATAACACTTTCAGTTTCAGAGTCGACAGTATTACAATACATACAAGCATCATTTCGAAAGTGCGTACTCTGAGTCTCCTATTCAAGGATAAATAAGTGTGGGTGAAATTTGCGGATCTTTCCCCTCAAGCTAGGTGTAAAGTGTAAACTGCGATTTTAGAACAAAATTAGACCTTCCCAGCAGTGCTCCCAGACACCTCAACCCACCCCCAAAAATCTAGAACACCCCCAAGTAGCCCCCCAAAAACATGCGGTACTGTGACCTGGCTGAGGCCTACTTGAAAATCGTGCTAAAACACACTCTGAAAGTAGGCCCAAAACACCCCTTTTCCACCATGGATTTTCTTCAAACCACTTGCAATCAAAATTAGACCTTCCCAGCAGTGCTCCCAGACTCCTGAACCCACCCCCAAAAATCTAGAACACCCCCAAGCAGCCCCCCAAAAACATGCGGTACTGCGACCTGGCTGAGGCCTACTTGAAAATCGTGCTAAAACGCACTCTGAAAGTAGGCCCAAAACACCCCTTTTCCACCATGGATTTTCTTCAAACTACTTGCAATCAAAACTAGGCCTTTCCAGCAGTGCTCCCAGACCCCTGAACCCACCCCCAAGCAGCCCACCAAAAACATGCGATACTACTAGGCTTAACTTTCAACCATGCCAAAACGCTCTCTGCAACTAGGCCCAAACCCCCCTTTTGCACCATGGATTTTCTTCAAACCACTTGCAATCAAAATTAGACCTTCCCAGCAGTGCTCCCAGACCCCTCGACCCACCCCCAGAAATGGAGAACACCCCCAAACAGCCCCGCAAAAATACACAGTAGTGCTATCCTCAGCGAGGCCTACCTTTAAATCGTGCCAAACGCGCTCTGCAACTAGGCCCAAACTCCCCTTTTCCACCATGGATTTTCTCCATACCACTTGCATTCAATATTAGACCTTCCCAGCAGTGCTCCCAGACCCCTCGACCCAGCCCCACAAATGTAGAACCCCCCCAAACAGGCCATCACAGAAATGCAACACTCATAATGCCACTTACACACACAGTCACTTACTCATACAGCCATTCAGAGACCTACTCACTCATCCATACAGTCACTTACACACCCACTTACCCACCAATATAGCCACTCATACAGTCACTCACTCACCCATTCTATATGGCCAACCACATACCAACTCACTCAGCGACACAGCTACTCACATAGCCACTTATACACCCATACAGCCACTCACACACCCATGTAGCCACTTAGAAACCCTCTCATACATGGATACATACAGTAACAAAACCACTCACACAATATATGAATTAGTATCACTCCTTAGTAGTGCACCTAGTATACTAATTTAACTTATATAAATATATTTATAATTTAATAACTTCCCATCCTATATGCCCACACACCAAAAACCTGCTGTGACCCTATAAATCACTGATAACATTATAATGAAATAAATCACTTAAAATTAAAAATAAATTTTTTAAATCTACTAGCGATTATACCAAATACTTACAACTAAAATTAATATAACTAAAACTCATTAAAATAATTAAGAACAATATTTTTACAGCTATTTTACTGAAAACTATAATAAAAATAACAATATTCTTAAAACCAATATTTCTTACCAAAAAATTTATATTCTTGACAAAGATATCAATATTCTATGCCAAGACTTTTTTGAATCACAATATTTTTTTCCGATATTTCAAACTCTATATTTTGTCCAAACTGCATGTCAGTGGAAGTGGGTTGTCTTTTCATTTAGTGTCCACCTTCAACCACCTCTCCACATCTGGCATCCACCAACCTTTATGGTCTTTGTAGGCTGTCCCTTCCCGCGCAACATGGCTGACATTTTGTTTTGGCCTTCATTTGTTTTCTTTCTTGTGGCCTCTGTCCCCCATCTCTCATTAACTATTCATTCTATCATTGCTGAGGCTCTTCTTGTCCCTTACTGTACTCTGCAAACTTTCTGCTTTTTGTGTGGTGCATCATAGTCTCTCTGCTTCTCTTTACCACCATGCCACACCCTTGTTGGCTGTGTTATCTCCTAGACTTTTCAGTTTGATTGCATTTTGCATTTTATTTATGGTTGATGTTTCTGCTTCACATGGCCCATATATAAGGAAGGACTTATCCATTAATCATTTATAAACAGTGGCAAATCACCTTTGAGGGTCTCAAAGCACTGGAGTTCCTAGCTGCTGCAAGGTGATCTGTTCAATCGAACAACCAGGTCTTGAATTGCTGGAGTGATTATGTGGTCCTGAGTTGCAGGGGAAGGTTGTTTCAAGCTTTGACCACCAGATGTGAGAAAGAGCATCCTCTGCTGTTGGGTTGGCAGATCCAATGGGCATCTGCGAGGAAGAGGGAGGTGGATCGTAGGTGTCTGGTTGGTGGGTGTAATGTCATGCATTTGTTAATGAGTGCTGGTCCAATGTTGTGCATGGCTTTGTATGCGGTGGTCAGCATCTTGAACTGGCATCTTTTCTGGATTGAGAGCTAGTATATCTTCATAAGGTTGGGTGTGATGTGTATCTGTCTGGGGAGGTTGAGGATGAGATTTGCTGCTGAGTTTTTTCATATTGTCTGTAGTCTCTTCAGGAGGTGTGTGGTGATTCCTAGTTAGAAAGTTTTCCCATTGTCCTTCCTGCTGGTACAAAGGCCTGTGTGACAATGCATCTGGTGTCAACTAGCAGCCACCCGCAGATCTTGCGGAGCATGCATAGGGAGTGGAAGCCGATGATGAGACTGTATTTACCTGTTGCTTCATAGATAGCCTGCTGTCAAAGATGTTAATGTTAATGGTAATGTTATAACCAATTTATAAAGCACACTTTGACCAAGGTTTCATGGCGCTGTTGAGACTGTACTGAGTAGCCTGTACTGAAATGATAGCAGTGGGAGGGAATTACTCACATGGCTGTGTAAACAGCCATGTCTTTAGCTTCTTTCTGAATTGGAGCAGATGGGGACAGGAGCGGATCTCCCATGGGAGTGAGTTCCAAAGTTGTGGCGCCAGGTAGCCAAAACGGCTTCCGCCGTGCCGTTTGCGTTTGAACTTTGTGCTGACCAGCAGGTTTTGATGTTTAGAGCGAAGGTCACGGGAAGGAGTGTATCTCACGATCAAGCTGTTAATAAACATTAGACTGTGACAGTTTAGGGACTTAAAAGTGAGACAGGCGGTTTTGAAGATGGCACGTTGGAGAAGTGGAAGCCAGTGGAGCTTTTTTATCAGGGGTCTGGCCGATTGCCACTTAGGTTGTTGATATATCAGTCGTGCCGCCTGGTTCTGCACAAGCTGGAGTCTCTTGATCTGATAAGAGGGAAGGCCTAGATAGATTGAATTTGCATAGTCTAAATGCGACAGTACTAGGCCGATCACAGCTTGTATCAGTGCTGCCTGGGTGAGCAGGTGATGAATCTTCTGGATTTTACGTAGTTGGAAGAAACATTTAGAAACAACTGCTCCCACCTGGGTGTTAAGGGACAGGTCTCCGTCAATAGTCACCCCTAAGCTTTTTACGGAAGAGGAGGGTTTAGGGAAAGGCCCCAGTTCGACCGGCCAATAATGAGGGCCCCAGGAGATGCGGCTGTCTCTTATCAGCAGTACCTCCGTCTTTCCAGGGTTGAGCTTCAATTGGTTATGATCCATCCAATGATGGATGAACACCATGGTGTCCTGGAAGTTGGTAATAGATTCGGTGGAATTATCTATTATAAAGGAAAGCTGCAGATCATCTGCGTAGTTGAATGTTTTTACTTTCCTCTGTTTTAAGGCTTTGATCAGGGGGAGTAGGTAGATGTTAAACAGATGTGGAGTCAAGGAAGAACCCTGAGGGACCCCACATGTGGAACTTAACTCAGAAGCTGTGAACTTAGCCAGGCGAACCGCCTGTGAACGATCTTCCAGAAATGAGGTAACCCAACTCAAGGCCCTGCCCTGCAGACCTGCCCGACCGGCACGGTCGACCAAGATCTTATGGTCCACCGTGTCGAACGCGGCAGACAGATCTAGGAGGACTAAGGCCTGAGGGGTTCCAATATCAGCCTCCCTGCGGAGCTCATCCAGTACTGCCAAGATAACCATCTCAGTTGAATGACCTGGACGGAAGCCGGCTTGGTGGGGATCCAAGTGTCCGGACTCTTCTATGAAGGTGGACATGGATTTAGCAACATGTGCCTCCAAGACCTTGGCTAGGAACGGGAGCAGGGAGATGGGGCGGTAGTTAGATGGATCAGCCGAGTCGGCACCGACCTTCTTGATCAGAGGGACCACTGTAGCGTCCTTAAATGATTTGGGGACGCGGCCTTGGGTGAGTGATAAATTTAATAAAGAAAGGGCAGGTTGGGGGATGGTGGAGAAAACTTCCCTCAATATATGTGGGGGACAGCAGTCTCTGGAAGAACCCGATTTGACCTTAGACATCAAGGAGATAAGAGATTCGTAATCGATTGTTGGAAAACTATCCAGGGTACGATTATTCATGAAAGAATCAGATGGGATCGCGGCTGGTGAGGAGCATACAATACTAGCTTTGATTGTTGTGATCTTTTCTATGAAGAACGTATTCAATTTATCACATAATTCCTGTGTAGGAATAGGTTTAGACGACACTCTATCAGGGTTGGATAGTTCATCCACAATTGAGAAAATCTCTCTTGATTTGTTTGTGGACGTTAGGATCTTGGAGGAAAAATAGTCTATCTTGGCTGATTTGATTGCTGTATTATATTTTGCCTGCTCTGATTTATAGAGGAGTTTGTCTCCAGGGTCATAGCGAGCTCTCCATCTTCTTTCCTTTTGGCAGAGTAGTAGTTTCATCTCCTTTAATTCGGGGGAGAACCATTTATGGGCATCTGCCTTCCGGTTTATCTTGATTTTTTTGAGAGGGGCAAAGTGATCACTTGCTGTTTTTAACCAGCCAGAGATCTGAGTGTCAAATAAGTCCACGTTCTGGTCCGGGTTAGGTGTCGAGCCGGCCAGAAAGTTTTTGAAATCAGATAGATCAATGGATTTCCAACATCTGACCGACCCACCCTCGACCAGGGGGGTTTAGTCCTAATAGCCAGAGTGAGATGGAATGTAACTAGACAATGATCGGACCAAATACACGGGGCTACCTTTAATGCGGAGATGATCGGGGTTGTCGTCCAGACATGGTCCAATATATGGCCTTTATTATGAGTAGGTGTGGAAATGTGTTGTCTAAGGTTAAAATTAGATAAAAGATTGGTGAATTCAAGGGAATGGGGACCGCCAGCTTGGCCACCATACCAGTAGTTGAAATCGCCGATAAGCAGAATATTGGCGTATTTGATTGCTAAATTAGCTATCTGTTCGCTCAAGGTGATGGGGAAAAGTGGCATGATCTGAGGGGGTCTATACACGACCACGCAGATCAAGGATGTGTGATCTGAATCGAGTTTGATCACTAAATTATCTGCAGCGGCTAGATTGAGGGAGTCAATCGAAGTAAATTGGTGTTGGCGACGAATAATGGCGGCCACTCCTCCTCCAGCTTTTCCTGCTGGGCGGTCGGAGTGGAGAATGTAGTAGTCAGAGGGGATAGCAGCCAGTATGTCAGGAGCAGAGTCCGGAGTTATCCATGTCTCCGTAAGAAACAGTATATCAGGTAAATCAGAGGAGAGTAAGGTGAAAATCTCCAGTTGATGTTTAATTAAGGAGCGAGTGTTTAAATAGGACACACGAAAGTTCAAGTGATTATGTGGAGTAATTGCCTTGTTGTTCCTTTGAATATAACGTATTTCCGGGAATCTATCCCTTTGCTGTAGGAGACCAAGTCTATCAAGGCGGTGCCTCGTGGTTTTATCAGGTAGTTGGGACACTTTGTGCAGATGGCATAGGTCAGCTGCGGTATATTTCAGACAATGCGTAGAGTGTGGTGCCCCATGCCCCGTACTGGCACGGACGGGCGCAGACGGGCTTGCCTTAGGCGCGCCCGCTGCGCCCGTCCGCTGCGCTCCCTGTTAGGGGGGGCCATTTATAGTGATTGATGCGTGAGGGGCCGAGCACTAGACCGCTCGCTGAATTTCCCCCCTAAGATGGCGGGCGCAAAGGAACCTAGTCGAACCCACGTAGCGTTAAGTCGGCTGCGGTGGGCTAAAGTCGAGCAATGAAGTAAGGCAAATATTTCAGAATTGGTCACAGTTAAAAATACAGTTCTAGTGCAAATAATAACTAAAACGTGCAGTTAGTTAAAATTGCGGCATAATTACAGGACAAGACTCACACACTCTCAATTAGTGGTGTGGGTGGATTTGTAGGCTTTTATAGTGATTGATGCGCGAGGGGCCGAGCACTAGACCGCTCGCTGAATTTCCCCCCTAAGATGGCGGGCGCAAAGGAACCTAGTCGAACCCACGTAGCGTTAAGTCGGCTGCGGTGGGCTAAAGGCGAGCAAGTAAGTAAGGCAAATAGTTCAGAATTGGTCACAGTTAAAAATACAGTTCTAGTGCAAATAATAACTAAAACGTGCAGTTAGTTAAAATTGCGGCATAATTACAGGACAAGACTCACACACTCTCAATCAGTGGTGTGGGTGGATTTGTAGGCTTTTATAGTGATTGATGCGCGAGGGGCCGAGCACTAGACCGCTCGCTGAATTTCCCCCCTAAGATGGCGGGCGCAAAGGAACCTAGTCGAACCCACGTAGCGTTAAGTCGGCTGCGGTGGGCTAAAGGCGAGCAAGTAAGTAAGGCAAATAGTTCAGAATTGGTCACAGTTAAAAATACAGTTCTAGTGCAAATAATAACTAAAACGTGCAGTTAGTTAAAATTGCGGCATAATTACAGTCAACACAGCAGTCCCGGCTTCCGCCTGAGGACAAGACTCACACACTCTCAATCAGTGGTGTGGGTGGATTTGTAGGCTTTTATAGTGATTGATGCGCGAGGGGCCGAGCACTAGACCGCTCGCTGAATTTCCCCCCTAAGATGGCGGGCGCAAAGGAACCTAGTCGAACCCACATAGCGTTAAGTCGGCTGCGGTGGGCTAAAGGCGAGCAAGTAAGTAAGGCAAATAGTTCAGAATTGGTCACAGTTAAAAATACAGTTCTAGTGCAAATAATAACTAAAACGTGCAGTTAGTTAAAATTGCGGCATAATTACAGTCAACACAGCAGTCCCGGCTTCCGCCTCAGGACAAGACTCACACACTCTCAATCAGTGGTGTGGGTGGATTTGTAGGCTTTTATAGTGATTGATGCGCGAGGGGCCGAGCACTAGACCGCTCGCTGAATTTCCCCCCTAAGATGGCGGGCGCAAAGGAACCTAGTCGAACCCACGTAGCGTTAAGTCGGCTGCGGTGGGCTAAAGGCGAGCAAGTAAGTAAGGCAAATAGTTCAGAATTGGTCACAGTTAAAAATACAGTTCTAGTGCAAATAATAACTAAAACGTGCAGTTAGTTAAAATTGCGGCGTAATTACAGTCAACACAGCAGTCCCGGCTTCCGCCTCAGGACAAGACTCACACACTCTCAATCAGTGGTGTGGGCTGAGGTTGTGGAGTGGTGTGGCTCACTGGTTAGAGGCGGCAGACCCGTAAGCAGAGAACGGCCCGGGACCAGGGTTCAATTCCCGACGCGGCAGGGTCGTGGACCAGGGTCAAAACGGACTCGATAATTCTCGCCTCGGTGCCTACTCTAACCAGGGAACACACTCGGCAACTCTGGGCATTAAGCTTGCCTCATCTCTACAACGGACCCCCACAGACGCCGGGGATGCCCGGTTTCACCTTGGAGATACCCAGAAAGGGACCATCTCACAGGGAAAACCAGGACGGGTTCCCCAGCGGTCTTCAGCGCCAGGATACTCCATGGAGTCGCAGTGCGCTTTACAAGTACACCCACATTTACATTTTGTGGGCGTGGTCTGTCTGGGCAGGGGGTGGGTCGAGTTCCACAGGCCACCATGCGTTGTTCCATGGCGAGGTGTTGTTTCCAAAGTTGAAGACTTCTGTCTTGTCTTTGTTCAGCTTGAGGCAGTTGTCCTTCATCCAATGACATTCATCATACATCTGGTAGTACAGGGGTCTTCTGACAGCGAGAGGATGAGCTGGGTGTCATTGGTGTAGGAAATGATCATGAGTGTGTGCCAACTGACAGTGTTGGACAGGGGGTCATATATGTGTTGAAGAGGTGTGGGCTTAGGGATGATACTTGGGGGATGCTGCAGGTGATCATTTTGGGTTCTGAGGTGAATGGTGGAAGACGGATTCTCTGGGTTCTTTTGGTGAGCTACGAGGCAATCCATGTGAGGGCATCTCCCTGGAATCCAATGTGGTGGAGTCTGTTGAACAAGATGTGATGGGAGACGATTAATTATGGGTGAAATTTGCGAATTTGCGGTCTGCGAATTCGTGCGAGAGCGAATTCGCGGTCCGCATAATCCGCGAATTAGTGCGAATTTTCAGATTTTTTTTGCATGTTCGCGGGGCTTTTTGCATGTTCGCAGGCCACTTGCAGCACACTGCCCGCGAAGTTACCCATGCGGTCGTACATGGGCACTGCCATGTTGTCCGCGTTGCGTATTTCCGTTTCCTGGCGCAGTTGCATGCTCGCGTTGTGCGCGGGCTCGATTACGTATTCGTGTGCGTTTTTGCGTGCTCGCGGGAGAAATATCGCGCAAACTTACCCATGCGGTCCTCAATGGGTGCGGTCATCTTGTTTTTCATTCATTGCTATGGTTCTGGGCATGGTTTTTGAATCCTTCCCTAATCTTTGTAATCCTTTGTTTCTTTAACCTTTTTTTTATATTTTTTTCCTTATTATCTATCTCTCTATTTTTATATCTCTATATTTTGTGTTTTTTTCTACTTTTGCTTACTTTAAAGCTACTTTTTTAACTCTTTTCTTTACTTTTTCCCTATTATTTCCTATTTTTTTTTTAGCTGACCAGGACCATGGCAAAGGGAGCTGGGAAGAGCAAGGGGAAGGGTCCCGCACCCTGTACCCAGCTCCCATGCGGGCGATTGAGGGGCGACGATGTAGTGGCCAGGGAGATTTTCACCGCGGTGGAGGTGGCCGCTCTTATATTTTTTGTTCTGCGCCACCTCCCTAAGACCGTGGCAGCAGGGGGCAGGCCCGGTCAAGGGTATGTCCTCCGGGAGCCACCCGCAGATAAGGTGTGCCGGGCCATGCATAGGGAGTCGGGTGTCCGGCGCACCTATGACCAAGCGACGCACCGGTGGGCCGACATCCTCGACCGGGAGCAGGACCTGCTCGACCTGCTAGGCGTGGAGATCCCGGGCCTTGGTGAGTAGCTATTTAATAATTACTTTGTTTTCTTCTGCTCTGTGTTATATTGCTAATATATGTTTTACCGATGATCAAGAATGCTGCCGATTCGATTACATTGCAGGTAAATTAATGTTTAAATAGCTTCTGTGGGTGCTCGCCTGCTCAGTGGCGTTGCTACTATGCTTACTTGTTTGCAACTTTGTGCTCATTTGGCCTGAATATCTATGAGTGTAGTACTTTACAGAACTGTGTAATGCTAGAGAGACTAGAGACTCAAGTCTAGTCCTTCCTTTGTACTCCTGCTGCCACTAAGAAGATGAGATAGTGGTGGATTGATAGGTTGAGTATAGTATGACTTGTTATTAGTAGTAGGACATTTTTTAGTGGTCTGCAATCATGATGACAGACTGTGTCTAACACGTCGCGTGCTGCTGAGTGCTGGCAGTCGTAGTAGAACCTTGTTGTAGTTGACCAGATCAGATCAGATAGATCAATACATGTAGTGCAATTGTTGGTAATTTGTTTCTCCGAGATCATTTTAGATTGTGGTCAAAGAAATCAAATATTTCAAAAAAACAATCATCCATGTTTGTGTTTATTTCATGTTCACATTCAGCACCTCCCAGGGGCAAGAAGAGTACATCCCAGACTCCGGCGGCAGAAATTGGGCAGGAACGGTCCTCTGCAGCCTCTTCTGCTGGCCCCAGTAAGTTGTTCTGTTGTTAATATAATTATACTTCCCTAACTTTTACAGCTCCTATTCATTCCAAACTGTTTCCTAATTCTATTTTTTACAAAATAGTCTTTGATCTTCTTGTAGACTGTTTCTACATTTTTATCCTGCCTCTCTACCATCACTCTCTGCTACTACTATTTACTTTTATTATGAGTCGGTCTGTGTAGGTAGCTAAGCTTGCCCAGACGGCAAACGGTGTTAAACAAAACTCTGATCCAGCAATAGCTCTAGAGGCACTGAGTGCAGTCCTCTGGGTTGCCCTTGCTGTGTATTCCAGTCTTCTTAATGTTAGTGCTTTGAAAATTTCCAAAAACAAAATGTCAATGTCCACCAAGAATAAGCTAGTAGTTAGTTTTTTGATTTGATAGTAGCACATACCATACGGCTAGTGTTTCAGGGACTATTCTGCACATACAGAAGTATGGACAAGAGAAATAGAACATTGTCGATGATAGGTGCAGTTTGACTTTCCACATACCTGAGTCAGAAGTAACTGTGCGGGACTCGGGACCCCTCATATTGTTGGAACTTCAAGTCCTCCTGGTGGTGATGAGGAGTAGTTGGTTCTGTCTGTAATTATAAACATGTTGCACGTTAAAGAGCAAGCATTCATAAGTTGTGCCAAAAAGAGTTGCATGTTATGGCTAAGCATATAAGTTAACACCCTCCCCAAAACCGTGACTTCTTTTCAGTCCCAATAATTAAAAATTGTTTAACATTTTCTCTTCCATTACGAGACGAAATAGGGGGTGGTGATTGGCATCTAAAAATATGACTTGTATTTTCTAGGCGTCAAACCATTGGATGCGCCACTTCCCACCATCAGTGCCGGGGCCAGCAGCGTGGAGGGGTCCACTCCAGGGGCGGATGCGGCAGCGCCACAAGTGCCACCAGGAGGAGCTGAGGGGGATGGCTCAGCAGCGGCGGACGGCGGTAAGTTATTATTATACTCCTTATTTATTGACATTTTAGAGTAGGCTCGCAAAGGAGTGTATGATGTACTGTACAGTACACAGTACACTACTACAAGTACACTGTACTGTTAAGAACAGTTACTGATTTAGAATTACATTTTAGCCAATAACGGAGAAGACAGTCACCCTTGACTTAGCAATAGCATTAGCGGCAGTAGTTCTCGAGTAAGCAATGGCCCCCTCTATTTGACTTCAAATCAGCTGGGAAACTTTTATCGTGAAGCCAAGTCATATCAGATGAACTTGAGGGATGTGATGAAAGAAAAGGGAAAGAACTAAGGGTCAATGGAAGGACGAGCGAGTCGTAACATTTATGACTGTAAAGAATGATACGTGTTTTTTAATGCAGGCAGAGGTGGCTGATAGGAAGGAATCAGATGCATGGCTGCATGAAGCAAGGATGGTTGGAGGAGAAACAAAAAAAGGACTGCCTGTGTGGGTGAATCAGAAAATTCATGTGTGGTGTGCATTGCAATATATCCTTTGGGTGAAACTCAAATGCAAGTCAAGTCGGTGGTTTACCAAATAAAATGAAAAGGGTGTTATTTGGTTGTTGAGAAAAAGTAAAGTAGTTACAGGTGAGACATTAAGAAGAATGATATACGTTTACTTTGGAAGCCTGGATGATATCTTCTTCCTCATACATAGCAGAGGTGTATGTAGAGCAGACGCTCAGTGCATGAAGAGTGTTACTTTGTTCGAACAGCATGTCCGTGCCAGAGTAGCAAAGCAGAGGAAATCCAAATACTACAAGTTGTGATTGTTCAGAAACTCTCCCTTGCCTAAAGTAACAGCACAGTAGTTTACTCTGCAAGCACAGCATATATTGTGTATGTATTGTATAGTTTACAATTATATCAAGTCAAGTCCCTTCCTGCGGCAATTATGGTTACCACGCTCACTCCCTATGTTCATAATTCTCTTTCTGCTGTGTTAATCATGGGTGGACTATCGCTGTTGTTCACTCAATCTATCACAACTAAGCACCTAAAATCATCCATCATATAAGCAAAGAGATCATGTGATTGGCTGGATACATGATCAGAAATGAATAATCTTCATTTTCCCTTTGTAGTACTAAAGGCCCAGGGGGGCAGTGCTAAATATAAATTACATTGAGCAGTAGCCCTTGATGTAACCGAGTATGGCCAATGCCACCCCTATACAAAAGTAAGAGCTTCCCTATCCCCACCTGCATGTACTGCTTAAAGTAATGCATGCAAGTCTGTGTCATCATGGCTTCTGTCTCTTTTTCTTGGGTGCAAGCTGACTGAGCTGGCATTATGCCGGCTACCACAAGTTCACGTACATGTAATTTATTTCGCAAAACTAGAGAAAAAAAGGAAGAATACTGGTGTACTCTCTGACTCTCTGACTACGTATTGAGTCCATAGTGCTGCCTGGTAGTAGAATTCCTTAAACTCCCACTGTTACAGGCCTACAAAGACGGCGGAAAGATACATGCCAAAATGTTATACTGTGCTTGCAAATTGCTAATGTTACTGTGAGACAACTTTCTGTTGAATTATTTTGTGTTATTGTTAAAAAGTATTGGTTACATTATTTTTCTTTATTTCTTCATATAGATGCTCAAAAAAAGCTCACCAGACAGGAGATGGCTGTCCGGGCAGGGCCCGGAAGCTGGAGGCCGTTTGTGTGGAATATCGCCGGCTGGGGGCTCGGGAACAGGAGGAGGGGGCGTCAACAACCTCCTCCAGTGCCCCCGTGTCCACCAGCCAGAAGCCTCCAGCACGGCGCTGTGCTCCGACAGCCTCCCGCCGCTGCTCAGCTGCAACAACACCAGCAGCTGCCCCCCCCCCACCAGAGCCTGGAAGGCACGCCTCAGAGTGGACTACCTGGAGCGCAAGGTGGACAATCTTAAGCAACAGCTCCGGGACCTCCGCAAGGAGCGGCGGGACCGCCTGCCCAGACACCGCCGGAAGTGACTGTGTCCCTTGCCCCTGTTTTAAAGACTGTTGAGGGGATGGGAATCAGGAGTTGGGGATTATTTGGGACTTTTCAGAGGACTATTTGAAATGGACAATTGTTTGGGTTAGGGAGGGGTGGGACTAGTTTATTTTTGTTAGGGTAAATATATAAATATTTATTTTACATATTTCAACATAGTGTACGCCTTGATGTTATTTTGTGGGGTGGTGGGCGGGGGTTACGGCACGTTTGGTTTCCTCAAACTTACCTGCATGAATTATCTAAAACGTCCAAAAATTTTCAAAAGTGCCACTAACAGAGTTAGTGAATTCAATTGGCCTAGTAGCACTTTACTAGTACTACTGTCAGTCTTTCCTCCGAGTCCTAGCCCATTATTCTACCTCCCCAAAATGCTTATCTTACCTGTGATTCGTGTTTGAGAATAGAACTAGGTACAGCGCTGGCTGCATGGCAAATGGCGGTTACGCCACCCCGAAATTCCGTTGTTGTGGTGTTAGTAGTAGTGGTACCACACTAGCAGTAGTAGCCTGTGAAAAACAAAGTAAAAAAATGAGACATTGAGTGGCCTGAGAGGAGTATTAGAAGGAACAGTAGCCTAAGCAATGCTGAAGATAAGTATGGGGAAAAAAGAATTGCATGGATGATTATGGCTACAACAAGAACAGTGACAGCAGCGTAACAAGTCTTCTTGACATGTAGGAGGATGATGTTGACGATGGATCCAATCGATGGTGGGCATGAAATTCAGAATTTATTTTAAAATACTCGTTTTTTTAACCAGAATTACAATATCCTATATATCATCTAGCTGCCTTAAAATTGATTTGAGGAGGTTGCTTGCACCTTATCTTCCCCAGCAAGTGTGTGGAATTATTGTTGTAATTTACTCACACCTCAATGAAAACCACACAGCCCAGGGGAAGAGGGTTAGGGTTTGAAACTTGGATGGGAATGGGGTTTGTGGGGAAAGTTTTGTGGAGAGAGGAAAAAAAAGCACAGCATGGACAAACAACAAATGAAGATAAACAAATCTTTGGATACGAAACTATCCATAAATCTTTTAAGGGACATAAAGGAAGTGCATTCACTACTGCATGCATTGAGTTGTTTGCTAAATGGATAGGTTACTGAAAAGTAAGTAGTACTTTCTACAATGTACTAACTATGAAGAAACAATGTGACAGTACAGGGCTGCAGTAATTACGCAATTTCACTTGCCTATCTGCCCTCAGAGAGAAGAACCACTTAGTACATTAAATTAGTTTAAAAAATAGCAAAGAAAAAAGTATACAATGGCTGGAGGGATGAATTGAAGCAGAGAGCAAACAAATGCACAGAGTCACACTCATAGAAGTTCACAGCAATAACATTACTTAAAAGATAAGTAGAAATGAAGATGGATACTGTAACTGTATGTTGTTGTAGTTGTCCTGTTGAATTTGGGAAGTTGCATGCATCCAGCCATTCCTCTTTTTCGCGGTACTCCTCCATTCCATCTGACGCTCCGTCGATCAATGTTGGGGACCAGAAGACACCTTGTCCACTGCCTGCCTGGCGGATGCGCTGAATTGCGGCTCGCTAATGGTAAGCCTGAGTTCATCCTTTTTCCCATTGCACAGGGTAAAAGCCGGCCTGTAATTGTTGATGGAAAAACAGGAAGTGATATTAAAACACCACGGAGAAAAAAATATAAGGTACGCTGTGTAGTGCAAAATAACAGTTTCAGAGTCGACAGTATTACAATACATACAAGCATCATTTCGAAAGTGCGTACTCTGAGTCTCCTATTCAAGGATAAATAAGTGTGGGTGAAATTTGCGGATCTTTCCCCTCAAGCTAGGTGTAAAGTGTAAACTGCGATTTTAGAACAAAATTAGACCTTCCCAGCAGTGCTCCCAGACACCTCAACCCACCCCCAAAAATCTAGAACACCCCCAAGTAGCCCCCCAAAAACATGCGGTACTGCGACCTGGCTGAGGCCTACTTGAAAATCGTGCTAAAACACACTCTGAAAGTAGGCCCAAAACACCCCTTTTCCACCATGGATTTTCTTCAAACCACTTGCAATCAAAATTAGACCTTCCCAGCAGTGCTCCCAGACTCCTGAACCCACCCCCAAAAATCTAGAACACCCCCAAGCAGCCCCCCAAAAACATGCGGTACTGCGACCTGGCTGAGGCCTACTTGAAAATCGTGCTAAATTGCACTCTGAAAGTAGGCCCAAAACACCCCTTTTCCACCATGGATTTTCTTCAAACTACTTGCAATCAAAACTAGACCTTTCCAGCAGTGCTCCCAGACCCCTGAACCCACCCCCAAGCAGCCCACCAAAAACATGCGATACTACTAGGCTTAACTTTCAACCATGCCAAAACGCTCTCTGCAACTAGGCCCAAACCCCCCTTTTGCACCATGGATTTTCTTCAAACCACTTGCAATCAAAATTAGACCTTCCCAGCAGTGCTCCTAGACCCCTCGACCCACCCCCAGAAATGGAGAACACCCCCAAACAGCCCCGCAAAAATACACAGTAGTGCTATCCTCAGCGAGGCCTACCTTTAAATCGTGCCAAACGCGCTCTGCAACTAGGCCCAAACTCCCCTTTTCCACCATGGATTTTCTCCATACCACTTGCATTCAGTATTAGACCTTCCCAGCAGTGCTCCCAGACCCCTCGACCCAGCCCCACAAATGTAGAACCCCCCCAAACAGGCCATCACAGAAATGCAACACTTAGAATCTCCAGAGGCCTAAGTTTAAATCGCTCCAAAACGCACTCTGCAGCTAGGCCCAAACCCCCCTTTTCCACCTTGGGTTTTCTTCAAACCACTTGCAATCAAAATTAGACCTTCCCAGCAGTGCTCCCAGACCCCTTATCCCACCCCCAAACATCTAGAACCCCCCAAGCAGCCCCCAAAAACATGCAATACTGCTGTCCCCAAAACATGGGAAATCGCAAATCGCGCCTTGACAAACAAGTGCTGTTTTCAGTACTTCCACTACTTCAATCCTCTTGAAACTTACCAGGACACTTGTTCCAGTGATTCCCAAGAATCTCAGTAAGGCAGAACAAAATCGATCCACTGTAAGGTGTACATCTAGTTCACCCAAACACACGCGCCCGCAAAACACCCAAAAAGGCCACATTCGGCCAATTCTGAAAAAACGCCAAACTCCCCTAAAACCTTGCCAACATCATTATGAACGAGCCTGCATCGGGCCCTGAGCCTTAGACTAAGGGAACCAAACCAAATTATTAATTAAACCCAAAAACCCTAGTAAACCGCACATAACCCTAAACCCTAGATAGGCTTTGTCTGTCTGTGTCAAAGAGCCTAGGTATGCAACACCAGGTTGCTTCACTCAGTGATGCCTGCCTGGACCATCTGCATGGCCCTCAGGAATGCAGACTGCGGCACCTTCAAATCAATAAGGAAAGAAGATGAAGACATTGCTGCTGATGGACTTGTTGTGATTAGTTGATTAGAGTTTTGCTGTGGTAAAAGTTGCAAAACAAAGAAAGACACACAGGAATAAAAGTGAATGAGGACGAAAAAAAGGAAGTCATTTTCAGGCCTCGGTGTCAGGGAAGTAGAGCTCGTCCTCAAACTCTATGAATTGAGACGGGAGTAGGTCAGCTAACAGAGAAGAACTTCCGTCACCTAAGTCGGTGTCCTCTTCTTCCTGCGTTCATTCACGTATTTTGTAATCTGGTGGTATAAAGTGCTGATTTATCTTGATCAGTGTTAACCTCTCCACATTTTTGGGTGAGAGGCGGGTACTTTTTGAAGTTACAATGGCACCAGCAGCACTGAAAACACGTTCAGAAGATACACTTGCGAGCTGGCAAGAAAAATAATTTAGAGCCAGGTTGGTGATCAGTCGCCAATGAGGCCTTTTTCCGATACCAATACAGCAATGGGTTCTGATTAACAAAGACCTCTGTTGGGACATCCAGATAGGCCTGCACCATCGACTCAAGGTTCTCCAGGGTTGCTCCACTTTGCGTACCATCTGTGGCCTTTGCATCACTGGAACGAGCAAACCCTTGATGAGTTAGCCAATCTGCTTCCGACAATATTATGGCTGGGCCTGGTGCAGGTGAGGATGATGATACAGTTGCTGGTGTCGTTAACGGCTGTGAGGGAATGTGACTCCCTTCGGCCACAGAATCAGAAGTGGAACTTGACGCCGGATGGCCTGCTGATTCAGTTGTACTTCTGCCGGCTCCTTCAATTTTCTGCCGCTCTTTTTCGTACCGAGTGGCTGACACAGCTAGCCAATGTTTGTACTTTGAAACATCTGCTTCATCAAAAGGAATGAATGCTTTGCTGGCCACTGCCTTTTTGTACCGTGGATCCAGAATAGTGGCACAAATGTAATGTTGTTCTGTATGTATGTTTTCAAGCCTTTCATTGTCAACTAGGCGGCTTAATAACCTCTACGCCAACTGATATGCGTCTTGCTTTTCAGCATCATCTCGGAACGTTGAAGACACCGCCTTCAGTTGGTGCTCTAGCATGCGCAACAATGGGATAGCTTTGCCCAAAGAACAGTCCTCCCTGCTGACTTCACGCGTGAGGACCTCAAAAGGACGAAGCATGTCTGTCAGGCTTGCAACTAGCTTCCATTCCTCCAACTCTAGCCTCATGTCTTTCATAGTAGAACCCAGTTTATAGACATACTCATTTATTACCCCCCACTGCTCAGACAGATGCTCAAGCATGTAAAAGGTTGAGTTCCAACGTGTTGCCACCTCCTGGATGAGTCCTTTGACTGGCAGTCTACGTTCATGTTGAATGCTCCTCAGCTGCTTCCGGGCCTTAAAAGAATGGCTGAAATGTGTGCAGATTCTTCGGCAGGTGGTCAGTAACTTGCTGACTGTGTTTTCTTATTTCAAGAAATCTTGCACCACGATGTTAATACTGTGCGCCAAACATGGCACTCTGAAGTAGTTACCATCATACATGGCCTTAACTATATTACTGCCATTATCCGTGGAAACATAACCAATTATGCGATTTCTTGGATGCAGCCATTCATAGACCTTCCTATCAAACTCCTCCAAAAGGTTAGGTGCAGTATGAGTTTTCTCCATGGCAAACATGGCTACTGTTGCATGTTTCCGAGTAGCTTGAATCACTGTGTCTGTGTCAATACCTGCTTTTAACTTGTCTTTAACCCCTGCAAAAGAGACCCAGTGTGCAGTGATGCACATGTAATCAAGGGCTTGGCAACTGGTCCACATGTCTGTTGTCAGGTGGATAGTGTGACCAGCTCTCTTCTGAATAGCTGCACCAATCACCTCCAGCACATCTTGATGTAGTGCTGGAACAGCAGCCCTGGCAAAATAGGACTGGCTAGGAACCTTCCATTTAGGGCAGACTGTTGCCACAAATTCTAGAAAACCCAGCCCTTCCACGAAAGAAAAAGTGAGAAGGTCCAGCGCTAGCATTTTAGCAAGCTTTGCGTTATACAGACGTGGCGTTTGGTGGTTGCATTCAAATGGCGCATCCGACCAAAACATTCTGCTAATGGTGGTCTGGACCGTTTTACGTGAGGATGATGATGCAGACTTCTTCAAACCAGTTAGGATCATTGATGTACTTTTTCACATTGGTGTCTCTCCCAGACTCTTAGTGTGCCTCATACATGTTGCAGGGGTAGAGGGTGTGGGCGCTACCACTGCAGTGCTACTGCCACGGGTACTGGGTGTACCAGAAAAAATGTCTGTCGCTTCTTCACTTCCCCCCTGCACGATCAGCCCCTCGTCATCATCAGATGCAATATCAATGGATACATTTGGATTTGTTTTTCTTTTGGCTTCCTGGATCTTCCTTAGGTGCGCCTCCCACTGGATAGTGTGGTGTTTTTTTAGATGACCTCTCTGGTCTCCAGTACCATAGTTGGTACCAAGCTTACCTCGACTAACTGATGTTTTACAAATCGAACAAACAACCATGTTTTTCGCCTTTTGGCTAACACTAAAAAAAGTCCCAAACTGGGGACTGGAGATGTCTGCTGGTGGTGGAGGTGCTACTTTCAGTTTCAATGCCAGATGAAGTGGAGGATGGGCGTGGCTGAATTCGACTCTGTTGTTCACTTACAGCACCACTACTTGAGGTAATGGAGGTCGAGCTGGTTGGAGGTCCCTGCCGGCCCTTCTGACGAGAAAATATGGAAGCTGGAGGTCGTGTTGGTGTTGTAGTTAACTGCGTTGGTGGTGGTACCAGTGCCACACCGCCCACATCCCGCTCAACAGCCATTCGGGATAGGGTCAAAATGTCTGTCTGCTGCATGCCCGCTGGGGCTGGAGTGACGACTGTGATGACTGGGTCGTCGTCAGACTGTTCATCAGCAGCAGAAGACACCACTTCTTGTTCGTCGTCATCACCCATAAGTGGAAGCCTTGCGGGAACCTTCCTTTTAGGCTTAACTACCTTTGTCAGCTCATAGCGTGCCTCCCCCTCAGACTGCATTTGTGGGTTTCACTCAAGATCAAGATCATCAGAAGGAAGGGTGCTTGAAGAAGAACTTTTAGAAGCCCTCCTTCACCTTTTTCTTGCTGGGGATCTGGAAGACAATGGATCATCCCCAGGAGGAGTGGCTTCCTCGGATGACACCTCCGCTTGAATCTCGATTTCCTGATGTGCCCCTACTTCTGGAGGAACAAGCATTGTGGGCAGTTGTGCCACTCCATGCACCTCTAGTTGCGCCTCTCCATGTGCCGCTCCTTGCGCCTCTCCTTGCACCTCTCCTTGCGCATGTACTTGCGCCTCTCCTTGCGCCTCTCCTTGCGTATATACTTGCGCCTCTCCTTGCCATGTACTTGCGCTTGTACTAGTTGCACCTGTGGTTGTCATTGCGGCTGTGGTTGTTGAACACTCGTCAGCTGAGTTACACCCTGCGTTGATTGTATGCTACTTTCTTGCAATGAGCCAACATCACTGGTTGATGGTGATTGAACAACCAAAGTGGCTGCCTCTGCAGCACTCATGGACTTGGACCTAACTTGGTGTGGTGGCACTGAGCCCAATGAAGCGGAGGTGCTGCTCCCAGCTTGGTCCCCGGTGGACCTTGCTGCTGCAGGCGTTGGTTTTTTTCCCCCGAAAAAAGTGTCTGTGGGCACACCAGAGTCCTTGGTAAGTGGCACCCCTTGCTTCTTCTGCTCCTTCTTACTGGTAGTGGCAACTTTCTTTGTAGAGGAGCTACGGCCACCTTTCTTTGGGCCCATCTTCTTCAGATGTCAGAACAGCAGGCCGCAGTTGCACGAGTTGCAGAGTTGTCTGTGGCCACACGTGATGTTGTGCTGCACACACCGCTGCAGTACTTCTTCCTGGCACTGGTGGTTCTATTGTGCACCTAAAAGCAAAGGAAGCCAGAGGAACATCAGTTAAAAACCCCAAAATGTCAGAAAACACACAAAAATCAACACAATCCAATGCCATCCATGCCCTCAATGATGTTTAAATTTAAGAGGCCCCACACTAAGCATTGGTCCATACACGACTCACTACCCCTGGGCATAATGGGTGAAAGCAGGGCAGGCTGGGTGCAGGCCTATGGCTCAAAGCACACTGCCTGGCTTCAAAATGGCCTTTTGTCCCCCAGCCACATGACCAGGCCCTGCCTGGACCAGGTCTCAAAATGGCCCCCACCCACATGGCCAGGCCCCAACAACACCCCAAAAGTCGGAAAACACACAAAAATCAACACAATCCAATGCCATCAATGCCCTCAATGATGTTTAAATTCAAGACGCCCCACAGAAAGACTTGGTCCATGCACCACTCACTACCCCTGGGCCTACTGGCTAGTGAGGCTTTACAGGCACCCCAAAATTTTAAAAAAATCCACATATAACAGTGAGCTAAAATTCCATGACATAAATGAGATTTAAGTTAGAAAAAACTCACATAAACAATTGTATCATGCACCCATGACTAACCCTGGGCCTACTGGATACTGTGGCTACCCACAATATATTTTTTTTAAGTTGTGAAAAAGTTTGAAAATTGTAGTTGCAGCAACTGCAATGCCCCAAACAAGCAACACAAACTTACTTGTAAAATCTCAAATCCAAAAGTGATCCAAACTCCAAAGTCCAAAAAGTCCCCAAATACAAATATCCAGCAGCAGCCACAAAAAGTAATCCTTCCAGCTCCAAATCAAAAGTGACCAGGACATGGACAAAGCACTGGGATGAGCCTGCTGGACAGAAACAGGAAGTTGGAGACTCTGGCGCAGTTCCTTCCACCCACCCCCCCCAAAAATAGACTCCTTGCACAAAAAAGTGCAGCCAAATGTTAGGGAGTTATTCTGATCAAAATCATGATTTTCAGAAGGTTTATGCTGCCTGCTGTGGAATTCTTGTGCAGAATTGCAATTTTTGCAAGTTCGGGAAAGCGAGCTGTTCAAATCTCCCGCCGGAAGTCAGCTGCGTGCCGCATCTACGTGTTCGGCATTGTTTACTCCCGGGATGCGTGATCTCGGGCCCTTATGACGTACTCGCGTTGTCAAACTCTCGTTGTGCAAGATGGCAGGCCGCGATGAAGTAATCGCGGTCGAAAAACTCTTGCGCGATCACGCAGCAAGGTCCAAAATGGCGCAGCACACGCAAACCGGGAGAAAAACAACTCGGTGACACAGAATCACGGTAAGTCAACGCCGCGCGCGCGATATTGTATTTTTCAAGCACGACCAAGCAAAAAAATCCGCCAGTTTGCGAATTTACGGATTTTTGGACAAATTCGCCTGATTTGCGGACCGCGAAATTGCCAAAAATCTGCAAATCCCGCGAACGGAACGGATTTTTCGCCCACACTTAGAGACGATGATGAAGGCGGCTGATAAGTCCATGAGAATGAGGACTGCTTTTTTTGCTGTGGTCCAGAGGGCCCTGATGTCATCGGATGGTGCAATCAGGGCTGGGTTTGTGCTGTGATTGGCTCTGGAACTGGATTGAGCATGGTCCAGGGGGGTTTTCTATTCCAGCTGTTTGGTGAGTTGCTGGTTGATTGCTTTCTCGAGAACCTTCACTGGAAAAGGAAGCAGGGAGAGAGGTCAGTAGTTCTTCGGTTCTGCTGGGTCAGTGGATGGTTTCTTCAGGAGGGGTCTAACTTAGGGGGGTTTTCAGTTCTCAGGGAAGGAGGCCAAGGTGATGGAGGTGTTCAGGACTTTCTTAAGCTTATCACTAATTGTTTTGCTTCCAAGGTTGAAGACGTGGTGGGGACAGAGGTCTGTGGGTGCTCTTGAGTGTATTGAGTTCATGATGCGATAGTGGCTTGGGCTGTGAGTGGATCCCAGTGGGTGAGCAGGTGTTCAGGTTATGTGTTCATGGGTGTGAGCACAATGCTGCTGTAGGTGGTAGGGAGTTAGGGTTCGAAATTTTCGAATATGACTGGGACCTTGTCATGGAAGAAGTCTGCCACTGTGTCACACAGTTCTTGGGAGAGGTGATGTTGTTCTCAGCGGCTCTGAGATTGGAGAACTGCTTCACGATTGTAAAGAGCTCCTTGCTGTGGTTTATGCTTGCTTTAGAAGTGTACTGTTTAGCGTAAGGCAGTGGTTGGCACAAGAAATAAATGAGCTATGTGCCAAGGGCATAATTGAACCAATTGAGGAGTCCTTGTGGTTTTCTCCTTTGGTTGTAGCGAGGAAGAAAAATGGGGTTCTGCGTGCCTACAAGGATCAATGTGGTCTAAGTTAAAATATTTGGGTTGCTTCCCACCCACTGCCCAAAATTTCTGAGTTGCTGGCAGTGATAAATGGGTCAAAATGGTTTACTAAATTAGATCTTTCCTCAGCCTACTGCCCGGGTGTGATGGACCCATCTTGCAGGCACCTTATGGCATTTGTGTCTCTCATCATTTTTTATTGATACTGTAGAATGCAATTTGGCTGGCGTCAACAGCAGCTGTTTTTCAAAGAATCCTGTGCCACATGTCAAAAGGGGTCAGTGGCGTTGCAGTATTCCAGGATGATGTGCTGATATATAGGAAAACCAGGGAGAAACATGACAACGCATTAATGCAGGTTTTGACGATTATGCAGGACAAGGTGTTATACTTAAGAGTGACAAGTCTCTCTTTTTAAAAGAAAAGGTGGAAAATTTGGAACATGTGGTGTCAGAACATCGGGTTGAGCCTAGACCAGGTTTAGTAAAAGCCATTGTAGCAGCCACTGCACCTGTTGGCAAGGTTGGGTTGAAATCTTTTATTGGACTTTGTGAATTTTAATCGAGATTTGTGTCAGATTATGCATTCAGAGTAAAGCCACTCACTTACATGTTTAAAAAAACATGCAGTTTCAATGGGACAAATGCTGCCAGGAAGGATTAAAATGGGTTAAGTTCCAGCTAGTTGGGCCGATAATTTTGAAACCTTTTGACCCAAGGATCAAATTCACTATCACTGTAGAGGCTAGTGGTTTTGTCACCTTTACAAAACAGCAGACATCTTGCTTCCAGTGGCTAAAAGGCACAGGCCATAGTGATAACTGAAAAATTATTTTAAGTGGGAGAAATTTAAAGTGCAGAAAAATGTTTCATGTTATGAACATTCTTGCAGATCTTTTTTCTGCACTTTAAATTTCTCCAAATCAAAACAATTATTTGATATTGGTGTTATACATGCAACTGTGTCACATGGGGCAAAAGGTATGTCCTCTGCCACAAGTACATATGACACAGGCTCTTAGTCACCCATACATATATGTACCATTTATATGCACATCTCTCATACATCCTCAAATACCACGATCTCACTGACACACCTAGCAGCCCTGTCGTAGGGCCGCTAGTTAACGTATTTTGTTGAAACCATCGCATCTTGCTCTATGGACATTAGGCTTAAAGTCAATGAAGCTAGCGTGGGGTGTTTGGTAACAATACACACGTTTTTTGCCCTTCAGTAGCCGACAATGCTATTCATGTATCAAAAGTAGTTCTCACTACAGGAAAGGTTGGAGAACTCTGATCTGGAGCATACGTTCCTTCCCACTACACCACAGATACTTTGGATGATGGGTATAGCAGATGTAGGTTACCTTTACAAACATTACTCTTAAAATTCTACAAACAGCTGGGAGTAGTAGCTACGTTATCAGTGATCAATTTGCAGCTGTGTCCCTCCTCAAGTATTCTTTTATTAGCCTATTGATGGCAAACATCTGACCCAGCCTGCTACTGATGTACCTCCGATCTGCAGGTTACATAAAGATATTTGCACATAAACAGTGTTAAGGGGCTCAGAAGGAGAACTACGTTTGTCACTAGTCTTGCATCTGTTAACAAGAACATTCATAAAGAAACATAGAGGAGAAAGTGACGATAGTAAACCAATGTAGTCAAGTGGTGAATAGATACAAATTAGAAGAGGGAAGAGTAGTGAGTAGCCAGTGTGTGCACTTTATGACGAAAAAAACTAGTTACCGTTATTAATATGTTGTCTATGAATCTCTTATCATTTTAGTTGTAAGACTTTAATGATAAATGTACCTCTTATATTAAGTGCGGCACCCTTCAAGGAAATAATGACAATGAGGAATGCAAGCAGTATGTCTCCTCAAATTCAGCTATCATGATTTGACAAGGAACATAGGCAACTCTGAAATTGAAAGGTATCAGGAGAAATTGTAATATACAGCCAATGACAAAAATTAAGCATGTATTACAATGCCAAAAGGCTGATGAAGCACAATATCCACAAGAGAATTTTAGTAGGAGAGACGCTGTGGAAGCAGATGTTGAAAGTTATCCCCAGCGTTAAGTATCAGGTTTTTGAAAGATGGTACCCAAGGGAGCTCCGAAGCCCAAATGACTCTGGGAGAGCTATGTATAGAGCCTGTAGAGTTCTTGATCCCATACGTAAAGGGCTAATTCAATCCCAATGATAAAACCAGACCAGAGGTAACACCTGAATCCTGAGAGAGAGGAAACCAATATCATCCTACTCATTATTATGTTAAAGAACTCCTGGGCATTCGGCTAAGAACATCTTGCCAACGTAGTACTGAAGAGAAACCTGCAATGGTGGGCCAGTGCCCTGAAACCATGTTCTACGTTCTCTATTATTAGGCATGACTCCCTGATCTTGTGAAGGCTCAGCACTGGCCCCCTTATATCAAAGGAGACAGCGTGTCAGACTTAACAATAATTTACTGTAAAGGATACACAGGAACAGAGATGCTTGATCCCGAATCCACCCAGACAGCAACTCAGAGCTTAATTCACAAGTCTCTAAGGATGCTATCAAGGGGGAAGGAGGAAAGTGGATAAAATAACAAAAGAGAGAAGAGACTTTTCTGATGGGTTCCTCTGGTGGGTCCGTCCTGCAGACTTCACCGTCTGTGCAAATTGTAGGCAAGGAATAATATTAACATACCAGGTCTAATCTACTCTGTGTTATTTACTTCTCTTCTAATCTAATCTTCTTACCCTGAATTCTCAGAAAACTTGCTCCTCTTCTATTCACTTCACTTAGTCTTTTCTTCTATGAATCTTGTTTGGTCTGGACTAGGTCTCTTTTCCTGTAAATAAGAAACTCCTATTTTTTAGTTTGGCTTTTCTATTTAGTTTCCTACCCTATCTCTCCCTATTTAGTTCTACTCACTTTTTCTTGACTTCTTAACTTTTTCCAGCTACGTGTTTTTTCCTTGTTCATTCTCTGCAGCCTTCTATATGTTCTGCCTGTCTTTTTTCTATTAACCTATGATACAGACACACTTGCATTAACTTCTTAAACCTGAGGATAGGGGATCACTATATTTACTGTTAGAGTTTCAAACTTACTATATACTCATTTATTCCCTTGTCCATAACATTCTTCTTTTTCCTTTTTTAATCTTCATTAGTCTCTCTTTATTTTATAGGTTCTTCTACTGCAGCTAAGCCAGTTGAAATGCCCTGTTCCTGTATGCTGGCTATCGTGGTAAGTATAAGCTTTATTCACTTTTAACTGTTACTTTAAAATAACTGAGGCACGAATTTACTTCATAAATAAAAATGACTTGTGACACTTAGCTTCCGTCTGTTTCAGTTTCACAGACGTGCCGAGGATTTATTGCCGTCTATTCCGTCGTCAGCTGGCACCTCCGACGAGTGAAGTTGATAGACACTGTTCACTTTTCTCCTCACACGTAACGAATTACCGAACTCGTCCTCCGTGTGTAAAGCAGAATCTCTTCTTTTAGGTAAATGAACTCAAGAGGTTAACTGGGTATTTGACTACCTTCTGGGGAAAACTCTAAATGCGCCTTAAGCACAACTATGAACATAAACTCCGGTATTTCAAAAAACGCTCCGTACGCTGTGAATCTCTCGGTGAAGTGCGCAGTTCAAATCCAACGCGCGCTTCACCTGAGCTCCGCTGTGTTCACAGCGGAAAACTAGACTGCTGACTCTAGCTCGTTTCTGGCGACCATTCTAAGGCGCCATTGACGAGTTAGCTCTGTCCACCTGCACTGTCTTAATTGTTTAGTTCTGTAACTTTTCTGCTTCTGCATTAAAACTCCGATTTGGAGCCTTGGAGTCCTGACACAGCGAGCAACAAGGAAATTATCAGTTACCAGCTATACTTTGTCCATTGAGTAAGGTTATCACCAAAGAGATACTTTTGCACCTAACTGCTTGAGTATTGGCAAAAAAGTGTATACCACAGGATCAAACAGGTTTTAAGAAATCTTGCTCCACCCTTTTTAACTATATGGTAATTTCCAATTTAGCTTGTTTGACTTTCTTTAAATGAAACATCACCTTTATTCTGCTGCTTAGCTGATCTAAAAACTGCTTTGACTCGATGAATAGGCTAAGCTATGATAAAACCCAAGTTTAAGTATCCCTACTGCTCTACTGTCTGGGATCTAGAAGATATATCAATTTAATTGGACAGTTATCCGACATGGACAGATGCATACTAAGACCAGGAAGGTTGCAGCTAGTCAGTGACTTGGATATAGCCATGCACTCATTTGAAACCATTCCGCAAAGTCAGTGCGTATAGCTTTTTATGCTGACAAGACTATTTGATTAATTTACACACACATTGGGTTACAAGGTACTGCAGAGGCTTTGTCTGAGTATTGCAAAGTGAACAACCTTAAAATGAATACATCAAAAACTATGACCATGGTTCTTCAGTAAAAAAGAAGGGCCATAAATTCTGACTGAATAGGCTTTCAGTGGAGTAAATTCACATGTACTGCTTCTTTGGCATAAAGATAGATATCAATTTACTGTGGTTGGCATATTTAAACACTGATGTCAGTCAGAAAGCATTCTCCTTCTTGGAATCGGTTCTGACCTACTTGGGTTTGGCGAGTCCGACCAACCGATTATGATGTTTCCCAACACCGTTTGGTCAGACTCCCATTGACTTCAATGGAAGCCTATGTTCAGACCCACAACACAGACTTACATTGAAAAAAGGGGTGTTCCAGAAGACCTTGCGCCCTGTCTGCCTGCCACACTGTGCCTGGTTGTAAAGAGGGGTCAGACATGCCCCAACTGGAGGCCTCCGTGTGAAGGGAGACCTTCCATGGGTCCCCAAAGTCAGTTTCCTACAGCCGTTTTGGGTCAGACAGACTGATGCAGAAAGGCTGTCATAATTTGACATCGTAATACGTTGGTCGGAAACGCGGTCCATTGACCTGTACGATTCGGCTCCGACTGACTCAGAGTCTGCGAATGCCGGTTGGAACCGAGTCGGAAAGACAGAACGGCTACCTTCTATCGTAATTGGACGGTCAGAAATGTTTCCAAGTCGGTCGTAAACATGGGTTCCGACACGGGTTAGGAAAATCTGAATGCCGTTCAGAACCTTTCCAAGCGACATTGTAATGAGGCCCTAAGTCTGTGCTTGACCACACTACGATGGGAGGCTTGATGAAATTTCAAAGAATATATGGAGGTCTGTTTGAGTTATTAGTAACAGCCTATAATAAAATTGTTACATACTTGTTGTATGGTTTCTCTGGGCTGTAGTTTCCCAAAAGCTGATGTTTGACAGGCATAGGATTTATTTTTAATGGAGGGGCTTTCATTACATAATTTGATTTCAGTACAAAGTATTATATTTACAATGAGTTTTGATTTAACTAATCTGAAGGTCTTACAATCTATTATCGTGCCCTCATACTCACAACAAGGAGGTGATTGTACTTCCCTGGTGGGTGATACATTTCTCCTGGTGATGCCAAAACCATTAAAATGTAAAATATAGTTCAGAGCTGTCAGACCCCTTCTGGGGGTGCCACTGGCAGATAAGTGCTACTGGACCGCAATTGTGGTGGTTAGGGTTGTATCCTGAGGTCCAGCCTAAAAAGGCTGTGGAAACTGGGCCAAGTACAACCCTTCCAGACATGACTCTCTGTGTAACCATGATGAATAGCCAACTGATTCTCAAGGGAGTAATGTAGGGCAGAGACTCAGCACTCAAACTGTCAAAGAAATGATACAGTAAATCTGTGTCTAGCCTAGTTTTTTGTTTAGTAAACGTAGTTTAATATCACAACAAAACAAAGTACTGTACAACTAGATGGGGTTATGGCCACAGGGTACAAAATCTCATCTACAAGCTCTTGGCCAAGCACTATATTATTTCAGGTGCTCTCTCCAACTCTTGGGTACTGCCCCAAAATCTCTAGCACATTTTCTGGGCTATGGAGATAGGCAAATATTAGATGCAGGTGCAAATCACTAAGCAATTACCACATTGTCTCAAACAATGCATAGGCAAACGGTGAGCTTCCTAGCAACAGGTTTATCTTTGTGCGTTCAAGACACAGTCTCCCAGTCTCATGCGCCCATCCCTTGTGTAACCTGCATAGCAGAGACATTGCTATTGAGGGATTGGGTGGTGCATTTATCAAGATTGCACAATCAATATCTTTTTCAGTGTCGTGGGGCTTTGGGCGGCCACCTCACTTCTGCCTCAGCAAGTGGCAGTGATCAGCATGGGAGATTGATTGGTGCTTGTCTTTTGCGATTGCTGGCTCTAGGTCATGGAGCAGGTCTCCCTCCTCAGTAGCAATGATGCCTCCTTGCAGGATGCACTACATATCAGGCAGCACCAGTCCTTCTTCATGCAGTTCACCACATGAACCGTGGTCTGGGAGACTGAATGACTCATCCGCTTCTTCTGAAAGTTGTGCAGACTTCAGGTGCTGTCTCCTCACCACTGGGAGCATGGCTGCCATACAGACAACAGCAACGGGTTCACAGCAGATCTTTGAGGACACTATAGAGCAATCCCTTCCTTAATCAAGAACTTTGAACTGGAACCAAAAGGGGATCTGGGTTCCACTTTTATACTAATTTTCCAAGCAGGGGATTTGGATCCACTATGTAGGGTCCTGGAACCATTTTTAGAGTGATTCCCTTTCGAAAATAATTTTTGGCCTGTAGGACGGAGACAGCCTTTGTACAACGTAATGGTTCTTACTGTTGGTAGAGATGGTGCTTGGTTCAAGCAAGAGTTTGCAAAACATAGGCACAATGAAGAATGGGGACTCAGTACATGGTTGTCATTGGCCTTCGGAGGCAGGCAAAATGGAGGCCCTGCCAGGAAACTTCCTCATCCTTACCAACTGAATCTTCTCACTCCTCCCCCCCCCCCTGTGCTCTACTAACTACCATATGACAGTGTTCAGGAAATCAGCAACTGTTAGCTAAAAAGGACCTCATAGAATTTCTAAGTGTAGCCCTGTCTCAGTCCTCCCTATATTCAGTAGCTGGGTCTCCATCCTCTAGCCACAAGAATGGAGGCAATGCACATCCACTGTCTGGGGAAGCTGTATTTATCCTTTCTTCGTTGTTTGTCATTCTAAGTCAGGAGCAATACAAAATGGATCCCCATATGTGTGCCACTCATTCACCATGCATCCGTGCATGTGATACACATACGGAATGCAATGGTCAGGGTATCATATGGAAGTAGAACTGAGTGGGGTTGATAGGCTGCACTCTGAGACAGAAAACAAATCTGTTCATGAATATTAATTTACAGAAATTGGCATCCTGCCATCACCACTTCATGTCAACAACCCAAGAAATGGTCAGTAGTGCCATCTCAACAAAAGAGGGCATGTTTGGTGCGCCCCTCCAGGCTTCAGAATAGGTTCTGGACTTTGCTATTACCATGGATATGTTAAGGCCTTTAATTCACATGCACGATGAGTGAGTTAGCCGGCTCAGGATACCAATTTTTCATACAGTTGGGTCACTCAGAGGTATAATGCTTGTTTAGTTGTGACATATTAGGGCCTAGTCACAAAGGCATTTTAGAACACATAAAGCAGAGTTCCTTTAGTACTCATTCGTGAAATATTACATGTCTTTTTGAATTGGTCCCAAACATCTAAAATGGGAATATCCAGTTAGTATAACTAGAAAGGACTGTGCACTCTTTGCACTTTTACTAATACGTAGTTGGAGGTGTTGGGGTCTATTCACAAAAGCATTATTAATCCCTGTGCTCAATAAATCCGTTGGTTAATTAGCCCCTTATAAATGCAAAGACGAAATCATACACAAGTCTGTATATTTTTTTAATGGCATTGTTGCACATTTCTTGTTTTCAATCAATACTCAATGAATAGCTTCCTGAATTTTAAATTAGAACCCACAGTAAAAAAAAGGTTTTTATTGGAAATGCCAGTAGTTTGAGCCTCCTTGTCCACTACAATGGTTAAAGAGAGCACGGAAATGAATGAATGTCTGTGATCTATCATCCCTTAGTTGGCAATATTTCTTAACACAGATGCTCTGCGTTCTCCGCTCAGCAGTAGTTGTCAAACGCAGCATGAAATGGAGAGGGAGCCATACTGTAATCTACACATTTGTGCCACCTACAGATTCTATAATTATCGAGGTATTGAATAGTTGCAAAACCATTTAATACGTGTTTTGCAACATTTCCTGTTCCAACAAAACTGCATTGCTTTGCTTTGCCTCAAAACCAATGTTTAGTGATAATGTATTCGTTTATTTTTTTCCAATCAATCAAAATGCATTTTTTGACCTAAAAAATATCCACATATATATACAAATCGGTGGATATGTGGAATAAAGATAAAACTATCGAAAGCTATTTCATATTCGTTCAAATCTGGTGAGGTCAATTGAGATCAAGCATGGTAAACTAAATCATTTACGCTTGAGTATGATGTGCAATAAAATAAAATTGATTTTAGCATTCCATCCTACCATGCTCTGTAAATGCTAATTGTGGATTTTACCATAACGATATATGGCAAGAATAACGGAAGGGCAATGCTGAGGAATGGGTTTGGAACAATGCTTATAATTATTTATTTGAAAGCGGGAGTATTTGGACAAAAAAAATCTGCACACACCAACGAAATCATACAACTTTAATCATAAAGACTGGTAGTTTGGCCGAGGTGGCATGGGCCCAGGTGCAAATGAGGAAAATGCTCTCTCTTCAAGCTGGATGGGAAATAAAATGCAGCTAAAAGTGGGATTCTGCCGCACCTTTGATATCTACGTCCCTACTTAAACAGTTTGGGTGGATAACATATAGAATGGGTTGGTTATATAGCATAAGATGAGCGAGGAACGATACACTGCAGCACCCACATTGAAATTGTATGTATGTTTGCAGAGTAAACTGTCGAGAAGATCAAGGGAGATACATTTGAAACAAGTGGGATTGAGAAATTAACAATATATTTATTTTTTATCAAGCAGGAGCATAAGGAGAAAGACAACAATCAATAAAAACAGGGCAATTTAAGACACAATTTGATCGGTATTCAGAAACAATTTAATAAAATAGATACTATAAAGTGCATAAGGGCACTACTACTAGAGAGCTTGGTATATCTATACAAGCACCTTCATGAATAATATGAGTACTCAGATAATAAATATCCTTCCAAATGGAAACATGATTTAGTATTAAGGGAATCTGATGAAATGTTAATGTTTTTATGATTAGTGTTGTGATCAAATCTGTTAAAAATGAGAAGAGATCGAGATGATGTATTTTAATTATGTAAACTGTGGATAATGATATTGAATGTTATTTATTGTTATTTACAGGTGTATGTGTGGCTCCTGAAGAAGGCGTTGTATACGCCGAAACGCGCATCGATTGATTTTTTGCCACAAAGTGTAGAGATACAATTGATTGATTTTCTTGCCACCAAGTGTATTAATATAGTTGCAGTAATTTGTCCTTGTTTTCAGAAAGGATTGAATTTTTAATATTGTGTATGTTTGTGTAATTATGTGTTATGTGGTGTACATAACAGTACATTTTTTGCACCATTTTATCTAAAAAAAATTATCTATTGATCCTTTCAAATCGATTAAATGAACTGTCAAATCCAAAATAGCAGTATGTCTTAATTTGAGGGAGTGTGAGCCCCCCCCCCCCGTTAATATCCAATTGAAGCACCGCGAGTTTGACCATGGGTGCCCTCTTACTCCAGATAAACTTTCTGAAGATTATTTCTAGTTCTTTAAAATAGATGTTATTAATCTTTATAGATATATTTGTAAAGAGAAAAACCAACAAAGGCAGAATTGACATTTTGATAAGGGCCACACGACCTACTAAAGTGAGGGGAATCATCTAGCAGTTTTTTAACCTTATTCCGCATGGCTTCATAATTTATTTTATATAAGTCCTCACATTGATTTGAGACATAAATCTCGAGAGAATGAATTGGATCGGAATTGCGGGCTTCTGGTCTAAGGGATTCAGGAAGAAAATCACTCTCCGTATTCATAATTAAGATCTCAGTCTTATTTTGATTGATTTTGTAGCCCCCAATCTGTTGAAACTGTGCATATTCTGCTAGTGCCTGCTCAATGTCCTGGCTCTCAGGTTTAAGATAAAGAATGATGTCACCTGCAAACAATTTTAATGTTTCCATGCCCATTATTGGAGTTCTAATTATCAAATTGTTTCGAATTTTAGCGGCCAAGGGTTCAACAAAAAAGGTGAACAAGACAGGTGATGGTGGGTACCCTTGACTAGTTCCCCGGTACACATTTATAGTCCCTGCTAAGTTAGCATTAATAAAAACCTGAGCCTGAGCGCCCTGATAAATATTCCACAGCATTTTAATGACCTGGGGGGTAACCCCAAACCTGCCCAGACCATAAAAAAGCACATCCCAACCAACCAGATCAAATGCTTTTTCTGCGTCTACCATCATGACAAGCGCAGGGGTTTGGTTACTATTAAAAAAGTTGAGACCCTGAACTAAAAACCCTGTATTGGCCGACATTAACCTCCCTGCAATATACCATGACTGATCTCTATGGATCACTGTGCCCAGATTTTCATAAAAATGTCATAGTCTGTGTTACGTAGACTAATCGGCTTGTAGGCATTAATATCCTTAGGATTTTCCCTTTTTTCATGAAGCTCACAATATTAGATTCTTTAAAAGTGGAGGGAATACAGCCCCCTGCCTAAACATAATTAAAAAGCTTTATCAAAAAGGGTATTAATTCCTTACAGAAAACAATTAGTGATGTATTTCTTTCTTTTTCTGATTTTCTATAACACAAACTGGATCCACTGAGAATCAGAGAAAATTGCATTAAAACAGTTACAATACAAAACAATGTATTTTCATTGCATGACATTATCAAGTTACAACCTGTGTCTACCACATCATCGTGACAGTCAGTGACATGATTCTGGTGTATTGTCAAGCCAAAAGCACATAAAACACAAAATAGATCAATGCTGCATGGTAGAGCATAGAATATCAGTAGTCTTGTGTTCTGTTTCGTAGAACAGACCTGTCACTCGTTGCAGACTATGGAACACTGGAAAGAGTCTCCATTTGACAAGATGAGCTACATTTCTATAATCCAACAACATCTCTTGAGCCTTATCCCATATCCCTTAATTTCGCCATAAGGTTAGATATTAATTTTTCACAATTTATGTCAACTGTATGTTTTTATTGTATTTTGAAAAGTAATTAATATCTAACCTTATGGAGAAATTAAGGTCATTAAAATGGTATTAACTCTACACATAGTATATGCGCAATCAATGCTATATCTTACGTTTCCTATTACTTTTAAAAAAAGCCTAAATATGGAACATAAAACCAGTTAAATTCCAGAGAATGTCAATACCATGTAACATATCTGTCATACAAAAAACGGTGAATCAAAAAAAGCAGTTTTATAAATCTTTAACATAGATCCTGATACTATGCATAATTATTGATAATATCTAGTGTAAACCGTATAAGATGTTTAGGCTCAGTAACGTACAGTAGAACATCATCTATATAAGCAGAATCTTTAAGAACTGGGTTAATAATATAGATACCTGCATTATCTGTAGAGTTATGAACAAGGCATAGCAATGGTTCAATAGCTAATGCAAATAATAAAGGGGCTAAAGGACATTCCTGTCTGGTGCCTCTAAATAATTGAAAAGAAGAGCAATTCATACCATTAACATAGATTATTTCTGGAGGTGCAAAGAATAATGCTTTTGCCATTAATATAAATATAGTGGCAAAACGAAATTCCTGCATGATTCTAAATAGAAACTTCCAATTAAAATCTCGCCGAAAGGGCCCCAGAGCCAAATGTCCTGAGCCCAACACACCGGCAACCGAGGAGGTGAGGGGTGAGCTCCCCTGAACTGAAGCGGGTGCAGCCGCATGCCCCTAAGGGTGGGGGTAGTGCCTGGGAATAGGAGAAAACACTTGCCATGAACGAGCGGCATGGCTAAGATGGCAGTTGGTGAGCCGTAAAGCCGCTTGGGAGGCAAGCAGCTCATAGAAATGCACCAGAGCCCCTGAGGAGAGCCCCAGACCTGAGAGTGGGGGCAGACACACAACCTTCAGAGCGGCAAAGCATCTGACAATAGGGGCAAGTACCAAATTCAATCGTGATCGACCAGCGCAATCAAGATTACGGCTAGCACACTGAGAAAGGGCTTGGTAGCCTGGTGGGCAATGAGGATGCGCCAAAGCCCCAGGGGACACCCGCTAATGGGGAGCACTTGGAGAATCACTGTGCTAGCCCGGTGAGCCAAGCGGCTGCGGCACGATTCCAGGGGGTGGAGCCTGCCACACTGAAGTAGCTGTCAACTGAAAAGACTGAACTTGGGCACTGCAGAGGCGAGAGGAGAGCTCTCCCCGTGGGTCTTAAGGAAAAGGCACTGAGAAGGGGAGCCCAATGGGACACAAGCTGGGCCTAGTGCCTTACTTGGACACACTCCAGGTATGGAGAGCAACAATGATAAGTGAGAGAAAGTACATTGCTTCCAGCCCGTGGTTAGCTGGAATAGTACAACAAGTGTTTGGCCAGAGAGGCACAAGACACCAGCACTCCCTTGCCATACAGAGAACACTGAAAGCCAGTCCAACCCTGGGGAAAGTCATACATTACCCTGTGGATCCCTGAGGCTGCAGGCCAGTGCCCATGGGGCGTGGCAGGGGTGGAAGCAAACAGAGACATATTGGCAGTTAGACACCTCACACCAAAAACTGCTCACTTAATCACAACTTATCATTACAGATCCCCCTACCTGCCCCCTCCGTCTGCCAGCAGCTGCTGTGAGACCTAATATTGGCAGAAAATGGAGAGTACCCAGACCGTAAAAGGCAAGACAACCACCATCCTGAAAAAAGAGGGCACAGAGGGACTGCGCAAAAAGGCACTCGAGGAAGACCCTCTGTCCACGCACACTGCAGCGCTCCTGGCAGTCATTAAAGACACCAAAGTGACCCTAGAGGTCCAGTAGTGAACGAAGTGGGAATACTATGTAACGATCACAAGGATAGGGTCAGGGAGAATTTGAGATGGGCTCGACCCACCTGGCAGTGCAGGACCTCACTCAAAAGTGCACACACTTGGAGAAGACCTGAAAATGCTATCAGGCTGACTGGAGGATGCAAAAGGAAGATCCTGTAAGATTATCGGGAGTCCCAGAGATGGTGGAGGGCCTGAACTTCAAGCTATTTATCAAGGATTGGCTTGAAATATTGGTGCTACTAGGCCAACCGTCACATTTCTTTTCGGTGGAAAGAGCCCACAGAATACCAGCACAGGCCCCGGCCCTGGGCTTGCCTCCTCGCCAAATCATATTGCGATTGTCGAACTACAGGGACTGGGACAATATGCTACAAGTGTCGCAAAAGCATGGCCAGTGAAACATAAAACGTAACAATGTCAATATATAGCTGGACTACACTACAAAGGTCCAGAGACAAAGAGGGGCATTTGTGCCCGTGAAAAAGGTACTGCATTAACTGGGCCTAAAGTATGCACTCATGGGGGCGTGGCCAACTGCCGAACATGGCGGCAGCTTAACTCGGGAGCTCCGCAAGGCTGACCGGCCCGCGCAAATATCCGGCTAATTATCCGTACATCAGCCCGCCCGAAGGGGTGAAATCGGTTCCGGGAACCAAGCGGCGCACATTGAGCCGCCCCCGGTGGCAATCCGACACCGAGAAGTGCTAGGATCGGCGACGGCGAAGTGGGGCCTCCGCCTAACCGGCAGCGCCGGCCTGGAGTGCTGGCCGTGCCCGGCCGGAAGTCCACCATACCCGGCAAGGAGACATCGGCTCTGCCCGGCGCCCACACCCCGCAGTCAAACAGCGGGCACCGGCGCGGCGTCTGACCAGCGCGACAGCCAGCGAAATTGAACACGACTGCTTCCTCTGGGTCTATTCGCGGACAAGGCGCCCTCGGGGGAGGAGGAATCCCTGCAACACGAGGGGGCCATCTTGAGGCGGCGCGACCGGGCGGACCCCCACACACACGACGAGGTGGGGCGGGAGACGCCTGGACCCGCGCAGCCCCCCCTGCAGCTCGCCGAATTTGACTCTGGCCCAGGACTGAGTGGGGAAGGAAAGGCGCTCATAGCCTGGCAGCACCTGCGCCCAAAGCGCCCATAAAGGAATAAGAAGCGGCGGTGCGACCCACGTGGAAGGGGCGCCGCCATATTCGTACTCGAATGACACCTGCGTGGTACCAATAAACCAGACGTCACCAGAGGCGCGTCTCGGCCTCATATCGAATCCAACTACAGTGTCCACGAAGGTGAGGGCCGCGCTCACGGAGGCACAAACAGAGTAATCCCAAGCAGATTGCGACACGGGCCTGGCGTCAGGGGGCTGCGGTGCGTCACGACCTGCACTCCTGCATTGGCGACACCGGCACACACCCAAGAGACAACGAAAGCGGTGGGAGGCTGTGCCGGGGCCCACTAGACGGATCGGACAGTGCAGCGCTGAACACGGCGTCATGGCGGGCAAAAACACGAGGCACACAACGACGCAGGCGAAGCTTGATAAATTCGCCTATGCCCAGAGTGGACAATCACAAGGGCCTGGGCGTCATTCCACCGGTGCGTCCGCGGACGCGAATGGGGCTGGAAAAGTCACACTGGAGGCCATTATGAAGACCCTCACTGAGGTCCAGGCGACAGTGGGCACCATCTCCACTGAAGTGAACCTGCTGAGAGCGGACTTTAAAAAGATGTCTGAGAGGGTATCCCAAGTGGAGGTGGTCACAAAGTCACTCATTGAAGACAACTCGGATCTGCAGGTGGCGGTGGAGCGACTGGAAAAGACCACCAAGCAACTACAAGAAAAACTGGATGACCAGGAAGAGCGCTCACGAAGGAACAACGTCCGCATCCTGGGCCTTCCGGAATCGGAGGGGAAGGGCGCCATGGACCTCTACATCGAAGACCTTGTCAAGACCAAACTGCAGCCTAAAGGCCTGTCCAACTTCTTCTCCGTTGAGAGAGCACACCGGGTCCCTGGGGGTGCGGCCAAACCAGGAGCCTCACCGCGGCCGGTGTTGGCTAGACTCTTCAACTTTAGGGACAGGGACGCCATTCTGCAGGCGGCCAGGGTGGCGCCGCCTGTAAAAGTCCAAAACTCTACTCTGGCCTTCTTCCCAGACTACACGGCCGAAGTGGCCAGGCGCAGAAAATCCTTCACTGAAGTAAAAAAGACGCTGCGTGACAGGGGCCTATCCTATTCGATGCTCTTCCCCGCCAAACTGCGGATTGTGGCTGAGGGGAAGACGTGGTTTTTCGACACGCCTGAGGTGGCACGAGAATGGCTGGATGGCTGGAGGCCGGTGGGCAAACCGCAGCGCCCGCACAAGGAACGCCAAGACCGCCGCAGCGAGAAGACGACGGAACACCGGGCGGCCAGCCCAACTTCTGAACAAGGTGCAGCCGGGGGTTTAGAATCTGATCTTGAGAGGGATCCGTTTGATTCCGGACAGCCTAGCATGGGTTGATTACCTGAGCTGTATATGACATGATTTGGACACAGCCCTTGGGACTTCGGACCGATGGAACTGAGTAGGGCGGGCTCTGGCCGGTGCCTGTAGGGGACTCACCAACCCCACAAGCAAGTAAGACTAGATAGGGAGGGATCGAAAGCACTCTGCCAAGTTGGGGATGCGGGCGGGACTTCGTCCGTGGAGCAGGGGAGCAGGGAGGGGGTGGGGGGGGGCAGAATTGCACTGTTGCAGTTAAAGTTAAGGTTATTGGTCATCATTCTGAATGTACAGGGCATAGTTACACTACTAGTCATCAGCGCCTGGTATCATGGCGTGCGGCTCCGCACACTGGCTTCACCACATTGCTGCCTGTTGGTATCTTGGGTATTGAACACAAATGGCACACCAAGCACAAGCGGCACCCGCTGAGGACGCCCCTGTAACGACACAGGTGCCCCCACTGAAGCTACTTACATGGAACGTTCGGGGGCTGGGGGACAAAATCAAGCGTGGTTTGGTACTGCAAACCGTTAAGCGCCATAAATCTGAACTGGTGCTACTTCAGGAAACACATCTAGCGGGGACCACCTGCAAAGCACTGAACAGGCGTGGCTACACCATGGCAGTACACTCCGAATTCACCACAGGCTCCAGAGGTACCGGGATACTCCTTAAGAATAACTCATCCTTTTTGGTCACTAGCCACAAGACAGACGATCAGGGGCGTTTTGCGGCACTCTCTGGCCAGTGGGAGGGGAGGGCCTTGAATGTGGTATCTGTGTACATCCCCCCAGCGCTTCATTCTACAGCACTGCCGGCTCTTGGGCAGTTTCTCATCGATCTCCCGGAAGGTGATATGATCCTGGGGGGAGACTTCAATGCTATCACAGACCCCTTACTAGACACATTTCCCATACGGAATCGCCAGAGGGGGAATGCCGCGCTTCCTGGATTCCTGACTGCCATGGGACTCACGGACGTATGGCGTCACTTGCACCCCACAGCGAAGCAATACACGCACTACTCAGCCCCCCACGATAGCCTTTCACGTATTGACTACTTTTTCTTTCTAGGGGTGGGAATAGGCTCCATAGAAGGGCTAGACATCCTACCGAGAGGCATCTCTGACCACTCCCCAATCTCACTTCACCTTTCTACTAAAGAACGAAAACGTGCTAGACTGTACCCAATATATCCCAGTTATCTGCAGGTTCCTGGGATTAGGAAAAAACTTAAATTGACTACAACACATTACTTTCGTGAGAACACGGGCTCGGTCTCTTCACCCTCGGTGCTGTGGGAGGCGTATAAGACGGTCTTACGAGGGGCGTCCATATCGGCCATTACAGGGCATAAACGGGACTCCAGAGCTGAACTGGCTAATTTAGAGCTGGCACTGCACACGGCGAACAATGCACACATGGCCGATCCCACCCCTACCACCGCACATGAGTTGCAACTCCGACAGCAGCAGCACCAGGCACATCTCACTACAATCACTAAAGGGCACCTCGCGAACACCGCACACCGCATATATGATGTGGGAGATAAGGCAGGGAAAATGTTAGCATGGCTGGACAAACGGGGCGGCAGCAACAGGGGGATACAACGACTGTATGATGCTGGGGGCCAGCTGCAGACCCACCCGGAACGGATAGTACAAACTCTAGCGCACCACTTCCAGGAGATATACACACCGACACGAACGGTCACAGAACAAGAGGCCATGGCGTCACTCAACCACATTTCTGTCCCTGTACTTGCTCCTGAAGCGCGGCAAGAGCTTGATACAGATTTGACGGAGGGGGAGATCCAGTTAGCAATTCACACATTACAATCCGGTAAGGCTTTGGGCCCCAACGGAATTCCTGTGGAGTGGTATAAGGCGGTGGACTCGATACTGGCCAAGCCTCTCTTGGACATGTACACAGAAAGCGTGGAGACGGCACTGCTTCCGCTCGACCAACGCACGGCCACTATTGTGGCCATTCCCAAACCAACCAAACCACCGACGGACTGCGCCTCGTACCGTCCCATTTCCTTGCTCAATACGGAAGCAAAGATCCTGGCGAAACTCCTGGCCGTTCGTCTGACCAAGCATTTGAGTACCCTAATACACCCCGACCAATCAGGCTTCATGCCTCACAGGAGCACAGCACTGAACCTACGAAGGGTGCATGGGGTGCTGGCGCGGGCACATCTTCTCACAGACCAGGCTGTGATACTCTCCCTGGACGCGAAAATGGCGTTTGATCTGGTGGAGTGGGAGTACCTATTTGCTGTTCTGACCCGAATGGGATTCGGCCCCAAGTATCTTGCATGGGTCCGATTACTCTACGCCTTGCCAGTTGTGGTAAATAAATAAATAATACCCTATTTTTGACTAGACTTATAGCATAACAGATAGCTCAATAAATAAGAGTCAAGATTCGAGGTAGTAGGAGTTTCTGCAGGTTTATTACAGCATAAGGACGGGATCAGGACAACCTGCATAGGATGACCCAGCAGCTGCTGGGGCCGGGTCTGGGATGAGCGCGCTAACATTCAATAACAAAACACAGGCATATATACATAGCGCGAACACATAGCATTACATTGCAGTAGGCGTAGCAGTGGGTGGAGCAGAAAGGCATGACGCGTAGCAGTCGCGAAAGATAACAGTAAAAAGAGGTGTAACTGGGCGTATACATAGACATGTGGTGCAAACGTAACAGAATATGTCATGAATGGGCGGAAACATAGGAGGGGGCTACCTAAGGAGCCGGGACCTCTAACCTAATGGTGCGCGAAAACTGGCAATGACGTGTTACTAGGAGAAGCTGGGGGCTACGAACTCTGTGCTAGGAGCAGAGACTAAAGTCTGGAGGGTCGGAGCGACATGTACCTAAACCCTATCTGGTATCTGATGTTTAGGGAACATGTTGATATAAACTAGAAGTCATGAGGGGAGAAGCTAACTTGATTCTAAGACTGGACCATGCATTATTCTACATGTAGTGCGTGATGAAGAATATTAAATGACCATTAATACAGTATTTCTCTAACGTGGAGACGAGAAGGCTAGACAATGACGGAAACTATTGATGCAGTTCAGTAGCTTAGGAATGCAGAAGAGGAGGACTGAACTGATAACTGGAATTATAACATACTTTTGGCAGACTCAGAGGCAGAGCCAAGCTACACCGGGCACTGCGAGGCAGGAAGTAAGTGAAGGGTCGAGGATACAGGTGGGGGCTGTATTGCTCCTCAGCGAGGCTTTCAGGAGACAGGAGCTGAATCTGATGTCCGGGCCCTTTTGAGGCCTGGAAACGGGGACTTTATAATGGAATAACGTGCACACTGAGAAACGTGGCAACATTACTTTACATAGGCCTGATATTCGTAGTATTCACGAGGACTGGAAAATGACATATCAGAGGTGGACACAACTGTAATTGCGTCATTAATCGGACATGGGGAATAACATATGCATATTGGTCATGCACACATAACATATGATGGATGAGGCGTAGGGACACAGAACATGGCAAAATTTACTTTTCCACATTCCCTCCTTGTCACTACGTTTCCATCAGGAAACATCAATTTTCATGATACCATCTATCATTTCATACAGTACCATTTGCTCGTCTCGAATTGTCTTGGAACGGGATTTGGAACGGGGCTTGGGACTAGGAACACAAGAGGTAGCACACATGCTGCAAATCGCAGGGCCACATTGTATACAGAGGCAGCAGCTAAATATGATCGCTACTGCAATACCTAGAAAGGACAGGACTTTCCATCCCCATGCGGAAATTATATTCCAGAACCAACCGGACCATGTCCAGGTGCCTGGATCTTGGTGTAACAGATGGGCAATTTTATGGAGTCTGGTTATAGCTGAATAAACAGACGGCGCGTTATTTGGAATGAAAATGCAGCAACTAGATCCGATGACTCTACAGGCCCCGCCCCTATCGGCCAGTATGACGTCAAGGACGAGACGATTTTGCAAAACGACAAATCTCATAGCAGATTGTTCTTCGGTTAGGTTACCTAGAGCAGAGGCAGTCTCATTAACTACAGCTTCAAGGGTTCTTGTTAACCTACGGATCAGTTTACTATTCTGGACAGGTCCTACAAAGAAGAAGAAACCTTTATTGAAATCTGTATACTGTTCTAGAGTAGTTTCAGTATAATCGACAATTGGGGACTCCCTTCTATGTCTAATGTGTACTAGATGTGTGTTTCTGTGATAATCAGATGGGGCTAGGAAAACAGGTGGCAGTAGGAAAGCAATGTAACAGGTTCCCTCCCAATCGAGGGGCAGACGGACATATGCAGTTTGACCACAAATAAAATACGAATGACGTGAAGCTTTGAAAATAGATTTCCCACTGTCACTATACTTGATAACAGTAGTACATTCACTATGACCTACGTGTACAGAACCATAACTACGGACACATAATTCGCCTTTGACTGGTAGTACTGAAATAGCAGGTAAGTCTGGAGTAGTATCAGACTGAACATTCAGGACCATGAAATTCGACGAATAATTACCTAAATTATATACTTCGTTTTCTAGATCTAAACCTGTTCTGTGGGGGAAACCTTGCTTGTCTGGAAAACATGTACTGTTAAGAAAAGACATATCTGTTGAGGATGACGTTAACGTGGACCATGCTCCACACGAACCATTATGTGAGAATGGATAAGGAAACAGTGGCAGTACTCCCTTCGGTGTCTGGAAAGGGGGGAGTCGACCACACACCCAACAATTAGTGGCATTGTTGGTCTGGTGTGAGTAATGTAACATACGGATAAATGTGTTGTTGCGCATAGCGAGGCGGTAAGAATATTCGTGAGGAGGCAGATCACTAAACGTGTGCTCTACTGTAGCATTAGTAGACATATTTACATGAGGAACTGGTAAATACAGGAAAAATGCATAACTAGTGCAGGAAATCATTATGCTGATGAATAATACGAAACTCAGAAAAACGATACATTGAAGTGAACTTCGACTGACTCTCTCACTATGGGGGTCTATTTTATACATGTCAGAAACAGTCTAACCGTTTCACCTAGGGGAGGACTTATACAATCAAACTGACTGACTTATTTTACTAGACCTTAATTTGAGCTTATACTCTTGTTGCGGAGTTTTCTCTAACAAGGGAGGGGTTGTAATAATGTCTTGTGCGGGACAGTCCTTTAAAACAATGTTCTGGCAATCTTTCGAATCCTGGAAATCCTTGGAAATGTTTTTAGAAACTGGTTTCGATCCTTTGAAAAGTTTTACATGAGAAAGGTGGACCCACCCCTTCCTGCCTTCCAACTTGACGGCAGTTCGGGTGGTCAAGAGGACCTGACGTGGCTCCTTCCAACGTGGTTCCAGCGGACTTGATCTGTCGAAATTTCGGACCATCACAAGGGAGCCTGGAACGATCTCGTGCGGTGCCACCTCGGTATTGTCTGGAAATGCGGCGGCAACCTGTGAACGACATGAGTTGAGGGCAGACATCAAGGAAGCTAGGTAATCTGTCAGCATATTACATGAAACATCGGTAATACTTCGGGGTCTAGGAGTACCCCACATGTTAGGGGGGCGGCCGAATACGACCTCGTACGGGGACAGACCTGATCTGGAATGTGCGACCATGCGCATATAAAACAAAGCGACTGGCAGAGCTATTAACCAGTCCACACCTTTGTCTTTACAGACTTTTGCAATACGGATTTTCAGAGTCTGATTATGTCTCTCTACGAGACCGGCTGCTTCAGGATGGCGTACACAATGGAACTTCCACTGGTACCCTAACAAAAGGGAAACGTGCTTCATTAACTCTGAGGAGAATGGCTGACCGTTATCAGAATATACGACTCTAGGGAGTCCGTATCTAGGGAAAAATTCACGAACCAACTGCTTGGCAGTGGTCGCGGCTGTGTAATCTGGGACTGGATATGCTTCTGTCCACCTGGACAAAGCGCATACAACTACAAGGACATACTTGAAACCTCGACATCGCTCCATTTGAATATAATCCATCTGGAGGACCTCAAAAGGGTGGTCAGGGGGCTGGAAACCACCTTGTTCCACCGGGACACTTTTACCTGGATTAAACTGACAACATATCATACAGGTGCGGACTTTCTGCTTGGCTGCAGCTCGTAAATGCTTGTTGAACCAAATGTTCTGGATACTGTCTAACATAGCTTTTTCTCCTAAATGTGCTGGACTATGTGCGGTATTGATAATGACTTGAACCATAGAATCGGGGAGAAACCATGTGGCTCTACCCTTCGTTAACCATCCTTGACCTGTCTGGACCCCTCCTTGTTCAGACCACTTCTTGATTTCATCGGGAGTAGCATGTAACTGTATATCTATGACATCTTGTGTAGGGTCCTTAACTGTCATACATGTAATCGGATCTGGAGTATGTGTCATGTTAACTGGAATGTCTGGAGTCTGTGCTGTAAGCTTGGCTGTGCGGTCTGCTAGATCATTACCCTGGGAAATAATGTCAGTGACTTTCGTATGTGCTTTGCATTTCATGATAGCAATGGATGTCGGTAAATGTATGGCATCTAACAGGGCTTGAATAAGGAGACCATGCTGAATCTTGGTTCCATGAGAAGTCATGAAACCTCTCTCCTGCCAGAGCACTCCGAAGTCGTGTACAACTCCGAATGCGTAACGTGAATCTGTGTAAACGTTAACTTTCAGGTTCTTGGCATGTATACAGGCTTGTGTCAGAGCGACTAGCTCTGCTGCTTGAGCGGACAGGGTGTCAATACGGTGTGTTTCAATAACTTCAGTGTCAGTAGTCACTGCATACGCGGCGACTAGTTCTCCTGTATTAGTTCTCATACATGAACCATCCACATAAAGTGTCAGGTCAGGATCTGGTAACGGAATGTCTGTCAGGTCTTGTCTTGGCTTTGTCGTAATGTTAACTACTTCCACACAATCATGTGGGTCTGGATTTGAATTAACTGATGGTAACAGTGTAGCAGGATTCAGAACGTTGCAGCGTCTAATTTCTATGTGTGGCTGGAACAGTGTCAATTCATAACCTGTTAAACGTGCAATTGTCAAGTGCTGAGTTTGTGTTCGGTTTAAAAGAACTTCTACTGAATGTGGGACTTGTACTGTCAGGGAATGTCCTAAAACTATGGAATCACTTTGTCTGATAGCTAGTGCTGTGGCTGCAACTGACTTGAGGCACGCAGGTAACGCCTGGGCGACTGGATCTAATGTGCTCGAAAAATAAGCACAGGGCTTGTATTGTCCTGCTTGATCTTGTGTGAGAACAGACAATGCTGTACCTTCGCGTTCAGTAACAAAAAGTGTAAAAGGCTTACTGTAGTTCGGTGTAGCTAGAACTGGAGCTTGACATAGGGCTTTCTTTAACTCGTTAAAACTAAGTGTATGTTCAGATGTCCAAGGGAGGACAGTCGATACGGCTGCCTCCTGTGTCGTTAACTGTATCAGTGGCTTGGCTAGAAATGCATACTGGGGAATCCATTGTCTACAATAAGAAGTAAGGCCGATAAAGGCACGTACCTCCTTCTGGGTTCTGGGCTGGGGAAGACTCGCTATTAACTGGATACGGTCGGGTGTCAACTGCCTACCCCTCTTGGACAGCAAGTGTCCTAAGTATACCACTTGCTGGACACAGAATTGAAGCTTCGAAGGTGACACTTTGTGCCCCATCTCGGCTAGAAAATACAGAACTGTAAGTGATGCTCGCTCACAGGCACATTCAGAACGGGCTGTGATCAGTAGATCATCGACATACTGGAACAGGGCAGTGTCAGTTGGCATGTGAATATTGTCTAGTTGTCTCTTGAGTGCTTGACTGTAAATACTAGGACTTTCTGTGAAACCTTGAGGAGCGCGTGTAAACATATAGCTCCTTCCATTTAAACAAAATCCGAAAAGAAACTGGCTGTCTGGATGAATTGGAACACTGAAAAATGCATTCTTGAGGTCGATAACAGTGAAAAACGTGGCTTCGGAATCAATGGCTGTTAACAGGGAAGAAATGTCTGGAACAACTGGGTACTGAGGAATAATACATTTATTAAGCTCTCGTAAATCAATCACTAATCGATATACTGGGGGTGCATTTGGATCAGTACGTTTCATGACTGGAATGATCGGAGAATTACATACATTGGAGTCAGTTTCTACAACTACTCCTTGAGCCATGAGCTCGTCAATAATTTTGGATAAGGCTGCTACAGCCTCGGGTGGCAATCTGTACTGTCTGATTCGTGGTAACACTACACCTGGCTTGAGAGTCACACGATGGGGTGTGATTTGCATGTAACCTACATGAGTTGGACCTTGCGCCCATAAATGCTGTGGAACATTAGACAATCTCGAATCAAAATCTCGTAATACATAGTGACCCTTAAAGTCACGTAGGAACAGACGTATTCCCTCTGGGGAACAGCAAATAACTGCACCTAATTCTTTCAGTGTCTTAATGCCTAATAGATTTTCTGGACATGACTTAGTAAGTAACAGATCAGTAGTACGCGACAATGGACCTACTTCTAGAGTAACTGGCTTTGATATCTCGTTAACTATTGGTTTTCCTGAAAATCCAAGGGAAACATTTCTTGAGCCTGAGAGCGGAGCCCCTGGAACTTCGGCATGACTAATTGTGGTCCTACTTGCCCCTGTATCGATCAAAAACTTTCTGTCTTTCCCTAATACTTGACTGTGAACATAGGGACCTTCTTGATCTACAGGTATCTCGATGAGAGGCAAGCCTACCTCCCTCTCTAGGCTGTTTCATGAATATGACTGGTACTCTGGATACTCGGACTGTGCATACTGATACATCTGCGATGTAACGTGCTGTGTTGCAGCTATAGGCTGCGGTGCGGAAACTGTCTGTTGTGCATTCTGTGACTGAGGAATCTGTGAAACTTGTTCTTGTCTTGGCGGACGTGGTCTTTCTTTAGTCTTACCAGTAGCTATGTTGTGTTTCAGAACTGCACACTCGTTTATAAAATGACCTGGCTGTTTACAATAATTGCAGTTCCCTTTAACGGGAGCTGCAGGATGACTGGCTTGATTCGGACCCCTCTTCTGACTGTCTTGAGGAACAGATTGTGCAACTAGCACTTTCATTTTTGTGTCTTTCATACGTTTTCTCTCGTGTTCTTGCTCCTCTCTGATTCTATTCTGGTGATACTGGAGCATCTGGAGCATCTGGGACGGAGTATTTGCTTGCCAGGTGCTTTCAACTTTCAAAACTCGATTTTTAATTTGCGGACTTGAATTCTCGACTAATTTGGTGACGAAAAGATGAGGGTATGACTCACTACTTGTCTTGAGACCACTATTAATACTAAAACATTTTTCAAACTTAGAATAAAAATCACTAATATCTTCATCTTGTTTCTGTTTACAGGCTGAGATTGCATCCCAGTCTTCCTTCCTAGTTGTCAATAATCTGGGTAAAACTTGAATCAATAATTCTGGTAATTCTTTACATTTATCTCCAAGACCGGTACCTGGTACTCGTGCCTTGTCTTCAGCTTCTAGAGCTGCCCAATCGATCTTTTTCTCTCCCACCTCCCATTCTTTTTCCTTTAACTTTTCATACACCCCTGCGGGTAACAGGACCTTTAACATTTTAATGATATCTGGGTAAGTGTATTCTCCCATACGGAGCATGTCTTTTAATTCTCTATGGAACCCTGCTGGATCTTTGTCATGACAGGGAATTAATTTCTTCATTTCAAGAAGTTCCATCTTTGAAATCGGAGTGTATACAAACACTCGTTGCATTACGCCACCCGCCCCTTGGACTGGGTGGACTTCTCGTAACGGATTCTGTCTGTCTATGTAGAATGGCTTATTTTCTGGAGGTGAGACATGAACAAAATGCGGGTTCAAAAACGTTCTATATTTGTGGCGCTGTTCTAGAATGACACTAATTAAATCGGTACCTAGACCTCTCCATCTATACTGGAGTAACTCGTTCAGGATATCGTGCAACGGACCTGGATCAGAATGTTGACCCTCATACAGAGTAATGAGGTGCTGGATCATATACATACCCACCAGTCGTTGCTCGGCTGGGGGCAGTTTCAGAAACACTTGTGCCACTATTTCGTCTGGAAAAGTGGTAGAATCAGTAATCCATCGGACTGCTGATCGGGCTAGTTCTTGTTCATGCATAGTACTTAATTCACTGTAACCGACTCGTGATTTCAGAATGTGATCGGTAGCTTGAAATACTTGTTCTAGAGAACCTAGTTCTGGCGCTGTATGATGAAAAATAGACTTGTGTTCTAGGCGTAAATGGCGATCTGGAAATCTGGATTTTCCTACATACGCTATTCTGGCGGGATTCTCGTTCTCTTCCTCTTCAGGATCAGAGATACTTTCTTTCTCGCTTACTTGTGCTGCTTTACGCTGGTCGTGTAACCTTATTATTTCTTTACGAATTTTCTTGTACATACTCTCCATGGCACTGACGGTCTTGTGCTTACCCTCGGCTATATTATCACTCCACCTTGTCAGGATTCTCATTTCGGCGGGATCTTTAGACGGGTAATCTTGTTCTCTTATTAGGCAATTGATCAAGAACTTTAATATCATGAGCTGAATCTCGGCTTTCCTTTGAGACATAATCTCGCCAATACTTTCTGGATCCTCCCCTGTACGGATGAAACGATATATTCTGTCTAGATCTTCTTTCATATTCGGTAAGGTGACTAGATACTCGGTCACTCTCCTTACACGTAAGGAATATAAAACCATAGTATATTCGCCTGGAACTGGATCATAGACACATTCGTTAAGGGCTTGCCTGATTTCTGTGACAGACTTATTACTTTTAGGAGTACGCTGTGATGCTTGAGCATGTAATTCGAGTGCTGATAAACGTTTGTGTGGCGGCGGGGTTTGAGGAGTAGCTCCTCCTGCGGCCCCTAGACTGGAGTCGTCTACTGAGGCTCTACGTCCTGGCAGAGTGGGAAATGGAACTGTAGGCTGGACCGGGGGTACCGTAACAGGTACTCCGGTGTCTGGAGGAGCGGGAAGTGCCTGATCTACAGGGACTAGCGGAGCGCGAACAGGATTTGCATATTCGGGGACTGTGTCGTCCAGATAGGACGAAATAAAAATATCAGCTGCGGTCGGTTTGTGACGTAGCTTGGTCGGAACTAATGGTGGCGGGAAATTACTGGATGCCTCTGGGGTCGCTTTTGGCAAACCTTCGGCAAGGAGAGGATACATACCCTTAATAAGGGCATGCCTCTGTCTGTCTGACTGTTCGGCTTTGACTTGTTCACCTATCTCGATTAATTCTCTTTCCTGGGCTCGTTCCTGGGATTCTCTACTTAACTCTGACTTTCTGACTTCTTTTTCCGTTCTTTTATGCGCTTCTTTACGCCATAACTCGATGGCATCTTTCTGTGACTGTCTGGCTTTCTTTTTCCATAATGCTTCTTCTACTCGCATGATACATTCGGCATCCCATGTACCCGATACGGGCCATCTGTACTTTTCTTCTAACTGTTTGGTATACTCTACCCATAAATCTAGATACAGTATGGCGCTTATGCCATGTTTCTGATACATAAAATGACCTGGACTGTCCCTAGGTGGGACAGGAACCGCTTCCTCTAACAGACCCTTTCTAGTTTTTAACTGACGTAACTTGGAAAATATGGGCATGACTGAACTGTAATCTGGACACAATACAATACACAATAAAAACACGAAATCACATCGCACTCATACCACAACAGTAAATTACATGAAGAACATTATAAATAACAGTTCGAACAGAATATTACCTGGAATACTGAGAACAGAAATAGAACAGATTTTCTCGAGAACGGAACAGACTAGAGTTACTGGATGCACTGCTGTAACAGTACGGAACATACCGGTCCCATAAAGGGACACATCAAGACCCGTATCCACCTAGGTGAACACTTCGTTTGTGAGTCTGGGCACCACCAACCCACGGACCAGGAGTCAATTTAAATTGGTCCTGTCTAGATACTACCCCAGCAATGGTACTCACCGGGCAGCACGGAACGGAAGGCCTCGGACTGGACTGGACGACGGACGACGAACTTCGGACTTCGGACTTCAGTTACAGGTGGGCCTCCGGATACCTCGGACCTTGGACTCTCGGCTTGGGCTCTGGTCGGGACTCGCCGCGTTCCTCCACCGTCTCGTTCGGATGCTGGACCGCCTCCTCCGTCTCCTCCGTGGGCCTGAGGGATACTTGAGCAGAAATATCTGCCACTGCGCAGAAGAGTTCCGTCACGACTGCAGAGGGTCAGGGGGTCGGCGTGGCTTCACCGACGCGTGGGGAAAGGGCAAGTCCCTATTCGGGCGCCATTATGTGGTAAATAAATAAATAATACCCTATTTTTGACTAGACTTATAGCATAACAGATAGCTCAATAAATAAGAGTCAAGATTCGAGGTAGTAGGAGTTTCTGCAGGTTTATTACAGCATAAGGACGGGATCAGGACAACCTGCATAGGATGACCCAGCAGCTGCTGGGGCCGGGTCTGGGATGAGCGCGCTAACATTCAATAACAAAACACAGGCATATATACATAGCGCGAACACATAGCATTACATTGCAGTAGGCGTAGCAGTGGGTGGAGCAGAAAGGCATGACGCGTAGCAGTCGCGAAAGATAACAGTAAAAAGAGGTGTAACTGGGCGTATACATAGACATGTGGTGCAAACGTAACAGAATATGTCATGAATGGGCGGAAACATAGGAGGGGGCTACCTAAGGAGCCGGGACCTCTAACCTAATGGTGCGCGAAAACTGGCAATGACGTGTTACTAGGAGAAGCTGGGGGCTACGAACTCTGTGCTAGGAGCAGAGACTAAAGTCTGGAGGGTCGGAGCGACATGTACCTAAACCCTATCTGGTATCTGATGTTTAGGGAACATGTTGATATAAACTAGAAGTCATGAGGGGAGAAGCTAACTTGATTCTAAGACTGGACCATGCATTATTCTACATGTAGTGCGTGATGAAGAATATTAAATGACCATTAATACAGTATTTCTCTAACGTGGAGACGAGAAGGCTAGACAATGACGGAAACTATTGATGCAGTTCAGTAGCTTAGGAATGCAGAAGAGGAGGACTGAACTGATAACTGGAATTATAACATACTTTTGGCAGACTCAGAGGCAGAGCCAAGCTACACCGGGCACTGCGAGGCAGGAAGTAAGTGAAGGGTCGAGGATACAGGTGGGGGCTGTATTGCTCCTCAGCGAGGCTTTCAGGAGACAGGAGCTGAATCTGATGTCCGGGCCCTTTTGAGGCCTGGAAACGGGGACTTTATAATGGAATAACGTGCACACTGAGAAACGTGGCAACATTACTTTACATAGGCCTGATATTCGTAGTATTCACGAGGACTGGAAAATGACATATCAGAGGTGGACACAACTGTAATTGCGTCATTAATCGGACATGGGGAATAACATATGCATATTGGTCATGCACACATAACATATGATGGATGAGGCGTAGGGACACAGAACATGGCAAAATTTACTTTTCCACACAGTGGCGCAGGTGGTTGCAAACGGTCACATATCATCGACCTTTCCACTGAGGCGGGGAACCAGACAAGGGTGCCCGCTATCGCCCCTTCTGTTTGCGTTGGTACTGGAGCCGTTGGCAGTCATGCTTAGAGCAACGCCGCTGTTCCGGGGCATCGCTTGGGAGGAGGGGTGGGAGGACAAAGTCTCCCTATATGCGGACGACATGCTGATATACATGACCGGACCGAATGAAGGGGTCCCTGCCCTGTTGGCTCTCTGCGATGACCACGGTAGGGCCTCGGGCTATACCCTGAACTGGTCCAAGTCCGTGCTCTATGTACTCAAGGGCCCGGATCCAGTGCTGCCGGCCACCTGTCGCCTTAGGATAACCACCACCTCATTTAAGTACCTGGGTATTTTTGTGTCTGCCGATGCTACGCAGTTCTACACCGAAAATTTGCAGCCGCCTTTGCAACGCCTGCGTGCTGATGTCCGGTACTGGGCTGCATTACCGTTGACCCTCATAGGACGAGCGGCACTGTATAAAATGATGGCTCTCCCAAGGTTTCTGTATGTGCTCGAAAATTCCCCTTATGTGGTAAACCCACGTTACTTCCGGCAGGTCGCGGCATTAGTTTCCAATTTGCTGTGGAGTGGTGGCCCGGCACGGATAGCACAGAATAAATTGGTAAGGAGCTGGTACGAGGGAGGGATCGCGCTGCCTGATCTCCATCTTTATTACTGGGCGTCCCAGCTTAAGGTTATCAATCATTGGATACACGTCTCACGGGAAGACCCCGCGTATAAGGCGGACTGGTCGCAACTGGGGACTGAAGGTATGCTTTCAGTGCTGTACAACTACCCACAAGTGAAGGCCCTACTTGGCCCAACGCTTCACACGGCGACAATATGTCATGCGGCGCAATCACGTCTGGGGTGGAAGGGTAAAATTACCAGGTTAACTCCGTTATGGGACACTAAAACACTGGGTGCCCTGCGGACATGTAAGGGGTTCGAGAGATGGGATGCCATAGGGATCTCGGTGGTTGGGGACCTCTGGGACAAAGGCACGGTGGTTCCTTTCCCACAGCTTCAACAGATGTACGGCATGGGTCCCTCTGAGACATATCGCTATGTGCAAATCAGGCATGCTCTATTGCAAGCAATCCCACCAGACACCACACTTCCAGAATCATCACCACTGGAGGACAGACTACTAACCGAATTTATGGAACAGAAAGCAACCTCACTCACGTACAAAAAACTGATTAATAACCTGCCAGATCCCACACAGAGACTTAAAGAAAAATGGGTGGATGAACTGGGTGAGATGGATGACTCGGAGTGGAACGAGGCGCTTGCCTCGCCGCGAGAGGTAGGCATTTCGGCCAGATTCCGCCTAGTGCAACTAAAAATCTTACACCGCACCTACTATACCCGAACACTACTACATAGAATACAAAGGGCAACACACCCATAGTGCCTCAGGGGGTGCGGGGATGAGGGAACTCTCCTTCACACGATATGGGAATGTCCACAAATAAGGGAACTTTGGAGACAGATTATGCGCACAGTCTCACAGGCCATCAATGTATCTGTCCTACCGGAACCCCGTATGTGCTTGCTGAATGTCTGGGACCCTACAGACCTAAATAGGTATGGACAACTGTGGGTCACACTGGCGGTGACAGTGGCCAAGCGAGACATTGCGCAGAGATGGGGGGCCCCGGAGTTGCCGACGGTGGCGGGGTGGATACGGAACATGGACCTCCTCATGGTGAAGGAAAGAGCAGTATATGTATTGAGGGCATGCCCTCGCAAATGGAATAGGGTGTGGACGCCATGGAACAAATACAGGGGGGAACCATGCGAGGCCCTGCCAGAGGGTGAGGACTCGGAATCTGAGGAGGACGAGGACTAGTAGCAAAGGGTGTGCCAACACGATACTGGGGGGGGCCGGGTGGATGCGAGAACGCAGCGCTACCTTAGGCGAAATGCTAAGTAACTAACCCTGTGGACAACTGTATGTGGCTATTCGCACTAATGTGCTCAATGATGACCTTAGTTGGATTTTAATGTTTTATGGTTTATCTACAATTACGTATTGTTGAATTCGAAAGGATATGTCAGAAGTGCATTATCAGGGAGTTGCTTATGGATAAGAAGCAAACTTTGGCCATGCTTTCTGTATGCTTGTCTCTCTTACATGTTCCAGTGCATGGCGCTTTTAGACACTGATAGGTGCTAACACAAGATCTGTTAAGTTCTTTTCACACGATGACACTTGATAATGATGTACAATTGTGCTTAACGACTGAAAATGTTAATGTCTCTTTTTGATCTCTTGATAAATAAAGATTTAAAAAAAAAAAAAAAAAAGTATGCACTCATATTCCCCGCAAAACTGTGAATTTTCCACATAGAAATCTCACTTTATGCTCTCTGTGCAGGACACATGGAACTGGCTAAAGCGCCAGGGTGTTTAGCTAGTGGTTCAATTGCCCTATCAGAGAGAGAGACTGAATGGCGGAAATGACCAGGCAATACCAGAGGAGCACCAGCCACAGAACTTCGCCAGTGAAAGCACAAATGAGGGTGCAACAGGCAAAAACAGCCGAGGAGCTCAAACAATACAGAAACATCTTTAACAATAATAAATGGAGGGTGCTAGCATCGGGGTGGGAAATGGGCTTGAATCCATGGGGACAGCATCAGAAACAGAGAGGGAACAACTGCCAAAGTCACCCTGATGACCTCTGAGCGCATAATCAGAGACTCCTTGCCCATGCAAGCTGCTGGTAAGATACGATCATCCTTGGTTGGCTGAAGGGGCTCTCTGGGTGGACTCTACACCCAAATGGCATGGAGGGTGAGCTCTGGGGCAGTGCCAAATGGACTGGAGCTTGATGGGCAAGAAGCTGAGAACTGCAGGGAGAACGACTGTCCGGAGGTCGCACCCTCCCATGAGTAGTGAGTAAAGTTCAAATGTTCAATCAGTTATGGGTACACAACGTGAATTGGGGGTGTGGTCAGTTTTAAGATCACAGCACAGTAAGGTAGGGTGGGGCAGCTCAAAGGACCATCAAGACACACACAGATACCAACTTTGGCATGCAGTGATAAAATGCACCCATGCAGCCAGTGAGGGGGATAAATGGGGGAACCCGAAAGCAATTCTTATAATACAAAACTTGACACTTTTGACGTGAAATGTCAATGGCCTAGGAAATAAGGTGAAGAGGGCCCTAGTCTCTAAAGCGCTAAACAGGTACTGTGCAGATGTAATACTCCGCCAGAAGGCACAGTGGATACGTAATACAAGTGCTATTACACAAAAGATCAAGGCAAAGCTGCCAAATTCGAATGCACATCTACACACTTTGTCCGTCAGAAAGTAGCTTGCAATTTATGGTACACTGTGGTGCTCTCCAAGCATTGAGTCTCCCTCCACCTTTAGGAGACCAAACAAACTCTCTGGAAGATAAAAATCCCCTTCGAGTTTCACAAATGAATTACACAAATGCAGAGGCACATCAAAAAATCTGTCCAAATCCTTATGGTAAGCATTAACCATTATGGTACATAGAGGAAGTCAATAAGTCGATTTTTTTTTCTGTATATCCTTTATTTCATTTCAGAATCTCATTACACAAGAAACACTGGCAGCCGACACGTGTTTCGTCCGAAAGGACTTTTTCAAGGATAATAGAAATTGCAGATCAAGTCTTAACCCCAAAGTAAATGTAATGGAGATGATCATAACCGCATTGGCAGGTATAGAACGATGTTAAAACATTTAGGAAAGGGAACTGGCACGTATCCTGTCCCGCTACCTCAGTTTCACCAAGAAGGCCTTGATAAGCCTGCAAACTGTATCGGTGGCGACTCAGCTCACATCGGGTCAGGAATGCAAGTCGAGTCATCACCGATACTCCTTTCAGGAAAACAAGGGCACTTTCAAAAGTGAGATCACACTATGGTACAGTGGCAGTCCGCACATGTGAAAACGGTGGGGTGGAGTCGACAGACGATGGGGTAGGTAAAATTGAATACAAAAATTAATGAAACCACTTACATTGCACTCACTGCATCGCCGAGTCGCTGATGCGGCGAGCACAAAGGCAGTGGCTTTATTTATTTTTATATTTAATTTTACCTACCTTGTCGTCTGTCGAGTTCCCCCGCCACACCACTCATACCTGTACCGGCCACCACTGCTATGGCAGGCCGACAAGGCCACGATCAGAGGTATAAATATATCGGGGGAAGTTGAAAAAAAGAGGGAGCAACTAGGGCGACTGACTACATTAGACCAAAACCTGGAATAACTAGAGTGGGATTACAGTGCTAACCCCATGTTTCCACTGAAGCGTGACCTCAAACTGAAGAGTAATGAATGCAGTAAGGTGGCAAGACCTGAAGTTAAGACCACCTAATAAACAGAAACGTATTCATGAGGCTGGAGATAAAGCTGAGAAATCACTATCATGGATCGGTAGCAGGGAAAGAGAAGGGATGCACATCCAAGAACTCAGATTAGGACCGGGAGTGACCGGGCAAGGTAGCAAGCAGATAACCAAAACATTTGTAGACTACATGAATGCATTCCATGTACCGAAGCCACCATTTGTAGACTAGATGAATGCATTACAGGAACCAAAGCCGACAACCTCGGAGGAGGAGGTGGGAGACTTAGTGCGAGATTGACCTATGAGGCCTCTGAGTGCGGATGAAGGACGAGCTAACTAGGTCTGAGGTTGCACAGATGCAAACTGGGAAGGCACAAGGACCAAACAAACTACCTGGTGAGTTTTTCCACAAAATGTCTAGGAGAGTGACCGAACCTTTACTCTTGCTGCACATTTCGCACTGGGGAACTACCGGCTGACATGCGCGTGGCGACTTATCCCCAAGTCGGGAAAATCCCAAGACATGTGTGACTCATACAGACCAATCTCTCTACTCAACGCAGACACAAACATTTTAGCAAATATATTGGAGAATAGGTCACGCACAGTGGTAACGTATTTAATACACACGGACCAAACCAGTTTTCTGCGATATATCTCGACTAGACTGAACCTGAGGTGCCTACACAACAATATAGCTCAAGCCAATGGGAATGGGGAACTTTGGGCTTTCATTTAGTTTAGATGCCAGTAAGGCTTCTCATTCAGTGGAATAGCCCTTCCTGTTCTCTATGCCATAGAGGATGGGTTTGGGCCCCACTACATCAGGTGGGTCACATTGATGTATACACAACCGCAAGCCAGATTGATTTCAATGGCTGTCTCTCCAGAGAGTTTATGGTTGAGAGAGGGAACAGACAGGGCTGTAGTCTAGGTCTTTGGACAATTTTCAGGCTCACGATCAACTGGGAGAAATCTCTGTTGTTCCTCCTTGGGGTGGGGGGGTGGAGACATTTCTAATTGTCCCTGCAGGTGGAACCCAATAGGTTCAAATATCTGAGCACATGGATCACCAGAGATGCCAATTACTGAAAGAAGCAACAGAGGTTTAGAAACAAGCAAAAGAAGTGCAGAAAGAGGCAATAGAGGTGCAGAAAGAATCAAGAGCAGTATTGAAAGAGTCAACAGAGGTGCTGAAAGAGGCAAGGGAGGTGCAGAAAAAAGCAAGTGAAGTGCAGAAAGAGGTAACAGATTTGCAGAAAGAACCAACAGAGGTGCCGAAATAGGCAATAGAGGAGCAGAAAGAAGCAAGGGAAGTGCAGAAAGAGGTAACAGAGGTGCAGAAAGACGCAAGTGAGGGACAGAAACAAGAAAGAAAAGTACAGAAATAGGCAACAGAATTGCTGAAAGAAGCAACAGAGGTTTAGAAAGAAGCAAGAGAAGTGTAGAAAGAGGCAAGTGAGGCACAGAATGAAGCAAGAGAGGGGCAGAAAGAACCAACAGGGGTGCAGAGAGAGCCAAGAGGGGTGCATAAAGAGGTAGGAGAGGTACACAAAGAAAGAGACAGGAGGGGTGCAGAAAGAAGGAAGAAAAGAGCAGTAAGAGGCAAGAGAATTGTTGAAAGAAGTAACAGAGGTCTAGAAAGAAGCAAGAGAAGTGCAGAAAGAGGCAACTGAGGTGCAGAAAGAAGCAAGAGCAGTTAGAAAGAACCAATAGAGGTGCTGAAAGAGACACGTGGCGTGCAGAAAGAGGCAAGAGATCTGCAGAAAAAGCAATAGAGGTGCTGAAAGAGGCAAGTGAGGTGCTGAAAGTAGCAAGCGAGGTGCAGAAAGAAGGAAGAGAAGTGCAGAAAGAAGTAACAGAGGTGCAGAAAGAGGCAAAAAAAAGAAAAGGGTGCAGGGTAGAACACCCTGACCCCTCAGGCCTGCTTAGGGGTCCCAAAGGAGCCCAGGGCCAAAAAAAGAATATTTTTTGGGGAAAAATTGCAGGATGCGCAGATCCAGCTTTGAAAAAAAAAACAAAGTGCTGGCTGCCGTGCTTCATTATTAATTAGCCCCCAGGTGGGCCAAGTCCCGGGGGCAATGTTTATATTATAATGGGGGCCCAAAGGGGCTCCGGGGACTGCCACTCCCAGGTCTTTTCAAAAGTATTCGCGGGGGGCTCACTGCCACCCCGCAGCCCCAGTGACCGTCACCCCCCGGGGCTTGGACAATAAATGGTGGGGGGCTCAAAGACCCCCCCAAGCCCCAGGGACCACCACCCCCGGGGCTTTTATGAAATATTAGCGGGGAACATGGCCCCCCGCAACGCCGAGGGGGTTGTTTTTTATAAAAAAATAACTACCTGTGTGGGGGGCTCAACCCCCCCCACACGTTCTGGGGACCACCACCTCCACAGGGCTCTAATTATTTAAATTGGGAGTCCATGACAGATCCCCAAACCCTGGGGACCACCACCCACCAGGGCTTTGCAAATGTTGGGAGGGGGGTCCGCGCGGCCCCCCTCCTGGAGCCAGCTCCTGCAGTGTTCCGGGGTGCCCACCCCTGGGACACTGCTGTCTGCTATGACAGGGTGGTTTTTAGAAGAGAGAGCAGGAAACCCTGCTTTCTCTTCCAAAAACCAAACCTGAATGCTTTTCCACACGGGGAGCTGCATCTTAGCATCTCCCCATGTGGAAAAACAATGCGTCTCCCGCAGGAGGCGGGGAGCCGGCAGGACGGTGGGGTATTGGGTACCCCTCCACGGGCCCCAACTGAGAGGGCCAGCCCCCGGGGTATGGGGTCCCGGTGGCTAGAAGTGGCCTGGGAGGGGGCCACGCTGCCCCCTCCTCAAAAATGTAAAAATGTGTTAACTTTTTTTTTAAAACAAAGGAGCGTGGCCTCTGAACACCTCTCTGCAATGCTCCTTGCCACATACTGGAGGTACAAGGTGGGCTAGTTAGCCCTCGGGGACCCTCATGATTGAAGAGGAATTAATTCCCCAACTTAAGACGCGTCACAGAGCATGTTTGCAGACATGTCACCTAAGGCCCCGCGCCCTTCCTTCACCATTGTGAAAAAGCGCCCCCTGGCGAGTTGTAAGTTGGGGAATTAATTCCCCTTCAATACTGAGGGTCCCTGAGGGCCAAATAGCCCACCAGATACCTCCAGTATGCGCCAGGGAGCTGCGTTGCAGAGAGGTGTTCAGAGGCCATGCCCCTTTTTAGACCTCTCTGCTACGCAGCTCTGTGGTACTTACTGGAGGTACCTAGCGGGCTAGTTGGACTCTAGGGACCCTCAGGATTCAAGGGGACTTAATCTCCCAACTTAAAACGGCCACTGGGCGTGTTGACACAGTGGTGAAGGGAGGGGACGGGACCTGAGGTGACGTGTGCAAACACGCCCGGTGGCATGTTTTAAGTTGGGGAAATAATTCCTCTTCAATCCTGAAGGTCGCTGGGGGCCAACTAGCCCACGAGGTGCTTCCAGTAAGCACCACTGCGCTGCGTTGCAGAGAGGTGGTCCAGGCCGTTCCCCTTTTTACACCTCTCAGCAACGGCGCTTACTGGAGGTACCTAGTGGGCTAGTTTGACCCTAGGGACCATCAGGATTCAAGGGGAGTTAATCTCTTAACTTAAAACAGCCACATGGTAATCAAAGGGCTACCCCAACGCATAGTGTTCCCAAGTGTATGTAGGTGTTTTCACTGTATTCCAAGTGTCTTTTAGCATAGCACTGGCTCTAGGCCTGGTTAGTCAGATTCAGGTACCATCAGTACCCGTCAGAAAAAGTTTTGGTTACTGGAGGACTTTCTGCTCCTCTGTTGGTTCTTTCTGTACATCTCTTCTTCTTCCTGTACTTTTCTTCGTCTTTGTGGACTTCTGTTGCTTCTTTCTGCATTTCTTTTTTTTATTTCTGTGCGTTTTTTCTTCTTTCTTCACATGTCCTACCTCTGTAGGCAAAGTTAGAAACTAGCATTTAAAAAACCTTTGAAATTCACTGAAAAAGCCATAGGTTTGTGGCACGTTATAGTTCGAAATTAGCATTTAAAAAACCTTAGAAATTCACTGAAAAAACCATAGGTTATAGGGGCGTTATAGTTAGTTGGACATTTCACTCGTAAAAAACCATTGAAATTCCCCCATTATAGTTAGTTCAGCTAACTATAACTCGCGTGCCCACAATGCACTGCTGATGACACATATTACATCACTCGTGACATGGTCAGTGATATCACTGATGACATCACTGATGACATCTCAAATGACATCACTGATGACATCATCCTTGTGATAGAGTGGCAGACTTCCTCTCACCCTAATATAACCTTTAATACACACACTCAAAAATAGAAACTAACATTTTCAAAACAAGGGACATACCAATATGACTTACAACACAGCTATTCAGTAATTCCAAGATCTACACACACATCCACTCATTCACCAACAGTCCTATACAGTCACTCATATATGTACTCACTCATCTTATGTACTCATACACCTATACATCCTGTTACACACTGACATGCATCCATAGAGTTGATCACACGCATAGTCACATATGCAAAGTATCAAACATCCATTTACTTGCATATATAGTTATACACACACCACCACACTTACTTCTACAGAAACTTTCATAGACTTACTCTCTTAAGCAATCACTTATAGAAACTCATACTAATTTATACAGGAACTCTTCCAATCTCTCACTCTCACATATACTCACTTATATACACCAATACTCACATATACTAGTTTAAAGCATTTGTAGTTACTTATAAAGACACTACTGAGACAGTCATTCACTCACTAACACACCCATGCACACACTCATCCACCCATACATTACTGCACACATGCTTTCTTCAACACATACAAACAGTGAGTCACTAATTCATGCATCTATGCACTATGTAATACCCCCCATCGAACCATACTGACACTCAAAAAATAAACTAATAACCTATATAGACACAAATCATCCATTAGACACTAATATACTCATTTATTCTTCCATCAACCTTGAGATATACATATATAAAACATATCTAATTTTCACAAAAACACACATTCACTGGATGATGTCATCAGTGATGTCATTTGAGATGTCATCAGTGATGTCATGAGTGATGTCACTGACCATGTCATGAGCGATGTAATATGTGACATCATCAGCAGTGCATTGCGGGCGCGCGAGTTATAGTTAGCTGAACTAACTATAACGGGGGAATTTCAATAGTTTTTTACCTGTGAAATGGCCAACTAACTATAATGCCCCTGACACCTATGTTTTTTTCAGTGAATATATATATAGTCTTCACCCAAAACACACTATCTACAGCATTCCTTTGGGTGAAATTCTACGGCTCAAAAGAATATGCAGGTCCACTGACGAGTTTGATAGATGTGTCAAGGAATTACGAGATAGGTTAAAAAACCGAGGCTATTCTGACACTATGTTTGAGCAGGCTTTGGTTAAAGCCAACTTAAGAACAAGGGCCAGTCTCTTTCCGACGGATACTCTTAGCAGTGAGGTTATTACATCTACCCCTGATACAGTTCAATCACAAAATGATTGCCCTAGATTCATAACGGCCTTTAGTGACCAAGAATCTAAGATCAGACAGATCATTAATAAGAACTGGTCTATCGTTCTCACAGACAACATATTAGGGCAGATTGTACCTAATAAACCTCTAGTGACCTTTCGCAGAGCCCGCAGCATGGGGGCAAGTTTGGATCTTAGTAGTCCGGAACTGAAACATAAGGCGAACTGGCTGCAACCTGCAGCCGGGTTTCGCAAATGCTCTAGCTGCCGGCCGTACTAGGGTGTAAAATAAGTACTCCAGAATGCTGACATTCACAGGTTTAGAGTTAGAGGAGATAATTTAGAAGTTTGGCATAAACAAAACTCATTACCGTACCCCTTTTAATTGCACTGAAATTCCTATCATAGGGAATTATACCTGCAAAACGGAGTTTGCTGTTTACGTCCTGACGTGCACCTGTGGCCTAAATTATATAGGCAGTACTAAACAACAGGTGCACGTCAGGATTTTACAGCACCTATGAGCCATCTTACACAGCGATCCTGCCTATCAGGTGGCTCGCCACTTTCAAAGCAAACATAATAATGATGTGAATTGCCTTACTTATTATGTAGTGGCCGCTGTACCGAAACTATTAAGGGAAGGTAATAGAGAGTTGAAATTGAGACAACTGGAATCCAGCATGATCCTCGAGTATGACAGCAAATGGCCGAATGGTCTCAATAACACAGAGGATTTGCACAATTTCCTATGATTTGTGTTGCTTGGGCCCTATTTTCTAGCTTCTCAGTGTGTGCCCACTGCCCCCAGGTAGTCAGGTTCCCTGTTGCCTGAGAGGACTCTCGTCTGTTATTGATTTGTTGATCTTTAAAGTTAGAATATCTGTATCACAGTGGCTCGTCAGGTTCCCTGTTAGTCACTAGAATGTATCCATCAGTTCTACAGTTTCCTCTAGTGTACATAGATGTGTATATATATTAATTATTCTGTTTTTTATCAGATTTTGGTAAAAATTGTTTTATACACAAGGTGTTTTATTCACTTTTAATCATGATAAATTATTTAACCATTTTGTAATGTTTTAAATCTGACTTTTTATCTAACAAAATGAGGTTCTGCTTGATCCCGATTGTCAAGATGGCATTTATGCATTACAATTACAGGTTGATTTTATCATGCACTACAGCACTTTACCCTGCTCTGTTTGCACATGTAATATAACTTCTCGCACTTTAGGCATTGACCGGGTATCACTATTAGTAGCACTATACGTTTTCCTGCCCTGCCCAATCATCATATTGTACTGTTGACATAAACATTGGGCATTCTTTTTGTATTATACAACTATATAACGCCTTGTTACATATATCGGAAAAGTAAGGATTTATCCTGTCATAACAAATGTCATGATTTTAAAATTATGTTTCTGACTACATTGGCAATACATGTTTAATTTTCATGTTGCGTTCTTTTGGCATATTTTGCACATAAGATGATTTATGCTCAGTATGTTTTCCATCTCTATGGTCACATGACCACATTGGAGGCGGGCTGCAGGCGGGTCACTAGCATTATAAAAAGTAAAAAGTTACATTTGGTCTTTTGCATGTGAACAAGGGCTGTACCAGCCCGAAACGCGCCTTGCCCTTCTATCCAGCTGAAAATGCAATAAAGAAACCTGTAATTTATCCTGGTGGTCCGTCTCCTGCTTGCTTCGCCGATCCGAGCTGGGATTGGAGGTGGTGTTTGGAGTTCTTCGTGCATATATATATATATATATATATATATATATATATATATATATATATATATATATACACACTTCTATTCAAAACTATCAGACTATATAGTTTAGTGCATGCAAAACATCCTTAGATACACTGTGAATTGGATGACAGTGAATTCATTAAAAGTCAATCCAGATAAAAGAGAGGTCCTTGTAATCTCTTCTAAAGGTACCCCCCTGGAATGAGCTTTTTTGGCAACAAGAGCTCGGCACTGCCCCTACGCCAGTGTCTGTCGTTAAAAGCCTGGGCATTAAGATCGACGCCAACCTTTGCCCGACCAATCAAGTGTCCTCGGTGGTTGTCACTTGCCTGGGCATAATGCGTCAGCTGTGGAAACTTGCCCCCCTGCTCTCTCCTACTACTCTACAGATGATTGTGTTGGCCACAATCGTGTCCAGGTTGGACTATGGCAATGCCCTTTATATGGGCCTTCCTGAGAAACTATTCAGCAAGCTGCAGGTGATCATGAATGAGGCAGCTAGGCTGATTTTTAGGCTCCCTAAGAAGAACCCATGCCTCCCCTTTGCTGCTTAAGTTGCATTGGCTCAGGGTCAAACTGAGAGTCAAGTTCAAGGGCCTTTTCGTTACCCACAAAGTCATATTTGGCCAGGCTCCGGGTTATATCAAGGAGGGCCTGATGAAATATGCATCTGGACGCGCACTGCGATTGTCCACAGTGGGCCTCATGGCCCCCTCACGAGCCAAAATGGCATCGAAAGGTGGCAGAGCTTTCTCTGTCTTAATTCCCCGACTCTGGAATGAATTACCAGAGAACCTCCGTAAGGAACCCGCCCTCCTCCCTTTCAGGAAGTGTCTTAAGACTTATCTGTTTAGGGAAGCCCTGGCTATAGTCTAATACATTTGTTTGGTTTGGTAGAAGCTACCTGAGCTGTCTCTACAAGTGCTAGGAGACCTGTAGGTGATTATGTGCTAAATATTTGATTTGATTTTAAAGATTTATAGAGCGCAACGAATGCCGGGAGGCGTCTTGGCGCTGTAGGCTCAGTGAGTGTGGCACTAGTGACAGGTGAAAACTAAATGTCAGTTTGGAAGAGCCAGGTTTTTACTTTATTTCTGAATGCTAAAAGGTCTGAGCTATCTTTGATTGTTGGCGGGAGAAGGTTCCATAGCCTGGCAGCTCCCAATATATAAGCTACAATTAACATAATATAACCTCAATTAACGAGTAACCCAGAAAAGGAAAACTCAAAGGAGGCACCCGATTCTTCTAAAAAGAAATGGGACAACAAACAATCAAAAAATAATAAGCAGAATGCATCAAGATCACAGGGCGGGTCTCCTCAACAGGGGCCCTCTGATAGAAAATATAATCTTAGAAACCGTGACAATATTAAAAAACCTGACAGGTATCAGGATACTGATACACATTCCTCTCATTCCTTTCAGAGTTCATCAAAAAACTCCAAGAGTGACAGACGGTTAAAACACAGATCAGAAGAGCAAGCAAAGCCAAAAGACACACATCACACTTCAGACTACATTAGTCTGAAGTGTGAAACAAGAAGATAAACAAAAAGGTAAACCTTAATTTAAAAAGAAGACGGAGGCTGGCATTAAAATAAGAAATGCCCATGCTACTGAGGACTCAACTACTGAATGGAGAATGGGATCTGACGATCCTAGACAGCGCAGCAGAAGTAACAATAGCTCACCAGAACCTGATGGAATTTCTGGTGACAGCAGTGTTGAATGAACATATTACAGTGGAAACACCTGATACAAGGGTAAGTGTCCCACATCGTTTATTCGAAATTACGCTCCATATGGAGGGGGACATACCCAGAAAAGTGAAAGGTCTCTTTTTGAAGAACCTGACTTTTGGATAGGATACCCTTTTGGCTGAAAGAGATTGGCCACCTGACTTAGTCATGTATTGCCCAGAGGGGGAAAAGGTAATTTTACCAACTTTTTCCAACCTTGTTCCAGAATCACTAAAACACACATACGCACAGGAGTGGGTGGTAGTGCAAGCCCCTGCATTATACCGCAATCATGTAGGGTGGGATGCTGAGTCACCTCACCATGAAACTACTCCTACACCACAGAGGCAGTACCCAATAAAACATGAAGCGAAGAAACAGGTAGATCTTAGATCAACTTGAATACCAAGGTGTGATTGAGAATTGTTTCATGAATAATCCTTTGTTTCTCAGAATGAAACCCGACAATTCATACCATTTAGTTTTAGACTACAGAAATTGAAATACATGCACAAAGACATTTGCAGTACACAATTCACACAGTGCCGCATTATTGAATAACATTGTGTGGAAAAAATACAAAACAACATTAGACATCTCAAATGGATTTTTCTGACAAAATATAGCACCTGAAAGCAGACATTTAACAGCTTTTCAGCGCTCGGCTCTCCGGGCCAGTTCTGTAGACTGCCCCAAGGATATAAGAGTAGCCCTGGGTTTTGTTCTCAGCAAGAGTAACAGAGTTACTTCACAATTGTGATGAGGAGGCATTGTATTATATAGATGATATTTATCCAACAGACAATGAGGTATTGGAACACTTGAACAGGGTGAACAACATCATTTTGGGATTCGTCATTTTGGGCTACAAATTTAACTTTAAAAATTCTAAATTTGCCCACCTCACTGTCCAATTTTTAGGATATGAGCTCTAAAGTAAAGGATAAAGCCTGGCAGCTAATGTTTTAGAAAAATATGTGCTGCTCCAACATCCAAAGACTCTGAAAGGTCTACAATCTATTTTAGGATTGGGTTTGCCGAATCTGACACGGAGTGCTTGTTTCCAACCAAATTGAACACACTTCTCAATGACCAATTACAATGCCTGGAAACCGTTAGGGCTGTCCGAATCAGTTCTGAAAGGAATTCAGGTAGGTTGCGTCTTTTGGAGCCGAATCGTACAGCTCTATGGACTCGGTTTCAGAGCAAGCAAGTACGATGTCCGATTCGGACAGCTGTTCCGATTTGATTTCTCCTGAACAAATCGGCTGCCAGAATCTGTCTTTGTGGGACCATAGCAGGTCCCCCTTCATCTGGGGCCTTTTGAATGGGGTCTGTGGGGGTACCCAAGGGACCCCCCTTTCAAACCATGCACAGTGTGGCAGGTACCATTGGGTGCACACCACATGGTGCAACATTCTCCCCAGCCTCCTCTTTCTTCAATGGGAGCTTGTGTTCTCTTTTGAAACACAGGCTCCCATTGAAGTCAAAGGGAGTCCAGCCGAATCGTATCCGGAAGCATCCAGATACATCCGAATCGCTCGGTCGGACTCCCCCGATCTAAGTCGTCTAGTAAGCATTTCGGAACCGATTTGTTAGGTATGCTTTCCGAACAACATTGGACTCAACCCCTTAATTAGACCTGTTTTTTCGGTTCGACATTGGACACAGGAACACGCAGAAATGCTCTGTATCTTTCAAGCAGACATAATAGCTTCCAAACAATTATACACATGTGTGAACACTACGAACTTGCTGATCCATGTAATAGCAGGTCAATCAGGATACACTTACCACACCTTCAATGAAAAGAGAACAATTGATGGACAGAATGCAGAACAATGTCATACATTCACCCCAGTGCAAAGATCTGGGCCTAAATCCATCGTTTTTTTGCTCACCATGCCATTCCAGTTTGGACCCAGCCATATGCAAATCAGTCTTTACCCTAAGTCCAATGGGAACAGTCCAGCCATGTCTGAACTGGGATGGGGGAGTGAGCTAAAGAATGATGATGGATTAAACCCAGATCAGTTGACTGGGGGTGAGTGCTTGCATTGTTCAACACACCGTCCATCATTCCCTTTGGTTTTGCTTTTTTCGCCCTAAGTTGGCAGGGTATGCCCAGACGAGGCTCCCTTGCTCACTTTGCCACTCGATTCAAGCTAGCCTGGTTGATGACGGCTGATTAGCCAGAAACTGGTCCCAGGATGCTTGTTTCCAGTCCAGGGAAGACACGGCTTGGCAGTTCAGGCTGGACTGTTCCCATGAGGCACAGGGTCAGACTGATTTGCATTTGGCCATATCTGAACTGGGGTGGTGGAGTGAGCTAAAGAATGATGATGGATTAAACCCAGATCAGTTGACTGGGGGTGAGTGCTTGCATTGTTCAACACTCCGTCCATCATCCCCTTTGGTTTTGCTTTTTTCACCTTCAATGAAGGCAAAACGGTACCCACTGCATACAAATCTGATTTGTATGATTTGCATTTGGCCATGTCTGAACTGGGGTGGTGGAGTGAGCTAAAGAATGATGATGGATTAAACCCAGATCAGTTGACTGGGGGTGAGTGCTTGCATTGTTCAACACTCCGTCCATCATCCCCTTTGGTTTTGCTTTTTTCACCTTCAATGAAGGCAAAACGGTACCCACTGCATACAAATCTGATTTGTACACAAAGGCTGCGCTTTGCATCCACAGAAAAAATACTGACAGCAGTACAGACTGCTGTAGCGAAAGAAAGAGCTCTAGCTAAGGGGAAGCAAATAATTGTCGTGACTCCAGTACCAGCCTTAGAAGCTGTTACAAAAGCAGGCGTTCCAAACGCGAAATCACTTCATGCACAATGGATACAATGGGCTGATTCTCTCACTGCAACGTGTAGACTACAAATGTGGTTCTACATAAAAAACACAAGCATTCCTTCAGTACAAACAAGGATGTCTTCTCCCTAATCAAATCATGCCTCTAGATCAGTATGAATGCATGATTTACACTGACGGATCTGCCCAGCCAGCCGTAGGTAGTAAACAGCAAAACAGTGCAGCATGTTGAATTGTAAAGGGATGTAGGGAACTTCCATCCTAGCAATACGCAAATGCAGTCTCTAGGAGATTGCATGGCACAGTTGGAATAACTAAAAGCCCTGATATTGGCACTAAAAATGCAGATCAGGAATTCCCCACATTTATTGTGTGTGATTTGTTTTACTGTGTCCAGTCATGCAACAAATATTTTCACTTATGGGCCATTATGCATTTAGAGATTCCAAAGGTTGCACAATAAAGCACAAAATGCTTTAGGAATATGTGGCAGAGCTGAAAAAGGCTTGCCACGGGTTCATGTAATTCACACATTGAGTTATCAGCGTGTTGGTCTGCATGTTGTGGGGAATTCACTGGTTGATGAAGCCGCCAAGGCGACAGTGAGAACTGCAGCCGTTACTGCAATCACTCGTTCTAGTATGAGGCTAGACAGACAGATAATGCTAGCTGTGAACACTACGCACAACAACAGCTCAGCCTTGCCAAAAGGCTTTCCACTCAAGTACTCCTACAAGTTAGATGTGCAAAACATTCCGTACCAAACATGGATCAAAGACTATGTTTATATCTAGCTGCACATGAGGGTCTGGGTTTAGCACACACAGGCATTACTGCAATGGTTTCACTACTGAAACAATGTTATTGATGGCGAGGTCTTACCAAACAGACCAAATATTTGTCCTTAAGTGCGACATCTGTCAGCAGATGAAGGATTCCAGCATAGCACTTCCACTGCATACACCACTACTGATATCAGACAGACCTCTTGCATGTGTCTATTTGGACCACTGCGGCCTCTTGCAATCTGATGGGGCTTACAGGCATATCCTGGTGGCAGTGGATTCATGCTCTAGAGTCCTATGGGTTTGGCCCCAGCACACGGCTGATGCTTGAACTGTTATAAAGATTTTGCGAGTCTTTATAGGGACATATTCAATTGGTACATTACATTCTGACTGTGGCCCTGCATTTAGCTCACAGGCTTACAAAGAAGCCATGGGAAGTTTGGGTGTGGTCTTGTGGTACTCCTCTCCGTATCATCCAGAGGGAAATTTGATTGGGGAGAGGAAAATCCAGGACTTAAAGCAATCCTTAACAGCAAGGATATTAGGCTCGGTGGAAGTTGGGACAATCACCTATCTGGGGTCCAGAGGGCACCTAATAATATGCCAAGAAGTTCCCAAGGGGACTGTAGTCCGTATGTAGTACTGTTTGGGACTAGAATGTGGGTAGCCAACCTCGATTGTGGCAACGCAGTGGTGAATGAAAAACCATTTGACACCAATGATCATATGGCTGTTTTACAGGAACTCAATAAAATCCGAGCATTACAAAGCAATGTCCAAGTAAAACGCACCACCACTGGGGAAGTGAAAGCTGTTTCAGCAAGACCTGCCTGGGTCCCAAATATTGGGGACCGGATCAGAGAAAAGATAGAGGACAAGAAAGAATTTGGGCTGTCTTACAGAGCACCTGTACCTGCGCTGGCTGTCGAAGGAAGAAGAACAGTACTTCTTTCGTCACTTGCCAGCAAAGAAAAGAAATTAATCTCAATTGATCTGATCAAACCACACTATGTGGCCGGTACAGAATAGTAGGCCGCATGGGCCACTGGGTAACACCAGAACTCCTCATGCTACCATACTGGAAGTTCAGACTGAAAGATAATAACGTTTAAAGATTCTACTATACGAAGTGAAGGAGTTACTAACAATTGAATGGAACTCATGCCTGTTGAAATTGAACAAGTACAAAATACTTATGAAACACCGATCTCAATTTGGCCCAATACCAACATCTATGTGAATATGTCTTGAAACGAGTCATCTGCCAGCTCTACAAAACCTGCTGAGCTACCAAAGATAGATCGAACTGCGTCTGGCAACTTCATTGATTTTGATACATTCTCTCTGCATCCAAGTGAACCTGAGTTACCGCCACTGCCTGTTTCCCACAAACAACAAATTAATGATTTCTACCTCTGGCTGAAAAATAGTTACCTTATTTCTCCCTGACTACAGCTCTGGATTGCTATAGGTCTACTGTTCCTAGTCCCTTGGATATGTGTAGTGACTGTCTTTTTCCTGGTTCTGAATGGACATTAATTCCCAGAATGCTCTGTAGTACATAATGTGAACTTGGTCCTGAAACCACATGCATCATCACACCTTGAACAGAGAGACCTGTCCTTAGTGAACATTACAGCAGTTCCAGTTCATGAAGGAACAGTGTGGGACAGGGATTCATATGATATATATGGTCCAACTGAACATTTAAAAATAACACATGTTTAAAATTTCTTTAAGTAATATTATCACTGCCAGTACTTTCTCTGATGATTGGGACTTTGAAATTGTAAATACTATGCTGTCTGATTTAGAACAATCTGCTGCATTTTCGAGTAATGAATTTTGTGACGATACATCTGATTTTGACACCATGTATTGTTACCAATCCTATGGTCATCATTTCTTGCACAAAGCTAGTATCCCACGTAATGTTTTTTCTTACCATCAATGGGAACATTGCCCATCACCACCAAAAGTTAGTTCAACAACATTTGCACAAATCTTTGCTTATTTTTCTAGGTTTAACACTTCAGACCCAAGATCGTATTATTATAGCTTGAGCCTACACCTGCAAAGAAAAATATTCACACCAATACAAAACAGATAAACTCTGCTTCCTTTATTTCCAAACTGTCTTCATAGGGTTTCAACTTTTGGAGGGACACCATAGACATACAATCTGTCTGGGGCACTAAAGACTGGCACATTCAGGGAAGAGGCCTTATTTAGAGCATGCCTCATACCACAGCAAATTATCTTCCTGAACTACACAGTGCAACAGACATCCTGTCTTGAGTTAGCCAGGATAAAGGACTTAAAAACACCATGGATTCCCTCACTTACACTTTTCAAGGGATGGCAAAACTATACACAACATAGTGAGGATACAATTCAATAGGCTTTATTCGATTTTCACAGTATAAAAATCATAAAAGCAAGTACATACAGAAATATATCCATACAATCCAACACCAATAAATAACATCTGAATTAAAAAAGTATTAAACCCTTAGAGTGAATCTATAATACTTTTTTAATTCAGATGTTATTTATTGGTGTTGGATTGTATGGATATATTTTTCTATGTACTTGCTTTTATGATTTTTATACTGTGAAAATCGAATAGTGAGGATACATTAGATAATATTCCACATGCTAGCTTGTACAATTAATCTGACCCCAATTGGAAGGGATGGTTGGTTTGGCGATCCATTCTATTATTGAGCTGGACGCTGCAATCACTGTGTTCTGGTCATGTGCTCTGGCGGTATATCAACAGTACGTCTCTGTTTTCTGCATACAATCTAACAGAAAGACAGACAACATTGGCACAAAGAGATGCAAAATATACAATGCTGCACATTGAAAAATTGGACCAATTACCTTTTACCGTGGATGAGTCACCCTCCACAGAATGGTTAGTCCATGGTCATATTACACTGCCAGTCACGACATTCCAATTTCAGTACTGTCTACAGTATCACCAGGTAGGCATGTATGAAGCGTTGGAAGAGGGGTATATACATGAATCTTGGGAATTACTGTACAGATTTAGATGCAGGAATGGGTACACTGATATTTTTCTCAGTGGTTCAGACTGTGAGAGTTCTTTAAGTGGTTCTCTTATTTGTCAGGAAATTTTGTTTTACGGACCCTGTAATGCTTCGGTTGCAAACCTATTGTGTCACTTTAAAGGATCCCCAGCTGCTGTGACTCATCCAGTGTTCAGCCGTCTCTCAAATAGGAGTTATTTGATGTTGAATTATCAAGTTTGTTGTGGGATGGTACCAGGCATCGCTTATCTGTTAACAGTGAGTTCCAGGGCTACTTGTAAGCAATTATTGTTTCCAACGACCCACACAATTAGGGAGGCAACGCAATGGCTTTCATCGGATGTTTCCCTTATATGGTTTGATTCCCTGAGCAGACTGAACGCCATGCTGTTACAGAAGGATGTGGCCTTAACCTAAGCCCAAGAGACTTTTGATCTCAAGGTTGCAAGATATTGAGCAGCTGCTGAGATACAGGCGCTAGTTCGAAAAACTTCCACCTCCATTTCAGAGAAATTGTACATCGTATCTTTAACATGTCAAACACGAGAGGGATTGTGTACCTATTTAGGAGCATAGGTTCTGGACTATTGGGCACCTTTCCCACAATCTTCGGTGTTATGTCATCATTCATACACTCCATATTGGTAAGCGTATTTGGAGGGCTTCCGCTGGTCCTACAACTTGTACTGGGTATCCTGGTTGACATTTTTCTGCTACGCAATGGACAGACCAGTTTCCAAAGAGATAGAAAAAGCACTCCTGGTGTGACGTTGCTATGAGCGTATGGTACTCCATCTGGGTGCACCTCGGCTTTGGGAGCTAAGTGAGCATTGGTTCCTTTCGTTCAGATCAATCTGGGTTGACTGCATCTCACCTGTGCTCCGCTGCCTATTCTGCAGATATGAATGCGAGTTGGACATATGTCTGACCCTTCCATCGGCTGCGCCACCGAAAGATGATGTACTACTAGACCCCTTAAAGGCCCACATGTTATAGTGTCCCCAGTGTATTCCAAAGTTGATGACAGCATTCTTAGATCCTCCCCGGGATGCTTTAACTCCTGTCAGAACAGACACCGGCTCTACTGTCAGCACACAGGCTTCAAGCATTTCCTCAGCGGCTGCTGTGGAAACTGAAGATGATTACCTTTGCTCCATTGACCTGATACAAGAGGTATTACAGGGACGATGTCTGCAAATGCAAGCAACAGTGATGTTGTGTTTTCCACACAGGACACTTAAACAATCGGCTCTCTATGTGATAGGAACAATTCGGCCTTTTTCCAAACCAAGCCAAATTGGAATTCGAAAACACAGTTTTGTTTTATTTTTCTCTCCTGCTCTCACTGGGCACCATGGCTTTTGATGTGCTCAGTTGGTCTCACACTATATTGACTATTTGGAGGACTTATAGAGCTTTTTTTTAAAACGTTTTCATTGTTTTTAACAAATAACACATTTTTAGATGTTTTTATACTCATATTTTTAGCAATGTTTTTATGTTTTTTAAAAATTCATATTTTAACTATAGTTAATTTTATCATGCTCAGTGCTTAATTTGAGCCGATGGTTTGCGGTGCCCAGCACCGGCACTTAATTGGTTTCCGGTGCTCGGCATCAGCACTTAATTGTCAATTGCCAGGACCCCGCTTCAGAAGGAATCACTCAGACCGCATTACGGCTGAGTTTTATGTGGGGTACCTTATGGCTGAAGAGAGGTAACAAAATCCCTCTAACTAGATGAGGCGGTGTATTCATCACCCGCTATATATACGGGCTACAAACCTTTGATGGCCAGTATAATCATCTGTATTGAGCAATTTTTGTATTATTATTTTCACTTCTGCTGAGTGACTAGTTTTCTATTTGGTCCTGAGGAATGCCCATGAACTCCACTGGGAGTCGGGATAGGGCAGAAACATGTTGACCTCTAATAGTGGTATATATGTTGGTAACCCCTAGTCCTCTTTATTTTTAATCCTGTACTAGGGTACCATTGAATAAAGTTATTAGGTTTCCCAAAGACAGTTTTAATACCTTCACATTTCATTTGCACTATTCCCCTCACTCACCGACTTCTTCGGCCTCTCCTATTAAAAACACCTCAGCTCCTCTTCAAATCCTTTTTTTTGAAGAGTTGAGGAGGGAGCACTATGATGAAGCATGTCATCCTCGGGTGAGTGAGGGTTTTCGTCCTTACAGATAAGGTCTCTCCTTACCCCCAACTACATTGATATCCTTTGATATGTAATTGCTATTTAGCAATTACTTCCACAACGCACTTTTCTTTGGAGAACGTACCTTGTGTGAGTTTCTACTTAATTGTCAATACCACACTTATGACAGTCTGCCAAATCGTGGTCCTGCTCATCTAATTTAGAGAGGAGCAGAATAACTTTGTTTAAGAATACAATATGCAGAAAAAATTACTAATACCTGCCTTCCAAGTCATTCCTTTAACTTTGGGGACTTGGAATAATCTTAACTGTCACACTTGCAGGTGAGAGAGATGGTTAGTAGTATTTTTGGTACCGCCATCGGCAGCGATGTCAGGGACAATGGGTGGGGCAAGCTGTAGTGGCCTTCTGGTCAGGGCCTTGGCACTTATTATTTTGCAAACTAAGCACTGATCGTCCTTCGGATGAGGAGTGGGTGTTATGAGCCCTAGTATACGCCAATGTAGGCCTAGGTAGCTGCACAAGCCTTTACCTACATTTATCCTACCTTGCTTTATATAATGGTTCTGGTGCTGACCTTTTACCTAGTTATGTGCCAAATAAATGCTGTGTGGTTTTCTTAAAAAACTAGCCTCATTTATTATGCATGAGGATTCTTAGTAACATATCGTAATCCCCTGCCTAGGACATGCACAGCAGGTTTACCACCTTCTGTATAAGAACTCTGTACAAAAGTCATCCTTGAACGACAGACCCACAGTATCATTACACATCTAGGTAGAACCCCTGAGGGTACTTTCGGGTATAAAACAACCACATCTTCACTGGGCAACCAGAGGAGAAGCTTCCACACTGACACAAGACGCTGAAGTCCCTGCACATAGAAATTCCAGCCCACAGTGGTGTGACATCCCTTGCTGGGTGTCCAATTCCTTCATTCTCTCCCATCAGGTAATGGAGTTGGCTCTTTCCTAGGAGATTCTTGGCTTTACACCCATATACATGCCAGGTACACTTAGGTACACTAAGATAGGGTTTACATTGTAGGAGTACGCTTGATTTCTGCCATGTATCGTTATGCCTGCATATATTTACTGTTTTATCATCATGGTATAATTCTACCTTTTATTTACTCTGTTGTTGCTTGTAATCTTATATATCTGTTTCTGTCTAATGATTGTTGCAGCAAACATGTTTATACTAGAATGCCTCTGGTTCAATAAATGCTTTTTGAAAACGTCCCCATAGTTTATTCTGTGTATCTCTCTGCGACTGAGTGAGCACAATGTACTGAGCAAAATGTACTGCACTATTTCCACAATCCCTGAAAGATCAAGGGTTATCATGTTCGACAGTTGCTAGGAACCATTCGCTACTTGGTAAGGTCATGTGACTTATAGTGGCACTGTGAGCTAGCTGATCTAAAGGTTAACATATCCTTGGGGGTGTCTGGAATCAGTCAGGACACCATTCCCTTAGTTTATATTGTCTAAACACGCAGATCCTATGTATTATTAGAAACTACACAGCGGAACAAGCGATGTGATTGCCTTCTGTGTCTGCGAACATGCTTGAAAACATCACAGATGATTTGGTGCTTGATTACTGTAAAGGAGTAGCTGACATGGTTCATTCTGTGTCTCACTAGGCTGAAGCGGCAACTGCACCACAACATCAGCCCCAGTGCCATGACCTTAGTCCTTCGTGGCTGGTTTATGATGAAGAAACATGTAAGAAAAAACTGTCTTGATCCTCATTGGCGTGGTATGTACCAGGTTATTTTGGTCACTATGACTATTGTGAAGTGTGGTGGTCTTCCTAATTGGATGCATACACCCAACACACTCATAGAGTTCCCTGTCCCCTTGAACAATTAACAGCACCTCTCCCAGAAGAGCCGCCAGCAGTGATCGAAAGGCCACGGGAAAGGGGTCACCCAAGCTGCAGGGGACCAGACAGAGCCAGAAACAGCACTTGAGAAATCTGAGGAGGGTCTTGAAGAATCGAAATCTGAGTCTGAATCAGAAGAAGCTGTGGTGGTGAACGAATCAGATCCTGACTTCCATCGAAGGAACTAGTGCTGTGGGATCACGAGTAGTGGTGGAAGTAAGCTGGCCAAAGAATAAAGAAAGGAGAAGGTTGAAGTTATCCTCTGAAAGACCTCTTGGACATATATCTGAGGCATCTGGTGAATCTGAGCGGAGTGTAAATGAAAGCGAATGGTCAGATCTCAGAAGGTCTAAAAGATCGAGGGTGCCTTGTCAGAGTACTCGTCTCCTGAGTGGACTTATCCCGCAACTAATGGCAATGCGTTGACTTCTGGGCATTCTGGAATAATAGTGGAGATCCTACTGAAAATTTCAGAACTTGATTGAACTATCTTTTTACATTTGCACTTCCTTACTCGACAAGACTAAGTGCCTTGAGAAACTTAGTGCTGAATGAAACTGAATTTCTTCATCTAAATCCGGAGCAGTTAATGGACTGAGTATAATGCTATACTAATGAACTTGCGTAAATAAGAATACTTAGGCCTGAGTGAATGAAGAATACATTTAGGGTTGACTTCTAGAAGAAGACGGAATACAGCTAGGGAAGCCTCACAAAGATTGTACATATTTTGTAAATAAATGTGAGCACAAATAAGACTGCTTTGCTGTTTGCACAGATGGAGACTGACAGAGAAGATTCTGTTGCTAATATTTCTCTTCCCACTTGCTCTGAGTGTAAATGGTTTGGAAATGAATAATTCTAGTCATAGACATAATCACATTATAGAAATGTCTAGATCTGGTCGAAGATAGATCTGGAGCAGTGATGACAAATGCAGCTAAGGGTGTTTGAGTTATCAGTTGGTCACAGGAAGAGATAGATCATCAAACAGCAGGAAACACTGGAGACTGACATTAGATTAGCAATACTAAGGGAAATTGTGCATACACAATGATAAGAGTTAATACAATACTATTCATGTAGGGGAGAGTGAGTGTGATCATACTTTTAAGGTTTGAGGATCTTGGAAGTTGTTTTTGGATGGAACTGAAGAAAGACCGTACCACTAAGAAACCTCTGAACTGACCTGAACTATTTTAAAATGAGTCAATCTATAACTTTCAGTGGATGCAACACATTAAAGAGTTTCAAACAGGCATGTTATTTTTCATTGTATTTATTTTTCTTATAACATTATGTTGTTTTGGGGCCACAACGACCTAAAACACTTAACAGCAATAGGGTATTATAGGAGGATATCGCGAAGCCCCCTTGCGTATCATACCAGCATGGCGCCACCTTTGCCATCGGCAGCGGCCATTTTGTAACACTTCGCCTGCGGTCTAGTCTTTTCAGACCTCATCGCGGGTGAATGCGGAATTATTTATTCAGTCCCCCGCCGAAGACACTCTAAGATGCGGTCCGGCGGGGAGACGAATAGGTATCCGGATGCAGGTTTTCCTAACTTGAAGTAAGTGCCGATTGGCTTCACAGGAACCAGACAACAGGACAGATGTCCGTTTCTACTATGGGGGGGTGGTTTACCGCCAGCGCTAACGATTTCCTACCAGTTTTTCCTCAAATTGGCAGATAATTTCTCAGAGAAACACCGCCCCCGCGAGTCCAAGAAGCACAGTTCTGCTCACAATTAAGTATGTGCTGACAGTCTGATATAATAACTTATTTCTTGTCTTTATGTGTGTTGTGTGAAAGTCACCTCATGTATGCTGTGTGTTTTTAATGGATAACCAACCACTACGCACCACGTGTGGCCGGCATGTTTTTACCTTTTAGGTTGCAACCACGCTCTGAGCCTGGATGACTGCACGCCCCATTAAGGAGCATCTCACAAGCATGGAAGTACATTGAAATGTGTATCTACCTACTCTACAAGAGAGAGGGGGCTGTTCCCTAACCATGTCTTTTTTTATTGTTGCAGACACACCACGTGACATAGTGATCGTATGTATAACGACGCATGCTTTATAAGTTGCAGCGTTTTTGTTGATTTAATACTTTATTTCCCCATTTAGGTTTAATAGGAGTGGCAAACACATGGCTGGTCCCTGTGTGGTCCTGATGAAGAGCTACGGGTAGGCTTGAAACATGTTGATCTTACACTGAACTTCTAACCCACCATAGTTAGTTTTCTCCATGTTACACCCCCTTTTAGATATACCAACCAAGGAGTAATAATAAAGTATTTTAGCCCACCAGCAAGGTATTTTTAATCACCTTAACCCACTCCACCACACTGTGCACTACACATAGTCTTCCATTTAAAGTGCTCCTATGTATTTTCCGCAAGTCACAGCACGCCCTAGTTCGTAGAGATCTGGGGTGGCCCCAATGATGAGTCACCGTGGGGAAACCCTGGTGAGTGAGGGGACTCAAGAAAGACATTTTTCTTTCCTGATGGCAATCTCTGATAATATTGATTGGAAGCCTTTTCCTTTGACTAGGTCCTTGAACCCAAGATCTCGGGTTTCATTTGGGGAATAAAATGAATTACAACATCCTGTTCAGGGATGAGCCCAAAAAAATTATCAAATTTCTGACATGTATGTGGTGTATGTTTTGGAATGCTCTTGTGGGTTGCAGTATGTGGGGAGTGCCAAATTACAAGCCCACAAGTGAATACTGCAGCACATGAGAACAATTACCAACTCAGACCAGACGTATCCAGTTGCCAGACATTTTAAGGAAAGGCATGCCAACAATCTTGAAGACTTCAAATACTTTTTAATAGACTGCATCCCACCATAGAGAAGAGGAGTAAATTCCAAGGCAAAACTGCAAAGTCTTGGACCCAAATATATATTAGAACTAGACACTAAAACTCTGCATGGACATAATTCCAGTGAGGATTTTTATACATGTTTGTAAATGGATCCGGATGGGATATAGGGCCCGATGTAGGTAAATCCCATTTACCGATTTTGAAATACCAAATCCTACCGATTCGGTATTCAAAAATCGGTAAATGGGATGTAGGTCCCAACATCTGGATTCGTTACCGAATCCTTAACAATTCTTTAATTACCGATTCGGTAAATACCGAATCGGTAATGCCCATTCATTCCTATGGGCTTTGAAGCCCATAGGAATGATTAGGCATTACCGATTCAGTATTTACCGAATCGGTAATTAAAGAATTCACAAGGGTGCAGGGGGTGTCACTTTGACACCCTCTAGCACCCCCAAAACGGGCATGTGTGCAATGTGGCACACAGACATGCCCTAAGGGCACGTCTGTCTGTCACATGGCACATGTGTACATGCACAGATGTGCATGTACACAGGAATCGTTTTTTTACCATGGATTTGTATTCCATGGTAAAATACCGATTCTGTAGGCCATGTGCTGATGGAACATTGGCTACCTACATTGCATTTTCGGTAGTTCTACCGAATCGTCATCATTACCGAATCGGTAAATATTACCGATTGGGTAACTTTACCGATTCGGAAATGATAACGATTCGGTAAAATTACCGAAAATGTGCCCCTACATCTCGATAGCCCTTTACCGATCGGAAACGGCCGAAAATCGGTATTTTCGGCCGATTCCGATCGGTAAAGGGCTACCTACATCGGGCCCATAATCCCACCGATAAAGAACAAGAATCCAAGCATAAGATGAAACAATCAAATGAATTGCTGCTGATAGCATTTATGCTATAAACAAATACAATTTGCACAGGTTTTTAACTTGCACTAATTTGCACAACTAGTGAACATATTGTTCATTAGTCACTCATATTTTGCACATTTAAGCACTGAGCACTCAAAAGTAATGGGATTGACACGGTACAAGTCTATTTTAGACAAATATATGATCATGAAATCGCATAAGGTTAAAACAGGGTATAGATTTACACATAAGGCAAACAATGCAAACAACATAGATTATTGTTGAGAGTGAAGCATTAATCAGGCATGACTATCGGTTTTATTATAGGAATGTTTATTTACCTTGTAAATGAATAATAAATAACGTTTTTTATTCAACAAAAGTCTCTTTTTAAACATTCTGCCAAAGCTATAGTATTTTACATGAATTTGCATTTTTATGAATATTAAAATATTTATTTGGATATTTATTATGATGAAACTTTTTAATTATGTTTTATCATGCTTGTGTGGTCATATATCTATATATGTATGTCTTTATATGTCAAGTATACTACATATGTTTACATAATTATATTGCCGGTTTTGCACATATCAAAGACGATTTCAGTAAGTCTGTCTTCCCGTTCTATGGTTAAGTAGGAATCACGTGTTATAGGTACTGGCACTTTAAATAAGAATATGTTACTCCCAAAGCGCATCGTGATCAAGGCCGTTGTATGGCCAAAACGCATCATGGTGATTGTGGTGGACTGAAGGCAATGAAATAAATATCAGCAACACATGAATATTTGGTTCACGCTTTGTTCTTTCCTGCGGAAGGGAAGTTGGTGACTGCAGCGTTATGACGACATATATATATATATATATATTACCTACTGGCGGTCGCCAGTAGGTATATATAGTTAGGATTTTTTCTCTATGGGATTTTTGAAAATTCTATGTCTAATAACTTTGGCGTTAGTGGACGGAATTGGCTGAAATTTTCAGGAAAATGGAACATTTTGTTTCTGAGCAGCCCCTGAAAATTTGGGGGGGTTCGTCAAGGGGGGGCCGAGAAAAAAGGGGGGTCCCAAAACGTGTTTTTAACATTGAGTTTTCCATAGGGCGGTTGGCCTCACTTTTAGCCCGAACGGCTGAATGGATTTGCACGAAACTTGGCAAAATTGTAGGGACTGGTAGCCCGATGTGCCTTTGCTAGGTCTCAATATATGTGCTCCAGTGGATTTTGAGAAATTAACGTTCAAAAAAAGATATATATCTGTAACAGCGGACCAGGCAGCGCTCCAGTTCGCGTACTTTTCGCGTTACGGAGCTTTGTGAAGCGAAGCTGATTGGTTCTCCGGCGTCTGTAAACATTCCAAACAGTCCGTAGCGGCCGCCATCTTGTCTCTCGGTAGGATCGAGAGACAAGAGGAGGCCAAAGCGAAGGGGCAAATGACCATAAGGGGGCATAGTAGATCCTCCCTGACCCCCTAGGTTTGTTGTGGAGGTTTTAAAAGGGCCCCGCGGGGCAAAAAAAAAAATAATCATAATCGAACGGCTGAATGGATTTGCACGAAACTTGGCAAAATTGTAGGGACTGGTAGCCCGATGTGCCTTTGCTAGGTCTCAATATATGTGCTCCAGTGGATTTTGAGAAATTAACGTTCAAAAAAAGATATATATCTGTAACAGCGCTCCGCTTCGCGTACTTTTCGCGTTACGGAGCTTTGCGAAGCTGATTGGTTCTCCGGCGTCTGTAAACATTCCAAACAGTCCGTAGCGGCCGCCATCTTGTCTCTCGGTAGGATCGAGAGACAAGAGGAGGCCAAAGCGAAGGGGCAAATGACCATAAGGGGGCATAGTAGATCCTCCCTGACCTCTTAGGTTTGATGTACCATTTTGCCAAGTTTGGTGTAATTCCGTTCAGCCATTCAGGCTGTAGACGTATCTAAATGTCCTATGGAAAATTGCATGGGGAAAACACATTTGAAAGTGTTGAAATTTAGAACCAATTAAAATGTTACTTTGGTTTTGTATTTGTGTGTGATGAAAGTTAATTGGTTATGTATATATCTAAAATGAGAGGAAACCACAGCCATTTTGTGATACTACTGTCTGAGGTACATTTGTGAGGAATTTTTGGTGGTCAATTGCTGGTGTTTGATTTACACAGTACTAACACTTCTCCTACTCTTAAAAAGGTGAGTTGTTAATTTGTAAGGGGAACTATGTTGTACACTTGAAGATAATTTGAAAAATGTTTTCTGTTATTTATTTACAGTCCTTCTGTTATACTAAATACTTGATAAAGTTAGTTTTATATTATGTATTACTAAAAACGATAAATGAAAGTGATTATTTTTTTCTGCAATTTACAGCAAGCAATTTCAAAATAAAATGGCTCACAATGAAGAGACCGTGGCAATTTCTTTTGAATTATCCACTACATTTATTGAAATTGAGAGCACCAATAATGAAATATTGTCACAAGGAGGAGATGACTTGAATGATTTTTTTGATCAATCTGTTGATGGCGAATTTATCGAATGTTTGGAGACCATAGAGTTACAAGAATCATCATTGCAGACTTTTCATGAGGAGATACCAGATGAGATGATTGAAGAGGAAATTCCTGATGAGGACATGTTACTAGTTCTTTCAAATTTTGAAAATTCAGAAGAATAAATTTATATTTAGAAATCAAAAATTGTTTGAGACATTATTCATTTTTATTTTTAATTTATGAGGTTGTAGCGAAGTGATTGTAGTATAAAATGAGACTTATAGTATAGAGTGCAACATTTTTATGTTACATGGTAAGTTTACTCATATTTACTTCCCTTCTCCCACTATATTATCTCCAATGTGTATTTGACATCTCTTCTTCATCTCCGGCCTCCTTTCTCTCACTGTCTGTCTCTGATGCATCTTATCGCTGCCATTTTGTGTAATTACAGAAGAGAGTAAAAAAAAATAGTTCGGAACGTGAAAAGGGGGCAAAGTAGAGTACCCCTCACCTCCTAGGCCTTCTCAGGCGGTCCCAAAAGGATCAGTTTCTGCTTTCCTGAGAGATTATGGTATGAGTTCCATATACCACAATAACTTGCATTACAACATGCAAGATATCTATCTCCTATTACCAACTTTTAGAGATATTCGCGCTAAGCGCGAATATCTCCAAAAACTAACACCTGCCCTGAGCAGTTCTTAGCCATGTTATCCAATGGGAGGTGGATAACATGGCTAAGAGCATTAGCTCGGTAATGCATGAATATCGCTGACTTTTTAGCGATATTCATGCATTGCGGCCGTTTATTATCGCATTTGCGATAAACCTTGATAATAGCAAGGTTTATCTTCGATAATTTCTGACGATGCTTAGCGGTAAAAAATTCGTTGCTAAGCATCGTTAGCGATAAATATCGCTTAACTTTGGTAATGTGCACCAACGTCTGTTAACGTTCGATTCGAAGGAAATGAGGAAGTGTTGCAAAACATTGTCTGCGCCATCTTGCCTTTTTTGAAATGCCACACTTTTGTCGTGCACGGCAGCCATTTTAGATGCCTTGACCAGACCCACTCTCTGCACGCTGTCGATTCGTAGCATGGCTCCCCACCCTCGCAAGCATCTTCCCCAGGCACTGGTCACCACCGCTCTCTGTTTTATGCATCGGCAATAAACCTCCCCCCATCTGCGCTGCTCTTCCCTGAGAATCACACTCTGTGCCCGCCCGACACCTCCCTTTCGCCCTATTCACTACCGCACCCTCTGACATTCCTCTTCCTCTGTGTCCGATTGTCCAGGCTATCAGCTAGCCCTGCAGATGTAGTTTATGGCCCCAGCTGTAAAGAATCACCCCTCTTCAAAGGAGTTATAGTAGATCAAGGCCCACACCCGATGAGATCCGTCACACCACACGTGTTCCAGCTATCTGAAAACCATCCTGTATTGTGATTGGGGAGGGGACCGAGCCTGAAGCGGAAGATTCCAGGGATGACTCTTTGTACATCAAAGTTTTTACAATTATGTGTCATATTAAAAATATATAGCACTCCAACAAAGTAGTAGGATTATAAAACTTTAATAACTTATAAATATATACAACAAAACAAAAACAGTAAAAACATTTAAACAACGAAGAGACCGTGGCAATTTCTTTTGAATTATCCAATACATTTATTGAAATTGACAGCACCAATAATGAAATATTCTCACAAGGAGGAGATGACTTGAATGATTTTTTTGATCAATCTCTTGATGGCGAATTTATCGAATGTTTGGAGACCATAGAGTTACAAGAATCATCATTGCAGACTTTTCATGAGGAAATTCCTGATGAGGACATGTTACTGGTTCTTTCAAATTATGAAAATTCAGAAGATGTTGCCTGGGTGCCGCACTGATTTGGGTATCCGGCGTGGGGCATCCCGGGGGGTGGATTGTCAGTAGCGGTCTGTTGTGCGAATAGTTCCAAGGCAGCAGAAAGCGCTGAAATCTGGATGTCACGAAGGTGATGTCTAGTAAGTTGCCGCCCAGCAAATAACGGCGTGGGGCGCCGCGGGGGTGAGTGAGTCCAGTAGGCACCACAGCTATACTTACCGGCATTGCAGAATTACTGCTGGGGACAATGCCTGTGCTGTAGCAGGGTCACAGCAGAAACAAAAAGGATTCTGTTGAAGATGTTGTTGGTTTTCAATTTGAAAACAGTTCTGGTGTCAACTGCTATGCTAATGTAATGTTTTGTTTTCTCTAGAAAATGTAAAAGAGGGGGAGGCAGTCCATAGTTCCGGTAAAAGGGCAAAGGAAAGGATCGGTGGTTTGAACTATCAGTCAAAAAGGGGAGGGGGTGCAACAATTTTTCCTACCGGGTCACACTGTGCTTTCACCGGAACTGAGGTCTGCAGGATTCTAGTCATTCAAACTGAGGCTGGCGGCAGCATGGGAGCGCCGACGTCCCGCGGATACAGTTTCGTCACTCCACGGGCGATCATGGCAGTCATTCCCCATCGGGGGTGTCTGCGGGGGTCGGAGACTCCCGCGGCTCCTCTAGAATCTTCAAGGTCGTGGAGGACTACGGTGGTGGAGTCAACCAGTGACCGGGCCATTTCTTTATGCTGGGCCCGCTCTTGCCAGGTCGACCGCCATTTTGAGAGTTCGGTAGCTACTGGCGATCGCGGGGTCAAATGAGCGGACGGGCTCCACCCTGCCGGGCGAGACGTTGCAGCATTGCCACAGTGGAAGAACCCTTTTCCGGGCGCCTGGAGCGCTGAGGGTGCAGCTGGGAAGCCTCCACCTGGGGAGGCGGGAGAGGCCTGTTCGCAGCGTCTCTCCCTCCCAGTGCACCCCACGGCGTCTTGCTTGACATTTGTTATGGCCGGACCAGGCGATGAGGATGAGGGGGGGGGGTCGGAGGCATGTGCAAGACATCCCCCCCCAGTGTTGTCGCAGCCATTATAAAAGAAAGAAGAAATGTCCCGTCCATCTTTGGGCCGCACCTCCGGTGGATGGCGGCCGGACGCCCTTTGCTCTGGCCCCATGAACGGGTTCCTTGGCTCATCGGCTGCAGCCGGATCCCGTCGGCCCCAGCCCCCGGCCGTTGGTGGCCAGACCGGGAGAGAGTGTGGAGGGACAACCTGCAACTCTCAAGGGCCACCGCGGCCGGACTGGGAGAGAGAGGGGAGGGTCGAGGACACGGACATTCCCCCCCTGAAACTCTCCAGTGTTGTCAATCCCCCTGGCCGGGTCCCGCTGGCCTCGGCCTCTCTTCCGGCTACACCCTACGTGATGATCTCCTGGCCGAGGCGTGGCAGCAGGACCCGCCTTATATGTGTTGCTTCCGGCTGGGCGTAGCCGAAAACCTGTTGCCCTTTGGAAGTTTCTAGAATGGGGCGGATGTCTGCTGACTTCTATCTTTCCCAGTTTGCCGTTATTTGGCCGTGGCAGGCGGTGGGACAGACACGTTTTGGGGCAGTGAGGGGCGATGTTTTCAGGTTTCTTATTACGGGCTTACTTCTAACGTTTCTTGTTTCTAGGACAATAATAGGTTTTATCATTACGTATTGTTATCGTTTCTTTGTTTGTTATTTAATAAAAAGTTCATCAGCGGCCTACTGATTTTCGTTTTCCTATTCTTTTCTTTCCAGGTTGTTTCATGCTAAAGTTTCTGTTAACAGGATACAGTGATCACTTCGTTATTATTGCATATGTCCTTTTCACTAGGGGTGCTCTCTGGTCGGGCCAGATGACCTATCTCTAGTAAATGGTCCGGGTGAAACAGGTGCATCAATCAGTGGGGAGTAGATAGGCATGACAGATTACAACGGGGGAGAAAGGTCCGCATTACGTACCCTTTCACTACTTGCAAAGATTTTCCTACGTTTATTTGCAAACAGGGAATACCTCCAAAAAGAACTAATTCCCAAACAGTCAATGTTCGGACAATCAATCAATCAATGAGGAATGAAATAGGTACGACGTGTTAAAGGCTTGCGTTACCTACCCTTCACTATCTGCAAAGGGAGAGAGAATATTCCTATTCTTCCTCGTTTGCAGGCAGAGAAGATCCTTAAGAGAACCAACTTCAAACAATTCAATGCTCGATTCAAACAATCAACAAGGGGTACTGTGAACAGAAATGAACGCCGCTTATGTACATACACATTGCTATTTTCAACAGGTTGTTCCTAATGTTTCTATTTTAGCGAGGTCAAAAAGAGATCCCATTAGTGGCCTTCTGATTTTGCTTGATTCCTTTTGTTTTTTTACACGATTTTTCGCTATCTGCAAAGACTAAACAGAGTATTGCGACTCTGTGCTTGTTTGTAAATAGAGAATGAACCAAAGAGAACAATCAATCAAATGGAGAGAGAAGCAGGCACGACGGATTACAACGGGGGCAAAGGCCTGCGTTAACTACCCTTCACTATCTGCAAAGAGAGAGTACTCCTAATAGAAATGAGGGGTGGGGGGCAGCATTCAAAGCAGATCAGTGTGCATAAACACGAAAATGTTTTTACTTACCACGTACTTGACATTCGACAGTTTATGATATTTGCTATTAAAAAACCATTGAAATTCACTGAAAAAACCATAGGTTATAGACCATATATAGTTAGGAATTAGCATTTACAAAACCTTGAAAATTCACTGAAAAAACCATAGGTTATAGACCATATATAATTAGGAATTAGCATTTAAAAAACCTTATTTTACTCACACAAAACCATTGAAATTCCATATATAGTTAGTTGCACTAACTATATATCGCGCACCCGCAATCCACTGCTGATCATGTCACATATTACATCATTCATGACATGGTCAGTGACATCACTGATGACATCACTGATGACATCTCAAATGACATCACTGATGACATCAATGATGACATCTCATTTGACATCATTCTTGTGCTAATACGATAAACCTCTTCAGACTCTAATATAACCTTAGATACACTCAGTGTATACAGACACTCACACACTGTCACTCATCCATGGAGTTACTCACACACCTAGTCAGTCATGCAAAGAAACAATCTCACCTCCATTTCTTCAACTATACAGTTATACACACCTTACTTATTCAAACATATACTAACACATATTTACTCTCTTATACAATCCCTGATACAAGTTCACAATGATCCATACAACCACTCACACATTCAGTGGCTCTCATGCACAGTTATTTATATATGCCAACTCTCACATGTACTGTGTTTTACATATGTACTTACTATGACATGTAGCATTGAGATATCCATTCACTCATCAATACACTCATGCACACAGTCAACTGTCCATGTAGCTGTTTCCACATGCACTCTTGAACTCATACACCTAGTGAATCAACTGCTCACACATCTATGCACAGAGTCACACACCTCCCAGCCACCCGTACACAAACTCAATCTCCCATACAAATACTTGGGCAACCAATCAATAACACATATAGCCTCTCGTATAGCTAATGATCAACACATGCAGCAGTTTACATCACAACAGACATAATGATGCACAAATTAAGACAGTTTAGTCACTAACCCATGCATTCAGTGAGACACATTTAATCACTCACTCATACAGTCAGTCACGCACCTACTAAATCCTTCATCCAGACACTTATACATCCACTCATTCTTCAATATGTAAGACATATTTTAACTTTACAGAAACATACAGTCACTGGATGTTGTCATCAGTGATGTCATCAGTGATGTCATTTGAGATGTCATCAGTGATGTCATCAGTGATGTCACTGACCATGTCATGAATGATGTAATATGTGACATGATCAGCAGTGGATTGCGGGTGCGCGATATATAGTTAGTGCAACTAACTATATATGGAATTTCAATGGTTTTGTGTGAGTAAAATAAGGTTTTTTAAATGCTAATTCCTAACTATATATGGTCTATAACCTATGGTTTTTTCAGTGAATTTTCAAGGTTTTGTAAATGCTAATTCCTAACTATATATGGTCTATAACCTATGGTTTTGTCAGTGAATATATATATATATATATATATATATATATATATATATATATATATATATATATATATATATATATATATATATATATATTACCTACTGGCGGTCGCCAGTAGGTATATATAGTTAGGATTTTTTCTCTATGGGATTTTTGAAAATTCTATGTCTAATAACTTTGGCGTTTGTGGACGGAATTGGCTGAAATTTTCAGGAAAATGGCACATTTTGTTTCTGAGCAGCCCTTGAAAATTTGGGGGGGGTTTGTCAAGGGGGGGCCGAGAAAAAAGGGGGGTCCCAAAACGTGTTTTTAACATTGAGTTTTCCATAGGGCGGTTGGCCTCACTTTTAGCCCGAACGGCTGAATGGATTTGCATGAAACTTGGCAAAATTGTAGGGACTGGTAGCCCGATGTGCCTTTTGTAGGTCTCAATATATGTGCTACAGTGGATTTTGAGAAATTAACGTTTAAAAAAAGATATATATCTGTAACAGCGGACCGGGCAGCGCTCCAGGACGCGTACTTTTCGCGCAACGGAGCTTTGTGAAGCGAAGCTGATTGGTTCTCCGGCGTCTGTCAACATTCCAAACAGTCCGTAGCGGCCGCCATCTTGTCTCTCGGTAGGATCGAGAGACAAGAGGAGGCGAAAGCGAAGGGGCAAATGACCATAAGGGGGAATAGTAGATCCTCGCTGACCCCCTAGGTTTGATGTGGAGGTTTTAAAAGGGCCCCGCGGGGCAAAAAAAATAAAAAATAATAATAATCGAACGGCTGAATGGATTTGCACGAAACTTGGTAAAATATTAGGGACTGGTAGCCCGATGTGCCTTTGCTAGGTCTCAATATATGTGCTCCAGTGGATTTTGAGATATTAACGTTCAAAAAAAGATAGATATCTGTAACAGCGCTCCGCTTCGCGTAACGGAGGTTTGCGACGCTGATTGGTCATTCTGTCACTGGGCTATAGTTGGGCTACATCTGGCTGATATTTGGGCTACATTTGTTTTTTTTCGTCTCTGGCGGCCATCTTTGGGCTACATTGGGCTACATTGGGCTTCATTGGGCTTCATTGGGCTACATTGGGCTACATTTGGGTTCCAACATATATATAGGCCAATGTAGCCCAATATATATTTTTCAAAGTTAATTTTCATAAAAACCACTGGAGCATATATCTTGAGACATAGCAAAGGCACATCGGGCTACCAGTCCCTACAATTTTGCCAAGTTTCGTGCAAATCCATTCAGCCGTTCGAGCTAAAAGTGAGTCCAACCGTCCTATGGAAATGAAGGAAATGAATGGGTAATTTGTAATTAGCAAATAGCTCATCGCAAACTAGGAATGGTAAAGAATCGCTATTTATTCCTTAAAGTTCGCTATTTAGGAAATGCAAAAAACTTTGATGATACATATGGCGGTTCATCTCTAACAAGATAAGAAGCATAGGGATAGATTTATGATGACTGGCGCATCACCAGGGATGTGTTAGTCATTCTGTGCCGCTGTTCCGTCACCTATGGTGTGCTGCATTTACAATGCGGCGCATCATGGGGCAAAAACAGCACAGATGCGTGATGTATCTGTGCCGTAAAGGTGGCGCATTGCTGGAGTTGTATCGCAAGTGTGATGAAGCTCCAGCAAGGGTCGGGGGTGCCCCTGTCGCAGGGTTTCTGTTCTCACACAGAACTGTGGACAGAGGATTGGAACCTCGGCGAATTAGGGTGTCCCAAAACTCACCTTAGTAATCAAAAACCCTTAGCAAGCTAGGTACAGTGTCACATTGGATATAACAAACTCTCAATGTTTAGACAATCCAGAATATGAACTTATAGTACCTCAGGATACGTTGAACTCATGAACAGTCGGTCGTTATATATTTCTTAGAAACCAGAACATGGAGTTAAGAAGAACACATGTGTATTTGAAATGTTTATTTACTAATGCCGTCTTCTCAGGCGTAGTATCTTAGATAATACAAGTACACATATTATCAGTAGCAAAATTACCAGCATAGTTACTAGTACATAAAAAGCGAATGGTGACAGTATGTTAACATGCTGTAAATGAATAAGAGTTAGCAACACTTATAAGCAGCCGCGGGCCGTGGAGGGAGTTACGGTGGGGCAGGGAGGCGGGGAGGGGGAGGGGCAGGGTGGAGAGGGCTCCACCCTGCTTCTCCCCCTCCCCGCCTCCCTGCCTCACCGTAACTCCCTCCACGGCCCGCGGCTGCTTATATCTCACCCTCCCTAATACACATATTATATTATTTGCTAAGAAGGTCTCTTTGTGTAGGTTTAGGGCGTGCCCATACTTTAGTGTCTTAGATTTGAAGGAATCACATCAGCATACACCAGCTCTCTCTTCATGTGAACCGCATCAAGTGTTGTGTATGTGTGTTCGGCAAAGCAATATAAAACCCGCCTCATGCCCAGAATTGGCAGAAGTTGCACTTATGTTATGAGTATGAAGTCGTGGAGATCAGACCTCATAACAATTCTGTATCGTGTTGTTCTTGAAACTTTAGCACTCGCTGTACAGATATAGTTTAACAAGCAAAGCAGATAGTAGAGCAATAACATATTATTCTCATGTAAACCACGATGAACTACTAGGTTGAAAGCTAAAGCAACAACTAAGTGTCGTGTGCAGAAGTTGCAAAAAAGGAAAAATGGCGTTTAAACCGATAATGAGCCCATGCTAACTTAACACGGTGTAAAGATATCCAGGACGTAGATGACACCTCCCCATGATCCGGAAACGAACTGAATAAGATAATAGAAGTGCCATCTCATGAGAGCAGATTGCAAGTTTATATGTGGACGGTCCGCAAGGTAAAGCATTAAAAACTAGGAAAATGTAATGCTAAAGAAAAATAAAACAGCCAAGTACTTTATCGAGTCTTAAGCCAATAGGCAAGGTAAATAATAAAAACTTGACAAATAAGTCAATGAATTGTCAATGAAATGCTAGTACTCAGCATATCAAACATGAAAAAGGTCTATGACATAACTGTGTATGCAAAATAAGCTGCAACAGCCTCCAATAGGAAGTCACCGTCTTCATCCGAAAACAGTTCAGCCATCCAATTTAAAAGCGGAAAAGAACATACGTGCTCTCCCAGCACCGGATCCTCTATCACCATCAGAGGACAGCTCGGTGGGTTTTCAAGAAAGCTCTGTTCCAAGAAAGACTGTGTTGCCGCCAGTAAATTCCAGGGACCAATTAGTCCATGCATCAATGCCACAGCCATAATCCTTTCGCCAGGACAAACCAACTCGTGAGTAATGATAGGAGTCATCAGCTGATTAAAGTCGACGTCAGGAGAAACCGGTCCGCAGAGACACAAATCAATGGCCCAATCGAAATCACAGGTCAGGCAGTGAAATACAGGCTGGACACAGGTGAAGTAGGAGAATCGAAAAGATAATCCATATGCCGTGCTTAATATCGCCAACGGCATTGTGCCATAATATTCTAGCATGCGATTGCGGAACAGTGTCAGCAGCTGCAGGGCGGGAGGTTGCATAGGAGGGACATCCATATTTAAAAATGTAAAAAAGCACAAGAGCGTCCGCTGGTAATGCAAGTAAAAATGGCAATCCACGAAGCAGAGTGGAAAAAATACAATGAAAGAAAGTAGGGATGACTCGAAAGATTTTCTCAAATGAAGTCACGAGACCACTGGTAACAACTTTAAAAAAGTGCGCCAGGGCCTTTGTGGAGGATGCGTTAGAGATAGTCCGAACCATCTTGCTGAAATGGAAAGGCAAATCTGAATTGAAAAGGGTCTGCACCTCTGTACGGGTGTTCGCTATGTGAAGCACGAAAGTTTCACGGGCCGAACTCAAGGCCACCTCTCTCTGAGACAAAAGAGCTCTTATTCTTGCCATGCCGTTGAAATCTGCTCCCAAGGTTGGTATTTGTGGCGAGATTGAAAACTCCCTATGTTCATGTGTGGGAGGAAATAGAACATTTCTGCAGCAAATAACCCGTTCACTTACTGTTACGATAAAAGGAATACTTTTAATTAACCCAGATCAATCTTCATTATTGAGCATCAAATAACTACCATTTTCCAACAACTTGAACGTGGGGATGATAGCAGGAACTGGCGTGCCTTGCAACATGCAAGCCATATTTGGTCGGTGTTTGTTGCATGAACCGTGTAACTGTATGTGCCTACACATTAGTGAATGATCTGGCGTCTCAGTGCATTCCTCTCCATTCAGATAAACTTCTTGATCATCTTTGAAACATCTGTATGTGTATGGAAGCGACCAGACCTCATGAAGAAAAGCACTACCTAAAGGTTCATAACGACCTATTGGTATATATTTCATACAATTTGAAAACTTATATAAAGCAAAAGGCAGCGTTATTAAACCGTGGATAAGGCACGTTGCCAAAAAACCCGCAATCCTCTGCTGATGATGTCACTGAGCATGTCATGAATGATGTAATATGTGACATCATCAGCAGTGGATTACGGGTAATAGTATCTCTAGTTTACTCCCCTATAGCTGTCTTTCTTTTAACATATGTGTCTGTTTCCTTCCCTTATACTTACTGTTTTTGGTTCGCTTCCGGTTCGCGTACCGGCGAGCGAACTGGGAAGCGAACTAAGAGAAATAGAGGTTGGCACAGTTCCAAATATTGTACCAATTTTTTAATAACGGGGAGGTAGTTCTGAAAAGAACTTTTTTTTTAATTGTTTTTGTTGTTTTACATTTTTTTTATTATTTTTCGGAACATTTTTTTACTTTTTTTTAATTTTTCTGAACAGTTTTATATTTTTTTGGGTTTTTCTTGGAGGGGGCAATGAAAACGATTCATTGTAAAGGGCTCAACAGGAGCAACAAAACAAAAAAAAAGTATTTATTATTTTGGGCGTTTCGTACAAACTTGCATATGATAGTCAATAGCTCTGTTGATCAGAGTGATGCTTCTTTCTCCGTAGCAAATGAATCCATCGCAAAATACGCAGGTGTGTTTTACTTCACCAAATCTCATTTGTATATTTGGCACCATCTCCCTGCCCTCTGGTCCCGTTACTTCCGGTACAACAGATCTTCTGGCCATAATAGGGAGATTATCTAGGTCGTTCCGAAACTGTGCAGCACTGTAGTTGTTAGGATGCCCCCTAGTCATATGGCGATGCATTGTGTAGTTTCCGAAACTGTATTTTTTCTCGGTTCCTCTGGACAGTCTATCTTGACATATAAGGCAAGTTACGTATCTTGCATTTACTTTTTTCTCACCTTTGGGAATTTAAAAAAATTGCCAAATGAAGTTTTCTTTCCGGTGAGACGTCCTGGGCTCCTCAGGCAAAAACTGCCTCTCTTCGTGCTCGTCGTCCTGTTCCTCTTCTTCCTCTTCTTGTTGAATTATAACTTGAGCAGGTGGTCCACTCTTCCTTGGATGTGGTGGAGGTGGTGGGGAAGCACCAGCTGAAGCTACTAAAGAAGCCATTGCTCAGTGATCACAAAGGGTCTTTCTCTCACAATGATGAAAGTCAGAGTGAGGAAAGAAGGAGGGATTTTCATCATTTGGGAAAAACAAGAGTTCTCAACCAATGAAAAGTGTTCATTTTAGATTATATGACCTAGTCTTACATCATTAGGAAACCAAAAGTGAAATGAACCAATGAAAAGTGTTATTACCAAGTCACATGACCTGCTGTGTTTACGTTAAGCGCTTTGCAGGGCCTCCCGGTTTGCTTCCAGAAACCTGCGCTTTGCGACTCGGTTCGCGTACCAGTTCGCTAACGTAGCACGTCATATGACGTATCACGCGACAACGTGAAACGTCATGCGGACGGGAGGCGTCACGATGTTGTTTTGTAACGCGGCAGTTGCGGTAAAGAAACGTTTACCGGCTCGCGGTCTATTTCGCGGCATCAAGGTCAGCTAACGGGAAGCTTCCCGATTCGCGAAGCGGGAACGAAGAAAAAAAAATATTAAAAAAAAAATTATTCATAAACATATAAAATATATTTTTGGATTTAATGAAGAATACATTTTACAGCTACAGATATTAGCTGTTAAAAAACCAATGAAATTCACTGAAAAAACCATAGGTTATAGACCATATATAGTTAGGAATTAGCATTTACAAAACCTTGAAAATTCACTGAAAAAACCATAGGTTATAGACCATATATAGTTAGGAATTAGCATTTACAAAACCTTATTTTACTCACACAAAACCATTGAAATTCCATATATAGTTAGTTGCACTAACTATATATCGCGCACCCGCAATCCACTGCTGATGATGTCACATATTACATCATTCATGACATGGTCAGAGACATCACTGATGACATCACTGATGACATCTCAAATGACATCACTGATGACATCTCACTTGACATCAATGATCACATCACTGATGATATCATTCATGTGATAATACAATGCATCTCCTCACACTCTAATATAACCTCTATTACACCCAGTGTTAAATAGAGAGTATAATTTTTGAAACCATTGACACACCAATACTAGTTACTACATACGCACTCACTGATTCCTATGTCTACACACACATTCACTCATACAATCATTCATACATACAATCACTCATCTTTACAACACTATCATATGCACTCATACACCTATACAGACACTCACACTCTGCCACTCATCCATGGAGTTACTCACACACCTAGTCAGTCCTGAAAAGAATCAATCACACTTCCATTTTCTCATCTATACAGTTAAACACAGAACACCTTACATTTTTGAAACATATACTAACACATACTTACTCTCTTATAGAATCACTGATACAAGTACACATTGATCTGCACAGAGTCACACACCTCCCAGCCAGCCATACACACACTCAGTCTCCCATACAAATACTTGTGCAACCAATCAATAACCCATATAGCTACTTATATAGCTACTGATCAACACATGCAGCAGCTATATATGGTCTATAACCTATGGTTTTTTCAGTGAATATATATATGTATATATATATATATATATATACATACATATATATATATATATATATATTCATTGAAAAAACCATAGGTTTCACACATTATAGTTAGCTAAACATTTCTCTCATACAAAACCTTTGAAATTCCTCCGTTATGGTTAGCTCAGCTAACTATAACTTGCGCCCCCGAAATGCACTGCTGATGACGTCACATATTACATCACTCATGACATGGTCAGTGACATCACTCATGACATCACTGATGACATCTCAAATGACATCCCTGATTACATCACTGATGACATCATCCAGTGAATGTGTGTCTTTCTGAAAAATATTTTTTATATTTGTATATCTAAAGGTTGATGGAAGAATAAATGGGTAAATAAGTGTCTAAATGGATGTTTTTTTGTAAAATTGATTGTATAACTGACTTATTAGGTATATCTTAGTGAATAGGTGTACTAGCGAGTAATCTGTAAATATTTAAATATCTGTATCAGTGTCTCACTTTGTATATAAGTGGCTGTATGGGTTGATGAGTATCTACATGAGTGTGTATATGGGTTATTGGTTGGTTTTTTGAGTACCAAAATGTATTACTTAGCACACAGATGCATGAATGACGGACTCACTGTTTGTATGTGTTTTGAAGACAGTATGTGTGCAGGACTGTATGGGTGGATGAGTGTGTGTATGGGTGTGTTAGTCGGTCAGTGAATAACTGTCTCAATAATATCTTTATGAGTAACTACATATGTTTTAAACTAGTATATGTGAGTATTAATGTATATAAGTGAGTATATCTGAGAGCGAGAAATTCTAAGACTTCCTGTATAAATAAGTATGTATTTCTATAAGTGATTGTTTAAGAGAGTAAGTATGTCTACGATTCTGTAGAAGTTAGTGTAGTGGTGGGTGTATAGCTGCATATGCAAGTAAATGGATATTTGATAGTTTATTTGCATGTGTGAGTATGTGTGTGTGAGTAACTCTATAGATTAGTGTCGGTGTATAACAGGATATATAGGTGTATCAGTACATATGATGAGTGAGTACATCTATGAGTGACTATATAGAACAGTTGGTGAATGAGTGGATGTGTATGTAGATTTTGGGATTACTCAATAGGTTGTTCTAACTGGAATGGTATCTCCATTTTTTTGAAAATTTTAGTTTCTATTTTTGATCGTGTGTATCAAAGGTTATATTACAGTGAGAGGAGGTCTGCCACAAGGATGATGTCATCAGTGATGTCATCAGGGATGTCATCAGTGATGTCATGAGTAATGTCACTGACCATGTCATGAGTGATGTAATATGTGACGTCATCAGCAGTGCATTGCGGGCGCGCAAGTTATTCAGGAATTTCAAAGGTTTTGTATGTATAACACAGCTCCAGCAATTCTCTTGGGGCCCTATGCTCACAATGCTGTATAAATCCTTACACCTGCTTCAAGCACGTGCAAGGTTTTGACGCAGCATAAGCTCAAAACTCACTGAATAAAATGTTATACATTTCACTCAGTCACTTTTACGAGGCCTTGCTGCACCCCCTTCTGCCCAAGAAAGCCTCTTCTGGCGCAGCGCTTTACAATGTAATACACCCTCCAGATGCATCACATTGTTAATAGCACACACCATGGCACATCTTTTGCACCACTGCTGTGTCACAAAAGTGACGCAACGGCTGTGTAAAAGAGGCACAAGGGGATTGTAAATCCGCCCCTAACACATACAAATTCACCCAGGCACTTTCACCAGCAGCGCAAATTGAAGCATACACTTGTAACATATTTATGTACATATGATGCATTCAAGTGCTTCGGACATACTACAGTATACTATAGATAAACACCTTATAGATATATGCTGTAGCAGTTCCTTATAGTTCTGCACTTTCACATTCTCCATACAGTAGTAACATATTCATTCATTCATTCATTCATTTATGAACTACACATTCATTCTAACAAACTTTTACACACTACCATAGAAATATAGTTCTTTTTTTGACCAGTGAAGGTAGTTCTAAAAAGAACTGTTTTTTTTCTTTTGTATTTTTTTGTGTTTTCTCAACAAATTCCAAGCGGAACAAAAGAATGAAAAAAAGAACAACTAATGTCGAGGACAGCAATGATCCTGCATCCTGCGTTTCATCAAGTCTATAGACTGTTCCCCATAACACAAAAGTTTATTGCAATAAATGCATAGAATTTTAACTTTAGCAAAGTCAGAATCAATTTGTGGGTGTGGACTGCTTGCTGAAAATGCTGCTGCTGCAGTTGATGTGCTTGGTGCAGTAGCAGGTGGATTCTCGTGCAACCTCCGTCTTGCAGCTCGAGCAAAGTTCTTGGGGTGCAAGTTCTTCACGTGTCGCACCATATTTGCTGTGCCAAAGGAGTATTTTTAACATGGATCACCCCTTGAAAGAGTTGTTTGGCAAATTTTACAGGTTACTTTTGGAGCATTAACCTTTTTTTGACCTTCTGGAAAAGTGAAAAACTTCCAAATTAGAGCTTCTTTCCTCTTCTTTGGACGTTCTTCATGAATGAAATCTCCCTCTGAAGAACTGCTGGAAGATGACTCCATTGCTCTTATTATGATGATCTTCCTTCTATTTGAGAAAATTCTCAGAACAAATGCTTCTTCTTTGAAAGTCAAAGTCGAATAATTATAATGGGACGGAACTTTCAACAGTCGCAATAGGAAAAGTTATGAACCAATCAAATCTCTACTTTTAAAGTCGCATGGCTATGCATACGCTTATGATGTGCTTGCGCAGCTCTTTCAATATGAGTACGCATGATGTTCTACCGCGATTTGTGTAATTCTTTTTTAAAGTAATATATGTCTGCCCTTAGTATGTACATTAAATACATACATGTTTTAAACCAAGTAGAAACATTGACCCTTTCGCTTACAGAACGCCGTACATGACGTCACACCGAAGCTTTAATGCGACGCATAACGTCAAAGCATATTTGTACCGTATGCGCGGGTACACGCTGAGTATGATGAGCAGTACAAACTATGGTGCGATCACCCTCTCAGTGACAAATCACAGCTCAGGGCGCGCTAAGGAGAATGATTAGAAGTGCTGACTCATTGCAGATCCGATTATGGGCCTGCCTCTGCGCACATGATAACACCACCCCCATCTCTCTCTGTTGTTAATTATCGCCACTTTAGCGACACTTTCCTGCGGCTAAAGCGGCGATAATGGGCTTGATAATATGCTCTTGTGAATTCCCATAGTAGCCCAGGTTAACACCAGAACCTGGACTGCTATGGGAATTCACAACACCATATTATCAAGCCCATTATCGCCGCTTTAGCTGCAGTTCCCTGCCACTGAAACAGCGATAATTTTATCGCCGTTCTTGATAATATGCCCCGTAATGCTTCAGCTCATTTACTAACATCTACATAACTCTAAACTCTAATTTTCTTTTTTCTTTTGCAGATTACCAATCGGACACCTTTTGGAATCCATTTCACAATTTGTTTATAACATTGTTTACGTTATTTTTCCAGTTCTAATATAGTTATAATTGAGTTTCATTTATATTTATTGTTTAATAGATATTCAAGACTGGGATTGAAAACTACTGAGTTCTAACTAACAGATATAATAAAAACAATGGTGAGAAACTACTAAAATGGCTGTGGACGAGGAACGTAATCAACGTTTGGCGCCTCGGCACTACCTTTCAAATAAATATATTAAAAATATGACTATTAATACTGTACAAAAGTACAGCAACGGATGACACGCACAATCCGGGAAAAGAAAGCGACAGATTTACTAACTGATATAAAGAAAGGTTTGCTTGTTGAACTTGAAGAAAAAGAAAACGTGGGCTTTGAAACAACGCTGAGCATACGAAGAGAGTACAACTGCTACACCAAAAAAAAGGAAAGCTTTACATACTATCATAGAAATGAAGGAGCATATTATCAACAAAAGGCAAAACATTATCGCCGCTTTTATCGACAGGAAACTGCCGATATAGCGGCGATAATGTGCTTGATAATAGGCCCTTCTAACTTCCCATAGCAGCCCAGGTTCTGGTGTTAACCTGGGCTCCTATGGTTATTCACAAGGGCATATTATCAAGCCCATTATCGCCGCTTTATCAGCAGTTTCCTGACGATAAAAGCGACGATAATGTATCGCCTTTTGTTGATAATATGGCTCATTGCTCTTTTTTTGACCAGTAAACTTCCGTGCATATTATCAAGGACCGGTGTTAAAATTATCGCCATTTTATTGGCAGGAAACTGCCGATAAAACGGCGATAATGAGCTTGATAATACGGCCTTGTTATTTTCCCATAGAAGCCCATGTTAACACTAGAACATAGGCTTCTTTGGCAATTAACAAGGACATATTATCAAGCCCACCCTCCCAACATTAATAAAAAAATCTTCAGACAATGCAGGTACCCGCAGCTGGAAGGTCATTTTACATATCACTGCCCCAGAAAGGTGGCGTTCCCCGTGACGTGTACGGAGAGAGAGAGAGAGAGAGAGAGAGAGCTCAAAACATTTTTTTTTTTTTTTTTAAAGACCCGAGGGGTGCCATTCAGTAAGACTGCGGGAAGTAGGGCCGTAACCCCTCCCCCGCATACTTCAAAATTAAAACCAGAGGAGTGCCGTTCCTCAGTGCTCGGGGCACCTTACAAGCCCCCATTATGCAGAAAAATTGCCCCCGAACGGCTGAACGGAATTACACGAAATTTGGCAGAGAGGTAGAGTTCTGTTCGCAGATTGTGCTTTTTGTTAAATGGTGTAAATCCGTTCAGTAGTTTCTGAGAAAATTGCAAGTAAAATCATTCGATATCTAGAGCCGGAGTTCAGCACGCGTACTGAAATCTGTTCAATTACGAGCACGATCTGCATGCTGATTGACTGTGAACTGTCTGTCAACACTCGAAACCAGGAAGTGTGTGCAGCCATCTTGTGCCTAGCTAGAACCGAGTCACAAGAAAACAGTAAAACAAAGTTCAGAAATAAGGGAAGGGGGTAGGGTAGAGACATTCTGACCCTCTAGGCTTGCTCAGGGAGTCGTACATGGATGTTTAGGCTCTATTATTTTTTTTTTTAAAGAAAAATCGTGGCGTACGCATATGGAAATACGTAGAATTGCGAGCAGGAGCTGCATGTTGATTGGCTGGCAATACTCCAAACCAGGAAGTGTTGTCAGCCATGTTGTTTGTCGGGAGAGCACCATATGCTGAAGTGTCGCAATGCCGCAATTTGGTTTCTAGCATGAATTTGGAATTAACCACCGTTGTCTCCCATAGTGATGCAATGCCCTTAAAAGCATTAAACAAAGGGTGCAGCCTGCTCACATGAGCTATATTCAAGAGCGAGAATACATCGCGGGTTGAATTGTCAATAAAGTTTTATGGCATAAATTCAGGCAGAGCATGCTCACTGGAGCTGTACACAGGGAGTGCCTAAAGCGCGGCATGGGTTTTTCACCTTTTTTAAATGAACCATTTTGCAAAGCGATTGTAATAAGCACCTTGTTTTATAATCAAAGCAAAATGTATATTAATTAGACCTCTGCTCAATGTAATTGTAAATATGAGTAATGATGAGTAATATGAATAATGATTTACAATGTTAACCTTTGAAATGTTGACACGAACTACGAGTCTGTTTTTCATGTCTATTGACATGTAGTTTTAAACTTACGCTATTGAATGTTTCAAAATGGCCGCTTTTTGCAATTTCATTTGTCCAGTGAGCAAGACTGCTTGGCAGTCGAAACGCGTTTGGCAGCGGCAAAATAAAAGATTTATTACCGTACACAGCATCGTCATTTTTGGAGTTCATATATTGAGACTCAGCTCGAGGAGTCTCCACAGACGACGCAACTCTCGGTAAGGAGGGGCAGCGGATGCTCGAGTAACACGCCGTTATATAGATATATATATATATATATATATATATATATATATATTATATATATATATATATATATATATATATATATATATATATATGTATATCCATGTAAATATCTATAAATATATATATATATATATAGTTTTTACAACCACATGAGACAAAATATCTACAACAAAAATATTGTATACAAAAAAATCAATAAAACATTAAAAATAGACAGGAATAACAATGATACCCCCAAAAAAGATTCAGTGCCCTAAGTACTATTGTTCAGGTTGAAAAAAGTGGTTGCAATTTGCGACCAGTCTGTTTGCACCCAGAACCTTATTTTGTGAACTAACCGAAGTACTTATATGTCATTTCGCAAAATAAGGAATTGGAGTGGGTCCCAGACTGACCTACCTAATTAATAATGTTTAACTTGTTTGCAAATTCCTTAAAGTGAACAAGGCAGCTATTTTAAAAAAAGTTTTAATTTTTCAGACGTCCTCTGGAGTACTGCCTACTCCCCCCAAAACTGGTAGCCCAATTCACTAGTGAGAATAGATCCACAGGGGACCCCTTCCCTTTTGTGAATAAGTGAAAACCCCCATCTTGAAAGTCTGTACATTTCAGTGGCTAAAAACCAAACTTTCAGTTGCAAACCACTGATACTTCTAGTATTGAACCTCAATATGGAAGATACCACACCTCAATCCCTTCTGTGATTCATACATCTACATATTAAAACTAATTTTAAAACTTTACACGGAGCAAAAATATTAAGTATGTAGTACTCCAGTAGTACTACTTTACATACTCTCACATGCTTTTCACATACCTTAGTGGAGATATTTGGCTACACCAGTTCTATCTCTTTTGTGTGGAGTTCTCTGTCACAAGTGTGGTGAACACTGCACGTGGGAGGGGGAAGGGGTAGTGGGAGGAGAATGTCTAGTATTAAATGGGAAAATGTAGAGGAAAATTAAAAAGGGGTTTGTGGAGGTACATGCAAATATTAAGACATATACACAAAATAGTTAGACAATTGCTCTTCATCAAAGTTACACCTGCATCTACAACTACGGTACTACTGACAAAACAGGTTCAAATCTACTCCAGTGAAGCACTGAAGTAAGTCAAGCACCACATATGGCCACATATGGCCTATATTTGTACTGCAACACACTTTCATAGAAATCAATGGAGAGACAGAAAATATCAAGGACAATATTTTTTAATGTTAAAAAATATGCATATTTTTTATTTTGTTTTTTGTTTTAAATTAAACCAACCAAATTAAGGTAAGCTACAAGTAATACAGAACACAATATTATTGCAACAAGGTATCAATCACATTCAACATACCTGCTGCTTCGAGTGGGAAAGGCAGTGAAAAGTCAGAACTCCACCACACACAATATCCACCAATATTACACATGAAGCTCACATAAGAAAGCAAGACACACACCATGCCACCATGCCGATGAATATCTTTGAGGCCTTGCCCCACGATTTGAGCAACAATTATTTGAGAAGGAGAGACAGCATCTACAAGCCCAGGTGAAAATGTTTACAACATTAACCATTCTCACACAGGCTGCCCACATAAGAAAACAAGACTTAGGCAATCGATACAAAAATTCACCATGTCAGTCTATATCAGACTTTGATGATTGCCTCTCATTTTGGGGAACAATTATTTGAGGCGGAGAGACAGCATTTATAGGCTGAGGATGACCATCTTTTTCATTTTCATGGAAGCAGTCATTGCCAAGTCTGAACCTTGATATGGCTGCAGACTGGAAGCAGGAGCTCTCTTCATCTAAAGTCCACTACCAGGCTATCCCTGCACATGTTAGTAAGTGGGGACACTGTAACCAACTCAATGGCTAACCAATTATGCTGCTTGCGACAGGTAATGAGATGTATCACCAGCTGAGTACACCAGTTTAACACCATGCCACATTCACTGTTGGAGAGACAAGGGGTGGCAAGGAACGTTTATGCCATTGCCTACTTTCCTAAGGTGTTATGTGTCATAAATTACACCTACATGGCACTTCACACACTCCTTGCCAAAAAAACAGAGGAAGCGACCCCTATAAATTTATTTTACAGGGAGAGGGTATATGAAAGACTACAAAAAATACCTTGTCCCTGTCATTTCTTGTTCTACAATCAATGATTGCTTTTAGAAGGCAAGGATCACCTCTTTTGTGGTACATCAGGTTAACTGGCATTTAGGCAGAAAAAACCAGACAAAATGTTTTTTCTGCCCAAATGCCAGTTAACCTGATTGTAGGAGAGTAGGGTCTGCTATCCTATGGTCACCCCAAATTTTTGCTTTTTGCTTCACTGGTTTATGACTTAATGTGGCTGTGGGCCTGCTAATCAGACCCACAGCCTGCTGTTCTCTCTCTAAATGAATGCCAATGCACTCTAGTTGCATTACGAATTGGAACTGGTTCACCTTATAGGCCCCTGTAACAGTGTACCCAGGGCATAGGTGTTTCCAAGGCCTACCAGGGGCTGCAGCACGTATTGTGCCACCCCTGGCCTGGCCTCCATATTTGACACAACTGGCTGATCACTCAGCTGGGGTAAGTCGGTGTAATCACCCCTTACTTAGGTATAGTATGCCTGTACCTAACCTAAAATGGACACATATGTTTCTATCAGCCACTCCTATGGAAGGCCTCATCAATCCTGGAGGAAGAGTGCTTGGAAATATGTGAGATGGTGCTCTAGCATGAGTTGAGCCTGTCTGCAGTTTTCGGAACCACTTCCTGTAGCTGTTCCATAATACTGCCATACCATATACTCTTAAGTGCATTATAATCCTTGCGGTTATTTGCTAACTTTGGTTTGGCTTTATCAAAACATGTCGAGTAAGGTGTCATATGAATTGGAATACTACCCCCTCGCCAGTTCTGGCGACGGGGGTAGCATTCCACCCTTCTAGAGGGACACGACATGTACATAACCTGAACCCCGGTTAAAGTTAAACTAGAGCCTCAGCATCACAAAATGGATGCTGCCAACACAGACACAAGTCTGACCTCCTGCTGCTGGGAGTCCTTCCAGCGAGGGAGGCTTGGACAAAGGGTTTCCTGCCTTGGGAGGTGCTAGCACCACCCCAGACAGGATTTTGTGTATTGGGTAGGACAGGGCTGAATAGAATGAGACATGCCTGGGGCACACAAGTTGTCCCTGTGCATATCCCAGTTCAAACCGGTGCTGGGGCTCTCCAGCCCCAGTCTTGGCGTGAAGCTGGACAAAGGAAAGGGGGTGTAACCACCCCCTTCCTGGTCCCACCCAGAGGAGGGACCTAGCAGGTAATCCGGCCCCTAGATTTGGAATAAGAGTAGGAGCTGTGTCCCAAGACTTCCATCATCCTGAACTCGACTTGAAACTAAGAAGAAAACTGGACTTCGACATTCTGCTGAACAGAAGAGTGAAGAGAATCTCCCTTGTGGCCAAGGAGTGACCACCCTGTGAATACAGGCACCAACCAGCAACTTGACGTCTGCTTTGCCGCCGCCTCCCGCCAGAGCCTGAGCCCAGAGCCCAACAAGACCTGAATTCCCAGACATCTTACAGCCCGATCCACAGTCCCTGAAAAGAAGAGACCCGTGGAGGCATCGAGAGACGTGGGACCGGCCATCTTGAAAGACCCCCGAGAAGTTGACTGTGCAGCACCCGAGGCTCCCTCGATGCTGTGCTCTGGGGTTTGAGAAGCCCCACCACCGAGCAACATTTGCACTGAAGATCAGCCCCCCAGCATCTCCACGATCTGCGTGGGGCCCTTTTGCACTTTGCCACTTGACGCATCATCCCGGTCACTTGCCATGCGGCTAGTGGCCACCTTGGCGACGAACTCCACAATCTAAACTGCTGGTCTAGTTGCTCCAGACTGGCCCTCACTCCTGTAAAAAGGAGCAGCACCTCTGACCTTGCTGGTCTGAGAATTAAGCTTTCTTCACTTCCTGCGTGGCTTGCATTAGCCAAGGCCTGTTTGCTCCAATCAAGTTGCCGACACCCCCATCAGCTAGAGCCTTTGTGGGACAGCTCGTGATCGACTCCTCGATGTCCTAGACCTCTTCGTGTCTACGTGGCTGCGGAGACAAACTGCACCTCATCGCCTGTTTGCACCCGACATCGCCTGGTCCCATCCTGGTTCCTCGCCAGTCACTGGCTAGTGACTTCTGAACATTGTCCCCTCTGCTTTCAGGTCTTCACATCTTCGATCCAACCTGGGATCACACCAGACACTTCTCGCCTGGACGCCTGCAGCATCTTCATCCTCAGGCACCTTCAGACTGCGTGACGAAACCCGACATACTTTGGCACCTATGCACCCGCTTCCTGTGGGTGAGGTAACTTACTAACGCCTGTGTTCTTACACTTGTACACTCCTCTAGTGCCTAACTCTAAAGTTTGGTAGTCCTAGTCCAGTCGGAAGACTCCTTTTGCAGTAACTTTGTAACTTTTACGCACCATTGACTTTGCATTGGTGCATGCGTGCACTTTAAGCACTGCACCCGAGTCCCGCGGGCCTTTCCCGACTTCTTCACTGTTAGTCCCGAACAGCTCCAGCGATTCCCCAGGCCCTAGGCCAATTTCCTTTCAGATTGGTGGTTCTTATACCACTATTTTAGTATATGATTTAAGTGGCCCCTAGGGCTCATCCATATTGTGCAACTTTTGTGTATTTAAACTGTGTTTTGTTTTAACGCATTTGCTTCTGTGCTCATAAAGAGTATAAGGGATATTTGTAGTAAATAAATATATATATATTTTCAATATATATCTGTGTGGTGTCCTTTCATTTGGTATTCAAGGGGATTGTGTATGGTAAAACAGCTTGCTTCACATGCCTTTACAGAGTTTAGCCTAAGACTGCTTTGTCCACGCTACTAGGATAGCTGGTCTATAAGGTTGACTTACAACCAATCATCATAAGGGTTGATTGACATGGTACAAGGTGATCACTAGAACTAGTGAGCATCATATACCAGGCCAACTTCTCACATTGGTGAGCAGCGGTTGGGATTTGAGCTTGCTGTTGTTTTACCATTACAATCTTTGGAGAGTATCATTTGAAAGATCATACAGGTACCTGTTAGGTACATATAAAACAAGACTAGTATACTTAAGTTCTACTGAACTTAGTTGTTGTAGAGGATAGGGAGTAGCACACCATGACTACAACTACTAGATAGGTTTAGTAGGTAAACACCAGTGTAGGCAACATATCCACCCACACTAGAGCAATGTCTGGAGCAGATGGGTCCACTGGACCTGTCCCTATTGAGAGTGACCCTCCAAGGGCACCATCCAAATTTGCTATGTTAAACTTCAAAGAAATGAGGCAGCTGTGTACCTTAAGAGGTCTCAAGACGGGTCCAGCCCCTACCACAGCACACCTCAGAGAGCTTTTAGACCAGTCTGAAGCTCTAAAGACCTCTAAAACAGACCCCACAGGGAATGTTGAAGGAGGCTCTCCCACTGAAGATGATAATACTGACACCCCTGTCCCTGTTGTCCAGATAGATGAGGAAGACCAGAACACTGGAGATACTCAGCCTGAGGATGAGGAAGAGGAAGAGGAGGAGGAAGAAAGTGATTCTGATGATGAGAGACTTAGTCAGGTGCCAGCCAGAGGGCTTAGCCAGGCTAACTTAAGCCTATTTGGGACTGAGTCGGGGTCAACCCCACTCAGACCCCCAAGTGGACTTAACCAGGAGCAAAGGAGGAGGAGGAATCACTCAGGTGAATCCAATACTTCCCAAGCTTCTAGAGGTTCTCATGGTCACTCCAGAAGGGGGTTGACTAGCCCTCAGAGAAGGGAACATGAGGCCAAAATGAGAGAGGCTGAGCTTAGGATCCAGAAGCAAGAATTAGAAGTTGCCCTGGCCAAAGAGAAACTTGCTAGAGCAAGACAGCCTAGAGAGAGTGGATTAGGATCCACTGGTGGCAGCATTATCCCAAAGGATAACGACAGGTCCTATGACAATAGAAACCTGAGTAAGATTGTGCCCCCCTACAAAGCTGGGGATGATATCCACAAATGGATGACTGCACTTGAGAGGGCCTGCAGAGTACAGCAGATCCCTCAGGAGCAGTGGGCAGCAATCTTGTGGCTCTCCTTTGAAGGTAGCGGCAGAGACAGACTCCTCACAGTTAGTGATGGGGATTCTAGAAACTACCTGGTCCTGAAGAGTGCTCTGATTGATGGGTTAGGCTTAATCACTGAGCAGTACAGGTTAATGTTTAGAGAGACCCAGAAGACACAGACTCAGGACTGGTCTGAATTTGTTGAATGTGCCACTAAGGCTCTGGAGGGATGGTTGCTGGGAAGTAAGGTTACAGACTATGAAGGATTGTACAATTTGCTTATGAGAGAACACATTTTAAATATTTGTCAGAACCAGCAGTTGCATCAACATTTGGTTGACTCAGATCTGACCTCTCCCCAAGAATTGGGAAAGAGGGCAGACAAATTGGTTAGAACCAGAGTTAAGCAAAAGAACCAGAACCAGAACCAGGGTGGTGACCAAAAGAAAACAGACCAGAAGGGTGGGGAGCAGAAAGCTAAAGACCAGAAGTCTTCAACAGGGCCCCAAACTAATACTGAGGGTGGGTCCCAAACTTCCAAGAAGAAGAAGAAAGAAGGTCAAAGAAAACCCTGGTGTAGTACATGTAAAAACACCTCTCACTGGACAAGTGAGTGTAAAAAGGGTGGAGCCCCCAACACTGCAGCCCCTAAGGCACCTGCACCCAATAGTACAATCAGCAGTGTTGGTCCACAAACTAAGGGGGTAGTAGGTATCACCTTGGGAACTGAGGGAGATTCTGGCCTAGTCAGAACCCCTACACAGGCTGATTTGTGATGTGGACATAGATTTGTCCACTACTGTTAGCCCCAGTAATCTGGGCAAGTACAGGCAGACACCTTTGATTAATGAAAAAGTGGCTCAAGCATACAGGGACACATGTGCCAGTGTCACCATGGTGACACCTAGCTTTGTGGTCCCCGGACAATACATACCAGGTGATAATTACCTGGCGACCAATGCCAGCAATGTCACTACTACACATAGTGTGGCACTTGTTAACTTTTCCTGGGGAGGGGTAACTGGCCTAAAAAGAGTTGTGGTTAGTGCTGATCTCCCAGTAGAATGTTTGTTGGGCAATGACCTGGAGAACTCTCTATGGTCAGAAGTTGAGTACAGGACTCATGCAGAGATGTTAGGGATATCATCACATGTCCTTGCTGTGACCAGGTCACAGGCCAAAAAGTGCCTCTCTGAACCTCAGGTCTTGGATCCTGGAACAATGGACCAAGCACCTTCCAAGAAGAAGAACAGGAGGGTAAAGGCTGTGCCTTCCCAACTGCCTACAAGTGAGGATCAGCCTTCACAGGAAGTTGATGTTGAGACCCCTGAAGGAACTGTCCTTGAAGAGCTTGAACCTGATCAGGTTGAGTTTCTGGGGACAGGGGGGCCTTCTAGGGCAAACTTGGGGCAGGCACAGTTAACCTGTCCTTCTCTTGAACCCCTCAGACAGCAGGCTGCTGCTGAGGCTGCTGGGAATGCTCAAGGTGCCCATAAAGTATATTGGGATGATGGGCTCCTTTATTCAGAGGGTAGAGGCCCCAAGCCTGGTACAACCAGGAGGTTGGTCATACCTCTGCAATTTAGGGGCTTCCTTCTAACCTTGGCCCATGATATTCCCTTAGCAGGACACCTAGGCCAGAACAAGACTTGGGACAGGCTTGTCCCTCACTTTCACTGGCCTCACATATCTGAAGATACAAAGGAGTTTTGTCGCTCCTGTGTAACCTGCCAAGCCAGTGGCAAAGCAGGTGGAACAACAAAGGCCCCCCTGATACCACTACCTGTGGTGGGGGTCCCCTTTGAAAGAGTGGGGATTGATATTGTAGGTCCAATGGATCCCACTACAGCATCTGGGCACAGATTCATACTGGTGGTGGTGGACCATGCCACCAGGTACCCAGAGGCAATTCCCCTTAGGACCACAACAGCTCCTGTTGTTGCCAGGGCCTTACTCGGAGTTTTCTCCAGAGTGGGGTTTCCTAAGGAGGTAGTATCTGATAGAGGTGCCAACTTCATGTCAGGATACTTAACAGCTATGTGGAAGGAATGTGGTGTCAACTACAAGTTCACCACTCCCTATCATCCACAATGCAATGGGCTTGTTGAAAGGTTCAACAAGACCCTAAAGGGTATGATCAAAGGATTACCAGAAAAGCTCAGGCGCAGATGGGACATCTTTCTACCCATCCTTCTGTTTGCTTACAGAGAGGTCCCACAAAAGGGGGTTGGCTTCAGCCCCTTTGAATTGTTGTTTGGGCACCCTGTAAGAGGACCCCTGTGTTTAGTGAGGGAAGGATGGGAGTTAACTCTCAGAAAACCCAAGCAAGACATAGTGGACTATGTACTTGGTCTCCGCTCCAGGATGGCTGAGTATATGGAGAAGGCATCCAAAAACCTTGAGGCCAGCCAAGAATTACAGAAAGCTTGGCATGACCAAAAGGCTGTCTTGACTGAGTACCAGCCTGGAGAGAAAGTATGGGTGTTGGAGCCAGTGGCCCCAGCAGCACTCCAAGACAAATGGTCTGGACCCCATACTATCATTGAAAAGAAGGGAGAGGTTACCTACTTGGTGGACCTAGGAACTCCCAGGAGCCCCCACAGGGTGCTCCATGTTAACAGATTGAAGGCATATGTTGACAGGGCAGACCTGGGCTTGCTCATGGCTACAGATGAGGGGCAGGAGGAAGAGAGTGACCCTCTCCCAGACCTGCTGACTCAGAACCCTGAAGATGGCTCAGTTGATGGTGTGGCCTTAGATGGCAGCCTCACTGAACATCAGCAAAATGACTGTAGACACGTTTTGCAGTCATACAGACATATGTTCTCATTGACACCCAGTCAGACTAACTGGTGTACTCATGTGGTGGACACTGGTGACAGTCTTCCTGTGAAAAACAAGATTTACAGGCAACCTGACCATGTCAGGGACTGTATAAAGACTGAGGTGCAAAAGATGCTGGAATTAGGTGTTCTTGAGCCTTCAGAGAGCCCCTGGGCTAGCCCAGTGGTTCTGGTCCCCAAACCTCACACCAAAGATGGCAAGAGAGAGATGAGGTTCTGTGTGGATTACAGAGGACTCAATGCTGTCACCAGGACAGATGCACACCCTATTCCAAGGGCAGATGAGCTCATAGACAAATTGGCTTCTGCCAAGTATTTGAGCATATTTGACTTGACAGCTGGCTATTGGCAAATCAGGTTAGCTGAAGAGTCTAAAGCCAAAACTGCATTTTCTACCCCAGGTGGGCATTACCAATTTGTGATGATGACCTTTGGTTTGAAAAATGCACCTGCCACCTTCCAAAGGTTGGTGAATCAAGTCCTTACTGGGTTGGATTACTTTTGTGCAGCATATCTGGATGATATTGCTGTCTTCAGCTCCACCTGGGAGGATCACCTGGTCCACCTGAAGGAAGTGCTAGAGGCTCTGCAAAAGGCAGGCCACACTATCAAGGCCACAAAGTGCCAGATAGGGCAGAGTAAAGTTGTATACTTGTGCCACCTTGTAGGTGGAGGCCAAGTTCAACCACTGGAGAGTAAGATCCAGACCATAAAGGACTGGTCCCCTCCAACCACCCAGACTCAGGTCAGAGCTTTCTTGGGCCTGACTGGGTACTACAGGAAGTTTGTTAAGAACTATGGGTCCATTGTGACTCCTCTTAATGATCTGACATCCAAGAAGATGCCCAAAAAGGTTCAGTGGACAGTAAACTGTCAAAAGGCATGTGATGACCTGAAGAAGGCCATGTGCTCTGCATCTATCCTGGAGAGTCCTGACTACTCAAGAGAGTTCATTGTCCAAACAGATGCTTCTGAGTTGGGAGTGGGAGCTGTGCTTTCACAACTTAATGTAGATGGTCAAGACCAGCCCATTGCTTTTATTAGCAGAAGGCTGACCCCCAGAGAGAAACGTTGGTCAGCCATTGAGAGGGAGGCCTTTGCTGTGGTGTGGGCCCTGAAGAAGTTGAGACGATACTTGTTTAGCACTCACTTCAAGATTCAGACCGACCATAAGCCCCTCTTATGGCTTAATCAGATGAAGGGTGAAAACCCCAAACTGCTCAGGTGGTCCATTTCCCTACAGGGGATGGACTTTACAGTGGAGCACCGCCCAGGGACTGACCATGGTAATGCAGATGGTCTCTCCAGGTACTTCCACTTAGAACATGAAGACACAACTGGTCAAGGTTAGTCTAATGTCCCTGCGTTTGGGGGGGTGTAGGAGAGTAGGGTCTGCTATCCTATGGTCACCCCAAATTTTTGCTTTTTGCTTCACTGGTTTATGACTTAATGTGGCTGTGGGTCTGCTAATCAGACCCACAGCCTGCTGTTCTCTCTCTAAATTAATGCCAATGCACTCTAGGTGCATTACGAATTGGAACTGGTTCACCTTATAGGCCCCTGTAACAGTGTACCCAGGGTACCCAGGGCATAGGTGTTTCCAAGGCCTACCAGGGGCTGCAGCACGTATTGTGCCACCCCTGGCCTGGCCTCCATATTTGACACAACTGGCTGATCACTCAGCTGGGGTAAGTCGGTGTAATCACCCCTTACTTAGGTATAGTATGCCTGTACCTAACCTAAAATGGACACATATGTTCCTATCAGCCACTCCTATGGAAGGCCTCATCAATCCTGGAGGCAGAGTGCTTGGAAATATGTGAGATGGTGCTCTAGCATGAGCTGAGCCTGTCTGCAGCTTTCGGAACCACTTCCTGTAGCTGTTCCATGATACTGCCATACCATATACTCTTAAGTGCATTATAATCCTTGGGGTTATTTGCTAACTTTGGTTTGGCTTTATCAAAACATGTCGAGTAAGGTGTCATACGAATTGGAATACTACCCCCTCGCCAGTTCTGGCGACGGGGGTAGCGTTCCACCCTTCTAGAGGGACACGACATGTACATAACCTAAACCCCGGTTAAAGTTAAACTAGAGCCTCAGCATCACAAAATGGATGCTGCCACCACAGACACAAGTCTTACCTCCTGCTGCTTCCAGCGAGGGAGGCTTGGACAAAGGGTTTCCTGCCTTGGGAGGTGCTAGCACCACCCCAGACAGGATTTTGTGTATTGGGTAGGACAGGACTGAATAGAATGAGACATGCCTGGGGCACACAAGGTGTCCCTGTGCATATGCCATGCCAGTTCAAACCGGTGCTGGGGCTCTCCAGCCCCAGTCTTGGTTCGAAGCTGGACAAAGTAAAGGGGGTGTAACCACCCCCCTTCCTGGTCCCACCCAGAGGAGGGACCTAGCAGGTAATCCGGCCCCTAGATTTGGAATAAGAGTAGGAGCTGTGTCCCAAGACTTCAGATCATCCTGAACTCGACTTGAAACTAAGAAGAAAACTGGACTTCGACATTCTGCTGCACAGAAGACTGAAGAGAATCTCCCTTGTGGCCAAGGAGTGACCACCCTGTGAATACAGGCACCAACCAGCAACTCGACGTCTGCTTTGCCGCCGCCTCCCGCCGGAGCCTGAGCCCAGAGCCTGACAAGACCTAGATTCCCAGACATCTCATAGCCCGATCCACAGTCCCTGAAAAGAAGAGACCCGTGGAGGCATCGAGAGACGTGGGACCGGCCATCTTGAAAGACCCCCGAGAAGTTGACTGCGCAGCACCCGAGGCTCCCTCGATGCTGTGCTTTGGGGGTTGAGAAGCCCCACCACCGAGCAGCATTTGCACCGAAGATCAGCCCCCAGCATCTCCACGATCTGCGTGGGGCCCTTTTGCACTTTGCCACTCGACACGTCATCCCGGTCACTTGCCACGCGGCTAGGGGCCACCTTGGCAACGAAATCTACGATCTAAACCGCTGGTCTGGTTGCTCCAGACTGGCCCTCACTCCTGTAAAAAGGAGCAGCACCTCTGACCTTGCTGGTTTGAGAATTAAGCTTTCTTCACTTCCTGTGTGGCTTGCATTAGCCAAGGCCTGTTTGCTCCAATCAAGTTGCCGACACCCCTATCAGCTGTAGCCTTTGTGGGACAGCTCATGATCGACTCCTCGACGTCCTAGACCTCTTCATGTCCACGTGGCTGCGGAGACAAGCTGCACCTCATCGCCTGTTTGCACCCGACATCGCCTGGTCTCATCCTGGTTCCTCGCCAGTCACTGGCTAGTGAATTCTGAACATTGTCCCCTCTGCTTTCAGGTCTTCACATCTTCGATCCACCCTAGGATCACACCAGACACTTCTCGCCTGGACGCCTGCCGCATCTTCATCCTCAGGCACCATCAGACTGCGTGACGAAACCCGACACACTTTGGCACCTATGCACCCGCTTCCTGTGGTTGAGGTAACTTACTAACGCCAGTATTCTTACACTGGTACACTCCTCTAGTGCCTAACTCTAAAGTTTTGTAGTCCTAGTCCAGTCGGAAGACTCCTTTTGCAGTAACTTTGTAACTTTTACGCACCATTGACTTTGCATTGGTGCATGCGTGCACTTTAAGCACTGCACCCGAGTCTCGTGGGTCTTTCCCGACTTCTTCACTGTTAGTCCCGAACAGCTCCAGCGATTCCCCAGGCCCTAGGCCTATTTCCTTTCAGATTGGTGGTTCTTATACCACTATTTTAGTATATGGTTTAAGTGGCCCCTAGGGCTCATCCATATTGTGCAACTTTTGTGTATTTAAACTGTGTTTTGTTTTAACGCATTTGCTTCTGTGCTCATAAAGAGTATAGGGGATATTTGTAGTAAATAAATATATATATATTTTCAATATATATCTGTGTGGTGTCCTTTCATTTGGTATTCAAAGGGATTGTGTATGGTAAAACAGCTTGCTTCACATGCCTTTACAGAGCTTAGCCTAAGACTGCTTTGTCCACGCTACTAGGATAGCTGGTCTATAAGGTTGACTTACAACCAATCATCATAAGGGTTGCTTGACATGGTACAAGGTGATCACTAGAACTAGTGAGCATCATATACCAGGCCAACTTCTCACACTGATGTAACACAAAAGAGGTGATCCTTGACATTATATAGCTCCCTTAAAGAATGGATTCAAATTAAATCTAAGGTGGGGATAGCGTACTTTTCCAATCACGCACTGATCTGGGACTTTACAGGACTCTCCATGCAACATACTGAGACTGTCAAAACCGTGCTACTGGAAGCAGGAATAACACGATGGGGAGAGCTAATGGCAGAAGGATCCTTAATGGAATGGGAAATATTTTCAGACAGGGTAACCTCACCTGTATCCTGGTATATTTACTTACAACTGTTCAGCTGGATGCGAACTCAAATAAAGAAAAAGGCTAAATTTGGAGGAGATTGTTCTCTGGAAAGAAACCTAGTTGAGAAGCTTTACGGAGGGAAAGAAGTAGCTTTTTTTTACTGGAAAATGATCGAAGAAGCTGAGGGCGAATTAAACCTTCCGTTAAAACTATGGGGAGGAGAGGGAGAACTCCAGGCAGAAGAGATCTGGATAGAATCCTTTAGCCTTCTCTATAAAATCATTAAACCCCCTTGGTTGAGGCGCAACCAACTTTTTACATCACATCGAGCGTACTATTCCCCTAAAAAGCTCTCTAAGTTCCAACCAGGGAAGTGCTGTAGAAAATGCTCCCTCCCAGCGGCCTCAGATTTACACATGTTTTGGGAATGTCCGAACATCAATATTTTTTTGCATGAAATTAAGACATCACTTGAATCAATTCTCAGAATTTCTATTCCTTTCTCATGGTAACTAGTTATCTTTGGGTTAAACAACAACATTAAGGGGCTAGAAAGAGAATTTCTATATTACGCTATTCTATTAGCGAGAAGAGAATTATGTAAAAATTGGGTTAACATCAATCCGCCGACCCATGCCGAGTGGCTGTCTTCACTTTATGCAACATCGAAAGTAGACCTAGCCAGAGCATGTAGCCCTCGTAGTTTGAGACTTTGGAACTTCTTAGTTGAGTGGAGACGAGACAACTAAAATGCCCGGCGTTTTTTTTTTCTTCTTCTTCCCCGGGTCCGATGATTAAGCCTAAGTTTCCATGTCCAATGGGAGGCACCCCACGCCATAACGTCACTGTATTGTCAGCCGATAATGGGCTCGAATGGAGATAGTTCGTGCGGGGCTCTTTCTCTCTAAGACATCCGGCCCGCCCTCTTGGAAGTCATGAAACCAATTTCTGGCCTTGTGATGGTACAGAGGCGATTGTCTTACTGTAGCTAGAGTATCCCTGGAACGATTAAGTGGCTAATGAGGACAGAAAAAAAAGAAAAAAACAAAAAAAGAGGTGATCCTTGCCTTCTAAAAGCAATCATTTGATTGTAGAACAAGAAATGACAGGGACAAGGTCTTTTTTGTAGACTTCACCCACTCCACCACCAGGAACACTGTTTCTGCAACATACACAGCTGGCACTATGCAAGCTGTCTGCAATGCCAGAGGCTTCACTGAAGTGTGTGCAGACATTTCTGTGTGTACTCATATTCTGACAGTCACTTCTTGCATATCAGTTGGTTGATCGGGATGTTGGTGATATGTGACTACTAAGTCATTGTAAGTAACACATACTGAGGTTGCATGTATACCTAGATAATTACATTGCAAATATTGTCACTCATAACTTCACTACATCACAATACACACCTTTGAGATTAATATTGAATGTTTGAATTTAGAGAATGTCTGCAGCATTTTCAATGACACTACAGAAATCATGTCTTACTCAGGGATGATGCTGTTTACTCCTCCTTTCCTAATTTCTTTGCCTCTAAACTACCTCTAGAGAAGTACAATAGGACACAGATACATAGAGTAGCCATCAATGAATGCACTTTAAGTTTTGCTTTAGGTATCTTGGCCAAGCAGGGGGTACAGCAGTAATCTCCAGAAGCTGTGTACAAGATTGTAGCAGCCTGTTGCTTGTTCTACAACATAACCATACAACAGGGCTTACATATAGACCGGTCTGTTGAAGTACGACTCCAGCCAGGTTCAATAGTGGGACACATAACAAAGGTGACAGTCTGCAGGTGTGTGACAGACTAGTGTCCTCACATTTCACCTGAGTTGCTAGATTGAATAATGCAACAAAGTGGTCAGCAAACATTGAGTCAGCAATGAACAATGGATTATTACATCATCCACATTTCCCATCTAAGACGCCATTCTTTCAGCCCTATGATGTCACAACCAAACTTCCTTTCAAATGGTATAACACATCCTCATACACATCACTCTCTTATTTGTCCTCAAACTCAATCTTACAACAAGATATATTGTTCGCCATCACCTGGAAGACACATCAGTAAACCCCACATGCTGTGTGTGCAGAATAACAGACCACACATCCTAATATTTACATTCTCCTCCTGACAATAATAATAACGTGTATTGATATTATAATTGCAACATAATACTACCAAGGAAATATTCAGAACCCCATACTTATATTCAACCCTAATTTTTACACTTTTTACTACTTTAGTGCTGGATCTTTCCATTTTCACTATGTAGTTTGATAACTGTGTAGATGGAGAGAACTTCTCCACCAACTGTGACTAACAGAAAATAACTTCCAGTAATAATAATTAGGTCATTTCTGAGCAACCCTTTGACCCCCACATAAACCTCCTCTATCTTGCTGCTTCTTTGGTCATCTATTTCCCCAAAAATGGCTTAGGATTTTTGAGGTTTTCCCAAGTAATGCAGCGCAGATCCAAATATGACAGGACAAGCAACTTAATACACCGCAGAGCAATGTGTGTTCATAGCTGTGGAGCCAGAGAGTGCTGCACGTGCTGAGGGCACCTACGAGGGGCATGGCTGAAGAAACAGGATATACTGACGGCAGTCTCCCAGTCATGTACGCAGTATCCAACCCTCTCTCCACTGCACAGGAGGATCCTCAGAACAACCTGGCAGACCTTGATGCTTAGCTGGAGGCAAACAAGCAGCAGGAAGGGATGTAAGTGCGAAGTCCATTCTTCGTCAAAATATGAATCCATTAATGGTTTGAAAGTCTTATCCTGCCATGCCTTATGTATTTTAAGTGGCATTTTATTGCTATTCGAACTTGACATAGCTTGGAATGATTCATGTTTACTGCATTATTACATATAATAAACCATAGATTCAAGGCAGACATTTTTCTATTAACAATTTAAAAAATAGTGAAAAAGGAAACACATCAATAGCACCTGATCCCAACCCATTCGCTGACTTGTTACTCGTATTCATCCTGTATCATATCAGAGTATATATAACTGCTACAATAAGAATTTAAAACCCTTTTCCCTAGCTCCCTTGGGTATATCTTGTCCTGTTCATCCAATATGTTTATGAGTCCCCTTGCATAAACTAACTAAAACTGTGTAAGGCTTTCAACCATGGGGGAGGGCTGTGCTTGGAGGACATTGGCTTAAGAACTCCAATAGAGGTCCCCAGGACCCTTTAAAAGTTGTGTGTTCGTACCTCATATTACTAGTGTCAATGGAGTTACGAGGGTTGTTCCACATTTTTTCCAACATGATGTTGAAGCTAGTTTAGCAGCTCCCAAACAGTGCCATAGCAGTATTCAGCCTCTTTTTGTCAACTGCTTCATGCCAGGTGATCTTAGCCCTAATATAATAGTCTCTGGGTGTGCAGTAGAGGGTGTCACAAGTCTTTCTTCATTGCTTGTGCTATCCCTACACAGAACTGAGTTAACATTGACACTCTAGCCAGGTAAATACCATAGTGCCCTCCTGCCTGCATTGTCTTCAACATTTAGGGCTAGTCAGAAACAGTTTCTGCAGCTTTGTGGGGTAGTGGTGCCAGACAAATAAAATTTTATTGGGTAATTTTTATTTTAAAGGAAAACAAGATGTTATGTATATCTCTGCAGAGAGTCTAGCATTCTTTATGTGAGATTTCCTTTCATAACAAGAGGATATTTGGGTCCCAAGGACGTCCTTGGGGGTCAACTACCCCTCCATTTACCTCCAGTAAGTCCAACACAGCGGGATTGCTAAGAGGTCTTCAGAGGCCAGCCCCCCTTTTTCCACCACTCTACAAACGAGGGTCCTGGAACACTACTGGTTGGGGTATGAAGTCCACTGTACTCTTGAGGGACCTTCGGGGCCAAGAAGGCCTCCAGGTACCACCTGTAAGTCCTACACAGTGGGATTCCTGAGAGCTGGTCGAAGACCAACCACCTTTCTGCACCACTCTGCAAACATGACTACTACTTAAAAAAACATAGAAATTCACTGAAAAAACCAAAGGTTACAGGGACGTTATAGTTAGGAATTAGCATTTAAAAAAACCTTAGAAATTCACTGAAAAAACAAAGGTTACAGGAATTTTATATTTAGGAAATGGAATTTAAAAAAACCTTAGAAATTCACTGAAAAGACCGAAGGTTACAGTGACATTATGGTTAGGCTCAGGTTCCACTCATACAAGGAAGTGTTGACAGCCATCTTGGGACTCGGCTTGAAGCTGAGTTGCACAAAAAATGTCAATGATAAAAAAGGAGGCAGGGTAGGAATACCCTGAGCTGCCAGATCTGGTGGAGGGGTCCCATAGTGACCCCGCCAGGGATTAAAAAGATTTATTTTTTGCAATTTTGTCGCAAATTTGTGGATGGATCAGTGGATCAATGGCAAAATTGAAAAAAGAAGAGCAGGCTCCCGTGCATCCGGATGTGCCAAATACTGGGGGCATTACTGCTGTTTCTAAATTTAGAAGGTGGCCCCCTCCTGCACTTAATAAAAGCCCCGGGGACTGCCACCTCCCCAGGGCACTGCTCCTTAAATATGCACGGCACTCCAAGCGCCCGAGGGGAGTAGGATACAGGGCACCCTGAAAAACATGGGGTCCTCGGGGCTAAAGTTGGCCTAGGGAGGGGGCCACGTAGCCCCATCACATTAAAAAAGTATTATTTGGCCCCAGAGCAGTGGTGGCTTGCTTTTTATTTAGTTAATGGAGCTTTGGGGAGAGTGTGGTTCCCAGGGCAGAGGGACATCCATGTAGCCATCCACATATTAATTTTATGTTGTTCCATGGAGGTGGTGGTACTCTGGACCCAGGGGGGGGGTTCTGTGTGACCCCCTAACTATTTAAATTCTGTTGCCCCTGGGAGGTTGTGGTCCTCTGGGACCAGGGGCCTGCGTGGCCCACCCCTTATATTTATTTAATTTAGCTCCAGGGAGGCAGTGGCCCCCGGGGACAGTGGGGTCAATGTGGAGCCCTTTAAAAAAAAATCTAGAAACTATAAATATTCTTCCTTATGTATTACCACTTCAATAAAATGGTATTAGGTAGGTGGAAAATATCAAAACTAATACTTACCTAAATTGAAGTGTGAAATCAGATCACAGGCTAAGTGTATCTAAAAGCAACATTTTGTAAAGGCAGTCATTAGCCAATCACTATGTACAGAGGTATTACTGCATAATACAGCGAAATACCACAAAAATTCAAGAACATACCACAGCCACAGATATCACCAAGCTAAAAATATACTTACCCCACTTACCTGAAGTACCCACAAGTATCATCTGTGCACCATAATGTCTAATGTCTAATCCTGCCAACTTTCATGTAAATCTGTTCAGCCTTTTTTCACTACGCAAGATACAAAAGCCTAAGGAAAAATGTCTAATCCTACCAAATTTCATGTAAATCAGTTCTGCCGTTTTGCACTACGTAAGATACAAAAGTCTAAGGAAAAATGCATTGGTGTAAAAATGTGATTTGGGAGGCCCTTTTAGTTTTGACTTATAAAAAACAGAGTTCCTTCTTCTGGATTCAATAAATCATTGATGGTGTTAAGATCCCAACAAGGGACGTTTACAACAGCGAGAGGGGTTGCAATGTTGCACCGGTTACCAAATTTACAACTAAGTGTATGTAGGGCCTAAAGATACCATGAAAAACATGAAACAATTCTATTTTATAAAAACATTGTTCATTCATTTATTTGAAAGGATTAAAATTTGATGATAACATATACAAGTCATATACACAATTTTTTCATAAAATTCAGAAATTAAAAAGCATACAGTATTCTTTAAAAATTGCTATTATAGCAATATTTAACACAAACATTACAACATCATATTTACAAGTCAATAGATTGTTATAGGAACGAAATTGTCGATGCGGCGTTTCGGTGCCTCTTTTTATCCTACACCTTCTTCAAGGACTCGTTCACAGCTTAATTTTATCCAGGTAAGATCTTCGCTGGGTATGTTTTATATGTTTATCCGAGCACGTTTGCATCGTTGACCCAATCCTTTTCCTGTCAGAAAGGGTAGCTCCCCATATACATATTTTTTGCCTTTTAGTTTTGACCTCCTTGACCAATCACCACTAAATTTTGGATCATTGGCCCATGGAGAATGTGAAAGAATAGGTCTGCAAAGTTTTGTGGAGATTTATTAATTTGGTAACTACCCAGAGTTTCCTGCTTCCTTATTTCGATAATTTGTGCAGCATTCTACGCCTGAAAGGGTATTGTTTTGACTTATGATGGGTACTCCCTTGTGTCTGGACAAACCACCCCCACCCTGCAGGCAGCCAACCCCTCACCTCATACCACCAAAGGCCATTATCCATGCACCCCTTCTATTTTTTATCCCAGAGCCCCAGGGAGATGGTGGTCCCCGGGGGTGGTCCATGCTGCTCCCGCACAATATGTGGTGTTATCTGGGGCATAAAAATGCCCTAGGATGGGGGCCCTATGCACCCCTTACTTTATTTTTTAAATATGTGTACATGCCCCCAACACCTTCCGCAACTGGGGGCTTTAGTGTAAACAAGCGCAAGAGACCATTCTTGTTTTTTTTTTCTTTTTTGCTGTGAATTTGTTGCGATTTTTTGGGGCAAAACACATATTCTTTAAAGTGCTTTTTTTTAAAAAAAACATTTATTGTGGGCCTCAGCTGAACCCGAGTCCTGAGATGGCTGCCAACACTTCCTAGCTGAAGCGTTGGCGATCAATCAGAGCTCAGCAGATCTCTGCGAGAGCTCGTTATTATTTGCAAAATAGTCACAAATTTGGATTTCATATCTCACAAACTACTTAAATTAATTTACACCAAATAACAAAAAGCAGGATCTACAAGCAAAATCTACTTTTCTGCCAAATTTGGTGCAATTGTGTTCACCAATTCGGGGTGCAGGAGTGTCTAAATACTATATGAGAATTAACATGGGAAACACACTTTTTTACCCCCCTTTTTCTCGGCCCCCACTTAATAGATCACCACAAAACTTCCCATGAGCAACAAGAATCACCTACACACTTCTCTTTGAAAAGTTCGTTAAGATTTGTCAAATGGCGTCAAAGATATAGGCATTTTCCTATGGAAACATGGACCTAATTACCTTCATTACATTCTCCGAGAACTCCGCAAATCACTCTTGAGATCATGGAATCAGTAGTTTTGTTCTTTTATTTTCAGTTCTTAATTTACATGTGCAGCATACATTGCCCTTGGTCCACGCTGAAATACTGCAGCTGACTTCATCAAGGCTTGTCCAGTGGTACTAAGGTCTATATAACATCCTATTAGTCTTATAAGTATGCCAATTTTGTATAAGCGGGTCTATACATAGGTATGTAACTCGGGGACAGTACTCGCATCACGTTATTGACTCATCCTGGTTATCGGTGTTCCACCTCCTGAGCACCAGGCTTTTATATCTCTGTTGTCTACTAGTTTGAATTGGTTTTAAGTACACAGTGGTAGTGTGCTCCAGTTCTTCCCAGCCACCAATCCTTCTGTAACCATGCTCCTAACTATAACTACCTACTGACGACCACCAGGGTGTGTGTGTGTGCGCGTGTGTGTGTGTGTGTGTGTGTGTGTAATTCGTCACACAGTCTCCTCTATGACTCATGACCCAGCAGCACAGGTAAAGATTCGTCTACAGTCAGGAGTTGGTGCAGAAAATGTTATTAGTGAACATCAATTATTCAGCTATTTAGTGGAAACTGAAATTCCAAAAACTTAAATGGCTGATGCGTTTTGGTTCAATGCCTTCAACTGGGCCTCCCCTACTGTCATGGTGGACACAATTCTATTACATACTCCTTCCTTAATTTCATCGGCCCTCAAACAATAGCGCGCTCAACATCACATTATATTTTCTCATTTCATTCTCCTTTTTGGCACACTTTATCAATTCATTAAAGCAGCATTTCACACTTGTGCAATACCCATGATCCAAATAGTACCAGTTTTCAACAGAATACACATGTATGTAGTATTGCACTTCTAACAATTCGTATTGAGTTTCCACAATTACCCCGGCTGGCGACACGCGCTGTTTCTACTTGTTTCTCCAGCCTAAGTTTAATTAATTCACTTCAAGAGGAAACCTGATATATATTGCACATATCATACTTGCCACTGTCAATGTCTCCTAATAATCGAGCTCATTCACGAATACAATACAGTGTTTATAATGAGCTTGGTTCAGCCAGACTGGCAATAGATTATCCTATAATCCTCTTATACTTAAAATACCACTATGTATATTCAATAAGCTGAACACATTTACTCCATAATGATCCTATTCCTAGATTGCTAATGCATATATTTATTATGATATATTTAAAGTGGCAGGATGATGTACAGGTAATTCAACAGTCCATACTCTAACACATAATAGATGTAGCGGTGAGTGTTAATTTTAAAGGTGATAAAGTGTCTTGTGCATATATTACTCTGGAACAGTTGATATTATTCCAATGACCAAACATGGCTCATTTAACATTAAAAGACTCCGGAACTAAATACTATGGCATGCTTCAAGTGACATGTGCTGATGTTCAAGTAATTCACCAGACCGTGCTCTACCGCACAATGGATATAGTAGTGAGTATTAGTTTAATGGTCATAGAGTGCCATACGAATGAATGCCAAGCACCATTATTACAATGAGTTTAAAGTTGCAAGTGCTTGAGTGTGTTCAATGCACATGTTTAGGGTTTTCTTGTGAATGATAAATACTCATTGCTCAATCTTAAAGTGTCTGTTGCATATGTTGGTGTGGCATCTTTGTTACTGTCCCAATAACTATCTGGTCATGTTAGAATTGCATACACCCCTTTAAGATATTTAATCTATTATCCATTTGTGAGCAAGCGTAATTAAGTACTATTGCAGAGGTCCTAAAGTAACACGTGCTGATTGCATCTGATAAAAGTGAACAGACATGTATCATTACTACAATTGTCATTAATACTGTGTGCATTATACATGCACCAGACCTGACCCTGATTAAGTCTACAGTCAAGTACTTAGTGAACATTGCTGTTCATCTTAGGTGCAAATAATAATGTTCAACAAAGAGAACTTGATGGTCCACTATTTGGAGCCTAATGGATTGAGGAGTCACCATAAATATAAGAAAAAAGATGGGTCTTAGCAATCAATGCTTATTGTTCACAAGGCCCTGGGCATGTAGTCCCGCATCTGTATTGTGTCCCCAGGGGCTTCTGTGCCTAATATCATGATTACTGCAAAGATATAAATACATATACACAACTGAGTTGTCACACTGTTATTTAATCACAATGTGCTTTTCAAAGCAGTATATTCTTCACAGTCAAATATTTGTGATAGTGCCCCAGGATTGGAAAGGGTGGGTGAGGGGGATAGATATGAGGAAGGGATGTGCAAAGTAGATCATTTATACAACCAATAAACAATTAATGCATCAGAACGTATATACAACAGGTCGATCTGGCTTAAAAGGAATAGCCAGTAGTACAATCAAAGCACTCAATGCTCAATGGAATGTCCAGAAAACCATGCCAGTGACATAAGTATTGCTCTATTTGTTGCTGGGAGCGCAAGCTGCTTAAGGTAGGTATCGTCGACGTTTCGACCCCTAATTTAGGGTTAGGTGCTCGTAGGACCTTAAGGGCGGGGTCTTCATCAGGACGTGGTTAGTCAAGCGGGGCAAGTGATTCTGTTAAAAAGGGGGAATTAGGTGAGTGAATAAGACATACAAAATGTTAAAACACGCACTCAAGGGTGCTAAACACGACACTAATCAAATGCCATGGGCAAAAGGAGAATGGTAGGTGAGCTAAATGCACCCCAACAACTGATGTATTAACTTATCAGTAGGTTAAATCAGAGAAAACGTTGAAAACATTCCTGGCGTCTTAGGGAAAAGAATGTAAAGTTTCATGCATTTATCAAGCTGAACAACGATGCCGTTACAGTCATCATAATCATAGAGGGAACATATATACACGGAGGATCGTATAATTAAAATGTGACAATCACACAAAACTCACGTTTTATGATCAAGTTGATTGAATGTTTACAGGACAGGTCGCAGCTGCGATCCCTGTATTCTGTGAATACCATAATAGAAGATGTAGGACTAACTGGCGCCTATCTATGTAGCCAGCATAGTACACTGAACAAAAGTACCCAGTATCACACTGTCATACCTTCAAGCATATGGCGGATCTATAGTACCAATGTTCTTAGAGTGTAGGATGTAGTCACTGCACATCAACTCAAATGGAAGATGAATGGCGAACAGCCGCATCCGCGGTCTGTGAAACCTACGACAGTAGACATTGGATTCATACAATTAATACACATGGAATTAAGGGTATGTGTTACATAAAACATACCAACCAGGAAAGCCAAATATGCCTTCCTAGACCAGGGGGCCTACCTTATGAAAGCGTCGCTAGAGAATTGCAGTCCTGCTATCTTAATTCAATCGCGTGAGCCACATCTGCGGTCTCCCGAACCTAAACAGAAAAGGCGGATCTTAGTCGCACTGTCGGGTCTCCATGCTTCATCGTAAATCCGCATATAAATGAAAGCGATCTAAGATGTCTGGGGGCTTACCTTAGAAAATAGGACACATTCGAAGGAAACGAATCTCTTCTAATCTCATCAAAAAGCAGCGGTGGAGCGCGAGCCAGCAGGACGTGTTACATAGATGTCGGCGCTCCAGCGCGTACTGACGCAAAATGCGTGGGGAAATAGAAGGCAGAGTATGCCGTGGGGGCCCGCGTTCGAGAAGCAGTCTGGCAGAGGCTAACAACAAATTGGACTGGTGCTTACATTTCCAAAACAAAACATGTAGGTTGAGAAATTCAAAACAGTATACACAAAGATTGAGAAATAAATAAAGCCTATAGTTCATTAACATTATCAATTCTTCCTTCGATGAGTAAACATGACAACCCAAATAAATGAGTCCATCGCGCACCTTTCGACACAGGAAGGTGTAGTCGGAATGATATATGGGTGAAATATATGATACATATTTACAAATGAGGACATACAAAAGAAGCAATTAATTGCTACTTCATTTCCAAGAGAACCCTAGTCCAAAGTGACTTAAATCGCGCACCTCTCAGGCACGAGGGTAAAAGCGACAGCATATGGATCAGGTCCCTTCCCATATACATATACCCCTAGTATTGCTTACATGAATGTTTCGATTACAGCTAGGATTAAGCTAACGTCCAAATGTCGCCATTTGTGCGTGGCTGCTGTCTGATTCGTTTAAGCCATTATTGATGGAGTCAAAGATGGACATCCATTTGGATTCACGGGTATTGAGAATTTGGTATATGTGACCACCCCTTGGACCCAGTACCACTTTTTCCAGTACAATCCATTTCATGACATCTGGAGTATGTCCCTGGCTTCTACAATGTTCAACCAAAGGAGCTCCTGGTGCCTCACAACGGATCCTACTGCCATGTTGCAGGATCCTTGCTTTCACTTTTTGTTGTGTCTGTCCAATATACACCTGATCACAAGAGCAGCGTATCAAGTAAATGACATTGCTAGTATTACAATTGGTGTAGTATTTTAAATTGAAAGTACGATCTTAATAAATAACCACCTACGATTGAATTGTGGTGGCAAAGGCGGCACAAGACCCACATCTGTGGTGTCCTAGAATCGGAGGAAGATTCCACATGGATAGAATTGTGGGTGGTTTCACAGAATCCAAAAATGAATGTACCACCCGGTCTCTAATGTTCTTCACTCTTCTAAAAGAATGTAGTGGGAGTGAGTTCTGGTTAATGTCATCTGCTACAAGTGACCAGTGTTTATTAATGATCCTCTTGATGCCATTGCTCCTCGTGGAGAAGGTGGTGACGCAGATTATGCGTTCACTTGTTTCACTATTCCTTTCACCTGGTTGTAGCAGATTCTCGCGCTGATTGTACCAGGCTCTTTTGCGAGCGCGTTTGACCAATCTGCTAGGATATCCGCGTTGCAGAAGGCGACTAGATAAATCCTCTGATTCAGTCATATAGTCTTGTTTTCTGGAGCAATTCCTACGAATCCGGAGAAATTGCCCTACGGGTAGGTTGTTCCTCAGTCCCCTAGGGTGATGACTCTCGTATTGTAGAAGGGAGTTCCGCTCCGCTGGTTTCCTATACAAGGTGGTCTGTAGTATATTGTTATCTGCATAAATCATTATGTCAAGGAATGCAATTTCTTTTTCGCTGGACTGAAGAGTGAATTGTATGTCCGGATTCCTTTGGTTAAGCCATACATGGAAGGCTGTTAGGTCAGTGGTGTTCCCATTCCAAATGCTAAACACATCATCGATGTATCGGACCCATAAATCTAAGTTGGCACTGAAGGGATTGCATTCATTAAAGATGAACCTGTTTTCAAAATCGTCCATGAAAAATATTGCCAAATCTGGGGCAAAAGTAGCCCCCATCGCTACACCCTTTGTTTGGAGGAAGAATTCATTCTGAAACATAAAGAAATTCTTCATCATTGCAATCCTTAAAAGGTTCACAATGAAATTAGTTGGCACAGGTACTGGTGCCGTCCTCTTGTCCAGGGCCCTCTCAATGACTCTCAATGCATCCTCTTGAGGGATGCTCTTATAAAGTGACACTATGTCACATGTTACCAACAGTTGTCTTGTGGGATCAAAGGGTCTTTCATCAACCAGATTTATTGTTTGAGTTGTGTACCTTAGATATGCCTTGGTGTTCTCAGCAATTGGCTTCAGAAAAAAGTCTATATATTTACATAGGGGTTCGAGCATCGATCCAAACCCCGATACGATAGGTCACCCGGGTGGTTTATTCATATCCTTATGAACCTTCGGGAGAGTGTATATCGTGGGAAGGCGTGGGTGGCTTTGGTTAAGGAATTTGAATTCTTGATCACAGATGAATCCTTCTAATCCATTCTGAGTGATTTGTAGGATTTCTTGCGCGAGTGCTTTTGATGGGTCACTTCTAAGTTTTTGATAACTCACTCCATCCATCAATTGTCTATAGATTTCTCCCTTGTACTTCTGCAGATCCTGTACAACAATAGCATCGCCTTTGTCGGCGGGCTTTATGACCACCTCCTTGTTGTTTTGAAGGGCAAGCAGAGCCGTCTTCTCATCTCTACTTAGGTTGAACCTGGTGTATTTGGGTTAGTTCACCATTCTTTCCACGTCGCGTATGACTACATTCTAAAATGCTAAGATTTTATTGCTCATCGCATATGTAGGGGGGAAGAAGTTTGAGGGTTCCCTCAAGCCCGTCACTGATGTTCTCTGTTGTGTGGTAGAGTTTCTGAAATAGTATCGCAGTCGTATTTTTCTAAAGAAACTATATAGTTCAGTTTTCAAAACAAACCTGTTGGGTGGAGCTGGCAAGACATAGGATAGACCTTTGCTCAGAACCTTGAGCTCGTTGTCATTCAGTTGGTACTTTGAAATATTGACCACCGGATTGGTGGGGGACATTAGGGTTCCCACGGTTGCTGTCAGACCATCCTGGTTAGTTGAAGGTGTAGTCATCCTGTTATTCACCAGCGGTACACTTTCCTCCGGGTGGATATTTCCCCATGGTTCTCCGGTCTGAAAGTGACCTGTTTCTGGGCCCTGCCTCTTCCTTTATCCCAGTTGCTGGCACCCTGTTGATGACCTCTCTGTTGTCCATGGGACCAATTGTTTCCACGCCCTCGTGGGGGTCTCCATTGTCCCTGTCCCTGTCCCTGGCCTAAAAAAGCCTGAGGTTGGCATCCAAAATCCTGATATTGATAGTTATAGGCCGAACTCTGACCTGCTTGATCTGATTTGCTCCCTGAGCTATACGAAGACTCAGAGAAGGTGGTATAGTTGCGCCTTCCTCTGTAGCCTCCTCTTCCACGGTTTGTGAAGCGGCCCTATTTATCCTGTTTGTAGTAGTCAGGATGAAGGTATGGATAGACGCTCTTCTTATCAAAGAGACGTAAATCCCGTGCCAACTTTTCAAGTTTCTTTGTTTGTGTTGTTGTATCAAAATCCTTCAAAGTGGCATCCAAGGTGGTCAGTGCCTCTTTCACATTGGTTAAGGTACTATCACCACTGATCTCTGCTCTTAGTAGAGAAATCTCCCTTGTTAGAGATTGCACCTGTTCTGCTGCAGTTTCAATGCCCAGCACCATCCAGTGCCGGGAGCAGTTATTGGCCACGAAACTAAAAACCTCCTTGAATTTAGGGACATCTACAAAAATGGCTGGTTCGATCTTTATTTGCAGGCCCACAGGTATAATGTTCTCTTGTAAATATCTAGTCAGGAGGTGGCCATGGAGGCGGGTGCGTATTAATTTTTCTCCAACCGTTCCAAACGAGAGATCTTATCATTCAGTGAGAAGTTTATGGTGGGTACTGTGGCTGATAGAAAATTATTAGTTGGGTTCTGAATTAGTTGATTTATATAGTCCTCCGTGTAAGAAAGTAGTTCATTCTCCACCATGGTCTAGTTTGATCTAATCAAACCAAAAGAAACGTCGCAGGTATGCACCTGCTCAGACATATTTGTACAAAAGGGGGGTTTACCCAGTTAAGTCACAGGAACCTGGGTGCTCATAGGTACATAGAGAAAAGGGGTCACACGATTGAATTAAGATAGCAGGACTGCAATTCTCTAGCGACGCTTTCATAAGGTAGGCCCCCTGGTCTAGGAAGGCATATTTGGCTTTCCTGGTTGGTATGTTTTAAGTAACACATACCCTTAATTCCATGTGTATTAATTGTATGAATCCAATGTCTACTGTCGTAGGTTTCACAGACCGCGGATGCGGCTGTTCGCCATTCATCTTCCATTTGAGTTGATGTGCAGTGAGTACATACTACACCCTAAGAACATTGGTACTATAGATCCGCCATTTGCTCGAAGGTATGACAGTGTGATACTGGGTACTTTTGTTCAATGTACTATGCTGGCTACATAGATAGGTGCCAGTTAGTCCTACATCTTCTATTATGGTATTCACAGAATACAGGGATCGCGGCTGCGACCTGTCTTGTAAACATTCAATCAACTTGATCATAAAACGTGAGTTTTGTGTGATTGTCACATTTTAATTATACGATCCTCCGTGTATATATGTTCGCTCTATGATTATGATGACTGTAACGGCATTGTTGTTCAGCTTGATTAATGCATGAAACTTTACATTCTTTTCCCTAAGACGCCAGGAATGTTTTCAACGTTTTCTCTGATTTAACCTACTGATAAGTTAGTACATCAGTTGTTGGGGTGCATTTAGCTCACCTACCATTCTCCTTTTGCCAATGGCATTTGATTAGTGTCGTGTTTAGCACCCTTGAGTGCGTGGTTTAACTTTTTGTATGTCTTATTCACTCACCTAATTCCCCCTTTTTAACAGAATCACTTGCCCCGCTTCACTCACCACGTCCTGATGAAGACCCCGCCCTTAAGGTCCTACGAGCACCTAACCCTAAATTAGGGGTCGAAACGTCGACGATACCTACCTGAACCAGCTTGCGCTCCCAGCAACAAATAGAGCAATACTTATGTCGCTGGCATGGTTTTCTGGACATTCCATTGAGCATTGAGTGCTTTGATTGTACTACTGGCTATTCCTTTTAAGCCAGATCGACCTGTTGTATATACGTTCTGATGCATTAATTGTTTATTGGTTGTATAAATGATCTACTTTGCACATCCCTTCCTCATATCTACCCCCCTCACCCACCCTTTCCAATCCTGGGGCACTATCACAAATATTTGAATGTGAAGAATATACTGCTTTGAAAAGCACATTGTGATTAAATAACAGTGTGACAACTCAGTTGTGTATATGTATTTATATCTTTGCAATATTGTTCGTTACGTACAGGGACCCCTTTTCTCTATGTACCTATGAGCACCCAGGTTCCTGTGACTTAACTGGGTAAACCCCCCTTTTGTACAAATAATATCATGATTAGACATGATTCTTCTCTCCTCAATTCTTTCTCTCTATCCCCTCCTTGTGGGTGGACAGTTAATGGTGCTTCCTATGTATAACGTATTATCGCATTCATATTTCAGTTAATATATATCATATAATCTGAATTGCCCGTAATCCTGTTGTGGTTTGTAATACTGCAGCCCTTAAATATCTGGTACGTCTTTTGATTTGATCCTTATTGGTAGACTTTACAGGAATTACACATGATGAAGCCCTTAGTACTATTCAATACCCAATTTTTCTCTCCTCCAGGATTAAAAAAATACACGTTAAAATGTAACCCAATGAGTTAGTTTTCTTGGATGTTATTCGTGGACCAGTACACAAATAATGTCTTTCAGATGGTCATCCTTATTTAATACATGCCACAGTTTTGCAAGATCTTCTTTACACTAGATTGGGTCACAAGAAAGAGTCTCTTCACCTTTTTATTCTTCCTGACTGCTGTGTTGGTACAATAACTGGTCCCTTTGTTTCTGACTGACCCTTTCTTTTACATTCTATAGCACACACAGAGGGTAGCCCCATTTGCCAAATCTTCTCATCAAGTTCGAGATTTCTTTATTGAATTCCTTATTAGCCATTCATATCCTCCTCCATGTTGGCATGTAGGATGGCATTTGTGGCAGTAGGGTTTCTACGTATCATTGTTATCAATTTGCCATCAGGCACATCAAGCTCAACATCCAGGAATTCACAATGAGATTTAAATAACCCAGTATTTGTAAAGCACAAACTAATCACCCGTAAGGTCTCAAAGCGCTGGGGGCCCTTGGAGAGATTAAGTGAGCTATTGCCCAGAGTCATATGATGCTGAGCTGATCTGCCTCTTTCACTGGGAATCGAACTGTGAGCCCCAAGCTCCGGAGTCAGCCTCCCAGGCCGCTGCGCCACTCCTCTCCTATTTGCTGTGCATACTGGTAAACTGGATAATAAATTCATTCAGATTCAACTTGTCTGTGAAATTCTGTAACTTCATCTCACCTCCTTCCCACAAAATCAACAAATCATCAATGAAACATGTCCATAATACCGCTTTTTTTCCCATGTTGCTAATTCTCCCTAGCGCAGGCTACCTTCTTCCCCCACCACCCCATGAACAAGTTTGCGTAGGTGGGGGCAAAGAAGGTGTCCAGTGCTGTACCTTGCTGTTATAGGTAAAATGTGTTGCTGAAGATGAAAACATTGTGGTTAAGGCAGAAAATCAACATGTAAATCATCATCTGTGTGTGTTCCATGTGTTCTATGGGTCTATCTCTTAAAAAGTATTCCCATGCTCGTATTCCATCCTTATTGTCAAATGAGGTATATAATGACACTACATCAAGTATGGCCATAATGTTCTCCTATTGCCATTCACTCCATCACATTTCCTTAAAAAAGCAGTTGAGTCTCATAGGTCGGATGGTAGGCTGGTGACATAATGTTATAGAAACAAATCCAAATATCTCAAGCGGTTTCCCAGGCAGGACCTAATGGAACTCACAATTGGCCTGCCAGGCGGTATCTTGGTGTTCTTATGGAGTTTAGGGAGGAAATATATTGTAGCTAATCTTGCAAATTTATATACATCCCGATTACATTTTAAAACGGTTTTCTGATTACTTAAAGTTTTTTAATGTAAATTTTAATCACAATAATCTATACATTTTTATTACTTTTAATTTTACTATGTTAAACAGCCTGTCCCTTAACCCTTGCTACCCATAAACACTCACATTCATGAACCTTCAAAACATTTTACTACCCCTATTCACCACCTATATTTGAGCCCAAAATACCCTTACTACACCTATGCAGTACCCGCCCCTGAGCCCTAAAATCTTCCTGCTACCCCTATGCATTATGCATCCGTGAGACATACAACTCTTTACTATCCCATGCTGCTAAGGGCTTGTTAAACTAGCTCTAGTACAATTATAATTGATGAATGAGCATACAATTGGGGGGTGGGGATCGGATTTAATATTCTACATGCAAGGGGTTCTGATTTAGTATTCTAACTCCAGCTCTGCAAGCAATGGAGAAAGTGCAACAATATTAGGGTAAGGAATTGCTATTCTAACTCCAGTTCCACAAGCTTTGGGTAAAATACATTTATTTAGGGGTCAAACTAAATTCAAGTGAGGTCATCATCTACCACTTTTTGTAAAGTAAAGTGACAAAAGTCAAATTCTACCACTGCTTCTATAACAATCATTGGCAACACCAAAGGTTCTGTCATTAATTTGCTGATATATGAAAACACAGTCATGCATACAATAATAGATTAAAGGCAGATCTGTGTCAGGCATCTGAGACAACCATAGTTCCTAAATGTATGCCTTGACTTGCCCAAGATAAGTATAAGTCTTCCCTGTATTGATGGTACCCTTGCTCATCTAAGCAGTCCCATGAAAGAAGTAGATAGCTACCAAGAAAAAGCCAGGGCAAGCAGAAAAAAACTCCAAGGTAGAAAATAGATGTCTGTAGATAGATAGATCTTGCACTAAATTGCACTTAAGCACTGCACAAGTCACTCAACCACAGCAGAAAAGGACCAAAACAACAGGGTCCTCCAAAGATATTGTGATAAAGACAAAACGTCAGAGGACATAAATATGAGCAGTAAGGGTGGGGGGGAGAAACTGATGAAAAAACTAATGGACTGCGTTGCGAGAAGCTGTCAAAGGGTTCATATAGCCTAATATAAAGGGAATGACAATAGGAGAAGTAGGATATGAAAATGATAAACATGAAACAAGTAAGTCATCCTGGTTGAGGAAGACTGCTAGGGGTAAAAATAAGGAGGCAGTCTTTTTGGCCAGTATGTCACATTCCATGTAACATTTGTACTGGTAGTGGCCAGTATGGGCTGTGCAAGAGGAAAGACAGAGAAGGCCTGGCCATCATCAGTAAGTGAATGTGAGTACCCTCATGATGCCTCGTTACACAGGTTGCCCTGGCCCATATCACAGACTTGAGAGGGCCAAGAAGTTGAGGAGAACTTCTACTGTCCCTTCGCTACACCAAGATACAGGCCAATGCAGTTCACAACACCAGGAGAAGTTGACATTGACTCCCAAAAACTCCCATTACAGCGGGCCCATGAGGTTGACCATGGTACAGGAGGGGAGAAGTCCCAGAGTGAGCATCACTGGGCCTGGCTGTCTATTGGGCTTCATGCAGTTTAAATGATAAAGTATATGTGCATAGAAGTAGGCTTTATCGTATGCCATGGTAGCCACAACATCTCCCCTTGTCAGTGAGGTTGCTCATAAGTGCAGCAGTAGAGAGCCCCTGACAATAGCTGAAGGGTCAGACCAGACTGGGATGATTGACTGGTCTTGGCAATGAGAACAGTCTTCGATATTATACCCCTAGACTGAGAAAGAAAATCAGGTCATTGGAGGTGAGCACGGAGGGAACAATTCTGGTGCTGCTCTTCTTCACCCCCTACCAACATAGGTACTAGCAGTCTAAACTGTAAACCCACTGCCTCCTGTACCACTCTGTAATTGGCCGTCCCCAAGGACCAGGTGTCTGGCTGTCTCAGCTGTTGCTATTGTTACTGTGACTGTGAATGTGACAGTGAACAGTTTCCCAAAATAGCTGATTTTGATGCACTGCATGTACTCACATTTGTGCCTAGGTTGCCTGCACCACACCTTCTGCATTCAGGGGCAAATTTGCCTGACAACCTTGTGAACTAATGCCACACAATAAAGTACTTTCATTTCCATTTTGTGGCAACCAGATGGATCATCTAGTGTCATTCATGCAGGGAGAAATTAGTCCATAGAGAGATACATTAGCACAGAGGCGCATTAGCCTTCTGTATTAAATGTGGTCCATCTCTTTAGAGCCCTGGATACGAGCCTTATCACGGCCCAAAAGAATCAGAAAGGCTACCTGATTTGTAGACTTAGCTTTACTATTAGCCAAAAGGCTAATTGTGATGCAGTGGTAGAGCAGTAAGTCTTCTGCTTTGAGTGAGTGGAGGAATGAGCTGGTAAGATGCTCTGGGGCAGAAGCCCAAGTACTAACAAATCTGGTAAGACGATGAGACAAAACGTCTTGTGTCACAGGCTGGGATCTATATCTGTCCCATATTCCAAAAGATGACACCCCTACCCCTTTCCTCACTCAAACAGTGGACACTGAACCCCATGGGCTCCTGTTAAGAATAAGAGATGTAAACAACAAAGAATAATCTGTTACGTGAATAAAATCCCACTTGAAACCAAAAATCGCTTTGCACATGTGCAAACCCCTCCTGCATAAGTAACCTCTGGATTAACCCATGTGAGTGGAAAAGTCTCACACAAGCGCAAAGAGTGGCTAACTGTAGGTCTCAAGATACCCCATGCCTGGCATTTGCTTGCCTGAGGAGGCCGCAGCCGGTAAGCCCACCGCCAAACCCCCCCAAGACGGGAGCAACACCAGCACACAGACGGAACCCATAGACCGGAACCCGGGCAGAAAACGGAAGAAGCCGCTGCAGGTGTTAGATCATATAGGTAGAACACCTGAACCGTTGCACCTGAGGCCCTAAGGGAAGCCGGGGGGAGTCAGGCCATGCCCCACGGAGGCCTTCCTAGCGAGGAACACCCGAATGCCAACAGCCCAGTCCCAACCAAATGAGGCCGGGAAACACACGGGAAGAAAAACTGCACCATCACAGCCAAGACCGAGAAGACCCGTGAACAGGGAATAATTAGGCGATATCAATCGCTTAAGCAAAAGAACTTCATGAGGAACCTGATAAGATCAGGAAGGAGGATGTGTTGTGGGTAAAACTGAATTTTAATAAAGTTGTGATGATGGGGCGAGAAGAACAGGAGCTATGTAAACCTCTAGTTAGGGCCTATTATCTGTTAAAAACATCAATTAACATGGAACCTTATTTATCAATTGTTAACAAGCCCTACTTTCGTTGGCTCCTAACTAGGCTCCGTTTTAACTTGATTCATCTCACATTGGGGGATTATCGGGAATGGTGTTAACCTGTTGACGCTGAAACCTGCCAATGTGATAATTTCTCAACCCAGAACACCTTACATTTTATGATGTTCTGTGACTTTAATTCCAATATTCACATGAGATTTCTGGTTCCTATCCTGAGAGGAAAGGCCAACTCTAGTTTTTTTACAGGCTATGTGTAACCCTGGGGGTATTTTTAACATTGCATCTTTTTTGGTAGCGGCGGTGAGGCTAAAGAACAAGAGAAATTGGAAAATGATTTCTTCATAAGTAAGATTGTAAGGCTCATCGTTATTTTATTAGGACAAGGGGTGCGACCCGGTGATAATGTTTTATTTAATGAATTGAAATATTGCCTGTGCATTTTAATCATTATGTTATATTACTTGTAATATTGTTTATTTTTGGGGTTTGTTTCTGTACTTTTATGATTTTAACTAATCGAATAAAGTGGATTGACTGACTGACTGGCTTAAGCAAATGGCCGATTGTGCGTTAGAGCGAACCCATGAAGTCACACCATTGACATGCCCTTGCTGAACTCGCTGAGCTATGTTGGCCCATCAGGAAAAGGCGGGCCAGCTGATGAAACTGACCGGCAACACCTGTGCAGCAGCGCGGGAACTAGCAATCGACCCTGCCCCGGGAGGACGAGCCCGACACAGGAGCCATGCTGCGGGGACACGGTAAGAGCCGTGCAGCACCGCCGCCGCAATGTGCTGGGTACTCAGAGCAGCACAGCCGCCACCCACCGCAGCACCCCAAGGGCAGGCGGAGTGAAAAAGTAAACAAGCGCCCTCCCCAGCGGGGATGCGGGAAACCCAACAAGGCGTAGACTTGCTGCTGACCGCTCCAATGCAGCATTTAGGGGCAGGCGGGTGGTGTGCGACTAATGCGGGGCACCCAGTTAAAGGACTTCCCAAAGGCATACTGGAACCCCGCAGAGAGGGAAACAACAGAAAGTGACTACACCTGCTGTCCTTTCCTTGATGGACCTCCAGGGGGTAACAGCCGTTTAGCACTGCCGCCGCCCGCCGCAAGGCCTCAAGAGGCAGATGAATAGCGCAAGCAAAGAGCAGGCAGAAACGTTGGGGCGCGAAACACCCAAACACAGCCGCTGCCTGCCGCATTGCCACGAAGGGCAGGCGGGTGGCGTATAAACCAGTCACAGAGCAAAAGGAGCCCACAAAAGGACTGGCCGTCAGGTAGCCCAACGAGCGGAGGCATGGCAGAGCGCCAGCCACAATCCCAATCTGTACCCTGGCCATCCCCCACTGGAAACCCATGGCCAGGCGGAGCAGAGCGCAACCGGCCAGAAGACACCGGGGGAAAAAAGAGGGGAAAAAGAGCCCAGGAACCAAGGGTCTGCTAGAGCAGGACCACCAACCCGAGACCCACGTACCTGCTACCATAGGCACCACTTACCTGACGCATCTGGAGAGAAGTGCACAGAACTAAGAACAAAGGCTGTTGGGTTGGGCCGGCCCGCCTCTTATAGAGGTCAAGGGTGTAATGGGTCGGCCATATTGGGAAGGGATGGGAGGCATGGGAGGCTGACTTTTTTCTTTGGAGGGTTCTGGTGTAGAGCTGAAGCTCACTTTGTTAGTCATGTGGCGAGGAAGACTAACGAGGAGGTAATGCAAAATTAAAGGGTATAATTTGAACGATCTAATTATTATAGAGTGTGAACTGATGCTGCTAAGAAGAATTGTTGATGCTGAGTGAGGAGTAGGTTAGAACTGCTACTGAGAAGAACAGACTGGGAAGATTCAATACTGAAAGACAGCCTGATTCGATTGAAGATTTGCAAAAGAATACCGAGGAGGGAGAGAGGGTAAGAGAGGGATGTGCTCCGGTACATGGGGTTCTAGAGAAGTGTACTAAGTATAAACCTATCCTGCACCTGTTCTACAGTCTTTGTCCCTGACTTTATCAGGCGACCTCCACTAACCCTTCTGGCCAGGGGTTGGGTTTCCTATTCCACTATTAGGTAAATAGAAATACGTTGTGAATTTAAATTCTCATTTGAAACATATGAAATATTATGTCCTTTTATCTCTCCATCTATCACTCCTAATGCATTGATATTGTTGAATGTACTTGTGTATGCTATTTCGATAATCACATTTTTTCTCCCTTGAAAGTTGATAGAGTTTGCACGGTTGTATGACATTACAGCGCGGGCTTTTACCACGCGTGCCATTACAACGCTGTTTTTACAACGCAAGTCGTTACAACGACTTGCTCTGTAAGCGCTGGATAGTGGAATAGTTTAATTTTCTTTTCCAACTCCAGCCCATGTTACAGTAGGGAAGGTGTTGGAATAGAAAATTAAACTATTCCCTATCCAACAGCCCCCTCCAGCCCAAGTCGTTGTAACGACTTGCGTTGTAATAGCAGTGTTGTAATGGTAGCGCGTGGTAATGCCCGCGTTGTAAAGGCTGTTCCCCGTTTGCACTGTGAATCTGTATAAATGAGCGTTCATTTTGAGATAAAATCTATTGAATCTTACCTAGAGTCTGTGATTATTTTATTGAAAGTTAAATTAGTTAAAATGTTAATATCACCATCAACTACACGATTAATGGTCCATTGACCAAAGGAAGAGTCTTTATCTGTGAAGATTATGTAGACATTGACTAATCAAGATCAAAGTGAATATAAAACCTGACCCCCAGTGGAACAGCCAGGAAATATAAATGTGTAGATGGGCCCCTTGTAAGTGATATGTTGACGTGTGAAAAGTTCATCCTGGCCTTTCGCTGGATCTGTTTTTCTGGTAGCAGAATGATGGGTATTATCGATTAGTTTGGTGATTATTGATCATTGATTATTGACCATTGTTATGACAAATTGACTATATGTTTAACATAAAAAGTTAGTGTCGCTTTTTATGTTGTCTGGAAGCACAGGTGCAGAGATACCTGGGAATCCCGGGAACGGAATTTAGAAGAGTGTGGTAAATGGAAATCACACTGCAGAAGGGGACTCATCTGTTGTCGTAATGCTGCGAAGCTACGAAGGGCTGGCAGTATTACAGATGGGAATATATCGAATAAAAGTAGAGTGTGAATGATAGCAGAGGGCCCGCCTGTGAAACTTTGGCCTTACCCGAAGGAGGAGTATCCCTATAGCAGTAACAGGTCCTCCCCGAGCTTGAGTGAAGAGTAAACAGGGGTTTTACTCGTAGTGACAGGAAGGAATTTTCTCTTTGTAGTGAGTGAAGACACTATCTTGGTTTAGTTGTGCAGACAGAGTAGCGCTGTTTTATGTTGTTACTAACAAGAATTTTATAACGAAAAGTCAAACGTTATGTTATGGTATGTTATGTTATGTTATGTTATGTTATTTATATTTTTAAAGCGCACTGATACCCCAGCAAAGGGGCGTCCAGGCGCTCAGACAGGTACTGTAACATAACAGGCAGAATAAAAGAGGGCTATTCAGAAGTAGAGAACAAGAGCGTTTTAATAGTACGCCTAAAAATGAACAGATCATTCAGAGCACGGGTGTGTGCTGGAAGCGAGTTCCATAGTCCTGCAGCAAGCACCCGAAAAGAGCGTCCACCCATTCTGCTGAGTTTAAATCGAGGGCAGATCGCCAAATGCAAGGCCTCAGATCTAAGAGATCTCCGAGGGATATAAAGGGTCAATAAATTGACCAGAGCTGGTGGGGAGGAAAGTTTCATAATTTTGAACGCCAGACAGAGTGCTTTAAACTTAATCCTCTGCCTGACCGGCAGCCAATGGAAAGAAGAAATAGTGCCGGAGACAGAGCAATGCCTAGGGAGACCAACAATGGCCCGTGCCGCAGCATTTTGCACCCTCTGAAGTCTGGCTACCTCAGCCTGGTTAGCCCCCAGCATCAGCGCACTTCCGTAGTCCAGCCGAGATAGTATAGAGGCTTGGACTACGAGCTGCCGGGTTGGAGGATCGAAGTATTTAAGGACCGGCCTTATGCCTCGCAAGATGCCGTAACATGTACCTGCAACCCTCTTCGAATGCCCAATGAAGGTGAGCGCCGGATCCAACCAGATCCCTAGATTTTTCACCTCTGAGACCGGTATGGGAGTGACACCCAGTTCTGGAGGCCACCACTGATCACCCCAAAGCTCAACATGTTTTCCAAAGACCATCACTTCAGTCTTAGTGGCATTCAATTGTAGGCAGTTGGTACAAAGCCAATTGGCTACCGCTACAAGTCCAGCTCGGAATCTGGGAGCCTCTACCTCAGGGTCTCCACTCAGTGTCACCGCTAGCTGTGTGTCGTCAGCATATGAGGCCATTGTCAGACCCCACTGTTTGACGACTCCCGCTAGCGGTTTCACATACAAGTTGAACAGAGTGGGACTCAACGAGGAGCCCTGTGGGACTCCCAGATCCAAGGGATGGATAATGGACTGGCCAGGTGGTATAGCCACTTTAAAGGTTCGATCAGATAGAAAAGATCGAAACCACTGAAGAGCGATTCCCGTGACTCCGGCTTCCTCTAGGCGTTGAATCAAAATGCTGTGGGACACAGTATCGAAGGCAGCGCTCAGATCTAGTAAAAGGAGCGCTGCCGTACGCCCGGAATCAAGCACCAGGCGTAGATGCTCGATAATGTGGAGTAGGGCGGTCTCTGTGCTGTGTCCAGAGCAAAAGCCATTTTGACTGGAGTCCAGAATCTGATGACAGGCCAGATGGTCAGATAAAATGGAATTGACATGTGCCTCGGTCACTTTAGCGGTCCAGGGCAAGAGAGATATGGGGCGATAGTTCTCGGGCAAGAGTGGATCTAAGGTAGCCTTTTTCAGGACTGGGGTGACTACCGCCTGCTTCCAGAGGGAGGGGACTACTCCGGTTGTCAAAGACAAATTAATAAGGGTCAATATCGGACCACGGCACAGCGGAGAGAGCATACTAATGAGGGCTGGCTTCAGCGGATCCAGGGGAGAACCTGACTTGATCTTAAGGCTAAGTTTGTTAAAACCCTCCAGAGACAAGTCTGGTAGGGAAGCCAGAGTCTCGTGATCCACGAAAATAGGGTCAGCTAACACTGGGTCCGGCCGACCCACATCAAAACCCCTGTATATGTTCTGCACTTTCTCAAGAAAAAATACTGCCAGTTTCTCGCAGTGTGAGTCAGTGCAGATCTCTGCCGAAGTAGCTCTCTTGTTTGTGAGGTCTTTTAAGACCTTGAATATTAGCTTGGAGGGGTTGGTGCTGGCTTGAAATTCCCGAGCATAATAATCAGCCCGAGTTCTGCATATAGCTCTGTGATAAGCTCTAAGTTGGACAAAATATGCAGTTTTCAAGGCTGGATCATAAGCTCTCCTCCAGTTCCTCTCCGCCCTCCGGCAAGATTTTTTTTGCTCGGCAAGGGACTCGTTATACCATGGGCTAGGTGTTTTAACAAAGCCTTTCGACCAGCGCAAGGGTATGAGGAAGTCTAGAGCAGCAGTAATCCAAGAGGAAAACATCTGATAGCCCTGCTCCACACTCAGAAGAGGGCTCAAGGGGTTTTGCTCTAGTAGTCTATAAAAATCCTCCAACTGAAGCTTGTGCCAGTGCCTTTTAAGAACAAGCCTATCCACCGGTTTAAATGGCTTATCGTGGATAGGACAGGACACCTCCACGAGCAAATGGTCAGTCCATCCCACCGATATCGGGTCAGACACCTTCATCCTCTCGATTGTAGTAAAAAAAGGGTCTAGGATATGTCCTGCAATGTGAGTGGCAGATGACACATGCTGAATCAATTGAAGAGCCTCCAAGTCCGCGAGTAAGGTGTTAATAGCTCCGGATGACCTATTATCAAAGTGAATATTTAAGTCACCTATGATGTTGAAATTGGCACATCCGGGCACCAAGAGGCTGACAATATCAGCGAAAGCAGCTCTAAAAGCTGTGTCATTGCCAGGTGGGCGATAAATGAAAATGCCACTAAAGGTAAAATGATGGCTAAAAGCTATTTTAAAAAGGGCACTCTCACAGGCAGGTAATTTAAGTGCCTTCCACTCAGCCGGGAAGCAAGATTTTACCGCCATGGCGATACCGCCGCCTCTCGTTGTCCGATTCAGAGTAAAGATCATGTATTCTGAAGGAAAAGAGAGGTTCAAGATGGCAACATCAGAGTCCTGGAGCCACGTCTCAGTCAGGAAAATAAGATCGGGGTCTTCTTTTTCGATAAGGTCATATATATACTGGTGATGTTTAACCAGCGACCTGACGTTCAAACTCCAGATCCGGAGCCCACACTCTGGAATACGCTTGCGTATAACCGGAGTGATAGCTTCCAAAGATCGGATTGAAGTCGGTCTAGCTACTGACCAGCCATTGCAAGCACAGGTGCAAGGACCACATAGAGGGTGCACCCGGTCGCTGTGGCAGACCTTAGCCCTGTCCCTAATGGCGAACAACTCAGCCCGATTGTACTGGAACCTTAATGGAGTCTGCATGGTGGTATAGCAGCTAGTGCTCAGAGCCCTACCACGTCTCGCGCTTCCTTGTCGCTGACGGGCGCAGACGGGCAGGACTCTGGCACGACTCCGGCTAAGCGAGGGCGACCCACCTGCGCGTCCCGCCGCGCGGTAGAGGAGAGCATTAAATAGGCACTCCCGGCCCAGCGCGAGCGCGATGACGCTCCAAAATGGCGCCCGTCAAAGTTGAGAGGAGCCCAATCCAAGATGGCACCTATGCAGGGCAACCCCCGGGACCCGGACTCGCCAAAACGGCGATGTAAATTCCGTTAAATGCGGTAAGAGGGAGGGAGGGGTGTGGATCCCAGCCTAATCCCGCTAAAAACAAGGAAAAACGAACACAAAATAGCTGAGCCAAATGTCCAAGCAGGACGAGTTAAAATATGAAAGCGCCAGCAGCAGCGCATGCGCAGTAGAGGCAGTACCTGTCAAGGCAGATATGGTGGTGAAACCGCCTTAAATAGGCACTCCAGGCCCAGCGCGAGCGCGATGACGCTCCAAAATGGCGCCCGTCACAGTTGAGAGGAGCCCAATCCAAGATGGCACCTATGAAGGGCAACCCCCGGGACCCGGACTCGCCAAAACGGCGATGTAAATTCCGTTAAATGCGGTAAGAGGGAGGGAGGGGTGTGGATCCCAGCCTAATCCCGCTAAAAACAAGGAAAAACGAACACAAAATAGGTGAGCCAAATGTCCAAGCAGGACGAGTTAAAATATGAAAGTGCCAGCAGCAGCGCATGCGCAGTAGAGGCAGTACCTGTCAAGGCAGATATGGTGGTGAAACACAGACATTACTGAATTACCTTGTGAAGGGAGGGTCAGTAGCAGGAGCTGTACTGACGTCACAGAGAGCTGCGCTGTTATTGGTGAAAGCAGCGGGTGTAAGAACAGATTGTAAAGGGAGGGTCAGTAGAAGAAGTAATACTGACGTCACAAGAGCAGTGCTGGAAATGGTCGGACTAGAGGGTGTGTTGAAAGCCCTGATTGGTCAATAGATTAGCAGAGTGCTGGTATTGGGCGAAGAAGAAAATACGTAGTAAGCTCCGATTGGGTTGTTGGTGTGAGTCGCGCAGGCATTGGATGAGAGTTGAATAATAAGTTTCGCGAAAATACAGAAGAAATTTGAATTTGTCGAGTGAGTTAAATAAAAGAACAAGAAGAATGAAGTTGATTAATAAAATCAAGAATTTCTTCAAGAAGGACAAGCGCATAATAACTAGGGAGGGAATTTTTATGGCACCTCCTAATACACCACCTTCCTTTATGATGATGGAAAGTTGATAATATACGTGTCTATGGTTGGAGAATTGGGTGGAGTATACGAAAGATGATGGTGTTCTAGCTTTCCCAGAACATGGTACATTTAATGGGAGAATTCTTCAGAATTTGAGAATCAGGATGAATTCATTAGAACCGAGACCAAGGTTAACAGAGTATGAGGCTTTGGAAGAATGGGAAACTGAGGCATATGAACAGGAAAAGTACAGAGGAGGTATGAAAAACAATAGAGGGTTTTTGCATACATACCCATTTGACACTCAAGGAGATCAGATGAAAAGATGGAGAAGGGCTGTAGTAACTGAGGGTTTATATCCTGCATTAGTGGCTGATGATCAGGAAGGAAGTAAATGTATTGAGAAAACGAAACATATGGGTATGACAGGGATAGGGGGTAATGAATCTGATGATGAGTTATTAAGGGAGATTTTGATAAAGAGACCTCCGCCCTATCAGGAAAGGGCTAGAGATACCACTCCAAGTGCCCCAATGATGGGAACTCCATTAGTTCCACGAGCCCTGTATGATCCAACAAAAATTTGAGCATCGAAAGAAAAAGAACGGGATGCACTGAATAAAACTAAAAAAGAAATAATTCAGAAATCGAACCAGTTAGGATTAAATGCAGAAGAACTGACAGTACCCTTAACGATTGGTCCTATTATTCCATTGTATGGTAACAAACGAGGTACACCAGAATCCTAAACTGTGGCACCTTCACAAAATAGAGCTAGAAAAGAGACAGTTATGATAGATGATCAAGTTAGTGAGTGTGAGTCGAATGTTTCATTAATGGATCTCCCACATATTGAAGCGGTGACAGAAACCCCAAAAAGAATTTCGCCCACAATTGTCAGAGGAAAAGTAGCAACTGTCACTCCAGTGGCAGGGGGTTCAGCTGGATTTTCTCCTGAAGATCTAGAGGAATGGGCAAAAGTTTTAGAAAAGAAGAAACCCAAAACTATAGATGTAAGTAAGTTAAGGGTGGAAGAAACGATCATTGGTACAATAGGTCTTGATAAACTGGGTTCATATGAAGATGAAGAGTTGTTGTTCCTATGTAACCTGAGTATAACCTGGAGAACAAAGAATTTGCATGAAAAGATAACGGAAGTAGCTTTAGAATTTGGAATTGATATAGCAAAATCAAAGGTACTGCAGAAGCACTATAGAGCAGAATTTACTGAAAAGGATTTAGAAAGCTTGAATGTGTCAGGAACAAGACTCAGATAAAAGAATTGATACACCTTTTGAAGAAGTGGGGAGACATAGATCATTGGAAAAGTAGACGGACTAAGAAAAGAGAGGAAGCGATTGCTAAAGGGTTATCTACATTTTCAATGAGAGAAGTGGAACAGGTTAAAAAGATGTGTAGTTCTCTTAGAAACCACACTTACTCTTTCACTTCTATTTCTGTCATTCTGATATTTAGTTATCATTAGGACAGCTATTACGAATGTTAATAACAACCACATCAATATTAATATTGTAATACTACATAGACAACATTTAATACATCGCCATTTTAAGTTAGATTTTGGATGTTCAGTCACTTTTACTTCTGCCTTTTTTAAGTTCTAAAATTAATTCTAAATTTAGTTTCATTCTAAAAATAGAATATTTGTTGATGGGTCATGTTTGAGAAGAAAGAATGGAGAAGTGATGTCCAGTTATGCTATATGTACCGTGTCAGGTATTATCGAGGCTTCATGTCTAAAAGGAGTCAAGTCTGCCCAAATTGTTGAGTTGTTTGTATTGAGGAGTGCATGCAAAGTTGGGAAAAAATTGAGAGTAACCATATTTACGGCCAGTCAATATGGTTTCGGGGTGGTACATGATTTTGGACAATTATGGCTACAAAGGGGATTTCTGACTTCTTCAGGATCTCCCATACGGAGTGGCAAATATGTTAAAGAACTATTGAAAGCTCTACAATTGCCAAAAGAAATTGCAGTGGTCAAATGTGCCACACATAAATCAGGAAATGATTATGTGACATTGGGTAATAGGTATGCTGACCAAGTAGCACAGTTGTGTGCAAGAAATACAATGTCATCGTACAGAGCGTTGGAAAAAGAAGTTACAAATTGCCAGCAAATGATTTTCTCTGCTTTTGAAACATGAGATGAAGTTAGACAATTACAGGATGAGGCGACATGAAAGAGAAGGAACAGTGGATCAAAACAATTTGCACAAGATGGACTGGTGATGAAGTATGGGTGTGCCCAGATGGTACACCAAAAATACCAGATAGCTTGTTGTCACAAATGGCTAGGGTGTATCAGAGAGCCTCTGCCAAAGATGTTCGACTTGCCAGTTGCAAAACCCGGGAAGGAAAACAGTGGTCATCTGGGAAAAAACTGGGAATGCAGAGGGACCATTCACCTGATTGCAACTTGACTTCAAAGAGTTGCCACCGTGCAATGGTTTGAAGTATGTCCTTGTCATTGTTTGTCTATTTTCTCAATGAGTAGAAGCCTATTCCACCAGAAGAAACGACAGCCTAACAGTTGCTAAACTATTATTAAGAGAACTCATACCAAGATTCGGATTTCCAGACACTTTAGAATCAGACAGAGGACCTCACTTTAATAATGAGATAATTACACTAATTTGTGAAGCTTTCAAAATTGAGCAGAAGTTACATTGTGCCTACCGACCAGAGGCCTCTGGAGTGGTCAAACAGCTCAATGGCACAATAAAACCCAGGTTAAGAAAAGTGTGTGCATCCACTTCACTGAAATGACCTGATGCTTTGCCTATTGTATTGATGAGTCTTTGAAGCATTCCTGATCGAAGAACAGGATTGAGTCCTCATGAAATCCTCACGGGAAGAGCAATGAGACAAGCATTTATACCTGGAAAAAAAATTATGAATATAATTGATGATTTAATATTGGACTATTGCAAAGGGCTGGCTGATCTGGTACGTTCTGTGTCTCACCAGGTTGGAGAAGATCCAAACACCATACAGTCAAATCTGGCTCATGATTTGTGTCCTGGAGACTGGGTCGTGATAAAGAAGCATACCAGGAAATTGTGCTTGGAACCCAGGTGGAAGGGACCACATCAAGTTATATTGGTCACAACGACAAAAGTAAAGTGTGCTGGGATTCTGAATTGGATCCATGCAAGTCATACTCAAAGAGTCCCAAGTCCACCTGATCGACCAAAGCAGCAACTAGTAGAACAATGAAAAGAACCAGAAGCTGAGAGTTGTGAAGTCGAAAAGATCAGAGAATCAGACCCTGAGGAGCGCATTGACGATGAGCAACCACGTACGAGTCAAGAAGATTGGGCAGTAGTTACTAGGACTGAAGAGACTGCTGAAAAGACCAGAAGAGAGCTTGAACTTAAAAGACCAGAACGGAATGAGCAAAATCCAGAAGACTCTGTTGCAGAAATCCCATATTCAGCTCAGCCAGAAATAGAAGTAGGGCTCATTGCAGAGACTCCAGATCCAATTCAGTTACAAGAGGAAGAAAAAAAGAGGTCTATTGTCAAAGATTTAAATCAAGCTCAGTTAGGGAAAGGGAAAGAATCAACTGAAGAAGATTTAGATCAGAGTCAATCGAAAGAAGAAGAAAAGAAAGTAGAAAGTCAGAAACAAGAACAAACAATAGAAGAAAAAGTAGGGAATGCAGAGCAAACACAACAAATCGAAAGAGAAAATAAAAGGACCCTTGAAAAAGGCAAAGAAGGTGAAAAGGCAGTACAGACAAAAAAAGTTTAAAAAGGAGATAACTGGCCAAGTGGAGTGAAAAGACTGAGATACATTTTAAGAAGCAAGAAAGAGAAATAACTAGAACAAGCAGATGAGGTGTCAAGTCAGTCCGATCAAGAACATACAAGAAGAAGGACGTTAAGGTCATCTAAAAGAATTAAGGTACCAAATAGAAAGTATAGGGCTCCAGAGTGGACCTACATTATATCGGAAGATTTTGAAAACCTTGATCTAACAGATGAACCAAAGAATAACGAAGGATCTGATGAAAGGGATCTGAGACCACCTTAAAGAAAATACTTTTATACAAAGGGTTGATTCACTAAAAAAAAAAGAAAAAGAGATCAAGAAAGAAAAGGATTGACTAGAAGCTGAAAGCCTTTAAGGTGTGGGATCACACAAAAGATTTTATATATTTTATTTTTAGAATGAAACTAAATTTAGAATTAATTTTAGAACTTAAAGATGCCAGAAGTGAAAGTGACTGAACATCCAAAATCTAACTTAAAATGGCAATGTATTAAATGTTGTCTATGTAGTATCACAATATTAATATTGATGTGGTTGTTATTAACATTTGTAATACCTGTCCTAATGATAACTAAATATCAGGATGACACAAATAGAAGTGAAAGAGTAAGTGTGGTTACTAAGAGAACTACCACCACAGAACTAACATCAATGGATAAAAGCACATATTATGATAAATCAAATAATGATTCATCATTAAATGTATTCACCAAACTTCTTTATCATTATGTTGAGACTATGGATGTGAGCGATTGTTATGTTTGCATGACACTACCTACGTCTGTCTCGGAGGGTGTGACATATCACCACAATCCATAAATCTATAGTGTGTCCTGTAGTGTTGTAACTAGTTTGTTTTATGTTACTGGTAAGTTGCAGTATTTTTATAGCAACATTGATTTCGTATTTTCATAAGTTCCTATTAGAAGAAAAATGAATCCAATACTTAGTGCAAGAAATTCAGAATATATGGGAGAATTCTTTCTAACCACGAATCCCATAGACATAACCCATGCACATAGAAATAATCTAACATGCCTTTTGCGTGATGAAGAAAAAGTTTTTCTAAATTTAGTAGAAGAAAGAAGGCAGGATTTTCAAAAGAAAGCAGTTGAGCAAAAGTCTCATATACCTCCATGCTTTAGAAGGGAATTATAAGAAAGGCAAGGTTCATGCTGCAATGTTCCTGGACTTGTCAAAACTGGGGAAATTCTGTCTATATAGATTAAAGACTGAATATAACAATATTTTCATTGGTACTAGCAAATGTGAACATACCTTCCTAATAATGGGGGGATGGGGACTAAAAGGAGGAACTGATCCTGTATTTCTAGGAATGTTATTATGTATGTGGGAAAAATGCCTATTACAGGTTGCCTGCAAGATGGTATGGTAGTTGTTATATTGCCATCCTCGTCCCAAAGGTATATCACATTACTAAGAACAATGAGACAAGTGATATAAGTAAAGGACTAACAAGAAAAAAGAGAGCAGGTTTTTCTGAAATAGTAGGTGATATATTTGGTGCATTGATACCATCAGTTGGAGTCACATTAAATTCTCATAAGATATATTTGTTGTCCACTGTAGTTGACCGTTTATCACTGATACTGCTGGAGGATTCTTAATAATCAGTACTGAAATGGTGGCAATCAGGTCTATGGTTTTGCAAAATAGGCTTGCCCTTGATATTCTTTTGGCCAAAGAGGGTGGAGTCTGTGGCATGTTGAAAATTCAACCCTGCTGTACATATATCCCGGATAAAAGTAAAGGTATTGAGGGATATATCAAGAATATTTCGAAGATTCATAATGATTTAACCCAACTGGAGGTTGAAGGTGCATGGGTAAATTTTGCAAAAGCCTTTCTAAATTAGGTAATTGGTTTTCCACCTTTGGAAATAGTCTATTAGGGAAAATAGTAATACCAATGATTTCAATAGTGTTAGTGATATTAATGAAAGTAATGACTTATAAATGCTGCATGAGAAAATTAAGGACAAAATCAATGATTGAAATGAAGAACAAGAGAATAGGAAGAAAGAGAAAATGGGAAGAGATTGAATTAGAAGAAATAAAAGACAATTTGTATGGTAGAATGAAAGGGATGAATATAAAGGAAATAAATAAAGTACTAAAACAGGTGTAGACACTAAAATCTAACTGGCAATTGGAAATGATGGGTATTTTATGATGGCTCAAAAAATGTCATCAGAGGGGCGATTGATGGAGCAAGGATTCAAAGAAAAGAAACTTGCTCAAGTCAACCTCTTGTTAATATGAACCAACAAGTAGGAATAGAAATTTGGAAGATAATTAACATACATCCAACATTCATACATGGGGAGGCTTTCAGCTTGCTTAAATAACAAAGAATAATCCGCTACGTGACTAAAATCCCACTTGAAACCAAAAATCGCTTTGCGCATGTGCAAGCCCGTCCTGTGGAAGTAACCTCTTGATTAACCGATGTGAGTGGAAAATTCTCAAACATGCACAAAGAGTGGCTAACTGTAGGTCTCGAGGTACCCCATGCCTGGCATATGCTCGCCTGAATTTTAAAAGAAGTTTTTCGCTACTGATGCGTTGCTTAATGATAAAGAAAATAACATGGGATAAAGTAGAAGGGGAGGGAAACCGTGATAATAACATATTTGAGAAGTTAACATTTGTTCATGATTGTCTATCAATAGCGAACGTTTTGGGCCTGATATGCTAAGCCGAAAGAAACGATGGTGGGTGAAACTTAATTTAAGCTGAGTCTGCGCATTGAAGTCCAGGATTGACCTGCTGACCGGGACATTGGTCATCTGCCAAAACCCACGGACGAGTGCTTGGGAAAAGATCCTCAACTGAAGAAATTATATGAAATTTGTATCTATCTATTGTGTGAGATGCATGTGAAAAGGAAGTGTCACGAGAATTGAATACATTAAGTGGGAAGGGTTTAATAAACAAATAATTAGTTAAGCTTTTAGGGATGACCGCATGAGGTGATGACAACTCCCCTGCCCCGACCCAATCATAGTTCGGGATTCAAGGACATTTGCAACCTTTGAGGGTGGGACATGCAAAATTAAAGGGTAGATTTTGAATGATCTAAGATTAATAGAGTGTGAACTGATTCTACTAAGAAGAATCATTGATGCTGAGTGAAGAGTAGGCGAGAACTGGTACTGAGAAGAACAGACTGGGAAGATTCAATACTGAAAGACAGCCTGATTAGATTGAAGATTTGCTGAAGAATACCGAGGAGGGAGAGAGTGTAAAAGAGGGATGTGCTACGCTGCGTCGGGTTCTAGCGAAGTGTACTAAGTATAAACCTATCCTGCACCTGTCCTACAGTCTTTGTCCCTGACTTTATCAGGCGACCTCCACTAACCCTTCTGGCCAGGGATTGGGTTTCCTATTCCACTATTAGGTAAATAGAAATCTGTTGTGAATTAAAATTCTCACTTGAAATGTATGACATAATATGTCTTTTTATCTCTCCATCTTCTCGCAATGGGTTGAAATTGTTGAATGTTCTTGTGTATGCTATTTTGATAAATTCATTTTTCTCTCCCATGAACGTTGATGGAGTTTGCACTGTGAATCTGTATAAATGAGCGTTCATTTTGATTGAATTAGAAGATAAAATTCTTTGAATCTTACCTAGAGTCCTTGATTATTTTGTTGAAAGTTAAATTAGTTAAATTGTTAATATCATCATCAACTACTTGACTAATGGTCCATTGACCAAAGGAAGAGTGTTGATCTGTGAAGATTAGTTAGACATTGACTAATCAAGATTGAAGTGAATATAAAATTTGACCCCCAATGGAACAGCCAGGAAATCTAAAAGTGTATATGGGCCCATTGTAAGTGATACGTTGATGTGTGAAAAGTTTATCCTGGTCTTTCGCTGGATCACTTCCATGTGAGTGAATGCCCACTATTGTCTCTTTCTCTCTTTTCTCCTTTTCTAAAATGAGACTGTTAACTATAATAAGAAGTAGGTTTTATTTCTGCAGACCTTCTTGATCACAAAGTGTGAAAAGTATACTGTCTATATGGTACTATGCGATCAATGCAATGAAACCTCCATTGCCAGAAAACAATAAAAGGTCATTAAAAGAAAGACTTGGTTACTTATTAAGGCAAGCTAGCCATCCTTTACATCTCTGTTGAGTAGTGCACAGTTGCAAACAAACCTTGTTAGATGTTGGAGGTCAGATGTACTATTCTACCTCCAGTCTAACTCACATTGGGAAAAGTTCATACATTGGGGGAGTGTCTATTTTAAAATTCTAAATCCAGTCCAACAAACATCCAGGGGCTGTTACGTGAATTCTACCTGTGGGCCTACAGCACTCATTGTGCCACTTACTTAAGTAGTGTTTTACGGCTTGTACTTTCTCAAGTAAAACTGTGCATTTGTGGGACAACATAAACGTAGTACTGGTGCAAGAATGATTCTGAATGCCCCTAATGATATCTTGGCCTAAACTCCTGCTAGCTCACAGTGCACCATCTGCACCCCTAAACTTACAAGGTAACAAATGTGTGTGCACCTTCAGAACATGATAACCTTGACACCCCAAGGGAATTGTGGTAACTGATCTAGAACACTTTGGCTTAGCCACTGATGCATTCCCAAAGAGGTACACAAGAAATACACAGTGAAGCATTTCAATGTTTATTGAAGCATTGTGATTCTTGAGTAAAATATGTGTGCTACAATGATAAATAGAAGGAAACGGAATAATGTGATTAATATTATGAGAATGGTGAAGAAGATGAACAATTCAACCATTTTGCTCATTACAGGAGACTATATGCTTGCATACAAGTATTTTAATATAGGGTACTCCTACCAAGCACATCCTACCCTATCTTTTCTAAGGTGTGTGGATCTGCCAAATCCCTATTAGGTGGTCTAACGCCCCATTACCTGTGGGTAAGTGTCAGCAAGCTGCCCGTCTTGGTCCCTTGCACGAGGTGACAGGAATCAGCTGAGTTGAAATTCCGGCATGGACTGACATCTCAGTGCCAGCGATATGCTTCACTGAATAAACAAAGGCTTGATGTCTCATATAAACAATAACATCCTACATGTTGTCACGCCAAAGCCCCAGTCAGGCTGGTAATCTATTTTCTATTATGATAGCTCTATCGCAGAGCGGCGAAACACAAATAACATCTTGCATGTTGAAAATAAGCCTTTGCACAAAATGTTTAAGGTGTCTTGATAGAGTGCCTACGAAATGTTGTTGTAGGTAAACTGAGTTGGAAGAATGTTATCCCTTACCTGCACGCAAACGAATGTGTAAAAAGAACAATTGATGGACAGAATGCAGAACAATGTCATACATTCACCCCAGTACAGAGATTTGGGCCTAAATCCATAGTTTTTTGCTACCCAGGCCATTCCAGTTTGAACCCAGCCAAATGCAAATCAGTCTTGACCCTTCTCCTTTTGGGAACAGTCCAGCCCGAACTGCCAGGACAGGTCCTCCATGGAATGGAAACAAGCATCCAAGGACCGGTTTCAGGGGTTCGTTCAACCCTCCTTAGCCAGGCTAGATTGACTCTAGTGGCATGGAGAGCAGAGGACCCAAGCATCCAAGGACCAGTTTCAGGGGTTCACCCCTCCTCACCCATGTCTGGGCATACCTGTCCCACTCAGTATGACAAATGCAAAAAAAACAATTGATGGACAGAATGCAGAACAATGTCATACATTCACCCCAGTACAGAGATCTGGGCCTAAATAAATTGTATTTTTGCTCCCATGCCATTCAAGTTTGAACCCAGCCATATGCAAATCAGTCTTGAACCTGCTCCCAATAGGAACAGTTCAGCCCGACATTGCCAGGCCAGGTCCTTTCTGGACTGGAAACAAGTATCCTAGGACAGGTTTCAGGTTTTCACCCCTGATCAGCCAGGTTAGTTTGACTCCAGTGGCATGGAGAGCAAGGGACCCACGTCTGGGCATACCTGTCCCACTCGGGGTGACAAATTCAAAAAAACTATTGTTGGACAGAATGCAGAACATTGACATACATTCACCCCAGTACAGAGATCTGAGCAAAAGAATGATGGTTTAAACCCAGATCTTTGTGACTGGGGGTGAATGTTTGAGTGTTCAGCATTCCGTCATCATTTGTTCCTATTTCATTCGCAAATGAATATGTGTCAAATGGCATTGTGTTTAGGGATAGAAGGCATCTTAAGAACGGGTGCATGTAAAATGGTGATTTCTTAACCATGCCTAATACCTCCACATGATAGTAGCACCTTAAAACATGTCACAAAGCCTGCCATGGCAGCCTGTAGTGCAATTCTAAAACTGCCAATTCGACCTGACTAAATAATTTTTTTTTAAACATGGTGGCACGCGGTTTGCGAGTCAACGGCGAGTTGCACAGCCTGATACACATTGGTATTCCAATGAATACTCATAAACCATAGTATTCCATTTTCAATCCTTTTTATTTCAAATTGTTTAACTTTAGTTGTCCATCACGTCAAAGGTGCGAGATTCATTTGTCTTGCGCATTTTACTTGCTCCAAAATTGCCCATCCGGGCCTATTCATTGGTATTTAACGAACCTCGGATCCTAAAAATCATCCCAATGACATCACACCCAATGCATTTTGGTCTGTAACGACCTTCGTCAGGGGTATCTGTGATATGCAAAGACATATGTCAGCCACATCTATATAATGTTCAACAATGATAATAATGATTATCTAACACCTCTCTTTGATCAAGATGAGACAACAGAGTAAATATATAAATATATGCAAAATTTTCCCCAGGCCAATGTACCCCGATTTCTAATAATCATAATAAAATACATCGTTGTTGACACCCTTTGTGTAGCACAACTTGTAACACAACGCAATTGAACCTGTGTTATTCAAATTTGACGACATACGTTGATCTCTCCAGTGCGATAACAGTTCAAACTCCCCATATTTTGCCACTTTTAAACTAAATGAAACATTTCAAAACTATTTAGACCCCCCCTGAAAAAACTACCATTCCACCCTAACTATCCCCATTTACTCTTGCTACATACACAACGTCACCTCCTCGAGTGCGCTTAAAGCTCAATCTCGCCTGCAAGTGCATAACCAACTGAAATTAAAATAAATCTTTTGCCAGGCCTATACATTATATTGTAAAACATGTAAGTCACCCCTAAGGTAGGCCCTAAAAAACCCACAGGGCAAGGTGCATTATATTTAAAATGTAAGATGTGTTTTTTTTACGTTTTACGTGTTCTAGTAGTAAAAAAAACTCCTACATGCATTAATAGGTGCTAATTTTTGATAAGGAACAGATAGGGAAATCAAGTATGGACTCAAATGATTTGCTAGTTAACATTCTCTTTAATGGTAAAGTGGAACCTTGACTCACATTTATGAAAATGCCACTTTTAGAAAGTTTACATGTTTTTGTCCTAACCATTTGGTGCTTGCTGGCTGTGTCCTGGGTCACATGACTGTGAATTTCTTAAACCCTTCCATGCTCATACCTCTCAGGTGCTCATGACGAGCTGAGCTCGTCATGACCACACCCGTTTTCATTGCTGTCCAGCACAGCAGGGGAAACTCTCAAGCAGCGATGAGGTTAACAGTTGGCCTTTGTGTATTCCTCCCAGAAAGACAAAGGGGGATATGGGGTTGGCTGGATTGGCCATCCAGCCACAATAGGTGTGGTGGAGCTGTTCCCTGTCCCCGCTTACATTTCAGCCTGCTACCTCCAGCACGCACCAAAGGAACCTGACACCAGTGTTTTGTCACCTCAGACATTTTGGCACCTTGGCAGGGGAAGGGAACATTTCCAAAACCAGATGTGGGGGTAGCAGGATGTCAACCCCCCACACCCTACTTCAAAGTCTGGCACGATGTACAAATATTGGACTCCTGAACCACCTCTTCTGTGTAATCCTGGACCTGTGGAATACTTCAGAAGGGCTGCCTTGTACTCCAGAGGACTGTCCTGCTACTTGAGGTCTACCTTGTACCTGTGAGGACTGTCCTGCCACTACCAGAGGGCTGCACTGCTGCTTGAGGCCTGCCTTCTTCTTCAGAGGACTGCCCAGCTGCTTTTGGGAGAGAGGACCATCTCTTTGAACCCAGGAATACCAGAGTGACTCCAAGGACTAGTTGGCTGGCATCCTTTGTGAGCTACAGGGACATCACAAGCACCAGAGACTTTGAACTCTGCACCTGGTCTCTTCTGGAGTGAGTCCGAATCCCCTCAAGCAGTACCCCCCAGCCCTGGATCCTTGGAAGTGATGCTTGAGGTGCTGTTCCTGCGTAACTCTAAAAGGTGGGAGTAAAAAACTTACAGAAGACCGGGATCTACCTGCTGCTGATCCACCCAAGGTGCATTGCTGGTCAGCCTGAGTTTGCAGTAGCTCCAGCTCCATTCTTCTCAGCAACAAATCCTGTTCAGCTGGACCTCAGAGCAAAGGAATCCAGCCTTGTGGAGCCCTCTTCGGTACGGCTTGCAGCTTCATCCTGCTGGAGTTTTTTTACTTCCAAAAATCCCAAAGGTAAAAATCTTCATGAGGCTCGACGACAGCAGGCTCCCCCTTGACGACAATGACCTCATCGGCCTATAAATCCAGCTTCTCCCACCTTGAGTTTTTCCGGCCATTGTCTGCTTCACCGAGACATCATCCAGCACTCCCCAGTGACAACACCTCTTCCTCGGACACAGCCTGTTGCCTTACCCCACTGAACCCTACCTTCACCTGGGCTTTTCTTCAAAATTTCTTCTAAGTCCAAACGTAAACCGAATAGAGTCCAGTGCACATTGTGCATCTGAATTGTGCTCCATCGTGGTCTGCCTTATCAGTGGATGTTGCCCCGGTTTGCGTAACTAGATACTTGCGGTTATAGCTTTGTATTTTTTAGATGCTGTTTTTCATTCAAAACTTTATAAATTCATAACACTGGTTCTACTGATTGGATTTAATTCATTTTTGTAACATTTTATTTATTAAAATGGTCCCTATTTTTCTAAATTGGTATGGGATTTTTCTTGTTTTGTGTTTCACATTATTACTATTTGTGTGCTACATAAATACTGAACACAATGCCTCTAAGTTAGGTATGATTCCTTTTGTGTCAAGCTACCAAATGGTTATGTACAGGTTAATTTGTGATTGTTGCTTGAGAAGGGCTTACACCTCCCTCAATCAAAAAGCCACTTTCTTACACACCTTTTTGTTCAGTATCAGAGCTGTCTTTCACCAAAACGGCAATCAGCATCCCATTTGATTGGCCGGTGAGGTGCCTTCCCTGTCCAGTTCCACCGCGGCTGTTGTGCCGATTGAGTGGAGGGTGGGCGGCCATCTTGCAGGTAGTCCCGGACCCCGGCAGAACCAGTGGCAGCGTTCTAGCTGGGGGAGGGAGCTGCAGGCATAAATTGAGCTTCGCTGTCACATCGGGGCGGCTAGTGTGGGTGGTGGCAGCTCCCATGTGGACCCGCTTTTGCTCTGAGGCCATACTTCTGCTCTAAATTGTTTTAACTGCTTTTAAATTCTATTTCACCAATTTACTCTGTGTCTAAGAATCGCGCTGCTGTGCTTGCCTAATTTTTATTCGGATTACTCCATACAGTCTATTTTACTTTCTGGGGTGATTCACTTACCTGGGCTGCTGTTTGGCCGGTGAGGTGTGCCTTCCCTGCCCCGTTCCACCGCGGCTGTTGTGCCGATTGAGTGGAGGGCGGGCGGCCATCTTGCAGGTAGTCCCGGACCCCGGCAGAACCAGTGGCAGCGTTCTAGCTGGGGGAGGGAGCTGCAGGCATAAATTGAACATGCTCTTTCCAGTGCGCAGCAGGCGTGCCACAGGCGCACCGAAGGCAAGCCAAAGGTCTGCCCGTCTGCGCCCGTCTGCGCCCGTCCGCGCTCCGACAGCGCACAGCGCCATGACCATGGGCTGTATCGAGGTTGTGGATAAGCCTGAAAGAATCCGCTACACCCAGGAGCCTTTGCTTGATATGGATACTAACCGGTGCAGTAGTGACAGACATTGGGAAGTTCTCCAGTGCATGACGCGGTCCTGCCCTCTCTGCCAATTTCATTTCCAAACATCTCACCCCGACGCCCCCCCTCTCTCGCCACATAACGCTAACATCCGCGCGGCTCTTATCAATGCACGGTCACTGGTAAAGCATGCCGCGGATGTGCATGAGCTGATTGTGGATGAACAACTGGATCTTTTGTTCATTACGGAGACGTGGCTGAATTCCTCCTGTGCTCCGGTGGTCGAATTAGCAATACCACGGGGCTATAAGATTTGCAGGTTGGATCGCAAGTCAGGCAGAGGAGATGGCACTGCTGTAATTTTCAGAGAAGGGTGGACGCTCTCTATGGAGTCCACAGCGGAAATACAGGAAGGCGAGGTCCTGGAGTTTTCATTGGCCATCTCCCCACATTTCACTTTGGGGGATTCTTGGTTTATCGCCCCCCTGGCCCGCCGGGCACTTTTATTAAATCTCTGTAGGAGGTTATTACCTCACGAGCGATCAGGTTTTCCAAATTCCTGATGCTAGGAGATTTTAACATACACTTGGAGAACCTATTGGCCCCAGGGACAAGGGACTTGCTAGACTTTTGTAATCTGACCCACTTGACACAGCATGTCCCCGACACTACTCATAAATGTGGTCACTTGTTAGACCTAGTATATCCTCTAATTTTAAGCTTACCATGCGGGTTACCTGGTCGGACCATTATTTGATCTGCTTTTCGTGGGACGTAGGCAGCGCCACCTCAGATGTAGGGAAGGCCCTTGGACCACCCTCAAAAAAGATCAATATCCCAGCTCTGGCCAGAGCGCTGTCTCTTACGCTCCCCGACAAAGCTTCTGACCTCGAGGGAGCAGTGGAGAGTTTCTCAGACTGGATTAGCCAGACCGTTAACTCTCTCCCGCAATCTTCCGCGAGTTGTCGTTCGCGTGGCTCTCCCTCGAAGCCATGGTTCACAGACCACTTAAAAATACTGAAGATGGGATGTAAGAAATTAGAACGGGATTGGCGCCTGAAGTATTGTCCCCGGGCTAAGGCTGCACTCCGCTCCGCCCAGAGAGAATACTATGTTGCTATTAAAGAAGCTAAGGGCAGCTTTTTTGCAGACAGAATAGCAAAAGCCAACAACAACAGCAAAGAAATCTTTGCTATTGTCCGTAGCTTTATGTCACCGCCGGCAGAACTTTCCACCCCGCCCATCTCATCCCAATGGTGCGAGATCCATAAAATTCAGGCCAGCCTAAGCTCCACACCCCCTATCCAACACTCTCCCGTCCTGCCGCCTGCCCGGAGCATCAACTCTCCTAGCCAACTCTTTTCACACTGCTCTCTGGCAGAAGGAAAGGATGTTTTAGCCATTCTGAAATCACTTAAATCGGGCTCGCCAGCGGACCCGTGTCCCGCGCGGGTTCTGAGTGGGGTGGCGGAGATAATCTCTCCTGCTGTTGGGGCGCTTGTTAATGATTCACTCCAATCGGGTAGAGTGCTGCAGCAATGGAAACATGCCAAACTCCTCCCTCTCCTTAAGAAGCCCTCAGCAGATCCCTCCCTTCTGTCCAACTACCGCCCCATCTCTCTTCTCCCGGCCTTAGCGAAGGTGTGCGAAGGTTGCCTTTAAACAGCTGGAGAACTTCGTCGAATCTTCCGGTGCTCTGCACCCGTCTCAATCCGGGTTTAGGACATCCTTTAGCACCAAGACAGCGCTGGTGGAGATTACGGAGGCTATTAGAGAGTGCCTGGACGTGGGCGGCAGGGCGGCGCTGATTTTGTTGGACCTCTCTGCCGCGTTCGACACGGTACCCCACCTCCAGCTTCTCTCCAGGCTATCTGATATCGGCATTACTGATGTGGCCTTTTCCTGGGTCAGGTCCTTTTTGGACTATCGCTCCCAACAGGTGTGGATGCCCCCTTTCTTTTTGTCCTCCAGTCTAGTGGCCACTGGGGTACCACAGGGGTCAACGCTGAGCCCCCGGCTCTTCAACATATACCTTACCCCTTTGATCTATCTGGCAGAGAAGCTGGGTGCCAAAATCATGGCTTACGTCGATGACACCCAGCTTCTCTTCACCTGGAAGGGTGATGATCTCCAAACTGATGTGGCCCAGCGATGGCTGTCTTCTGTATTTGCTTGGTTGGCTCAGGCTAGCCTCAGATGCAATGAGGACAAATCCAAGATACTCCTCTATGGCCAATTCCCTCCTGCTTTCAGAGAATCTCTCTGGCCCGCGGGGTTCCCATGCCCCAGTGGTGATTGTTGTGGCCCAAGAACCTGGGAATCTGGTTCGGAGCCAACTTAAGCTTCCATGAACAGATTAAGCGACTCTCAGGGACGTGCTTTGGCACGCTCAAAGCCCTAAGGAGGTTCTTTCCCCTGCTCCCCCGTCCCGCCAGGGAGACTGTGGCCAGGGCACTTATTCTATCGCGCCTTGATTACGCTAATGCCCTGTACATCGGCATCCCTGGGTACCTCCTGGGGAAGCTGCAGGTTATCCAGAATGCAGCTGTCAGGCTCCTGTTTAACATCTCAAGGAGAACGAGCGTTCGCAAGCAGCTCAATAACTTGCACTGGCTTCCTGCGGCTCAGCAAGTGCGCTTTAAAAGTCTGACCCTGACACACAAAACTCTTCACGGTCCATGCCCATCCTATATGAGCTCTAGGTTTGCGTTCTACTTTCCCAGTCGCTCTCTCTGCTCTGCCTCTCAAAGACGGCTGGTAATTCCCAGGTTTTGACGAGCCCGACTTGGGGGACAATCTTTTGTGGTCAAGGTCACCACCATGTGGAATGCTCTGCCTGCTTTTCTTCGACACACTAAAGAACTAGCCACCTTTAAAAAACTCCTCAAAACACATCTGTTCAAGCAATCTGTGTAAACTTTCTGTCCTTCCCATCAGGATACTCCTGAGTAGCAGTGCGCGCTATAAATCTCTATATAACATAGCATAACATGTGTTTGGACACATTTTAGTCAGGACTCTACAATCACCCTCCACCCACATACTACTCAATGGGATCATTTATTTATTTATTTATTACACTTGCATGGCGCATCAGCTACCCTGAGGGTTTCCCGGCGCCCTGGATACATACTCTACCAGGAGGAGTAAATATTATTGGTTAAATACCCATGCTTTAATACCCTTCCGGTATTTTATGTAGCTTGGTTCAAGATGCAGTTTCAGCGGGAGCGAGTTCCACAGAACAGGCGCCAGGTAGGCGAAAGAGCGTCAACCCATTCGTACCCGTTTAAACCTCGGGACAACAAATCTTGCCTGATGTAGTGAGCGAAGATTTCGGGAGGGGGTATATTTATGAACCAGTTTACATAGGTAAGCTGGGGCTTCCCCTGTGTTCATTCTGAACATGTAGCACAGCGCTTTAAATTTAGCTCTATTGCCCATCTTGAGCCAGTGTAAGTTGCGTAAATGTTCAGAAACATGTGACCGCCCGGGGAGATGGAGGAGTACCCTGGCTGCCGCATTTTGGATGACCTGTAGCCGACGCGTGATCTCTTTGTTGGCGCCTAGATCTAAGATATTCCCATAATCAAATCTAGAGCCAATCAAGGCCTGGGCTACGTTTTTTTGCGCCCCTTCAGGGAGTCGCCACAAGATTTCTCTCAGCCACTTTAAAATGGCAAAGCAGATCGATGCTGTTTTGGCTGCTTGCGAGCACATGGACAGTTTGTCATCGATTATCACTCCTAGGTTGCGAGCAGATTGCACCGCTACCGGGGTAGGGACCATTTCTGAGGGCCAATGGGCTGGTCCCCAGAGCTTTATGTTCTCTAAAAATGAGCAGTTCAGTTTTTTCCCCATTTAGTTTTAATTTCTTGGTGTGCATCCAATTCGCCATTCTCTGTAGCCCAGAGCGGAGAGAGGAGGTGTTAGCTTTATCGGTTGTTGACAGGGAGAACACCAGCTGTGTATCATCCGCATAGGAGAATATTGGGAGGCCAGTTTCTTCTGCTATTTTCGCCAAAGGGGTTATATAAATATTGAAAAGTAGCGGGCTCACAATTGACCCCTGGGGCACTCCATATGGGGAAGTCAGAATGTTGGAGGCATTATTTTTGGAAAAGACCTGATAAGACCTGTCTGATAGAAAGTGTTCTACCCATTCCAACGCTGTGCCTCTAACACCTATTCCTTCTAGGGTCTTCATCAGAGTTTCATGGGAGATGGTGTCAAAAGCGGCACTCAAATCTAATAGAATGAGTGCCACCGTGCCACCATTATCCAGTTCTTGACGGATATTTTCCGTTACTCCTAACAGGGTGGATTCAGTGGAGTAACCAACTCTGAAACCCGACTGAGACGGGTGTAACAGCTTGTTGGTATTGACAAATTCCGCCAACTGTCTATTCACATGTTTTTCCAAAATTTTGGAGAATATTGGAAGGAGCGATACCGGTCGAAAATTTGAGAAGATCTCTGGATCACTATTCGCCTTTTTAAGTAGAGGCACTACCAAGGCGCGCTTCCAATCCTCTGGAGCCACTGCTTCGCTTAGTGACGCATTTAGCAGTATTCTAATCACATTTAGGATGCTGGGATCAAGTTGTTTTATAATATATGCTGGCATAGGGTCATTAGGTGAACCGGACTTAATGCTGTTTAGAATTTCCACAAAAGTGTTGGGGTCTAATGGCTGCCAGACTGTAAGCAATTTCCCAGAAGTACCAACCAGCTCGCTAGGCCCGCTGGGAGTTGGGGTCACTATCGGGGTTAGATTTGGATCATCTCCTCCGCTGAAATCCGAACAAATATTAGATATTTTCTCATTAAAATAATTCGCAAGGAGATTACATTGTGTGGTGGACAGTGTTGGTGGTTCCGGTTGATGTGTTGCTCCCGCTAAGTCCTTTAGCACTTTAAATAGAGTTCTGGGATTACTTTGTGCCTCTAAAATGGTGTTCTTTGTAAAATCCCCCTTTGCGATTTTACATGACAGGTGGTAGGCCTTTAGCGCTTGTTTGTATGCTTCCTTACTTGCCGCATCATAGTATTTCCTCCACTGTCTCTCCAGCTTCTTGCAATTACATTTTTCTATTTTTAACCTTTCAGAAAACCACGGGACTGGGGGTTTACAGGACTTCCGCTTACTCCTCGTGAGTGGAATAACTGTATCTACGGCTTCAGATAGACAGTTATTGATTTTATTATGATCTGTGAAACTAAGGTCATTTAGATTTAGATTGGGCCTTGAATTTGTTAGCTGGGAGTTGAGATCATCTATATTAATTTTTTTCCAATTTCTGAACCAGGAAGCCTCAGACCTGTCCAGACCTTTAGTGGCTGATATCCTGATTTCAAAGCTAATCAGATAATGGTCGGACGAAGGTATAGGCAGTGCAGGCTCACGTATTAGGTTACCAAAGTTAGCAAAAATCTGGTCTAATAGGTGGCCAGGTGGATTTTATCTTCAATTTATTTTTATTTTATTTATTTATTTTAAAGGTTTTATATAGCTCTGTGGGACCGGAGGTATCAGAGCACTTTACATGAGTATCAGACCATAAATTGCAGGTTACATCGTTACAAAGGTTACAGTTATTAGAGGCTGGCAACATAGTGACAAGAAAGGTCGAGATAAACAAAAAAGGACATATACGTAAGGGAAAAGCAGGCAAGGTGAGAGATTCTGGGGAGGGGGTAAGAGCAGGGGAAGTAGACAGAGAATGGAGGAGGGAAAGAGGAGGGGAGGGTGAGAGACACCGCATGGAAAAGGAGAGGGAGGTGACGGGGACACAAACCAGTAGACGAGTCAGAGCTGCGTCCAAAGTCCAGTAAGGTGTGATCCCAGGGGAAGTGGTATCATTTCCCCATCTCTGTTGCGAGAGGCTCCCTATATGCAGTGGACTCTTTCTGAAGGGTCTCTGAGACTCCAAGGCCTACAATACTGGATCCTTCCCCCAAAAGGGAAGAGGGAGTGCTTTGGAAAGGGGTGCCATACCATACCTCAACAGTGAGTGGCTCAGCGGGTTCACTGAGACTCCAGTGTATAAATATTGGATCCTTCCCCAACAGGGGAGAAGGAGTGCTTAGTCAAAGGGCACAAAAGGACAGGGGGCTAGGGGTGTAGCAGGCAAGGGGAAAGATTCATGTGAGAGGGGTTAGGAGCAAAGGAAGTAAGACAAAGAAAGAAAGAGTGCTAATTGGGAGATAGATAGGAGACAAGGAGAAAGCAGAGTTAGAGAAATACAATGAGGGGGGGTGGGCGAGACAGGGAGACCGGGAGAAAAACTGTGCCCAAAGTCTGGCTGGGTAGGTGACGGTCAGGGGATGAACCAAAGCCAATCTCCTCAATAGCTGAACAAAGCAGCTCCACCGGGCATCGAACATAGTGATCGGACTCCGCTGTCAGGATTGAGATCAGGAGTACTCAGAGATTGTCAGATATGGGGGGGTGGGGAGAAACCATGGTCCGCATGAATTTCAGTCGCCATCTTGAGGTCAGACACAGTTCTACCACTGTGATCATGTGGTGAATGTAGTTATCCCTGTACTGTCCGTTTAAACGTAGAACAATGGCAAGCTCTATAATGCTGTGTTACGTGGCCTCTAAAGTTGGGGTAAACTTTATGCTGATCAGCTGTTTTTTTGCGGCATCGGTCTTCCGCATGTAGCCACCTACTCAGCTTTCGTAATTGCTGTATTTCACTATCCACACGCTGACAATGCGATGCTCCGTAGGGGGAAACATCCTTTACGATGCAACTTTTACCACGCTGTGCCTTTACAACGCAGGATTTACAACGCAAGTCATTACAACGAATTGCGCTGGGGGGCGCTCTAGGATAGGTAATAGTCTAATTTACTATCCAACACCTTCCCTACTATCCACGGGGACTGGAGTTGGTATAGTAATTTAAACATTTCACTATCCAGCACCCCCCCAACGCAAGTCGTTGTAACGACTTGCGTTGTAAATCCTGCGTTGTAAAGGCATGTGTAGTAAAAGCATGCGTTGTAACAACGTACATCCCTCCGTAGGTCTCCAAACAGTGTCTGGAAATTCCTAGCAGGGTCTGCTAATTTAGTAGTCTGCACACAGGAAAGCTGTTCAAACACACTATTTTCGGGTGTTGTCTGTAGACAGAGAATTGGATCGCCGCCGCCCCTCACCGCAGATCACTGATGTTTTTTTAAGAGTCACTATACGTAATAGTGCGATCCTTCAATGAGCCTGCACCAATAGCATCTGACACTGCAGCTTACCGCTTGTACTTAAAGTGGCATCTCGCAATCCAACAAAGCCGCCATTATTGCCATACACACACGTCTTTCCCAGCTGCGTCTTTCCCCACAAATTTCCTTCTTCAGATAGAACATTATGACATTGTTCTACCCCACTTCTAAAATTCACCATGAGGACAGCTCAGTGATCTGAACATTTGCCTGTGACATAAATGGTGTCCTGGAGGTCATCCGCTTAAATTAGGGGCATGCAAAATTCACATAATATCCTTTTATCTACTCAAGTGAAGTTTCAGAAAACTTGTGCGAAAATATGTGAAATTGAAATCTGCAAGTTAGTACCAAAATGGATGCATTTCACTTTTAAGAAATGGTGCAAAAATCACAAGTGCTGCAAATAGCTGCTTGTGTTCTGTTCGTTCGCATTGTTACCATGTTCCCACAATATGGTTATTACCTGAATGTACTTGAAATTATGCAACGTGTAATAATGGCATAAATTGTGGAATGCCAGACATGTTGCAAGATTATGCCAGTGCAGCATTTTTTTTTCCTGGGCCTAGTTTAAATCGCGTCAAGGTTGCCTCAACCTATCATTATTCCAAGGTCAGTAAACTGAGTGCCACAAACTGAGCACTAGCAATATCTGTATGTTTTACAGCACTTAGACATGGCACAAGTGTGGTATTAAGTGCTATATGAAAAAAGTTATTTTAATTAAAAGTAAAAGTAAAGTCCACATTTGTAAAGCGCACAATCACCCGTAAGGGTCTCTAGGCGCTGGGGGCCGTCGGGAAGATTAAGCGAGCTATTGCCCAGAGTCACATGGTGCTGGGCTAACCTGCCGCCGGTGCCGGGGATCGAACGTGGTCCCCAGATTCCAGCGTCAGTCGCCCTGGCCACGGCGCCACACCTCTCCCACTATTACAGATATCCTCAACTTTAAAAAATAATTGCTTTGCCAAAGAAAGACAATCAGGTGAACTCTCATTTTGGCACCAGTTTGTGTTACCATCAGACTCTCTATTAAAGTTACTGCAGCTACCTATAAAGGAAAGAATCCCTGACTTTGTCATGAGTACATTTACCAATATTTTAAACGTTTAACTAGGTATACGTTTTGTACTTCACCCTTTTACTTTGCACAGTGCACTGACACCTTTAACACTTGTTTACTCTTTATAAAACCACAAATAAATAGGAATCCCAATTCATAACAGCATTAATCACAATCTCTGCAATAAAGATCTGCAACAGAGGCTGGCGGTCACTCAGATTTTGATCTACTGCCATTTAGCGAGGAACGCACATCACTTCCATTATCCCAGTGTGAGTGGGCAAAGTCCCACAAGTCATATTGAATTAAATAGGATAGTTAAATCATCCCTAACAGGGCTGCAATGAGATTGGATGCCAATTTCACAAACTGCATTTCACAGCGCAGTAACCACAACGCTGACAGCTTTTTTCGACAACCATTCAATGGTGATAAATTATGCATCAAATAGATTTTCCAAAGGTAGGTCAGCATCACAAACCAAACAGTGGTACATACAGTGACAAAAATAATTATTGTGCTCAGGGTCGCGCAGAAACGTAAGATGTGGCTAATAACAAATATATTAGCCTGCGAAACATTTTAGTTGGTGGAAAAAAGGAATCTGTAAAGTGGTTTTCGAAACAAAAAAATCGAAATTCATCCAATTGCCTTTTCCATTTTGTTTTCTGATTTATTAACTAAAAATGTACTCATAAAAACAAATTAAAATGAAAGCTAGGATTGAATGACTGATACTATTGAATGAGACGTTAAAGATGGGGACAAAGTTATCAAGGACATTCTGCTGCCTTCTCCTATTTTAGGGCCGAATTCGGAACAATGTTTGCTCACTTGAATTGTACCTGCGTGAACTAGTTGACAATTGACAACAATTAGCTGATCACGTAAGGTCGGCATGCCTTCTTCACCCTGGGCCTCAGACCTATGCTCCACGCAAAGGCTGTTTTAGTGTTTATTCGATGGTTAGCATTCGCAGTACACCCGCCCCTAATAGATGGGCTATTATACCTCTTGATCAGGTTGCGTAGTGTACTTTACAACTTGCTAAATTTCATAAATTGCCACAACCGGAAGTGCTCTGAAGTCACCAGTGGGTGGTTAGAGAGTTTTGCGGAAATTAGCAAAAACATGGATTTACAATTGTAAAAAGACGTACTCACGCTAATCTGTATGTGTGAGAAAACCTGCTCATTGGGGTGAGTGAAGGGCATTGCAGTGCTGGAACAGGCCGTGAGGTTTGTAAACTCCCTCAACTGTATGTGTTTGTGAGTGTTGACAGACGTTTTCGTGGTCCTCTCCAGCTTAGGGTACAGTCAGAAATGTGCTACCTGCAAAGGAAGGGGTGTATTTGTACCCAGGGTACGAATATAAAGAAACAACAACCGAAGTCTAAGGGTTGTGTTTCTCCAAACCGAAAAATATTTCCCAGTGGGGAAAATATTGTAAGTTGTGGAAATGCACTTGATTAGAAATTTTCTAATGAGCACATATGTATATTTTCTAATACAAATACAGAATTTAAATAAATTCCAACTGCTCTCATAGAAAACTAAGAGTCACGTATTCCCAGGAGAACAACTAGAACAACTCTGGTTTTACTCACAAAGCTCAGATTGAAACATACTCATGTGGGCCACTACTACGGTTTGAGTACACTTCACAACTTTTCAAAAATCAAAAAGGTTTATAGGGAGTTTGGTTGAGAAACTATATATTTCGTTTTTTCAGGTCTGGCTTGACAGAGGAGCTGTCTCCAGACATTATGTCATCAACCTAAAAAAGGGCTTTGAAAAGCACTACCAGGAGAGCGGATTTGACTCCGTCCTCATGTTGGTATCCAGGAGTACATGTTTGGTTGGGTAGGGCTGTGTGCTGCCACAAAAAAGTGCTTGCCGTCCATGAAGCTGTTGTCATTTTGTTTATTTATCCAGCTGCCTGAGCTTTAACTTTCAGGTACACACGCATGACATTGTAATGCTATTAAAGTGTGTTAGATTTCTATATAATTTATTGTGTTTGATTATCTCTGGCAGCAGCCAAGATGGGAGGAGGGCAGGCATTAACTTTAGACTTCAAAGTGCAGTTTTGTGTTTTAGAGCTTTAGAGTGCCAGGCTACTAATATACATGGATTTTTACGTCTGACAGTGCAACTGCTGTTTTACCTTATGTGATCAACAGAAAAGATCTTTCAGAGTCCTGGTGTGCGAAGGGTTTATTTAAGCTCCATCTAGAAGGTCTGAGCTGGTTATAGTGGCAAGCCAATAACCTTGGCTTTAGGCCTGTTCTTTTTATTAAGAAATATTATGATAAATGCACTGGTACTAGCGTATTCTTTGTGAAAAACATATGTTAAAGAAAATATGCATTTAAGAGGGAATTTTAATCACTCTATAGTGAAGTCTAAAGATAGATATTTTGCTTCATGTAATCTCATAGATTACAGTACTAGGCTATGGTTTTGGTGGTTGTTCATCAGTGTGACAAACTGTGGATATAGTAGCTTTGGTCTGTGAGAATCCTTGTTAGTGTGTCTTAGGAGAAATAGTATTTTGCTTACTCAACAGTATTTTTGTACATATTTCAAATTTTACGACTGAGTATCTGATGGTTGTCTTGCGGAAAGGTTTACACTCAAAACTGTAGGCCTGAGTAGGTTATGTTGACACGCAGTATGCCTGTTTTGTGCACTGGACACGTTATGTCTGGTGCCATAGGACGTGTCTGCTTATTATGGAATATTACAACAAAGGCAATTGGTCTGGTTTATTAATTGTGAAAAGCGTAAGTTAAAGCCAATACGCTTTTAACAGTTGGCTGTTATCTCATTGTGTTACAGGCTACAGACAGGTATTTTGTTGTATGCAATCTCACAGAGTACTGTAGCAGGTAAGAGTTTTGGGGCTGGCTACCTCCTCTGGCAATCCATGAGTATGGAAGGTTTGTAGTCAGAAACCTTGTTAGGCCCTCTTAAAAGAGATAGTGTTTTTCTTTGCAAACTGGAATTTTGTATATTATGAAATTTAATGACTATGCCTGATGGTTGACTTGTGAGGAAATGTACCCTTAGTACATGGGTTCAATGCTAACAACTAGATTTCACTAGGAAAAATATTTCTTATGCCATAGTACTGATCTGTTTATATGGAAAAGAATGGTCAATGCAGTAGGCCTAACATTGATTGTGAAAAGCATATGTTAAAGTCAATAGGTATTTAAAAGTGGATTGTTATTGTTACCTACATATAGGTATTTTGTTACATGAAATGTCACAGATTACCTTTCTAGGGAAGGATTTCGGTGCTGATTATTGCCTCTGAAAAACCATAGGGGAAGAACGTTTGCACCGTAATAATTCATACTAGTATCTCTTCTTCGTTGTTTGCCAGAATCTTATAAAATAAACATAATAAAATAATAACTACATCCATACACATAAATGCATATCCATTTAGATACATAGAGGGGCTATGAGTCAGCTCAGTTTTTTTATTGGTCTGTCTGAGTATCATTTAAATTCTTTTCCATCTATGACCATGAATTGCAGGGGGTAAAGATACAGTTCACATAAGTCATCGGCTCTCTTGCCATGTGAAAGACAGCATTTTCTGATCACATATGCACATCCACCTGAAAATGAATGTGCTTCTTTGTTAGTGGTAGTTGGCCTATCCTTTCATTTTGAATTTTCTCCTTATAGCGATCCCATTTCATTATTGTTTCTTTTTATGTTAATGTTTCTTAAGAGGTTCTCTCCAGGAAGTACTAAAGGGTTGTGTGCTTACCACTCATTTCATCTGCTGTGCACCGCACTCCATGCTGCCACTTCCTATAAACAAGACCATTATGCAAAACTGCCGTCCCTAGTGTATTATTGTTTCACCATCCCAACATGCCCAGCACATTGTGGTAACCATGCTTGAACTTTAAAATAATGATAGCCGTTTTACAATACCTTTGTAAGACTGACAGTTGCAGCTCTGTTGAGTCTTGTTATTGCAAGAATATGCCCTCTAAGTTTAGACAGCAGCATGTTTTCCTTTTCCTCCTTGTAATCTTTTAGTTTATCTTGTAAATGTTGTTGAGTTTGTGCGTGTTTTATTGTGTCATTGGGTAAATGCAAGAAATAGTAAGTGGATTGAAAAAATAGATGTATGAGTGCAAAGATGGGTGGCAGAGTGCATGTATGTTGGCTTATTGAGTGTATAAACCCACCAATGACACAAAAGTCACTTTCATTCATAAGCCAGATCTATTGGCATTAACAATGCTTGCTTCATTCCTGGTTCCACCAGCTCATTTAGAGGTTGGAGTTCAGTTGGTTTTCCAGTAATAGAGCCGGAGCTGGTTCCTCTGTGGGAAAGCAATAGACATCAGCCCTTTGACATGAAAATTTGCATCAAAAGGCTTAAACTATTTAGCGCTGGCCTTCCAGTGCTGATATTTCTTGCAAACCATAGCAGTGCTTGCTAGAAAACATGCACAATTTCCCCACAGCACAGGGAGAAAACTCCCACCATGCCAGGGACATTTTTATTTGGAAACAAACCTCTATTTTAAGGGTGTGTTTCTGAAAAGAAAAATGCTTAGTGCACCCGGAATTCAATTTTCCCCAAAAATGACCCGGATGTCTTAGCAAGAGCACTTTCAGCACAAACTCCCTGACAAAGCAGCGCCAGCTTCTTAATTGAGTGGGCATGTGAAGGCATAGTTGACATGCTGTTTGACACCCTGTAGCAGGTTGTGGGCCAATTCGTCAATCTGCCTTTGTCTAGAAGGTCCAATATTTATTGATTGGTAGCGGCTATTTAGCCGGCCACTGGGTAAATAGGGACTTTTCACTGCTATTTCCTTTGCCACTTGTTGAATAGTAGATAATATTTACTATTTGGCTGGCAGACTTGCAAATAGCAGAGAAACATAACTGTTTACCTAGCACCTGGCTAAATAGAAGAGATTCTGCACTGTTTGACTAGTGCCCATTCAAACTACAAGGAATTTTCACCATTTATCCACCTGCTGGCTGAATTGTAGAGATAGTGTACTGACCCGTTGTGAACCGGAGGAGGCAGTGGTGAAGAGATCAGCGTTCCCGCTTCAGATCTCGTTGCTTACATCGCCCGTGGTGAGAAGGACAGTGTACTCGCTGCAGATTCTCATTGCTCACATCGGCCTCTTTGATTAGATTCTCACACGCACCGGCATATGACCGATTACACCGATACAAATTTTGGATGTTAAAGGGAATACTTTTAAAGATTGACGAATCAGAATTAATTGGATTGAAGATATTAGAATTGGAATTACCAGCCGGGTCGGAATTATAATTGGTGACTAGGCATTGAATTTCTTTTTGAAACTATTCCGCCCTGAAGAAGTTGATGGTTCACACCCTAACAACGAAACATGTGTTGGCTGGACTTTGTGGTGTTCTCTGGAATCAAGATTAAGAAAATACACCAAGAGACAATACTTGCTTTAGATTTTTCTACATTTTATGAACTTTCAAACTACACGGAAGCATGTGCACAGGAGCTGACTTTACAATAACGTATTGTCCAACCCTTCGCTGATCTTAGTACATCAAAAGTACTTAAATCTCACAGTAAAATGAAATACTTCACATTTTAAATAGGAATACAATTACAGGGTTATAATCTAATCAAAAAATCTCAGTGAAGCATTACATCCTCAACGGCACCTTCTCCTCACCCTGGGAGTTCTCCTAATGTCTACGGCTCCCCTATGAAGTTTGGGTACAGTTATTGATTAACTGTTTAATGCATAGATCAGTTCAACAGTTCCAGCAACTAAAAGTTCACACAGACAAAGTCAACCATTCCTAATAGCAGATATTCCTCTGTGTGTTCAGTCACTTGGTTTTCTCACTAGATCCCTTCAGACCAGCTCAAGGAAGAGGGGTTGAGAGGTGAATTCTGCCACTCTGCTCCTCCAGCGATAACTTCAATGATGCAGGACTACAATGGCTGTTTCATTTGGCACAAGGGCTGTGGATTAGGGCAATGGATTTGGATAGATGGTGATCCTCTTCAACAGGTGCAGCCTTCCAGACTGGATGCATATGGGTGCTTGGTTTCAGCATTTGCATCAGAGGTGACAACAACTCCTCTTCTGTGGCAGTCCCATTCCATTGTCAGGCATTGGTGCAGCAGTCTTTTATCATATGGTATGGATGCCGGACAAAACAATATTGCTCTTTAGTTGAATGTCTTGACCATTCAGGGAAACTGACATATCTGTTTCAACACAGGTTGAATCCTAACTTTGTTCCCTTCTAGGTACTTTTCATGGCAGGAACATGCGTGGCTTCTCCTCCTGAACAGCTTCTCCTACGGCAGGCCAGACTCTTTTCTTCTGTCTCTGAGAAGGCATGCAGACAGGCTTCTAGGTACTAGGCTATTTGTCAGCTCCTACGGCAAGCAGTGTAGACTTCAGATGAGATCCTCTCACCTCTGGGAGATTAGCTGTTATACAGATACCAGATACTGCAGCTTTTCAAGCACTATGCAGAGCACACACTTCCTTGGCCATGAAGAAGTTGGAGCTTAAAGTGGGTTGGATTGGATCCATCTGTCAAGAGTTAAAGCAGGTCCTGCCCAATAAGAGTCTTACCTGGTAAAGGCAACACTGGAGTGAAGTACAGCACATAGACAGCAGTATTTCAGTGGAACCCAAGAGGGGGCACTGCAGATGAGTTTAGTCTAATAACACAGAACTGGGTTGTTACAGCCAACGTCCATGGGTGGAACGGCAGTGTCTAAAGTTTTGAGGCAAAGTCAGCACTGATTCCAATTCAGACTTAACAAGGGATGACATAGTGGACAGAATTCTAGATACTGGCACCCTCATATCCTTGCTTATTCTGATCCCCTGGTCCCAAGGACCATAATCTTTATGTTCCTAATCTTCCTGGTCTTCCTGTATCTGGTTCTGATTCTTCTGCTCTTTGCCCTTGTGGTTCCACACCGGCTGGCCACAGTCCCCTTTGTTCTGGTCCGCTGTGCCTGCTCATCCTGTTCCCCATTCTCCTGGCCATCCTGTTCTTAGCCCTGTGGCCTGGTGCTCCAGGGTTGGTCATCCTGTCCTGGTGTCACTGGTCCTGATCCTCATTTTCCTCCTAACTCTGGTCCTCCTGGTGCTCTGATCTTCCTGCCCACCAACCCTAGACCTTTGTTTCCAGGTTTTTTTAACCTATTTTTCTGGCACTGGTTGACTAGGTCACTGGTCTCACCCCCCCCGGTTGTCCTAGCCATGGTCCTCCTACTCTTGTTTTTCAAAGTCTTGTCTTTCTCATGATTCTGTGCACATTGGAATAGTTCCTCTTGGTACTGGTTTTATAGATTGCCTGGTCCTAGTTCTCCTCTGCCTGGTCCACCAGCCATCCTAGGCTTGATTTCCTTGGTTCTTACATCTTGGTCCTTCTTGGTCTATTGTGCTGGTCACCATAAACCTACACTTTTGGTTATCCTGGCTCTTCTTGGGTCTCCCAGCTTTGGACCATCCTGACCCTGATCTATAGTGGTTCTCTTGACCTTGGTCACCTTGTCCTGTATATCCTCATCTTGAACCTCCGAGCACTGATACCGCAGGTCTAGGTCCTGTTGGTCCCTTTGATCAATATAACTTCCCGTGTCCTCGCCCTCTTAGTTTTAGTCCTCTTGGTTTGGGTTGTCCTGATCCACCTTGTCCTCTTGATCCAGGTTCTCCTTGTTCCGTCTTCCAGGCCATCACTGTCCAGTCATCTTGGTCTTACTGACTATGGTAAGCCCTCTCAAATCTGATCCACTTCACTCTGGTCCTGCTACCTAGGATGATTGCTCCCCCCACTTTGTAATCCAGCTGCTGGTCCTCTAGGTTCTAATTTTCATGACCCTCTTGGCCCGGTTTTTGTTCCTTCTGGTCATGATCCTTTTATTCCACCCTGTCCTTCTTGCTCTGGCCCTCTGAGTACCTTTGGTCCTGGTCCCCTGGTCTTTCTAGCCCCTGACCTGCTGATCCTGATCTTCTGGTCCTATTGCCCTTTGCCCTCCTGGTCCTGATCTTCTAAGTCATGCTCAATCTGGTTCTGATCCTCCTGGCCCTAGTCCTTTTGCTCCTAGTAGTCCCCCTAATCTTTGTACTTATGGTTCTGTAATAACTTGTCCTGGCCCAGCACAGATGGTCCAAGCCATTCCTAGTTATGATGTTCCAGGACTCTGGTTCATGCTAGCCTTAGAACGTACTGGTCCTGTACATTCTGGTTCTGGTCTATCTGGTTGTCATTCCCATGAACTCCTGCCCCTGGTCCTCTGTATCCTAGGTCTCCTTTTTGACAGGCTCTTGGACCTGAACTTTTTCATCTTTCCCACTCTAAATCTAGATTCTAATCCTTCTGTTCTTGATCCCCTTGGTCAGTGTAGTCTTGGTCTAGTACTCATTTGCCTGGCCCTCCTGTACCGAGTCTTCTGGTGCTGGTCTCGCTGGCCTTGGTTTCCTAAGCACTCCTGGTCCCCCAGACTTCATGCCTCCTCCTTGTGCTACTATTCCTCCTGGTCTTCTGGTTTGTCTGTTGCTCCTTGTTCTTGTCCATCCAACCCTGGTCCCAGCTGTAGTGGCCCTCCTAGCAATGTTCCTCCTGGGTCTGTTGTTCCTAATTCCTGTGGCACTCATCCTTCTAGTTCCCATGTTGCAGGTCACCCTGGTTTGTGTAGTCTTGTAACTATGGTTTCGGGTCCACCTGAGTTTGACCCTCATGGATCGTGTGATCCAGTTCTCACACGGCCTGGACTTCCTGCTCCTTTATATTCCTCTAGGCCATGGTTGGTAATTTCCAATTGTGGTTTTCTCAGTCTTAGTCCATTTGCTTATGGCACCAGGATCTTTTTTGATCCGATCTCTGTGGGCCTGGCCCTCCAGTCTCGGGTTATTCTTTCCATTGTTCTTCAGGGACTTGTGCTCTTTGGTCTGTCCATTTGGGTCTGCTGCTCCTCTCCCTGGTTATCATCATCCCTCCAGTCTTGGTTGGTGCACTTGGCCCTGCTATTCCTCCTCATGGTGCAGGTCCAGGGCCTTCTTTTCCTTCAACTCCTGATCCTTCTGTTCATCCGGGCCCTCGTTAAATGGGTCCTGATCCACCTATTGCACACTCTCATGCCACTCCTGATCTTTCTCACCCTGGTCCAGGTGCCTCTAGTCCTGTTTTTCCTTGTTCTGTTCCTCATTTTCTGTTTGTCCCTGGTCCCAGATAGTCTTGCTAACCCTGGTTCCCGTGGATTAGGTCTCCCTAGTCTTTGTGGCTCTAGTTGTCCCAGTCCTCCTGTTGATATCCTCCAACTGATAATCATCCTGCTCCTACTAGTCCTACTCCTTCCTTCCCCAGGTTCCCTCCACAGTACACTTTAGTCAGGTACAGCCTCTAAGCTTGTCACTCAGATTTTTTGGGGGGCTTTCAGGTTTCTTTTCCTGAAGCAACACTGTCAAGAACATAATTGAGGGCTTAGTAGAGACAGACCCTTGCCCACTTAAAACATTGCTTAGCATGTTAAAAACAAAACTACCATTTGATACATTTGCAGGTGATTAAAATGTCAGTGTGGCTGAAGTGTCTTTTCCTCTGTGGCCCAGATACCACCTAACCTTTTGCATTTCCTGTTTGCTGCTGCTTGTTGACTGCTGCTTTGTTGCCAGATTTGAAATACTAAGCAAGCACAATCCCCGGTGAGAAGAAGCCCAATAATAGCACTAGGCCTTACATAGCAAGCCTAAAATGAGTCAACTACGTATCTTAATTCATGCACCTACGTTTGTACCTTTGCACTTGTACATATGCATTTGAGTTTAGAGTGGGCAGTTGAATGGCCAGTTTTTATTCTCCCTTATAGCTGTGAAAAACCTGACGGTAAGGGTCAATAACAACATTTAAATCCGCCCCCAGACCATTGGAGACAAATTCCATGGTGCAGGAGTAATTAGCTTTTGTTAATTAAAAAAAATCCTACTTTGGGATTTGGGATTTTCTTTTTTTTTTCTCAAATTTGTTTTATTGTTTTCAAAAGTAACAGTAGATAGTACAGTATAAGTACAGTATAAAAGAGGCATACCAGGCAGGAGAAGCCACCAAAACTGATAGGTACAAAGATTCTGTGAAGCAAATAGATGGCTGGTGGTAATCGACATAACAATGGTGCAGTGCCTGGCTTGCAAATGTCCTTTGTAATGAGGTAATGAAATTGCATAGGTAAAAAACATAACCAAAATTCCCACCCAATCCCCCATCCCCCCTTCCCAATCCCACCCCACTCAGTGTGCCAGACCCGCGAAACAATCATAGCTGTGGTCATGTAGTAGAGGATGCAATCACCCAGATGGGCTCGGGGGGTCATGTGTGTGCGCTGTGAGTCGCAATATGCGAAGGTATCTAGGGCACGTAACCTCGTTAAATTCTTTGGATAGGAGGGAAAGTAATGGAAGCCATACCTTCTGGTAAGCAGCCATGGAGTGTGTGAGCGTGGCGTGAATACGTTCCATTCCCAAAGTGAACCATATTTTATGCAACCAACCCGTATGAGTGGGCCTGGTGTTGGAGCCCCAGAGGGACAGAACATGTTGTGTAGCAGCTTGCATAGCAATCCCCATCTGGCAGCCTCTGGGAGATTTTAGGGGGAAGGTGAGTGCATTGGGTAAGCCTAAGATGGTATAAGCTGGGAATCTAGGGTTTTCAGTATCAAATGTAGAATCAATGTCATCTAGGACTGTCTTCCAATATTCCTGGATCTCCCGGCATTCCCAGAGGAGGTGAGTTAAGGTGCCCCTTTCTCCGCACCCCTCCAGCATAGCACGCTACGTGTAGGATTACTTTTATTGAGCCGGGCTGGAGTGAGGTGCCAGTATATAGCTAACTTTGTCGCCGCTTCCCTGCCTGCGGTGTTTCGAGTGGTGTGAGAGGCTCTGTAATACACAAAGCTCCATTCCTTGGGTGACAGGGCCCGCCCCAGTTCTGCCTCCCACCGCTTTTGACCTGCCGTCTTGCCTGAAGGGGCGGGAGGTGTGAGCATTTTGTAAAGGTCTGTGATAAGATGTCTGTCCGATTCCTTCGTCACTACCCATTTCTCAAAGACCATCATGGGCCTGCCAACCAGGGGGGCAATGTACGGATGTGTGAGCCAGTGCCTAAGCTGGAAGTATTGAAATAAATGTGGGGAGACAACGTTGTAACCCTGAATTATGTCCGGTAGGGTAAGGAAACCCTGCAAGTCAAAGAAGTGGCCGGCGGAGAGGCAGCTGATGCCGCGCCATTGCGGAAACGCCTGGGGATCGTTGCCAGGCGGGAAGTCAGGATTGTCCAGAACAGGGGTGAGTGGAGAGGGGAAGGTGGTAAACCCTTTCTTGACCGCCACCGCGTCCCAGACCTGCATGACAGTGCGATTGATGGGGAACCGTAGGAGGTAGCGCGGTCTGTGCTGTCGGGGCATGAATGGAATTTTCCAGAGGGATGTGCGGGCCATTGCCCTATCCTGAAATAGCCAGCGCTTCTCGGACTCTGGCCTGAACCACTCCACCAGGTATCGAAGTTGTGCAGCCTGAAAGTACTGTAAAAGGTTGGGGACCCCGAGGCCCCCTTCGTCCATGCTCCAATATGTTAATCGTTTATGTAAGCGTGCCCGCTTGCCCTCCCAAATGAAATGGTGGAAGGCGGCCTGTAGAGTCGCGATGGTGCCAGCCGGCGAGAGCACCGGGAGGGTCTGGAAAATGTACTGAATTTTAGGCAGGGCCGACATCTTCACCGCTGCGACGCGTCCTAGCAGGGAGAGAGGTTGCTTGGACCAGCGTGTAAGGTTGGACCGGATCTGGGAGGAGAGGGCTGCGTAGTTGAGAGTCAGCGTAGACTCCGTGGATGCGGTAAGTGTAACACCTAGGTATGGGAGGCGCGTGGTCGACGACAATCCCCCCTGTAGACAGGTGGAGGTGCCTGTGGTTGGGCATTGCTGCCCAGAGGCAGAATGAGGGATTTCCCTTTATTGATTTTAAACCCGGAGACAAGTCCAAAGGATTCCAACTCTGTTAAGAAGGCGGGAATTGAGCAGTCCGGACGGTCCAGAGCAGCTATGATATCGTCGGCGTATAGGCCGATTACATGAGGTTCCCGGCCGAAGGACATGCCTTGGATGGCAGGGTTGTCACGGATTGTTTGCGCAAGGGGCTCGACATACAGGGCAAACAGGAGGGGTGATAGAGGGCACCCTTGCCTCGTGCCCCGTTGAATCTCAAAAGGGTTTGAGCGTAGACTGACTATGCGGACTCGAGCTTGAGGGCGATGGTAGCAGCTCGTAATCCAGGCCTGAAATCGATCCCCTATCCGAAAACGCTGTAGGACCTGTTGGAGGTAGGCCCAGTCAACCCGATCAAACGCTTTCTCCGCATCGACCGCCAGTAGCGCAGAATCTGAATTTTGGAAGTGAGCTTTGTCGATCAGATGAAGTATTCGTTTAGTGTTATCGCTGCATTGGCGATTTGGAACGAAACCCGACTGGTCAGGTTCCAGAATCCCGGGCAGGCATGGACCAAGACGCGCCGCCAGGACCCCATGAAGATCTTCAAATCCAGGTTAAGTAGGGATATAGGCCGAAACGCGGAGCAGCACGTGGGTTTTTTACCCGGCTTGGGTAGCACGACTTTCTCAGCTGCCAGCATGTCCGATGGGATGGAGCTCGGGCCCTCGAAGGAGTTGAAAAGCCGGGTGAGAATTGGAGCTAGCAGCCGGTTAAAGGTCTTATAGAATCCGGCCAAGAAGCCGTCAGGTCCCAGGGATTTAAGAGGGCGAAGGCGAGAGATAGCAGCGAGTACTTCATCCAGGCGGATAGGGGCGTCTAGGGTATCCGCATTGTCCTGAGACAACTCTGTGACGTTTGCTGAGTCTAAGTAAGTACGAACATCCTCCGGCGAAACCGAGTCCATCTTGTATAGGGTGGCATAAAATGCCCTAAATGCCTCTGCGACTTGGGCGTCACCAGTGACCTCCAGGCCAGTGTTGTCCGTAAGGCTAGTAATTTTGGAACGTTGAATCTTCGCCTTCAGGGCGCTAGCAAGTAAGCGGCCCGTTTTGTTACAGAGTGACGGAGACGCAGTGCGGTGAATTCTGCACGATCCGTATCTAAGCTGGCCAGTTGGGCCCTGACTGCTTTCAGTTGTCTCCAAACCCGTGGGGCACCGGTGCGGCTATGGACCCTCTCCAGTTCAGAGACCTGAGCGGTGAGGTCGTCCCTTTTCGCCTTGCGGTCTTTGGCCTCTGCCGCTGCAATGGCGATAAGTTCGCCGCGAGCCACTGCCTTCAAGGTCCCCCAGAGGGTGGACACTGAGGTCCCGGGGACATCATTAATAGTTAGGTAATCAGTGAGGCAAGTGCGGAGTTGCTCGGTGACTTCCGGCCGCTGTAAGAGAGCTTCCAGCAGCCGCCACGCCCCAGGAGGTCGGGTGGATTTGGGAACCTGTAGTGTCAGCTCCACTGCATCGTGATCAGACAGTGCCGCCGGGACAATGATTACATCTTTAAGAGTGGCGAGTAGTTCAGAAGAGCCCAAATAGTGGTCCAACCTGGCATATGTGTGATGGACATGGGAGTAAAATGTGAAGTGTGATGTGTTAGGATGGGTAACTCTCCACAGATCCACTAGTCCCCTCTCCTGCAACCAATCTTTACCGGCGGCAGTTATGGCGCCAGCGTCCCCGTATCGGTGACCCGACCTATCTATATTTGTGTCCATTACTAAATTGAGGTCCCCCCCAATGAGTAGGAGAGAGGCAGGGGATTGAAGTGACTCTGAAATGGCATTTTTTAAAAAGGTTTCTTGCCCTGAGTTCGGGGCGTAGAGGGAGACAATCGTGAAGCGTTGGCCCTCCAAGAGGAAGGCGTGTGCCAGGAGCCTACCCTTGATCTCCCCCGTCTTGTCACCTACGCTGCCGCGGAGGCGCCTGGAGACCAAAATAGCCACCCCCGCTTTCTTTGTGGGGAGCGAGGAAAAAAACTGCTGGGGGAAGGCGCGTGAGCGCATCCTATGCCAGTCCTTAGGTAGGAGGTGGGTTTCTTGTAATAGACATATGTCCGCCCCGGAGTTCTCCAGGTATGATATCACAGCCGTACGCTTAATCGGATTATTCAGGCCCTTCACATTAAGGGTTAGTACCTTTAAACTAGGCTCCATCCCAAGAAGTCAAACATGCCATAAGGCATAGAGATGCATTCCTCTGATGTGGCAGACATTGAATTGGGGAGCATTGCAGTCCCACAGAGCCCCCTGGCACACTGAGTCCCTCCCGCCGTCCCACCCCCCCCACCCTCGTCCCAACGGCTCTCCCTCAAACATTCCCGCTTCAACTGATCCCCACCCCCCACCAAGAACTTTCCCCCCACCCCAACTGTGCCCCCCTCTTCCCCCCTCCCCCGTCCCCAACACCAACTGAAACTCAAACTTCACCATAGTCCTGGGCCTATCCAGATGCAGTTCAGGCCCACAGAGGTTTCTCGCAGTGGAGTGTGTGGCGATGGCGATCCCATCAGCCCCCCAGTCTCCCCCTGACCTGCTCATCTTGAAGCAAATGAACCCTCATTCACAGTTTCAGCTAAGACCAGTATTCCAGGGCGCTATGCGCAGTCCACAGGATCATTCCGCTGTCGCTGTGTCCTTGGATACCTCTTGGATGGCCGCAGCCTGCTCCTGCGCCATCAGTTGGGGATCTGGTTTCAGTGAACGCTTGGGTCCTGTCCGGTGCTTCACTCGTTGCCAACCACCCTCCGAAGTATGTGATGGAGATCTGGCGAATGCTGCCTCCCGGTGTCGACCCCCCCCGGAGTCCTCGTCAAGGGTTATCCCCAAAATTGCACATGTGTCCTGTAAAGACGGGAGCTGCTGTAAGGCCCCGTTCCATTTAAAGATTATCCGGAATGGGTGTCCCCATGAGTACGGAACCCCTTTGTCCCACAGGAAGGTGGTGACCGGTTTGAAAGTCTTCCTCTTCTGCAGGGTTATGGCTGAAAGGTCCTGAAACAACGACACTGAGTGGCCTCGGTACAGGAGGGGTTGTTTTTTGCGGGCCGCATGCAATATCCGTTCCTTCAGTAGGAAATCCGGGAGGAACGCCAGGATGTCCGGCGGAGGAGCGGACGCTCGGCGCACCAGGCCCACCCTGTGCGCCTTGTCAATGCGTATGGCAAAGTCCTCTCCCTCATCCAAAACGTCTCTGAATAGGCCTTGCAGGAAGAGAGTGACATCTGTCCCTTCCGTTTTGAGTGGCACACCCCGGATCCGTACATTATTTCTTCGAGACCAATTTTCAAGGTCTTCTGCGTGTGCCTGAAGGTCTACCTGCTGCTATTTGAGGCGCACCACCTCCTGCTGCAGTTGCTCTATCTCCTCACCTCTGGACAGGTCGGCCTCCTCCACCAGGGCCACCCACTCCCCCAGGCCATCCAGGTCTCCCTGAACATCCCGGCCACATCCTGTTTCAGCGCTTGGAAGTCCTCCCTCAAGGTGTTGAAGAGAGTCTCCAGGAAGGATTTAGTGATGGGGGCGCCCTCGTCATCTGGTCCTGTGGTGATCTTTGGTGGCACCGCGGGGCAGTGGGCTTTTGTCTCCTTTGAAGGGCGCTCTTCCCTAAAATATCCGGGATCGTGCGCCCTGTTCTGCGCTGCCCCGTAGCCATGACGTCTGGGGAGGTCGACCGCGGGGGGGACTCGAAGTCTTCCCTACCACTGAGGGAGCAGAGCCAGTATGGCGCGCTTCAACGTCAGAGCTGATCCAATCTGCAGGCCTGAAATCAGGAGTTGATGTGGGTCGCTTTCCTCATCCATCTTTGCGGGTGCCAGTGCAGCGCCGTGCGAAACAGTGCCCCGCACCTCTGTCGCAGGACGCCCAGCCGATTCCACCCGAGCCCCCGGGCCTTCACGCCTCCTTCCCAGAGCAGCACCTCAGGTGTCTCCAGCTCCAAGTCCCTGCACCGCGCCGCCGGCCTCTGCCTTCCCCATGTCGCGCACCGTAGTGTAGCTCAAGTTTGCTCCCAGGCGTTGTCCCCAGACAGCAGTCACTATTGAGAGGGGGTGTCGGGGCACAGCGCCTCCAGCGCTATCATCACAGCAGCTGGGTGATTACTGTCTTTGGTGAGCCCCCCCGCGGCCGCAGCTCAGGCCTGCAAGCCGGGGGCTCGAGTGCCACGCAACAGGCGGCCAGGTATGACCCCGGGCCCGGACCAGCTCGCACTCACCAGGCCGTTGGTAGTCGTCTCCACCTCGCTCTGTACTGCAGCTCGATCCGCTTCGTCCCCCAGGTTGTCGGGGTCTCTCCGTTGTAGGGGAGGTTGCTCTGTCCGAGCCGGCTCCGGGTCTAGGCCCAAAAGCCGGGGGCTCGATTTTCGCAGCGACCCGGCGCCGGTGTCTCCCACTCGCGGTAACTCTCCTTGGCGGTGAGCGGGCTCCGGGGGATCGGGTCTTCCTCCGCAACTCAGCGTCACCCCTGATTAGCCTCCGACCGGGGTCCGTCCCCTTCACCCTCAGGGCACACAGGTACCACCGGCGGCCACCGCTCGGCTCGCCCAGCAAAATAGCGGGTCGGGTCTCCTCCGTGAATGAAGGTCCGTTCAGGGCTGCTGCGGGACCTCGCCAACCCCAGGAGCAGCGGGAGTCAGCTTTCGGAGCTCCGGGCGACAAGCGCTCACTTTCTGGGGGTTGCTTTTAGGGGGTAAGGGCTGCTAGACGGTCAGGACGGGGGACTTAGGTCGGGAGCCTCACTCAACGACGTCTGTCCCAGTCGCCATCTTGGCCACGCCCCTGGGATTTTCTTTTGAAAAAACAAAAACAACTTTTGAGGGATGGTACTGTAGCTTTGATGGTACCGTCCATCAAACTTTTAACTCCTTGACAGGAACTGCCATGATGGCACCTCAATAGAGTACATTCCGTACACCAAATTCTAATTCAGGCCCAAACTATCTTTGCTAGTCCCCATCCAAATACACATTGTACTTGATGCTAGTGTTCTGTTGCCATTTCCACCTGGAACTGTTAATATCTACAAGGGCCTTTTTGCTGATTAGCCCAGCTCAGAGAGCTCCTTTAGAATACAGATTGGACTCTATTGCTAGGTCATATCCATTTGGATTTTGAATGGATGGGATTGAGAATTACCCTTTCAAGTTTTTCGTTTCGTTCGTTTCGTTTCAAAAACTTTTATTTCGGTCACTAGGACCATAAAAAGTAAACACAAACAGAAAAAAACATACATTAATAAGTACAACATACCATGATTAAAAAAGACTCCATGAGTAGTACGAATTCCAATTATGAATCAAATGCAGAAATTTTACAAAACTGCTTGGGGGGAGGGAAGGGAGGCATTAAATTAAAACAGCGGGAGGGAATTATATTAATTAATTAATGTAATGCGGTCGGCAAGCAACTAGAAAAATAGCAGCATTATTTCAATAAATAATTTAAAAAGACAAATAAATGTACACTATTTACAATAAAATCAGATTTGTCGGAAATACTTCTATAGACAAGATAATGTAAAACTAAAACCAGTATCTGGCAGATACTGGACACATGATGATCACATTTTATAAGTATACTGCCGATTTACATTTTATGATTTTTTACCCTTCTGAATAAAACCCCATCTCCCTCGCCACATTGTGTTTAGATATCGTGAAACAGCAAACACGATGGGTTTAGATGTATCATATTTTAAATCTCGAAAAGCCTCCCTACAATGCTCAAAATCCAGATTCCGACAAAGCTGTACAAGCCAGTAGCGCCTCGTTTTTTGGTAACCAGGAAAAAAAATAAAACATGCATTTCTGTTTCTTGTGTGATGCATACAGGGCAACCCTCCTCTTTCTGGCCTGCCCATTTATTAGTAACCGCATGTACAGGTAAAGTACTGTGTCTGAACTGTACATACAATTTTCTTGCAACCTGGGGAAGAATGTCATCCAGGAATATTTCTAGCTCATAGTTATCCTTCACTGCAAGAAACTGTGTTGTAAGGGTGCCAAGTTTAGGATTTGTTTGCATCGCTTCAAGCTTTAGGGTGCGATAGGTCTTAGGTAATAAAGTTTGGGGAACTAAGGGGCAAGTAATGCCCGGAGTGCTCCACAAAAGTGGTTGACCAAGCTTTTTGCACTCATGCTTCACGTGGGCAAACCAAGGAACCCTTTTCAGCAAACCTGGATAGGATAAGAGCTCAGTTGTTTCTGCTTGGTATGATGCTAATTCGGGAGTTGCCCAGAGTTTTCGCCAAAACGTTAGCGGTTTTAGGGCAATCTCATCTTCGATCGGCGAAATACCCAGATCTATTCGTAAGGGAATTAGCAGGGTACCCACCGGGAGGCCCGTTATTTGTCTTAAAAATCTATTCTCAACTACAACTGAGGTAGAAGACCAGCAATGCCCCCATAATTCTGCCCCATACAGAGTAGCTCCACCTCCTATACATTTCAAGTGCAGGATCGATGGGTTTAAAAGGTGATTCCCTAGCTAGTTTGACTATACTCCCTGCAATCTGGGATAGCTTAAGCCTGGCTTTGGCTATTTGGGGCACCCACTGCATATCTTCTGAAAGGGTAACGCCAAGGTATTCGAAGACAGGCACCCTTTCCAAACAAGTGCCATTCAATTGAGAGTTGGGGTGTGTTGTCTTGGGAGGGTTGAAGGTCATAAATTTGGTTTTAGTGGTATTGATCGCCAGACCCCTTATATTACAAAATGAGGCAAAACTGTCCAATAACCTCTGAATACCCATCGGTGTCTTTGATAGGAGGAGAGTATCATCAGCAAACATCAATGCTGCCACCTTGGTGTTTGCTAACTTGGGGGCATTGTTGTTTGCCACCTCAGCCAGAAGCTGTATTAATGCGTTGACAAAGAGGCAAAACAGGGTCGGTGCGAGCACACAGCCCTGTCTTACACCTCTGCCAACCGAAAGCCTGCTGGTTAATTCTCCTCCCCTTCTGCATATAACTTTAGCATGGTTGTCATCATGCAACTTAATCAAGATGTCAAGTAGATAGGAAGGGATCCCTATATCTCTTAAACCCCCCACAGTTTGGGTCTAGGGACGAGATCAAAAGCAGTTTTCAGGTCCACGAATATCAGATAGAGGCTGCCACCCTCCATTGATACTGTCTTCCATGTGATTAGCTGGAATCTAAACACTTGGTCGAGTGTGGAGGTATTTTTCCTGAATCCTGCTTGGTATGGGCTGATTATGTCATTTTCTTCCAACCAGCCCTGGATTCGATCCAGTATTACCCAAGCAAACAGTTTTTGTGTGACATCGATCAAACTGATCGGTCTGTAGTTTGCTGGGTATAACGGGGAACCCTTTTTAAAAATTGGAACAATCTCAGCTCCAGCCCAGGTGTCCGGGATGGGCATGGCATTCATGATGGCATTGAATAACACTAAGAAATAAGGGCCCCAACTTAGTGGTTCTTCCCGGAACATATCCCCAGGTAGTTTGTCCAACCCAGGTGCTTTTCCGGGTGGTAGTCTTTCTATTGCTAAGGTAACCTCTTGTAGCGTTATTCGTTCCTGAACACCATTTGTTCGACTACTCGAAGGAGCCGGATGGACTTCTGCACATATAGATTCCGAGCAAAGCATACCCCTAGGGTCTATTTGGGGGTCCTGATCTTGGTCAATTGCAAACAATCCTGAAAAGTGCTCAGTCCACACTTCGGCAGGCAAATTGGGTTCGCTAGCAAGAGTGTCTTCCTTACATCCCATTCTTATTATTAACCAGAATGCTTTCATGTCCTGAGCCAATGAGGCAGATTTAATATTTAGCCATGTATTTTCTTCCCAGAACAGTTTTGCACTAGAGACAACTTCTTTATAGCGGGCCCGTCTGCTCTTTATCAATAACTTTTCTTTCCCTTTTATAGCCTCCAACAAAGCTGTCTTGGCCTTATGGCATTCATCATTATACCACAAATGTGGTGAATCATTAATTTTCCTTGGGCGACTAATAGGATTTAAAATATCAGCTAGATTATCTATGAGCTGATTATGGAGTGTTGCAACCGAATGTAAAAAAACTGGGTTAGTTCCATCAACCCCAAGCATGCTTAATTCCTGCAATATCGGGATAACCATTCCATAGAGCTCTGACTATTTCTCCGGAAACTCTTTCATTGCCCCCCATTTTATCCTTCTCCTGTCATTGGTCAGGATTAACAAGTCTTCAATTGGGATCTCACTTGGAGGGGCTATACCTGATTCTGGAACCCCAAAGGATAGTGACAGAGCATTATGGTCACTATCCATCCGTGGGATAACCTCAAAGTCCTTCACCCGATGCCAGGAACTACACTCAACCATAATATAATCTATTTGGGAGGCCTGGCCAATTCTATTGAATGTCGGCCTACTCGGCCTATCCGAAGGGGTACGACCATTGCTGGCCCTCAAGGAGTGTGTTAGAACAATAGCATTAATTTGTAAAACCAGAGGTGACCAGGATTTTGCTGGATACGTTTGGGGGTCAGGTATAGCCCACTGAAGATCCTCCTCAGCGATAATGGCGTTGTGTGAACCTAAGAGGGGTTCAAAGTGGCAATTTAGGTCTCCACCCACTATCAAACCTAAGTTAGGTGGCACCCTCGGAATAAAGAGATTTAATTCCTCCAAGGTTTTTGATTCCTGAGCGAGTGGTACAGGGCGGGAATAGATATTAATAATTGCTAATATCAGTTTGGATGGGAAGGTGAGCAGTACTGATTGGATATCTTGTGAGTGGGTATTCAAGGAAGTAGGATAGCAACCCACATGGGAAGCTATCCATATAGATAATCCACCCGACGGCCTACCCCTCCCCCCTGTACTAGCCAGTATATTATAAGTAGCAAAACCCACCCTTGGGCAATCATCTCTTGCCCATGTCTCCTGAAATAGGCAGACATCAAACTGATCAACGAACGTACCCCATTCAGGGGAAGATAACTTAGCCTTAATACCAGCCAATTTCCATGAAAGAATCTTAAGGTCTCCACGTTGCCTTGGTGTTCCATCAGATTGGCTAGGAACGATTTCAGGTGTCATTTGAGAATTAGAAGAGTTTAGGGCATCCATGGGGAATTTAATGGGGGTGGTTAACGGCATTATAGAAATTAAAGATACCCCTGCCCCCTCCCCAGGCATAATCCCATCAAAGATATCCAATTTTGGTTTTGCAACAATCATGGTTGATCCCAGTAGGTTCCCCAAGTTTTCCATTACATTCCCTTCCTGTCTGTCCTCGGCGCTCTCACCACTACACAAGGCATCTATAGTTATTAGTCAATCCACTTCTTCTAAAGGGCCGTACCGATTGCTGACTGTCCCTCCAACCTCTGGCTTCAAGTTTTTGAAAAACATACTTTTAGAATAAGATATCAAAAGACTCGATTCACTTTGAGATTGTATTACAATAAATATTCATTCTTCAAAGTGTGTGAATACAAGAACCACCAACAAAGAAGTAACAAAAGGCAACTGAAGGGGCAATTTATCATTTCTCCTCTGGTTTTAAAAGCTGCAGCATGACTGGTAGAGGCATTTGTCCACATACAAACATTTCACCTCGTTCACTCTGACAGAGATGGAGATACACCTCATGACACAGAAGCACATGGAAGATTGAGGCAACAGAATGTAGGCCAAAAGGAGAGACAGTTTAACACACTTACACACACTCAGAGGTAGGAGTGACACAAGAGATCCTACAGTTCAGATTGATGAATCCTGAATTGAAAGTGGAGCTCAAGTAATTTAGCACCTATGCTGCCTTTACCAAGTCAAGAAACACATTTTACTCCAACCAAAATTAATTCAACACCATGAAGATATTTGAGCACATAGGAACAGATTGCATTTCAGCACATCTCCCTATGTTTAAGCAACCTTACATGACATAAAAAGAGAGTATTCATCTTTTTAGCATGCTCACCATTGCCAATGACAGGAGAGACTTTTTTCTTTGAATTTCTTTGTGTAATATACACTACAAAAACAAGACTGAACATTGTTTATACTGACTGACTCCTTGCCTTGAGAATGCCCATGACGTGCCAGCCACTTTGGGGCGAAACACATGTTGGCTGCGTTTCCTTTCACATCAGGCTCTAAATCCGGGAAACATCACTTACAACGAAACTTTTACAACGCACTACCATTACAACGCGGTCATTACAACGCAAACTATTACAACGCATTGCACTGGGGGGCGCTCTAGGATAGGGAATAGGTTAATTTACTATCCAATAACCTTCCCTAGTGTCCACGGGGACTGGAGTTGGAATAGTAAATTAAACTATTCACTATCCAACACCCAAAAGCGCTATGCGTTGTAATGGTATGCGATGTAAAAACCGCGTTGTAAAGGCATGCGATGTAAAAGCATGCGTTGTAACGTCATACATCCTCTAAATCCTGATGCTCTCAAGAAAAACCAACCAAAGATACAGAGAACTTTTGGGGAATTTATTTCTCAAAAAATACACACAAAAAACCAAGTACTGCCTCTCTCTCTCGTACCTCTCACCAATGCCAAGGCATGCTGCCCAGGTGAATCTGCTCCAAAGGCACAGGATGGAAGGCCCATAGTTCAAACCTGGAGTGACAAGCAGGTATATGCTGCCTGGCATCCCAGGCCTGGAACAGACATAACAGAATTGGACACAGTAAAAGACAGCCATGCTGAGGAGGAAGGGATCTTGAGGACACCTGAGAGGAATGTGCAGCTACCAGGGACGCGGCAGATATCAAAGAACAAGGCATAGTGCAAATATACTCACTGAAAGCAGACTAATGTGTGATTGCTTCATTATGCTGTATAGCCAGAGTCAGCTGTAGTCCGCGCAATGTGTGCTAGAAATACTACTATAAGAACAGACCTACCAACACCAACTGGTTTGCCCAGTAGTCATTCATTCAACAAATTTGTATCCCGCTTGAACAGCCAAAAAAAGAATCCAATATTAATACAGATATAAAAAAAAACAGCCACAAAAGAATATAAGTAGCATTAAGCTTTCAATAAAAACATTCAATGGATCAAACGGCAGCATCCAATTACAGCATACAACAAATGGGCGTACAATATAATACATGCATCATTAAAAACATTCGTTGGGTCAATTACAGTTCAAGTTCAAAAGACCTTTATTCGAATTTCTTAAAATTCATAAAAGTACCGATCACAATAACAACACAGAATAATAATATATATACATACAAATGATAAAATAACATCTGACATTAAATTCCATACAGTGACAATACAATATACATCAGATCATCATACTACGTTTCCATTGTGACAAAAATTAATTACTGTGTTCAGGGATTTTCCATCGATTTACGTGCTTGTATAGCCAGTCTTAAAAAAGAACTGGTACGAAAAGTTAATTCGTCACTGTCCAAAGCAATTAACTACTATATGAATCTTTGAGTGACAGTGGTCTGAATTTCTTAAAATACGGAGTTAAAAACCATTTGATGAATTTAAGATAAAATTTACAGAAAAATAAAAAGTGCAAATCATCCTGTGAGCTCACACCATCACATGGACATAAAATAGAGTCAGCACTGTGGCGATATCCCAATGGAAAAGACAGCATAAATTTTACAGTGCCTGCCCTTAGACGAAACAGTAGTGATCGCTCCCAGCCAGTCATAGGCAGGGAGAGGTAGGGCGGCAGAGTTTGGCTACACAGTCCGTTTCCTAAATATTTTCTAACACTTGATTTTTGTGATTCGCTTCGTAGCCTTTCGCTATTATAAAGTGCATATAGTGCATGTTTAACCTCACCTTTGTCCTTTGATTCTATTGTCATAGGATCAGTGAACAAAGTGCCTCTGTCGACTTCATTAAGTGATTTAGAAACTTCCAGAATCCATGGAATCTTCATTCCATGTACACAACTTAAGCAGTCTTTTATGATATCTTGTGTAAGAGCAGCAGCATCATTCCTCCAGATTCTAATCCAGAACAGTGCTGGTCTTGCTCTAATGAAGTCACTTATGTGAGGAAGGTTTAATTCATTGTGACAAATAAAATTGGGTGAGGAGATTGGTACGCCCAACACTTTTCTGCAGAAGCGATTTTCCTCCCTTTGAATGCAGAAGCTATTTCCTGATCCCCACACCTCTGCTCCATACGTGGCAACAGGTGAGCACTGTAATTTAAAAATCTTTAAAATAGCCCTAGTGGCACCTATTCTCTTTGGGCAGGGGAGACTCAAAACAGAGTTGTTGGCTTTCGAGAACTTGCTCGTGGCGTGGGCCAAATGCCCACTCCACGAGCCGTTCGCAGCGAAAACCAACCCTAAATAAGGAAATTTGGGGACAGATTCCAATTTGTCTGTACCCAACTGAATGGTATTGAGTTTCCTTTTGCCTGGGCCACAGGACATAATAAAGGATTTTTTTTAATTTACACTCAGGTCCAGATCCCTCATAAAATTTACAAAACTATTTACAAGCAGGCGAAGGGCATTTGGAGTGCGGGCCATAAGCACCGCATCGTCTGCGTATAGAAGCACTGGAAGTGGTTTCCCTAAAATCATTGGAACATCTGTAGTGACTTTTTTCAGGCAGGTGGATAAGCCATTAATATAAATAATGAACAACAGGGGTGCTAGAACGCACCCCTGTCTCACCCCCCTACCTATATCAATGGCTCCCGATACCTCTCCACCCATCCCGATACGTACCTGTGCTTTCAGGTCGGTATGGAGATAGGCTAGAAAACTTACGAGGGTGATATCAAGACCATTGATTGAAAGGATAGACCAAAGCTTCGATCTATTCACAAGATCGAAAGCAGATGAGAGATCCATGAACGCGAGATAGGTGGGGCAGGAGCGGGCAACACTATATTTGTCAATTATCAATTTTAAATTTAGGCATTGCTCCACTGTGCCTACCCCACTGCGGAACCCCATCTGACAAGGGTCTAAAAAGTCAGTATCAGTTGCCCATTCAAGTACTCTGTGGTATATTATGCGACCCAACACTTTTAACGTGTTGTCCAAAAGGGAGATAGGGCGATAATTTGCAGGGTCAGACCTGTCTCCCTTTTTATAGATTGGAACAATAATGCTGGTTGCCCATGTGGTCGGCATGCCTGTTTTTGGAAGACTATTAAAGATATTAAGAAATATGGGTGTCCATAAGTCAACATCATATTTAATAATATCAATGGGCAGGCCATCGGGTCCGGGCGCCTTATTACCCAGGCTTTCTTTTATAGCTAATTTGACTTCATGTTCCAAAATTTGTAAACCATTTGATTGACCAAAAATAAGAGGAGAATGCTCCTCTAGGGGGGCAGCATAAATTCTGGAAAAATGAGTCTCCCAAGCTGAGCTTGTTATATTACAACTGATTTGGGTGAGCTTCTTTCCCATTTCCCTCGTTTTTCTGACAGCTGACCAGAACGGGCCGCTGCCACCCAAGTTTGCGCTAATTACCAAAGAGTCCCATTGTTCAGTAAGCAAATTAGATTTCCGTTCAAGTATTTTAGCTTTATAATTTTTCCTAGCTAATTGAACGGTAACTTTGCACCTAGGTTTTGTAGAGAGAGCCTTTCTTAATTCTCTATTGGCCACGGAGCAAGATGAATCAAACCATCTTGGCTCTTTACCTTCCTTAGGTAATGGGACTGACAAAAGGGTTTTAATGGTTGAGCACAAAGCTTCAAAATCAGCAATTAGTTGGTCGTAATTATCGCTTGGGAACAAACAAGAATCAATCAGATGTGGATGTAGTGTTTGTATGCTATCTAGAATAGCCCCACAATCCACTCCCCTCCATTTTAAACGAAGGCCATCAATTGATGGGGTAATGTCCCTTGCACCATTTAGATTCGCAAAAATCGGACTTGGGGCAAGATCCAAAATTACAACCAATGAATTGTGGTCGCTGAAGGATGTTTGTACCACAGAGGTTTTAACTATGCAATCTGTCAACAATGGTGACGCAAATACAAAATCAATGGTGGAACTGCTGTCCCTTCCAATGTACGTTGGAACATAAAGGGAATCAGAGTTATGTCCTATTCTCAAGGCATCGGCTAGGTCAAATTCAATGAGTAATTTGGACAGTTCTGAGCCCCTACGCTCCGCTGGATCAGAAAAGATCTGATTTTCAGATCCAGCACTCACTGCTAATTTTGCATTGAAATCGCCACCTAATAGAATACCTGATTTGTTATCTACTGAAAGAGAGCATTCCAATGTACTTAAAACCTTGGATAATGCCATAAAGTTCTTATTCGGTACATTATAAAAATCATTATTGTAAAAATTGATTAAATAAATTGTGGTCTTTGACTTCAGCTTATATTCAAGAAGCTGGATATTGGGATTAACAGGACCATCGTTCTGCAGGTTTCTGATTGTACCGCCTGCAAGAATCTTAATCCCAATGAATAGGCCACCCATTGCTCGGCCAAAACTCGGTTTAGGTGAGGTTCGGCTGAAACAATGATAGCCCTCAATATACAAGTTTCCAACAGCCCATGTTTCTTGAAACATAAGAATATCCGCATCATTAATTATCTCAATCCATGCAGGATCCAGTAGCTTAGATTCTAATCCTGCGACATTCCAATTTATAATTGATAATCCATGGATGTTACAACATTTGCCTGGCCTTACCCCAGCACTCCCTGCTTCCTCAAGAGTCGTATTAGCGGCAACAGGGAAATTACAATTAGCGGGCACCGATTCCATAACTTCATGTGTGCCATTAAGAACCTGATGGTCCGTAACTGTTGCTGGGTGTCCCTCTTGTATACTGACTATGGCTTGGCTAGGTACATCCATGTTAGGCATTCTAGTCAGTCAATCCTGTTCGTCTAAGTTAGAGAAATATTCAAATCGATTATGTGTGGGAATGTTGAATATTGACCTTACTTCAGTTAATGGCTGAAACTGTTGGAGGTCAGGAGCAGGATAAGACATATCTCTATAGTTATATTGGTTCATGTTTGAGAGTTGAAAATGATGCGGGGGATGGGAAAAGGGTACTGACATTGGGATCTGGTTCCGCCAATTATGGCCATTAATATGGCCAGGATCCTGATTTTGTAAAAAGAGCGGAGATTTGATCCTCGCTCCAAAATTTAAATCTTGATGAGTGGTAATGGGGTGGTTCATCGTAACTTGTTTTGGGGGTATCAGGTGTCTGTAAAAATAACCAAGTGGAAGGAGTGTGGTGTTAAATTCGTGTGTTGAGGGTAATGGGGCATTTGCTAAGGTTTTCTCTGCCCATTGTGGGTTCCTAAAATTAATTGTAACACAGTCACCCTCAAACTTTTTTCTAAGTGGGCCTATCCAACCCACTCTCTGGGTATTTATAATCTCCCTTGCGCCTTCTATAGGAAAATTGCAATTTGCAATTAACCAATGTAAGGTCTTGTTTTTAAGGGATATAGGAGTTTCCTCTTGGTCCTTCCTTAATTTGGAGACATTAACTAGGACAAGGACATAGGCCCCGCATTCTGGTGGAAGATTGATGCGGGAGGGAGCCTGTCTAGTTGTTTTTCGTACTGGTTGGACAAAGATGGAAGCATTTACAGGATTTGAGTGGTGGCCCACCATAGGCACACTAGTATGTTTGGTATTCTGATCCTTCCTTATGGCTGGGGCTGCATTATTACCATTAGCCGTTGGTTGACTAACACTTATCCCCTTCGGGGGAACTGGGGGGGTTTGGGTGTAATAACTATATTTGTAGTTGGTGCTTGAGGGGTATTAAGTGCGGGACCCACTATTTTAGTGGAAGTAGATTTAGTTATGTCATTCACAGTATTTGTTGTGGATAGGCTCTTGATAGGAATAATTAATTCAGCTATTTGCTTTTCTATCCTAGTAAGTCTACTTTCAATAGGGGATAGATAGATGCTGAGAAGTTCACCCAATTTTGCCTACATAAAGTCGGTTACTGCAACAGTGTTGTCAATTATTTCACCATCCTTTACTTCTAACCCACCCTGCTGCTCCTCCTCTCTTTCTTCATCGTCGACACCCTTAGTATTCTCCTTAACCCTACTTGTGTTGGATTTAGAATTGACATCGCTCCCAATTTGATTTTGTTTACAGACCTTTGAGGGTTGGGGCTTAAGTGCGTAATGTTTTTGTATTTTTCGAATGGCGCCCTCACGTCTGCCCCTAGATTCCCTCATATTTTCTACAGATATAATTTCGGGGGTGGGGGTCATATGTAGATCCGGAGTCTTCTCTAAATCCATACTAATATCTGTATTGGTGTCAGAATCTATCAGGGGGATAGAGGCGGATAGATTTACTTCATTAGGGATGGTATGAATATCAACACTCGTGTGTAATAAGGGTCTAATGTTGGCAGGCAAGACCTGGGCGGGTGTAGTATCAGAGGCGATAAGTCCCAGGGACGAACGTTTGGCGTGGGCGAGATCTTGTGAAACCCTACGTTCAAGAAGAGATATATCCCTGGTTTATAGCATCATTGGCCCTGATAATGAAGTTATCAATAGGGCCGGTTTTAGAGCTACCCGCAGCAGCAGCTGTTCTACTGCGGCTCCCCCTAGGAGACATTGTAACAGTGGGTTATAGCCTATCACACTTAGAGACTTGTTAGGCACTTCAATATATGTTTATACAAATACCCGAATGCCTGGGGCAAGTAATAAATGGCCACACAATCTCTAAATCAAATCACAACAGATGACTAGTAATCAATCAATATGTTGATACTCCCAGTCCAAAAGTTTATGCAATTGGGACCATGATCCTTAGTCCTCTGTGCAAGTATCCGAACTTATAGTCAGAGTTATCATATATCAAATACCTTGAGGTAGAGATGTTAGAGGGCTACACCCGTCCCGTCCTCCTCCGGCCTCTGAGGGCCACAGAGGGCCCGCCCTTGTCCCGGGCTTCTCCCGTGCGCGACTCGCGTGGCGAGAGGGGTGTCAGCGTTTTTGTAGCGCCTCCGGGCGCTCCTGGCGCGTCACGGGCGCGCTACCCCACAGGCTGCTGGGAAGTGTGGTCCGGGTGTCCTGACTGCAACCGCCGTTCCCCTCACGGCACTGCCCGATGGCGTCCCGGTAAGTTTGGCAGAAGTTACTGGTGTCCCCCCTGGCCTCGTGGGGGTCAGCGTTTTTGTAGCGCCTCCGGGCGCTCCTGGCGCGCTACCCCACAGGCTGCTGGGAAGTGTGGTCCGGGTGTCCTGACTGCAACCGCCGTTCCCCTCACGGCACCGCCCGATGGCGTCCCGGTAAGTTTGGCAGAAGTTACTGGTGTCCCCCCTGGCCTCGTGGGGGTCAGCGTTTTTGTAGCGCCTCCGGGCGCTCCTGGCGCGTCACGGGCGCACTACCCCACAGGCTGCTGGGAAGTGTGGTCCGGGTGTCCTGACTGCAACCGCCGTTCCCCTCACGGCACCGCCCGATGGCGTCCCGGTAAGTTTGGCAGAAGTTACTAGTGTCAATTACAGTAGCATCAACTGACAACATACAATAACTGTGCACACACTTAAAAGCATCACAACGAGAACGATTGACCATATCGCTTCCTAATTTAAAGTGCTTCTCTAGTAACATGTATAGCAGCTGGGCAAACGTCTGGGGTTTCCAAGTTGGTTAAAAATCTATAGCCTTCAAGGTATGAGTTAAAAGAGCAGGAGCGCCAAACAGGGACTAAAAACTTCTCACAGATTTATAAAGTGCACAAAAAAGTAAAAAGTGCAAAGTGCTTTGACTAGAGGTACCGTCACAGGGGCATGGTGGAAGGTTATCCTGCCGCCCGCCTTGGACTGGAAATGCCACTAAGATGTGTACAGTTTGCCCAGTCATTTCTGAGATGCTGCCATCCAAATTGTGAATTTCTTCAAGATGTATTTCTGATGTCACTTTCCCTTAGTGCTCCAAAAAGGGCCTGCTGATGGCAATTGGTACCAAAGGCATAACGGACAAGCGTTGTTGTGACGACCATCACTTCCTCATTCATTCATCGGTCCATTCTTTCACTTCAATCCATCATCAAGCCTCATACCATCATTCTTTCTGTCATTCGTTCCACACTGTTCTCCATTCATATCTCATTCAGCCAGAATCACACTCATGCATTAATCCAAACATCCATCCTCACACTCCAATTCATTCATTCCTCTTTTCACAGATGCTTACATCTATCCATGCACCCAAGGACCATCCATCCATTCTCATATCATCCTCTCACCAACACATTAATGTATGGCCATATTCTCATTCATTCACCCATCTGTCCTCACGATCTCATTCACTCATCCCCTAACCATCTTTAAACTTTCAATTATTCATTCAGCCTGATACGCTCATTAATTGCACACACTTATGCATCAATAAACAAGCAACCACATTCGCTTGAAAAGAGTGGAACCTATTGTGTTTGGGCTGTGATCGTGTGTGTGTGCGGGTGTGTGGGTGTGCGTGTGTGCGTGTGTGTGTAAGGCCCTGACACTAGCCTTTCGAGCAGGCAAAGGTCTAGGGACGGCTTATCTCAGAAGGAGACTTCACCCATATGGTCAGTCAAGAACCCTACGGTCCAACACTCAACGCCTGCTTGTCACCCCCAGATTCCAAAAAGCCAGATCTGGAGATAAATCATTCGAGGTGGGCGCCACTCAATGTTGGAACAAACTTCCCCTTCACCTGCGCCTCATTCAATCGGAACCCGTGTTTCGCAAATCTCTCAAAACCTGGCTATTTAGTCACCAGGACTAGTTTCAGCTTGGCTGCGGCCCAGCTCTCTGTCTGTGATAGCGCCGGGACACCCCGTTGAGCTAGCTGTGCGCTTAAGAAATGCCTTATTATTATTAATATTACTGGATGCTGTCTGAATTTGTCAGTATATTTCTGTCTCTGAGAGTCTGCCTCTGTCATTAACCTCCCTTTTCTGTCTCTATCTCTCGTCTTGTCTGCTTTTCCTTCTGCTCCTCTTCTCCTTTTCTCCCCTGTTGTTACAGCCTTTCTCGCATTCTCTCTGATGTCTATAGTACTCCCTCCAACGTCACTTATATGGAATGCTATCAAAGGGAAACACACAGACATTCATACAAGTGATAATTTGTTTCAGCTTAAGTTTCAAGAACAGAGATTGAAGACCATAGCTGTGTAGCATTGTCTAAATATTGTCCAAGTTCAATATTATCAAAGTTACGGGCTGGACTGTATCACCTAAATGACACCCAGTTTAGAAATCATTTTTGGCAACTGATTTTATATTTGTATTTGTATTTGTATATTAGATTTGTAGAGCGCCTTATCACCCAGGGGTCTCTAAGCGCTTGAATTTTGAATTTCTAAATTAAATATATTAAACCACCTTGTATAAATATAGTGAAATATAGTGTAATACATTTGGCAATATATGAACGAAAACCATATCGTTTCAATCCTGCCAAAGCACAGTATAAATAAATTCAAAAGCATAATAGAAATGTATTAAGAACAACACAAGATAGGAAATGCCGCGTAAAAACGGTTTTGCAGAGAGGAGTTTGCAGGCTGCCTTCTGATTTATGTGACCTTACCAAGTGAGTTATTCTTGTATTTGTTACTAAAATGTTGAAGGCTTTAAATTTGAAAACATCCAAGTTTATGGCTGCTGTTAAATTTATGGAAAAATATGTTTCATGAATATACTTGAAAACTCTATACTTGAATGAATACCTGGCTGTTTAAACTTGGCAACAAGTACAGGTTCAAAATTGAGAGGAAGCACATCTCGTCATTTTGGGAAATGCATGATGACATGAGTCTTGTGTTTATTTCTCATTTTTTATTTAAAGTGTTTTTACTGATGAACATATCTTATGGGCGATGCTTAGTTACAAACAAAACTAGGAAGATGGTTAGTTATTTTGTGAATATATGCGTGCTAAAATGCGTATTTCGGTTGGTGGCAGGAGGCCCCAATAAGTTCAGTTCCTCTTTCACGTTCACTTTTTCAGATTCAGTCTGGGGGCGAGAAAGAAAGAGTAATGATGAAAAGTTTACAAAAATCTTGATAAAAAATATTTACATTTAAATCTCATACAGGATGATCTCATGACATGAACAAGTTAAATGTACAGGTCACGGAATCTCAGACATCCGTCAAGGCATCGATTCAATAGCCAATGAATATAAAACATTATCAGAATCAATTTATAGGAGAAAGTAAATTAAAACCTATTAATGCTATTAAAAGCATATTGTCCCTGGCTATTAATCTTCATATCTTAAAACGTCCAGGTATAGCAGCTGTTTCCTTCATTGGATGGCATATGAAACAAAAACAGCAACTTAATAGCATACCTCCTCATTATCAAGATTATGGATAAAATAAGAAGCATCTTTGTGATAAATAATTTTATCTTCTAGGAGCAGTGGCCGCAATATTTGTTTCCTCAAATCCCTATAAAAGTTACAAAACAGTATAAAGTGCATTGTGGACTGATTGGATTTGCCGCCGCATGGGCATTTGGGTAACTTTTGAGAACTAACGCCTTTCTTGGGAAAAGCAACTAAAAAGTGCAGTGTGCCTATTCACTATCCTGTGAGATCAAATCTATGTTGAATGTTCAATACTATAGTACGGTAGCTCTGGGCACTTGGTTGTATGTGACCTGAGAGATACATTGACACAGTCGATTTAAAACACTCTATTATCTCTATCAACCATCCATTTCTCAATCAAAATCGTTTTAAAATCTTTCTTACTAAATTATAACAGTCTCTCTGGATTCTCAATGTTCTATTTCCCATCCACCTCCTTTAACAAACTGTTTACAAAAGCCAATCATGGTATTCAGGCTCCATATTCCAAAGTAAGGCAGTCTGTTATCATATCTTTGGTGAATTTGGTGACATCTTTACTCCATATATTATGCTGGAGTGTGATGGGGCTTGTCTGCAAGCCACCCTCTAAATAGGGAACCACTAATTCAGTATGCAGTGTATAAGAGGAGGTTGAGCAAGGTACTGCTACTAGTCTACACAGAAAAAGATGTTCCTGTCTCTGCAGCAATTTGGGGGTGCTCCATAATTTACACCAGGGATGCATTCTGGTATCAATTGAATAGGTACAAGGCTAAAAAAGTCATTGCAAGGGAACCCCATTCAAAGCTACATGATGTGTATAATGGCTGGATAATCAATAGTGCTGAATACAGCTTCAAGGTCCATCAAAGTTTTGCATACTTTGCAATTACAATGGTCTTCACAATCAAGGATATGTGAGGGAAGGGCTAATAGTGGCTGAGGCCATCAAGGTCTATTTATGTTTTCTTCTATCGTGGGAGGATCTGGCATGTCTTGTAAATTGATACTTGTATAGCGCACTACTCACCCGCAAGGGTCTCAAGGCGCTTGTACGAATACCGCTGTGGAACCCATCCTGGCTTTCCCTGTGAGGTGTCCACTCCTGGGCACCCCCAAGGTGGAGGCCAGGCATCCTTAGTGTTGTGGGGGCCGTTGTGGAGATTAAGCAAGCTATTGCCCAGAGTTGCAGAGTGGGACTCCATGATTGGAATAGGCACCGAGGCGAGAAGTATCAGGTCCGTGGAATTTTTTAGCTCAAGACCCACCGAGGCGGGGAATTGAACCCTGGTCCCGGGCTAGACCTCTGCATCAGGGTGTGCCGCTCTAACCATTGAGCCACACTTCTCCACTTGAAAGCTTCAAGGAAGATAACTTGAGTGAACAAGACATTAACAATGGTGAGGGGGAAAATATTTACAAGAGGTTATTTTTAGGGCCTTAAAGATGTCAGTGATGTCTGCGAGTATCAGGGGCCTGAAGCATCACCACTGCATATGCTATGTAAAAGGGTGAGTGTAACTGGGCAGCAAACTTAGGATTGTTCTTGGCACATCACTTGTCTATAGAGTATGGGGGTTGAATTGTCCGCATGGGTTTATTGCACAGCTTGATTTCTTGAGTGAGATTGCTGCTTCTATTGGCAGCTTGAGTGATGGTGTTGGTTAATATGATGAGTAGGGGTGAGTGAAATTTGCGTAATCGCGTTACGTAAATCTCCGTGAAACGGTAACAAATCTCCGCAAACATGCAGAAATCCCGCAAACACACGGAATTGCTTGTTCGCGTTGCTTTTTTCCTGTTCGCAATTGCTGTTTGCGTGGTCGGGGGGAAATATCTCATGAATATGCATTTTTAGAACGCGAACAAGCAGAGAATTTTGCGACATCGCGGAATGCAGAATTTTGGGCAATTTCGCGTTCTCCGCGGAACGCGAAATTACCCAAATTCTGCAAATTCCGCAAGTGGAACGGAATTTACCGTCAAGGCCTAATGATGAGTTCACTGCATGGCGCCAGGATGGACTTCAGTAATATGAGATCATCAGCAGTACTGCTTTTCTGTAATTATATTTCCTGTTTGCAGATGTAGAGTTTTTTTTTGGGGGGGGGAGACTGGAATACCCGGGTGCTCTTTTGTGTTTTAGTTGAAGCAAAGCTGTTCACATGGTTTTTCAGAAATGTGCTGAAGTTATAAAAATGATGTTGATATCAGACATGAAGTAGGCATTCAGCGAGAGATGCATATTAGCTTTAGGTTGTCGATGAAGAAGTCCTTTGAGGACCTGAAGACCTCCTTTGGATTGACTTTGGTGTGTTAATGGGAAGCTAAGTTGGTTGATGAGGATGGGAAGGTAGTCAGTCCAGTCCTGGGATATGAGTGGTCTGCATTGGATGCTTTGTGATGACAAGAAGACATGGTTAAGGATTTTGCCTTTGGACTGTGTTGGGTGAGTGACAAACAACACAAGTGTATCAATGTGGAGGGTGTCGCTTGTGTTTGTTTATGCTTAAGTTGTCTAAGATGTTGAAGTCATCAAACTACATGGAATGGGTGAGTTGGACAGATGAGGTGATGTTCCGAGACTTCATCTATGGAGGAAGCCTATAGAAGGGATGAAAGATAAGAGAATGTGCTGCAGGGAGTGGGAAGTGGCATGTGAAGCTCTTTAAGGAGCTGTGTGTCATGTGCTTGGCTAGTGTGCCAGACCAGTAGCACTTATGGATAACGGCGAGTCCTCCTCCCTTCTTATGTGCACAGTCCAACTGTCGAAACCTTTGAGAAAAAAGAATATCAAGGTTCTGCGAGGATGTCAGATTCAGCCATCTTTCTGTGATGAAGAGTGTGATGATAAGCGATAAGGTCTGCAATGTCTGGAAAGTGGAGTACTGCAGATTGTACATTGATGAGTGAGAGTGCGTTCAGTAGTTTATTGTTGCATGGTGATTATCTGGATATGTATCAGACTGGGTCCATGTGTTGTGAGGATGCAGTGTGAGAGTTTGTGTGGTCTACATGTGAATGTAGAGATGGTAAGTGAGGGTTGCTGGCCAAGGTGTTAGTTTGCCCTTAGTTCCTTAGCTTGGGGATCCTGGGGCAGTGAAAACTCTCAGTAGTTAAGAAACATAGGAAAGGACGCAGTAAACTTCAAGTGGAAAACAGTAATGTCATTTCTTGTACAGATTCATGCTGGGATATGCAGTGATGTCACTTTCTATAGAGATGGATGCTGGGAAATGTGGTGAAGTCACTTCCTGTAGAGATGGGTGCTGGGACTCAACATTGTAGGTCACTTTTGGTGTCCACAGAAGCCATTAGAGTAGAATAGGCCCATGAAAGCAGGTTAACTACCTTTACTTTGCCCATCTCTTTTGGGAGACCATTAACTTAGTTCGCAATTCCTCAAGCTGAGAAAACCATAGGCCATACTTGTCCAGATATGTGTCAAGGAACTTCTTCTTAGTTGATCTTAGTGGTGTTGGGATTACTTATCTACAAGTCCAATATGAGATCAAAAGACCAGCAAACTGCTAGGTTTGTTTTCTCCTGAAAAGTGTCCTGAGTGGCCCATAGACAGAAATGTGTTTAATGGTGTTTTTATATGCACATTTGAAATGATTATATAAAGACAGAACATGGCAAGACATGTGTGGCACGCACATCTATTATTGTTATTTCTCTTTAGGGGATGCTTGTATTGAGGATGTCAGAGGGAGGGGCAGAGGGGTAATTATTTCTTAGGCACCACATATTTTCAGAGCCACACATTCATTCTTCACCTTCTATTTATAGATTTTAAATTACATGTTAATGTTAATGTTAATGTTAATGTTAATGTTATGTGGTATTTATAAAGCGCGAAGCTGTCGCTTCGAAAGGAGCATCATGGCGCTATGTAAAGGTAGAGAAGAACTGAGATGAGGTACTAGATGAGGTTCAGCACATAAGTGTCTGTCAGATTGTATAGCCAAGTTTTAAGCCTTTTCCTTTTCTGCTCTGATTAAGAATTAAGGGGCAGCTAATACCACTAGATTGTGCCACATGCTGCATGTGCAATGTGCTCTATTTCTTTGCAGACATGTTTTTTAAATTAGAAACAGGAGCTAGCCCTTTAGTATTCCTCCCTGAAGTGTCTGACCTGAGCCCCGTAAAATGTTCTAAGTGCGCTGGGGATGCCCAGACGTGGGTCCCAGGCACTCCACACCACTTGGAGTCAAGCTAGCCGGGCTGAAGAGAGGTGTTACCTCGAAACCGGTCCGGTCCTCGGATGCTTGATTCCGTTCTGGGAAGGACATGGCTTTTGTAGTTCGGACTGGACTGTTCCCATGGGGCAACAGGGTCAGAGCTGATTTGCATATCGCCATTGTCTAACCCAGGGTGGTGTGGAGTGCAAAAAAACGATGGATTTGGGCCCAGATCTTTTGACTGGGGGAGTGTGTGACATTGATCCACATTCAGTCCATCACTTGTTGTTTTTGCAATTGCCGCCCTAAGTGCGCTGGGGATGCCCAGACGTGGGTCCCAGGCACTCCACACCACTTGGAGTCAAGCTAGCCGGGCTGAAGAGAGGTGTTACCTCGAAACCGGTCCGGTCCTCGGATGCTTGATTCCGTTCTGGGAAGGACATGGCTTTTGTAGTTCGGACTGGACTGTTCCCATGGGGCAACAGGGTCAGAGCTGATTTGCATATCGCCATTGTCTAACCCAGGTGGTGTGGAGTGCAAAAAAACGATGGATTTGGGCCCAGATCTTTTGACTGGGGGAGTGTGTGACATTGATCCACATTCAGTCCATCACTTGTTGTTTTTGCAATTGCCGCCCTAAGTGCGCTGGGGATGCCCAGACGTGGGTCCCAGGCACTCCACACCACTTGGAGTCAAGCTAGCCGGGCTGAAGAGAGGTGTTACCTCGAAACCGGTCCGGTCCTCGGATGCTTGATTCCGTTCTGGGAAGGACATGGCTTTTGTAGTTCGGACTGGACTGTTCCCATGGGGCAACAGGGTCAGAGCTGATTTGCATATCGCCATTGTCTAACCCAGGGTGGTGTGGAGTGCAAAAAAACGATGGATTTGGGCCCAGATCTTTTGACTGGGGAAGTGTGTGACATTGATCCACATTCAGTCCATCACTTGTTGTTTTTGCAATTGCCGCCCTAAGTGCGCTGGGGATGCCCAGACGTGGGTCCCAGGCACTCCACACCACTTGGAGTCAAGCTAGCCGGGCTGAAGAGAGGTGTTACCTCGAAACCGGTCCGGTCCTCGGATGCTTGATTCCGTTCTGGGAAGGACATGGCTTTTGTAGTTCGGACTGGACTGTTCCCATGGGGCAACAGGGTCAGAGCTGATTTGCATATCGCCATTGTCTAACCCAGGGTGGTGTGGAGTGCAAAAAAACGATGGATTTGGGCCCAGATCTTTTGACTGGGGGAGTGTGTGACATTGATCCACATTCAGTCCATCACTTGTTGTTTTTGCAATTGCCGCCCTAAGTGCGCTGGGGATGCCCAGACGTGGGTCCCAGGCACTCCACACCACTTGGAGTCAAGCTAGCCGGGCTGAAGAGAGGTGTTACCTCGAAACCGGTCCGGTCCTCGGATGCTTGATTCCGTTCTGGGAAGGACATGGCTTTTGTAGTTCAGACTGGACTGTTCCCATGGGGCAACAGGGTCAGAGCTGATTTGCATATCGCCATTGTCTAACCCAGGGTGGTGTGGAGTGCAAAAAAACGATGGATTTGGGCCCAGATCTTTTGACTGGGGGAGTGTGTGACATTGATCCACATTCAGTCCATCACTTGTTGTTTTTGCAATTGCCGCCCTAAGTGCGCTGGGGATGCCCAGACGTGGGTCCCAGGCACTCCACACCACTTGGAGTCAAGCTAGCCGGGCTGAAGAGAGGTGTTACCTCGAAACCGGTCCGGTCCTCGGATGCTTGATTCCGTTCTGGGAAGGACATGGCTTTTGTAGTTCGGACTGGACTGTTCCCATGGGGCAACAGGGTCAGAGCTGATTTGCATATCGCCATTGTCTAACCCAGGGTGGTGTGGAGTGCAAAAAAACGATGGATTTGGGCCCAGATCTTTTGACTGGGGGAGTGTGTGACATTGATCCACATTCAGTCCATCACTTGTTGTTTTTGCAATTGCCGCCCTAAGTGCGCTGGGGATGCTCAGACGTGGGTCCCAGGCACTCCACACCACTTGGAGTCAAGCTAGCCGGGCTGAAGAGAGGTGTTACCTCGAAACCGGTCCGGTCCTCGGATGCTTGATTCCGTTCTGGGAAGGACATGGCTTTTGTAGTTCGGACTGGACTGTTCCCATGGGGCAACAGGGTCAGAGCTGATTTGCATATCGCCATTGTCTAACCCAGGGTGGTGTGGAGTGCAAAAAAACGATGGATTTGGGCCCAGATCTTTTGACTGGGGGAGTGTGTGACATTGATCCACATTCAGTCCATCACTTGTTGTTTTTGCAATTGCCGCCCTAAGTGCGCTGGGGATGCCCAGACGTGGGTCCCAGGCACTCCACACCACTTGGAGTCAAGCTAGCCGGGCTGAAGAGAGGTGTTACCTCGAAACCGGTCCGGTCCTCGGATGCTTGATTCCGTTCTGGGAAGGACATGGCTTTTGTAGTTCGGACTGGACTGTTCCCATGGGGCAACAGGGTCAGAGCTGATTTGCATATCGCCATTGTCTAACCCAGGGTGGTGTGGAGTGCAAAAAAACGATGGATTTGGGCCCAGATCTTTTGACTGGGGGAGTGTGTGACATTGATCCACATTCAGTCCATCACTTGTTGTTTTTGCAATTGCCGCCCTAAGTGCGCTGGGGATGCCCAGACGTGGGTCCCAGGCACTCCACACCATTTGGAGTCAAGCTAGCCGGGCTGAAGAGAGGTGTTACCTCGAAACCGGTCCGGTCCTCGGATGCTTGATTCCGTTCTGGGAAGGACATGGCTTTTGTAGTTCGGACTGGACTGTTCCCATGGGGCAACAGGGTCAGAGCTGATTTGCATATCGCCATTGTCTAACCCAGGGTGGTGTGGAGTGCAAAAAAACGATGGATTTGGGCCCAGATCTTTTGACTGGGGGAGTGTGTGACATTGATCCACATTCAGTCCATCACTTGTTGTTTTTGCAATTGCCGCCCTAAGTGCGCTGGGGATGCCCAGACGTGGGTCCCAGGCACTCCACACCACTTGGAGTCAAGCTAGCCGGGCTGAAGAGAGGTGTTACCTCGAAACCGGTCCGGTCCTCGGATGCTTGATTCCGTTCTGGGAAGGACATGGCTTTTGTAGTTCGGACTGGACTGTTCCCATGGGGCAACAGGGTCAGAGCTGATTTGCATATCGCCATTGTCTAACCCAGGGTGGTGTGGAGTGCAAAAAAACGATGGATTTGGGCCCAGATCTTTTGACTGGGGGAGTGTGTGACATTGATCCACATTCAGTCCATCACTTGTTGTTTTTGCAACTGGCATGTCTGAGGCAACAGAGTAAACAATAAAGTAATAGTGCCTTTAGATTGTGACATTACTTAGACACAGGCACATCTAGATAACAAGTGGTATAATATACAATTGAGGCTTGCACACATATTAACAGTTGCATCTTTTTTAAGATGCTCTGATTTATATAGCTGAGAATGGTTAAGGCACAGATAGGAGTTTTATCCACAGTGCAGTACTTAATTTGAGCCGGTGGTTTCCGGTGCTCACCACCGGCACTTAATCATCAACACCTGCACTTTTCATGAGCCCCAGTTAAGGACACATGCCTTTATGGAAGGCAGGGGGAGATTAAGTGATTTGCCCAGGATGTTGAGTCAAAGCCGATATTCGAACCTGGTTCCCCAGCTCTGAAGTTGGCAGCTTTGGCCACTACACCACATTCTCTCCCTACTTGCATGGTTAGTAGGTGGTTCTGTTTTAGGCAGCGCCACGAGGAGAAGTAGGCTGGTGCAAGCTGCCTTATGACGAGAGCCCCAGCCTTTATTTTTTTACAAAGTAACCACTGCCACAGTGGACATTGATCTCCCAATGGTCTTCAGTATCTATAACGACAGGCCAAATTTATATTCCAATCTATCCGGTATTCGTCACAATGGTAGATAACATCAGAAAAAAAAGCTCAAAATGGTTTCTGTGCCCTGATTTTATAAGATCTATCAGTGGAAATTGACACCATTTCTCTTTCTAATATCATCAAATGTCTGGCAGACTGCGGTGTCAGAGGAACAGTGCTTAAATTGTACACCGCCTTATTTCATGAACTCTGTTAAGTGGTGAGGCTATCTGAATTTAGGTCATCTCTCAAACTAATTTTTCAGTGGTTCTGCAAAGCTTGATTTTGAGCCCCAGCCTTTTCAACCTGTACACGACCCCTTTGGCGCAGTTAATAGAATCCTTCAGGATCCAGTTTTTCCTTATGCTGTCAACACGCAGCTTTTTGTCAAACTTGATGGGAACTCAGAGAAGGCCACTTATAATCTTAACAACTACTTTCATGAAGTGGCTAGCTGGATGGAAACCAACTCACTGACCCTAAATGAAGGCAAAGCATAAGTGGTGCTGTACGGTCCGGACTCTGCATGGTCAGCTGACTGGTGGCCAAAAAGCTAGGAATTCTGCCCGCGCCAGTATTCCAGGCAGGTACTCTGGGAATCATAGCTAGTAAAGACTTGAATTGTGATCTACTTTTTAAATCTATTTGATCAACGGGCGTTAGACAACCTCATGCAATCAAAAATATCATTGTTTTGATCCATAAATCTGCAGAAAGACATGAGCCAAGTTATCATCATCTGACACATGGACCACTATAATGCTTTTTTGGTAGGTGCACAGAAGCATCCTATTTACCATCTTCCCTTATTACAGATGCCACTGCAAGGCTGATCTTAGGGCTAAGAAGAAACACTCTAATATCTAAACACAGGGATAATCTTCACTGACTTCCCATTTGAAAAACAATGCCTGTTGAAAACATTATGGGGCTGTCTTGGTCCTGGGACTAACCAACGTCCGGTCGGCGATCCCGACCAGCCCATTACAATGCTCCCTTTTCTCAATGGGAGCTCGTGTTACAGCCCTAAACTGACTGTAACACAAGCCCACATTGAGAAAACGAACATGCAGATAAACAGGGGAGCACCATAGGTGCCCTCTTGACCCCAACCAAAGGGGGACCTGCTGGGAGACCCCAAACACACTTTCCCACATTGCTTCCATGTCGGAAAGGCTGGCATGGAAACCATGTCGGAAACCGTGCACCATAATCTCAGGAGCAGAAAGGTCCGCCCTTGAGATTACTGGCCAGCTTACGTATGGCCGACTGGCTGAGCCAGTCGAAGCCAGCTGGAATGACCGGAATGACCGTTCCAATAAAAGTAAACCGCGCGGCCCATTACAATGCGGCCCAACAGTCGAAGCCTTTACGGGCCACATCGTAATCGGTCCCAATGTCTTTGCCACAATCAGTCCATAGTAACAGTCACTAGATGTACATGAATTCCAACTTTTCTTCAAACAACCCTTCTAGAGAATTAAGATTTAAACATGATGGTTGCTAGATTGAGTAAAGTCAGACAGAACTTTGCTGTTTATCAATCACAACAGCAACAATCTAGAATGTCCTACCCTCGTCAATTTAGCAAACAGTTGAGTTTGCTAATGTTTGAAAAAACAAGTGAAGACCTTTTTGCACCTAAGATGGGCAGTTAAATTTAGGGCTGGCTCAACCTCAATTGATGACTGTAAGGAGCGAGCATGTGCCAGGGGTTCCTCTTCTTCCAGTACAGGAAGACTTCTCAGAAAGTAGCAGTTTTGTGCTATATAAATGTCAAGTCAAATCAAATAAAAATCAGATCCCTTGCATGCCCTAGTAGACCACAACCGTATATTTCAGAAGATCAAAATACGATAGAACCATTGAAAACATTTTTTTGGGAGTTGCAAAGTAAAACTGAATATAGTGAAAGTGGTTGCTGGCCAAATAAAACATTTCCTCTAGAAGGTAGACCATTAAGAACATCCAAATATTTTCTATGCATATCTCACAAAATATTACGAAGTGTCAAAGCAGCTATGATTTTATGTAGCTGAAGGGCCGCTGCAAATCCTCTCCTTGCGGCAAAATGATGGTAATACCAAACATCTCAGTATCACTAATAGCAGCGATCTGACACAAAAAAGGAGGTGGACTTCAAAGGATGAGGGGGCGAACCTGCCTGCACAGTGATCTGCTTCTCTGATGTTGCATTGAAAGATCAATAAAACCGGACACTGAAATTCACCACTAACACCACAGATCAGTGCCTGGCTGGGAGGCTCAGTGCCAGCAGCTCATGATCTAGTGCTGTTTGACCATACGTTTGGTTATTTTTAATAAAACTTTTTTACTTACAATTTTTGAGCACTTGGCCCTTTGATGGTGGTGGTGCTATGTTCTGGTGATACGTTTATTTGGTTGATTGGTTGATATATGATGTTCTAAGTCACCCAAAGGGGATTCTTTTCTGACTAGATCTTTCTGATAGCCTTCACATCTGCTATTTAATCGGCGTGGAAAGACTGCAACAAGATGAGGTTAAGATTGTGCAAATGTTATTTAAAGAGCTTGTTGCTCTTTACTATTGTGAATGTGGAACTGCTGGGCCACTTAATGCTGAAGGGGATCAGTTATTTGTCGTCCCTCCATATAAACGGGAGAGTCACAATCACTGTGATTAAACCTCCGTTGGGAGAAAGCATGGAAGTTGTGAGTCTCTTTGTTTGATAGGAGAAAACTCATTTCAGTGACGTTTGATAGATCGCACTAAATATTAGGTTGTTGTGGCATTTATTCGTATTAAAGAAGGTGCCTGTGAATGATGATTTGTGTGATCAATGAATGTAAATCAATAGGATTGGGCAAGAGAAGGATAGGCTTCATGAGGAGTAGATGGAAAGAGATTTGCATACCGTTGGAGCTTCCTCTTGGAAACCATACAATAGGACACCAAGATTACAGGAGCACCTCAATGCCATATAATGGCAGAAGACACTATACAGATTCTGGCAATATAACATTTAATGTTCACTGGATAGGAACCAGTCTTGACTTGGTAATTGTTCCAAAGTCATGTTTGTGCTCTGAGCACCCCCATTTCTTTTGCTGACTGGTACTCGTGGTAACCGACTATCACTGTTCCAGGACTCTGCCTAACCAGGTCAGGACCAGTGTTTTATGCTGGAAATACACTTATAATACAGTGAAAACAATTCATTGACTAATAATAGGGTAGGGGATCAAAACTAACCTTTCAGTTACTAGTATGTAATAGAGCATGGCGCTTTAGAGGCCAGCAGCCCTTTCTGCAATTGCATGCCTGAGGTCCGTATAAAAGCAGCCTTGTGTTGCAGGACTACTTTTGAAATGTATATATGGGGCACCTACAAATTAGTAAACTACAATATTTTGGCATATTAGGTACCCCCGTGGTATCCCCTAGGTTTCCCAGGGGTAGGGGGGGGAGTCAGGTACTTATAAGGAGGACCCTTATGAAATAGGTTTTAAATGCCTTGGGGATAGTGTAATTGCATATTTCACTTCCCCCATTGTAGTAAAGTGCTTCCCTAAATTGACTTTTGTGCTAGGACCACTGAGGAGTGAGAATCTGCAATATTTCGACATATTCAGAACCTGTAAAGTCTCTCCTAAGTGTCCCAGGGGTGAGGGGTCCTGTATATATAGGCAGGGTCCTTATAAAATATGTTTTCTAAGCCCCGGTGCTGGAGAAATGGCCTAGTTCATTTTCCCCATTGTAGATCCCCAGCCACATAGGTTAAAATGGCAATCAGGTATTATTTAATAACTAATGCTAGACTTCACAGAAAATATCATTCAAGGACTTAGGGGAATGATATTGATAAATCCAACAATATGAGGTTGTTGAATTTATCCAGAAATGTACAGAAAAGAAGTTATAAGACTTCCTTGTCTGTAAACCAAATTCAGCCTTCCAGTAATCTGTCCTGATTGGCCAGAGTTAACTTGATTAGCCAGGCTGCTTTGATGAAGTGATAAGTGCCACCTGGAGGATAGGAGCCATTCTGGGAGGAGAGGGTTCTGCTGCATAGGAATGCCTGAGCAAGGGGATGGTTTCGGAAATCATGAGCTTCAAAGGCCCAAGGGACAAGCATAGAAAACCATGTCGATCTATACCTACCCCTCTGAACCCAGCTAGATGGCAGGTTTTAGGAAGGAATATGCAGATGCCAGGGGGAGGGAGACTATGGAGATGAGCTATTCTGGCGGTGGGTTTAGCCAGTTCTTGCCTCTCTGCTGAGACTTCAGCCATTTTGAATTTTGGAGAAATAGTGCTTTCTGGGAGGCCACTGTGCAACACTTTGGAGGAAATTGTCATGCTCTGGGGTGTTGCCCTGCACTTCATTGGACATGAGTGCCTTCCTGTGTGACCCCAGAGAGCACTGAATAACTATCTGAGAGGGGCAGTGCCTCTCAGCTCTGCTGCTTGAAACTGAGAGAAGAAAAAGGATTGTCAAGCTGCAAACTTGATTTGCAATATCAGGCCGAGCATTCTGACTGACTGCACCTGCTGCATTATCTGTAACTACAATCCTTTGGATGCACCTTCCTTCAAGAGGAATAAAGAGTGGACGTCAAGCTGAAAACTTGATTTTCACCGTCAGGCTCTGCATTCTGACTGACTGTCCTTGCTGCATTATCTGGAACTACAGCCCTTTGGATGTAGCTTGTTCCAAGAGGAATAAAGAGTGAATTCCCTACCAGCTACAGGTTAACAGAACTCACCTGCGTCAACTCAGGCGTCATCTCAGGTGCCTACGCTGCCAACCTGTGAAGTTTTTGCCTCTTTCTTCTTTGGAAAGACTATTAGGATTGAAAATGAGCTACGAGCTCTACAAAGCAAACAGCCACATTTCCAATGCCCGACTAACCCGACTTCTCTGCCTCCTCCTCATCCTTTGCCTTCTATTTTTCCCCCACCCAAAAATATCTCCTGCTGGAACCAACTCACTCCACCTCAGCCTCTACCTGACATATGTCTCTTATCCAAAAATGAGATATAAACTAGTGACTGACGTCATTAGACCCTACCCGCACTACCTATAGCAGAACTCCATCTGCCTATGTAAGCTACTAGCCCCCACATGCATCAAAGGTTTTTGGAATCGCAAACGGTGCGAATCGGAAAATTCGTCCGTTTGCGATTCCAAAATCACTTTTTGCTATGCATGAAACTTTTAGGAATTTTTTGCACTTCTAAAAAATGCGTTTGCATTTATGGAATCGCATGTGTGCGATTCCTTAAATGCAATGCATGATTTTTTTTAAAAATGCGAATTCTAAAATAGGAGGTGCAAATTAACACGAGGTTGACCCTCGTGTTAATTTGCGAAAATTTAAAAAAAAAGCAAAAAAATGCATTTTTTAAACATGCATGTTACAGACACACATGTCCTTAGGACATGTGTGTGTGAAACATGCACTTGAAAATACATTTCAGGGGTGCAGGGGGGGGTCCTTATGAGAGTTTAGATTAAACACGCCATCATCGTATATTTTAAGGGCTCTGAACTAAAATTCAGTTTTCAATTCATTTTTGCTGTAGCGTAGTCCAGTGAAGCACCATCCCTATGGGTTTGAGTCATCAGTCATCCATCTCGTAGCATCTCAACGTTTACAGTGCACACAGATTAGAAATTTAGGTATGATATTCGCAATGGTGGTTAACCTTTTTACATTTATAACTGCAGGCTCAGAATACACTTGTTTGTTCTATTTTTTCCGCAGATATTATTAAGCTCATTCGTCTTCCCGGATTTCAGACATCTTTACCAGTTTCTTTCAGCATCTTCTTGGTAAGGTTCCACACATTAGCTTGACCCTTTGTCTTTAATTCAGTTCTTCACAGTAAATTATTCACCATATGGTTGACCCTGAACGTAATGCATGTTATACTAGCATTTTAGAGTCTGTTTTTAAGTTTGCCTCTTCCCAGACTTGCTTGCTTGAGTTGGTGTTTATTCATTGTTTTCACTGTGTCTTAATGTTCACTTAACAAGCAGATTCACAGATCATGTAGCATAGCTCGAGTTCTGAATCAAGTATTACTATGTGTTAATCAAGTGCTGAATGTCGTTTTTCATAAAAGTTCATGTACGTTTATTTATTTTTTCAGCACCCCCGACGAAGGGAATTACTCCCGAAATGCATTGGGACTGGATTATTTGTTCATTTCAATTAATTTTTCTTGTTTAGACAGCAAATTTAATGTCTAGCATAGGATAATGAAACACTAAATGTTGATCTAAATGTATACACAGGTTGTTTAAAATTCTGAAATTGTGAAAAGATTTGATATAAATTAAACATTTGAAACTATATATAAGCATTAGTAACTTTGTAGCTTACATAGGCAGATGGAGTTCTGCTATAGGTAGTGCGGGTAGGGTCTAATGACGTCAGTCACTAGTTTATATCTCATTCTTAGTTCCACGGAGGGTGGCTCCTCCTTCCCACCCTGCACACCACTCTGAAACTCAGGAGAAAAATGAAATCTAAGGATAATCGTTGAAAAAGGAGTGCAATACACAACCCATATTTGAATCTTATCCAAAAATAACACCTGCTGGAGCCAATTAACTCCCTATTTAACTGTTCAAAAAGTACTTTATTCGGTTAATTGACAATAACCATAAAAGCAATCAACATGAAATTTCATTTACCGATAAATTATTACACCTAGTATACCGTATTAAAGAAAATTCAACAAAAAGTAGCAGTTAAAAATCATCCATACAAATTGAGTTCCGAAAAATAAATACTTGTTTTAAAAATTCTGAGACTGTTGCAACGGTTAAAACTGTATCTAGTCTCTGTAGTTCTAAAAACGCTGGGCGACATCGGTTTCAATTCATTTCTTTAAGTATGGGGATAATAGGAAAAACAGTACATGGATATCAGACTGGACGGAAGAATCATCGCATGGGCACATAATTAAATCATGGGACCAAGAATTCATTACAGGGAAAGTCAAAAGTCTAAAAACAATGTTCAATCTAAAACGTGTCAAGACAAACCTCTCAAAATTGGACATGTATAAAGTTAAATATGGTTGAGGTTTGTCTCTAGGCGATATCAGTTGATGTAGAGAAACCGTCTTTTTCTTTGTTTCCTCTTTTAATCTTTTCTCCTGGAGATGTTCCATACAAAGTTTTTTCAGAAATTTTCTGGGTGTATTTACCATTGTGAGTGGATCATCATAAAATTGGTGACAATCAATTTCAACTAGGAAAGATTTAACATATTCAAGCCACTTGATCCTACTCACTTTTTCTAATTTTAAAACATCACAAAGAATAGCACGATTTAGGACACACTCATTTGTTGTCCATACCCTATGCCAGAGAAGGATGGGCTGAATTCTGATTGTATCTGTGATGTGCGGCTGCCCAAGTTCTGTATGACAGATATAAGTCGAGACACTCTCGGGTAAAGTTAAAATGTGTCTCAAGAACATATTTTCTGCCTTTTGAATAGTTTTTATGCTGGCATATCCCCAGAGACCTGATCCATAAAGTGCAACTGATATACAGGTAGCATTATAAATAGTTAAAATTTCCTTGATAGGTTTTTTCCCCATTTTTTTAATAAAATGTTTTAAAGCCATTATTGTTTTTGAGAACAAAAGTGTTCTTGCTTTTACCGCACTTGCCCACGTGCCAGTCTCGTGGAACAGGATACCTAGGTAGGGAAAGGTAGGGGTGTAGTCCAGGGGAGTATTATTTAAATAGATGTTTTTTCTTCTTTGTTTGCCTCCTGTGCCACAGTTCATGGAGAATGTTTTACTACAGTTAATTTTTAGATCCAGGTTTAACATAAAGTTGTTAAATGATGTTGTGAGGTTCTGTAGTGCCAGGGGAGTCCGAGCCATTAATACAGCATCATCCACATACAAGAGTGCAGGGATAGATCTCTTACCAACCATTGGCATATCCCTGCACTCCTGCAGCAGATGATGCTCGAGACCATTTATACTCCCTATTATGAATTCTCTATTCTCAACTTGCTTTCTACTCTGAAACCCTCTAACCACTTCAGTGTCCTTCTGCCTGTTAATTTCTTCAATGAGATGAAAGGGTCCTTAGTCCCCCCTGGACCAAAATAGTAAATGCCTCCCTTCGACAAGGCATGATTCCTGACTGTCTGAAGACAGGGCAGGTTATGCCCATACTAAAAAAAAACAGGGCAGACCAAGAGGACCGTAATAACTATTGCAAGAGTTGGAATGCTATCACTAGCATTCATCCTATCACTAGCATTCCAACTCTTGCAAAGCTCCTTGAGAAATCTGTTCTTGTCCAACTTTGTAACCACATTGATCAATTCCATCTTTTATATCAATTCCAATCAGGTTTTTGCCAGCGCCACAGTACTGAAACTACTATTACTCACATAGTCGATGACGCCCTAAAAATGGATCAGAATGAAGCTTGCCTTCTAATCCTCCTTGACTTATCTTCAGCGCTTGATACAGTCAAGCATGATAACCTCCTGGACTTACTGGAATGGAGGATGGGTCTCTCTAGCCCTGTATTCAACTGGTTTGCCTCCTTTCTCATCAACAGAATGCAAAGTTTTAAAGTCAATCATTCCCTTTCTAACTCCCTGCCATCGACACTCGGGGTCCCTCAGGGAACTGTACTCCCTTCCACGCTCTTCAACTTGTTCATGGGGCCTCTTATAGATTTACTCAATTCATCCAAAATTCACTGTCACATGTATGCCGATGACACCTAACTTTACCTGAAAATCACTTTCCTAGACGACTGTCAGGGTGCCAGGTTCTTTGCAGGAGCAGAAAAGACGCTGTTCCCAATGCCCGCCCGCCGGTGCCGCTACTCTGAAGCTACGTAACCAGTAGGGGGGAAAAGGGAATTGGAAAGAGAGAGAAGAGACACTCCGTCACAGCTACACCTGGCAGAGATGAACTTTCTTCGGTGTCGGAACTTCTGCTGCGTAAATGCCTAATGCACAGAGAAGAAGGGACATAAGCAACAACGTACAACATTCAATAACTCTATTCACTTTACCAGCAATTATCCTACCAGCTGTGTTCGAAGCATTTGCCTCTCTTCTATGTGTATCTGTGTAGTTGGTTCTTGAAGAGAACTCAGCTTTCTATAACAAGAGAAATGTAATTAACAAGGGGTTCGTAGAAGTCTTACTACTCTAAACCTATACTCTCAGAATGAGTACCTTGACTTCTCTTCTACTCAACCTTGAATAGTTCGTAGTTCTCTGGTAATGTTCAAGTAAATACAATTGCTTAGTCTTTTACCAGTGCTTGAAGAGGACGCGCAAAGAGGAACCAGGGAGGAAAGACAGGGAAGGGAAAGAACAGGTAAAGCGCTGCGAAGGGTAGGATGCGACTGGCTAGACCAAGTTCGGTAGAAACGAGTTGAAGCTTTACAGTACCAGTTCAATCTCAAAGGCTTGCGGCTGAGTGGAGTTCCAACGGTTTCTGTGCTTTGATTCCTTTCACTCAGTACGAGTCCTCAAAAAGACCGTCGCAGATTTCACTGTTCCTCAGCTTAGTAGCCTGACTCCGCTCGACTGTATTTCTCATTGACTTCGAAACTGGAATGCTGGAATGCTGCTGCTCGTGAAGTCGGAATTTCGAATAGCTCTCGAATCCTAAATAACTATGACTAAATATCTCTATTTATGACTGAAATGCTACAACTCTACAGATTTTACAGCTCCCGTTCTGAATACCAAATGCGGAGCTCCTAACCAACGATGTTTCCTCAGCTTAACTTCAGTTGAAGTGCGCAGATAGAATCTCGCGCACTTCAGAAACCCACTAGACGGTGTAATGCGCTCATCTACCACCGTGGCCACTGCGGCGGCCATCTTGGGTGTGTGTGTATGTAATCAGTCTTACATTATACCAAAGGTTGACCAACTGAGGCTTAACTGTCACTCGAGTCCTAAATGATTTGTGTAAGTCAGTGTGCAGGACTGATACAATGGTGTGGTTCCTGACAACTACATCAAATCACTCAACTCAACCCTTCTCAAAACTCAACACTGGCTGACTTCCCAACATCTTAAGCTCAACTCCTCCAAAATGGAATTCTTCCTGATAGCACCACCAAACAGACTGCCATAATCGCTGAGTACTTGAATCACCTAACAGCTCTCAACTGTACCCTACACATTATTGACTCTGCTAGGTCTCTGGGAATTATACATGACAAGTCATTGAGCATGCAGCAACCAATTAGCTCAGCCACTAAATGTTCCAACTCCCACTTGAATATTCTAAGAAAGATAAAACCCTTCCTCCCCCCGGATGACTTCAAGTCTGCTGTTCAATCGCTAGTAATATCCAGGCTAGACTATGGCTGCGCAACACTCTGTGGGCTACCCAGATACAAGTTGGCTTCGCTCAGGGCTTCCCTGAACTCAGCGGCAAAGCTCATCACAGGTTCCAGAAGAAATAGCCACTTCTTGCTGGTACTGAAATCCTTAGACTGGCTGCCTTTGGAGGCTAGGATTCATCTCAAGATTGCGTGCATGACACACAAGGCCCTTCACTTTGACACCCCTCTGTACTTAGCCGAAAAACTGGAGCTCTCTAGTGGGAGCCGATCTTCTAGGAGTTCCAGCACTCTGCTGCTGAAATCTCAAAATTCCAGAAAAAGAAAACTTATAATCGGGCGTTCTCGGGTACTGCCTATGGAATCTGGAACTCCTTGCCTCCGCACATCAGACTGATTTCCTCTATGGCTTCATTAGAAAAAGAACTGAAAGCCCTTTGGATTAATGCCTTTGTTTGACGGCACCTACCGTCAGGAGGGGGTCCTTTGCTTTTGACCATGTCTATGATGTTGGTTTGTGCTCTACTCCTCTATTTGTCTCTTGAACTTATAGGCTATATTATTTCCTCTTGCCTGTGCATATTTTACCGCTCCTTTACTTGCTTATCATTGTTATTGTTTTTTACTTGCAACGCTGTTTGTACTCTTGTACTTCTGTAAAGTGCTCTGATACCCACCCGGGTCACGTCCGCGCTATATAAAACTTTTAATAAATAAATAAATTAACTCCACCAAGAGTTATCTGCCTGGAGTGCCTCCAGTGGACCTTTGAGGGTTTTGGCTAAGTGCATTGTGGGAATTGTGGTCCCAAAGTTTCCAGGACAATCTTGCAGCTTCCAGACCCTTAGATTGTGTTTTAGACCCTTTGGACCTTCAAGAGGAACTTCAGGAAGAAGTTCCAAACTTGGGGAAAAAACTCCATAAGGTGAATAAGAGCTAGAAAGTGTTTATTCTTTAAGAATTCATATCTCAGGTTCCCTACATTGGATTTTTTGGGTGTCATTTTAAAGATATAAATATTTCATATTTATATAAATTGGTGAAAATTTTTATTGTGTGTTGTGTCTTAAATATTTACTAAATTTGTGTTTTTAAATACTTTACATACCTGTTTCTGAAGTTAAGCCTTCATGCTCCCATCCAAGCTACCAAGGGTTGAGCATGGGAATAACTTTCTGAGACCTATTCTGAGCCCTAGACTGCGTTAGTGGCCTTATTGCCAGTGATAGACGCATATTTGCAATTACTAATAATTCACTTTCCAACAGTAATAGCTGTCAAATGCTGTGCACATGCATTTTCTTTCTGATACTCACTCAGTGTGATTATTTTTTTAAGTGCACAGAACAACAATATACAAGTCATAGACACATTTGCGGGCCGATTCCGATTCGGTAAACCAATCCGTATGACCAAATCGAAGCCCTTTCCGTACAATTCCGTCCGAATCTGGTAGTACAATTCGTTTGAAAAATATACGACCTAATCGTTGCGAATCGTACGAAAAGCAAGGGAAAATCTGTACGACACGGGCCCTCACAGTGAACTGTACGAATCGTAAACATGCTGTACGACCCAAAAAGTACGATCCGGACCGGGGAATGAGAACGCGATTCGTACAGAAAATGTTGCGTATGAGCGATTTGTACGCAGAGCCACACAATCACATATGCACCGTACCCCTGCAATCATGGGGTGTGCATGCACCGTACCCCAATAATGCATGGGGTGTGTACGCACTGTGTACCCCAATAATGCATGAGGTGTGTACGCACCGTACCCCAATAATGCATGGGGTGTATACGCACCGTACCCCTGCAGTCATGGGGTGTACCCGCGTACCCGGGGGTCCGTTTCATACGTGGTTCGAGTCGAAATCTGCTTTTCTGGACGTTTTGAGCTCCCGTAGAAAAAGAGTCGTACGGAGTGTTGACGAGACGATTCGTACTTGCTGGGTCGGAAAATGCTGCTTCGATCCGTACGGACGTCGCGTACTGCCTGTTCCGAGTACGATTCGTACGTATTTTTAAGTCGTATGGTCGTTCATACGATTCATACGGAGATCTGCTTTGAGTCCAAATCGTACTTCATCGTACGTACGGGGACGTTTACGGGTACGATTCGTACGGGAAATATGCTCCGTGCGGCTATTTGTAAAGGGATTTTACCGAATCGGAATCGGCCCCTAAATCTACTTTATTTTTGTATATTAATTTAATTATTTAACATATTTAAAATGTATTATTTTATTTTATATATATGTATATACATATATATATATAAAATTCGGGGGAAAACTATATTTTTGATCTTTTTGTACTTAACTGTTTAAGTATAGGGAGTCAATATTTTTGCATTCTATATTTTTTCATTGATATTTTATAGTTCTATATACATCGATGTTTTGTCAGTAAACCCTTATCAAGAAACTCCACCACATCGGAATTCAAGGAGACACCCTCTGATGGATTTCCTCCTTCCGTACCGGAAGAACCCAGAGATCCTGCCTGCCTCCCTACATCTCTGACACCAGAGTATCATCTGCAGCGTCCCTCAAGGAGCATCCCTCCGCCCCACCCTGTTTCAGGCCTACATGTCCCCCCTGGTTGACATCGTCAGCGCTCATGGATTTAACATTATTTCCTACACCAATCAGCTTATCTTCTCGCTATCAGAAGAGCCCTCCATCATGAGGGCCAACTTCCACAAGTGTATGACGAGCATCGCTGATTGGATGATAGATAACTGCCTTAAACTCAACACAGATAGAAGGGAAGTACTTATTTTTGGGAACAACACTTCCCTGTGGAACGACTCCTGGTAGCCCTCAGAACTAGGACCACCACCCACACCAACAACCATGCCTGCAACCTCAGCAACATCCTGGATGGCAAACTCACCATGAAAAATCAGAGCAACGCAGTCCCCGCCGTCTGCTTCTTTGCTCTTCGAATGCTTTGCAAGATCTTCAAATGGCTCCTGGTCAACACCAGATGCACCATCGCCCAAGTTCTAGTCAACAGCTGGCTGGACTCCGGCAACTCACTTTATGCAGGAATCACCTTGCACCTCCTGAAGAGACTACAGACCATACAGAATTCTGCGGCCAGACTCATTCTTGACCTCCCCTAGCGCCCCCACATTACCAACGACCACAGGAAGCTCCACTGGTTCCCAGTTCAGAAGAAATACCACTTTACGATCCTGATCCACACATACAAAACCCTACACAACCAAGTACATAAACCACCGGCTCCGCCTCCCTTCACCTTGCTCACAACTCTCGCATACATTGAAGCCACAGCAGAGGTAGTTCCTTCTCCTACCTTGCTGCCCTTGCCTGGACCAACCAATCTCTCCACCTCCAGACCGTACCCTCGCTGCTAGAATTCAGGAAAGAACTCAAGACCTGGCTGTTCAACTGAGCCTCCTCAGCACTATCCGCAACCATCTGGATATCCTCATGGGTGAATAGCAGATTGAGTGTTTAAATCTGACTACACTACATGCATGCATTTTTTTGTCATACAGTAATTGCTTCCTGTTCTGAAGAGCTAGCACTCTACCTCTGAAAATCAATTGAGATTGGCATTAGGTTTGTAGTTTGTGTCTATTATGGCCACTTTTCTGCTACAATTCTTTAGATACTATTTTGCATGTAACCCATTCTTTTTCTCATGCTATGGTTACTCCATGTATGATTACAAAACCTTTTTCAATTGTTCTGAATTAGCTCCATCCTTCCGGTTAGAAAGGCGTCTCATACATTCAACCACTCTTTCTGGAAGTCCTTTGTCTTTTTAAAACTGCACATCCCCCATACTCCTTGTGGCCTTCACAAGAATTGGATAGAAATGCTATCACCATGCTATCAGTAAAATCATTCCGCAGGCATAAGTTGTAGCATAGTTATTACTGCACTACTGCCAAATATTATTACATGAATGGAATTACTAATTACAAATCCATTTCTACCAGTTGGAAATAGATTTGAGTATCAGTTCTGTGCTGTCAATGATTTTAATCCATTCAAGTGCCATAAAAGATGGAGTGATACCAAGCACCTATGACTTGAGTGGCATCACAGAGTGACGTTTTTTGTCCCTTTCCTAGCTCTTCAAGTGCCTCATCAGTGGCCCTGGGGCTAGATATAGGGAAAAGACTGTAAAATAAAGAAAATCAAGCTGGGGTTTTAGAGTTGTAGTCACTTTCTGATCCTACCAATACCTTCCTGAGCTTTGAGATGTCAAGGGGTGTGCCGGAGATTTCAAATAGCATGGCACCTGGAGGTGGCAGCTGCTATCTTTGGTAACCCCATAATGATCCATGTGTCATGTGAAGTTACCAGTTTCTGGCCTTCATGCACATTATTACTGCAAATCTTTCCTAGCATGAGTTGCATTTCAGTCTCTATGAGTATCCAAGCATTTCAAACCCAGGAGTATTTGATGGACGTTGAACCATGATCTATCACAGAATGCAGATTCAACATTCTATGCCTTATACATCTGGGACATGAAGCCTCCACACACGCCTGACAGGAAGAGTTGCCTACCATGCCAACATCTTATTGTACAAATAACATAAAAGTATTGTGTGTTGGTCAAGCCAGTGTGAACATTAGAAGGTAATATTTACCACAGATTGCTCCATAAACTATAGCTTAACATTCCACACCGTACCAGGCATACTGGCCCAATGTGTATCAAAAAAGAATTTTACAATTCCTTGAGGTGGAACGCAAAACATCTGTAAATGATATTAAGATTTATTCTGGTGAGAAGTTGATCAATGTTATGTATCAGCCGACTTTTCACAGTGTTAGCCTCCCCCAAAACGTGAGTCTATAGTTGCGCCCCTAGTTAATGTTGTGGGAAAATATTTAAATTTAACTGCGCGATGCTACAGTTCTGAATGTCGAATTCTTTATTTACAAAAGTTAAATGACTTTTCTTAAAAGGAGGCTCCATAGCTAAATATATGGGATGCGTGTGTTGATGTTTTCTTCCTGAATGAATGGCATCAGCCCGCTCTTCAGCTGCTAAATGGTTGGTCCCAGAGCAGCCGTCAGAGCAGCAGCCCGCTGTGCAGCCGGGGCATTACCCTGCCTGGGAAAGCCAGCGTTTACAACATCGAGTGATCATTTGTACTTTAAGCGCGCTCATGATTTGCGGCTTTCAGGCCCACACTGGAGCTTTAATCTCAAGCAGCATGAAATACTACACCTACAGAGAGCATTAAAGAGGAGAAAACACCGTGTGAGCCCTTCGGGGCCAGATACCTGGCGAATAAAGACGAAGGAAAAGGTTAATTGTTTCCAGGCCTGTGTGTGTCATCTGCAGTTCAGGGCTGGATTCTTTCACTCTGACACCATTTTAAAGGCGGCCCTCTCCACGCGGCAGTCGAGTGCAGCTTTCATCATCCTGTGACACATCCTTAGGTGACTTCAATGAGGGCTGGATGAGAGGGTATTAAACAGCGGGAAATGCGGAGTGGCTGCAATTTACCTTCTCAATAGGCTGTACGCATGTACACATCATCAAAATGAATGTCACGTTGGGTCTTGGGACGAGACGACACCCTGTACTTACTGATGCTAAGCCCGCCTGAGGTGATCACAGAGAAATATATGTTATTTATTTATTCATTTATGTATGTATTCATTTATTTATTTATTTGTGCAATTGTATATAGCACGCTCATGGCCCGAAGGCATCAGAGCGCTTTAGAACAGTAGCCTGAACAGGGGTACAGCAAGTTAGTTACAATAATTACATTCAGACATTTTGCATCGATAGCTGCAACCAGGACAAAAGCAGCCGTTGGGCAGGGATGTATAGGTTCAGGCATTGATTAAGATGGTGGGGATACACCATGCAGGTAGTTTAACTCCTGGATAAAGTACTTAGGTATGGTCGAGGGTGATTAACCCAGGTGTCTGTCAAATAGGAGGAGCTTGAGGTCCTTTTTGAAGGTGGCTATGCAGGTTGTTAGGCGGAGGGAGGGAGGTAAGGAGTTCCAGATTCTTGTGACACTAGTAGAGAATGACTGGCTCTTGTACCATTCTCGACTAAAGGTTGGGGGGGTTCCCGAAGCCGGGATTGGGCATTTCTAGAACCCTATTTGCTCCATAGATTTTCAGTTTGTCACTTAGGGGCCGATTATGATGGCGGACGGACCTGAGTCCGTCCGCCACCATAGAGTAGGAGGGACCGTCCGCAGGGACAGCGGCGGTCCCTCCATTCAGATTAGGATGTGACCGCCAGGGTGGCGGGCACATCCTCTATTTTTAACATTGCGGCGGGTGCAGCTTCAAGCTGCACCCGCCGCAATGTTAAAAATGAATGCACGGCATTTGCGTGCACAAAGCGGCAGGCACCGCGCGGTGCCTGCCGCTTTCTTCATGCAAATGCAGGGGGGTACCATAGGTACCCCCCATGTGCACCCCCCACCCCCCTTCACCCAGGGGGCCGGCAACGGGCCCCCAAAGTGAAGGTCCGTATGCTTTTCCATAGCGGAAAAGCCGCCGTGGAAAAGCATACTTTCTACTCCATCATAATATGGCTGGCGGTGTCTGATAGACACCGCCAGCCATGTTAATGCTTTTCCGCCGCGGGCGGAAGGCGACCACGGCGGAAAAGCGGCGGACAGATTCCAAGACCCACCAGCCATCCTAATTTGGCGGTGGGTCTTTCAAGCATCCGCGGCGGATTTCCCGCATCCTCCGGGCCAGCGGTGGCTTCCGCCGGTCCGGAGGATGCGGGAAATCCGCAATCCTAATGACCCCCTTAGATAGGAGGGTGAAGAGGAGTGCAGCACTCCGTGGGTAATGCTGGCGGTTTTGAGTTGGGCCTGAGCTTCAAAGTGACCAGTCCCTAGTGGTGGTGGACCCTACAGGAACTGTACCAGCCTTATCCATGTTCATCACCCAGAGACCCATCCCCACCCTCCCTTTTGTTCCTCCCCGGTTGGCAAAACCTGGCCCCCTAAAAGGGCTGGGGTCTCATGCCCTGCCCCTGTCACCCCAACTGCGCGGAGTGAGGAGGCTATTGACCTCTTACACAGCATCTTAGCTGCCAAATGCAACAAATGGTTGTATTTCTGGATGCCTTTCACAGTTCAATGTCTGGCCTGCAGAAATCGCTTGTAAAAATAGCCTCCCCACTCACCCCATCCCCCCAACGAGACCACCCTTCTGCCCCAACTCAGGTCCCTTCCGCAACTCAAATTCCAACTCCACCCCAATTCCAAGCACACTCACTTCTTTTCAGGCACCCACTCCAAGAGACATAAGCAGAACAATCACACGCACACACCCAAACAAAAACACACAAAGAAATACAAACAAATACACAAACAACATACACACACTATTGACACTATGCCGACAGGCACCACAGCCACCATCACACCCCTAACCACCACAACCACCATCAAACCCACAACCACAACAACCACCATAACAGAACAGTCATCCAAATCAGCATACTCACACAAAAGCACACCTATACACAAAATAAGATCAACCAAAACACACACACTCGCCAGAATGCCAAACACCAGCCAAACCACACGCATCCAAATATACACAACATACACCAGACCCACATGCAACTGTCAAACATACAGACACACACACACCACAACCACACCAACCACCTTAACAGCACACTCATCCAAACCAACACACTCACACAAAAGTAGACGTACACACAAAACAACACCAACCAAAATCAAACCACACTCTCACCCGAATACCAAACACTTGTCAAAATACACCCATCCATCAATACACACTATACATCAGACCCTTGCACATCACCCACTTCAGCTCCCTCTACCTCCACAGCCCAATCCTCTCCCACCCCTCCTACGTGTATTCCTCCTCCCACATTCACATTCACATCTTACCTGTCGTTAACCCCTGTCAAACCTAAACCCATCCCTCCCAAAAAAGATCCGTGAGGTGCCTGCTTTGCGCCCAATGGATGCCCCTTCCAAAGGAGGTTACCCTTTGACAGTAAGTATAGGAGGCAAGTTATGGACAACACAACCACAGCCTCTTATCATGGGAAAGCCTTTTGTTCTCCTTTATGTTTTGAATTTGATAAAATATCTATTTCATTTGTCATTTAAAAATTTTAATTTTGCAAGGTTTGTCCTTACATTATTTTTCATTTCCAAGTCTTCGATTCATAAAAATGCTTATGATGAAAATGTGAATTACGTATTTTTACTTACAATTATGACTGGGAATACAACCGTTTTTTTAAATGTCTGATATGCAAAGTTCATACACTAGCAAAACAGATAGTGCTGGACATAAAAATGTTGATGTAAGCATTCATCGTGATAACTTACAACAACAAAAACTATTGAAATGTTAGTTTTAAGTGTTAATGCAGGTGTGCTTATTTAAACTAATAAGAGCATACATGACCCCAGAGAAACTTAATCATTACTTCCAGAGAGACAACATGGGTTGCCCCCGGTGCTCTCTGCCGGATTGGGGCACAGTACATATGCTATGGTCATGCCCAATACTGGGACACTATTGGGAGGGAGTGACTCACCAGTTCTCTGAATGCATAGACAAATCCATGCCAACCACATGGAAGACATGTATACTGGGGATGTACGCGAGAGCCCGGAAACACAGTGCCACAAACAGATTCCTGGACTTGGGCCTCATTGTAGCAAAGTGACTTATTACGTAGAGCTGGAAGTCCAAAAGAATCACCAGCTTTGATAGCATGGAATCGCTCTCTATCCAACTGGGCCACGGCTGAGGGGGATTCCCACTGTAGAGAAGTCACACTGGGACTACGTAAGTTCCCTATAGCCGACAATTGGAATGCGATTCTTCATTCCCTTCAAGAAACCACCTGGCCAGATTCGCAACCAGGTCAACCTTTAGATGTGAACCTGGCACAGGACTAGGAGTGGAGAATTTAGACATAAAATAGCTGGAACAGGAGGAGCTTGGCGGGCATCCGAGATGGCCGCGTGAGCACAGCGCTCCCCGGACCCCCGCCACTCCCGGCATGATATCCTGAACATATCCTGACTCTTTACGAGGATTTGTGTAGAGGACGCTGAGCTGATTGCCCTGGAACTTTTGAAATTTGATTTGGACCCGGGGTGCCGGAGTTACGGTGATTCGAACTTTCGGGCTCCGCCCTCGAGGTATGCCCGGGACTGGGTGAGGCTCTGTGGCCGTCTTGGAGTTGAACAACAGCGGCAGGGGGATTCGACTTGTGGGTCCCCCTCTTAAGTTTCGGTTTCGTTTCTGCCTCAGACTGAGACATCTGGCAGGGGAGCCTGGCCTGGGCTGGATCCGGGGCACGAGACGGCTGTCGGGGCTTTGGCTGGTCTATTCTCCTATCTGCTGGCCCTCTACTAGTGGTACCCTGGCAGCGGCTCTTTGGTCCCGAAGCCCTACTTTCCTGTGGCCATTCCATCGAGCCTGGTAAAACTCCTGGTGATGCAGTTCTAGCATGGCAGGCAGAGGGGACCGAGAGACTCGGAAGACCAAGACGCCCCTGCGTGGGGGCCCGGTCCAGTCTAACGTTATGGACCGTTACACCCATTCGAAGGGGTCCCCCGGAGCCGCCCTGCCCGGATCAAGTACTGCTGACCACATTGTGGACGCGTCAACGGAGCCGTCCTTGCAGGACATCATGGGCGCCATTTCTGGCATGAAGGAGACGATAGGCCAACAATATGAAGCTTTGGCCCACAAAATCGACACCGTGGCCATTGATGTGAACTTGATTCGAGCCGACCTGTCGAAAACCAATGAGAAGGTGAAGTCATTGGATCTCAAGTCATCCAGCCTCACGGCAGACGTCTCGGAGATACAGACGGAGATCGGCAACCTCCGTAGGGTGAACGATTTCATGACCCGGCGCTTGGAGGACTTTGAAAACAGGGCACGTCGCTGTAATGTGCGCGTGGTCGGAGTTCCGGAGAATCCAGAACCTCACTCTGTTGATCTCCTTGTTGAGGACTTGATTCAGAACTACCTCTCTCCGTCTGGTCTTAGTAAATTTTTCGCAGTGGAGCGTACCCATTGTGTTCCGGGGGGCCAGGGTAAGCCAGGTGCCCCGCCGAGGCCTATTGTTGCGAAACTCTTCCATTATAGGGATCGGGACGCTATCCTGCAAGCATCACGTGTGAAGGGCCCGGTGGCCTTTGAGAACGCCACGGTGAACTTTTATCCGGACTTTTCTCAATAGGTCCAGAAACAGCGTATGGGCTTCCGTGGTGTCAAGAAACGTCTCCGAGACATGGGGTTACGCTACGCTATGCTTTTTCCGACCAGGCTGCGCGTTGAGTACAATGACCGAACCTTCTTCTTTGATCGGCCTGATTCTGTGAATGACTGGCTGGACTCTCTGCCTGACCGACCTCCTGCGACTGAGTCCGCCGCCCACCCGGGTGGTGCTGAGGTTGGTGTGGAGAGCTGAACAATTCGTCTACGCCTGGGCCCTCGTATAGAGTAAACTCTCAGGGATTCTATGCCTCAGTGCCTCTACTGTTTGTGTGTTTTCCTCATTATTTGTTTTGCTCGGGGTGGCGGGTGGGCCAGAGCCTTTCCTCCTCCGGGGTCTTTTTGTAGAATAGGGGTTCTTGGGCGACAGGCACACTGCATGTTGGGGTGGCTTTTTAGCATTTTGCAGGGGTGCAGGGTGGGGGGTGTTTTCTTGATTGTTGGGGGGTGGGTGGTTGGGACGTTCGATGTTTGTGTGTTTTGTTCTCAAGGCGACTCAATCTTGCTTCTGATGTTTTTTATGTTATGCTCATTGCAGAGGGGTTTCGGCGTTGCTATGTGGGGTAGCGGGTTGAGGTTTGTTTCGTGGAATGTTAATGGTCTGGGAGATCGCATTAAGCGGAGTGTGGTGTTAAAATGTCTACGCCGTTTATCTCCAGATATTGTTTTTCTACAGGAGACTCATTTGGTAGGTAATACTTGTCGTGCGATGAATAGGTGGGGATATCGCCTTGCCGCACATTCGGGGTTTACCATGGGTTCCAGGGGGGTGGGTATCCTTGTTCGGGCTTCCCTCCCCCTAGCTATTGATGATGTGATCCTTGATGATCGGGGGCGTTATGCTGTCCTCGTGGGTCGTTATGAGGGTCGTACCCTCTCCTTGTTTACTGTTTATGTGCCCCCCGGCCTGCAGACTTCCACCTTTTCCGATTTGGGCCGTGTGTTGTTGAACCTCCCTGATAGTACTCTCTTCATTGGAGGTGACTTTAATTCTGTGATCTCCGGTCTACACGATCCTTACCCCCCTAGGGATACTCCTTCGGCCCAACAGTGGCTGGGTGGGTTTTTGGACACGTTTGGCTTGGTGGATTGCTGGAGGCTTCTGCATCCTACCCAGCTTCAATACACTTTCCATTCGGGGGCCCATGGGAGTCTGTCTAGACTGGATTATTTCCTGCTGCCCGCGGCGCAGACGCCGGCGGTGCGTGAGATCAGACACCTCCCCCGGGGCATCTCCGATCATTCTCCGCTCTGGCTTTGTTTTGAGATCGGGGTGGAAGCGGCAGGCCGAGTGGCTCCTATTAACCCCTGGTACCTTACCTCCCCTGAGACCCGCAACCTTTTGACTAAGTCTTTGGATGCCTATTTTTTAGACAACGAGGGGTCCGTTTCCTCTGCGGTATCCCTGTGGGAGGCCTTTAAGACAGTGATTCGTGGGCAGGCCCTTTCCCTTATTGCTGAATCCAAGAAGGCTGGGAATCGGGAGGTGGTGGACCTTGAGAGAGAGATTTCGGAGAGGGAGGCTGGCTTAGAGTCGGATGTTACCTCTGATAAACTCCACGCCCTGGGTCTGAAACAATTTGCTTATAAGTCCTTGGTCACGGATGCGGCTAAACTGATGTTTCGGGAACAGCAGGGTCGTCTGTATGATGTGGGGGACAAAGCGGGTAAATTGTTGGCGTGGTTGGATAAGAAAGAGAGGGCGAATCGTGTGGTGCCTGTGATTCAGTCGTCGAATGGTGTCGAAGTGACGGACCCGGTTGGAATAGTTGAATGTTTTGCGGAGTATTTTCGTGTGGTTTACACCCCTGTGTCTGGACGGGATGTTGCTGACTCTCGCCTTTTGCTGCGCGATATAGCTTTGCCCAGTGTTTCCGATCTAGACCGTGTCTCGTTGGAGTCCCCTTTTACTACGGATGATATAGCGACTGCCAATCGCTCGCTCCGTTCGGGCAAGGCCTTGGGCCCGAATGGGTTGCCAATTGAGCTGTACAAGCTACGCCCTGACAGGGTTGCGCCCTATCTTCGTGCCATGTTTTTGGAGTCCCGGGAACGGGGTATTCTCCCGTATGACCAGCGTTTGGCTACGATAGTCGTGATTCCCAAGGACGGGAAACCGCGGGACCTTTGTTCGTCTTATAGGCCCATTTCCCTGTTAAATGTTGAGCCTAAGGTCCTGGCTAAGCTCCTGGCGACCCGCCTACTGACGGTCATTAGTGGCTTGGTTCATCCGGATCAATCCGGATTTATCCCGCATCGCAACACGGCTCTTAACCTACGTCGTCTCCACGGTGCTGTTGCGAGGGCGGGGCTTCTGACGGAGCCGGCCATTTTGGCCTCGTTAGACGCCTCGATGGCCTTTGACACTGTAGAGTGGCCCTATCTTTGGGCAGCTCTCGAAAAATTTGGTTTTGGACCTGAGTTTATTGGTTGGGTGAAGTTGTTGTACGTTGAACCCTTAGCGCAGGTAGTGGTGAACGGTAGAGTTTCTGTCCCCTTCTGCCTTGGTAGGGGGACCCGTTGGGGTTGCCCCTTGTCGCCATTGCTTTTCGCGCTTGCCTTGGAACCGTTAGCTGCGTGGCTTCGATGGGAGCCTTCACTCAAAGGGATCCGTTGGTCACCGGACTTTGAGGACCGCGTCTCTCTTTACGCGGACGATATTCTTCTATATCTTACCTCCCCGCGTAAATCTTTAAATGTCTTATTTGATGTTCTTACTTCGTTCGGTGCTAACTCGGGCCTTGTTATTAATTGGGCTAAGTCCTGTGTGTATGTTCTTTCGGGTGTTTTGCCCCCTTTGCCGGACAGATTTCCTATCCAGGTAGTCCAGTCTGGCTTCAAGTATTTGGGGATTTTTATTACCCTGGACCCCTCACTCCGGTTTGAGCGTAATCTCCTCCCCCCGCTTCTTAGACTGCGACTGGATGTGGCCCGTTGGCGTAAGCTACCCCTATCTCCTCTGGGTAGGGCAGCTCTTTATAAAATGATGTCCTTGCCGCGGTTCCTCTACGCACTTCAAAATTCTTATGACGACATTCCCGCTACCTATTTCCGAGAGATCGAGAGTCTGCAAAGACAACTGATTTGGGACGGGCGTCCACGTATAGCCCTTGCGAAACTTACCATCCCTTGGTACGACGGGGGCATGGCGCTCCCCGACGTCAAGAGATATTACTGGGCTGCCCAGCTATCTGCCATTAACCACGCGATGTATTCGCCGGGTCGCGATCCGGCCTTTGAGATGGATAGGTTCCAGCTGCCGGGAGGGGACTTTAATAGAGCGCTTTATTCTAGATCGGCCGGGCGCCATCTTACGGGCCCGTCCAGGACCGCAGTCAACGTGTGGCGCGCCGCGAATGTGAGTTTGGGATGGGAGAATCGACTGACGCTGGCGACTCCGCTTTATGCTTCTGAACGTTTGGGGTGTCTCTGGTCTACTAAGGGCTTTGAACGCTGGGATATGATTGGGATTTGTAAGGTGGGTGATGTTTGTGTGAAAGGTAGCATGAAGTCATTCCAGGCCCTTAAGGCAGTATACGACTTGAGTGATAAAGAGTTTTTCCGGTATCTGCAGGTCCGGCATGCCCTGGCCTCTGTTCTGACTCCTGATGTGGCCCTGCCCGAGTCCTCCCCCCTTGAAGATCGTATACTAGATGGACACCTGCCCGACAGCACTATCTCCCTTATTTACAAAAAATTGATTCATAATCGCGCTGATTTGTTGGTCCGACTCAGGGAGATGTGGGTCGGTGACGGATTGGAATTAGATGACGAGGATTGGCAGTCGGCACTCTCCTCTCCGAAAGAGGTCGCCATTCCCGCCCGTCTTCGTTTGGTGCAACTTAAGATCCTCCACCGGGTGTATGTGACTGGTCCCCGTCTGGTTGTAATGGGTTTTTCCCCGGATGGCTTATGTAAGCGTGGCTGTGGGATGAGCGCTACCTTTATGCATATACTTTTGGAGTGCCCTGTGGTGGCAGCCTACTGGGTGGATGTACTTGCGGTAATGGCTGTTGTGACTGGTGTTACCCTGCGGCCTGAGGCCCGACGATGCCTGCTGAATGTGTGGGAACCCTCCGATTACTCTGTGGCCCAGACTAGATGGGCGACCTTGGGTTACATGGTCGCGAAGCGTGACATTGCGCAACTCTGGGGCGCATCCCGACCTCCAGACGTTTCGGTGTGGGAGGATAACATGGACTGGTCCATGTTCCGAGAGAAGACCGTCTATGTGGCTAGGGGCAGACCCAGGGCGTGGCCGAAAATTTGGGGTCAATGGAATGCATATCGTGGAGAGATTTGTACCCCTTCCTTGGTTGACACCTCCGATGTTACCCTGTCTCCCTAGGCTGACGTTCCCGAAATTTTTCATTCTGTTTTAGGATTTTCCTGTCCTCCCTGCTTCCCCCCCCCCCCCCCGGCCTTGCCGAATCTCATTGATTTACCTTTGTTTTCCTGATTAGTGGCCTTCCCCTCTGCCTTCCGGGCGGACTTGATTGCTGCATTCGCCTTGTTTGGTGTTCGTTATTTTAATGTTTAATATAGAAAATTGTTATGTCCTGTCCTATGTCTGGAGCAATATTTACTCTATGATTTCGGCCTGGCCATGGAAATGATTGTTTACTTCATGTGTCGTGCTTTGCGAATTAGCGGCCAGCCCGTGTGGTTGTAGGCCCATCTCTGTACTTTTTATCTGATTGCTCAATAAAAGTTTTCAACCAAAAAAAAATAAAAAAAAATAGCTGGAACATATAAATAGTGCGCCTTACCCAGTACAATATGAACTGCCTAGGGTGTAGTGCATAGAAATGCCAACCATACAAATTGCCACATGTTTATGTAAGAAGTCCAGGGGACATTGATATTGAATTTAATAAACCGGGAGTGAGTTGTTGTTAAAGTTTGAAATGTTCAAAGGCTTTCTAAGAAAATGCACAAATGGCTGGCGAACACTTTGTGGGCGATGATCCATGTTTGCCATGATGAGCAAGCAGTATGAAACAGATGTTTCTGCAGCTGCACACAAGAGTATTACACACTCAGATATATTGTATGCCCATCACCCCTGCATTTCTATAAATGAATAACAACAAAAATTACTGTAATGCGTTGTTATTGGAAGTAAAGAGTATGTGATGTTAGACATGGGGAGTGAGGGATTGTACTTATACGTCACAGTTGATAATTGCAGATGCGCAGTTCTTGTATGTACTCATGATCAGGAGCTATGTAACACCACTATGTTAATAGTGTAGGCACACATGTTGATGTAAGCGAACAAATTTGATAACTTCAGATACAAAATATGCAAAAGCTCAATTAACAGATTAAACAAAAAAAATCCTGTTCCCAATTGCATTCAGTGCTAGTTCCTCCTCAACACTAACAATCTAATAGGTGGTAGCCCCCAACGCAGAGGACCAAAGAGACAGAATGCTCAACTTACCCCCAACAGTTTTAAGTGTAGTTGTGTCTGTTGATACAGTACGGGGTGGAGTGGCTGCCTTATGTTTTCCCATTGTATACATTACATTGATACTTCAGAAGATAAAAAGAGGAGTTAGGAGGTGGGCTGGTCTGGTCTCACCTTGTCTCGAATGGGCAGAGGCGGACCCGCTGTTGACCTGGTCTTCACCCAGGTAGGTGACCGGGCGAGTGCCATGCTGTAAGAGAAGCAAAGCGGTTTTGAGCACTGGTATGAGAATGCCCCTCCTCTCCAAACACAAGGAATGCTGGGGGGACATAGTCCCACCCCAGTCAGGAACATAGTCTGTTCGGTATCCCAAAAGATGCCTGCTGCCTGTGAACTCAGATCTGAAGAAGCCATCTTTAAATGGTTGAATTCAGACAGAAAAATTATTTCAAATATCGCTTTCAAACATGCATCAGGTGGTCATTTAGGATTGCATAAAAATTGTAAAATGATCGTCTGGGAATACAGAGTTGGTAGTACTCAACGCGTAAGACCTTGAAGGGGTGGGTGGTAAGCAGGCATTAGGAGAACAGTTTTATGTAAAGACAGCAGGTGGGGATGTGGGGGCAGAGCTGTTAGAAAGAGAGACGGTTTTCCCTCCTATACGCTGCAATGCAAGGTCTGACATCAGCAGTGGAAAGAAACATGTCATTCAAACAGCACACAGTAAGACCAAACTGCTTCTTGACTGACTGACTGACTGAGTTATTTTTAGAGCGCTCTTATGCCGAGGCGTCTTGGCGCTGAGAGACAGAGAGATAGAGGTGGCAGAGTTAGGGTAGCCCAAATAGCCAGGTTTTCAGCTCTTTCCTAAACTTGGCTAAGCTCTTTTCGGAACGGAGTGAGGATGGTAGACTGTTCCAGAGCTTAGGGACTTGATGGGAAAAGGATCTGACGCCCCAACGGACTCTCTTGATCCTGGAGGTGTGAATTAGATTTTGGGAACTGGATCTAAGTGAGCGCTCAGGAACATATGGGGAGAGAAGGTTGGAGAGCTGTTTAGCGGTTTGTCCATATAGGGATTTGTGGGCCAAACACAAGACCTTGAATTGGATTCTTTTCCTAACTGGGAGCCAGTGTAGTTTGCTTATTGCTTTTGAGGTGGGGTGTCGTTTACGAAGATTAAGCAGAACTCTGGCCGCCGCGTTTTGGATGGACTGGAGTCGGTTAAGTTGTTTTTCGCCGGCACCTATGTATAGGGCATTGCAATAGTCTACCCTAGACATAATCAGAGCACCTACGACAGTTTTCCTCAGGGCGAATGGGATGTAAGGCAAGATTTTTCTAAGAACCTTTAGTGTGAAGAAGCAGGACAAAGTGACCTGGTTAATTTGGGCTGTGCAAGAGAGGTCCTTGTCCATTATGAAACCAAGGTTTCTGACCTTGTTTGCTGGGGTGGGACAAACGCCGGCTTCTGGGGGCCACCAGAGATCGTTCCAAACGGAAGGTTTTTGGCCAAACTCAATCACCTCCGTTTTATCGGTGTTGAGTTTGAGGAAATGAGAGTTCATCCATGCCTTGATGTCTGACAGACAGTGCCTGAAACTGGTGGCAGTGGTATCTACAGAGTGAGCCATTGAGATCACCAGTTGCGTGTCATCTGCGTACGAAACTAAATGTAGGCCATGGGATTTAATCAGTGCGGCTAGGGGTGTGACATACAGATTAAAAAGGGTTGGTGACAAAGCCGACCCCTGGGGAACTCCGCAGGGCAGGAGGAATTCCTCGGACAGAAATCCGTCCCAGTGGATTTGATGGATGCGTGCCTGCAGAAAGGTCTGGAGCAGTTTTAGGGCGGTATGTGAGATGCCCAGCGTTATTAGTCTATTCAAAAGGACATCGTGGTTCACGGTGTCAAACGCCGCAGTCAGATCTAGTAAGATCAGAGCGGCTCTGCCTCCGTTATCCATGGATTGACGAATGTCATCAGATGCAATGATCAGGGCAGTTTCTGTTGAGTGACAAGCCCTGAAGCCATGCTGCGTGGGGTCTAATAGATGGTTGTCCTCAAGGTGTTTTGTTAGTTCCTGATTCGTTGCATTTTCTAGAATTTTGGCAGGTAGGGGCAAGCATGATATAGGGCGGTAATTCTTGGGTTCCTTGGGGTCGAGGGACTCCTTTTTGAGTATAGGCCTGATACACGCCTTCCTCCAGCTGCTGGGGAATTGTCCGGAGTATATTGCAGTATTAAGAAGGGGGGTTAAGACTTGACTAATGGTCTCAGGGACCATATGTAAGACATAAGGGGGGCAAGGGTCCAGTGGCGAGCCGGACTTAGTTTGAAGAAGCAGCGTGGCAACATGGTCACAGCTGAGCTGGGAAGATCTGGGAAATTCCGTAATTGGTGTCTGTGGATCTGAATCATGGGGGACCGTTTCGCACGGGGGTAGTGATTGAAGGTCATTATACACTGAATGAACTTTCAGTTGAAAGAATTGGGCAATGTTTTCCACAAATTCTTGGTGAGGTTGGAATGTGATTTCTCTTGGACTTTTAGCTAAGTGAGTCACGGTTTTAAATAGTTCCTTTGAGGAGTTTGAGGGCTCTTGGATTTTCTTAGTGAAGAAAATGGTCTTAGCTTGCTCTGTAGCGAGCTTGTATTCATGTAAGGCAGCCGTGTACTCCTTTTTGGACTGAGGGTTGTAATCGTTTCGCCAAATTCTCTCGGCCCTCCTGCATTTCAATTTTATCAATTTAACCTCTGGGGTGTACCATTGTGCGGTTGCGGAGCGGATCTTGGGTTTTTTGAATTCTTCCGGGGCTAACTTGTCCATTGCTTGTAGGAGCCAGGAGTTAAATTTGTGGGCACCATCATTGCTGTCAGAGCTGACGTTGATGGGTGCGTCCTTGCTAAGAAGGTTTGCTAATGAAATAGCTTCTAGTTTTTTCCATGGACGGAATTTATTCGGAAGTACAAGGTGTTTTCTCCTTGCATTGGACAGCGTGATTACTAGGCTAAAATTTATGGCGGCATGGTCAGACCAAGGAAGGGGTGTGGTGGAGGTGACCTTAATATGGCGATTATTAGTAAAGATAGAGTCCAGAGTGTGACCTGCTGTGTGAGTGGGTCCTGTCGTTAGTTGGGTTAGTCCGTAGCTACTGAAGTTGTCTATTAGGGTGGTAGAGTCACTCGAGTTGTTGTCTTCGAGGTGAAAGTTAAAATCTCCCAATATTGTGAAGGTAGGGTGATCTGACGTGGTCTCCAGGAAGGTTAAAGGAGCATTGGTAAATGGACCTCTAGGTCCTGGGGGTCGGTATAACAGGAGGCCATTAAATATTAGTTGGTTGTTAAATTTGACCGAGAAAGATATGGCCTCTGATTCCAGTCCTGGCTGATGGAGAATATGTACTTTAAAGGTTGAGCGGTGAATGATAGCTACACCTCCCCTCATATTTCCTTGTCTGTCTACATGTGCTACAGAATAGTCTGAGGGTACTGCGGTATTCCAGTCCGGCCCAGAAGAGTCTGTTGCCCATGTTTCGGTTAAAAAGGCCAGATCAACCTCGTTGTCCACAATGAGAGATTCAATTTCATGTTTGTGCCTGGGCATTGACCTAACGTTTAGGAGTATGTTTTTTAGAGACTTGGTGTTAGGTATGGATCGGCAGTGCGTTGGCTGAGTGAGGGGTGTGGTATTGTATAGCCGCAAAATCGACATCTGCTGAAGTTCGGCCTACCTCTCACTGAGAGTGGTGCTGCAAGTTGGCATTTTTTGCAGTTTAGGTTAAGGAGTGTTTCTCTGGAATAGCAGTATTTCAAGTGCGCCGGTGGATGTTGGGCAGGGGTTGTGGCCCTGGGCGCTGGACTGGCGCGGACGGGCGCAGACGGGCTTGCCTTTGGCGCGCCTTCGGTGCGCTGCCGGCGCGCCCTCTGCGCCCATCCGCTGCGCGGCCGGGAAAGACACATGATTTAAGTAAGGGGAATTTGAGGGAGGGGAGTGTCCTATCGTAGAGGGGGCGTGGCCTGACCAGGCTTCCCTTGGATGTCGTCAATGAGTGTAGCGACCCTCGACAGCTTTCAAATCAGCTGTGCAGGAGGGAGTGCTAGCAAGAATAATGCCAGGTACAATGTTAGTGAAGGTTAAAAATACAAAGAAAATACAAAGAATGCAATTTTAAAATGATCGCTCGTTGCTCCCGGCTTTCCGCCTCAGGAGTTAGTCTCTATCTGTCAGCGCGAGGCTGTTGGCGCGCTATGAAGGCGGGGCGTGGCCTATCGTAGAGGGGGCGTGGCCTGACCAGGCTTCCCCTGGATGTCGTCAATGAGTGTAGCGACCCTCGACAACTTTCAAATCAGCTGTGCGGGATGGAGGGCTAGCAAGAATAATGCCAGGTACAAGGTTAGTGAGGGTTAAAAATACAAAGAAAATACAAAGAATGCAATTTTAAAATGATCGCTCGTTGCTCCCGGCTTTCCGCCTCAGGAGTTAGTCTCTATCTGTCAGCGCGAGGCTGTTGGCGGGCTATGAAGGCGGGGCGTGGCCTATCGTAGAGGGGGCGTGGCCTGACCTGGCTTCCCCTGGATGTCGTCAATGAGTGTAGCGACCCTAGACAGCTTTCAAATCAGCTGTGCGGGAGGGAGTGCTAGCAAGAATAATGCCAGGTACAAGGTTAGTGAAGGTTAAATATACAAAGAAAATACAAAGAATGCAATTTTAAAATGATCGCTCCTTGCTCCCGGCTTTCCGCCTCAGGAGTTAGTCTTCTTGTGTGGGACAAAGACAAGAATACAGAGGAAAGTCATTGATTCAGAATCATGGTAGTCAAATGGACAAAAAAGCTATTCAAACAAGAGCAAGGAACTCACCAAAGCCCACTTAAAAGTCCGTTGTTCATAGAAGCAGTTCAATAACTGAAGTTGCCTGTAACAACCTTATTAGGTCACTTCTAACATTATAAGAATGTTTTTTAAGAAGAAAAAACATGTAAAACACATTTGAGAAGTATGAACCTATACAGCGAAGGTCCTTAGCATACTCTTTGCTGTGCACTAATCTATATATATAAAAACGAATGTATGTCTGTCTGTCTGTCTGTCTGTTTGTCCTTTATGCATTACTACACCATTCATCCGATCGCTATGAAACTTTGGGAAGTTGTTGAGTACACTCCTGCGAAGGTTTCTGGCATAAGTTTGTTTTAAATATTGGCCACCCAGGGCCCTCATAATCTTTCGAATACTGATGTACGCACCAGACAGAAAAACAACAAATCGTGTATCCACAAACACTCGAATAAATAAATAGAATTAAAACCCCATTCATCCGATCGCCATGAAACTCTGGGAAGTTGTTGAGTACACCCGCAAAGGTTTCTGGCATGAATGTTTTTTAAATATCGGCCCCCCAGGGCCCTCACAATCTTTCGATTACTGATATACCGCACAAGACGGAAAATCAAAAAATCATGTATCCACAAAGCACCCGAATAAATAAAACGAATTAAAACAGCATTCATCCGATCGCCAGGAAACTTTGGGAAGTTGTTGAGTACACTCCCGCGAAGGTTTCTGGCATAAATTTTTTTTAAATATCGGCCCCCAGGGCCCTCATAATCTTTCGAATACTGATGTACGCAGCAGACGGAAAAACTAAAAATCGTGAATCCACAAGCACTCGAATAAATAAATAAAATTAAAACGACACTTTGAAGTGTTTTCCATATTAAAATGAATACGTTTCAATAAAAGTGACACAATGTAAATTGATTGTTATCATAACGAGTTTCCATGAATTTCCTTTCTTCGGAGATCGTAGCAACGCGCGACGGGTAAGCTAGTAAAATAATAAAAATCCAGCCCCGGCCCGTGCATGTAAGAGGTGTGGGCGGTGGGGCAGGGTGGGGGGGATTTCAACAGACAACGATGAGGGAAAATTAATTATTTATTTAATTTTCCCTCGTGGTCGTCTGTCGAATCCCCCCAACCCGGCCCCACTGCCCACCACTCTTACCTGCATAGGCCGCAGCTGTAAAAATCGTCAAAACTTTGCCAAATGCTGCTGTGCTGCCAAAATGCTACTATCCTTGCGAATGTCTGGCAACCCTACAACAGAATCCCTTCAAAATGAATCACAAAAACCTGCCGTTAAACACATAAAAACTAGCATGCTAACATTTTAACTTTTTCAGACCTGAGATAAACATCTGTGAAAATGTGTCATCAGTATTCATGAAATGCTTACATTCTAACCGTTTCAGACCATAGAAAACGACTTGCTGCTAAAATTGGCTTTTGTCATCTTTCCTTGGCATTGAGGAATACTTTACACTTCTGCCACTTCAGTCCAAATCACATTTAAAAGAGTGGCATAGTTGGCCTCATCCTATGACTCAAGGGGATGTTTGGGAATGAAACACTAAACAATGAAGAAGGTCAGAAGACTGCCAAGATGTGCCCAAGACAACTCAGTGATTTAAGCGCGTGTTGCTGACATATGTCCCACGTTTTGTTCAGCCTTCTCCTTTCCATGGACGATAACATAATTACTATTAATTTTTATAAATTTAAATCCTGCTATTTTCATGCTTACAAAACAGCAAAACTGTTGGAGTGAGCACTGTTTATCAAATAAGTTATTAACACGGGTTATACCCAGGGCCTCTGGAATTATGCTGCAATGGAGGACCAAATAATGTGGCATGGGTTGACTATAGACTATGCAGAAAAAAGGGAAATTATGGCCCTAATGCAGCACATTTTGTGGCAGTATTGTTTTGCTATTTTGGGAATTGAACATTCATTACTACTCTCTGGGCAAAAGTTTACCTTACTGACACCAGTTAACACCTGGCCAGTACTTAATTTATCTAAAAAATGAATAAATAAACAGGTAAGTGATAGGGCTCTTCTCAGGCGGCCACTGCAGCCTGGGCCACACATTGCACCCGCCAGCACTACAAATGACGGTACCAACACTACTAATAACCATCGCACTCCAACAAGTGGGACAATGCAGACTCTTCCAGGCCAACCAAAACTATAATAATGTCTTTAGGGTCAGGTATTATTCTTTTTTATTGTATATTGTCCTATTAAACACTGTTGCTGTGCTCATCTAAAATCTGTACAGATAGGGCAACCGTGCTGTGTACTATCACTAGAGCTGGTGCTGACAATTAACTGCCAGTGCCGAGCACCGGAAACCACCTGCTAAAATTAAGCACTGCTGAGGCCATATCATGATGGCGTTTTTTGAGTTGCACCAGCGCAGAAGAGATTCGTCCTCCTATTTCTGCTGTCTTGAGTGCCTATATTAACTCGATATCTCTCAGAGTTAATGCATATTTTGCTGACAGCAGAGCTCGGACACACAGGGCAGTAAATGCCTCTTCGTGCTTCTGAGCTCTGCAAAACATGCATTAACTCAGTGGCGTAACGTAAGGCCCGCAGCCCCCATGGTGCGGGGTGCCCCCCGAGCTCCTAGTCACATAGGAAGCCCCCCTGGGTGGTAGGCAAAATGCACAAGAGGCCCAGCGCATTTCTTTCTTTGAACATGACACCCAGAATTACTTCACCTTGGGTACATGAGTGTAGTGTCCTAGCATGGACACGTTCTAGTGTTCAGGAGTGATGTAATATACTTTACACCCACCCACCACAGACGTCATGGTGTCACATGACGCTGCGAATAAAAGGGGCCGAGCGCACGTGCTCGTGGCCATTCTCACTACCCCTATCTGGTGTCCGTGTCTACATCATTGCTGCTCTCTAACATGCGGACCTAGGGCCCTTTGCAATTTTACACTGGCGACGAGGCCGGTAGTGCAGCCCATCCGTGCCACTACCCACAGCAAAAGGAAAAGGGGAAGAGAGCTGCCCGCCTGGAGGGCAACCCCCTGTAGCAGGGCGCAAAGCGCCGGAAAGCCGGTGGGCACGTCGGAGCCCCGCCGGAGCCCCGCAGCCACCAAGAGGCTCACAGCAAGCCGACCGGAGCCCACCCGCGTCGGCCGCCACCAACAAGTGCCACCAGGAAAGAGCGGACCGCCCAGTGCCCACCTGAGACGGCCGCAAAGCAGTGACCCCACAGAGAGGTGTACCGGCCGTGCGGAGCCCACCCGCCACGACCGCGACAGAGCATCAGGCCCGCCGGCCGAAGGTGAGCCAGGGCGAGAAGTGCCCGCCCATGAACAATGCCCAATTATAAGCAGGACCAGCGGAGCCCACCCGCGGCCTGCCCGAGTCGTCCCCTGCCCCCGCCGCGTGTGTGAGTGGAAGCGGCGGGGCACAGAGACTAGAGACGGCGTGGGAAGGGGCGACCGGACCGGCAATCAAGAAGAATAACGAGGGGGAGGGAGCGGAGTAGCTACCTGCCTCCCGACCCCCCTCGCAACGTGGTCCGGACAGTTAGCGGGCCAGCGGAGCCCGCCCGCCGGTAGCCCCCAGCAAAGACTGCAGAGCCAGCGGAGCCCACCCGCAAAGTAATGGCGCCATGACGGGTGTGACACAGCGGACCGCACGCATCACTATCCCCTAAGGCGGGTAACTATCCTGCATACCGCACCCCCCCCTCCTGCCCGCGCGTGAACTGTGAGGCTGCAGCGGGCAGGGAGAGATAAGTGACCACTGCCGCAAGTTAAACTAGCCGGCGGGTGCCACCCCGCACGACTACAGAGCCCCCGCCCGTGCGGCGCGAAAGGAAAAGAAACTGCCGCCTCTCTGTGCCCTGAATCGGGCCCTACACACCCGCCAAAGAATTGCTGAAGCGGAGCCCACCCGCTCAGCAAAGGACATGCTCTGCCCTCCGTGCAACCGGATCTGAATAGCCGGCACCCCGCACGACCACACATCGCCCGGCACCCCCCCACGAGGACTGCAGAAGGCTGCCGCGGGCAGGAAAGGTGAAGAGAAAATGAATCTGCCCCGCCTCCTTGGATCCCGGAGGAAAAGAAAAGATATGCCTGCAGTTTTGGCAGCTTGAGCGACAACGCTGGCTGCATGTGTGTACCCAAACAGTAAAAGTCGGATAGTGCCGGTACAACCAGCAAGACACGGAGCATCCCCCCTCCCCCCTGTGCGCAGACACGCAGCAGTGCCTCACTCCCACGCACAGGCCCTCCTGCCTCCCAGGAACAAAGAGAAAATAAACAAACACTCACCGAGGAAAGAGGTGAGGTCTCACTCCCGCCGTCTACTGTCAGCAGTCACTCCAGCCCCCGGTGCAGCCCGAGAGCAGCAGGGACAGTAGAGTGCACAGCCAGGGAGGAGAGTATCAGGCACAACAAGCTACTGCTGAAGGGAAGCTATCCAGCAACACTGCCACCCAGTGGCCAAAAGGAAAAGCGCACATGCCATTCAAGAAAGAAAACAAGCATTGCACAAACCCACGATGGGTCAACAGTAGCAAGGGGCAACGGACTGAGTAGCCCCCCCCCCAACGAAAGCATATAATCTCACGCAGCAAGTAAGTGCGCAACAGCGCAGAAGACACCCACACACACCAGCAAGGAGTCGGCAGCTGCCACTTCCAGCGCGACGTGGGAAGAGGCACGAACGCCTCACTAAGCATCCAAGCACTGACAGAACGTCTGGAGGAAACGACTGCCAAGCACTGGAAGAACGTCCAGGGAAAAGACTGCCGCGATCAAAGGACGGAGAGAGCAGCGACGCCTTGTGGCCACAGGCGCTCACCGCAGCATCAACTACTCCCGCCAACGGTCCAAAGCAGCAAGTACCTGACGACAGCCAAACCAGCAAGTACCCAACGTCACGCAACAGGCGTCCAAGGACCCTGAACAGTAAGTGCGCAGACAACGCGCCACGTGGCGACGCACAGCCACCGCAAGGAGAAAGAAGAGCGCAGGCAGCGCCATCGCGCAGAACAATTATCGCGGACGACCACACGACGTGGCGCCTCCCAGGAGCCGATCCGCAGAATGATCGCCCATCAAGTGCTGACCCACGACGGGTCCCCAAAAAGATTGTTGAAGCGCAAAGTCCGACAGGACGACCGAAGGCAACCTGCCAGACATCGGCAGAAGTGGACCGCCAAACGGTCCAGGACGTTCAACCATGAAAAGGTCTACGGACGTGGACCCCCGAACGTCACCAACCAGAAATAGATAAAGGAAGGTTCGCGACACTAACTCTGGCTGCTGAGGAAGAAGGAGAAAGTGTCCTCTGACAAGGACAAGACCAGGGGGACACATGCAGAGTGTGCGCACTGCATGGAGAAGCCAGGCCAGGCAAGAGGAAACTAGATCGGTCCAAGTTATGTCGCGAAGCGAAAGAAGAGGAGAGATCTGAGTGGCACGTCTGCCACTGCCAAAAGGAAAGAAGAAAAGGAGAGATCTGAGTGGCACGTCTGCCACCGTGAAAAGGAAGGAAGAAAAGGAGAGATCCGAGTGGCACGCCTGCCACCGCCAGAGTGGAAGGAAGTATATCCATGTGGCCTGTTGCCACAGTTAAGAGTGAAAGGAGAAGTCAGTGCGAAGCAACGTCCCCACAGTGAACCAACTAAGGAAAGAGGGAGGAGTGCAGGAAGACCACTCACACTCCCGAAGAGAAGGAAGGCGACAAGTGCCAGGACAACGGTGCGAGGAACACGAGGCGGGAAGAACACCAGTGGCAAAGAAGACCAGCTGATAGACGATGTTTCCGTACACCCAGGATCTGCGGAGAGGAGCAAGCGAGACCGTTTGTGACATCCACCTTTGGGGTCACACGGACACTGGACAAATGCCAGCCGTGGTGACGCAGGGGCAGAGGCCTCCGGGACGACAGTCCCCGCGACGAGAGATGGTCCTCCAACGCCCATCCGAAAGGTCAGGGGAGGGCGAAGACATCGCAAGCAAAGACAGAAACCAACAGCTACCTTCGGGACGAGGCTGCGGAATCTGAGGTGAGGCACATCGTCTCCTCCATACCCCCACTGACGGCGGCGTAGGAACAACCTGATGTGGCACATCCAGCCCAGCGCAAATCCGAGAAAAGAGGACCTCAAGGATATCCCGTGGCAGGGGAACACCGATGAGAGGGGTCATCCTGGTGAGAGGGATGCCTTGCAACAGATCTGACTTTTGCCAAGTAGGACACAGACTACAAGTGAAGCTAAGGCCGAGACTGGAAATCGTGCATCATTCCCCGGCGAACGACAAGAACTCTAACTGCACCCGTCGCCATGGAAGTTAGCAAAAGAAGGACTGTGAGGACAATTTTGTCGCAGAGTCGTCAATAGACTGGTTCCAGTTCAGTTTTTAACGTCTTTATTTCGAATTTTCTTCATAAAAGACATACAGACACACATACATAATGATACTAACCATATAACAATATCATAAAACAAAATCATGAAAATTATTAAACAGACAAAAAGGGATTTGTTTAAAAAACTCGATTAAATATGCATAGAAAGACGTCAATAAAAACATTTTTAAAACATTTGAGTATAAAAGAAGACAAATCATCAATACTGCCCAAGATGTAGTAAGCTAACAGACTGTTAAGATTTTTCAAGTCGAAGTGGTACGCACAAACCTAGTTCTAATTAACCAGGCCCACCCAAGGAATTTAGCCAGTCCTATGGATAACCATTCTGATGTGTTAGATCTCATGATGAATAATGCTTCTCTGCTCACCCGGGTGTTTAATCTTTTACATATTGGCTTCAGCCACTTATAGCGTGGCTCGTGGTAAGCAGTACATACAAATAGAAAATGACCTATTGTTTCTTTGCTTTCAGTACAACAGGGACAAGAAGTGGACACCAACTTCTGCCAACCACTAGTAAAGGCCCTTAGTGGCAGTGTACCTATACGAAACTGGTGGTATAGTTTCCTGTCTAAGCTTTTAAGAATTACATCCCAATAGGTCTCTGTGTGTGGTACTACTTTGTGGAGCAAAAACAGGCCTGTCAGGTTAGGTTTCTCCGAGAGAGCAACGTGTTCGTCTTTAACCATGGACCAAAAAAGAAGTTTAAAATCTTTCTTTGAGGGAAAGATATGAGAGCCCGGATCTGACCAAAGCAAAGGAAGGCCCATTCCAAGGAGAGTTTTCCTAATTAGCTTAAACCATGGTATTTCAACTGCCTCCTGTTGCACTCTTACGTCCTGTAACTCCTGGGCAAACATGGCAAGTTCCGGGGTAGACCATATGCGTCTCCATAACGCCACCATCCTATAATGGGCTTGATGTTTAATAGAGTAGAAGCCCATGTCCATCATGAGTGGTAGTGCTGGCGTAGAGAGAGGAAGACTGACTAAGTTTCGGAAGAATTTGTTCTGGATCCTATCCAGGACAGCCAAGTCCACACACCCCCATATGTCAGCCCCGTAAAGTATGGCTGAGCTAATTTTGGCGCTATAAATTTTAAGCGCGGGTACAACTCTTTTGGTCAAGGAACACCGTTGTTCCTTCACTAAACAACCGGACAAACGAGCAAATTTCAAACTGAGCGCCGCTATTTGCTCTTTCCAGCGTAACCTATAGTCCATTGTAACACCAAGGTATGTCATAACTTCAACCTGTTCTAGACTAGACCCATTCATCGTTACATGGCCCCTCAGTGGTTTATTTTTTGTCAGGTCCATGAACTTTGTTTTAGAGATGTTAATTTCAAGGTCATTTTCAATACAGAAGTCCACAAATTTATTAATAGCCACCTGAAGGCCCTTCTGAGTTTTAGCCAGTATTAGGGTGTCATCAGCGAAGATTAAAAGGGGAAATTTGGTCCCACCCAATGTTGGTGCATCAGTGGGGGTAGCTGAGAGGAACCTAACCACCTGGTTGATAAAAAGTATGAATAGGGTGGGGGCTAGAACACAGCCCTGCCTCACTCCACGGGTCACGGGGAAGGAGTCTGTAACCTGACCCTGGCGGCCCCATCTGACTCTAGCGTAGTTTCCCTCACGCATCCTGATAGTAAGTTCTAGGAGTGCAGTTGGAACACCCATCCTTCTCAGAGCTGCCCACATCTTTCCCCTGGGGACCAAATCAAACGCAGATTTGAGATCCACAAATGCTGCGAATATAGTGCCTCCTCTCAAAAACACAGTTTTCCAGTAGATCATAACAAATCTAAGTATCTGGTCAACTGTGCTAATATTTGCCCTAAAGCCAGCCTGCAATGGAGACAGGATGTCGACTTCTGTCATCCATGACTGGATTTTTCCTAGCAGCATTCTGGCAATTACCTTTTGAAGGGCGTCGATGAGGCTGATGGGTCGATAGTTTCCAGCCTCAGTTCTATCCCCTTTTTTGTACACGGGCAGAATCTCAGCCCCTTTCCACGAGTTTGGTATCCTAGCCCCTCTGGCTATAGCATTCGCTAAGGTGGTTATATAAGGGACCCAGTGTGCTTGGGCAACCTTGAAAAGGTCTGCAGGGACACAGTCCATACCTGGGGCTTTACCATTCTGTACTTGTTTTAAGGCTATAATGGCTTCCGTTTCGGTAAAAACAATCTGGTCGAGAGAGGGCACCACAGTCAGTACACTGGTATCTTCTCTAGTGATAAGGGAGATCCGTTCCGTGTTACTAAACTGTGCCGCGTAATGCTCGACCCATTGTTCTGCAGGGACATGGTTAACAGGAACTTGCTGGTCCCCAGACCCTCCCCATTTAACAACCTCCCAGAATTTTTGTTGGTTGGTGGAGGTACTTGCAAGATATAAATCTAACCAGCGCTGTTCATCCCAGTTAGTTTTTGCTTCTTTAAGCACCTTCTTGTAGTTTACCCTTTCTAGTTTTATTTTGGTGGCTGACTTGGATTTAATAGCAGCTGTCAGGGAGCTATGGGCAAGGCGGCATGTTTTATTATACCATTTTGCCCCGGTTTGAGCTGGGCCAATTTTTCTTCCTTTTATAGGTTCAATAAAAAAAGTTTTAATTTTGTTAAAAAGGGACTCGTGGATCGTCCCAATTTGATCCAATGATGTGCCTTCGTTTAATATGGGTACCATCAGATTTGTAGCTGCTAAAACCTCGACTGTAACCTTATCAATAATGGTGGGATTTTCTAAGAACCTAGTCCAGCGTACCCTTCTACAGTCGTTCGCAAGAACAGCCTCGGCAGTGACAAAATTGGTTACAGTATCCATAAGAAAACCCCCATTCATTAATAGTTTTATTACCAGAGGATTATGATCACTTTCTGGTCTTGTAACTATTTCCATTTCCTCCAGTAGATTCCAAAACTCTAACCTTATTAAGAAATAATCAATACGGCTAGAATGGAGGGAGTTATCAAATGTAACCTTTCCCATCAAATCTGATTTTGTCCTTCCATTCGCTGCTCGTAGATCCCATTCAAGACAAAGACCCAACCACTGCATAGCAGCCTCAGTTACTTTTTTAACAGGAGGGATAGATAAGTGGGGAATGTTCCAAATTTGATCGACTTCCCCATATCCCCCATTATCCAAATTGGGAAACGGTTCAAATGAACAATTAAAATCCCCTGCCAACATAACACATTTTTCTCTGCCAATATTAGACTAGACTGGTTCCATCGAGCACCCCAAACCGGTGCCACTGTGAACTGATGTTCCCCGCAGCAGATTAAACATCATCTGTGATTCCAAGCAGCGGCGGATAGAAGGACTCAGCGGAAGTTGAACACTTTACTGCATCCTGATACATTTTGCTTTCCCCACAGGTTGATTTATGTATGTGGGTTTTTGCGATTAAAAAATGGGAGGGATGTAGTGTCCTAGCATGGACACGTTCTAGTGTTCAGGAGTGATGTAATATACTTTACACCCACCCACCACAGACGTCATGGTGTCACATGACGCTGTGAATAAAAGGGGCCGAGAGCACGTGCTCGTGGCCATTCTCACTACCCCTATCTGGTGTCCGTGTCTACATCATTGCTGCTCTCTAACATGCGGGCCTAGGGCCCTTTGCAATTTTACAATGAGGTGAAGCGATTACGTGTCGTGTTTGAAGAAGTAAGTAATACGCTTTTTTTGCATTTTGACAACTGCTGGATGGATGCCCCTGGCATCCATTTAGGGGCTGGTCGTCGGTCAAAATGCAAAAAGGGAATTTCTTTCTATTAGCATGCCATGTGGTATCGCTTCGATTTATGTCCTAAATTGAAGTGATTCTACGTTCCATGTTTAAAGAAAGAAATACCTGTTTTTGCATTTCGGGGACTGCTCCGTTTGATAATACCTGTGTAGCTTCCATCCAGCGGTCCTCAAAATGCAAAAATAGTATTTCTTTCCATAGTGCTGTAGTCTCTATGAAGCTGCTTTCCTGGGAAGAGTCTTGCTGAGGCCATGTAGGTGAGAAGAGAATGTTACAGAATTAATTACTTCCTTGGTCTTTTCCAAGCCAGTTGAATTTGACTTCAAGACATGCTGCCTGTGTACTTGCGTCTCTCATTTCTGTGTCTCAGAGTATCCTTGCTGAAGCTTTGTGGTGACTATAGTTCTTTTAAGTGAAGTGTGCCATAGGAGAAACAGCGTTTACAATGCTGTCTCTACAATGCGGTATCGTAACAACGCGGTTGTTATAGCGACCGCTTTGTTACCACGTATACAATTACATCGCAAGACATTACTACGACTTGCAGTAGGGACGCACTGGTGTTGGATTTAGAATCTAAGACCTTCCCCGCTGTTGCACAAAATGGAGTAGGAATAGTAAATAATACTATTCCTAAGTCCAGCGCATCCACTACAGCAAGTCGTGGCAATGACTTGCGATGTTATGGTATGCGTTCTAACAATGCAGTCGTTGTAATGACCGCATTGTAATGGCATGCAATATATTCACATGCATTATAAGGGTATATATTTGTGCCATAGTTGTCAATGCTTCAACATAATTTCACAGTGTAGCACATGGGCAGGGGTCAGGAGGGCAATGTATAAATGCTGGTGAATGTTATTTGCTGAAAGTTGAGGTCAATGGATTTTCCTGTTTGTTTACCACACATTAGGCTAAAAAAAATTCTCACGCCATGTGGTGAAGACCAATTGACAGCAAACTGTTGGATTTATATTTTCAAGTTTTCGGATAATAAAAACATATTGCCCTCCAAGATCCATGCAACGTGCAGTCGGGGTTATAACTAAATCCAGGCTTACGTTTTTTCACTATCCTTTGAGTAAAAAGCCACATTAACCTTCATCAAGTGAGTGGTGGCAGGCCAGAGTAACTTTTATTAATTAGACCACGTCCTGAGATGTGTTAACTAGCTGACAGGTGGCTCAGTGAGCTATACTGCTTCTGTGACTCTCGAGATTGAGTCCTACCAAAATCAGCAACCTCTCAAACTTTCGAGGTCTATGAATTGAATACAATTGGCTTGGATACTATCAACACCTGTGATGCGCTTGGAAACATCAGATATGAATTGTTAAATAAAATAACTAATGATTATGAAATTGATCTCCCTTAAAGCTAGTCAATGTGGAGCACTTCAGAATATAAATCTGGCATGTCTGTGTTTATTTGTATGCAAGAGGGATAAGGTACAGGAAGATTTACATTCTGTGGTCTTCTGAAGACACTAACGAGGGCGTTAATATCAACCTACAATAATGTTGCATTCATTTCAGAAACCTACCACTGTATTGTAAAGTAATTATATATTTGCTGTTCAAATCTCCACCCATACTTATCGTAGGACATAAACATAAGTGGAATTATGAATAGTAAATATATATATATATATATATCCTTACAGTGTAGTGGTTGCAAAACTATTCAATTGCAATATACCACATCTGTTATAGTGACCCACTGTTATAGTGACCCACCACTGGCCTATTGCTTAACTATGCTCGGACAAGGTAACAGCACGCGCGTTTTGCTGCTGTAATGTAGGCTGCAGCGCTGACAAATTTTAAAACTTACCGTTTTTCTATCTCTTTTGCATTTTATTTGTATTTTGCCCTGATTTTAATTCTGTATACAGCGCCCACACATTTGCACAATAATAGTGCCCCTCACCGCGTTTTGAGCGGATCTGTGATCTCTTGGCTAGCGTTTTTGGCGCGTGGCGGCCATCTTGGGGTGGCTAGTGGCGAGTGTGCCATTGGTTGAGCGCTCTAGCGCTTTTCTCATTCCCAGCTGTGCCCTACTTAAGGAGAGCACTCTTTGTAGCTCGCCCTCGGACAAGGTAACAGCACGCGCGTTTTGCTGCTGTAATGTAGGCTGCAGCGCTGACAAATTTTAAAACTTACCGTTTTTCTATCTCTTTTGCATTTTATTTGTATTTTGCCCTGATTTTAATTCTGTATACAGCGCCCACACACTTGCACAATAATAGTGCCCCTCACCGCGTTTTGAGTGGATCTGTGATCTCTTGGCTAGCGTTTTTGGCGCGTGGCGGCCATCTTGGGGTGGCTAGTGGCGAGTGTGCCATTGGTTGAGCGCTCTAGCGCTTTTCTCATTCCCAGCTGTGCCCTACTTAAGGAGAGCACTCTTTGTAGCTCGCCCTCGGACAAGGTAACAGCACGCGCGTTTTGCTGCTGTAATGTAGGCTGCAGCGCTGACAAATTTTAAAACTTACCGTTTTTCTATCTCTTTTGCATTTTATTTGTATTTTGCCCTGATTTTAATTCTGTATACAGCGCCCACACACTTGCACAATAATAGTGCCCCTCACCGCGTTTTGAGCGGATCTGTGATCTCTTGGCTAGCGTTTTTGGCGCGTGGCGGCCATCTTGGGGTGGCTAGTGGCGAGTGTGCCATTGGTTGAGCGCTCTAGCGCTTTTCTCATTCACAGCTGTGCCCTACTTAATGCTCGCGTGACCCGCGCAGCGGTGACGCGCAGCGGTAGCGCCTGATCGGCGCCTGAGTCGTGCAAGAGTCCTGCCCGTCTGCGCCCGTCAGCGTTCCGGAGGCTTCTGAGGCGACGGGTAGGACTGGCCTTTTGTGTGCACTGTGTTTGCTTAGCGGTGCATTATGCTCCATTACTCGGGCTCGGAGCTCCGCTCCTGGCAACAGACCTTTGGCTCCTGTCGTACGGTATTTCCCGCACGCCACAGGGGTAAGAGGTGCTGCCCGGAGTGTGGCTGGCGCCCTCAGAAACATCTGGCCGGCGCTCTGCAGAAGGAGGCAGTTAGTGTTAAACATACTTGCCTACTGCTTAATACTCGATCTCTCGGCCGGCATGCTCTGGATATCTTTGACCTGCTGGAGTCAGAGAAACCATTGTTTCTGATGCTCACCGAGACATGGCTCGGCGAGTCATCCAACCCAGATATTGCCACAGCTATCCCGCCTGATTACAATATCTTCAGGCAGGATAGACTGAAGGGGCGCGGAGGTGGGGTGGCATTGATAGTAAACAAAAGTGCCACTTGCATCATCATTCCCTCTGATGCGATTAAGGATTGTGAATCCCTCGCTTTTTCCATTGTTCTCTCACCACACCAATCTGTGAAAGGCCTCCTGGTTTATCGACCCCCAGGGCCCACGGGCTCCTTTTTTGAAGAGCTCCAGTCGGTAGCCTCATCGTTGCTACTTACGTCAGAGCATTGCATAGTCGCCGGGGATTTTAACGTCCATATGGACGTTGAAACAGATGCCGACGCAATTAGAATGCTGGATGTTACAGCCCCTCTGGGCCTGGTGCCTTATCACGTCGGGCCGACTCATGAGAAAGGACACACCCTGGACCTGACTTTCTCTACGACCCCTATAGAGATCCTTGCTCCTATTCAGGTGCTTTGGTCTGACCACAGGTTGGTTAAATTCTTTCTTTTGGAAGTCAGGAAGCCCTCCGGTGCCCCCCGGCAAGCCTCCCAGGGATTTAGGGGATTTCACCGGGTCACTCCGGAACTACTGGCACAGTCGTGCGCGGACCATCCCTATGCCCCGATGGGGGATTTAGATGAGGATGTGGGGCGCTTTCAGACCTGGCTCTCAGAAAGTTTAAATGATCTTGCCCCTCTGAGGCCTTCGCGCCAACCTGATAAAGGTGCATCCGCCCCATGGTTTACGGAAGCGTTGGCGGCTTCACGTCGACAATGTAAGGTAGCGGAAAGAGCATGGCGCGCGAAATACGACCCGTCAGCGAAGCTTGCTTACCGGTCCTTGGCGAAAGTTTACCATCGAGATATCCTTTCTGCGAAGAAGGCTTACTTCGCGAGTAAAATCGAAGCTGCCTCCAATTCCTGTAAGGAGCTTTTTGCTATTGTGCGAGAGTTTACGACTTCACGGAGTGCTTCGACGCAGACCCCCCCTCCTGCCCCTTGGGTCAGAGCGATCGCGGATTTTTTCACCTCTAAGATCCAATCGATCCAAGACTCTTTCCCTGTGCAGGGACCCGAGGCGCCCTGTTGGGTGGAGAATGTTGCTGCCACCTCGCCTAGTGCAGGTGTGGCCCTGTCAACTTTTCCCCCTCTCTCTATGACCGCCTCATCCGATCTGATGGCTTGTCTCAAATCAGGCTCTCCCCGGGACGCTTGCCCTGCCAAGTTTTTGGCAAAAATGGCAGCTATCATTAATCCATATGTGAACCCTCTGTTGAATTGTTCTCTTGTACAGGGTGTGGTTCCCCAGTCCTGGAAGCAGGCAATGATTATCCCCCTGCTCAAAAAACCCGGTTTGGATGCGGAGGTGTTGGCAAACTACAGGCCTATTTCACTCTTGCCTGCTTTCGCGAAGATCATTGAAAAGCATGTGCACAAGATGCTGGCCGATTATCTGGAGTCCCATGGTCTACTGCACCCCACTCAATCGGGTTTCCGCACCAATCTTAGCACCGAGACTGCCCTCCTGGAAGTTTCGGAGGCGATTAAGGAGGTGCTGGACTCGGGTGGCAGGGCGATGCTGGTGTTGTTAGATCTGTCGGCGGCCTTTGACACCGTCCCCCATGAGGGCCTCCTTGCAAGACTCTCAGAGATTGGTCTCAGGGGGACGGTGCTCCAGTGGTTTCGATCATTCCTGGCAGGCCGTCGACAAACGGTCTGGGCCTCCGCCTGCTCCGCCGAGATGTCGCCATTGGGTGTCGGAGTCCCCCAGGGCTCAGTATTGAGCCCAACTCTATTTAACATCTTCATGACCCCTCTGGCGGCTCTGGCGGAGTCTTTTGGGGCTCAGATCGTTTCCTACGCTGATGACACCCAGCTCCTCTTCACCTGTGAGAGAGGTGCGGATTTCGATGGAGGTAGGATCCAGGGTTGCCTTGAGGCTATATTTCAGTGGTTTCAACATCACAGCCTCAAGTGCAACTCGGATAAATCTGAGGTCCTCTTTTTCGGGTGCAGTTCGGATCCGGACTGGAAAGTGTGGTGGCCTGAGAACATGTTTCCACCAGCAAGTTCATCCCAGGTGGCGAAAAACCTTGGGATTAAGATTGACAACGGCCTCACACTGCGCTCACAGATAATTGGTCTCACGGGCACCTGTTTCGGCTTGCTCCGGATGTTGCGCAAGTTCCTCCCTTTGCTATCGCAGGAACACAGGAAGATCACCGTGCAGGCGATAATTGGCTCGAGAATTGACTATGCTAACGCTCTCTATCTCGGCCTGCCGGAATATCTGCTTCAACGGTTACAGGTGGTCCAGAACTCTGCAGCTCGGGCCATCTTTGGACTATCTCGCCGTGCTAGAGCCTCGGGTCTCCTGGAGGCACTGCACTGGCTTCCTGTCCGGAAACGGATAATTTTTAAGATCCTGACTCTGGCGCACAAAGCCCTGCACGCCTCCGGTGCGAAATATCTCCAAAAAAGACTGACCTTCTACCATCCAGTCAGGTCACTGAGGTCAGAATCCTTGTTTCTTGTGGCAGTGCCTCGTGTGAAGAGGGCACGCATCGGTGGCCGCTCTTTCAGACTACTGGCGCCCCAGTTGTGGAATAAGCTGCCAATGGCCCTGCGCAGTATTCCAAACTTGTTGGCCTTTAGGAAGGGGCTCAAAACTTGGCTTTTCACTTCTTAGTTTTTCTCTGAGCTCCGTTGGTTTCCTTTCTGTTTTTATCTGTTTTCCTCTTGTTGTGTTGTAGATAGCTTGCAAAACAAAGCGCCGGGACACTCTTTGAGTAGCCGTGCGCTATATAAAACCCCAGTATAACATAACATAACATAACATAACATAACATATGTGCCATAAACTGAAAACAGCAAGTTCCATGTGAGTGCACCAATGTGACCGGGGTGCAAGCAATCTAGTGTAAGTGAATCACCTGTGTTTCGTTTGCCTAGCCAAGAAAAAGTGCTATGAGCTTATTTGATTCGCAATATTCGAATCACTTCGATGATTGATTTGTTCATTCAGTTTGTCTCTTTTAAATGTGTAAAAAATATTGGCAGGTGACTACGTTGCACTGCCGTTTATACTCAGTATGGGTGTGAGGTGTATCCTGTCCTCAGCTAGGGTTAAGGTGTTTGTTTTCACGGGAGAAGGTGTCTCACAGTACCTCACCAAATTATATAATTCATGCCAAAATTCTGAAGAATGCAGAAATTCCATAACTTATATTGATATCTAAACATAGGCAGCATAATGTCGCAGACAATGAACTGCATGGCCTTGGTGTCTCCTTTGGTTCAGGGTGGGGTGGGACATTCATAGTCATGCGGTGTAACTGCATGTGAAATCATTCACATGGCACGAGCCACAGCCCAACCCACTGGAAATCTGAGTACTGTAGACACCGTTGTATCCTCTGGTTACTTTAGTCTTTTATCTATCTATCTATCTATCTATCTAGCTATCTATCTATCTATCTATCTATCTATCTATCTATCTATATCTATCTATCACATGCACGTCATTTAAGGGTCACCAGGAGTTGCAGCAGTGGCCCCTGGCTCTGGCTTGCTCTTTGTGATCTCTGGCCTCAGAGATGTCAAAATCAGTGCCTGGAACTCAGGAGCTGCTTGTTCTTATGGTGTCAGTTGGGGCTCTACTCTCCTGGTTTTCTACCATTTTTTTGTTACACTAACAGTGAATAACATTATGTTATTCACTATTAGTGTCATAAAAAATGGAGTAAAATTACCTGGAATGGGGCCTTCCTGGCAGCTAAGGTAGGTAAAAAATAATGTACATGTATGTTGTGTGACTACTTGTGGGTTAGAGTGTATTTGTGTGTGAGAGAGTGTCTGTGTGTACCTGTGTGTGTAATCATTATTGTGAGAGTGAGAGTCAATGAGAGGTAGTGAGTGACAATCTGTGAGTGTCAGTGTGTATGAGTGAGTCAGACTGAGCGAGATTGAGTAAGAGTGTCTGCAAGTGAGAGAATGACTAAGTGAGGGAGTTCTAGAGAGTGTGGGAATAAATGTGAGTGAGAATGAGGGAGAGAGACATGAGTGAGTAGGTGTGAAAAAATTATTTAGAATGTCTGAGTGAAAGTATGTAGAATGCCTGAGGGAGAAAGTGAAATTTGAGTGACTGTGAATGTGTGAGTCATAGTGAGTGAAAAGTGAAAGTGAGTGAGAGTTAGGAAGTAAGAGTAAGTGTGTGTGCAAGATAGTGAGTGACAATGAATGAGTGAGCACAATTTGGTCAAGATGAATAAGTTAGTAAGTGGACATAAATGAGCATGATTGAGATTGTGATAATATGCTTGCGAGTAAGTCTGGGCGGTGAACTCCGCTCCGCTCGCTGAGTTTGCAGAATTTTCCGCACTCGACGTTATGCGGAGCTCGCGGATTTCCCAAAAACTCCACTTCACGTTGCACAGTTTTTTTCCCTCACTCGCGTTTGTCAACGTCAAGTTGGCGCACGCGAGCAAGGAAAACCCACCTCCTGGCGAGATTTTTCCTCGTTCGCGATCATCAACATCAAGTTGGTGAGCGTGGAAAATCAAGCTCCCTGTGAGATTTCTCAACGCGGGTGGTCTGATTTCTCATTTCGAGTGGTCGCGTATGCTCACGACCGCTCGCGTTGAGAAACCGTCCGTTCTCATTAAGAAAGCTGCCGCTAAAGGAAAAATCTACTCGAGCGGCAGAAAGGAAGCAGAGTACGCTTGCGCTGTGCATGGTGCCATCCGCGATGATGGCACAGTGGGGACAAGCATCTGCCACTGAAAATCACCGCAAACTACATTTATCTAATGCACTCTGCTGCTCACGGAGCTCCGTGTAGTGCGGTGGAGTTTTATTTACACTTTGCGGAGGTCCGCATAACCGCGCGAACTACTCCCAGGCTTACTTGTGAGTCTGCTGTTTGCCATGGCATACTGAAGGTAATTGATGATGGAGGCAGCCATAGCAAAATGCTGGCACTGGCGTACTGGAGGCAATTCTTAGCATGACCGGCATCTGTGAGAAAGTAGTGGCATACTGGAGGTAGTTGTTGGCATAACAGTATAATAGTGGTATTTACATGCCGGAGGTAATTCGTTCTGAAGGTAGTTCTTGACTTAATGATAAAATACTGGTACTGGTATATGAGAGATCATTGGTGGCATATAGGACACGGAGGGAAAAATTCTGTCGCTGGCAAACTTGAGGAACTTTTTGGCATGGGAGCATCTGTGTCGAAATGCTGGCACTGTCACATTGACGGTAATCATTTTCATAAGTGAGGGCAACAGGGGTCCATGAAGGGGGGAACCACCACAAAATGCTGGCCCTGACATACTGAGGTAATTGTTGACGTAAGTGTCACTAATGGTATAGGGATAGCATTATTAGCAAACATTCTGGCTCTGGTATATTGTTTGTAATTTGTGGCCTAAGAGGGCACCCATGACAAAATGCTGGTCCTGGCACAATTGAGGTATTTTTTGATATGTGGGGGCACCCATAGCACATTTTGAAAAAATGGTGTAAACTCCAGGGGAGTGTCTGGTTCCATTGGCTTGGCACACCATTCGAGGACTTGAATATTTAATATGTCCTTTCAGAGACTATAGCTTTGTAGCAAAGTTATGTGAAAGTTTCCTTTAAAAGGCACTATTTGAACCCAAAATCTGCTCAGGGGCAGCCCCCCAAACCCTATTAGGAGAGGTCTGGCTCACATGCTTCACTCAGTCACTACAATTCAGGCCTAATATTATGCCCCACAACTTTCAAAGATCGTGCACCACCCTAATATATGCGCTGCGTTGTTATATAATCAGACAGCAATTATGGAACTTCAGAAATGTCACTTATTGTGATGTCTCCAGAGTTAAAGTCATGTGACATTATCTCCTCAGAAAATTCAGAGTAAAAGGTCTACCTGTGATTTCATTAAGGCCAACAAGGGCTTCTTATGTAGGGTGACAGAGCGCTTTACATCACACATATATTACACAAAGACAATAAATCATACAAGTGCGTACATTCAATGTAAAGGAAATGCTACATAAGACAATGAGGTCTAAAAGATATAGGAGTCAGAGTCACTTGTTTGTCATCAATACTAATAGATAGCATATGTTAAAAGTCCTTGGTCTAGAGAAAAACAAAATCAGGCATTAAAACTCAGGATTGAAAACATAACACGGTGAGAGGGCGTGGATTCCGCGCGACGCAAGATGGCGGCGATCCTTTGAGCTCCGCTGCATCGCGGAGTCTCTGAAGAGGTTTGCGACTGCTTCTGTGCTTCGCCCGACGCTTTCCAGGGCACGCAAGCATGGTATTCTCTGCCAGCTCAAGGATGGATTTCCAGTGAGTGCCTTTTCATTTTCTGGCCACATTTGCCGCTTTCCGCTCTTTCTGTCACAGATGGCTGCCATTTTGTTTTGTTTTTCGCTGCAATCGTGACTCACCGGAGGCGATTTTACAGTGCGCTTGCCAGGCTGTGCCATTGCAGGGAAAACGAAAATCAATTTATGGTTACCTCAACTTTGCCTGGTTTTTGCAGCATTTCTCAGCATTGTGAGTGTTTTCATCTGATAAGTGTGGTAAAACGTACAGGCTTGCACTTTGCTTTCAACATGCCTTTACTTCACCGGCAATCCTCATGTAGACTATCTGGATGATTGTTTAATACGTCTTGGCTGACCTGGAGCCTCATATCTTCTATGTTGGCTGCTCTTTTCTTCTCTTCATTTTGAACTTCCTTAATTGCTTGCTCATGTGAGGAATGTATTATGCAGATCAGTGCTCCTGCCGTCATGCTGTGAGGGACTTAAGAATATCAGCAACCAATCCTCCTTTGTCGTTACAGGCGGTTGTGGAAGTGTATATTTTGCCTGGAATTTATTCTACTTATACCCTCCATCATTTGGTATAACCTTCTGTTCACTTCATACTGTATGTGAGTCAGTTTCTTATCCTGGTTGTTTCCCATAGTATTGAAAATCTATTCATGGGAAGGATCTCTAATCTCAGGAATCACCCTCAGCATCGTCGTCAAGTCTATCTCGTCAAAATGGTCAACGATTCCATTCCTCTCTCAAAACCCTATTCATCCGGTGCCAAACCAAAAAGAGCCAAAAATGATCCTCCATCCTCAGTACAGTCCTCTTCCAATCCGGTCTTAGACTCAATCTTGGAATCTTGGATGAACTACAAGCTTTAAAACCGTTCATGAGCACTACCAATGAAAAATTACAGCTGATTGAGGACCGTTGGATTAATATGGAGGGTAAAATGTCTGAAATGGAACAACGCATAAGTAATCTTCAAGATGTTCTCTCAAAGTTCCAATATTAGAACAAGAAATACATAAACTTAAACTTAGCCATTAATTTTATTTCCTTCTCTTCACTTGTTCTCTCTATTTCTTATCCGCTTTTCCTCTTCCGTCCTCCTCCCTCTTTCTTTTCTTTCTTCCCCCTTTTTTAATTATTCTAAATATAGATTTATAATATTGATTTTTAGGTACCTTATTGTTCTTTCTATTTTCACGCATAAGGTTGCACTTCTTTCTATTTCACTATTTGTGTTATAGTGCTAATTCTCTGCACTAATAGTAATTTCGGTACTATTTTAAATATTTAATAAAAATGATTTAACAAAAAAAAACATAGCACGGTGGTTGGTGAAGTCTGTACTAAAGAGAATTTCTAGACTACTTTCAGAGAGTAGGGAAGGATTAACAAAAACACAGTGCATTTCTAAGCCAGTGCATTCAGTTTTCACATGCCTCTTTTATGGCACTTCATAGCTCTGTCAGCCCTGAGTGCCCCCTCCCCCCACTCCATGTAGTTTGCAGGGGGCCCCATAAGGTTTTGTTACGCCCCTGCATTAACTTAGAGATATTTTGAGTTAATGTATGTGCTCACGGAGCCAAAAAGAAGTGCACAGAATCTCTTCTCCGCTGGCACAATGCAAAAAACAACCTCATGATAGGGATTCAGAACTCAGCAATCATCTCCTAAATGGTGACCAATCATATCTTGTAAAGGGTCTGCTACCGTGCAATACCACTTGTTGCTTTTTTAAAGTAACTTTTGATCAATTTGAACTTAACATTTGTGTTTGAAAGTTGCTAATTATGCACTAGGTGGTGAATTATATGGTAAATGTAGCAAGTACATATTTTTCGGGAAACACTGCAGCGGCAAAATCACATAATTCTTCTGGCCCCTTGTAATGTGGCTTCCTACTCAGCATAATTCGTTCCAGTGTTAGGTGCCGTAAATTCACAGGTTCTCAGCGCACCCACTGACACACGCTCCTGACGATGTGACATCCAGATCTTGGGAAGAGTGATGATTGCTTTAGCTTTCTGACTGCTCCAACTTCTTGCACTCCCCACTGGTCTTGGAGTCCCACTGCAGCAGGTGTGTCAGCACCCTGTCATCTGCGCCAGGCGAGGGAAACTCGGAGAAAGTAGAAAAGCCGGCACTAAAAGCCTGCCCCAGGGGAGGTGTGATTGCCAGTTAGAATTTCCAGCGGTGAGTCACATCTGCAGGCTCCACAGTAGCTGTAACCCAGCAAGAGGGGCAATGATTCATTTCGTGTCATTCTGTAGACATCTCTGCTTGCAACCTGAGCCTCCATAAATGACAGAGTGCATTCAAGCAAATGAAAACATTCTTAGCGGCTCTGATGATAGGAGGAACCTATAATATACTGCACGTTAGCAGTACGAGGCGTTATCATTCCAGCACATTCACTCAAAAATTATAAAGAAAACAAAGGGATTAAATTGCCTGAAATACAGACTTTCATTTGTTTTTCGTCAGAAATAAAGATGTACATTATTTTGGACTTTGAATGCTTTCATTGATTTGTATGTGGGTGGGATTATGTCGGTCTATACTGAACAGACGAAAATGAGAGAATAAAGTGCAGTGCCGATATTTAGAAAAATATTTGCCCCTACCTAAAGGTATTGGTTTTGCAATAGGAAAGTGTTTTGGACGCGTCGCCGGCCCTTTTATGCATGAGTGTATGCAAAGGTATTTGTATAGAACGCAGGTAGCTAAAAGGCAACGCAGCCCCAGAGAAAGCTCAGGGGTATGATTCAAGGTAATTTACAAAAAGGCAAGTGTCATTTGGATTTCTATTCAGTGATAATTGTCGCCCTGATGTACTAAATGACTAGTCCAGAAAAATGGTTCCAAATTGAGCATCGACTTTTTGCAACCAGTCTTTGATTTTACGATGCAATCTATGTACTAGTAGGTCACATTGCAAAATTGCTAGCTGCAGGTTTGCGCAGAACGACCTGCCTAATGAATATTAATTATGTAGGTCCATATTTGCAAGCCATTTGCTGCCCCATACTGTGCACCACACACACACAGAGATGGTGGCCTGCAAGGCACGGCAGGCCACCATCCTTTCATGTGCATTCCCAAATGGGATTTAAATAAAAAAGCACCCTCTGTTCCTTAAAGAAATGGGTGCTGCTTCTAAAACAGTAATCCTATTTGGGTATATATATCGGGGAGATGAAAGGGTTTGGTAACCGTTCAATGCTTTGCAGCTGCAATTGCGGTTGCAAACTATTGATATATACAATACCAAACTTAATGTCAGGAGGGTATGCCGCTCTCACACCCCTTCCTAACTCTTATTCAGAATGGGTCAGTAAACCCATTTTGAGAGTCAGAAATTCTTTTCAAACTCAAAATAGGCCTCATACATAACAAAAGGACATTTTCCAGTTGTAAATCCGATAAGTATTGTATTGTATTGTATTGTAATTGCATTTATATAGCGCTTACTACCCCTGACGAGGCGTCGAAGTGCTTTTTCGGCGGGTAGCACGCTACTCCGGGACCCACGGAGGATTAATGTTGAATTAGTATAGTGAAACATGCAAGTACATTTTAAGTGGTGGATAGGTTAGTCAGTTATTTGGATTTGGAATGATAGCAGAAGGATAGAGTAGGACAAAGGTTTGTATTTATTTATCGCTTGTTGACGCATGCTATTCAGGGAGCCTATAAAGGATTAGTGGTGAATTAATATGGTGAAATATGAGGTAATTTCAGTGGTGGATTAAATTAGTCTGTTACTTGGAGTGAGAAGGATAGCGAATGGATAAAAGGGGAAGAAAGATTTGCATTCATATAGCACTTGTTTTGCAGCGTGAATCTCTCTGGACTCACCATGCTGCACATTATTCCACGGTCTAGTGGTTGGGTCCGGAATCGTAGTCTTTTCTTTGGTTTTTTTGGTTTTTTTTTTCGTAGCCCAGGTGGGCGTCGACGTCCCACCTTTCGGTGTCCTTCCTGTGGCGTCGGCACGCTTCCTGCAGAAGCTCCCACCCTTGGGCGCCATCTTCAGATTCTTTTTTCCGCCGTTGGGTCTGGATCGTTCCCGAGAGGGCTCCAGAGATCAGGAGAGAAGAGAAGCAAAACTCAAGTTTTTTGGAAGAAAAACTTTTGAGAAGACGAAGGAAGACTACACCATCGAAAGGACGACGAAGAAAGAGAAAAGTCAACGTAATTCGACATCCAGAGGAGAATGCGCAATCAGGGGGCCCCCTGAACGCAAGACATGGACAACACACCATTCAAATTCTGCCGTAACTGCCACCACAAGTACGCGCAGAAGGACCAACACCCAGTCTGTAACCTCTGCCTGCCGGTCGACCACGAAAGCAAGGACTGCAACGCCTGCTCAGCATTCACGCCGAAGACCCTTCGAGTGTGAGAGAGAGGCAAAGAATAGCAAACTACACCATGCAGGGCAAGGACCAACCACCGTCCCTTCGAGACCTCGGGCTCTCAACCGACGAGGAGGATTACGCCGCCGAAGAAGACATCGGCTACACGGTCGCAGAGACCGATAATAAGAAGACTACAGAAAAGGTAGGAGACTCGACGCCCCAAAAAGGCCCGAAAGACTCTCGACAGTCTGCCCAAGACTCTCGAAAAAAAGAGGGCAAGACCCCGAAAGTGTCGATGCCGGAAACTTCGGCGTCCGCAGCAACTTCCAGGCCCAGCGGACCCTCACAGAAGGACTCCCTGGCGCCGAGGGACGGCGACCAGCCAAAGTCGTCGAAAAGCGTCCAAGAAAAGGAGCGCTCGACTCCGAAAACAACTTCGAAGTCGATGAAAGACGCAAGAACAGTCTCGCCGCCGAAACCAAGTATGTGAATGGAAGGTTTTGCAACCACAAAGTGGTTTGGTGCATTACGTCCAATGCTCATCAAAGAGATTAGTCTCTAAGGGCCAGATGTATCAAGCCTGTTTGCATTCATAAACGCTACGGATCGCTAAAATTGTGACTTCCTATTAGAGAATCACTATTTAAATGTATCAAACATTCACTAACTGCTAATTGTCGCAAAAAGGAGACTATGCACATGCAATTCACAACCAACTCGAATCAGATGGTAATCAGGTGCAACCAATAAAGAAAGCCCTAGAAAGCATCTGCCAATGGCTGCTCTGGTGTGGAGGATGAGGATACAGGCAGTTTTGCAGATAAGGAGGAGACAAAGGCACATAGTTACAATTCACATTGCTTTGTATGACCAGACAGAGGAGGAAATCTTTGCGAAGTACAGATTAATTAGTTCCCTTACCTCAGATTGACTATCTGAAAATAAAATCCTCAGCTACAATGACACACTGACAGGACACATTCTATTCCCATTTACTGCATGTATTATGCTCTTTGCACCACTTAGCCTCAGGGAGCTACCAGGGTATGATAGCTGCAGCAGGTGGGATTTCCCAAAGTGCACTTCATCTTTTTTAAGCATTTATGGATCAAATGCTTAGTGAAATATTTGATTAAATTAGATTTCCCAATATCACACAGGAAATGCAGCTTACAAAATTTTAATTGTATCAGATATCTCAATTTCCACATGCCATAGGCTGCATTACTGGGACACATGTTCAAATATGTCCTCCATCAGAAACAAAATTATATATTTAGAAATTGTAAGAGCACTCATTCATTAAACATTCAAGTAGTGTGCAGAGCCTCTAATGTGATTACTGAGACAGAATTCCAAGAAGCTCACATGCCATATTTCGCCATAATGGAATTTACGCATGGCTTCTTAGTGGAGAATTTGGTGAAGGATATTTAATAGGTGAATATTTATATATTTCTTCAGTATATAGTCTAATGTGTAAATAAAATGTAAATCCTTATTTGTAAAGCGCAAACTACTAACCCTTTCGGGTCTCAAGGCGCTGGGGGCCGTTGTGGAAATTATGTGGGCTATTGCCCAGAGTCACATGGTGCTGATCTGCCACCGGAGCCGGGGATCAAACTGTGAACCCTGTGCTCAAAAGTCAGCTGCCCTGGCCGCTGCACCACACCTCTCCACTGTGGATATGTCTAATTTGTCACTATATATTTTTAAAATGTGCCATTTTATGGGACTGTGCATATGCTTTGCGCTACTTTACCTTAACGCCTTATTTGATCCTAGCTTCTGCGAGTGAGTGCCACTATAACGCTGCACATAAATCAACAAGAAATGTGATAGAGAGGACATTTAGACTGCTGAAAAGTTGTGTTAGATATCTTCACAAGATTGGTGGAGCACTCCAATATGCACCTGAAACCTGCTGCAAAATGTTCCCTACATCTGCTATACTCCAGAACATTGCCACATCTAGGGGCATACCCCTTATACTGTGAGAGCCAGAGTCAGATGAAGAGGCTCAGCCAATCCCACCACATCAGCCTACAGATGGACAAGCCCTGATCTTTTGACTGGGTAGGCGTGTTCTGCTTAATTCAGATACTCTGTCCATCACCACCCCCTTTATGAATCATTTTGGCCACCATAAGCGTGGAAGGGTATGCTCAGATGTGAGTCCCTTGCTCACTGCACCATCAGGATTCAAGCAAGCCGGGCCGAAGACGGCTGTAATGCCAGAAACCGGTCCCCGGAAGCTTGTTTCCTTTCCAGTAAAGAATTGGCTTGGTAGTTTGGTCTGCCCTGTTCCCATGATGCACTGGGCCAGGGACAGACTAATTTGCATGTAGCCAGGTTCTGAACTGGGATGGTGCAGTGAGCTAAAAAACGGTGATGGGTCTAGCCCTGATCTTTTGACTGGGTAGGAGGGTTCTGCTTAATTCAGATACTCTGTCCATCACCACCCCCTTTATGAATCGTTTTGGCCACCATAAGCGTGGAAGGGTATGCTCAGATGTGAGTCCCTTGCTCACTGCACCATCAGGATTCAAGCAAGCCGGGCCGAAGACGGCTGTAATGCCAGAAACCGGTCCCCGGAAGCTTGTTTCCTTTCCAGTAAAGAATTGGCTTGGTAGTTTGGTCTGCCCTGTTCCCATGATGCACTGGGCCAGGGACAGACTAATTTGCATGTAGCCAGGTTCTGAACTGGGATGGTGCAGTGAGCTAAAAAACGGTGATGGGTCAAGCCCTGATCTTTTGACTGGGTAGGAGTGTTCTGCTTAATTCAGATACTCTGTCCATCACCACCCCCTTTATGAATCGTTTTGGCCACCATAAGCGTGGAAGGGTATGCTCAGATGTGAGTCCCTTGCTCACTGCACCATCAGGATTCAAGCAAGCCGGGCCGAAGACGGCTGTAATGCCAGAAACCGGTCCCCGGAAGCTTGTTTCCTTTCCAGTAAAGAATTGGCTTGGTAGTTTGGTCTGCCCTGTTCCCATGATGCACTGGGCCAGGGACAGACTAATTTGCATGTAGCCAGGTTCTGAACTGGGATGGTGCAGTGAGCTAAAAAACGGTGATGGGTCAAGCCCTGATCTTTTGACTGGGTAGGAGTGTTCTGCTTAATTCAGATACTCTGTCCATCACCACCCCCTTTATGAATCGTTTTGGCCACCATAAGCGTGGAAGGGTATGCTCAGATGTGAGTCCCTTGCTCACTGCACCATCAGGATTCAAGCAAGCCGGGCCGAAGACGGCTGTAATGCCAGAAACCGGTCCCCGGAAGCTTGTTTCCTTTCCAGTAAAGAATTGGCTTGGTAGTTTGGTCTGCCCTGTTCCCATGATGCACTGGGCCAGGGACAGACTAATTTGCATGTAGCCAGGTTCTGAACTGGGATGGTGCAGTGAGCTAAAAAACGGTGATGGGTCAAGCCCTGATCTTTTGACTGGGTAGGAGTGTTCTGCTTAATTCAGATACTCTGTCCATCACCACCCCCTTTATGAATCGTTTTGGCCACCATAAGCGTGGAAGGGTATGCTCAGATGTGAGTCCCTTGCTCACTGCACCATCAGGATTCAAGCAAGCCGGGCCGAAGACGGCTGTAATGCCAGAAACCGGTCCCCGGAAGCTTGTTTCCTTTCCAGTAAAGAATTGGCTTGGTAGTTTGGTCTGCCCTGTTCCCATGATGCACTGGGCCAGGGACAGACTAATTTGCATGTAGCCAGGTTCTGAACTGGGATGGTGCAGTGAGCTAAAAAACGGTGATGGGTCAAGCCCTGATCTTTTGACTGGGTAGGAGTGTTCTGCTTAATTCAGATACTCTGTCCATCACCACCCCCTTTATGAATCATACAGATGGATAATGGGCATAGAATGATGTGCAGAGGGTATACAAAATTATTTTTAAAGTAAGTAAGAAAATAGTAACATTTAGGCCTGTAAATGTCATGATCTTGTTTCTTTCGTTTCTTTTTTTTTTTTTTTTTATTGTCAAAATACAATATGACACCCACATTCTGTGCCAAAGCAAATGTCTCATCTCAGACAGTGCTAATGTATTTATATGTTGACAAATAAAAAATTAAACACCCAACAAAGACCCAACTACTTTTTTCTCCCTGCCAGTGCTCTCGGCTTTTCGGTGTGCTCAGCAGTTTGACTTTGGGATCCCTCTCTAGATGACTATGATTCAGATTCATAATTTCGGGGGCAGTAATGCTGCTTAGGCTGGATAACTGCTCACTTTTTCCCTTCACCTAAGTCTCTGGTTGCTGAGATGTGTGTTCTTTGTATGTTTTCAATAGCACTGGTGACTTGCACTAACCCTCCTGCTACATCTCCGCTGCCATGATGTCTCATCCAACATGTTGACTGTACGCCTAGATGAAGTTGCTGTAACATTTGTCAAACAATGGACGGTAGTGAATCCATTCAATCTGCCTATGAGTTGATGAGGGTGCCGTCAGTGAGTTACTTGCAGCATTACTGTGCATAAATGCTTCATGGCATTTATCAGCTCCTTATAATTTCCAGCAGCTTCTTTTTGCCCGTCCTCAACAGTTATGTCCAGCTACTTTATTCTATCCTTTATTTCAGAAATTGTATTATTCATTGACACTAGCTGTGTCTTTACTGACTTTATATTGTTACATTGCCGGCGCTGCACCAATAACGGAGACGCCTCCAAACCCCCAAATAAAGTAGTATTACCTGCTTCTTCAGGACCTTTTTATGACCAATTCTATGCCTTCCGGAGGCACTGCGCCCACTTCGATGAAGGCACTAGCACTTTGTCTAGATCTCGTGGTACAAGGAGTTGTAGAGATGTCTCTTGTGATACGCACCTTTTTTCCCTCAAAATCAGGGCGTGGAGACACAGTTGTTCTATATCTTGGTGGTTTAGGTGTTCTGGGTATTGGAGTTGGAATGTTATCAGCTTGTGTATCTGGTGGAGTGCCTTGATCTTCCTACGTTTTCGTTTCTTCTGTAATTGTTGTAGGTCAAACTGTCAGATATCTGACAATTAATTTAGGTCAATAAATGTTTGGTTATGGCAAATTTACATAAAGTTTGTTTGCAATAAAATTTCCAACTCTGTTATCAAGTTCTTTATTGTTATTTTGTATCTCATGTTAGATAATAAAAAATGTTTACTTTTGCTACTTTAGCTACATTGTAAGACCTACAACTACAAATCCCATAGCGCATTTGTAATATAATATTAATTTGTGGACTGGAGTGGATTTAAGTTTAGAAGTATGATTCTATGTTGAAAAATGAAAGTCGTAGCTTTGGAGGTACTGGGTGTGGCAGAATTATCAATGTTGGGACCCCAACAATAGTTTCTGGCTGCTATGTAGTCCTAATCATGTCCTGAAGAGGGGTAGGTATGGCTGAGTGGTTCGTCCTCTGCCAGTTCCCTATGCCTCTGCTAGCCACTTTTTCTTTCTGTGTGTGACAAAAGATCGAACCAGCGCTTGCAAATTTCTTCTAAAGTGCAGTGTCACACCAAATGCATCAATCTCAGCCTTTATCTTATTCCAGATTTTTACTTCTCACTTTCTGGACTTCCCAGTGAGCTCCTTCCAAAGGCTCATCATTGTGTGGCTACACTCTTCAGTGAGCGCCTTGTTATTTTTCAATCAATTTCAGCTATCTATTGCGTCCCCATGCATCCATAATATTATTTGTGGACATGGTGAGCAGATTGAGCTAAAAAAAGTCTCCACACATCATCACAGTTGCTCTTCTGACACACCTGCATTTCTCTGTGAAGCTGGGTTCAGGAAACAGCATGGGATGACGTATTCGCTAACTGGGGAATTGCAATTTGGTAATCTATAAATTGTCATTGGGAATCATAAGGAATCGCAAAATGTATGCCATTTATAGAAATTGCAATTTCCAAATTGCAATTCGGTAAAAATCGCATTTTTGAAATCACAATTCTTATTCCTGACAGCAGCAGCCCATGCAGGTAAGAGCAGTGGGGCCGGTCGGGAGGTGGGCGGGGTTGAGATTAATTATTTATTTAACTTTTTCCTTTGGGTCGTCTGTTGGATCCCCCCCCCCCCCCCAACCCGGCCCTACCTCTCTTACCTGCATGGATGCTCCTTTTGCTTGAGGCATATGGCTCTTGGATCTTTGTGAACTGCAGATCTTTTTTCCCAGAGCGGGAATTCTTCAATTTCAATCATGGAGTATAATAATTGAATAACCCCCACTATTGGCCGTATGGACCTTTGCTAGTCGACAGGGAGAGATGATAAAGAGCAATCAATTGCATCAAACACTATCAACAGTGAAGTCCAATTGAGTCTTCACAAGAATTGATTAAGAGATATGATGTGAGTTTATTCATTTAGTATGTATTATATTTAGTGATCATTGTTACACATTCAAATAATCCATGAGTCGATCTTTCAAAACAAGAAAGAATACCACATTAGTAATTATTACGAATAGAAAAGAGAAGGTGGGTTCCATAAAGGAAAATCCCTAATCTAAATGAATGAAGATAGAGTATAAAAGGCATTTAATTGCAACAAACAAGGTAAGGTGTCAGTTTCAGAAACCCAAATGAAGGGCTCTGTTAAGCAAATAAAAAGGTATAAGCATGAAGCCTCATCACTTTAAGCAATGGAATTGACCAAAAACTGGAGAGTATTTCCAGCTCTAAATCAGAAAACATCCCTAAAGTCTGCTTCCGAAGTTCTGTAACAAGCTCTCCGTACCTAGTCTTAGGGTAAGAAATGGAAGCTCTCTGAAGAGCCTATCGAAGAGGGGCTCTGAAAGGCTATCTCCTCTAATATAAGGAACACACACTAGTATAATTCTAAGGAACATCAATAGCAACACATCTTACATTCCCTGCTCCCACCAACTAATCAGTTGCTAGGTAAACTCCCTAGTTTCTCATGTTTTCACAGTGCACTATGGAATTCTATCCTTGGCTTGTTACTTTGATCAAATCTTGTGGTTCAGACAGCTCTTCTCACAAATTATGTTTCCTGCCATCTCCCCTCCTCCCAGTGAGAACCACACTATCATTTTTCTAATACATAACAAATACCTATTCACTAACTAACAGATGGCTTTGGGAAAATAACAGCATCTACAGTGGACGGAGACAAACATCTTGTGCAATAACAACAGTTTAATGTGTAAAAACAGGCCTCTTATCCCTAATGTGTAAAGGGGAGATTTAGAATGGCAACATTAATTTGGCTATCTTAAGCCAATAAATTATGCTACTTATTTTGAGTACTGTTAAGGTCTAAATATGACTACCTTCTAAAAGGTTTGCATTATTTGTGCTTGTGTTTTCAGCGTTGAACTTAGCACTTTTTCAGTTAAATGTGTTTAATTGGTAAAATAAGGAAGTCACTCCATCAATTCCTCACAATTAGAATAAAGATCAAATGTTATCACAAATTAATCTTTAAGGTGCACCTCGCCTTTGGTGAGTCATCTATCTTATTCTTTAAGTCTTGCATCTCATTTAACTCTTTGTAAGCCTTACACTTGTTTCTTTGATCTCATCTCTATTTCCCTTTTCTTTTGCCGTTCTCTTGCTTCATTTTTCTTTCTTATTAAGTAACATTTAAATCCCTTATATAAAGCGAATAAGCATAATATTTAACTGCTAATAATCAGTATAGGCTTTATTATTACCCCTTAAAATCCACTACCAATTCTTCCAAACCAACTACTTATAGCAGAAGCTCCTTCACATAAAGTTTCTAACACACTAGTTGTTTGTAAGTTTTCTATTTCAGGTTTTAAGTCAGAAATGTTCTTTGCAAATTCTCCTACCATCTTAATCTTTTCTAGTATGACATAACAGGTGTATTTGTAAAGCGCACGATTACCCGAAGGTGTCCTGGCGCTGAATAACATATGTTTATTGTTACCCAACTCAATGGTACTCATTTTATCGACCTCAAATGGATGAAAGGCTGATTTAACACACCGGGATTTGAACCTGTGACCATGAAGTCAAACACAGGTCCCTGCAGTGACTGGTTTAGTCCACTGAGCCGCCAGACCTGGCTGGTATGTATGAACAGCAGTGTTGTGCCTTTATCATCTTGCAGACTATACCTTTTTCTGCCAATAATATGCCCAGAGCTAATTCTTCTTGCAAAATCACTAATCTAATAACTACTAATTCTTTTTTAACTGCTAACAAAGCACCAGATGTACTAATGTCTACCACTATAGATAGATTTCTGATTTTCTCATCATTTAGGACTACTCATACTGGAGGAATAATTGCACTAAAATATCTAATTACTAATAACTAATTGTGTCTGATCATTTGCACTACGTCTATGTCTGTGAGATGGATTCATTTTTAAAGCGTCTATGATATTCACATGATACATTCTAGGAAACAATATAGCTAAATAACAAACACCTTCCCAATCAAGGCAACTGGAAAAATTCATCTTACCCACATATGAAATACACTCCAGGGATAACTGGTTCTTCCCCAGTTAATATTTGAACAGGTCCTCCAAGAATTCATATGTATGTTCACAGCTACCTACAGTCTAGTTGTGATGTCATTTTCCTCTTGTTAAGTATAATTTTTCCCTTTTGCCATCTATCGAATTTCAATCTGTGATATGCCATTTTCGTTGTATACTCAGCTTTCTCCTCTTCCCACACATTCTTCAAAACATCTTCCTGCTTTGCTGCCTTATGATATATGTGAGCTCTCACAACACTAAATAATCCAGAGGGCCTAACTCACTCCAGATAGGATTACTACATTTTATGGCCAGACAGATGGGGCATGCCCCAGATGCAACCAATTTGGGGCTGATTTATTACACATGCTATGGCACTGCACCTACCTAAATGCATACTAGAGACAGGTCAGCGAAATACTGAGGGTGTCTATGCATCGCTAGCTAGAATGCACCTGGGAGGAGTGCATACTGCTCTTGTACCCTAGGGGTAAGAGACTGAGGCCAACTTCTCATTTCCTGGACCTGGGTATGCTAACCGCAAAATGTCTTCTAACCACAAGGTGGAAAAGACCAGACCTGCCGACAATATCAGCAAGGACGCAATCATTCTTAGTATGGGCTAGGGCAGAGGGCAAGGCGATTCGTTTGGAAGACACCCGGGGCCTCTGCATATGTGCCTATAGCGCTGCAGTGGGAGGTCATGTTGCAAGAATTATATGGGTTACTGGAGGACGGTGATTGGGACCCAATGTTCGCTTTCCCCAGAAACATCACATCCGATGTGAGCGTGCAATCAGTCATTCAAGCTAGAAATTGATAAATTGGTAGGGCTTTATCTTTAACTGGCCCTCTGAGCTCCTGGACTTGTCGAAATTGATTGGCCTGAGCCTAGACAATACGAACGCATTCATATGCAGCACTTCCTCACAACTCCAAACAGCACAGTGTTGACACATGGGGCTCCAACAGTAAAGGAAGTGCTGCCCAACCACCCCATATTCTGTAACAGTGGAAACAAAATGTATTATATAGGAAATGTCATAAGTCACACCAGTAATGCCGCCATAGCACTGTGTACATGTAGGAAGGCACAACATGTATAGTAGGAACATAATAGAATGCTCATCTGTTATTGTTATATATGTTTGAATCTGTTGCACAATCCTTAACCACCAGTACTAACAAATTCAGGCAGATAGTGCCCAGCACTACTTACCGACAAACTCATTGAAGTAATACACAATGTGTACAGTGGGTAAACATGAACTGAAACGTACGATTGTGAGTAATGCTTGAACAACAAAACTGCTCAAAACCTTGTACAAGTATGCAAATATCATTTATATAATATGTAATCAAATGTTTATTAACACACTTCAATAAACAGATGTTTAAAAAAAAACATGTGAGCTCTCCTTTCCTCTAAAGCTTTTATACATTTATTTTTTAATGGTTTCATTGAGCATGTCAAATTTTGTTCATAAGCCTTAACAGTATCTATCGTTGTAGAGAACTAAAGAAAAAACAAGCTTTTTCCATCTCCTTAGCCTGTGGGTGAGAATTTTGTGAAGAGGAATTTCTGAATGGATCGCTGCTGACGGGGACCTACATTCTTTCCCTTCAGGTAACAAGTGTTGGATCATCCAGTATGGGGATTCTTGGCAGAACACACACACGCCCTAGACACTTAGGTTAGGGGACGTGTTGTAGGATATTTCAGATTTCTATATTGTTTTATATGCTTGCATATAGACATTGTTTTAGCACGATGGTGGAACTTTTTATTCTGTTCACTGTTCTATTACTTCTATTAACTTTCATTAGCTTCTGTCTATTGATCACTCCAGCACATATATTTTATACAAGAATCACGTTGGTTCAATAAATATTGTAAACTCCCCACTGTGTATTCCTTGTACATTTCTCTGAGAGAAAGAGAGCACAAGTGACTTAGCAAAGGGGTTCTAGATCTGTTGCCATGATTCCTGGGGGATCAGGGTTGTCACATTCAGCGGTTGCCAGAACCATTTGCAACCCGCCTAGGGTTAGGGGGGCTTATGGTGGCACTGTGAGCTACCTGGCCTATAGGACGACATATCCTGAGATGTGAATTAAATCAGTCTGGCACCATTCCAACAGTTATGATGCCCACAAATGCACAGTTCCTACAGTAGAGTGGAAACTACACAACACCAGTTGGGTATCCTATAACACATTACAAGGTGGTGTTGGTGAACAGGATCACCTGATAGAGCCCCTTCCACATTGGTTCCAAACAGGATTTTCAAATGTGCTTCCTCATTAGGTGGTCGAGAATCATATCATCTGTGATATTTACCATCGAATTGCAGGCACAGCAAATAGTTGCATGGCACCTCCCATAATTATTTTGTGTGGTGACAGTCCTGTCCTTCTGTCAGGAGTGCTTCGGAGACTCATCAACACTAAGTGCAAAGCATCTGGCCATTTCAGAGAAGTGGATGAGCATAATTGGCCACACAAAATGTCAGTGTACAGTTGAGCTGCTTGACTATTCCAAAAGCCTTTGGTTAGTAACCACAATGCAATCTCTGTTCCACTTGTAGTGCTGCACACCTCATGCTAAGGATCTCATTACTAAAATTAGTCCCTCGGTCTGACGCCAAAGAAACCTGGAATACAAACCTTGGTATGAGTTCTCTGAACAGCAGTTTGGCCACAGAGATACTGTCATTCACTTTGTTGGGTAGGCTTCTACCCATCGTGGGACGATGCACACTATGATCGGGATATAGCTCAGCCTGTTACAAACAGGCATTGTAATAAATTCCAGCTGCATGCTATTAAAGGGTCCTCCTGGACTACCCATGTGACTCATTAATACATGTGAAGAACCGGGTTTTAGAACCCAGCACCGCCAGGGACACTCCCAAAGTCTTCGGGTTCTCCTGACTTGGCAAACAGAGACACAGAATACTTCTAGGTGGCGTCAGAGATCAAATTTATTAGCTGCAGCTAGTAACAGTAATCCCAGCAATACAACACGGTGTACAACTCAGGAAACTGCTCAATTTTCGTAGAGCAAGACATCACCTTTTATCCCAATTTTGCTCATTATTAATGCACACCCACTGCGACAAACACTGACGAATAGAATACATTTTCCCACGCATTATCACATCATAAAAAGCTCACTTTGTACCAACCCACAAGTTAATTATTAGGAATGTCCCAAATTCAATTTCCACGAGCAGGACAAACCCATAATTGAAAGCACTACCCATGTAATGAAAAGTCGTAAGGAAAGAAACAATTCAGATGTTGAGTAGGATAAGATATGTGCAAGAAACTAAAAGTTAATGATATCCTGAACATTGATTGGCAATTTTAGACAACGATCAGCCAGAGAAATTGGCTTCGTGAAAGGGTCAGTTTCAGGTGACGGGGTCAGCATCCTACAGTTCACTCGTAAGTTGAAAAGGGCCTGTTAATGCATACATGAACAATGAGGCCCATGCAACTTTGTTCGTTCGTTCACCTCTACGGCCTATGTGAGGGCAACACAAAAATGGCGTCACGAAAAACGCAAACAAAATGGAGTCTGGTTCGAAATCACGGAACCTCACATGGTCATTCTCCCTACATTCATTTGCTGACAAGTCACACATCTGTGGCACAATTTTTCAGTTAGAGATGCTAAATCGGGTATTTAACCAATTGTGCCAAACTAGTCTCACCATGGCACCCCTTCCAATGTGTGCAGGGCCATGAAAATGTCTTGTATAGGGAAATAACATACTATCAAGTAACCCATCCTGCTCTGATCCGTATCTGCTGCTCTGCCTCTGACACTTCTTCCTGCAATCTCTTGATTTCCTCCCAAGTACCAGCTACTGACAACAGCATTGAAAAGACGATGTCCTCATCAGACACACTTGTATATTCTTTGATAAATGTTCATGTTACAATTGTAAAATACTGAGCAACTTCATCAGCATATCTTTTTCCCACAATCAACTAACATTTCTGCTCCTGTGGGCTATGGACTTAACACCTGCAACTTACTGTGACAATCTCATGCTTCCATCAGTCTGCATCACACATTCTCTATTATGGATAGGTGATCCAGACAAAGTCATGAATCCCCTCTGTGACTATAATTGTCCAAAAATCATGGCCCACACCAAAGCCATACTGGCTATCAATAAATATTGTCACTGAAAGATAGCATGCTCTGCTAAGGGTGATCAATACTGCTACTTGAGCACTGGTAACACCTTACAGACAGGGGGCTTCAACCACTGCCTGAATTGTACAGAGAGCATAAGCTGCTCTCATATTTCCTTCATTATCTCTTTGGCATGAGCCATCAACCAAGACTTTCACAGTCTGGCTCATCCAGGAGTTTATCCTTAATGTCAGGTCTTGGCTTGGTTCATAAATCCATGACATCGAGATAGTCATGCTAAACTTCTTCCCCATCAATCTCATTGTCAGGCAACGGTAACAGTGTAGCTGGATTAAGAGTCTGACATCTCCTCAGAGTGACATTCTCCACAGTAAGAATCAATTGTTCATACCTTGTGATTCTGCTTTTTGTCATATTTTGAGTCTTGGATCGAGTGAACAAAACATTCACTGAGTGAGGGAGCATCACTGTAAGAGGATGTACTATAAGTATAGTCTTGCTTTTCTCAATACCGACACCAATTGCTACAACCGCTTTAAGGCAGCTGGGCAGTCCTGCAGAAACAGGGTCAAAGGTAGTTGAAAAATATGACAAATATTTTTTAAAGTCTCCATGTAACTGAGTAAGCACTGAACGAGTGCAGTCCTCCCTCACACTGCAAAACAAAGTGAACGTTTTACTATAATCAGGCATTTTCATTGCCAGGAAGCAGCAGAGATTTTCTCTCAGCTCTAGGAATGCTTTTAAACAAAGGTTGTCCCAAAGAAGTGGATCAGTCACATTCCAGTGCATCAGCCTCAGTAGAGGCTTGGCCACTAGGGTAACGTTGGGTATCCACTGTGCACAGTAGCCCACCATTCCCAGAAACCTTTTTATGACTTTTCTATGGATTTTAGGTGGATTCATTTTGAAATTGCAGTCATTCTCTCTTGTGACATCTTACTTTTTCCTTTCTCAATGAGATGCCCTAAATATAGGACCTCTTCTTGACAGTATTGAAACTTACTTGGGGACACTTTATGTCCATTCTCAGCCAAATTATTTAGTAAGGCAATTGAATCCTGTTTACAGACTGCTTGTGTACTTAATGCCACAAGTTACTCGTTAATGTACTGTACAATAACTGGGTTGCAGGGCATTTATAAAGTCTTGAGATTCTTTTTCAAGATCTAATTCAAGACCAATGGGCTTTCTGTATACCCTTGTGGGGCTCATACCATACCAAAACTCTGTGTTGAAATTTAAAGGAGAACAGAAACTGGCTGTCCACTACAGTGAACCACTCTGCATCACAGGGAATCTGAAATAATATTGCATTCAGTACCACAGCACAACATAGTATGACTATGCTATCATTTTTTTGCATGTCCTGCACAATTCTGTATGTGCTTTTAGGCTTCTCTAAGCCCATAATTGGTGAATTTAAAGGACTTCCGATTAGTTCCTTTCAAAATTCCATGTTTTAACATTATTTCAATCTTCAAAGTGATTCCAGCAACTGTGTCTGGTGTGAGATTTTAGGGTGGAGTTCTCAGAAATTCAGCATTTGAGTAATTGTTATCCGGACAGGTTCTACACCTTTATTAAGTTTGATGTCCTTATCTGAAAAATCCCTTAGTTCATGTTTTACATTATATCATAAAAAGAGAGGCGAATCTTACAGGGAACAATCTAACTGCAGTTCCTTGTCTGGCCATTTTAAATTCAACATCTTTATCATGCTTTGACTCAACACCTTCCAGTGTATAGTAAATTGTGTGATTTAATTTGCATAAAAGATTCCTTCCTAACAGCTTTGCAGGACTTTAATTCCATAACAAACTGATTATCTTCTGCAAAAAAGTATATTTTTTCAGGGATCTTCTTTGAGAAGGGGTTAGTTATTTGTGACACCTACAACTTGTTTTTTTTCCCAAGGTAGGGCAGGTCAGTTCTAACACTGGAACTTAGAGATCCACTTGGCAACCATGTATCATGCTGATCTACCTCTAAGACTGTGCCAAGTATGCAATCTTCCTCCCCACCCAGACACCATCATTGGGAATTGTCACAGTCAAAGGCCTCATTCTGAAACATAGGGAATTGTTAAAAAGGATTCAGATTTTGGAAAGGATTTTTGTTGGTTCTTGGTGCTTGTTTTATATTAAATCTAGGATTTCCCATATTTTGTCGTGCCTTTAGAGCTCGTGGGACCTACATCAGTGAAAATTGTGACTGAATTGGAGTTTGCATTTATTGAACTGGGGCATGAACTGGGACGTTTTGCATTTGAGTTGGATTCACACTTTGCATTTGCCCATCACCACTTACTTTGCTAGGGTTCAGTTGACATTCCCTCTTCCAATGCCAGAGCTTGCTACAATAATGAGAAGGAGTTGACAATTTTTTAACATTGCAATTTCTTCCCATGAATTTGGATCAACCACTTGTCAGGAACTCTCTGGTATGATGTGTTCTCCATCCTTTGGCATCACGTATCTTTAAAAAGAAGACTCAATGAAAGATTAATGATAAACAAAAAACCTGAAACTTATCAGGGAGTCAAAGCTATGCAATATAATAGCAGGTCAGTGTTATGATGTTAAATAGCTGGCCATTTGTAAGGTGCTTTACACTAATGCTAATATCATTGTTCTATTTTATATATTGTGCTGAGAGACATTGTCCATTACATGTAAAGCAAGACTGTTTCCTCAGTGAAAGCGCATTAGGATAGTTTTTTATGTGCTTATTCAGGTTTTTTGTTAGTGTTTATCTTTAAATTGCAGCTTATGCATGTGCGTGCACACGTAATCTCCACCATAATCCTATTTGTACGGCCACACCCTGCCGCCCGGTGCGCATTATTGCCGTTCGTTTGACAGCTGCACTCTGCCTTTCATCGTGCTGCATGTGCATGTGTTCCAGGAGCATTTGTTGTAGGAGTCCCTAGACGTCGGACGTCAGGAAGCAAGTAAGAGACTCCTATTATGTCTTCCTGAAAGAGTATCTAGCAGAATATGAGTGGTGCGGAACCACGAAGTGGAAAAGCTGTATTTCACAAGCTCTGCGGAATGCGGAGTGCAGAAAACTCTGCAAACTCTGCGAACGGAGCGAAGTTCACCGCCCATGCCTAGACATAGTGCAGACTTGTGTATTCCAGAACTTTCAGTCATGAACAATTTAAGCTGACAAATGTGAACTCAGTCGGAAAAACATTCAAGTTTTCCTGATGCACTCTTAGTTGTGGTCAATTTACTGTGAATAGTATATAACAGTACTATTGCTCATCCATACAGATACAGACTACCTTTCTGTTACGGATTACTTTGGACAAAGAGCACAAATTATTTTGGACAAAGGGCACGTATGTCTTTTAAGTTTAAGTTCAATCTCACATGTACATGTTTCCATATGCGTTAACTCCATGACTTCACTTGTATTGAAAGTGACACTTGCTAAAGTTTCAAGTCTCCCTCCCAGCAGTACCCTTCCTAAAACCCTTTCCCTCATTCGGCCATTCTGACCCTCTGTTTTTGTATTAATCAGATTCAGAGCTACCAGAAGATGGGCCTCTTGAGGTTACTGCTCCTGAGGAACATATCTAGTTTTGACACCCCAACAACTTGACCTTTTCTATACGGAACACCAACTCCACCTTGAACCATTTGACCACCCTGGTAACCAACACCTTGCATTCCACCCATATGGTTGATTTTTAAAACCCTTCTGAGCCAGCTTTGTCTGCACTAGCATACACTTTTCCTTAAACCTTTCTGTTTCATCTCCTGTTCATCACTGCAGTACTTAGCATACCTCAGGATATCATCTAAAGGTTTTGTCTGCCAGCAAATCACATTCTTTTGTATCTCAGGGCACATCCAAGAGTGAACTGTGACACAAAACTTCCCACATCTCCCCTTTGGCATGAACTGATTCCTTGGCTTCTTGGGTCGTTCTATTGATATTTAACTAATCAATGTCCCTTGCTGCGCCGCACTTAGGCATGTGGAGCTGCTGGAGCAGACGGCCACACGAGAGACCCCCTTATGTGGGAGTGGGAGTGGGAATCTGCCTTGCATCCCACAGTGCCCTGCGACCTCACCAGCGCAAGTGGGCATTAATGAGTGGTCCAACAGCACCGGGGTTATTGATATCATGTTCATTTAGCCATATGTACAAATGCAAGTTCCCAAACAGACTCAGAGGCTGACGAGGCAGTGGGGCCTTCACCGACTTGGGGTAGATGCAGCGGTGGCGGTGCTGGACAATACCAACCGCCAGAATAGAAGAACTGAAGGGAGCGGCCACACATAGGCTATGGTGAATTTTATATATGGACAAACCCCACCAAAAATTGCAGGGGCTTGCCGGATTGGAGCACTGTAGTTCTGACTGCTCGTGCCACCTCAGGGGATCGAATTGGGGTCCAGGAAGGTTAGTAGTGAATCGCTTGGTCAGTGATGGTGGAGTGGGCCCACGACTACCTTAACATCATGACAAAGGCCCTCCAGTGGCCAAACAAAGCACCGTTGATAAAAAATACTAAGGCTAGAGGCATAAGAGTACAGGCAACAACAGTAGGCCCAGAGGTCATGTCCTCGGCTAATGTGGCTCTACTGGCCACAATCACTTAATCGTGAGGTGTCTTGGACGCTCAAATTGGGGAAGTCGGCTCCGAGGTGACACAACTATGGCAGGACTTGCAGAATGCTGTGGAGAGGATCGCGGAAACATAGTCCAGGATCTCGGGAGTAGAGGATACCGTTGCGTCCCTACAGACCCTAAAAACCAACTCTTCGTGGGGCAGACATCAGTTATTTTGCACAGTGAAACGCCGATGCAGAATGCACAACATAATTGCTTTAGAGACAGAGATCCTGGAGCTAGACAGTCAGGGTCACCATCCAGAGGGCCAATGAGCACGTAGACAGTTAGGCTTGGTGCAGCAGCAATATCATCAGCCCTTAATGAGGGAGGCAAGGCTTGCCTGGCAGGCTTTTCGAAGTCGTATATACCAGTGAAGGGATAAATTGAGTCAATTACTCTATAGATTATGCAAGCGAACTTCCAAAGCTCCCCTTCTCCCCAATTAGGAGTTAAAAGGGTGTTCAACTTACTGGTCCTAATATGGTAGCAAGTGTCTTTGCATGCCGCTTTGAGGCAGTCTATGCTACGAAAGAAATACTTACAGACACACAAAAAGAGGAGTTCATGCAGGCCCTTCTGCTCTGATCCCTGTTCCCGACAGTCCGCCCAAGTTTAGACTCCAAGCTCACTGGTGGGGAACTCCCCACGGCAGCTGTGGACATGAACTGAGGCAAAGCGCCTGGTCCTAATAGCTTCCCGAGCGGATTTCTCAAATTCTACGTGCCCTAGTTTCAAACCCACCTCCTGGAAGCTGTGCAGTCTGCAGCAAAGGTGGTCGTTATGGTGTCAGATTGGTGCCATGATGAAATTGCTGTCTTTCTCAAGCCAGGGCACCCAGAAGATGACCCTGTGTCGTATTGCCTGAAATCCCTCCTCAATAAATCAGTATTTGTGAAGCACACTACTCACCTGTGAGGGTCTCAAGGCACTGGGGCAGGGGGTGGGCAGCTCCATTGGAATCACTGGAAGAGCCAGGTTTTGAGGTCCTTCCTGAATTGGTGCAGTGTCGGGCTCCATCGGAGGTGAAGTGGGAGTTTGTTCCAGGACTGGCTGCTATGTAGGAGAGGGATCTTCCGCCTGCTCTTGTCCTGTGGTAGCGTGGGACGGTGGCTGAGATGAGGTTGGCTGAGAGAAGGTTTTTCTTGGGGGCGTGGAAGGAGATTCGGTCATTGATAGTTTGAATGTTATTCTTCTTTCTACGAAAGCAAGTGAAGGTCGCAATCGTGGGATATCAAGGATAAGTCTGGCTGCAGCATTCTGGATGGTCAAGACTTTGTGGAGGTGTTTTTTTACTGATTCCGGCTAGAGGGTGTTACCGTAGTCCAGTCTGCTGGTGATGAGTGTGTGGGTGATAGGTTTCCTGGAGTCAGGGGGATCCATTTCAACCTCTTGCACAGTTCTCAGAGGGTGTTGAAGCATGCAGAGCATACAGCGTTGATCTTGCAATTCATGGTGAGTGAACATTCTAGTAAGATGCTGAAGTTGTGTGTGTGGTCTGTTGGAGTGGGTGGGTTTCTGAGGGCAGGGCCAGGTGTTGTCCCAAGTGGAGGGGGTGGAACCGAGGATGAGAACTTCTGTTTTCTCAAAGTTGAGGTTCCGGAAGCTGTTGCTCTTTCAGGTCGCAACGGTCTCCATTCCTTCTTGGAAGTTGCACCTGGTCGTATCTGGTTCATTGCTGAGAGAGAGGATAAGCTGGGTGTTGTCGGCGTATGAGACGATACTGAGCCCGTGGCTTCTGATGATAGATGCAAGGGGGGGCCATGTAGTCGTTGAAGAGCGTGAGGCTGAGGGAGGATGCATGGGGAACTCTGCATCTGATCTCTGTTGGTTCTGAGAAAAAGGGTGGGAGTCTTATTCTCTGTGATCTGCCTGGGAGGAAGGATTGTATAGCTTCTAACACTTTTCCTTGAATGTGACGTCATGGAGTCTGGTGGTTAGTGTGCAGTGGGAGATGGTGTGAAAAGTTGCTGATAGGTCTAGGAGGATGAGGGCTGCTGTGTGGCCTTGGTCAAGGAGGGTGCAAATGTCGTCAGTGGTGGAGAGGAGGGCGGTCTTGGTGCTGTGGTTGCTGTGGCATCCAGATTGGGAGGAGTCTAGGATGTCATTGGTTTCTATGGAGTGAGATAGCTGGGTGTTGATGGCCTTTTCAATGGTTTTGGCTGCGAAGGGAAGAAGTGAGATGGGCCTGAAGTTCTTAAGGTCCGTCGGGTCTGCGGAGGGATTTTTTAGGAGAGGGCTGACTTCGGCACGCTTTCAAGTTGTCAGAAAAGTGGTGGTCTCAAGGTAGCAATTGGTCATTTGGCATAGTTTGTGCTCGATTGCTGTGGCGGCCTTGTGGAAGATGCAAGGTGGGCAGGTATCAGAAGGTGCTCCGGAGTAGATGCTCTTCATTGTCTTTAAGGTGTCTTCTGTGGTGTGTTGGTTGGTGGTGTTGGGGGTGAGTGTTGAGGCGGTGCTGTGGTCTTGGCTGTCGAAGTTGTCGTAGAGCGTCTTCATCTTGTGGAGGAAGAAGGAGCTGAGTTTGTTGCAGAGGTCTTGGGAGGAATGACCGTCGGTTGTTTCGCTGTTGGGTTTTGTGAATTCCTGTAGGATTCCTTGGAGTTGTGGGTGTTGCAGAAGATTCTGTTTTGGATAAATTTTTTCTTTGTTAATTTGATGAGTTGGTGGTGTGCTATGATGGCCGTTTTGTAGGTGGAGCATGCGTCCGGGGACAGAAAAAAGGATGACACACACAGAGCGAGCAGACTAGCAGAATAGCAAGCTCTTCCACTAGACCACTAGGGATGAGGCATAGGCAGGAACCTGCGGGTGGAGGAGGGCCTCGAACACCTACCTGGAAGGACCTCGAGCGGTGCTAAGGCAGAACCACATTGGTGGAGCTGCTCAGGGGAGAGCAGTGACTCTCACTAGGAGGTATGGGGGGTCTTGCTCTAGAACCTAGAAGGCAAGATTCTCACCAAGGCCTTGGCAAGCAAACTGATCACCCATATCCCAGATTTGGTCCATCCCAACCAATCAGTATTTATGCCTCGTAGGACTACCCACCACAATATATGGCTAGCATAAAATGTGTTGGCAATTATGGAGGGACTGGTAGAGAAGGCTTTGCTTCTCCTGGCCGACATAGATAAGCCATTTGACTCCATTCAATTAGGGGGTTTATAAAGCGTGCTACTCACCCGTGAGGGTCTGAAGGCGCTGGGGGGAGCAGCCCCAGGTTAGTCACAGAGCCAAGTCTTGAGTTGCTTCATGAAGGTGTTCAGAGTGGGGGAGCGTCTGATGCAGACTGGGAGCTCATTCCAGGTCTTTGCTGCGATTTAGGAGAAGGCTCTACTGCCTGCTCTGGTTCTGCGGATGCCCGGGGTCTCTGCCAGGGCACTGTCGGTGGAGCGAAGGTTCCCCTTGGGCACGTGGAAGGAGATTCTTTTGTTGAGGTATCTGGGTCCGATGTTGTGGAGGGATTTGTAAGTGTGGGTGAGTAGCTTGAAGGTTACCCTCTTCTCGATGGGGAGCAAGTGGAGGTCTTGTAGGTATGGGGTCATGTGCTTGTGTCGTGGGGTTCCGAGGATATCTGGCCGCGGTGTTCTGGATGGTTTGGAGCTTGTGTAGCAGGGTTTTGTTAAATCCGGCATAGAGGGTGTTGTCGTAGTCCAGTCTGCTTGTTACTAGTGTGTGGGTGATGGTCTTTCTGCATTCGTGGGGGATCCACTTGAAGGTCTTCGGAGGATGCAGAGGGAGTTGAAGCAGGTCGAGGCAACAGCGTTGATCTGGTGGGTCATGATGAGGGAGGAGTCTAGGATTATGCGAGGTTCCGGGCGTGGTCTGGTGGTGTGGGTGGGGTTCTGAGAGCAGGGGGCCTCCAGGTGCTGTTCCATGCCGTGGGGGAAGGTCCAAGGAGGAGGACCTCGGTCTTCTCCGAGTTCAGCTTTAGGCAGCTGTTGCTCATCCAGGCTGCGATGTCTTTCAATCCTTCTTGGAAGCTGAGTCTGGTATCTTCGTGGTTCTTGGTGAGAGAGAGGATGAGATGAGTGTTGTTTGCGTAAGATACAATGCTAAGCCAATGCTGTCTGATGATGGCGGCGAGAAGGGCCATGTAGATGTTGAAAAGCATGGGGCTGAGCAAGGATCCTTGGGGTACTCCACAGTTGATCTCTGTAGGTTCGGAGAGGATAGGAGGGAGTCTGATCCTTTGGGTTCTGCCGGAGAGAAAGGAGCGGATCCAGTGGAGGGCGGTTCCTCATATTCTGGTGTCGTAGAGTCTGGCTGTGAGGGTGCGATGTGAGATGGTGTTGAAGGCTACAGAGAGGTCTAATAGAAAAAGGACCATGGTGTGGCCCTGGTCGAGAAGCAAGTGGATGTCATCGGTGGCGGCGAGGAGGGCGGTCTCGGTGCTATGGTTGCTGCGAAATCCAGACTGGGAGGAGTCGAGGACGGCGTTCTCTTCAGTGAAGGTGGTCAGCTGGGCATTGATGAATCCCTCTGTGACTTTGGCTGCGAAGGGGAGGAGAGAGATGGGCCAGTAGTTTTTCAAATCTGTTGGGTCAGCTGAGGGTTTCTTGAGGAGGGGCTTGACTTCTGCCAGCTTCCAGTCATCGGGGAAGATGCCAGATTCCAGGGAAATGTTGATGCTCCGGCTTAGCTCGGGAGCTATGGCAGCAGTGGCTCTGTGGTAGATATGGGGTGGGCAGGGGTCCATGAGAGCTCCTGAGTGGGTGTTCTTCATGGTCTTCATGGTGTCTTCAGTGGTTGCAGGTTTCCAGGTGGTAATGATCGGCCGGTTGTCTGTGGTGGTGAGGATCGGGGTGGGGGTGTCAGGAGTTTGTTCACTGAAGTTGTCATAGAGGGCCTTAATTTTCCTGTGGAAGTAGGAGCTGAGTTTGTTGCAGAGGTCCTGGGATGGAGGGACGTCTGTGGCTTCACTGGGGGTTTGGTGAACTGCTGTAGGACTTTGAAGAGTTCTTTCGCGTTTCTGGCGTTGGGGTGGATTTTGTTCTTGATGAATGTCTTCTTGGTGGTTCTTATGCGCTGGTGGTATTCATTCATGGCGTTCCTATAGTTGTTCTGGTCTTCAGTGGTTTTCTTGTTCCGCCAGAGTTTCTCGAGGTGTCTGCAGGAGTGCCTGACTTCTTGGAGGTTAGTGGTGAACCAGGCTGCCTTTACGGGGCGTTGATTGATGGGGTGGCGGGGGGGTTGCGAGCTTGTCAGCACAGCTGGAAATCCAGCGGAGTAGTTCTTTTGCTGCAGAGTTGGCATTGGCCGTGCCGGAGGGGGGATTGTGGAGGAGGGTAGCATTGAGGAGTTCCTCTATGATCTTGCTCCAGTTCCTTCGGGGCAGGCGCAGGCGGGTTTTGGTGCAGTGGTGGTGGTGGTGTTGATGTGAAGTGTACGCAGTGGTGGTCTGTCCAGAGGGGCTGCGTGGTATGGCTGGGATGGATGTTAGTCCCTCCTGTGAAGATGGGGTAGAGTGTATGTCCAGCTTTGTGGGTGGGTGGGCTCCCAAACTCCATGCACCAGAAGGCAGAAAGCTCTGCTCTGCCTCACTCGGATACTTAGAGAAGCTGAATACACCATCCAGTCTCATCGTCACCTTGTTGGAGATGTAGGCGGTGTCTTGAACTTCATCATCATCCTGTCGCCAGAAATGTGATGTTTTTCCAAGGATGACACAGCCAGCAAGTGGGAAAGGTAAGAAGAGCTTTATTAAATACAACTCACCCAACAGCGATCTTTGACAAACAGTTTCTCCTGACAATTCGTCCATTCCATCCCTGACCTCAACACATTTGCCAACCCAAGATTCTAGTACAGTAGTGGCTGCTGCTGGACCCAAATGGTGGGGCGGGGGCAAAAAAAGAAAGAAAAAGAAAACCCTTACTTGGAACAGCAGCCGCCTCTCTTTTGTTCTCCGTCCCTCTGACATTGTCCTGCAGTCGCGGACTGCAGCAGGAAGCACCTGCCTTCCCAAGCACTGTGGATCGGCGCTCAGACAGGACTGGGAGGGTTTGCATGTTTCTCACCAGACTGTGTAATGCAGCCTGGTGGGGAAGATGCAAAGGGCTCATGACTGCTTGGCCGACCCAAGCGGGCGGGCCAAGCAGTTGTGTGCACTTCATAAACGAAAACCACTCCTATCTCTACTCTGCCAGCCCGCCCCGCCCAAAAGCCACTGAAGTATATAGGAATAATAAAATGATAATAACAATAGTTATTATCATTTGATTTTTCCTTTTGTTCAGTGGGGTGAAGCTCCTCCGCCATGGCAGAGAAGCAGCCACTGTTCTAGTATGTACTATGTCACAGTGGTCCTCTTCTACCAGGACTAGAAATGGATGTACTTTGCTTGACTGATACTCTACAGCCTGCCATATTTATACACCTCTCAGAGGAGCTGCCACCACAGCTGCTCTGCTGAAGGCACTGCAGCTTGGGCTGCTGGTGCCATGTTCAGTGCAACTACATAATTTTAAAAAATTGCTTTTCAAAAACAATCTCCTAAATTTCCCTGACGTACTGGGGGCTGTCTCTCAGAGTCTGGGAGTAATTAATTTGTTTTTATGTTTAGGGCTTCAGTCTTTACCTGACAATCCAAAAAAGGAAGAAAAAAAGTACTTCGGAGCGTCCAGCCTAAATACACAGCTGGTCTGAGGTACTTTGACCTACAGCCCAATGTTAGCAGGGCCATCACTAGAAGGTTCCCTTCGAAGGAACCCGTTGAGGTTCCACAGGCAGAAACATAACAATTCTCTTGACTCTAAATAAAGCGGGCAAACCAGAAGTTTGGAGGACTAGGCACTCTGCCAAGTTTGTAGCGAATTATCCTGTCTGACAAATTCTAAAAAAGCGCATCAGGGTTTAGCATCTGAATCAAGGATTTTTTAAAGAACTACAAAAGCTCAATCAATGACTTCTGCTTCAGCATTTATTTATTTATTTATTGATTTATTTATTTATATAGCACCAAAATCGACCCCCGAAGGGGTATCTCTGCCCTTGGACAGGCGGCGTATTGTGGACTGTCTGCTGAAAATCAGAAACAAAAGAGAGTAGTCTTGAGCTATTTCCTGAAATGAAAATTGTCCGAACATTGTCTCAAGTACAGTGGAAGCTTTTTCCAGTAACGGGGGCTCAGATAAGACAGGGACCTCCCACCCAATCTGGCCTTCCTAATTCTGGGAACCTCAAGTAAGGAGTTGGATCCCGAGCGGAGAGACCTCTGGGGCGAATCAGGGATGAGTTTATCAGCGAGATAGGTGGGACCGAGTTTAGACAGGCCCTTACGTATGATACAGGAGACCTTAAGTTTCACTCGCTCCCTTATAGGGATCCAGTGGAGCTGATAGAGTAGGGGACGAGAGGCAGTCCTGGAAAGGGCATTGAGGACCAGGCGGGCCGCAGTGTTCTGGACGACCTGCAGTCTGTTGAGAGCGGAGACCAACAGACTATTGAAATAGTCCAGACGGCTTATAATAAGTGCCTGTGTTAGTGTCTTCCGGGTTGAATCAGGGAGCAGTGGGAAGATTCGGCGCAACAAGCCCAGCGTGTGGAAACAGGAGCCGGCTGCCTGAGCAGCGTGCTCCTTCAAAGTAAGGGCCTGTTCGAGACGAACACCTAGATTTTTAACACACTTTTGGAACAGGGGGGATACCCAGATCAGTTGGCCACCATTTAGGAGTCCATAATAAGGGGGCCTCTCCGGAAAGCATGATCTCCGTCTTCCCCACATGGCACTGGAGGAAGTTGCTTTTCATCCCTTGTGAGATAATTCTCATGCCTGAGGAAAAGGCAGCCTGAACTGATGGAGTGAGTTTTTCGAACGGAAAGAGCAGCCGTGTGTCGTCAGCGTAGGAGATGGGAATAAACTCGCACATCCTTAACAGATTGGCCAAGGGAGCCACATAGATAATAAACAAAGTTGGGCTCAAACAAGAGCCCTGAGGTACTCCCTTGTTCAGTTCTGTAGGCGCTGAGCGATACGGGCCAAGATTGACGGTCTGCGAACGAGAGGATAAAAAGCTCGTCAACCACTGAAGAGCAGAGTCTCTAAGTCCAATCTCCTTCAGTCTCCTGAGCAGTATCTGATGTGAAACAGTGTCGAACGCAGTGGATAAGTCTAACAGCACCAGAATCATGGAGTGGCCCCTATCTAGGGTCATCCTGATGTTATCAGTGACCGCTAGTAGGGCTGATTCTGTGCTCTATTTAGGCCGGAAGCCTGACTGGGAAGGATCTAAACTACCAGTTAGCTCGACATAGTTGGAGAGATGTTTGTTTATATTCAGGGCTTTAAGTGGGAAATAAAAACTGGGGGTGTTCGAAAAGGGGTGGGGCAAACCTCAAAGGGGTGTGGCCATCTAAGTAGGGACTGGTCTAAATCCCACCCCCCGCGTCGTGTGTAGCAGCCCGGGTTGAGACAGTTTCCCTGGCACACACACAGCCGCCCCCAAGTACTTCACAGTTCTTTAAAAGACCATGTGCATGTTAAGGATTCTTTGTCGTTGTTTCACCCCTTCTTACATCAATTGCACAGGTCAGCAACAGGATATACATTTAGAGGTCGGAAGGGGCAAAGACTGCTAATGGGAAAAAAAAGAGCAGTGTAAAACCAAATGAGCTTCTGTGCCAGAAATCAAAGACTACACATTCAATCCCTAAAAATAATTATGCACCACTGAGCGCCAATACATATTTGTTGCAAAGTACCTACACCCATGAAAGGGACTGCCAGTAAATGGGTGGAGCCTCACACAATCAAGGGGTCAGCCTGTGGTTCAAGAATCAATCCGAGGTCATCTCTCCCGCTTTGAAGCACCATCAAAAGATGGTTGTTACGGGAGGGACAGAGAGACTACGTCAGGTAGGAGGGTCGAGAGGGAATTCCAAGTTTAGTAATTTTTTGGGGCCATGAAACCTGCAAGTGAAAGAGTGAAAACGGAGAAAATGAAATAATCACTCTCCCGAGTCATAATTAGCCCCCAAAAATGTAATCGCTTAAAATAAAAATACACAAACGATCACTAACAGTTGTTGAAAAGTCCCTGATTAGATACACGTTGCTGCTGCAATGAGGTTACAGCCTCACCCACTATGGTATTTAGGCTAGGGTTCAGGATTCATACACAGGTCACAGATCATTTTTCTCCCACTCGGCAGCAACTTTAAAAGATGTTGCTGTGCCAAAGAAAAGAATGTGAGTCTTTCCTAGCTTTAGGTGAAAATTAATGAAGTATAGTTCCTCCTATTAGTTGTCAATCAATTTAAGGAGTAACTCTAAGCATATTTGTTCCTAAGTGGTTAACCTTGAAGTGCTCAGGCCTGCCGATCCGCAAGCACCTTGATACTTATGTATGTGTGTAACAATAGTCGCGGAAAAAATGAAAAAGAAAACGGACTACCTCTGCATGGCCCGAAAATAGAGCCTGATAGAGACCCGTTTCGAGGGCCCCTAAAAATAACTGCCGGTTCTCAGACCCGGACAGACCCGGACAGACCCGGCCCACTTAAAGCCCTGTTTATATGCTTCTCCAGTAACTTGCTCAGGAAAGGGAGAAGAGAGATGGGGCGGAGATTAGCATGACCTAACTACCTTCGCAATAAAAACCATGTTAATGTTGAATAACTGACTTTATTGAGTTAATTGAATAAAGAGCTATGAAAATAATCCAGCAGTGAGCCCAGCCATGGCATCGAGTACTGTGGCTGTAAGAGTGTAGATTATTAATACTTCAATGGAAAGAGAGTTATGTCTACAAATAAATAATCAAGGCTTAGGTTTGTTTCTCTCTTTTACATTTACTGAAGCAATAGGAAACCTGTCCCTATCCTTGTTACAGTCTATGGGCCCCTCCCTACTGACTGAAGTGTAATACGATAACATCATTAGGAAAGATTAGATATTCTTAGAAATTTACTAGCAGAATTTCAAGCTTGCATTTAAAAGCAGATCAACACTACAGACTATAAGCTAATATTGTGGTAATTTTAACATCAATAAGACTAGACTCTATTTTAAAATCCGTCCATGTATTTAAAAAAACTGGCAATTCCTCAAGTAGTGGATAGCTGCAATTTCTAACTCTTGTGGCAAGGGCAGTCCACCTCCTTCTGCTGTTAAACAATGTAAAAACGTGTGTGCATATCTCGCAGGTTCTCCTTCTTGAGGAAGGCCACCATTAAGACATCCTAACACATGAGATAAACTAAAAAAAACAGCATAAAAAAGACTACTGCAGACTAGCACTTATTTTTCTGTGTGCAACCACAGGGCCATGCGCAGGTCTATATGTTTTAATCCCGTACTAAGGCTTTCAGTGTAGTCTGAGATGATACACCGAGCACATCCATTCCACTGGCCCATGGAAGAGCCAGTTTTGATTATATTTCTAGCAACTTTTAGAAGCGAACTGGAACTTACAGTTTAACATTTTCCAATGTATCTGCAAGATGACAAGTACTAAAAGTGGATGAGCATCCTTCACCTCTCATGGGGAGACTTGAGAAATGCTTCTCGTGCCGAATGCCAAATCCATCTCTGGTGCTATACGTTCACCTCCCAATTCCGTCTTCACATGTTATCGCCCTGGTATGTATCCAGCCTAATTAGACAAATGTCCTACTGGCATAATCACCCCGAAATACCATATTATTGTATGTGGGGAAGGGCTTACATTTCAGCCATTACTGTATTTTAGTAGTATCATTAAGCTCAAAACTTTCTACCCCCAGGAACCTCAATTTGAGGCATTTGTTACACATATAAACCACAACTCTTAACCCATAGGTGAAGGGGCATTGAACAGCAAATTATTTCGATGGATAATCACGAAAAACAAGATCAGCTGCAGTAGCAGAATGAGAGAAACTAAGATTAAAAGAAACAAAGAAAAATGTGCCGATATTTCAAATTTACATTTGTACACGTATAAAAGGACAATATTAGTATTATTAGTATAAGCATCTGAAAATATCTCAACTTTTGCATTGTGCCCGATCATATTCTAGTATCTGGGCACATGTCCACAACCTATCCCTATAACAAAACAAAAAAAAGCTGAAAAAGCCTTGTGGTTTGAAAACCTGTTCTCCAAACATGCTCTTCTGAACTTGAACCACCTGAGGCACCGCTCTTTGTGTGGCAACATTAAGCCAGGTTCCTAATTAACTTTGCAAGTTTCCAATCAGTGGCAAATGCATTATTTGTGAATTCAATTAGCCTTTTATTGCCAGCTCTATAAAGTGTCTCGCAGGGTTCCGGAACTCGGCGAATGCGGCGGGGGCAGCAGACCTAATGCAGCCCGAGGAACAACAACAAAGGCTAAGCGTTTACGAGCCGGGTAAAATGGGACACTGGTCGAGCAATTAAAGTTCATGCTGACAAAAAAAGAAAACCTCTCGAAAACTGTGCTCATCAATGAGAAGAAAGGAAGCTCGAGACATGACGGGAGCCGCGAGCATACATAAATGGGAAAAGCACGTGTTCCATCATGACTGGGTGTGAGTGTTTGATTGGTTCAGATGCTCCGTCCATCACCACCCCCTTTTGTACCGCTTCCATCATGACCACGAGCACGCTTCTTGGCTATCATCTGAAATCTATTATGGCGATGTGCTGTACTGTAAGGGATGGGAAAAGGTCAAGCACATTCTGCTCATAAATCTACACCATTTTTTTCTTTTTAATCACCATCAAACGCATCGGATTAAGAAGCCATCAGTGATTAGATCATAAATCTGAGCGGCCTTGCAGATGACGAAGGAAACGCTCATCTGTAAAGCGATCATCTCACTGCTACTTCCATCATTTACACATGTGTACAGGTGCAGTAAAACTATTTAATTTCGGATCACATGCTGGACTCGTCAGTGTCAGAGGATCAGGGGGAGAGATGTTCTCAAGGCGAGTGAGGGCAGACACATTGCCACAAATAGACACCAAAAACAATGGACAGGGAGTTGGAAAACTAGGGATAGATTCATCAATCAGTCATGCATATTCGATTTTTCACGTGTAATTTGCAAAAATGCACAGAATGCATAGATTTACCAGTGGCAGTGGGGATGTGAAGAATGCAACACCGTTAATTATGTACTGAAGCAAATCAGCACTGTGTTAAAGATTTCTGCTCAACAACTCTAGAAGCCAAAGACACTTGGAGCAAAATTATATCTTCCACACCCAGCAAGCCAAACCATAAACTGTGACGTAAACACAAGAGCAAGATCACTACTGTGATAACAATGAAACCTATCAGTGCTATAACCACAAAAGACCTATCGCGCAAGAAATCATTGTCCACACCTTCTTTTAGGAGCAAGAAAGGCCACTTTATTTTAGGACAGGTGCATCATAAAATTCATGAACACATTCATTATTTATTTATTTACATAAATCAACTCTACAGTGAGCCTACTAAACCTAAATCCCAAAACCCCGAACAAACTCCTGCCTACTACCCCTAGCCTACCCAACGCTACCCTTCAGGATGGCCAACCCGCTCCAGGCTGCCCACCCCCACTACCAAAAACCCGCCTCCAAAAGAACAAAGGCACCCATCCTAACAGTGGCAAGCCTAAAGAAACGAAACAGCGCCTAGAGCACCGCAAAATAAAAGGAAAAAACCCTTAAATAAATAAAAAAGAGGGAGGGTGGGTGGGGCAAAACAAACCTCCCTTCACGCCTCCCGCCACGCAGTTCCTAACCGCCAGCCTGACTCCCCTTTTAACCCTTCCGCTAATCAACCCCACCTGGTTCATGATCCTCGCGCGAACCTACCCAGGAAGAGACCGGCTCGCGCCTGGCTCTCCCTGGGTCCCCCCTTGACATCACCTTGAAAGAATGAAAGGAAGGTATGTTGCTTATAAAGAAGACGCTTTTGCGAAAATACCAGAGCGGATTTCTAGAAAGATAGAAATTATAAACAAACATAAAGCTGGGATAAAGTACGTAATATTGCACCCCAAATGCAATGCTCATGCCCTCACCTTTAATGTAACAAACGCAATTACAAACGTCATAAATGATCTCACAGATCAGATTACACATAACATTCCCCAAAACACTATCAATGAAATAACTATGAATATATTATTATTTTTTAGTTAGGTGTGTGTTGTTATTTTGCTTTCAGGTGTTTTTACTTGTTAGTACAGAAAATATTGGAAATTCATAAGCATTGCATTTGTTAACCAAACTTCGGTATGCATGCTTGTTTAGGAAGTTCTCCATTGTGGAGGTAGATAATAACCTGCGAATTGCATTGGTTTTCCCATTTTAATTTTATACCATATCTGCACTTTAACTGTGTTTTTAGTCAATTTCAGTTTAAAAAACATTTACTGAGGTGCTCTAATAAATCCCAACCATAACTTCAATTGTAGTGAGTGTTTTCAGTGAATTTCTGGGGGGCTATTCTGCACCACAGAGCAGGGATTAGCCAAAGAGCCCAACCTTTGGCTAGGCCTTGCGCCTAACCTACTACGATTGGCCAACTTCCACAGTGCATGGCATTCAGCCATGTGCAGCATGCTTTGGCCTCAGGGCCTAACCAAAGGCATACAGCCAATATAAAGTTAGGAAATAAGAGTAAAGAAAGAAATAGCATTCTTTTTTACAACAGCGGGTTCTAAAAAAAATGCAACACTTTACTCTCAAAGTACCTTGGGTGCATCACGCAATACAAACAAAAGGGTCGCAGGGAAGGTGATGCGTCGGTTCCTTGCTTCGGGGCAGGTGATGCGTTGGTTCCTTACTGCAGCGCAGGAGAGGTGATGCGTCGGTTCCCTACCGGAGAGGAGGTGATGTGTCGGTTTCTTACTGTGATCCGGTGCGATACGACAAGATGGTGCCGCGATGCGACGATCCAGTGTGATGCGAGAAAATGGCGTCTCGATGCGATGCAACAACCATGGATGTGATGCGTGCACGCCCGACGGCCATGCGGCGAAGTCGGTAACTTTTGAACCATGACAGGCCCCGCGACATGCTTCTCAGGTGGTGCGAAGGCACCCTCTGCGGCAGCGGCATGCTTCTCCGGTGATGCGACACGCTTCGTCGATGATGCACCGGTGAACAGCTGCAGCAGTGACATGCTTCTTCGGTGTTGCAACGACAACTGCTGCGGCGGCGACACGCTTCTCCTCAATGCATCGTGCTTCCAGCTCCCAGCGACTCGCAGTTTCTTCAGAGGGCCCAAACAACAGTAGGCACATCTCTGCAGGCAGAAATCCACAGCAAGGGAATTCAGGAGAGCTGGTGGTGAAGTCTTGCATCCCTGAGACTTCAGGCAGTAGGCAAGCTCAGTTCAAGCCCTTGGAGATTCTTCTTTCTTCAAGATTGCAAAAGTACACACAACCTTCCTTTTCTCCTTTCTTTGGCAATAAAGTAACCACTGCAGGCCAACCCCAACAGCACATCACAGTCTCCTCCTTCAGCTTCCTTGGTTTTTCTCATTGTCAAAGGGTTGTCTTGATTCCCAGAAGTGATCTAAAGTTCTGGGTTCTGGGTCCCCTCTTTTATACACCAGAATCATTTGTCTCTGAAGGCAGAGAGTGTATGTACCTAGTTCAAACCATTTATGTGCAGTTCTGGGGCACTTTGTGTACAGGACTCCTTTCCTTCGACAGTGTGAGCCAGGGTCACAAGACACAACACAGGAGGTGGAGCCAGCATTGTGGAAGGCAGGTACAGCCATATTCAGGCCCAGGTGCAACTCCTCCCACCTCTCTACATGCAGATAGGTCTATTCAGCCCTGTGCTGACTCACCATGTCTCCTGGAGCCCCTCAGCCCCTCTCACTCAAAAACCAGACAAGGAGTACACAACCTAGCAGAGGCAGGCTTGGATAGTTAGGCAAGAAAATACCTACTTTCTAAAAGTGGTATTTTCAAACACAGAATATTAAAACCAACTTTACTAAAATATGTATTTTATCATTCTGAGTTCAGGCATACTAAACCCAAATTTCTACTTGGTTCCCTGAGTCAGTTAGGATTATAAGATGTTATAATCAAACTGCCCATTCCGGCCTATGTGAACAAGTAGCCTTGCAATACTGAAAAACGAAATTGGCTGTAATTCACTATTAGGACATGCTACACATATCAGGATATGTCCTACCTTTTACGTACAATGCACCCTGCACTTGGGCCTATCTTAGGGGTGACTAATATGTAGAAAAGAGAAAGTTTAGGGACTGGCAAGTGGGTGCATTTGCCAAGTCGACATGGCAGCCCCGGGCTGCACACAGGCTCTGCAATGGCAGGCCTGAGACACACTTTACAAGCTGCTCCGGTGGATGGCACAATCAGTGCTGCAAGCCCACCAGCAGCATTTACAAGCCCTGGGCACACGCAGTGCACTGTACTAGGGTCTCACAAGTAAACCAAACAAGCCAATCTTGGAGTCACTAATCCATACATCAATTTAATATAGAGAGCATATGTACTTTAGCACTTATCAGCAGTGGTAAAGTGCCCAGAGTCATAAAACAGCCAACAACAGGTCAGAAAAAATACAGGAGGAAGGCAAAAAGTGCAGGGATGACGCTGCAAAAAGGGCCAAGTACAACACAACCCCCTTCCAGCCAAAACACGGGATAGACCAATCACTACCTTGATGGGATTCCCTGCTTTGGGTGATAGAACATGGACCCTGGCCAGCAACAACAGGGGCATATTCAAGTTCTACGCCAATCTGAACCTTTTTGGATCCCTCTGTCCATACTCTCAGGGCCCACCAAGCTAACCCATGGGGAGCCATTCTCCTCACCGGTGGACACCATCTGTGCAGTACCTAACCTTAACTTGCTCACAGGTGTATCCCAACAGACAGACAGCAAGCCACAGGGGCCACTGACAGTGGTCAGTGATGAGACCCAGGCCTTATGCCTCTCAGGGCTCTCAAACCTCGGTGGTGTCAGAGAGCGGGGGCAGTAGCCCCAGGTGCTTGGCACCCTTTGGCCACTCTTCCTCCTGTCAGGTCAGGTATGACATCCTCACACTGACCCACCAGCCCCGAGCCCGTACCCGGTGGCTGGACAGGAAACTGGGGTGGGCTCTCCCACACCCAGTCCTCCTAGTTGAGGCTCTGTACCCTCCCACCTGGAGTGGTACCCCCTCAGAATTGTCAGGGCACCTGTGGCAGGTGTCCTGCACAATTCAACCACCAGTTCAGGAGTTATAGCCTGCAACTGGGACCCCAGCCAGAAGTCGAGTTCTATTTTGCAACAACTAACCAGAGTCATAGTATAAAAAATATTTCCAGGAGGACACCAGAAAACAGAAAAACAGTATGTGGTTGCGTTTGGTCTGCACTCACTAGTAGTGTACACCCATCACTGTATACGAGTCACAAATGCAAGTCCAAATCCACACAGCTGACCACCAATGTTAGAACTGGGGGTCTCTGGTTGGCAGAGGTAGGTTCCTTTGACCAAATAGGGACCCTTGCTTCTAGTCAGGGTAAGACGGTACACTTCTAAAATAACCCCTGCTCACCCCCTTGGTAGCTTGGCATGAGCAGACAGGCTCTTCTCAGAGGCAGTGTGTAAAGCACTTGTGAACACATACAGTAATACAGTGAAAACACTACAAATGTACACCACACCAGTTTAGAAAAATAAGTAATCTTTACTAGACTTAACATTAGAACAAATGGCAAAAATCCACACTACTGTAACCAAAAATAGTCTCTACAATGGTAGAAATATCTTAGTACAATGTAGATGGTAAGTGCGACACTTTACTCTCAAAGTACCTTGGATGCATCGCGCAATACAAACAAAAGGGTCGCAGGGAAGGTGATGTGTTGGTTCTTTGCTTCGGGGGAGGTGATATGTCAGTTCCTTACTTCAGCGCAGGGGAGGTGATGCATTGGTTTCTTACTGGAGAGGAGGTGATGCTTTGGTTTCTTACTGTGATCCGGTGCGATGCAACAAGATGGTGCCTCAATGCGAAGAGATGATCCGGTGCGTGGCGAGAAAATGGAGTCTCGATGCAACATCGTTGGGTGTGATGCGTGCACACCCGATGGCCGTGCGGCGAACTCAGTAACTTCTGAGCCGCGACATGCCCTGCGACACGCTTCTCCGGTGATGCGAAGGCCATCACTGCGGCGGCGACACGCTTCTCCGGTGATGCAACACGCTTCGTCGATGATGCGAAGGCAAACAGCTGCAGCGACGACACGCTTCTTTGGCGATGCGACAGCAACTGCTGTGGCGGCAACCCACTTCTCCTCGTTGCATCACGCTTCCAGCTCCCAGCAGTTCGCAGTCTCTTCAGAGGGCCCAAACAACAGTAGGCACCTCTCTGCAGGCAGAATTCCACAGCAAGGGAATTTAGTCTCCTCCTTCAGGCTTCTTGGTTCTTCTCCTTGGCAAAGGGTTGTCTAGATTCCCAGAAGTGATCTAAAGTTCTGGGGTCTGGGTCCCCTCTTATATACACCAACATCCTTTGTCTCTGAAGGCAGAGAGTGTCTGTACCTGGTCCAAACCAGTTCTGTGCAGTCCTGGAGCGCTTTGGTTGCAGGACTCCTTCTTTCCTTTGACATCGCTTTGTTCGCCCTAAGTTGGCAGGGTATGCCCAGACGTGGGTCCCTTGCTCACTCTGCCACTGGATTTAAGATAGCCTGGCTGATGAGGGTTATGAACCAGAAACCGGTCCCAGGATGCTTGTTTCGGGTCCAGGGAAGACATGGCTTGGCAGTTCGGGCTGGACTGTTCCCATGAGAAACAGGGTCAGACTGATTTGCATATGCCCATGTCTGACCTGGAGTTGTGGAGTGAGCTAAAGAATGATGATGAATTAAACCCAGATCAGTTGCCTGGGGGCTAGTGTTTGATTTGCTCAAATGCCCCATCCATTATCCCCTTTGGTATCGCTTTGCAAGCCCACCAGCAGCATTTGATTTACAAACCCTGACATGCAGTGGACTGTACTAGGGTCTGACAAGTAAACCAAACAAGCCAATCATGGAGTCACTAATCCATATATCAACTTAACATAGAGAGCATATGCACTTTAGCACTAATCAGCAGTGTTAAAGTGCCCAGAGTCATAAAACAGCCAACAACAGGCCACTGAATTCAAGATAGCCTGGCTGATGAGGGTTATGAACCCGAAACAGGTCCCAGGATGCTTCTTTCCGGTCCAAGGAAGACATGGCTTGGCAGTTCGGGCTGGACTGTTCCCATGACGCACAGGGTCAGACTGATTTGCATATGGCCATGTCTGAACTGGGATGGTAGAGTGAGCTAAAGAATGATGATGGATTAAACCCAGATCAGTTGACTGGGGGTGAGTGTTTGATTTGCTCAAACGCCCCGTCCATCATCCCCTTTGGTATCGCTTTGTTTGCCCTAAGTTGGCAGGGTATGCCCAGACGTGGGTCCCTTGCTCACTCTGCCACTGGATTCAATATAGCCTGGCTGATGAGGGTTATGAACCCGAAACCGGTCCCAGGATGCTTGTTTCCGGTCCAAGGAAAACATGGCTTGGCAGTTCGGGCTGGACTGTTCCCATGAGGCACACGGTCAGACTGATTTGCATATGGCCATGTCTGAACTGGGGTGGTGGAGTAAGCTAAAGAATGATGATGGATTAAACCCAGATCATTTGCCTGGGGGTTAGTGTTTGATTTGCTCAAACGCTCCGTCCATCATCCCCTTTGGTATCGCTTTGCAAACCCACCAGCAGCATTTGATTTACAAGCCCTGAAACGCAATGGACTGTACTAAGGTCTGACAAGTAAACCAAACAGGCCAATCATGGAGTCACTAATCCATACATCAATTTAACATAGAGAGCATATGCACTTTATCACTAATCAACAGTGGTAAAGTGCCCAGAGTCATAAAACAGCCTACAACAGGCCAGAAAAAATACAGGAGTAAGGCAAAAAGTTCAGAGATGACCCTGCAAAAAGGGCCAAGTCCAACAGTGACTATGAGTAGCTTCTGTGAATGGACTCCTGTAACCAACTGGTGGGTGTAGGATGTTAGTTCCCTTTTTGGTGTTAAAAGGACAAAGGGTTTGATTTATAATTGGTTAACTCTCCACCAGGGTGATGGTGTAAGGTACTAAGTTGCCCTGATGGAGGTGCCGACAGCCAAGTTTAGAAATGTCCACTAGGCCAGCAGACATTTCGAGCATTGACAGAAACCTCTGTCAGTGCATTGTAAACATGCCGTACAGCTCTATCAACATGATGGAGCTGTACAGCAAACTTATAAAGTTTTTTTTATTTTAAAAAACAAAATCCCAAAGTGGGATTTTCCTTTTGAAAATAAAAAACAAACAATGACCACCTTGCTTTGAGAGTCTCTGCCGTCATCACGCCTGCTTTTAAATCTGGCAGCCTGACCATAAACTTGGAAGAATGGTAATTCCATCGCAACAGTGACAGAGTACCTTCTCCACCACCATATAAATCAGTCCAAGAGTTCATCCAAGTTCTGGGCAAGTTTCATGAACCCATTTATTTGCAGGTGTGCCTGCCACAGAGCCCGCTCACTTAGCACAGACGGCTAGAATGACAGCGGTTTCATAAAGCCCATAGGGGATATTGGTGTATGAGTATCCTTTTAGAATGCGCATAACCCAGTAAACAACAAAATATAGCCATGTCCTTAAAAGGAGTAGAAACCTCTTTCTCAGTGATAGATTAGGTTTACTTTATATTTGAGGCTGGTGAAGCTTGTATGAGAGTGGAAAGAGACAGAGGTAAGCAACTCTTTGATCCTTTGAGAGGGGAAAGGGCTTTGATGGCTTCTCTTGAGATCTTTCATAAGAAAGTTGATGGTATCAAGCTGAATGTGATGGTGGAAAGCAAGCAGGAAGTTCTCACAACAAATGTGAGTGAAGTGAAAATAGCTCTATCAGTGTTGCAGAGGAGAGTGGAAAAGGGAGCAGCCCTCTATTTCCAAGGGGACAAGCCTCCTCTCAGCATAAAAGTACAAATCTCCTCTTGGTCGCCCATTATAAATTAAATAAATAAATATATAATTTCATGTTCACCATACTCATATACCACAAAGAATTCCACTTTTAAAAGATCTACATAAACATATTATTTCATATGTATTTCAAACACACAAATTATATAGTACACTCAATAAACATCCATAATAATCAGTGATATTCACAATGTTGCCCAACCCATTACTTATATCACTGCTCACAATTATTCATTAAAAGACTTCTAAAATTCCAAGATTGGCAACGCAGCGTTTCAGTGGTTTCTTGGCTCACTCCACCTTCATCAAGACATGCACTTTGATAAGTCTTTTTAATAATATTACAAACTGTAAACAATCTATATATTTTACATTGTGGTATACAAAAGGTAGAAACCAAACAATTCTACAAAGTGTTGAACACACTTTCCTATCTAAACCCTTTAACCATAAATCACAGTACATGTAAAGTACAGAGACACAACACGCGTCAGAGACCTCCCTGCAACTGCCCAGCTAACCTGCTGCAACTGGACTTGCAATTGGATCTGCCTGAGCTCTGCTGGCCTTTGCTGGAGTGAGCCACTGATCCCCAAGAGGTGCCTCGCCAGGTCCTGAACCCTTGTCTGACATCAAAGTGTACTCTTTCTAAAGGAAAGTTAAAAATCCTGACGTTTGGGCTCTTTGCAACTGCGAATGGGCCCATTTGAGCCAAGACCCTGCCACTCGCGACAACAACCAATGCAAAGCTCAGTTGAGACCTTCTCTCGGTATCAACAGCAACCTGCAGCGATGACCAACAATGCAACACCTGCCCTTCACACTCAGCAGCGACAGCCCGCGACAACCACCCATGCAAGGCTATCATCTGCAATGCTTGACTGGCTCTTCGCGCAACTACGATGACGTCCATAACACCCGACCCGCTCTTCAAGCTACAGTGATGACCATCCACAATGCTCAGCCTCTTCCTCGTGGACTCCTCCAATGTGAACGGAACTCTTCACGTCAGACTTTGAAAATAACTTTTTAGAGGGACTAACTTGGTCCCTGTTTCTGACCTGCACTCCATTGCAGTCAGCCTGAACTTGTGACTTTCCCCTACTGCGACCAGATGACCGAAAGTGGCGCTTTGTGCTTTTCTGTGTCATTTTCACATAAAACGTTAAAACTGCATATCTCTCATTCTACTAATTGTATTTTTATAATTATGTGAACATCTTATTTATTAAAGTGGTTGATCACTAAGCACACTCCTCCCTATTTAGGAAGGGTGATGCAAGCGCGCACAACCAGAATATCGTAAGACTTATTGCCCGAAAGGCTATTTGCCGCTTGCTTGATCTTGTTAAAAGGCTATTTTAAAAATTGTCACTATTTTGTATGCGTGTTGATTGGGGAACAGGGGGATCACAAAGTAGTATTTTCCTTGCTGACAGCAGCTTTGTAAGCTTTTTAATTTTTTAAACAAGACCACATACCTGCACTTTAAAAATAATCTCACATCTCGCTGGTTATCCGACATTTGCATCTCCCTACCGGTGCCATTTTGATTAGCGCGCTAGTGGTTGATCGCTAAGCACACTCCTCCCTATTTAGGAAGGGTGATGTAAGCGTGCAGCGGGTGTGCCATAGGCGCACCGGAGGCGTGCCAGAGGCAAGACCGTCCGCGCCCGTCCGTGCCAGTCTGCGCTCAGTGCCAGCCTTGCTGCCTGTCTCACCCAAGGACAGGGCAGAATATGCTACTCCAGGGAACAACTCCTTCATATAGGTAAGAGGGATGTTAGGGGGACACAAGCAGATATGTCTAATAACATCAATAATATTGATGCTGAACAGACCAAAGATATACCAAAATGTGTTCTGATTAATAGCAGGTCCTTGATGAAGCACTACCAGGAGGTGTCAAACTTGCTAGAGTGCCTAGATCTAGATTCTCTATTCCTAACAGAAACCTGGACTCGCACTGTCTCCTCGATAGAGCTGGGCTTTCCGTGTCCAGAAGGCTATAAGATTTTTCATAAACCAAGACCCTTGGGGAGAGGAGGGGGAGTTGGGGTGATTTTTAAAGAAAAATGGGATTTTAGTCCAGTACATGTCGACAAGATTGAGGGTATTGAACTGCTTGACTTCTCATTCCAAGAGGCAAGAGGAAGATTACTAACTGGAGTAGTTTGTTATAGACCTCCAGGGGTAAATACCCAATATCAAGCCCTGTTCAACATCCTCGCCGACCTGACGTTAGCACACTCAAGAATGGTTATATTAGGGGACTTTAATCTCTGGGACAACGGGAACCCAGAACCCCATCTGAGAGAATTGAGGCAAACCTGTGTAAGCCTTGGCCTACAGAAGCTAGTACACCAGCCAACCCATCTAGTAGGACACGTCTTAGACCTCTTGTTTGCCAATCGGAATGAGGCGGAGGTGATGGATATATTGCCCCAAAGCTGGACTCCCAGCAGTGGCCATCAGTATGGGGGTGGGTGCACAGGACTTCCAGCAGTGCCCAACAGTATGGGAGGTGGGTGTACATGACTCCCAGCAGTGCCCAACAGTATGGGGGTGGGTGCACAGGACTCCCAGCAGTGCCCAACAGTATGGGGGGTGGGTGTACATGACTCCCAGCAGTGCCCAACAGTATGGGGGTGGGTGCACAGGACTCCCAGCAGTGCCCAGACATATGAGCGGTGGGTGGATATGATTACCAGCAGTGCTCAGATATATGGTGTGTACATCATCATCAGCATACCACAACTACATGAGGGTATGTGCACATCCCTAACTTGTGACTATAATGATAGTGCCAGAGCAACACATCACTTACAGCAGTGTCCCACTCCCTGGATGATGGATTACTGTCACACACTGTGTGACACACCACATGTTGGTGTGAAGTAAAACTCCACATGCATGCCCACCCATGGAGGCTGCAGGTGAAATACACACCCTATCATCATAACACAATAATGTATAGTCATGTACCAGCCCGCCAAACAAAGAGAGCGAAAGGGAACGCACACTGTCACGTACATCCCAGGGCTGATATGAATGTCCAGGTGGTGGTCAGACCACCAAGATGTAGTCTCTCATGGAAGGAATAGGGTTGAAACCTCTCAGATACAATGCACAAAATTGTGAGTCATGTGCCCAAATACCCTGCATAACAATTCCCAACATGGGGGTAGGCTGTGATAACACACATGCATAGTGGTAAAAAGGGTGAATGTATCCATGAAGGCATTTCTACATACTCAAAACACAAGCACAGTGAGTTTTAAGCATGGCACAGACTAATGAGCAGTAGACATCTGTGAGCAGGCATGACCATTGTTGAAGGGAACCATCACCAAAAAAGGAAATGTGCATACATGTCTGCACAACAATTGTGCAACTGTCTGCAGTGAAGATCTCAGGTGTCACAGAGGAAGGAACACTCCTTGGGACAATGTCTCTAGACAAACTGAACACACACAACCAATGATTAATTGCAGAGACATTGTGATGGCACACAGATACCATGGTCCACCTCATGACCATCAACCAAAAACATCTTTTTGAACCCCAAAACATTTCCATGACACCAACTCCAGGGCCCTCATCACCAACATCAAGTACCTTAAATGTAATAGTGTTGAAAGGAAAATAAAAGGCTTTATTCAGCATGAACAAAAAAGATGTTGAAAAATGCTCAAATAAGGCCAATGGCCAGTCCAGAAATGAGTCCTTGTAGGGGGACGATGGGTAGGTTGTCTACCCCAACTTGCCTGCACATGGAGTACTCAATGTGATATGGACCCTTGGGGGGCATCATCGTGGGCAGGACTAGGCACTGCAGGGACAGGAGTGGTAAGGGTAGGTGTGGTGGGTGTAGGGGTGGACGTATCCTCCTCAGTGCAGTGTGCAGCGCCGAAGGTGGACTCATACTCCGCGCTGCACACTGCAGCCAGTTTGGCCAGCCCAACCCCTACACCCGAGGACACAATTGGAGTGGAGGTAGAGGGCTGTGAGGGTTGCGCACTGTGACTATGGCTGCGTGTATGCGGTCTATACCCAGTTCCCTTGGGTGTGCCTACAGACCCCTGAGTTTGCATGCCAGGAGGTGTGCGCTTCGACTTTTGTTGCGGGGTGCTGGCTGAGTCTGTTGTGGTACGTGATGGTGTCTTCCTGCATGTGCGTTGGACAGGTTTGGGAGTGGGGAGTGGGGATGGGTCCGAAGTAGGGGGGGGGCGACCGCTGCAGGAAGGAAACTGCTGCCGTCAGTGAGGAGTCCATGGACTGCATTATCCGCCGTTGGTCAGACATCGTAGCTGACATGCCCTCCATGAACGACAACAACAGTGTTAGGATTTGAGTGTGGCCATGGAGGACCTTCAGCATTGATGTCTGACCAACCTGAATCTGGTGGAGTAAGTCCACAGACTCCACACTGAGGGCAGCAGGGGAGACAGGGGCAGGGGCTGCTGTGCTGGGGCCGTAGGAGACATGGGGGCTGCACGGACAAAAGGGACCGGAGCAACTGGGAGGGTGGAGATGGTTCTGGAGGAGGCGGGGACAGACACAGTGATGCTGCCAGGTATTGCGGCGTATTCCCCCTCCTCCTGGGAGTCAGAAGTGGATCTGTCTGCACGGTAGGAAGTGTCGCCTTCCAACAGGTCCGCAGCCTGACTCCCCTCACCCTCCGTGCCACTGGCTCCCTCCGACTCCTCAGCGCTGGTGGCACTGTGGCTGGGTCCCTCCTCTTGGTCCATGCGGCTGTCTCCTCCTGTCTCTGTTGATGATGCTGTGGGCAAGGAGAAGAAACAGAAATGCATCAGTCACCTGTACGCATCTGACACATGAGCACAAAATCAGTAGGTCACACTGGAAATCATGGCATATATCATGAGTAACAGCCAGATAACTCTGCACATATTTGAGCCTTGTACTGCCCAGTTGGTATAGACACAATGCTACTTGGACACAATGATGCAAAGAACACACCAGGCCACAACTTGAATGAGAATTACATAGAGAAGCTACTGTTTGTTTACAGGAGAGCACATCAATACAATGAAGTGATGCCACCACAAGTTCACAAAGAAATAAACAGTAGTGGTGCCCCTCAGGGCAAACTAACCCACCTCACTCCCCAAGGTGACACCACACTCCGAGCCCTGTAAGTACATTTGGCAAAAAATATATGTAACTAAATGTTGGCATCTTGGGACTCACCATACTTGACACAATCGACATGTATTGAATGAGTTAATTCGCCATCTTGTGAAGAGAACACTGATGTGCCTGCATGAAAGATGTCTCACAATGAAATGCACACAAACAACATTTACACATTCATTGAAACAGTTGGCACCCTTTAAGATAAAACACTGTTAGAAACAAATGGCGTTGCAGATTTGCCATATACATGGTCCAACGGAGGTCTTGATGTCTTGACACTCATTAGTTTGTACAATTGACAACAAAGGAGTTTCAAGACCTCAAGACCACTGTGGGGACATGTATATGGAGATCAAGGCACACCATTAATCAATAACACTGGCCTCTTTGAAAAGGTGCCATCTTCTTTCCAAAAAGTGGAAATGTTGTTTTGTGTGCACTACCTTGTGAGGCAACTATCATGCAGGCACATAAGTGTCCTTTACACAATTCGTCAGATTAACACATTCTAAACATGAACAACTTTTAACAAGTGTTGTGAGTGCCAAGGTACAATCATTAATGTGACACAACTTGAAATATGTCAGTGCTCACATGGGCATCCATTCCCTGATGACACAGTTGCTTGCACATAAAATCTACTGGCTGTCATGTGGAGTGGCACACATGTCCCAACTCTGGACAATGCTTAAGCAATTGGGCCAGCAATTGTGATTAACAATATCATTGCTGCATTGTGCACACACCGTTATCCCGGTCTGACCGTTATCATCAGAGCTGAGCTATAGCCTGCGACGTCCTGATGAGAGCATCCCTGCATCGTTTTTTTTTCATTTCCAGGAGAACGCTCTCCGGCCAACCCTGGGCTGGAACTATTTTGTTTATCGTGCCCCACCTTTTCTGCTACCATGTGGCGCCTGTGAATCATTTTTAAGTTTCCTATCAATTTCATTTAGAACATTAGCGACGGTCTGTTCATGTTTACGTCCCTCATTCATACTGAGCCTAGACGTCCACGCCCATCTGCATTCATAGCGTTAAGCTAGGCTGCATCCATCCAACGCGGTCAACCTTTACAGAATCTCAAAATCAATCAAGAGATATACTTGAAGCCACAGTACATCCTTACTTATATCCAGAATAGGCAATTTTGTGCAATAGACGGCTACCTGATGAAGGCGTGTATGCCGAAACGCGCGTTGTAGACATCTGCCGCACTGCCTGAATCAACCTCTCGTCTATCAATTGGATTTGTATATATTTATGTTGACTGACAAAATGTATTTTACGAAATGATTAATGCGAATCTTATATGTAAAACTTTATGTCATTAAATGAAACATGAACCATAAATTTGATACTTGAAAATAAATCAATATATATATCATTTTTACATTTCTTTCTAGTGTGTATATTGTAGCTACAGGGTGTCCTATTGAGAGACTTATATATTCTACTAGCTAGAGAGGTATTTTTGTCTAAAATTGTGGTTGATATCCTTTTCTAGCTATAATTTCCCTACATTAGTTTATTACCCTTTGTTATAGCTAGCTGTAATTATAGGGGTCCCCTGTTTTCTTAAAGAGCACACACTCAAATCTCAGTATCCATGACACCCAGGATGCACTCAAATCTCAGTATCCATGACACCCAGGATGCATTCGGGGCCTACTGCTCGTCCCCTATGTGTCCCCTAAGTAATTTTGAGATCCACACACATGTACGGTGCGTTTCACGCGCTCGCGTATGGCACGATTGCAATAGTGAGACAATGCGCACACACGCCCGTAATGTAGGGGTCCGGTGCTCTCGCGTATGGCACGATTACAATAGTGAGACGATGCGCACACACGGCCAGAACGTAGAGGTACGGTGCGCTCGCGTATGGCACGATTACAATAGTGAGACGATGCGCACACACGGTCGGAACGTAGGGGTACGGTGCGCTCGCGTATGGCACGATTACAATAGTGAGACGATGCGCACAGATGGCCAGAACATAGGGGTACGGTGCTGTGAATGCAGGGGTAGGGTGCGTTTCACATGCAGATGTGAATGCAGGGGTACGGTGCATTTCACACAGTGTGTTTCACACACTGATGTGAATGCAGGCATACAGTGCGTTTCACACGCTGATGCCAATGCAGGGCTACGGTACGCTTCACACGGTGCGTTACACACTTTGATGCCAATGCAGGGGTACGGTGCATTTCACACGCTCACATATGGCACGATTACAATAGTGAGACGATGCGCACACACGCCTGGAACGTAGGGGTATGGTGCTGTCAATGCAGGGGTAGGGTGCATTTCACACGCTGATGTGAATGCAGGGGTACGGTGCGTTTCACACGGTGCGTTACACACGCTGTTGCCAATGCAGGGGTAAGGTGCGTTTCACACGCTCACATATGGCACGATTACAATAGTGAGACGATGCGCACACACGCCCGGAACATAGGGGTACGGTGCGCTTGCATATGGCACGCTTACAATAGTGAAACGATGCGCACACACGGCCGGAACGTTGGGGTACGGTGCTGTGAATGCAGGGGTAGGGTGCATTTCACACGCTGATGTGAATGCATCGGTACGGTGCATTTCACATGGTGCGGTTCACACGCTGATGCCAATGCAGGGGTACGGTGTGTTTCACACGGTGCGTTACACACGCTGATGCCAATGCAGGGGTACGGTGCGTTTCACATGCTGATGCCAATGCAGGGGTACGGTGCATTTCACACGGTGCGTTACACACACTGATGCCAATGCAGGGGAAGGGTGCATTTCACACACTCACATATGGCACCATTACAGTAGTGATACGAGGCGCACACACGGCAAGGATGTAGGGGTACGGTACAAACAAGGATGTCTATCAAGTTCTTGTCATTGCATACTTTCATGTGCAGTCCCTAGGTGTGGCAGCCAGTGATATAGCACAGGGTATCTAATCTTGTTGCACAATCGATGTGTGATGACATGTTGACACATGTCATGTGTGATGGGGCACTATGTGGCACACATCACCTTGACACTTGTCACATGTGTATCATCATGCAGATTTTGTCATACACAGCAACACTGGGATGGCACAGTCATCACTACCGGCACCTGTCTCATGATGCCAGGGACCGGGGCACTTTGTCACTTGACATTTCACGCTCAGCATGACCCTATGTGATTATGTCCGGGGTGTGTCATGTTTAACATTGAGCTTGCTGTTTGTGTTCCGTAAACTGCATCTGCTGTTGGTGCATCTAACATGGGTCTACAATAGTGAGACAATGCGCACACATGGCCGGAACGTAAGGGTACGGTGCGCTCGCGTATGGCATGATTACAATAGTGAGACGATGCGCACAGATGGCCAGAACGTAGGGGTACGGTGCTGTGAATGCAGGGGTAGGGTGCGTTTCACACGCAGATGTGAATGCAGGGGTACGGTGCATTTCACACGGTGTGTTTCACACACTGATGTGAATGCAGGCATACGGTGCGTTTCACACACTGATGCCAATGCAGGGCTACGGTACGCTTCACACGGTGCGTTACACACGGTGATACCAATGCAGGGGTACGGTGCATTTCACACGCTCACATATGGCACGATTACAATAGTAAGACGATGCGCTCACACGCCCGGAACGTAGGGGTATGGTGCCGTCAATGCAGGGGTAGGGTGCATTTCACACGCTGATGTGAATGCAGGGGTACGGTGCGTTTCACACGGTGCATTACACACGCTGATGCCAATGCAGGGGTACGGTGCATTTCACACGCTCACATATGGCACGATTACAATAGTGAGACGATGCACACACACGCCCGGAACGTAGGGGTACGGTGCGCTTGCATATGGCACGCTTACAATAGTGAAACGATGCGCACACACGGCCGAAACGTTGGGGTACGGTGCTGTGATTGCAGGGGTAGGGGGCGTTTCACGCGCTGATGTGAATGCAGGGGTATGGTGCATTTCACACGGTGTGGTTCACACGCTGATGCCAATGCAGGGGTACGGTGCGTTTTACACGGCACGTTACACACGCTGATGCCAATGCAGGGGTACGGTGCATTTCACATGCTGATGCCAATGCAGGGGTACGGTGCGTTTCACATGGTGCGTTACACACACTGATGCCAATGCAGGGGTAGGGTGCATTTCACACACTCACATATGGCACCATTACAGTAGTGATACGAGGCGCACACACGGCAAGGATGTAGGGGTACGGTTCAAACAAGGATGTCTATCAAGTTCTTGTCATTGCATACTTTCATGTGCAGGCCCTAGGTGTGGCAGCCAGTGATATAGCACAGGGTATCTAATCTTGTTGCACAATCAATGTGTGATGACGTGTTGACACATGTCATGTGTGATGGGGCACTATGTGGCACACATCACCTTGACACTTGTCACATGTGTATCATCATGCAGATTTTGTCATACACAGCAACACTGGGATGGCACAGTCATCACTACCGGCACCTGTCTCATGATGCCAGGGACCGGGGCACTTTGTCACTTGACATTTCACGCTCAGCATGACCCCATGTGACTATGTCCGGGGTGTGTCATGTTTAACATTGAGCTTGCTGTTTGTGTTCCGTAAACTGCATCTGCTGTTGGTGCATCTAACATGGGTCTGCGTTGATATGGGAATGGTTTCACATCTACGCACACCATGCCACATGTGCATTCCCATGGCTTTTGAGTCTGATGGCATCAGACATCATATTTCCCCAGGCATACATGTCTGCATCGTGACAATGGCTGTGTTGTTTTGTTGTCACATGCACACCTTAATCGCAATGTGTTTGATATGTACATTTGACATTCCATGTGACCTGTGCGTGTGCCTTGCAGTCAGCTGTCTGGATGGGATGACAACCTTCCACTGCAGGTATCGTGACGAGTGTCACTCCAGTGATATCTCGGGCTGTTCACTCAGACCAGCACAGCAGCTCATTGGAGGGCATGTCATATTTGTTTGTCAATCAACAGGTGTATCTGGGTTTTCATAGGAGTGCCAGCAAGCTGCCATATGTGTCCTGGATGTATTGCACACGCCAGACTCCATAGTGACCTGATGTCTAGTAGCAGTTTTGCATGTGCTATGTACATTCCCATTGACGGTGGCTGACTGTTAATCTCCATTCATTCCAAATATGTCCTGCAGGGCACTGCCTCTACCAAGGCCATTCCCAGACTTGGCTACCATGAGGGAACGTCCCTGCATCCGACGTTACAGATTCCCTCGCCAGTTGATTCAGGACTTGACGAACAAGCTGGCACCACATCTCCAACCGCAACACAGGTATCCTACTGCGCTGACCCTCAATATAAATGTGATGGCAGCCCTCCATTTTTTTGCTAAAGGTACCTTTCAATTACCATTGCTGATGTCGGTGGAATGTCACAGACGATGTTCAGCCGTGTCCTGCGTGATGTTTTGGCAGCCATGTTGGAGCACATTGATGAATTCATCAAATTTCCAACTCCTGAAGAGTTGAGAGATGTCAAGGGTGATTTCTATGCCCTGGGAGGGATGCCACATGTCATTGGGTCCATTGATGGGACACATGTGGCTTTGGTGCCACCAAAGGTTCAGGGGCAGGCTTACCACAACTGTAAACATTATCATTCAATAAATGCCCTGGTGGTGTGTCTTGATAACATGCTGATTTCCCACGTTTGTGCACGTTTTCCAGGATCGGCACACGATGCATTCATCATGGGGCGTAGCAGGGTGCCACAAATGATGCTGCAGCTGCGCAACGAGCGGGCATGTCTTGTTGGTGGGTAAACTCTGTTTGTCCTGTGTGTTTCAGTATCTTTTGCTCTAACGGCATCTCCAGCCCCACTTATTTAGATGATGTATCTTTGTGGGTGACTCAGGATATCCCAACATGCCATGGCTAATGACACCTCTCTGCAACCCAAGAACAGCTGCAGATCAGCGGTACAATAATGCACACAGGCAGACCAGGCGAGTGATTGAGCCGACGTTTGGCCTCCTGAAGAGCCGATTCCGGTGCCTCGATAAGACGGGCGGATCCCTCCCATATGCACCGGACAAGGTCTGTAAGATCTTCATCGTGTGCTGCATGCTGCACAACATGGCAGTTGAGAAGGCAGTGCCACTCATCCTGGATCCTGAGGAGCAGGAACATCCACCGGTTGAGGATCAAGGGCTTGGTCATGATGCAAGTGATGAGGAGCAGGAGGATGATATCCGGAGTCAGCTCATACGCAACTTCTTCTCAAAATTGTGAGTCACTGGGAATGAGTGAGCAAGCTTGTAGCATTGAGTGGCATGTGTTGAAATGTGTGTGTCCAGCTGACTGTATGCAAAGTTACTTTGATGTGTGTTTTGATGTGTCACACAAGTGCTGATGTAATGCCACACAGTAATGGCAATGACTTAGCTTGAAATTTGCATGTGTCCAACATTGTTCCTGTTTCGTGCATGCCCATGTCTTTTGCAAAGATTTGTACCAGTGACCCCTTGTGTGTCTGTCATTCCCAGGTTGCTGTGCCTGTTGTCTGTTCGTGTCATCCTAGTCCTCCTGCTATTCCTCATGATGATTGCAACGTGGGCCGAATCAGCGTTCCATGCACGGACATGTGTAAATGTCAGTTCGGGTAAGAGAGCCAAACAGGCTGTTTGGGGTTGGTATGGTTTGGAAATGTGTGGGAACTGTTTCTGTGCATGTTGTAGTACCATCCATACATGTCTCATCACCATGGATCAAATTACATGTTGCACCACTCCCATGACAGGACAGTCACCCTTCTTGACAGTCATCTGTAGTGGAGTGTTGACTCTGGTGAAGGCATCAATGTGTGTAAACCTTGCCCCTGACACATTGCGGATACCACGGGTTGACATTGAGTGGGACATCACAACCACAGGCTCTATTGGGAATTGCAGCCTCGCTGTGTGCAGCAGGATGTGTTTGACTCATCCACTTAATCTTGTGTGCCAGTACATTTTGCTTTCCATCAACCATGTTGTGAAGGTGTGGGCCAGCGTATGTATGTCCCACATGTTCTGTCAACTGTCCTGTGAGTCTTTTCGTATGGATGCATTGCCCCTTGTGCCAGTATGTCATGTCACTGTCACGTCGCTTCCTCAGGGCTGGTGGAGAACACTGCTTTGCAAGGCTTCTTGGTAAGTTGATGTTCATTTTCTATTCCCATGATGCCAAGACCGTTGCGCTGATGACGTCACAACATTGTGCTGTAGCAAATGTAAACGCTTCGGTGGCACCAGTCGGGTGCCGTTAATCCCAGGATTCTCTAGTGGCGTGCTGCATATCCTGGTCACGGTAGGGGAGGTTTTGTGCCATCGCTCCTCATTACTCTCTGTTGAGTTCCGGCCCAGCAGCTTGTTCTGTTTGGCATTTCAAAGCCCAGGTGGACGAGCAAATGACTGGCTCTTGCGGGGCTTCCTTGTGTTTACCTAATTCCCTCCCTCATTGGATGAGCTTCTTAAGCCTCTTGCGGGGGATGTGTAATTTCCCTTCTTCACCATCACTGATTCCCAGGGGTAACTACGGATTGTTGGCTTTGTGTGAGTTGCACTGCAGCGCATTTGAATTTCTGTTTATTGGAGCCTTATTCATACACTGTGATTTTCTGGATTACCGCATGGCTCTAATTGCATTGAAGCAGCCTGCAGAGCGTTATACCCCCTACATATAGCTGCAATACTCTGCTACCTTTTATGTGTCTTCTGTGAACCCTGTGCTAGTTGCACAATCCTTGGAATAGGATCATAATATTGGCCAGTTCTTTAGCAACTCGTACAACATAATCTTTGGTGTGTTATGGTATTTCATCACCTTTCCATGTGCTATGAATCCATGGGGATTGTTCATCTCTGTTTTCACAGCAGGGGCTTCTAGAGCTCGTCCTGAAGTAAGCTCAAATTTCCCAGTTACGTAGCAGTTAAGACTTTTTGGTGTATGTTGATAACTGCTGGATAAATACATGTAAACGTATGGAACAGCCTTCTTTGTAAGTGTGTAGTGATGTCCTTGTTCAATCCTCAGATCTAGTATCACTTTCATTACTGTGATCCCAACTAGGATACAGTGGCTGTTGTTTTCCTTTACAGGTGTAACTGTTACAGTATAGGTCCTGAGGTATTCTGTGATTCTGTGACAAGAAGTGTTAAATCCTTATGCTTGTTTACCTTTGTTTCAGATCTCCCTCCCTGCTGTTCCCTTCCTTTCCTTCCCTCACCTGATCACCCTTTTGAGTCTGTCATTTCTACTCAGAATAAGGGGCTTTCGGGAGATGGACCACTTTGAGCATCGCACGTTTCTGAGGATTCAAGGACCTGACAGTCCCAGGCAGTCATGTGCACATTGTTTCAGCAGCAGTACAGGTAAACTCATTGCATGACTGTTATTTTCTTCAGAGCAATGGCACTGGTCATGGACATTGGCTAAAGCAGCATGGGCTCAACACATACTTGATCCGTTTGTATAGAAAATGTGTTCACCACAGTACAATGTGCCTCGTCACTGTCACCGCAGATCTCTTGCCACTGTGCATGCGTCATCTATGGCATAATTGACAAAGATTGTGCATATGGGAGTATGTGTACTGTGGCAACATGCATGCAGTTTATCATGGCTAATGATCCCTATTGTGCATGAAGTACATTGTTGTTTATGTATTTGTGCAGGTTGATACCCACAACGGGCAGGCAACACCTGCTGACGCTGGGTGCCTGGGCGCAGCTTGGCCTTTTGATGCCTGATCCTGTGCCCGTCATTTTTGGTGATTGTTCTTCGATTTTCTTTCAGTGACCCACGAGTAACCAGACACTCATTCCTTTCCATACACCTGTTACATTGTGCCTTTTCAACCTCCTTGTCTTTGTGTACTAGTTTTTGCATGGTGTCTCACCCCTCCCACCATCAGGTGTTCACTCATTCCTGCTGCTGCTTCCCCTGCGGCACCGCACCACCAAGTGCCCTGATTCTGCAACCCACACACCTCCCAGATGCTCCTCCCTCCCTCCACCCATTCTTAATGCAGGCAGCAGCTGGCCTGTGCCACTGTTGCGCCACCTCCGTGCCAAAGGCAGGACCGTAAGCGCATGCAAGATGCACAGTACAAGACCCTCTGGTCCTTGCATGACCCACGTAACATAACAGACTCATGCTCCAGCCACCCTCCAAACATTGAACACCAGACAATCAACCACGTGCTATCAGGCAACCCCTAAGCGCACACACGACAGCTTCGCATGCTGTGTGTGCAACTCCTACTGCCAACACCATGCTTCCCCGCCTAATAGACCATGTCCGTACAACCAGGTCATGTGCCTCCTACTGCACACCCGCTCCATCCACCAGCACGCCATTGGACTCTGTTACCTCATCAACACAACAGCCATACACATCGCCTTCATTACAGTAACCTGGTTGAACGCATCCTCAACACAGTACTTCAACATTGCCATCACAGACGGATACGAGATCACCCGCAGGGACCGCACCAACAATCCAGGAGGATTTTTTGCAATTCATTCTGAAGTACACCCTCAGAGTCACATACAACACCAAGGACACACTCAGCATTGTGAAGCAGCTGCACTTCAGGTTTCACACCAACCCCCTGACCACCCTCAGTCTAACTATCATCTACAGATCTCCAGGCCTACACCCACAATTCCGCAAAGCCATCTATAATAATAATAATATGCATTTATTGAGCGCACAGCTACCCCAACGGGGTGTCCCGGCGCTGTAGTGGGCAGAAAAGGAGGCAGCATACAGAGCAGCAACTAAACAAGCCGGCTAAATAGCCAGGTCTTAAGGGCTTTATGAAACTCACATTCAGACTGAATCAGACGCAGCGGAAGAGGTAGCTTAGTACAACATTGGGTGGTTCATACTTGAAAGGTTTAACCTCCTGATCTAGGTTTTGCGAACCAAGGAGTAATGGCCAAGCGATTGTCATTGGACCGTAGAGATCGCGATTGACAATAGGGATGGAGTCTCCTCCTAAGGTAGACAGGACCACGGCCTTGTCCTGCCCTGAAGGCGAGTGTCAGCACCTTGAATCCTATTCGTTTAGCCATGGGCAGCCAATGGAGTAGTTGAAGATACGGTGAGATATGTTGTCAAAGTGGGACTTCACATACCAGGTGTGCAGCCGCGTTTTGGACCGTCTGCAGTATACGGAGCAAGCATAATGAGAGACCCACGTATGAGCCATTTGCCTAGTCTAAATGGGAGGTAATCAGTGCGTGAACCACCGTTTTCCGGGTTGCATTGGGCAGATAGTTAATAAATCTCTCGATGATTTCAATCTTGCCAAAAGAAGCGGCAGCCTCCGCTTGTACCTGTGTGGCAAGGGATAGCTGATTGTCCCATCTAACTCCCAGATTCCTGATCAATTCCTTGGGTGCCGGAGCAATGCCAGGTTCCTCTGGCCACCACTGATTGGAAGAGAGGGGAGAAGGTTGGTTAAAAATTAGGATATTGTTCTTATCTGGATTAAGTTTCAAGAAATTGCAGTCCATCCAGGCCGCAATATTCTTGAGACAATTTTTCAGTGGGTCAAAGTCGCCGCAGACACAGCATTAAAAGTGAATAGAAGCTGAGTATCATCAGCATATGAAATGATTTTGACTTCAGACATGGCAATCGATTCAGCCAGCAGGGTTAAGTAAATATAAAAATGCAGAGGGCTCAGAGCAGAGCCCTGCGGCACGCCCCACTTCAGTGGTTTGACTGGGGAGATGAACAGATAGGTCCGGACCTGCTGTGTGCGGTCAGATAGAAAGGACGATATCCAGTTCAGCACTGAGCCCCCCACGCCTATGGTCTTAAGGCGGTTCATAATATGGGATGGGCGACGGTGTCAAATGCTGCAGACAAGTCTAACAGCACCAACACCGCCTTTGAACCTCCGTTGACCGCACAGCGTATAGACTCTGCCATTTCAATGAGGGCCGACTCCGCACTATAGCTGGGAAGGAAGCTGGATTGAGAGTCGTGAAGGAGGATATTATCTTCAACAAAGGCCATCAGTTGCTGACAGATAAATTTGTCTAAAATCTTGGCAGGAGCTGGTAAAAGAGAGATAGGCCTATAATTGCACTGAGATTCAGGATCTGCGTTAGCTTTCTTTAAGATGGGCAGGAGGAACACGTGTTTCCACACATCCGGATAAGAGCCCAATCTGAGAGAAAGTTTCCAGATGGCTTTTAAACGGTGATTGGGAATTTTTGCAAGGATGTTGTATTGCTTGGCGGGAAAGGGGTCACTAGGGGAACCGGATTTACACTTCTGCAATTCGAGAAGAGAGACTGCCTCAGAAATTGTGGCAAACAATCTGAGAGCACAGAGCTAGGAACCGGCTTTACTGAATGGTCCTCAGACATTGGACAACTACATAAGCACGCAGGCCCTCACCTACACAGACTACATGGGGCAGGGGGACAGCAACTTCTGGCTGGAGGACAACCACACCACCATCCTTCATTGGTACATCAACATTTGTATCCAGTTGTCCGACAAGCAACACACTGCACCACACTCCGCTACAGATCCACCAAAGATGCTTGACCTAAGTCACCACAGACGAGCTGTGTTGCACCCTCGCCCAGGACACTCCAACCAACGCCACCGCACCACCCTGCAACCGCACACACTGGATCAGCAACTGATCCAACACTCTTGCCACATTGGTGACTTTCCTGTGCGGCACAACAACAGTTAAGCCACCTGGGACAAGGCAGACCTACTGGACTCATACAGGTGTAGCCGGACTCTTGTGCAAACCTTGCAAAACAAACAACCATCAGTTACCTTTCAGCCCTGGAATCCGCAACACAGAGACATCACCATATTATCAGCACGGACAAGAGGATATTCTTCAGGTATGGCCTATGCACCAACACACACAACATGAAGGACCTCATCTGCATCGTGAGTGAACTATCTGACCCCAGCTCTACTTCCAAAAGACATCCCACCCTTGCAAGGCCAAGGGGATCCCTTGCAACATTCTACCACTGCAAGCTCGTGGACGTACACGATAGCCTCACCACACAGAGGCAGACAGCGTTATTATCCACAGGACATACTCCCCCCATGTCCTGAACTCCCGTCAGCAGCAAAGACACCACCCGGCTCATGTTCACCATCCACTCCGGCTCTCCATCAGGACCCTTCCCACACAACATCTCAATCACAGCATACACCATCTTTGAAGCCCACCTACGGCACGTCATGAATGTCTCCTTTGAGTATGCAACTTTCCATGGGAGCTGTAGGCATGCAGAGACCCAGGCCCTTCTTTAACAATGGACGGCAGTACCGCAGGATCTCCTGGAACATCACCCTGCTTCCCTACCCGGCAAATGTCATCAAGAAGACAGTCAACGAGCAACTGACCATCTCCGTCCAAAGAAACATCTCCAGGCAACCCGCCCCAGTCCATCTTCCACAGTAATCACCCCACTGCAACAGCCCTCATTGCCACCACCAACAACATCTTGGACTCTGCTCAACAATGGTGAGACCACCACCCTCACCCATCGACCTCTCAACGGCATACTACACCATGTGGTACCACGGTGTCAGATCACACATCTCCAACACTGGGATCCAGAGGAAGGCCCAGGATGGAATTGCCAAGTACCTCACCAGCAAGGCCCAGTGAGTCTGCCTCCCACCTTCAGCACGTAGTACACTAGGGTCATCGGGCACATGCCCCAGGGCTCATCTCTCAGCGTGATATTCTACAATGTCTCCATGACCCCCCTCTCCACCATCACATGCGCACACAACCTCATCATCATGTCCTATGCCATTGACACCCAGATGCTCCTCACCCTCACCAAAGACCCAGCCACTCCCAGATCCAACCTTCAAGAAGGCATGAGGTGCATTGACAAATGGATGAACATCAGCCACCTGAGGCTGGACTTGGACAAGACTAAGCTCATCATCTGAGGAATGTCCCCTTACGGCTGGGACAACTCCTTGTATCACACCGGCCTGGGCAGGGCACAAGCACACAGTGGCCACGCACACAAGCAGGTGTTCATCCTACACTCCTCACTCACAATAACCATGCAACTCAACACCATCTTTACCTCATGCTGCAAGTCCCTCCGCATGCTGCAAATGATCTTCAGATAGATCCACTCCTAGTCAAGACAGAGAGTCACCCAGGTCCACAACACCAGCCAGCTCAACTACGGCAACGCCCTCTACGCAGGAACAACAGCCAGACTCCAGGAGGACTTGTGCACATCCAGGGTGCATCCACACACCTCATCCTCAACATCCCCTGCCACAGCCACATGACCGTCCACCTGAGATACCTACAATAGACTCACTGTCAACTGCAGGATCTCCTTCAGACTCCTCAGCCACACTCAGGAGGCACTCCACAACCCCAGCCCCAAAGATGAACATTGTGCGACTCCCATCCAACACCCCATTGCCCCAACTCCATCCAGCCAACCTTGCCCTGGGCACCATTCATCACATCCACAGTACACTGCATGCGGGAGATAGTTCTCCCACATCACCAAACAGACATGGTACTCCCTCCCTGGGTACCTCCACATGACCCATGACCTCTACACCTTCATAAAACTCTTCCAAAACTGTCTGTCCGGGCAGTATGGCAAGCACCTCCTACTCAGCAGATTGAAACCATCACAGGTGAGTATTGCACTCCATGTAAATATTTGATGATACATTGTGACCTATATGTGTCCTCGACTGGACTCAAATCCCAGTGTATGGATGGCTTGAGTTTGTTCCACACTCTAGCATACTTTGACATAACCCCACACGTATGTTGTTGACTCATAGTAAATGACTGCAACATCAATTTCACTTGTGTTTGTTTTGTTTATTTATCTGTCTTGTGCGGGAAACGTGAGTAAGTGGTAGGTGCTGTACAAAAATGCCGGGAATCCAAAGTTCACAGAGTGAGATGTGATGCCTTGCAGTTTGAGTCAACAGAGTTCAGACCAAAGTGCTTGGCATCATTGTTCAGACTGCAACCAGCAAAGCCATGTGGGAGAGTAGGACAGTCAATGAGGTGATGCTGTTGCACACAAAGTCAAAATGCCAGACCAGGTGACCTGGGAGATGCGCATGGCCCACTGCCTCTCACTGTCTTTTCCGTGGACGACCCACCTTCCTTGGGGGACCCTCATATGCAGGCCTTGATGATGCATTGGACGCTCCGTCGGACGATTCCTCCTCCTCCTCCCTCCCGGTACCTGTTGGCGGACTTTGCCTAGATGTTTCTTGCCTGGTGACACAGGGAAGGTGCTCCATGTTGTCTGCGATCCGACGGAGTGAATGGCTTATGTCCTTTTGCACCACCAGGAGCTCAACCAGTCTTGTCTCCATCCATCCTTGGTGTTGTTGTTGACTGGCGTGTTTGCTCGGCCTGCAGGTTTTTGATCTCTCTGAGGGTCCCTACTACCTGGTTGAACTCCCTGGTGTCCCACTGGTATGCCTCCATGATGTTGCGCAGTTCAGACATACCGGGCCCTGCAGCTGGCTGGTCAGGTTCTCGCCTCTGCCTGGTGGCACTCCCACCACCCCTGCCCACACGAGCTTGGCCTGCCGTTGTGGGCACATCGGGTCGATGGGACCCCTGAGGGAAGGCAGTGGTGGTGTTGTCTGAAACCTCCTGGGTGTCCCCGGCTAAACTTGTGCCTCATTGTCAGACTGGCTTAGTTGTTGAGTGTAAGCAGGGCTCCGAGGTGTCAGCTGGGATGTGGCAGGAATGGTGGTGGTGGTTGGCGCAGATGTCCCTGATCCAGGTACTGCAGGGGTTTGGGCACCAGAGGTACTAGGTTGGTCAGGGTAATCCGTGGAGTGGTGAGAGGTGTCGCTGTCGGTGGGATCAGGGTCCTGCGTAGCCTGGGACTGTGATTCATTACCCCCATTGTTGGGGGTAGATTCCCCACGTTGCCCTGTGGTTGTGAGAGACAGACAATGTTAATGCCATTTAATGCAACATCCATTTTTCATACACATTGTCATTGGCACTGTTCCACCTGGTACTTGTCTATGCTTTGGATTGTTCTCAATGTTCACTTGTGGATGGGTATGTTGTGGGCTCAGATTGATCTGTGCTCAGGAGTCATTGACATGTGGGTGTATATTTACAATGACTGGCACAGCCCTGCATATCAGCAGGGATTCGCCAGTCATTGTGCACCACAGCTATGCCAGCATGTATGCGACACATTTACAATGCGGAGCACCATGGTGGAAAAACGGCACAGCTGTGTCACGCATCTGTGCCGTAGAAGTGGCACATTGCTGGAGTTGTGTCACCGGCGCAACGCAGCTCCAGCAATGCTCTGTGGGGCCCTATTTGCACAATGCTGTGCCAATCAGTACGCCTGCCTCAAACATGCGCAGGTTTTTGACGCAGCATGTGCTTAAAAGTGACTGAGTGAAATCTTGAAGATTTAATTCAGCCGCTTTTGGGAGGTGTCGCTGTGCCGTGACGCCCACCCACCCCAACCCATCCCCTGCACCGGTACACCTACTTCCGTGCAGGGCTTTAGAATGTGACACTTCTCCCAGTTGCGTCACCTTGTAAATACCCAGCACCATGGCGCCACTTTTCTGTGGCCGCTGCGTCACAAATGTGACGCAACGGCGTCGTGAAAGAAGCGCAAGGGGCTTGTGAATCTCCACCGTGCATTTTCTGCTTGGATGCTTCAGCAGATCTGTATTGGTTTTGTTATGTTACATGACGATTGTGACAGTGGGGCACTCCATTGCCTGTCCCAGAATGCTATGTTTGTGTAATGGGTGTGTGTGACAGGCCGTGCTGGTAGGAGTCTGATTTGAAACTGGGCCTCCCTCTTGGTGTGGCTGTCCCCCCATGGAGCATGCTGCCATGACAGTGGTTGTGAGTTCCTGTCCAAGATATCTGACCTTGTTGTCCCGTTGTTTGTGTTTGCACTGGTCACAGGAGGGCCTTGTGCTGCCTACACCAGGGCCCTGTGTCAGCTATCTTGTCAGTACATTCCCAATCCCTGTGAATTGAGCATGGTGCATGGTGCATGGGTGTGTACCTGGCCCATATGGGACGAGGGAAATTGGGCATAGGCGTCCACAGAAATATTTTTGGCTGTAGGCACATTTTTTGCTTCATCACCATCCCCTTTGCACCCTTCTGGCCCTCTGCCTTGCACCCTTCTCCCTACTGTCTTGCCCCCTTCTCCCCACTGCCTTGCCCCCTTCTCCCCACTGCCTTGCCCCCTTCTCCCCACTGCCTTGCACCCTTCTCCCCTCTGCCTTGCACCCTTCTCCCCTCTGCCTTGCAGCCTTCAGGCACTCTGCCTTGCACCCTTATCTCCACTGCCTTGCGCCCTTCTCCCCACTGCCTTGCACCCTTCTCGCCCACTGCCTTGCACCCTTCTCGCCCTCTGCCATGTACCCTTGTTAAAATCTAGATTGTGGCATAAACATTATCGGCGCCATCTTGTCCTTTTCAGATCTATATGTGCGCGTAAGCAGCAGCCGTTTTGATTGCCATGGCCTCTCTGCCCACTGCTGATAGCCAGCGCGTCTCTCCCCCTCCCTTTCCGGCCTTGCAAGCATCCCCCGCGCTCTGATAGCCCCCGATCTCTCCTGCCTGGGCCATAAACGCACCTCCAGCGCAACCCTGCCTCAGAGCCACATCCCCTGCGGAACCCTCACACTCCTTTCATCTCTCTCACGCGAGCGGGCCTTTTGATAAACTCTCCCTCCTCGTCCATTGTCTGAACCGTTCCCAGGCCACCACCTAGCCTTGCAGCTGCAGTTTATTGCCCCTACAGTAGGAACTCACCCCATATCAAAGGAGCGGGGGTTAATCGATACCCTCACACCTCCAGATCCGACCGATCGCCCACTTTCCCGTTCCCAGCGGAATGTCCAGCTGCGCGATAACCACCACATGCTTAGATCGGGGTGGGAACTCTACTGTAGATGTGTGTGGGAACGGGCCTGGACCGGGGATCCCGAGGATGTCTTTTCTGGCCTTCAAAGAAACATTACGGATGCAATGTATGTAATAAAGCCATAAACCTGTGTATAAGAGGCCAGGCCTCAGAGATGCGGTTAGAGCACCTCGAGAAGATACCCTGTTGTCTGATTTGACGTGTTCTGCTCCGTCGGAATAAACTCCTGTTTCCTGCCTTCCTGTCTCCAGCGCCTGCCTCTTTGTTTGATAATCTTGAGTTGAGTTAGAGGTGGCTATGCCGGGCAATCTTAAACGAAAAGGGCTATCGATCACGTCTGCCTCTCCATTTACAATTGGCGTCCCAAACGTGGGGCCCATCAGCGACACGTGGATCCAGTGGGAGAGGTCCCGACGACAGTGTGAACGGCTGCAACGATCGGGAAGAGCTCCTGCCCGATAGACCCTCGTCTGGCAGCCGATCATCCGAACTTCACCGGTTCCGAGCAGACCTCTCTCGAGTGATCTACGGTCCTGACTGGGAACCATCAGGAGTGCCACAGCAATTACGGAGAAAAGAGGACGATCGGGCGCTGGAAGCGGAAGACGAGAAACCGTCCATGCGGTCCGGGTAAGGTCGTGCGTGTAACACGGCGAATTGCGAATTGGTTGTTTGATTGTTTGAAAATACTAGTATTACTCATTTGATTGTTTCTGAGAGATTCTCTGTCTGCAAACAGGGAAGAATAGGAGTATTCTCTCTTTGCAGATAGTGAAGGGTAGGTAACGCAGGCCTTTGCCCCCGTTGTAATCTGTCGTGCCTGCTTCCCTCTCCATTTGATTGATTGTTATCCAAGCATTTACTGTTTTGGAATTTGTTCTCTTTGGATCATTCTCTATTTGCAAACAAGCACAGAGTCGCAATACTCTGTTTAGTCTTTGCAGATAGTGAAGGATAGGTAACGCAGGCTTTTGCCCCCCTTGTAATCCGTCATGCCTATTTTTATCCCTCATTTTGATTGATTGTTTATCCGAACATTGATCGTTCGGAATTGGTTCTCTTTGGGTTATTCCCTATTTACAAATAAGCACAGAGTCGCAATACTCTGTTTAGTCTTTGTGAATAGTGAAGGATAGGTAGTGCAGACTTTTGTCCCCATTGTAACCCGTCATGCCTATCTTTGCCCCGTTTGTTGGTAGTTGGTTCAGCCCGGACCGCTTATTAGAGGTGAACCATCCGGCTCCACTGGAGGGCACCCCTAATAAGGACATGTTTACTAAATATGGACTAGTCACCGTGGCTTATAGTAAGCTGTGGCATAAATACACGAGAAAGGATCGGGAAAGTCAGTAGCCACTGATAGGATCCTTTGATAACGATAAAATAAACGCGCTGGGAACATCCCTTTATAACAATAAGACAACACCCACTATGCTCGATAGCTTCGGCATGTGGCGCAAAGAAACAGAACAGCGGAAAAAGAGAAATGAGGTCAGGTTAGAAAAGGAATTACGCAAAGCAGCTCACCTAGCCGCTAACAAATTGAAGGAAGAAATAAAAGAAAGAGAGGAAACCAAGCTAAAACAAGATTCCGAATCATCAGGCCAGTGTCCCGTCAGGACACCCTCTACACTTTACCCCGAGCTACCTTCGAAACAGCGAACGAACGATGATTTACTACTAGGTCCCCAGATCATCTACATGCCCCCTCCATACGCCCCTTCCCAACCCTTAGAGCAGCACCCGCAACCCCCAACGACAGGCGAGAGTAGTGCCGGAGCCTCGGTCCTCATGGCCTCTGCGCCGACCGAACCCCTCGTACTCAGCGCAGCACGAGCAGTGACTTCAGATGATCCCGGAGCTGGGAGGAAAGACCCTGCTAGATCGAATAGATTAAGTAAGGATGAACGAGCTGGGATCGATAAGAATGTAAAGACACTGGTGGTGCGAAAGGAAAGTGAGGATTATGTAACGGATATGTACAATACATATGCCAATAGCCACAGACGACACTTTGTCGTACGCCTTTGTTACCATACCCTTAATGCCTATGAAGACCGATACCAAGGAAAAGGCCCTGAAAACCTAACGACTCTGTATAGGAAAGTTGATGTCGGAGATGGAGGCGAGTGTGATGTGACGAACCTCTTCACGCCTACGCTTGAAGTTTTCCGCCACCTCACGGAACAGAAACCAGAGACTAACACCACGACTCCTGCAGCGACTGAAGCCAGAGTAGAAAAAATTGACACGATGATGCCCATAAAGGAGGCCGCTCCCTATTGGGTTCCCCCACGAGGACAGGGAACACACGACGATATTAACCACCAAGATGCGAGAAGGAGGGTAGTTTACAACTGGGTTTACCAACCATGGGATCGGCAAGACATCCTGACTTTCCGAAAGTCCTTGCCTGATCTGCGAAAGAACCCCACAGCCTTCTATACAGAATTAGCCACCGCATTGGGTTCAACGATTATGACCCTAGCGGATATCGATTTGTTTTTCGGGCTATGTCTGCCAGCTGATGTGTGGAAGCAAATCCGGAAAGTCGACCACCTTGAGCTGTTCGGACATACCTGGATACAACTCGGTGATGTAGACAAACAGCGAGAGCCGCGACAGAAACCTTTGAAAGCCATTCTAGACCTACCAGATAAAATCGTGCAGAAATTAAAAACCCTAGTCCCAGAAAGGAAGGTGGACTGGTCGATAGTAACCGCCTGTCGCCAGAAACCCCAGGAAGAAGTATCAGAATACTTCTCCCGGTTTGAAACGGTGTTCTCCGATTACAGCGGCCAGAACATGACCACTGCAACCGGACATCACTTGTTTGTCCATAACTATGTGAAAGGCCTGACACCAGAAGCCTCGCAGAAACTACAGACTAGCGAGAGTAGTTGGGCGGCCTCCAAGCCCGCAGCTATCCTTCAGATGGCTCAATACTATGAGCGACAAAAAAACGAGAACGATCAAGCGACTGAGAAAAAGAAAAAGGACTTGAAAGAGAGGGTGATGATTGCTCAGTTGCAAGGGGTGACTATAGGAAGGGAACAGTATAGAGGAAACTACCAGTCGAATGCTCCTAGAAATCCACCCCCTAGAGACCGCACACCCGCACCCGGCGCTCCACGAACAGACCTCGATGAGAACCAGTGTGCGTTTTGCAAAGGATTTGGCCACTGGAAGTCTCAATGTCCAGTTCTGCAAGAAGCACTCAGAAATAAAGACACGAGAGACGTAGCGGGCGGGCCGAGAAATAGAGGGCAGGGACGAGGGCACACAAACGACGCCAACAATGACAGACCTGGCAGACCGAACACGTTTGACCGTCCCCGACAGAATCAGTGCCAACAGTCTGACTGTGACAATGCCCACGACTTTGCATAGGACTGCCAAGGGCAAGGAAGGGATCCAGTCGAGCTCTATGTTGACCAGCAAGGTCCTTATGTCACCGCTAAGGTCCTAGGTACGAAGTCTCCATTTCTGGTAGATACTGGTGCAACACGTAGTGCGTTGTCTAAACGATTGATTCCCAGGGCACCCTTGTCTGGCTCACATGTGACATCAATAGGTTTTGATGGAACGCCCTCCACTAATCCCTTGTCCACACCGATCTCTTTTAACGTGGACAATAACACCACTGACACGACGTTTTTGCTCTCCTCCAACACCCCCGACGCCATTATGGGATTTGACTTGTTGAAACATTTTCGAGCCACTATTAGGTGTTCACAAGACGGAGTTCGAGTCATTCTGTACGACAACCCAACGCTGCTCAGATCTTGTCGCACACAACGCATGTTTTCCATCACTGACGCTGACTTGTCCTTACTCGACACCCTACCTCTGTACCTATGGGCAAAGACTGACTCGGACGGAGGACGCATGATGATAGACCCTGTACACATAACTGTTCGACAGGACGCAGTGCTCCCAAAACTCCCACAGTATCGGATATCGCCCGAAGGCGAGAAGGCATTGGTAAAAATCATCCAGTCCCTGGTAGACGCAGGAGTGGTAGAAGAAGTAGTTAGCAATGTTTGCAACAGCCCTATCCTACCCATTGTGAAGAAGCAGGGTGAGGGAGATGAAAAAGCGTACCGCTTCATCATCGACCTATGAGAAGTCAACAAGGTAGTTGTACCTCAGTACCCTGTAGTCTCAGACATCACCACCATTCTGACCCTGATTCCTTCCACTGCCACCACCTTCACGGTAATCGATCTCAAGAACCCATTCTTCTCCATCCCCATTCACTCAGACAGCCGCTACCTTTTCGGCTTCACTTTAAAATCCCGCTCATATAGATTTTGCAGAGCACCCCAGGGCTACACTGAAAGTCCAAGCATCTACAGCCAGGCCCTCAAGAGACAGCTGGATGCAGTCCAGTTACCGATGGAGTGGTGTTGATACAGTACGTCGATGATATCCTTTTGGCGGCCGACACCACTCCACTTGCACCATCCAACTCCTGCACTTCCTCGCAGAAAATGGCCACAAGGTCTCCAAGAAGAAGTTGCAATTCTGCCAACCTCAAGTCACTTACCTAGGCCACCTCTTGTCCAAAGATGGGAGAAAACTCACACCTGATCGAATTCAGGCTATTCTAGAGACCCCTATCCCTAAAACCCCGAAGCAAGTCCGCTCTTTGGTAGGCCTCACCTCCTTCTGTCGACAATGGTTGCCAAATTTCAGCCTCATTGTGAAACCACTACTTTCCCTACTGGCTAGAGACGTCCCCTTCCCGCTCCCTTGGACCCCTGAATGCCAATCCTCCTTCAAGGAACTACGGGGCGCCCTTTGTTCAGCACCAGTCCTAGGAACCCCTGATTATAAAAAACCCTTCTCTCTCTACACTCACGAAAGGGAGGGATGCGCTTTGTCTGTCCTGACTCAAACCATCGGCCCCAAACAACGACCATGTGCCTATTTCTCTGCCACTCTTGACCCCGTAGCAAGAGCTTTGCCTGCCTGCCTTCGAGCAGTAGCTGCTGCTGCTGTCTCTATCCGACAAAGTGAGGGGATCGTACTCTCGAATTCCCTCACGGTACTAGTGCCTCATGCTGTTGACACCCTCCTAAACCAGACCAAGACACAACACCTGACCAGCGCACGACTGACTGGGTACGAACTGACACTGCTTGCACCTCACATCACGTTGAAACGATGTACCACACTGAACCCAGCCACCTTGTTGCCTCTGCCTGAGAATGATCCCGATGTGCCCCCTATACATGACTGTGTGACCCTCACGGACGAACAGACTAGGAGTAGAGTGGACCTTCGAGACACAGCTTTCCCAGATCCTGACGGAGAGATATGGGTGGATGGCTCTTGCATCAAACTCACCGATGGCACCACCTCAGCTGCGTATGCAGTTACCATAGCCCGATCCGTAGTTGAGACCGCCCGCATCACACAGAAATCTGCACAGGCAGCAGAACTGATTGCCCTCACACGAGCGTGTATCCTAGCAGCAGGGACGACAGCAAACATTTACACGGACAGCCAGTATGCCTTCGGGGTGGTTCATCATTTTGGGCTCCTGTGGAAGGAAAGGGGATTCCTGACCTCACACGGCACCCCCATCCTACATGGAGATCTAGTCTCCGCTCTGACTGAAGCAGTTCTCCTTCCCAAACGACTTGCTGTGATCAAATGTCAGGCACACAAAAGGGTGACAGATATCGTCGGACAGGGGAATGCACTGGCTGACATCACCGCCCGGACGACAGCAGGGTGCACAGACATAATATCGACTCCACAATATCGAATGGACAAAATATCGAGTTAAAAATATCGAATATGATAAAATATCGAAAACAAAAATATCGTTGTTTAAAATATCGATTACAATAATGATAATAAAATATCGAGTACAAAAATATCGACTCAAAAATATCGACATGACAAAATATCGATTAATAGTGAAAGGAAAAAATATCGATATTATGTTGAAAAAAGGTAAAAAATATAAATACATTTTAATAGTAATATAAATTGTAGTTAATGTTTAGGAGCGGGATGTTGGGTTAATAGGGGATAAGGGTGGGGAGTAATTTAAAATAAATAATTAATTTATATATGTTTGTAAATATTTTTATTATTTAATTATTTGGGAAATAATTATTAATAATTACTTAATTAATTTATATAAATTTCTATAAAATTTTAATTAGTAATTAATTGGTAATTAAATAATATTAATTAGTTAATTGGAAAATAAATAATATTAATTAGTTAATTAATTAATATAATTGGAAATATAATTTTAAGTAGTAATTAATTGGTAATTAATTATTATTAATTAGTTAATTGGAAATAGAATATTATTAATTAGTTAATTAATTAATATAATTGGTAATAAAATGTTAAGTAGTCAATAATTGGTAATGAAGTATTATTAATTAGTTAATAGGAAATTGAATAATATTAATTAGTTACTTTATTAATATAATTGGTAATAAAATTTTAAGTAGTAATTAATTGGTAAATAATTATTATTAATTAGTTAATTGGAAAATAAATATTCTTAATTAGTTAATTAATAAGTATAAATTTGTTTTAATTTTGTATTACTAATTAATTGGTAAATAATTAATATTAATTAGTTAATTACATTATTTAGAGTAATTGTTATATATATTAAAGTTGCTATTGTTTGTTATATAATTGGGGAAAAATTCATTCATAATTAAATGAAAATAATTACAGTTAATGTGCTAAAATATTTTCATCGTTGTTATTGGTATAAATTGTACTTAATGTTTAGGAGCGGGATGTTGGGTTAATAGGGGATAAGGGTGGGGAGTAATTTAAAATAAATAAATAATTATATGTTTCTTATAAATTTATATTATCAATTAATTGGTAGCGATTAAATATTACTTTTTTTAAATAATTCATATAATTTTGTACATATTTATCATTAGTAAATAATTAGTAATTAATTAATATTAATTAGTTAATGCAATTATAATTTATACAACTGTTTTATTTAATAATTTGTTATTATTAAATATTAGTTTGGGAATAAATATTATAAATAATTACATTCAATTAATTACAGCTACTTTGCTAATATATTAACTTATTATTTATAGTTAATAATTCATTAATAGTTAATTAAATAATATCAATTACATTTGGGTACAGGAGGAAATTTTTGTGTTCAGGGTCAGTTTTCTCTCTTTAGGTAAAGGGGTATTTTTTTGTTTCAGGCTCAGTTTTCAGTTTTAGGGTAAAGGGGTATTTTAAGAGTTCAGGGTCAGTTTTCAGTTTGTGGGTAAAGGGGTATATGTAAGGTTCAGGGTCAGTTTTCAGTTTTTGGGGAAAGGGGTATAATTAATGTTCAGGGTCAGTTTTCAGTTTTTGGGTAAAGGGGTATTTTTAGTGTTCAGGGTAAGTTTTCAGTTTGTGGGTAAAAGGGTATATTTAAGGTTCTGGGTCAGTTTGCAGTTTTTGGGTAAAGGGGTATTTTTAGGGTTCAGGGTCAGTTTTCAGTTTGTGGGTAAAGGGGTATATGTAAGGTTCAGGGTCAGTTTTCAGTTTTTGTGGAAAGGGGTATAATTAATGTTCAGTGTCAGTTTTCAGTTTTTGGGTAAAGGGGTATTTTTAGTGTTCAGGGTAAGTTTTCAGTTTGTGGGTAAAGGGGTATATTTAAGGTTATGGGTCAGTTTGCAGTTTTTGGGTAAAGGGGTATTTTTAGGGTTCAGGGTCAGTTTTCAGTTTGTGGGTAAAGGGGTATATTTAAGGTTTAGGGTTAGTTTTCAGTTTTGGGGGAAAGGGGTTTATTTACGCTTCAGGGTCAGTTTTCAGTTTTTGGGTAAAGGGCTATATTTTTAGGTTCAGGGTCAGTTTTCAGTTTTTGGGTAAAGGGGTATTTTAAGAGTTTAGGGTCAGTTTTCAGTTTGTGGGTAAAGGGGTATATTTAAGGTTCAGGGTCAGTTTTCAGTTTTTGGGTAAAAGTTTATTTTTAGGGTTCAGGGTCAGTTTTCAGTTTTTGGGTAAAGGGCTATATTTTTGGGTTCAGGGTCAGTTTTCAGTTCTTGGGTAAAGGGGTATTTTTTGGGTTCAGGGTCAGTTTTTAGTTCTTGGGTAAAGGGGTCTTTTTTGGGTTCAGGGTCAGTTTTTAGTTTTTGGCTAAAGGGGAATTTTTAGGGTTCAGGGTCAGTTTTGGGTTTTTGGATAAAGGGGTATTTTTTAGGGTTCTGGGTCAGTTTTCTGTTTTTGGGTAAAGGAGAATTTTTTTTGGTTCAGGGTCAGTTTTAAGTTTTTGGGTAAAGGTGTATTTTTTAGGGTTCAGGGTCAGTTTTCAGTTTTTGGCTAAAGGAGAATTTTTGGGGTTCAGGGTCAGTTTTTAGTTTTTGGGTAAAGGGGTATTTTTAGGGTTCAGGGTCAGTTTCCAGTTCTTGGGTATAGGAGTATATTTTTGAGTTCATGGACACTTTTTAGTTTTAGGGTAAAGGGGTATTTTTAGGGTTCAGGGTCTGTTTGGGTATATGAAGTGTGAGGAAATTTTTTCTAAATATTACAAATATTTGAAATTTTTGAGTGACAATTAGTTGCTATTTTTTATGCTAATAATAACTTTTTTGTACTACTCAGCAAAAAATATACTGAAAAATAATGTTTATAATATTTATACAGTATATATAAATATTTGACAATTTTTACACATTAACATTATACTAAAGTAGCTATTCTAATTTATACATGGTCAGTCTTCAGCACCTTTCCAAATATTATTTTTACTTGAGTAGGAATATGAAATAATAATTGGTCAGTGTCCAGCAACTTCTCTGATAATACTTTGACTGGAGTAGGAATAGCAATTATTAATTGGTCAGTGTCCAGCACATTTGCATATAAATTTATTTAGTGTGTTATTATATTACAAGACAATGCAAAATGGATGTTTTCACAAAACTTTATTGCTATTTTTTTTTTCATGTGTAATACAATACAATCACTATTAAATATAACATTAACATTTTTGGAAATGTTGTATTTGTAGAATAACACATTATCATTTATGTACATGTTTTAATTTGTGACACAAAAAATTTTCACAACATTTTTTATGTCAAAACAAAATCTTCTTATCAATCACTTTCTGTTACAAGTATTTATATTGAAATAAATAAAATACCAGTTATTTTTCTGTTTCTTCCATTTATATTTAATAATGTTAATATTATATATTAATATTATTAAATATTTAAGTTTAATATTTACATTTGTATAAAGTAACATGACAATTATTATATTTGCTCAAGATATGGAAATACTAATTAAGACTTTTTTTACACATATTTCTGACAATGTTGTTTTTAAATTATACATATAAATATATTATGTTGTCAACTTTATAACTGTAAAGGGGAATAATATGTATAATAATAATATCTGGTATTGGTAAAAGATTATTTATGCAATTATATACTTTTATAATACTTTGACATTATTATTACAAATTTATAATTAATTAATAAAAATAATAACAAATATATTTATTATGATTATTATTAATTAGTTCACTTAAACATTTATCTTTTCTTTTCAGAAATACATACATTCAGAGAAATAAAAATATTTTATTTAAGGCAATTATTTATATAGTAAATGGTTATAAAGTTTATATTAATAATAATAAATAAGTTATATTATTTATTATTATTAATAATTAACAAAACAATTAATCATGTTTAGTTATAAAGAAACACAAATGTTTTCATATAAATGTACACAAAAATAATTTTTTTACATATATTATTTCAAGTGTTACATACTTATTTAATATTATTAATATATATTAATTACTATATATTAATTAATATTAAATAAAAAAAAATGTTTAAACTGTTTAAATTATAATGAGTCTACTGTATTAATTTGTTTCAATAACAATGTGTATGTATTATATTTTTTGACTATAACATTGTATTTTCAATTATACCTTCTCAAAATTGGTTTAAGGGGACTACTTTTTTACCGCGTAAGGTTATTGAGCTTCATTCAGGACTGGAGAAGCTCGCGGTTGGGTGTTGCTTCGTGTGGAGAGAGGTAAGGTAAATTTTATATACTATTTATGACTGAGTGGTAATCTTTGAGGGTATATTCGAACTCTGTTGTGTTTTTGAGTGTATGTATGAATTGTTTATGTAGCGTTTAGGTGTAATGTCGTCGTTATAGATGCGTCGTGTATGTTTTAGTACTAGTGTTATTTGAATTGTTAGGAAATGTCTTCTTAAATGGTTAATGTTAATTGTGAGCGTATTTACAAATTTTATGTGCTATTTGTGGGTGGGTTTCGTTATGTATGTTTTTTTACAGGTTCCGGTTCCTAGCATGAAAACTACATGGAAGGAAGCGTGTTTTTTTTCTGAGAAACTAGTGTATGACTTATTATGGTTATATTTTTACGTGTATCTCCTATTTTTCGTGTTTGCCAGGAGCGGATTTTAATCATTTTTACCTTTTTTCGGGTTTTTTGAGGGTTTCGTATTGGATTGTTACATTGGTATGCGTCAACGTTTTTTTTAAAGTTGTGTGTATATCACTTTAAATCATAAAGTGTCCACACTACTGTTTTCGGGATTTCCTGGAGCGTTTATTTTATTTTAACATTATTTTCGGGTTTTTGATGGTTTCCCATATTGGATTTCTCTTACTTTGTAATGGATTGTATGGATTGTATTTTGCTTCATTACGTCTCTGTCATCTACAACAATTGTAAGTAATTTTATATTTCTATTTATTTGGTGGGAAATGTCCATCTTTATGTAATGTGTATGTGTGATGTAATTATAAATATTGCATATTTGTTCTGAAATAATGTTCAATTTTTTGATAAGTTTGTAAAACAAATATGTATTATTTATAATTGTTTAGAAATGTTTATGATTGTTATATGTACCATTATTGTAAGAAGATATTAGTATATTTTGTAGACATTTTTATAGTAGGGTTTTAGCTATTATTGACAGATATTCTAATCCTCTAGTTGTAGGGTATAGTGTGACTTGACTTTGCAGTAGTCGGAACATTTGTTTAGTTTGTTTACTTAGTTTTGGACCAATTTGGGTCAATGATTGTTCCATTCTTAGTTCTTGATAGCTTTGTTCTTTTATCAAAGCTTGTAGTAGGTTATGGAATGTGGGTCTGGTTCTGCTTGTGGTAGCTTGGAAAGCATTATGCCACCCTTCTACACTGTTGTTGGTTTTTGCCTCTTGGTTTAAAGTACTAAGATAGACATTCCACCAAGGGATTTGGAATTTGGGTTGGCGTCAATGTCCAGATCTGTGCAATCTTCCCACCCAAGTATCTTCGAAATAATCCAGTAATGGGGTTAGTTTCTCTTCATTTCTTTTGTAATATGTGCTGTCAATTAATAAATTATAGTGTTCCGCTACATCGGTAACAGGAACGTAGGCCAGTGCTATCAATTTTTTAATTTGATAGGCAAAGGTGCTATCTGTTGAGTACAAAATACTTAAAGTAGATTTTTGGAGATGTCTCCATATGCTCTGATTGAAATGATAGTAACAACCCTGTATTGCTGTGTGGGGAAATATTTTCAAAATGCTATTAATCATAGCTAATTCGAAATCAATAATTATTTTTTCTGGAAAATTATTATTGATTTCATTTTTGAGAACATTTAATATTTCTGTGTAAGTGTTTTGCTGTTTGTTTGGTAGCAAACACTAAATGAAAGGGATGTTATAGTTATGGTATAACCCGTGGATGGAATATAGTTGGTAAAAAGGTTTTGGGCATTGTTTAAATGTGCCATCCATCATCCATTGGGGACACTGTTGGATTTTTCTTAAATTACTTGCAGTTGCAAACATTATGATTCTGCTTGTACTGCTTTCATTGTCAAAAAGGATAAATTTGTCTTTATTGTGTGTGATGGACATTTCTGGTGAAATAATAATTTCCTCAAAAGTAGTAGGGTTGGGTGGGGTTGTGGAAGTGCGTCTTTTAGTGTATGCAATTGTGCGTTTTAGTGAGTCAATAGAGGGTAGTTGACCTGAAGCATGGGCTGGGACTTTTAACAGCTCCTCTTTAAGGATTTGTGTTGTTGGTCTATCACTTTGTGTGCTAGCAGTCTTTATACTTTCTAAAGCATCTCTTATTTCAATTTCTGTGACATTGGGGGGATGATTGTGTTCCCTGGTAAATAGCACATTAGTTTCCTCTGTAGTAGCCCTTCCATAACATTTGTTAGAGTAATATTTTGTACATTTCTAGAAAACTTTTCTACCACTTTGTCTTTCCTGACTATAAACATAACCCATATAACATAACAGTAATTTATTTTTCTGTGACATTACAAATTCTGCACCTTCTGTCATTTTGTTTTACTTGTTCTAGGAAAGAGTAGAAAGAAACAAAATCAAATAACATATATTTCACTTAGTGGCGCAAACATAATTAATGTTGAATTTATACTTACGTTTACTAAAAGTAGTAATCACAAATGCAGAACTCTATTTTGAAGGACTTTCTTGTATGTATTTCTTTATTTACTGTTGGTATGAAAATATAGAAATGCTAAGTTAATGTTTATACATAACACACGTTTTTACTAGGAGAAAGCAGTTTTTTAAATTGCTTAGTACTACATTTGATGTGAACATTACATATACTTACTTGTTTAAATAGTTGAGTTGTAGTATTTGGTGGAGTACATCAAGGTAGTCAAGTTTAGATCTGTAGAGAAGATAGAATAAATACATGTCACATATTATAACATTTATTTTTAACCGTTGGGAAATTGGAAATATTTAAAAGTATACTAACTTCTAAATATGTACTTTTCTTTGCTGTAGGTAGAATAGATGTATGATGTATTCACAATATCTGTAGAGGAAATATAAAATACATAACATGGTGTTAAGAACATAGTTCTTGTTTTTTTTGAAGTTTTAGACTAATTGATGTATACTTACATTTTTTACAAGGGTAGTCTTGTCTTTTGGTATAGTTGATGTTGGATGTTTATATTGGATCTGTAGGGAAGATGTAATATGCAAGATATGTTGTTTAGAAACTAGCATTTTAAATGTTGGTTGTTTAATAACAAAAACATATATACTTACATGTTTAATTAGTGTAGTTCTATAAATTTGTAGTGTTGAAATCGGAAATTCGATGAATATCTGTGAATAAAATATTTTAAGTAAAGTATGAATCTAGTGAAATAGTGTTTAAAAACAGCTGTTGTTGTAGAACAGAGCATTAATATATACTTACTATCTTATTTTGCAGGGGAAGAAATAGGAGCAGGTATTAGGATTTTGTTTGTAGTAGTTTCTATCAGAAAAGTAGGAGGAGATAAAAATTACATAAGTGGAAGAGTTAGGAGATATAAGTAAAAAAGTAGACTACTAATTTAGATTTTTAAATAATGCAATGTAACTTACTTGAATGATTAGCTAGTGAGCTGGATCTTTAAAGATGTTTGTTCAGGAACAAAATCTTCATACTGTTGGCATCTTCTTTCCATAGAGTTAGCAGCAGCAAATGGTAGAATGGATTTATCCCTTTTATAGTATGTGTATTTTGTGTGCTTTGATTTGATTGGTTGTAGGATGAAAGGAAGAATTGTATAGGCTAGTTTGAATTTTTTTTACGTTAATTGGTGTGTTTGTTGATGTGAGAATGGTGGTATGTGGTGGTTTCCGCATTAAACCAGGTTAGTTGTTAAATAAAATAGATGTGTAAGTATAAAAATATTATGAAAATTTTAGTTACATGTAAAGATTCTTTTTCTAATGATATAACGATTTTAATATAATGTATAGGAAATGATGATAAATAGTAATGTTATAAAAGTAACAGGTATTATATGTAAAAAAAAATTGTATAGAGCAATGACTTTTATAGACGAGTAATATGTTATTTTAGACATAAAAGGGTACAAAAAATAACTCGATATTTGTTTAGAAACGATATTTTTGTACTCTATATTTTAGTAGTCGATATTTTGGTATTGTTAGGTGTAATTTCATGAACAACGATATATTAGTAGTCGATATTTAATAAGACGATATTTATGTACTCGATATTAAAAGTACTCGATATTTTGTAGTCGATATTTTTGTATTTTGTGTAATAAGTATACAAAGTCGATATTTTAGTAGTCGATAATTATTCAACGATATTATTGCTAGTCGATAATGTGACCGTCGATAATATTTCAGTGATCCGACAGCAGAGAATAGGATGACAACACGCATATATGTGACCAGGTCACAAACAGAAAAATGGAAGGACGCTAGGGAGACCATTAGGGACATCCAGATAGCCAGTGCACCACACGAATTGACTGAATGGGCACGGGTGGGACTGAAAGACGATGAAGGCTGCTGGCGGACAAAAGACACAAACAAATGGTTGCTACCCAATTCATACTTGATCCCTATACTGACCATGGCTCACTCCCCTGCACACATAGGAGCAGCCCCTATGGCTGAACTTGTCTCCCGAGTTTGGCATAACGACAAAATTACAGACTCAGCCAAACGTCTTGTCCAACAATGCCTAGTCTGTCTGCAACACAACCCTGGGAAAGGAACTGTCGTACCCCGAGGAGGATTTGGGGTCCCCAACCACCCATTTGAAGTCCTACAGATGGACTATATTCAGTTAGAGAGATGTCAAGGACTGAAGTATGTATTCGTTGTTGTATGCGCTTTTAGCAAATGGGTGGAAGCCTACCCGACGCGTGACAACACTGCCATTGCCACTGCAAAATTACTACTACAAGAGTTCTTCCCTCGCTACGGCCTTTGCCGTATTTTATGGAGTGACAATGGCCCCCATTTCATAGCCGAGGTTATCCAGCTTATCCTGAAAGGACTGGGGGTACGACAGAAATTCCACGCAGTTTTTCACCCCCAATCTGCTGGACTGGTCGAGCGGCACAATGCCACATTGAAACTAAAACTGGCGAAAATAGTGGCTACCACAGGACTAAAATGGCCAGACGCTCTTCCCCTGGCATTGCTGTCAATGCGTTCCACCCCCACCAAACACCACTTGACCCCTTACGAGGTCGTTTTCGGCCGGCCCATGAGTATCTGGTCTGCACCCAAACCGACATCTATTCACGACGTCCCGGACGTCCTAATGTCTGACTATCTGCATAACCTAACTAAAACACTGTCTGTTATTCATCATCAGGTGCTGCAGGCCATCCCCGATGCTTCCAGGGGCCCCGGACCTACCATCCAGCCTGGAGATTTCGTCCTAATTCGGAACTTCCAGCGGGAGAAGATTCTGGAACCCCGCTGGACGGGCCCCTGGCAAGTCTTGATCACCACCCGAACAGCTCTTCGAGTGGAGGGGAAGCGAAATTGGCTGCATGCACATCATTGCAAGAAAATCTCTCCGACCCTGACGTCGACCGAAGACGTGACCACCCAAGAAGAGCTCCTGAACAAAGACCGACCATCCCTGAGCTGCTACCCTGAAACAGAGACACTCGAATTGGCAAAATTCCCTGATCCCACTGTGCCATCCAGAGAAGGGTATAACCTGCGACGAAAGAAGGGAGCTACGGCTAAGCAGACCACTGACTAAGTTACAATTCTCAGACCGGTGGCCTAACACTACTAAGGCTGCCAGGAGAGAAGCCCAACGAAGTTTGTGGTTCTGCCCACTACCGAGCACCTTGAAGATGATGGAAGCGCCCGATGCGAAGATGATGGAAGCAACCGGACATCCGAAGACCCACTACAGAAACCCGAAAACTGACAGGTTGCACAGCTCAAAGACTATTGCTCTTCTTATCGCTCTTCTCTTTTGCCTCCTCCTCATGACTACCTTCTGGATCGTGGAAGAGAACGCAACGGCTCATAAGACATTTCTAACGACTGCACGGCCTACCACCATGAAAGAACATTACCTGGCCTCTCTTTCACCTCAAATCCAAGAAAGGCGTAAGGAGTTCTGGAACAACTCCTTCGTACAGTTGCTACACCAACACAACCTTGCTGCCAATGCCACGAATTGCTGGATCTGTGGGTTGATACCACATGCCACCGGACATTCCATCCCCTTCATCCCTTCACCTTTCTCTGTTCATGGCTCCTGCCTTGCTTGGCTGATCCTCTTGCAAGAGAGCTACAGAGACAATGCCACTTCCAGCGAAACTATGTCACACTTTTATCATGGAGTCTGGCTGAACAAAACCGGAAGAACTGCAGCTCCCTTTTGCCCTCTATCCTCCAATGCCTCTGTTCACATGGACATCCCCGCCAAAGAAATGGTGGAGATGCAAATATTCAACAATCCAGCCAGACCCACCTTCTCCTACCTCCGGAAACGAACAGCTGCCACCCTGACTGTGGCCCTATCTGTCGTCAATGTCTCGGGCCTTGTATGCATCACAGGCCATGGGACACAAATGGTGGGCCACAGCACTTGCCGCATCACCAGAACTTTGGACTCAACCGACCCACCCTCTTTTGTCACCTCTCCAAACATGTACTTCGTCTGTGGTACAAAAGCCTACACCTGGCTCCCAAAGGGCTGGGGAGGTACCTGCTACATTGCCTTCATCCTTCCTCCAACCTATGTGGCTCCGGCAAACCATCACCGACAGAGACGAGCAAAGGACATTGAGCAGGCCGACTCCACTGGAGCACAATTCTTGGATGCAATGAAAGGACTTGTTCCACTTTGGGGTCCGATGGTGAACAGTCGTGCCATTTGACATTTATCCCAGGCAGTCGAGACAACGATGAACATTACAGCTGGTATCCTCACAAACAATACAGCCGAGCTTCAGGCGATCCGTCTGGTGGCTCTTCAAAAACGCCTTGTTCTAGATGTGGTTCTGGCGGACCGTGGAGGAGCATGTCGTATCATCGGGTCCAGCTGTTGTACCTACATACCAGACAATTCACCCTCAGTCTACAAGGCCATTGAACACCTCCACAGACTCTCCTCAGAAGTTCATCAGGAACAAGAAGGATGGTCGCTTGGGGGTTGGTTCTGGAGTGCTGTAAAGGACTGGGGATGGAGGTTGTTCATGATCGTACTGATACCAATCGTCGTAATATGTGGACTCTGCCTGGGTATTCAATGCTTGCCACCTCTGTGTTCACTATTTGCTAACTGTATTTGCACTAAGACTCCGAACTTCGAAGCTGAACGCATGAAAGCTTTGTATGATATCGAAATACGTAATATAATTGGGATAGACATAAATTGACAAGCTGGCTAGATATGTTGAAAAGGGAGGACTGTTAAAATCTAGATTGTGGCATAAACATTATCGGCGCCATCTTGTCCTTTTCAGATCTATATGTGCGCGTAAGCAGCAGCCGTTTTGATTGCCATGGCCTCTCTGCCCACTGCTGATAGCCAGCGCGTCTCTCCCCCTCCCTCTCCGGCCTCGCAAGCATCCCCCGCGCTCTGATAGCCCCCGATCTCTCCTGCCTGGGCCATAAACGCACCTCCAGCGCAACCCTGCCTCAGAGCCACATCCCGTGCGGAAACCTCACACTCCTTTCATCTCTCTCACGCGAGCGGGCCTTTTGATAAACTCTCCCTCCTCGTCCATTGTCTGAACCGTTCCCAGGCCACCACCTAGCCTTGCAGCTGCAGTTTATTGCCCCTACAGTAGGAACTCACCCCATATCTAAGGAGCGGGGGTTAATCAATACCCTCACACCTCCAGATCCGACCGATCGCCCACTTTCCCGTTCCCAGCGGAATGTCCAGCTGCGCGTTAACCACCACATGCTGAGATCGGGGTGGGAACTCTACTGTAGATGTGTGTGGGAACGGGCCTGGACCGGGGATCCCGAGGATGTCTTTTCTGGCCTTCAAAGAAACATTACGGATGCAATGTATGTAATAAAGCCATAAACCTGTGTATAAGAGGCCAGGCCTCAGAGATGCGGTTAGAGCACCTCGAGAAGATACCCTGTTGTCTGATTTGACGTGTTCTGCTCCGTCGGAATAAACTCCTGTTTCCTGCCTTCCTGTCTCCAGCGCCTGCCTCTTTGTTTGATAATCTTGAGTTGAGTTAGAGGCGGCTACGCCGGGCAATCTTAAAAGAAAAGGGCTATCGATCACGTCTGCCTCTCCATTTACACCCTTCTCCACACTGCCTTGCACCCTTCTCCCCTCTGCCTTGCAGCCTTCAGGCCCTCTGCCTTGCACCCTTCTCCCCACTGCCTTGCCCCCTTCTTACCACTGCCTTGCACCCTTCTCCCCTCTGCCTTGCACCTTTCTCCCCTCTGCCTTGCAACCTTCAGGCCCTCTGCCTTGCACCCTTATCCCCACTGCCTTGCACCCTTCTCCCCACTGCCTTGCACCCTTCTCCCCACTGCCTTGCACCCTTCTCGCCCTCTGCCTTTATTTTTATTTATTTTTATTTTGAAAGTTTTATATAGCGCGAACAAGATCTTTGCAGATATCAGAGCGCTTCACAAATACAGGAGGTAAGGAAACAAGAAACATGGGAGAGATTAACAGACTTTTGAGCATAGAATACTTGTAGGTAAAAAATGAAAAGCAAAAATAGGGTGGGTACATGGGGTAGCATAATAATTGATTTGACGTGTTCTGCTCCGTCGGAATAAACTCCTGTTTCCTGCCTTCCTGTCTCCAGCGCCTGCCTCTTTGTTTGATAATCTTGAGTTGAGTTAGAGGCGGCTACGCCGGGCAATCTTAAAAGAAAAGGGCTATCGATCACGTCTGCCTCTCCATTTACACCCTTCTCCACACTGCCTTGCACCCTTCTCCCCTCTGCCTTGCAGCCTTCAGGCCCTCTGCCTTGCACCCTTCTCCCCACTGCCTTGCCCCCTTCTTACCACTGCCTTGCACCCTTCTCCCCTCTGCCTTGCACCTTTCTCCCCTCTGCCTTGCAACCTTCAGGCCCTCTGCCTTGCACCCTTATCCCCACTGCCTTGCACCCTTCTCCCCACTGCCTTGCACCCTTCTCCCCACTGCCTTGCACCCTTCTCGCCCTCTGCCTTTATTTTTATTTATTTTTATTTTGAAAGTTTTATATAGCGCGAACAAGATCTTTGCAGATATCAGAGCGCTTCACAAATACAGGAGGTAAGGAAACAAGAAACATGGGAGAGATTAACAGACTTTTGAGCATAGAATACTTGTAGGTAAAAAATGAAAAGCAAAAATAGGGTGGGTACATGGGGTAGCATAATAATTGACTAAAACCAATTATACAAATCGACAATCAGACAAACAATAGTGCAGATAGGTGTAGATCCTCAAATAGATCCAGAGTACAAGATCAGGTGAATTTAGTCATGAGGATAGCTTTTACTTCTTTTTTAAAGAATGCAGAGGAGGAGATAAGTCTGGTTTCAGGAGGGAGTGAGTTCCAGATCCTGGGTGCCATTCCTGAAAAAGAGCGTTTATATGTTTTTTCCTTCCGGAATCTACGAGGTTTCAGGAGAAGATTCTTTGTGCTTCTAGTGGTTCTTGAGCCACCAGATATTGTCAGTTTCTGAGTGAGGTAGCCGGGTGAGTTGTGGTGTACAGCTCTGTGCGTCATGCAGGCATTTTTCAAATGTATTCTGGCTTCAAAAGGCAGCCAGTTCAGGGATTTTAAGTCAGGGAAAATATGCGAATGTTTTTTGATCCAGTGATGAGTCTTGCTGCAGCGTTCAAAGAGGCTCTCAGGGGTGCAGTTGTAGATAGAGGGAGTCCGCAAAGGGCGACGCTACCGTAGTCTAAGCGAGGAATGACGAGGGCTTGTACTGCAGTTTGGAAGTCCTTGGCTGGGAGGAAGGGTTTAAGTTTCCTCAGGGTATTGATTTGGAAATTAGCTCCCTTAGTTGCTTTGCTGATATGTTGCTGCATGTTGAGATTGGTGTCAAGTGTAATGCCTAAGGATTTCGCTGAGTCCACGATGGTAGGTTGGACATTGAATGCAGATAGGTGTTTAAGCCAAGTTTGGGTGGTGGAGATTTTCGCGGGAGGTGAGATCAGAAGGAACTCAGTTTTCAGAGCATTGAGTTTGAGGTGATTATCGGCAAGCCATGATTGGGGGTTTCTGAGCGTTGAGTTCAGAAGTTTGATGTCTTTGGGGGATTGTAATTTGAGATATAGTTGGGTGTCGTCGGCGTACATGTGAAAGTGTACATTAGATGCTTGTAACAAGGTGGTGAGAGGTTCCATGACCAGATTGAACAATGTTGGGGATAAAGAAGATCCTTGTGGGACGCCTAAAGTTACAGGCACTGGTGGGGACATCAAGTTGTTGCTCTTGAATTTCTGAGCCCTGTTATGCAGAAAGGAGGTGAACCATTTGAGAACAGTCCCAGATAGGCCCATTCTGGTGTTTAACAGCTCGAGTAAGTTCTCGTGTTTGACAGTGTCAAATGCTGAGGAGAGATCAAGAAGGATGGGAAGGCAGGTATCGTTTTGATCTAGGATTCGGAGTGCGTCATCAATGATGTGTGTCATAGCAGTTTCAGTACTGTGCCCTGCTCGGAAACCTGATTGATGAGGGTTGAGGAGGTCAAACTGATCAATGTGTTTTGTTAATTGGAGTTGTACGCATTTTCCCAAAAGTTTTGCAAGTGTGGGAATATTGGTAATAGGACGGTAATTGTTTAAGTCAGTAGGGTCCGCTGTTGTTTTCTTGAGTATAGGTGTAACTTGTCCAATTTTGAGTGAGTCGGGGATGAGTCCTTGTTGAAGTGAACTGTTAATAATTTTGGTCCAGAGTGGGAGTAGAAATGGGATGAAGTATTTTACAGCGTTGGCAGGAAGAGGGTCTGTGAGGTGATTAGAGGGTTTCAATGTGCTGAGCAGTTTTGCAATTGTTTCTTCTGAGTAGGTGTCAAAGGATGACCAAGCAGCATTGTTTTTTGGTTCAGTGGGTGTTATGCTGTGGGGGTTGGAGTAAAGGATTACGTCATTGCGAAGATCGCTCCTTATGTTATCAGTCTTTAGTTTGAAGTCTTCACATGATGGTATATCGCCTATTGTGCTATGTGTAAGTTGGGGATGTTCCTTGGATTGTGTTTTGATTAGTTCAAATAGTTTTCTTGGCCGGTTTTTTGCTTGATCGAGCTGAAGGCTGAAGAAATCTGATTTGGTGCGCTTGATTTTCCTGAAGTAGGCGTTTCTCTTTTTCTTCAGAGTTTTAAGGTGCAATGCCGAAGGGGCTGATCTCCAGGTGCGCTCTGCCATTCGCATGGCTCGTCTGTCTTCATTGAGTCTACCATCGTACCATGGGTTGGAGTTCTTAGTGGACACTTTTTTCAATTGCAAGGGGGCGGCCTCATTGATTATTGAGGTCATAGAGTTGAGGTAGTGGTCGGTCAAAGATTGAACGTCAAGAGCGCCGGTAGGGGGAAGGAGGAGATTGCAGCTGTGGGGAGGTAAATAATTTGGGTTGAGTTTCTTCAGGTCCCTTTTCCAGACCTTGGATTTAGTGGTTTGAACCGGGTTAAGTTTAACTTTTTCATTGATGAAGAATGTGATAATGTGGTGGTCTGACCAGTCACAGGGTTGGATTGACTCAAGCTGGGTAGAGTTCTCTTTGGAGATGGTAAGGTCGAGGATAGAGCCTTTATCGTGAGGTCAAGAGCATTGAGGTAGTTTTTGAGACTATTTACCACTGCGTCATTGTGATCGTTCCAATGGAGATTGAAGTCACCGAGGAAAATTTGAGTGTTTTGCCGTCCGGAAAAGGTTCATATTGTGTCCATGAGTTGTTGGGTGAAGATGAGGTTGTCTCCAGGTGGGTGGTAGATGACGTGTAGAGAGCATACAGGTTTGTTCTCGCTGATGACATCGAGGCAGATGTGTTCGCAGGAGGTAAGTGGGGGGGAGGTGATTCTAGTAATTGAGAGGTTGCTCCTATAAATACATGCGATTCCACCGCCTGTCTTGCTGGACCTGTCAAGTCTAATGATGAGGTAGTTGGGTGGAACTAGAATATCCATGATAGGTGTAGAAGATTCAGTTAACCAAGTTTCAGTCAGAATGGTTAGATCAAGGTCCAGTGTCTTGATGAGATCGGCGATGTCGGAGGAGTGTCTAGGGGCCGATCTGCAGTTGAGAAGTATGCATTTGAGACTGGGGGTGTAGAGGGTGGTGGAGGGTTCTAGAGTGAGGGGGACTTTTTTAAGGTTATTTGGGACGGAGCCTCTGTTGTTGTTTTGTGTGGAATGCCTCAGGGGATTAGAGTGAATCGTGGGGATGGAAAGGTGTGTGGTTGCACCCTTCTCCCCACTGCCTTGCACCCTTCTCCCCACTGCCTTGCACCCTTCTCCCCACTGCCTTGCACCCTTCTCACCCACTGCCTTGCACCCTACTCGCCCTCTGCCTTGCACCCTTCTCGCACTCCCCCTTGCACCCTTCTCCCCACTGCCTTGCACCCTTCTCCCCTCTGCCTTGCACACTTCTTGGCAACCCCCTTGCACCCTTCCCAACCAATGGAGGGTGCTGCCACCTGGAACAATGGCACCATTTCAAAAGCATGATGGACTAGGGCCGGCCCTGACTGGGCCCACACCAGACACACTGGCAATCCAGGGGGGCCAAGAGCCCCCCTTGCCCCCCCCTACAGACACCCATGCAATTGGGTCTGATTTGGAGTCCCACAATGCATTTTGTGACACCCACCCTCCCAGCATACCGGACGTCCATTCTTGGGTCTGTGCTTCCTGTAGCATGGGACATAGCATGGCCTTGGTTTGTCAATTGGGCATACACGTTAGTGGCATTAGCGTTGTTTTTGCCCGTAGTTGTGGGCGGCGGGCACTTGGGGGTTGTTGCGAGCATTTTTTGTACTTGGGGTGTGGATGCCATTACCTCCATGTTACATGAGTTGTTTGTGTACTCACCAGGCTCTATGTCTCCTTCAATGCCATGTACTCCCACCGGTGGTAGCAGGGCCATGACCTTCTCCTCCCAGGGATGGTACTGTACTGGTCTGCGGGGACCACCACCCCCAGTGATTTAGCTCTGTGCATAGTCTTCGTCCATCTTCCCCTTGACCATCCTCCGCAGATCGTACCACCTGGCCTGGCACTCCCTCCTGGTGCGTCTGATGGATGCAACAGCATTGACCCTATTGACTATCCTCTCCCACAGGCGTGTTTTCTCAGCTATGCTGGTCCGTGCATGGTGTGGGGTGACGGGGTGTATGGATGTGGGTGTGTGGGTCTGAATGTGAATGGGGGTGTGTGGGTCTGAATGTGATTGGGGTATGTGTGAAGGTGGATGGGTGCAGTTGTTGGTGTGTTGTCAGTGTCTCTTGCTAATTGTGTATGTTGCAAAGGTTCACGGTTTGTGTGTGTGGGCCCTTTTTATTTGTTCATTTGTGGGTGGGACTTAGTTGAATTTATGGTGGGTGTGTTATAAGGGGTGGTTCTGTGTTGGGTCCTCTGTTTGCCTGTTTGGATCTGCCCAGGACATTCATTTCCATGGTTTGCACACAGGAGACATGTTTTGTGGTGTAGTGTCAGTCGTTTTCACCCTCCTTGTGCTGTTTTTCAGTGTCCGCATGGTTTAGTACGGCTCATTTACTTGTATTTACTTCTGTTTATTTGTGTGCGCACCGCGACGTTCAAGCAGTACGAGTCGTAGGGGTTCGCGTGCGCTTCGTTCAGGGGGGTTCGTCTCGTATTTACTTTTGTGGCTCACTCATACGTGACATTTTTATGGGGTTCGCGTGCGCTTCGTTCAGGGGGGGTTCATCTCATATTTGATTTTGTGGCTCGCTCATACGCGACGTTTACTGTACAACTCATACGCGACGTTTCCCCGTATGAATCGCATTCGGATTCACCGGTCTGGATCATACTTGTCGGGTCGAACAGCATGTTTACGATTCGTACGGTACACTTTCAGGTTCCGTACCGTACGGATTTTTACTTGATTTTCGTACGGTTCGCAAAGATTCAGACGTATTTTCTGCCTATGGATCGTACTACGCGATTCGGACGGATTTGTACGATTCGTACGGAAACGGCTACGAATACGAATCGTCGTACGGATTTCTTTTCGGAATCGACCCCATAATGTTACAATGTCCTATGATCAAGACGTTCTGGAAGGATATCTTTTGTTATTTGGAATTCGAATGTGGCAGTCAAATAGCAGTGAGTGATTTGTTAATCATAATTGGTTACGATCCTGACCTTTGTCTGTCTCATTATATGGTTACATTTTTATACATTGCAAGGGAGGATGCTCTTGAGTAGCGCAAACATCCGGTGACATAATACTGACTGACTTCAATGCCTTGATCCAGGGGACTGATGGAAGAAATCACAATCAGTGAGAAGGGTGGGATTGGCGAATGGGGAGGAATCATTATAACTGACTGAGGCATTCTCACACTGATCTGCCTATACATTAGACAAGGCATGCTATGTGATGTCACTGTTTGTACACACACAGTCACGGATACTCGGGGCCATTGGCAGTCGTGGGTGGGGGAAAGTAATAGATGCGAAACATTGTGTTCACCGACTCAAGTTATTAACATTGTTCAGGATTTTCACATAATTGAATATTGCAATTTATACTGAGCCAAGGAACGGCATTGGTAGCTTTATTACTGATGTGTATAACATTCTGTAGAAGTCAACGGAAATAGGAAGGTTGTTCCTCCTGACTTTACGTCGAACATAACAACTGTTGACCTCAAAAATTTTTCTGTATTGACTATATCTGAAAACACATCTACTATATCTTTGTATTAAATGGTCACGACAAGTATACATTTTTAAAAAAAAATGCAATAAAGAGATTGTTTTTAAAAAGAATTTGCGCATTTTGCATTGCAGGCAGTGCTATCACTACTAGACTGCAAAAACTAAACTAGAGACAATGTTTTATACAGGGAATGCAGTCTTCCACATGTTATATACGAAATATCGAAGAGTTGTACTGTGATAGGTTTGTCTCTTTGTAAGTTTACCAAGAAACAATAAGCAACGAGAAGGGGGTCAGGGCACTTTTCCAGGCCATAAAATACACCATACTCATATGTATTTGTTTGTCTATAGGTCTTGAAAGTTTAAATAGCACAGAATGGACCCCGATGGATATCAGAGCAGTGACCAGCACCCAGTGGTCCACTGTTCTCAAACAAAAGCAACATAAACGGGGGTGGAGACCCATGAAGGTCTTTATTATGATCACTATACTCTGTTAGGTCGCAAAAGTCCATCTTTATCCAGGAACAGCTGGCCAGATGGTGGTAGATTGCTATGTATGACCAGTGGCGGTGTTGTGAGATGGTTGAAGGTATGACGCAATAACGCGTGGTAGTATGTAAGCCCAAAGCACCTATTTATTGTATGCATAACGTAAGTCCAGAAATCCGCCACCTTAGAACACTGACATGCTGAGTGAAGGAAGTCAGCAATAAGTGTGCCACATCTGGAACAAATGGCATTGTCTCTAAGGCCAGCCTGTACGTACAGTAAGGTGTGTGCTATATTCTATGTAAGAACTTTAAATGAATGAGTCTATATTTATAGTTGGGGGAGAGATAGGGCCTGTTTGGGTACAGCAAATTTCCAGTGGTCATCAGTTCAGAGAGGGACTGTCTGCGGGTTTTTGATTTGGCAGTCGGAGTAAGATGGGTGGCGTGTTCTGCATAGTGGCAAAGGGTTTACATAACTAGTCATCTAGGGGATGTGGTTTCCAGCAAGAGCAACAAAGCGGGAAACACAGATGGTTCCTCAGGGAAATTGTGATTGGTGGTTTTTCAGCTTTCACAGGAGATTACTAGTGGAATAGACTCTTTGACTACGCAGATACTCTGTAAGGTGAGGAATTTGTCCTCTGGACATATACAGATCGGCAAACTTGTGTAGCTGTAGTAAGTGCACAAGCTTTCTGCAAACCATTCTGGTTGTAGGTGAAATTATGGGATTTTGGAGCTCAAAACTCGGTGCCATGATGCCTCCCTGCTCGAATGAAAGTGCAAGCGTTTTCCATTTCCGCCTCAGTTCACAATGTCAGTCGCAGCATGCATGATCCCAGTCTGTCCAAGAAGGGACATGGGGGTGTAGAGCAACAGATATAGACATCGGGGCAAGATGATCATTTTCGGCAGCGCGATTATACCTGTTAATGAAAATGGCATTTTAATCCACCCAGATATTTGTTTTCCAGTATGCCAAATCAATGCCTGCTATAATTTTCACGCTAGAGTTTCTCTATTTCTCTGCTCATCTATATCCCAAGGAATTGCATCCGTCAATTGCACCATTTGAGGAGGTACTCAAGCGTGTACTAAGTCGCTGATGCTGTGAAGGTAGAAATAACTGATTTAGCATTTAGCCCAGTTAATTGTGTTATGTGACGAGTGGTAAATCCAAGAAACTATCTGATAACAAGCAAGAGATTAAGGGTAGGATAGCAAATTTATATATACTGTGACATCATCAGCGTAGAGTAACCGTATAGCCATAAAACTAAGCCCCCCCCCTCTCCAAATAATGTTGTCAGAGGCTTGCTACTATAGCTATAGCAAATAGTACCGGGGACAGGGGGCAGCCTTGCCCGGTGCCATGAGTAATCAGGATGGATGCAGAGATAAGCCTGTTCTGTCTTATTTTCATCAAGGGCTGACCATGCAGAAGCCTCACCCATTTCAAACCTCCCTCTCTAAAAAACATGCGCTCTAAGATCCTGAATCAGAACTGCCATTATAGTGATTCGAAAGCTTTAATGGTGTCATGTAAATTATGTTTCGGCTTAAATGGTGCTTAAACGCTCCTGTATGGCAAATATAGTTCAGAGATTATGTGACATGGAGCATCAGGGATAAAGACTTTTTAATTTGGATTTATTAATTTGGAAAGTAGTGAAAGGATCAGTGCCTAATTTGAGCCGGTGGTTTCTAGTGCTCGGCACCAGCACTTATGACAGTTCGCCACATGGTGGTGCTGTCTTTCTAATTTTCGAATGAGCGCACCAACAATTGTTTAAGAATTCTATATACATTAGAAGTGAGTACCACCTGCCACCCAAGCCATTCTTATAGCTTTGGGTGGCCTGGAATAGTCTGAATTGTCCTATGTATAGAAGCGTCATGGTTAGTAGTTGTGATGGGATGGTTATTGGCAACACTGGCAGAGACAACGGATGGTGCAAGCTGCAATGGCTTCCTTACAAGGGCCATGGCACTTATGTCTTTTTTTAACAAAATAAGAACTGGGGAGGATTCCATTGGCAATTTTTTTAAACTAGAATGTTGTTATTTATGGTTATTAGTGACAGCAGGTGGTAGCTATGGCACCACTTAGGGGAATTTATCAAGTTTTAGAATCATCACTATCAAAGCCTCCCATAATGATGGGGAAGACCTCCAGTGTCCTTGGAGTGAACTCTTTATGCAGAAAAAGGCACAACATATAGAATTCTTTATGTTTGGCTATCAACAATAGGGATGTGCTGGTATGACAGGTTCTAGGAGACATCATAGACCAGTGGTTCTTAACCTGTGGTCCACTCCTACTCAGGGGGTACAAGACAACTTAGAAAACTAAATATTAGTACATTCATAACGTTTTTATGGATAAAGAGGCAAAATGTAAAACTGGAAATATTATAATGTCCCGTAAATGTGTAGGAATTTGAAATGAGAAGCTAAAAAGTATGTGATATATTGATTTGTGTAGCACTGCAAGTGCATCGAACAGAATATATTATGGGCAGTGGGTGACCTCAACGGAATTTAGAAAAGCTCCAACCGTCCCATTATAACAAAAACAATTATTTGTTTTTATGTTAGTTTGTGAATTTAGTAAAATATTTTATGCATTAGAAGATCTATTTCATGAATGTTTGTTTCTATATTTTTGTGTACTATTTTGCGGTTAAAATTATTCAAATTGCTTTGGCTGGGCCCCCTGGCTTCCAGAAATGGCTCCGCGAGGGTCCTCGGATTCCAATAATCATTCAGTGGGGGTCCACAGAAGTGAAACGGTTAAGAACCACTGTCACAGACAATTAGTTTGAAGCTTCTTCTGAACAGCGAACCATCCACAATTGTATGCTATAGCTGGATGTTACCAATAACATAGTACAATATTTGTAAGTGATGAAATATGTTTGCTTTTGTTAAGAATTACAGCCATACAGTTATTTTTTGCTCATGGTTTCATGATGACCTTTTTGATCATTATATTTAATTTGCAGGTTAAAATCACCTTTTCATTTGTTATGGCTCGGTGCTTCAATGTTTATCAGAGTAGGTTTTTTTAGCTCTTAATTTCAAGTCATATGTTAATAAATATATTTTCCATAAATGTGTCTTTTGTTGTAGGATTGGGAAGTCCTTCCTTGCTTTTAGAATATTTTCCTATTGGAGTACTGCAAACTCAGCATAAATGACTGGATTTTGATAACTATATGTTCATCAGTTCATAAAATGCTCCTTGTTTTTGAGGATGCAATAACTTTTGTCGTTAACCACCATGGCACCCACCAACTAAATTACAACAATACTTTCAGACCTATGGACTAAATACATGATACCGTACCAAAATAACAAACACGTGTACATCCGAAAATGCCGTTGGAACTCAGGCTATACATGGGTAGTTTGTTGTAATATAATATAGAATGTTGGAATGTTGTGCCTCGCATTTTGGAATGTTCTGATGCACTGGACCATGACTATATAACAATGTGTATGCATGGCTGGTGGCAGTTGGTGTGTGCATGTCCATGTCTGCTCTGTTATCATTTTCTGATGTATATGGAATAAAATGCCCACAATACTTTATAAGGCTATTGCAAAGTCACTGATGAATTCAATAGTCATATAGAAAAACGTGGCAGAAGGCTGAGTACCGTTATTAGGTCATTCAACTCTAAGGTGACTTGTGCTATCCTTTTAATGTAAAGTAGGGGGTATATTATTTCTTATAATACACGGTCAAATCATCACCCTTCCCACAAACCACTTGAATGCTTGGTGTCTTATTAATTCATGTTCATTGCAGACATGAAGAATAAAAGTATAATCTGTACTGTAAAATCAAAAATACACCACAAAGCCTTTATTAATTTTAGCAAAATGATATTAGGTCCGTTTAAGGTAAATCACATTAAAACATTCTGTGGCTGAGATAGCGTTGAGATGTAAAGATAGTCTATCTTTTTTTTGTAAAGACCTACAGTGCGGAAAAAACAAACATTTTGCCAAAAATATCTCCTTTCTGCTGATCACCTTTCATTCAAGAAAGACATTTCAGGAGAAGAAAAGGGCAGTTCCCGTTTTCCCTTGGTTAGCCTGAAGAAATAGTTATTTTCCTTGACCTACCTTTCACCATGACCGCTGGTTCTAGAAGTAGGCTTTGTGACGTCAGAAGTCAACTATAATAATGTATTGAAATTAAGCAACTAAGTTCTTTCTTTATTATAGGCGACAAGTTGTTCCACATGTCACCTGTAATAAATAAATTAGAGAAGGATTTTAGACAGGAATTGGAGGTTCCTATTTGTAGTGACCGTCTGATCACGCACTAGTGTTTCACAGTAATGTGTTTCCACCAGCCACTCCTAAAAGGCTGGCTTTCACACTCACCCCACACCCATCCATCACAACATGTGACCCTGCCAATAAAAGTGGCCGGGCGCACGTGCCCTGAGCCAGTTCCAGATATTAACATCCTGTGTCTGTGTGCTTACTTATAGTGTATGGAGGCCAATGACCCTGACACCTTTACACTATTTATTATATATTCCTATACACTTACATTGAGATGGCAAATCATTTCAGCAGTTGTCAACAAATGGCTATTTTCTCAGAAGAATTTCGAGTGGCATCATGGTTAAGGGAAACATTTGACCTGCCTATGATGCCACTCACAACCTCGAAGTGAAAACCAACACTATTGAGACAAACACCCATCCAAGATTTACCTTACTGATCGTTGTCTTAATTGCAACCTGTACGTTGTTAGTTGTTTTCTATTTTGGTGACCCACATTTTTAGAAATGCTTCTTTTTTGCTTGATTGCAGTTTAAAATGATTTTTTTTCATTTGAAATATCATGGGGCCCTTTCGTTGCTCGTCACAGTGACTTTTTAGGGCGAGCCATGCTGTATTGGGGTATGGAATAGAAGCTCCGCCCACTCTCTGCCCATATTTGTCATTGGCTTTTGTCATTGTACTTCGTAAATGCTGGTTTCTGATTCGTTGATAGGCTTGTTAGTCCCTCCTTAGTACCAGCTTGTCTTCATTCGTAACCTCCCATGAGGACTGGCCCTTTTACTTCGGTTGTTACACAGTACATCTTATGTAGCCTGTAAGCCCTATTTTCTTCAAATAGTTTCTCCTACTGCAGGCACGACATGCTTTCCTGCAACATTCAGCGCGCCATCCACGCTTTCACTTTCTAACCAGCCCGGGACATTGGCGGCAGCTTCTTTGAATAGATCTCGCAATTACAAGAGTTTGAGCTATTGACATTGTACATAACAATGCCTTTTATCTTATGTGTTAATTATCAAAACATATAAATAAAAGTCATTGTCATTTACAATGCCAATAGGTTAAACTGTCGCAAATGCGAGACCTATTGCATTGCAAATGCTTGTTTTGCTCGTCATTTCTGGTGCTATTTGGGAAAACGTTCCTTCAAGAGGCTGTGCCTGTTGTGTGTGTGGTGAGACTTGTTGCTTTTAGTGAGAAATGCCCTTCTAGTTTTTGTGTCTTTGGATCTAATGAAAGTCACAGAAATAAAAAGTAATTTGTCATTCTCACTGGTGTGTAACCAGAGCTGTGATAAATGGGGGAACGTATGTTTTTAATAATCACTGTGGGTGTGTCTTGCTTAACAAAGGTGTTCCGTGATGGTTAAACTAATGTTGCTTGATAGCCACAGACTTATATAGGACACATCGCGGTTTTACCTGAGATATGCACCAAATTGACTTTCTGAAATTCAGAAAACTTTTAAACGCTCATCTTTGCATTAAGGTCTATATTGAGCTTCCAGCAAGTTACCATCATATATCACCTTTGGATGCGGCTTATAAACCACTGAGCTAACTCTATGTCTCCTGAGTGGTCGATTAGATAACTCAAACCAGTCACTCCACACAGGCTTTTCCTCTACACCCCTCAAACTTCCAACACCTCAACCTAGACAATATGGTATATTGATGTTCCTATCAGCATCTATTATTCTTATACCTATATTATCTATGAATTGTCGCTCTGAGGCTAATTTAGCTCTCTTGTAGTGCTTTTTTAAATTATTTTAAATTCATAAATAAATAAATAAAATACTATAATTCCGGTAAGGTGCTGTACTAAATGTATGTACACAGTTTACTAGGAAGCAATATTTAGATTTCGATAGATAAATGCGTTATTTCGTTGCACTCTGCAGACTTTCGAGTATATAATTCATGCACTCACATATAGTTATGAAATTAAAAATATAAATATAATTACAGCTGATAATATGCATTCATTTACTTTGAAGGGCAGAGAATGAGTTTAATTATACGAACGTTACAGGCATCTACGAAATTTCATCTATTTCTATTCAGAGGGCGCCCTCTGCTGGTTTACAAACACGAGGTTCTTCACTGACTGCGAATTGAGCACATAATTTTTTTTATACAACATGAAAATTATTGTTTGTTGTGCAAATTATGTTCGATGCGTGTAAATACATTTATCTGATGTACTGGTGTGTGTTGTGTATATCGTAAGATGCAAACATTTAAATACTGAAGTAGTAAATATGTTATTATAGATTTAATTGAAGGGGGTTGGTTTCTCTGTGAAACAACTGGCTAGTTCGATTTAATGACACATTTTGAGAGATTTACCCCCAGATTCATCATTGTTCCAATTTGCGAGTCCTTAATAGCGATTATTAAGGAATCGCTATTAAGGACTCGCAAAACGGGATTCATGTAGAAATCGCAATATTATTTGCGATTTCTACAGCTTCCTTATTTGCGATTAGCAAATTGCTAATCGCAAATAAGGAATGACTCCCTTAGCAATTTGCTAATCGCAAATAAGGATGCGATTTCAAGGGTGCCAGGGGTGTCCAAAGGACACCCTGTAGCACCCCTGAAATGTCAATGTAGACTGATGTTGCGCACACACATGTCAAAGGACATGTGTGTGTGTAACATTCAACTTCGAAAAATGCACTAAAGTGCATTTTTCTAAGTTTTCGCTATTTACCACGAAGTCAGACTTCGTGATAAATAGCGGCCAAAAATAGCGAATTCCCAATTTAAAAATGGTTAATGAATTGCATTTAAGGAATCTCGAATAGAGATTCCTTAAATGCAATTCCTTGCAATTTTGCGATTTCGCTATTAGCAATTTTTGCATTTGGGATGATGAATCCCAAATGCAAAAATTGCGCTCGCAAAGGGCCAGATTCTCAGAATCTGGCCCTTTGCAAGCCCATTTTTCAATGATGAATCTGGCTGTTAATGTTATACTGGAAACTTCTTTATACACCCATCGCCTGGGTTCAGATCAGACATGCGCTTATCGTGCTTATGGAGGTGCGTTGTTTACAATGCTATGACCATTCACATACATTCCATTGCAACTAAACAATAAAATACACATTGCTCTGAGCAAGCTATGATCCATACTTGTATATGTATTTTTACCCTTATGACAATTGTCCTAAACCTAACTGTATAATCAATAAGTACATATATGTTTAATTTTGAGAATCCTGCATAATATATGCATTCCAACTTCAAGACTTTCCCAAGTGTAAGTATATTTTTTTGTCTAAAGAAGGCTTTGTGAATAGAACCACCCTCCATGTATTTAACATATTTGTTTTATGTGTCATTGACATGCTATGGGATGTTATGTATGTTCGCACTAGGAAGTTGTAAAAATCACTTAAGCAAGCAAGGGGAATCCCTAAATCACAGTATCAAAAGTTAGGTCTCCTAAGTTCACGACTAAAGGCCTGAATTAGACTTTGGAGGACGAGATTTACTCCATTGGGGTGAGGTAGTATAGCCATAGCCTGTTGCCCTGAGGGAGTACTCACCCGCCTAATGTAGAAATGACCACCAAACAAGCAGACAACTCTTGCATTGGCACAAACCGACTTCACAGGTGTGGTGTTCTCCACATATAAATTAAAGAAACTTTCATAGATGGTTTTCAGCACGTAGGTTTATTAAACCTCAGCCACAAACTGTCACTGGTCAACTGACCAGAACAAAACGTAGACATTCTAAATGAGAGCATGCTACAATGGAATCAACTAGAACATACATTCCATATTCTATTAAGGATGACAGAAGTACATTAAATAAATATAAAACACATCATCACATATCTTCCTTCTCAACAAAAACAAAAATGTATACTGAATATAACAACAAGAAAAATCAAATAACAATTCTTAACATAAGTGAACAATAATCTTTTAAGTAAATGATAATAACTCATACATAATCCTTCATGTAAGCGGGAGCCCTACGTATCCTTTGACTCCTTTCGCGAACATCAAGAGATGGCGTGGAACAATCTGTAGAAATGTTAACTGAATTGAAGAATTTGTTATTAGCATCAAAATCATTTTGTCTAAACATTTTAGATTTAACAATTGCTACCCGGCTCTTATTCCAAATCCTCCCATCTTGTGTTTTAACAGCATTCTTAAAAACTTTTACCACAGGTCTAACATCAGTATACTTTGACCAAGATTTACGCCCAACAGGTGCTTTTATTTTAACTAAGTCACCTATCTTGACCTCTTGAAATTGAACACATTTTTTGTCGTCAAAATACCTTTTCCTACAAAATTGCTTCCTCAACTCCCTTTATCTCCATTCACCAATACCGTTATCTATAAGTCCTTTATTCAATTTCATCCACCCAGGACACCACATTGTATTGGGAATTCTGCCTTTAAACAACTCAAACGGAGATCTCCCAGTAGTGGAATGAGGAGAACAACGATAAGCAATTACCCTCTCTTTAAGAGCCTCCTTCCAATCCAACCCATTTGCCCTGGCTAGCTGAATACATTCTTTTAGTGTTTTATTAACCCTCTCCACAGCTCCATTAGTTTCAGGATGATACAAAGAACATCTTTTATGAATCACCCCACATTTATTTAAGAAACTCTCAAAAGCACTAGAACAAAATTGCGGCCCGTTGTCAGATAAGATACTATTGGGAAAACTTTCCCTCTTGAACACCTCCTCCAAGAACTTGATCACAGAGTCAGAAGTTATATCCCTGACTGCACACACCTCTATCCATCTTTAGTAGAAATCTATGACAACTATCAAATAAGGAGTATCAGAAACTCCATTAAGAGGACCTAAAATATCTATGGCAATTTCATCCCAAGGATGACAAGGTAAGTCCCTACAAACCATAGGCATTTGTTTAGTCTTGAGAATCTTGTCACTGGCACAACATTCAACACACTCTCTAACCATTCTTTCTATCTCCAAATCCATTCCTGGCCACCAGAATTGTGTTCGCATCATTTCTTTTGTTTTAACAATTCCTAAATGTCCACAGTGTGCATGTGTCAATAATCTTTTCCTAATCCCTAAAGGAGGCACTAGTTTCATGCCACGTGTCAACATACCATCAGTAATTGATAGTTCCTCACAGACAAGAGACCATGGTTTTTCCAAACGTTTATTTTCTCTCAACAACTTCATGACCTTGATTATCTCCTCATCCTTCTCCAGTTCTTTTTTCCATTCATTCTCCTCAACAGCACCTCCTGTAACCTCACACACATTGATCACATCCTCAACCTCAAACAAACTCCTCGTCACTAACACCTTCCCTATTCACCAATCTTGACAAACAATCAGCAGATTTATTAGCAACACCAGGAATGTATTGTACATCAAAGTAAAACTCCTGCAAAGAAATAATCCACCTCCTAATCCTAGATGATATGGCATCCAAACCTTTCTTCAATGGCTTGTGGTCTGACATAACACAAACTTTAGTTCCCCAAATCAGATTTTTAAATTTCCTCAGAGCCGAGAAAATCGCCAATGATTCTTTCTCTATTACAGAATAATTTAACTCCGGGCCTCTAAGGCACCTTGATGCACAAGCAATTAGAGATTCTTTACCATGTTTACTTTGAATCAGAACAGCACCAAGGCCTTTGTCGCTCGCATCTGTGAACATGTAAGTTGGGAAACCAGGAACAAATGCATGAAGAGACGGAGCTTTCTTCAACTCCTCCTTTATATCTACAAACTCTCTCTTACACTCACTCGACCACTCAAATACCACACTTTTTGCAGTAAGTCTTCTTAAATTTTTTGTTTTATCAGCAAAGTGTATTATAAATTTCCCATAAAATTCAACCATGCCAAGAAATGAAAGAAGTTCTTCCTTATTAACTGGCTCTGCAATTTTGTCAATAGAATCAACTAATTCTCCTTTAGGAAAAACTCCTTCACCCTTAATGCAATGCCCAAGATAATGTACTTCTTCCATACCGAATTTACACTTTTCTTTCTTTAGTGACAATCCTGCCTTACTCAACCGTTCTAACACCGCACACACACGTCCATTGTGTTCAAGAATATTACTACCATAAATCAACAAATCATCTTGATAACATTTTACACCCAGAAGACCTTTCAGAATTCTTTACATGATACGTTGGAACACTGAAGCTGACGAAATAAGCCCAAAAGGCATCCTTTTAAATTTGAAAGTGCCCATTGGTGTAATAAAAGCTTTTAACTCCTGAGAAGCTATATCTAATTCTACCTGATGGTAAGCAGAAGCCAAATCTAGGGTGGTAAAATACTTCGCACCTTCTAATGTCCCCACCATTTCATCAATGTTTGGCAAAGGAAATCTATCCACCACAACCTCTTTATTCAAAGCGCGTAAATCTATGCATAAACGAATTTCACCTGACGGTTTCTTAGCAATAACGACCGGTGCCAACCATTCTGTGGCTTCCACCGGCTCAATAATTTGGTTTTCTATAAGTTTATCAATTTCTTTCTGTACATTCGCTTGTTCACTTAAAGGAATTCTCCTTACCTTTGCTACAACAGGAATAGCATTCTCTTTTAACTTTATACGGTGTTTGTAACCTTGTAAACATCCTAAACTTTCTTTAAAAACACTGGGAAACTGATCCGCAAACAATGAGGACATATCATCCACTTTCTGTATCTGTACTTGAGGTGACGCATTACGATTAAGTTTAACACCTAGATCTCGCTGATGTTGCCAACCTAGTAATGTATCACCCTGCTTGGCCACATAAACTTTCCCCGCAATAATACGACTACCCAACTCAATGGTGGCCATAAAATATCCCAACATTTTGATAGGTTTTCTCCCATATCCCAAAGGAGAAATAGTAATAATAATAGTTAAACCTTGTTTTGAAAATTTTGAAAATACAACTTTTCATCAATCATAGTAATTTGTGAGCGAGAGTCAAATTTGAAATCAATTACAGCATTTTCAACTTTTACTAAATGGGAAGGATGTTCCAATTAATTCCCATTTACTTGAAAAGTCACCGTTTTTACCTGGGGTTGTGACCATCTTTTAACAGAACCTTCCCTTTTATTTGCTTTGGTTCTACAACACTTCGAGAAATGCCCCCTCCTTCCACAAGTATTACACGTAGATTTTAATGCAGGGTAGTTAGGGCAATTGGCCAAACGACCTAGATTCCCACATCTAAAACATGAACATCTATTGCTTAGATTTGCAACACTTGTACTTGAGCTATTCAACATAGTACTGCTTTTATCTACTGTAACCTTATCTTCTTTTTTTACTTGACATATAACCTCCTCAACTTTAGATTCAACCTTTGTTTCTGAGTCTGTCGTCTTCTCTTTTTCTACTTTGGGTTCATCAACACATTTTGTCATGTGCTCAACTTGTTTCGCAATAACTAATACCTCATCCAATGGAGGTTCATCTTTTAACCAAATTTCTTTTCTAATGTTATCATGTGCACATTTTAAAACAAACTGGTCTCTAATCCTTTCTTCCAATGTTTGACCAAACTTGCATGAAGCAGCTAATTTCCTTAATGCCGAGACATACTCTTCCACCGATTCATCTTTCTTTTGCCCTCGCAAACCAAAGTGATATCTTTCCATTATCCTGCTTAACCTGGGCAGGTAATGTCGATCTAATTGCTCAATTGCTATTTCATACTCATTCAAGTTTCTTTGCTCTGACGCACTTAGTTCCGGCAAGTGTTCCAAAACTTCCTGACCCTCACCTCCAAGACAATGCAACAATAATGAATGCTTCCTCTCTGCACTTAAGTTCGTGCCACACACCCTGCATAGTTTGCAAATATTTTCTTCCATTTCTGCCACTTTACATTAGGCTCTCCTGGACTTGTTAGGAAAAATGCAGGTTGCGTCACATTTTGCATCTTTTACTTTCTGTAATTTAGTCCAATTATATGCAAAGGTAATTCCGTTAAATACTTGACCAAAAATAAATAAATAAATACATTTTTCCTTCCTTTCTCCTTTTCCTTTATCTTTATCTTTTATACACTATGTTTCCAGTAACAGTGTCAATAAGAAAGCCTATTTCACTTTTCAATTCACACTCCTGTAAAAATAAAATAAAACACTCTCTTCACGTGTTTATAACCTAGTCGGCCAATAACAGAGCGTCTGCCCTTATTTCCTGACTTGCCCTGGAGTTCTTTCCTTAGTTTTCTTGTTTATTCCGTTGCCAGGCAACTACAATGCGTCCCTAGGCATCCCTTGAAAGGCTAAGAATGCACCTTTCATTGATCTCACAATGCCGATGACGTTATGTGCGTCTTCCGTCACTGAAACGCATAGCAAACATGCGTGAACACCTTCGACATCAAGACGCACTGCGCGTTTACGATTAAGCTGGAACGCACACGTGACCCATAGGAACGTCACTGACACGCACGCCGCTTTACAATTTTCCGTCCGATTTTATTTTCCAAACTCTCCTGTAATACTCTTCATAAGCCTCCCACCATACTCCTCACCATTGTTTCATAGCTGGACTCTGTACGTCACGTCCAGTCTGCCGCCTAGAAGACCACTCTTCGCTTCTAATATTTCTGCCGCTGGAGAAGTGGTAATCGAAACAAGCTTCTTCTTGTGTTGAGGTAAATCTTCTTCCAATCGTCGCCAAATAAACGTGGTGTTCTCCACATATAAATTAAAGAAACTTTCATAGATGGTTTTCAGCACATAGGTTTATTAAACCTCAGCCACAAACTGTCACTGGTCAACTGACCAGAACACAACACAGACATTCTAAATGAGAGCATGCTACAATGGAATCAACTAGAACATACATTCCATATTCTATTAAGGATGACAGAAGTACATTAAATAAATATAAAACACATCATCACAACAGTGGTTCCTGTTAATGCATTGTAAGTGTGATGAACGGTCATGACAGAGCCATAGGGCAAACTTTCAATGGTTTTTCTATTTTCAAAAATAAAATCTCAAAGTGGAATTTTGTTTAAAAAAATAAAATAATCAATGGTCCCCTCTCCATGGGTGTTTTCTTCCATGAGATGGGGGTCATTTTGCAGTTTATACCGTCCCTTCCTACCACGTTTAGCCTGGTTTTGACGAACAGTGAAAACTTGCCATTTGTTCGCTCACTCTAAATAGGGAGTAAGAACAAATGACAAAACCCCCAACAGCCTTTATTCCGTCAGGCCATCGGAGGTGTATGTCTTCACTGTCAACATACTGAAGGTCCGCCCATCTCTAAATGAGGTGGGCGGACCTTCAGTTTGGCAGTAAGGCTACTCCATCGCCTTTGCAACAGAGCACCCTCCCCACCAAACTCTAGATCAGGCCCTATTGAAATACTGAACTTTTCTGAAATGTATGCATACCAACACGTTATTTCCCCATTTTTAGTTTGCACTTCAGTCTCTGTCAAAACATTGCACTTAGAAATGTATTTAATTAATCCTGAAGAAACTCAATCATAACTAGTCATAAACTAGAACAAATTCCAAATCCAATATTAATGCAGAAGCTCAATCAGATCTCAGTTCAATGTTGAATGTTCACAAGATGTTCCATTGCCTTGATAAATTTACACACCAAAAAGGAAATAATCCATATATAATTATGGATGGCTAGAATTATGAAATGAAAGCTTTAGCCAGGGTTTAAAGCCACGGAATAAGGTAATATGTCAACTATCATAGATTTCATCATACACACTTACACATTCCTCATACATTTTAAGGGCTAATCCACAGTGAGCCTGCTGGAAAAAGGAGAAACCTGAAAAAATGAAAAACATGTCCTTCCAGAAAACCAAATATTATTAGGGGAAATGGATATACAGTGTAAGTGCCAAGGGAGGGTTTTAAAGGAGGCACATTTAAGTTATGGGATAGATCATTATTACAAGACACTAAGGTTATTGTGGACTTAAGACCCTATCTACGGGTCAGGTGAAAATGAGAACAAGCAATTAAAATGTAATACTGCACCGAGAAAATCCCAAATTCACAGAGTAGACGGAAAAGCTACAAAATGTTGAAACCCATACACACTAGAAGCTAGAAATAGTTACGAAAACTCCATGCGTAGCCCATGATTGTTACATGTCACAACAAGTGAGGGGAGGGGAGGGTTAGTGATCATCAAGGGAGGTGGCAGTGTTAACTCCATCAAACACCCAAGGTCGTTTATAAAGGCAACATGTTGAAGCTGCCCAATCAACCAAAAATGTGTCAATATCTTTCAGCCCTTATATATATCATTATACCGAGCTTCTATATGGACAGTCAGGTGTATAAATATTTACACTTTAGTAATATTCAATCCAGAGTAATTTCCATAGCAATCCATAGTTGGTATACAAATGCTTTGGATAAAAAGGAGAGAAAACAATGTTTTTAATGAGGAACCAACTATCCAAATCTCAAATTAATTATCAAGGCTGTAGCAGGGAACCTATTTAGAGATGACTCCAGCAACAGACCTTTCAGAATTCACAACAATTATATGCAGTTAATATTTTTTATTGAGTAGTAGAGGCATTTCTGTCGGACATACTGTGTAGTGCAACAAATGATGATGCAAAATAATTAAAGAGTTTAGGTAGAAACATGGGTATGGGTAGTTGAAAGGCGTTTAGTTTGTGGCAGTGTCAACAATGATCCTTTAGCACATTCATATGTACAGTATATAATAAATGGTATATTATTTTAAATAAGTGGGTGATGTCTGATAAAAAGGAGAGTGCATCCTGGGGTGGTAGTAATTAAATCGCATAAAGTAGCAATACTCAATTTTGTTGAGTCTCAAGGCCAATGAAGGTGAGTTTGAAGATGTGCTTGAATGAGGGGTGGGACATGGCTACCGCTAGGTCAGCAGGATGTGAATTTCAATTAGGGGTCGCAGGAAGATGAAAAAAAGCATAACCTAAATAGGGCACATGATGGTCTGGGAGTAGTTAAGAGGTGGTGGTGGACAGAATGAAATCTGTGCAGAAGACCAATTGAGAATCATGCTAACGAGGTTGGCTGTAGAGGTTCCATGCACCACACTGAAGGCAAGGTTAACAGTTTGAGTCGGGCTCTATGTCTTGCAGACCACTGTCCAGCCTTGCATCAGTGAAGACTGCAAGGTGCGTGTATATGAAAGTGAGTCTGTGTGGTAAAGTTTACAACTTTGTCAAGTGAGGAGAATGGGTACTGGTTTAGCCCTACTGTTGCAATACTCGATTTTGCTTCATACTAATTTATTGAGGAGGAACCTGGCTTTGGGAAAAGAGATTTGATGGAGGATTTTCAGGGTGGGTAAGATGTGATACTTAGCTGCGGTTGCTATGTTAGAGATAAACATTTCTAGTTTTCCGCTGCAGTTGAAGTGCACTTTGCAGTTTCTGGCTGATAGTAAGAGTGGCACAGTGTCTGGGGATTAGCAGAGTGGCCAGGCTGAAGATGCTAGAAAATAAATTACAAGTTTTTGAGTAGATTAACAGAAATTCGACCGTGGATGAGCCTCAAAGAGGGGGCTTTGCTGAAGGCACAGAGGGGCATATTAGCAAGAACCTTGTTAAAATCATTGCTGTTTTAGCGGCAGGAAACTGCCGCTAAAACAGCGATAATGGGCTTGCTAATATGCGTTATAGAATTCCAATAGAAGCCCAGGTTAGATGCCCTGCACATCTAACCTGGGCTTCTATTGGAATTCTATAACGCATATTAGCAAGCCCATTATCTCAGTTTTAGCGGCAGTTTCCTGCCGCTAAAACAGTGATAATTTTAACGAGGTTCTTGCTAAAATGCCCCAGAGATCTCCAAATATGTCAGCCTGCACTTTGCTTTGGCAGAGGAGTAAACCCCGTGCTTATCTGGCAGAATGGAGTACAGTCTGCCATACTTCAAATACGACCCTCAATGCTGGGCCCTATGCCCCATTAAAACACTAGAGGCTCTATTCACATTACAGGTAAGGGGCAGGTGGGTTAGATACATGCACATGCACGATAAGTACAAAATGTTCTTTATTTCTACAATGGAAAGTGGGCAAGATAGAAAACACAACAATGATTAAATAAAGAGAGTCTGAAAAGATCCCTTGTGATGGGGAATCTTTAATACCCTGCAAATAATTTTCTATATTTTTATACAAAAAACTGTTCTAGAAAGATAACAGTCCAAATGCTGTTGAAGACTAGTGAGGTAGTTACATAGGAGTAAAGAGCATTGCAAACATAGATTGTATAAAGGGAACCACTGAAGAATTTAAATTATATGCATTACGCAATTTCTCTGTTTACTCGTATGGAAATTGGGTTGGACTTTGTTAAGCAGAAAGCATCAAAGCCCTCGGTCGCTAATTCGATTTTATCAGGCAGACTCCTCCCACCTTTACGAAAGGGTATTGTGCATATCCCCTCATGGAGCCCTCCTCATCCAAGTCCTTTCATCTGAGGATTTGTCCCTCTCCCGACAAGCATAGCAAGTAAGTACCTCTTCTATTTCTTTTAAAAATCCCTTTTTATACATATATTTATAACAACTCCTCCCCTTTTCCCTCCTACTGGTTTTCTTCCTGTTCATCAGCGGTAAGCAGATTTTTAGTATCATTGAGCAAATTTGAAAGTGACTGTATAATTGAATAATTGAACCAGTACGGCTGAAGTCGGTTATGTGATACAACCAGGCCGGGTTCTAGCGGGTGGGCCACGCCCACCCAAACATGAGCCTTGACCCTGGCAGTGACGTCACGAAGGCCAGGAGTAAATGGCCACTTTCCATTGTTTTTCTTCCTGTTCTGGGAGTTGTGTTGCTAAAAAAGAGGTTGTTTGGGCAGATATACATTTTTATCAGTAAAGCCAACCCCTAACCACTGGGGTATGCTTTGAATCCTGAGTTTGTGCATCTACAGAACAAACCCTCTTGAAATATACTGCCCACCAGTATGGATGACCCATGATTCCTACACCTTGTAATCATCATTGGCTTATGTGACATTCCCTGTAGACTGATTTACATACTTGCATGATTGATGGTCTCTGTATAGTGTGTGCGTGATGTAAAGTACTGTGACACCCTACACTGATATGAGTAGCACTATACAACACATGAAATGCATATGAGAGAGTGGCTATGGTAGATCAGGGGCACTGGTGGAGAGTGGTAGTGAGGGTGTCTGAGAAGGAGGTCAATAGGGGAAGGGGCTACGGAGAGATGAGGGACACTGGAAGACGGTGGCAGTGAGGGAATTCAAGGAGGAGGTCAATGGGGGGGCTTCGGAGAGATGAGGGGTGCTGGTGGAGGGTGGGTGTGAGAGAATATGAGTAGAGGTCAATAGGGTGAGTTGATATGGAGAGATGAGGGGCACTGGAGGAGGATGGCAGTGAGGGAATCTGAGGAGGAGAGGCTAAGGGGAGATGAGGGGCATTGGAGGAGGGTGGTAGTGAGGGAGTCCGAAAAGGAGGTCAATGGGTGGCTACATAGACATGAGGGACATTGGTGGAGGTTGGCAGTGAGGGAGTCTGAGAAGCTAGGTCAATAGGGTGGCTACGGAGAGATGAGGGGTGGTGGTGGAGGGCAACAGTGAGAAAATCCTAGAAGGAGGTCAGTCCGGGGAGGGGCTAAGGAGCGATGAGGAGGACTGGTGGAGAGTGGCAGTGAGGGAATCCTAGGAGGAGGTCATGAGGTGGTGATTTGGAGAGATGAGGGGCGCTGGTGGAGGGTGGCAGTGAGGGAGTCTGAGGAGGAAGTCATGAAGGTGGAGAGGCTATGGGGAGATGAGGGGCACTGGAGGAGGGTGGTAGTAAGGGAGTCCAAGAAGAAGGACAACAAGGGTGGTACAGAGAGATGAGGGGCGCTGGTGGAGGGTGGTAGTGAAGGAGTCCGAGAAAGAGGTCACTAGAGGGGGGGTGGCTATGGAGAAATGAGGGGAGATGGTGGAGGGTGGCAGTGAGGGAATCTGAGGAAGAGTGCAATGGAGGCTACATAGAGATGAGGGACGCTGGTGGAGGGTGGCAGTGAGGGAATCTGAGGAGGAGGTCATGAGGGAGAGCCTGAGAAGTGTCACTTGCCTGATACTACCACCTCAGAAACCTACTCTTCCCATCAAAGGGACATTAATTGGAACAAAAACACTTTTTGAGAGTGATAACATTTAGAAATAGATTTGGAAAGAAAAGAATGTGTTTTACGGACCCTTGTAAGACTAATGAGGAATAAAGAAGGGCCCTGAAGCAGGCCTGGCTAGACATATGAGTGACAAATCGGTCCCGCAGTGGCCCATCCAAATGCATCCTTGGCCCACCCAAATAAAGATTCCTGGGGCCGGGCCTGGATACAACTATGTGCATTTCTTATTGTTCATACAAGGAATCATGATCAGCGTCGGCTCCTGTTTTATACTCGAGTCACAAGAGCATGTGGTTCTCCATGATTTTACCAACCTCGGGCGTGCTCCCTGCTAATGTGCTGAGCTGGGGTACGGAAGCGATGCAGCGTCTGAGATAGGACCATTCAGGAGCCAAAATGTGTTGCTTCCCGAGCCTCTGTCATTGTCTGTTGTAGACGCGTATTGGGCGGGGGAAGGGTGACAAGGTTATCGGGTAGCCAGATCTCATGATATTTCATCTGATTTATAAACTGCCCTTCCTAGGTCAAAAATTGTTTGGTCCTGCGTTGAATGACATTGTGGAAAAAGCAGCAGAGGAGAAAAAGATTCTTAAACCATTTAAACATGTCCCGGATAAGAAGCAGTTTGGGAACAGAAGGAGTGCTTTTCAGACTACCGAAAGGCATCTCTTTCAAGGCCGGGCCCGTGGTTGGGAGCCCACCTTCTAAAGCAAATCCCGAACAACACCCTGGCACACTCATGACCTACAGCAGTCTAATGACTATATGGTAGTGAGAGGTCAGTTCAAGTTGTTTTTACACCATTGGAGGAAGGAAGTCGCAGACCAATGGGTCATTTCAATAGTAGATCATGGCTATCGACTCAAGTTCAACAGTAATCCACCAAACCCTTACTTTGAAGTTACTCCTTTTCCAATAGACCCTTTAAAGCTTCAGAGTCTAAAGTCCGGCATGCAAGCATTCTTACAGAAGCAAACATTTATCCCTGCACCAGTGGATCAGAGAAGATTGGGGTTTTACTCATTTCATTTTTCATTTCAATAAGCTTTATTCGGTTGAAACAAAGCAACCATAAAAGCACAGTACAAGGTCAAAATACATTAGATACAATAGATAAAAGAAACAACACCAATAAAAATAATTACATTGAGGCTTCATACATAACTCATTAAATATAAAAGAGAAAAACCCCTCAGTTCTCTTAGTGTAAACAATCTACTCCTAGCAGCTTTTCAGTACTAAAAAATGCCTCCACTTCAGTTTTCCTGATATAAACAATTGACTCACAGCAGCATTACATGTAGTATTGTTTGACTTGGGCGATTTGTAGTGACAAGATTAAACACAAATAGGCTTCAGAATGTACAAAAGAGCAAAGTGCATTGATGCTTACTTAGTAAGAACCATCCCCGGGCTTAGGGTGGGTGGTTGTCATTATCATTATTAACAAACCATTCAGAAATTGGTTTAACAAGTCAGTGCACCAAACCTAAACCAGAGAATAAAGCAAATCGATTGTGAATGGGTATATTGTAGCTACTAGATACAGGGCCTCTGCTACCCATACAGTGGTTCTTTTCTACATTTGATCTTACAAGGGGCAGGTATGTAGTTCTAGGGTAAAAGTCGCACAGTTCCCAAGTTACTATAGGGCCGTCTCCCATTTGTGGCTGCCAACTTTGCAGATATGGGACAACATGGGTATCCCTAAAGTTTACTATAACCAGGTCTCCAGCTATATCCTTCGGGAGGGATCCTAACCACCCCACCCTTCTGACATTTAAGATTTTTCCATCGATGTTGGGTGGAAGGGTTCTATTTTTGGTTAGCCAGAAAGATACCTTATTCACCAATTCCGGTTGTCCTTCGAATTTGCCGTTAGTAAATTCAGGCACGCCTGAGAGGATGCACACAAATGGTGCGGCCTCCGGTGGTAGGTCTATTTGTTTACCGTATTTTCCGGCGTATAAGACGACTGGGCGTATAAGACGACCCCCCTACTTTTCTTGTTAAAATATAGGGTTTGGGCTATACTCGCTGTATAAGACTACCCCTCTTCAATGGGTCAATGGGTATTGAAATTAATGACCCATCCAACCTCAAATATGTTCAAAAGGCCTATCCAACCTCTATTGTGTTGTGATTCACTCACCCAGTATGCGATCAAAAGGCCGCGTAGGTCCCTTGGTTCTTTAAAATCAATTAATAATCCCAGCTGCTCTATTCAGGGAGTGAATTTATCCAATCTGTAAGGAAAACAGAATTCAATTGTACACTGTACTAATGCTGTGCACTGTAACGTTGCACATTACTCGAAGGACACAATTTACAGATCAACACATTCTCATTTCACTTGACACTGGGACACTGGCAATTACGATACCTGGCGTATAAGACGACCCCCGACTTTCAAGAAGATTTTCAAGGGTTAAAAAGTCGTCTTATACGCCAGAAAATACGGTAATCTTTCTTTGCAAGTTGCCATAGTTGGAAGACATCCCCTCTGTGGACATGGATTCTTTGGTTAGCCCTACTCTGATGGCGGAGCTCTCGACTATTGGGGGATTTGATGTTACATACTGAGTATTTGATGTTAATGATGTTTTTGGGGCAACTGAGTGAATTTGGGCAATATTACTTTGTGCAGAGGTATTGGAGACATCAGTAGCGACTGGGGACTCTACTTGCTTATATCCTGCCATTCTTTTTATAAGTATCGCATTTGCCTCAGTTGTTTCCTCTATACTTGTGACCTTTTCCCCTATTACCTTGATTCTTTTTGCCAGCGGGGATATTAAAGATTTGACCAGAAGTTCAATCTGGACCAGTAGGTCAGATGATATAGTGGATACAGGGGATTCCAGAATTGAACATACCTTAGATGTTTTGGGGTGTTGCTAATGACCGAAGGGGGACTTAAATGCAATTTTTGTTTTTTTGCTAGTCTTCCCCTTTGTTTAGCACCTTTGCGCTTTCTTTTAACAAAAGGGGTCTGAAGGTTCGCTATCGATTGGGTATTGTCTTTAGCTGATAGTAATGGGGGGGTACCCAGATGACTTACATTTAGTTGGGATGGTGTGCTAAGCTGGGGACTTGTGTTTCTCATTACACATGTAGGAGCACCGGTTTGCTTGTTTCCCTCTTCAACATTAGTATATATAGTTTGGCAGATCTGATTTAATTCCTCCAGTAATGTAGAATTTTGAATTTGGTCTGCTGCCACCAGAGGAGATTGGATGCTAGGTGTAGTTTCTATAGAAAGACTTTGTTCTGCTCTCTCTATTTCGCTTTCAATTGCCGATGTTACCCTAGTTAAATAGTTGTCCAATGTCCCCTTCCGTGGCCCCCCCTAAGAGATAATATTTTTTGGAACCCCTTTACCAGTCATAGTGTGGCTTGCTTTTTGTGTGTGTAGCAGTGTAGATATAACAACAACAGACACCTATGCTGGTCAGGCGCGTAACTTAATAACCAAAAAGTAGTCCTTTAGGGTGAGCCAAAGTGTAGATGAAGGCAGTCACAGTTGTGGGTTAGTTCGGATTACCTCCTTTTTCCAGCGAAAATCAGGCGAGAGTCAAATGGGGTGGCCCTGCCCAGCCTCCTCCGGCCTCCGAGGCCCACAGAGGGCCCACCCTTTGCCTGGGCTTAGCCCGGCGCACGCCCACGCGCGTCCCGCGTGGTGCAGATCCCGACTCACTAATGAACTTCCGATGTCAAGGGGAGGGGCGATCGTCTCTCACAGCCCCCGCAGCCCTCTGGAGCTTGTTGTCCCTGCTCCGGCTCCTTCAACAACACCGCGGTGTCTCCCGCGAAGCGGGAGGCGCAAGAGGTATTTCCAAGTTCCCCCAGTGTCAAGGGGAGGGGCGATCGTCTCTCACAGCCCCCGCAACCCTCTGGAGCTTGTTGTCCCTGCTCCGGCTCCTTCAACAACAACGCGGCGTTTTACTCAAAACCACTCCTATCGCCTGATTCTCAATTTAAAAGTCAAACACTTTGGGCCTCATTTATGAAAAGTGACGCATTGCTTTGTGAAACAGCGATGCGTCACTTTTCATTGCACCCTCCTTGCGACATGCTGGATGTGTCATATTTACAATATGACGCATCAGTTCGCAAGAAGTTACAGATACGTCAGTATTTCTGACGTATCTGTAGGTGCAAAAATGACGCATTGCTGGAGTGTGTCACAAAAGTGACGCAACTTCAGGAATGGGTCATTTAACCTGGGCAAGTCTCATTTCAATGTGACTGTGTCAGTCTTACGCCTGCCTTGAGGCAGGCCTAAGATATTGATGCCTAGAAGTGGCACAGTGAAATCTCATAGATTTCACGGCGTCACTTCTACGAGGCTTATTGCGTCAGAACGCCCACCCTGCATACATTATACCTGGCGCAGGTATAATGTGGCACAGGGGTTTACAAAGTGACGCATCTACATAGATGCGTCACTTTGTAAATATGACGCAACATGGTGCATTTTTTATGCCGCTAGTGCGTCACAAAAAGTGAGGCACCTGCGGCACAAAAGTGATGCAAGGGCTCATAAATAATCCCTTTGTTCTCCTGGAGCATTTCTCTCCAATCCATCATACCCCTGCTCTTGAAAAGTGATTATATGGTGACACTCTGCCTACAGGATGCCTACTTTCAGCTGCCTGTGCATGTAGAGAGCCTGACCTTCTTGAGGTTTGCAATAGACGACCATCATGTTAAGTTTTCAAGTCCTGTCATTCGGCCTCTCAACTTATCCTTGCGTCTTCGTAAAGGTATTGGCTCCAATTACTGCTTTCTGACAATTGAAATGTGGTGATCTGTATCCTTACTTAGATGATTGGTTATATACAGCCCCCTCTGTTTTTTAAGGCACACTAAGGTGTGGTTCTGGTTCTACAATATCTGAAGGATTTTGGGCTTCTGGTAAACCTACAAAAATCACAGCAGACTCCATCTCAGGAAAATACTTTTTTCGGAGCTCAACTGGATACTCGAGCAGTAGCTGCTTTTCTTCATATCGACAGAAAGCACTTTCTTCAGTCAGGTGTGAGAGGCTTGTTAACACGTTTATTGAGGTCTGCAGGATCTTGGTTAGGAGTGTGATGACTGCTGGCAGCCTCAACATCTGTGGTTCCATGGGCAAAGTTTAATTTGAAATCCGTATTGAATCACATTGTCAAACATTGGGATCCCAGTTCACAGAATTACGAACTCATTATACCTCTTACAGATCAGATTTCTCATTGTCTCTCATTACAGCTGGTTCAGGGACATTTGTTGAAGAGGTTTATTTTCCTACTGCCACCTCCTGTGCTCTTGAATTTGGATGCCAGTATGTGGGGCCGTGGGGCAGTGTTGGGTCAACAAAAGAAGACCGCTCACTAGTTATATTGGTTAATTCACCAGTCCTCGAATTGGAGGGAACTGATGGCTACCAAGATGGCCTTGGTAGTTTTTCAGGACCTCTTAATAGGGAAAAATGTATTGGTACAAACGGACAATCAAGTGGCTGGTACAAATGGACAATCAAGTGGCAAGGGCATAGGTGAACAGACAAGCGCGCACAAGGAAAATGTCCCTTAATCAGATTGCATCCCTGATTTGTTCAAGGGCGGAGGCGTATGTTCTGGGACTGAGAGCTGTATACATTCAGGGAGAGATGAATTTCTGAGAGGACAGTCTCAACAGAAATGTGCCTTCCTCACTGACTCTACCACTTGTCCCTTCCTCAGTCCCACCTTGTCTGTCAGAAGTTATTAAGTACATGGTTGTATCTATTTATCTCCCAAGAGAATGCACAATGTCCTCTTTTTGCAGCTACCGTATTTTCTGGCGTATAAGACGCCTTTTTAACCCTTGAAAATCTTCTCGAAAGTCGGGGGTCGTCTTATACGCCAGGTATCGTAATTGCCAGTGTCCCAGTGTCAAGTGAAATGAGAATGTGTTGATCTGTAAATTGTGTCCTTCGAGTAATGTGCAACGTTACAGTGCACAGCATTAGTACAGTGTACAATTGAATTCTATTTTCCTTACAGATTGGATAAATTCACTCCCTGAATAGAGCAGCTGGGATTATTAATTGATTTTAAAGAACCAAGGGACCTACGTGGCCTTTTGTTCGCATATTGGGTGAGTGAATCACAACACAATAGAGGTGGATAGGCCTTTTGAACATATTTGAGGTTGGATGGGTCATTAATTTCAATACCCATTGACCCATTGAAGAGGGGTAGTCTTATACGGCGAGTATAGCCCAAACCCTATATTTTAACAAGAAAAGTAGGGGGGTCGTCTTATACGCCCAGTCGTCTTATACGCCGGAAAATACGGTACATACTGGCCCCTCCAACATGGGCTGTAGATGCCCTGGTAATCCCAAGGCCTTTGGGGTTGCTGTATGCTTTTCCTCCTATTCCTCTTCTGCAAAAGGTTCTCGAGAAGATCACAATGGAGAAGGCCCAGATGATCCTGATTGCACCCTACTGGCACAGACATCATCCTCTCCTTCTAGCTCTATCCCATGGTCGTTTTTCATTTCCTATATGATTAGTCTCCTCTTCAATATCTAATGCTATCTCATCAGATTGTAAAGCGGCTGTGCCTGATGTCCTCGCTGTTGAACGAGTAGGGTTAGAGAATTTAGGCTGCTCTGCCCAAGTAGCTCTGTAGATACAATCATCTTGTTAAAAATCTATCATGAAATCCTATAAAAAAAAACACTGGAATTCACTTTCAAAATGCTGTTCTGCTATATCTGAGGATCTTACTGTTATTGATTCCTTTAAGATTCTTGATTTCTTACGGGATAGGTTTATGAAGGAATTAACTCATAGTACTCTTTCCACTCAATGGGCAACAATGAAAGCTTTCTGTATTTTTTATGATGATTTGACCACTCTTCCTCCCCTGGTATTAAGGTTACTTAAGAGTTTCAGGTTACAGAGACCTTCTATTAGGAAGGAGATTCCATCTTGAGATGTGTATATTGTTTTGCGGGGGTTACAGGGATCGCCAATAGAATAATAATAAAGAGCTTATAGAGCGCTCAGTAACGCCATCACGGCGTGTCCCCGCGCTAAGCTACCAGTGAAACCAGCATAGAAAACCCAGACTCTATGCCGTATATAGGTGTGTTTTGAGCAGAGCCCTGAACCGCAGTTCATTACCCTCCAGTCGCAACACAGGAGGTAGTTTGTTCCAATTTTGAGCTGCTAGTAGCGCGAAGGAACGTCCACCTATTCTCGCCTTCCTGATCCTGGGGACTGTCAGCAAACCGGTACCCTCTGAACGGAGGGTCCTGGTAGGTTCATAGCGGCTGACTAGCTCCTTCAGATATGTCGGTGACTTGTCCCAGACAATCCGATGGCAAAAAAGGAGGCACTTAAATAGCACACGCTTCTTCACCGGCAGCCAATGAAGCGCATCCAGCGCCAGTTTCGAGCTAGCTCTCCTGGGTCTTCTTAACACCAGTCTGGCGGCGGAGTTCTGGATGACTTGTAGGCGACCTATGCTGCCCTCGGTTGCCCCAAGGAACAGAATGTTGCCATAATCTAACCGAGAGGTCACTAGTGCCTGCGTTAGTGTTCTTCTGGCCGATAAAGGGAGGAGGTCTAAGGTTTTGTTTAGGGTCTTTAGGACTCCGAAAAATTTGCCCACAAGGCGCCTTATGTGGCCTTCATATGAGAGCGAGGGGTTCATCCAAATTCCCAGATTCTTGGCCTCCTGACATGGTATGGGGGTAGGGCCCAGACATGAAGGCCACCACTCATCCGACCATTTTTCGCTTTTACCCCCTACCACCATCACCTCTGTTTTCGAGCCATTGAGTTTTAGACAATGGGCATCCATCCACTCTGCTAATGCCTGCATACAGGATTTAAAATTTTTAGGGGTGTTGGAGGTACTCTGTGATAGGGAGATCAGCAGCTGAGTGTCGTCAGCGTACGACACTAATTCCACCCCAAACGAGTGTACAACTTTCGCCAGAGAGGCCATGTATAAGTTAAAAAGAGTGGGGCTCAAAGCAGAGCCCTGAGGCACTCCCTGGTCTAATGACAACTCCCCTGAGCGGCAGGTCCCCTGCTGAACCTGGAAACATCTCTCAGTAAGGAAAGATTGCAGCCAGCCCAGCGCAGGACCAACGACCCCAGCTTCGTTCAGACACCGTAGCAAGATGGAGTGCGCCACGGTGTCAAAAGCCGCGCTTAGGTCAAGCATGATCAGGGCCATTGTGTGACCAGCATCTGCCCCTGCTCTTAGAGTCTCAGTGGCTCTTAGGAGGGCCGTCTCCGTAGCGTAGCCCGCCCTAAATCCTGATTGCGAGGGATGTAGTAAGTTACATTTTTCCAGGTGCTCCGTGAGCTGAGCATTAACCACCTTCTCGGCTACCTTCGCCACGTACGGCAATAAGGAAATAGGTCTAAGGTTTTCTAGTACCTCCAAGCTGACATTGGGTTTTTTCCTTATTGGCAGTACTATAGCCTTCTTCCACTCCCTAGGGACTTGCTGAGTGGAAAAGGAGGTTTGTAGGACGTGTCTGATATGAGGTTCCAAGGCTGTCAGGCCTTCTGATATGACCCAGGCAGGGGCCGGATCATTAGGGGAGCCGGACTTCACGCTCCGACAGATGTTTATTAGCTTGTCAGCTGCCGGAACCTCAAAGGTTAGGAGTGAAGAATCCGGGGCTGCCAATGAGCTGTCTGCTCTGAAATCAGTGCCCTTCTCTGGTATCTGAGAAAATGAGGCATAAATCTTCTTAACTTTACTAGAGAAAAAGTCAGCGACTTTATTGCATCCCTCCATGGAAGATTTTATGGGGGTATTGGAGCTAGAGACCAACGATATTTCTTTATATATTTTAAACAGTTCCCGCGAGGAGCTCTCGGCATCCTCAATACGAGTCTGAAAATGTTTGGCTTTTGCTCTACGCACCGCATATTGATAGCTCCGGTGTGCTGAGCTATAACTATTTTTTGCTTGCTCACTCGGGTTCCTTCTCCAGGTCCTTTCTAGCTTTTTGCATTTCGATTTAATTTGCTGGAGTTCGGTAGTGAACCATGGGGCAGTGCGTTGTCTACCATCTCTGACTTTACCTTTACACATGGGAGCTAGCTCATCCAAAGTGGCAGTAACAAGAAGGTTAAATTCCTTGTTTGCCTGATCACTATCCAGGGCACTTATTAGTTGAGCTTTCTGGATGGCACCTGCAAAGTTTTCTTTGGAGAATTGTCTCCATTTGCGTTTCATAATGTATCCATCCCCATTGTCTTTAGTCCTAGCGGGCTGATAGAAACATTGAAAAGGGACCAGAAAGTGGTCAGTCCAAGGGAGCTGACGAGGGGTAAGTACTTTTATTTTGTCCCAGCTCGCAAAGATAGGGTCTAAACAGTGACCCCTCTGATGTGTCGCTGTTGTACTTAGCAAGGTCAGCTGTAGTTCTTGTAATACAAGGCGAACATCCTCTGCCTCCTTCTGTGCGGGGTCCTCTAGGTGTAGGTTCAGGTCACCCAGTACCAGAACCTTATTGTGTTTGATGGCGGTCTGAGTAGCCCCTTCAAGTAGGCTACTACGGAAGTTTCCCAGGGACCCAGGGGGTCTATAGATAAGGATGCCAGAGATAGTGTCATGTTGCGTTAGTTTGATACTAAATTCACCAGCTTCGCAATCATCAATTTTTACTGGCTTTAGAATACACTCGAACGGGTGTTTGACAATAATGGCAATCCCGCCTCCCCTTCCTATTGTCCTGTCAAGTCTGTGGAGGGTGTAGCCAGGAGGGATGGTGTCCAGTACATCCGGGTCAGAGTGTTCTCCCAACCAGGTCTCAGTAAGGAACAGTATCTGCATGTCCTCATCCTGTAAGAGATCCCACAGCTGAAGAGTGTGTTTGCTGATGGATCTACAATTTAGGAGACCCCCTTTGGCCAGAATCGTATCAGAGTCAGGAGCAACTGACACTAAGCAGCTACCACTGAATGAACAATGAGGACATGGACCTAGGTCCGAGGGCTCCATCAAGTGATGACAGTGAGTAGGTAAAACAGGGCATAGGTCTCTCAGCCTCTTACTTGTGTAAGTTTGCCTGCCGCACACCCGCGGAACAGGGGTCTGGGCCCCTGGACCCGGCCGGTCGCGGACGGGCGCAGACGGGCTTGGCTTTGGCGCGGCTTCGGCGCGCATCCGGCGCGCCCGCTGCGCCAGCCCGCTGCGCCGTCTATACCCTACGCACATTTTATGGGTGATGAGGAGGGTGGGAGGCCGGCGCGACTAGAGCGCTGCCCCTGCCCACACCCAAGATGGCGCCCGCCGCCGCCTCGAGCCGGGAGAAGGATCGGCTGGGCGAGGCTGTATCAAGGAGGTAGAGTGTTTAAAGGTGTCAGTGTACCTAAAAATCAATTCCCTTTAAATTCTAAAGGTGAAAGCCCCCAAGTTTTAAAAATTCTCAATGCAGTAAAAACACGATCTAAAAGCACAGGCTGTCGCAGGTTTTCGAAGCAGATCACCCAGTAGCTCGCAGCCCTAGTCCTCCCTCTAGGGAGAGCTCTAACAGGCAGCGAACAGCTCAAACACTCTGATTAAAATAGTCTGGGAGGGCGGGAGGCCGGCGCGACTAGAGCGCTGCCCCTGCCCACACCCAAGATGGCGCCCGCCGCCGCCTCGAGCCGGGAGAAGGATCGGCTGGGCGAGGCTGTATCAAGGAGGTAGAGTGTTTAAAGGTGTCAGTGTACCTAAAAATCAATTCCCTTTAAATTCTAAAGGTGAAAGCCCCCAAGTTTTAAAAATTCTCAATGCAGTAAAAACACGATCTAAAAGCACAGGCTGTCGCAGGTTTTCGAAGCAGATCACCCAGTAGCTCGCAGCCCTAGTCCTCCCTCTAGGGAGAGCTCTAACAGGCAGCGAACAGCTCAAACACTCTGATTAAAATAGTCTGGGAGGGCGGGAGGCCGGCGCGACTAGAGCGCTGCCCCTGCCCACATCCAAGATGGCGCCCGCCGCCGCCTCGAGCCGGGAGAAGGATCGGCTGGGCGAGGCTGTATCAAGGAGGTAGAGTGTTTAAAGGTGTCAGTGTACCTAAAAATCAAGAACCCCTGGAGAACATGGAATCGGTCTGGTTGTCTGCTAAGGTGGTGATCTCTGTATCCATTACTTCAGCAAGATGTCTGGGGGAATTGGGTGCTCTCACAGCTGTCTTCCCTTCTGAAATTCTTTCCCAATCGTGTGGTATTTAAGTGGGATTTGAAGTTCACTCCTAAAGTTTCTTCTTCCTTCCAATATGCTTAGGAGGTGTTTTTACCTGTTTTTATCAGATTCATCTTCAAATTCTATTCCTTCTGTTCTAGATTTCAGAAGGGCTCTTCTGATTTATTCAGAACGCACAAAACCTTTCGGTTATCAAATTCTTTGTTTATTGCGCATGGTTATGTTTCAAAGGGAAAGAAGGTTTCTACTCAGCGCCTGAGTAGGTGGGTTTGTCAGCCCAAAGCTTGTGCTTATTCTTCAGCGGGGGAACCTCTTCCAACTAATGCCCAGGGTCATCCCACAAGGGCAGTTTTCACTTCCTGGGCAGAAGCAGGAGGAGTTTCCTTGCTGGAGATTTGCCGGGCGTCCACTAGGTCCTCTCAACAGACTTTCATATACCTTTACTTACCAGTAATCTTCATTACCCCAAAAAGGGGTCCTACTCGTCCCAGCGCTCATCCCTCCTTCTATCCCTCCCTCCCTGGTTGCACATAAAAGTCTGCAGCTTGGTAAACAAAACAGGAGGAGGTGAGGGGGGAGGAGTCATTATATTAAAATAAGGATTTTTTTTAAGAATTAGAAGAAGCACTAACTTGCTATGCCTGTCGAAAAAGGAACACTCCCTCAGATGTAAGGACGAGGACGAGGAGGACCCCTAAGCGGGGCAATAAAGATTACTGTTAAGTAACAGGTTTATTTCCAGGATTCACATGCTACTTTGCACCAGAAATGGTGCCCAGTAATAGGTCACACCTGGCAACATTCTGACTGACATCCAGGCAGGCTTCATGGAATGTGCAGTTACTTTTGAGCAGTATCTGGTTAGATTCAGCATGCCTCTCTTAAACAAGGACCTCTTTACCATTCCTTCATTGAACTGCTTTAGACCCTTGGTCCCAACTGATCGCTCTATGTTGCGGGTGACATCTCAATAGTTGAAGCATGTGGAGGGTTTTTGAAGCCTTTTGCAGCCATCAACTGAATAACTCAGCAAGTTTCCCTTACAGAAGGTGAGGACAGCTGATAGAATCTTTTTTATTTGGTAGGGTGTTCACCACGTTTGTGTGCCAGCCCTCATAGTTTTAACCTCTCTATTAATGAACTTGAGAAGGCCTTGGTTGACACCACCTTGATGTGTCCTTCCTGATTGGAAGCTGCAATCCCTTCCTCTAGTTTGCAAATGGCACTGTTCTTTATACGCGGGTCCCAAGGTCCCTGAGATCTATGCTGCTAGCCTTTAGTACTATTGTGAGGGGACAAAAGGTTGTTTTCAGTTTTGATGGGTATGGTAATCAGTTTACGGTATATGGATATGCATTTTATTTCAGCAGGATAGATTCTTTAAAAAAGTAGGGCCTGTGAGTATATGGGTGTCTGCTTTTCTGATACTGTGGTCATTTGGGTCAAGCAAACAGAAATGTATAACATAACCACCTCTCTCAAGGCATTTATGAACAATGTTTCCAATCCTGGACTCTTGTATCATTGCCTAATGCATTTTCGGAGTTGTAGGCTTGTTTTATTTCCATTGTGCTAATTACATTAAAGCAAATGAAACCAATGATTTGTAGGTAGTTGAAGGCCTGGAGGCAGTGTCCATAATGACCTGAAGTGAGTTGTTCACCTTTAGAAAGGACACAAGTCGCTTTAAATCAATTAGCATTCTATGTGCCCAGCCCAGATCCAAATACAAAGGCTGTCGTAGCGGAGATCATGGTAGCGTATTGCACCTAGATTAGAGCCAAGGCGGCTTCCAAGGCAGAGTTGTAGGGAACTGATGAGCTGGACGATTTCTATCCAACATATACTGCGTTTCCCCTTAATGTGGTTGATGTTCCCTGATTGAGTCAAGTGCTTATTGTTAGGGATAAACAAGGAGTTATGTGAATTACCAAGAAACATTTGACCCAGGCTCTATTGCAGTGAGTTTGGCTCCTTTTTGGGCGCACCACGTGTGCGATCCCCCCACTAGACTGCCATGACAGAGTCCTTGCATGACTCAAGGTAAAGATATTCTGGCCTGACTGACATTGTGATCTTTTTGGACTTTCCACAAGTTTAATGGTCATGGCAGAGGCAGGGAGTAAAGACGCTGTAAAAGGCGTGGTCCTGAGGCATCACATGGGCTACTAATAGACAATTGTTCAAACTCTAGTCGTTTTGCAATGAAAGCCATCCCCTGACTTCGAGAGGTGTCCCTCTGTAACTCCAAAGTCTCAGATATGACGTAATTATTCACATTTCACATGAGCCACACCCTGAACCTACCAGGGTCATATTCTAAGAGGAGAAGTCACTGGAGGAGTGGAAGTGTGTGCTCCACGAGCGGTTTTGTGACATTATTCATTGGCTCTCTTGTGTCTCCTGGTAGGTCAGCTCAGGCAAGCCTGGCTTGAATACACTCTTCCCGAGTGGAGTTGATATTCGGTCTGCCAGGGATGCTAATCAATCCTCTACTCCACAATCGACCCAATAGCTTTTTTTTTTTTTTGCACTCCAAAATGTATTTCTAGAGCCTGGTGGCAACTTGAAGGATGTTTCTCGAAGGGCTAGCCCGGGTTTATATGTCTTATTTTTTTAACTTTATATGATGGAGTTTTAATTCGATTTGATGCTTTATTACAGTTCTCCTTACTATTTTGTAGAGTGTATTCTAATTATGTGCAATGGATTTATCTGGATGCTGATGCATAGGGCTTTACCATTCAATTTCTTCATTATGTTGATTGTTGACAAGCTAGAAAGGTGAGGTGTTACTTCCTATTATGTAAACGCTATTCAGGGTAAACCCCTCTGGGTCTCACCGCTGTGTGTCAAATGTCAAAGCATGCCAAGTTCGCTCTCATTCTGCTTGTGTACAACTTAAAGCAAGCACAGTGGTTTTGTAGAGACACTTCTGTGTATGTATGAACAAGGCGCATCAATGAGGAACCAATCTTTCTGGTTGTCATAACCACCTACAACTATTTGCCTCTGCTCCATAAATACATTAGTTTCTATGTGAATTAAATTCCCAAACTACTGAGGTGGAAAAAGCTTTATTGTTCGATTAATTAAAATCTTTACAATTGAAAAACGGTCTGATGATAAAATGATATGAAAAGAGATTAGGTGATTACAAAAGTTAAAGCATTTGACAGTACATAATTACATAAAGCCAAGAAGGCACTGGGTTTAATTTTACATGATTTTCCTAATAGCATGCTTTTTCTATGAGAAATGTGTGCCAACAGGGACACAAAGTAGCTACGTTAGTAAAAAAAGAACCTTTCCATTAAAACACAATAAAAGAAATGGGCGAGACACTAGTCCATAATAAAGTTCGACTAGCAAAATCCCCTCACTTTGGGGCTCTACTTGAAAGGAGGATAGTCCCTGCATAGAGGAGGAAAAAACTCTAAAGTCACAAGAAACTCGGAGCCATGTAGTGGAATGAGCAGCCAATATGACACGCAGGGCCGCTAACAAATTGGTCCAGAGACAAGGTGATAGTTAACTGTGTATTAAGTGGAAAGCGACCTGGTGCAATGTGGTGAAGATTTGAATACTGGCACTCCCACTGCGAGAGCCTTTTTGCCACTCTTGTGACGAACTTAGTGAACCGGATATTGAGCATCGTGTTCTCTGGACTCATGGCTGCTAAAAAGGCTTGAAGGCAGGAGCGAACACCGAGTTTGTTCCATTTGCCCCATAGCAACGTTCTTCGGTCATTGAGTAGGTAGGGCAGGGCAGACACACGCCACATGTTCAATCGACTCCAGGGATGCACTCACACACCCTGCATGTTGTATTGTCGTTTGAGCGGTGCTCTGGTAAGTGATGCGAAAAAGTCCATTCACCCATCCTGAGGGCCAGGAATCTTTTTTTCCATAGTACTGCATAGGTGGACGATAGATATGGCACTGAGGTCCCTGGCTTAAACTCCAATATGACCGTCTAAGCATGTTTACGTTTTGCCAGTTGTGCCCTATTAGAGTAATACAGTCTCTGGGTCTAAAAGTTTGAGTGATGAATACTTTTTGCTTCATTTTACGATTTCTTCAATATTCATAAGGATGCTATAAGGATCACCTTATAGATCAAGTTCCAATATGTTTTCAACAAAAAAGAGAATTTGCTAGTCATGATTTAAAAAGTGAGAATGCATATCATACTTTCAGGTTTGTCTTTCCAAACTGTTTTGGACAGCCTGTTGCCAACAGTGTTAAAACGAGTGGTAGCATGTTTCACATAATTTAGACAATAGGCACAGTCTTGAAAAAATGTCCTAAAGAGAGAATTTTCAAGACGTGAAGGCTTGCTATAGTTATACATTCATTCGGTGTAAGGATTTGTGAAAATAGTACTTTGTTTGTGTTTGACTGCAAGACCAAGAAACATAAGAGCATCTTTGAAAATATGAATACTGAATCTAAAGCATACATTCTTGGAATTCACCCAAATTCACTCAAATGTTGTTTAGCACATATGTATACGAACATTTAATCCTCAAATACACAGGATAGTTTTAGACCACTACACAGACGTCTAGAAGGTAGATGTGCCCTTCAAATTAAACCTGATTTAATAATTTTTGCAGAAAATTTCTGTTCCTAATTTGTCAATTGAGGAAAAGCCAGATTTTTTTTTCTGCAGAAGAAATCAAGTTGAGCATAGACAGCTCTAAGAACGGTAAAGGTGGAGGCAGCAACGATTTACCAATTGAGGTTTATAAAATATTTTTCCCAGAATACAAAAACTTTGGTGGAATTGCTCAAAATAATTCTTGGGGGGAGGAGCTTAAAGCTTTGTTTGTAGAAGCTATTGGCATTAGCATTATAAAAAAGAGACACTCACGAACAATCCTATCTTGTATCGTCCAATTAGTTTGTTCAATTTGGAATATAATTTGTTTATGAAAATTCCGGCTAATAGAGTTACAGTAGCTGGCAAGTACTTTTCTGCAACTTGGAAGCCTTTTCTTTCCCTAAGCAATTTATAACAGTGCTTAGGAAGTTATAAAATTAATTCATCAGAAACAGGGAAAATTAAGACCAGGCGGGGAATCCGACGGCGGTGTCTGGAGTCCCCAATTCTATTTGCTTTTTTTATTGAACCGTTACTGATCGCCATTTGTACAGAACATAGGATCTCTTCCGGCTTATCAAAATTAATGCTGTATGCCAATGTTTTAGGTGTCTGCATAAGAGCAGAGAAATCCAATATTCATAATTTGTTAGAGCAGATCCAAAAATGTACAGCTATTGAAGGGTATAAAATTAAATAAGGGAAATTTGAGGTTCTCCTATTTCATGATTCTATAGATGTTCTCCCCCAGAGTCTTTCTCAAAGGTATAAATCTACCATTCCAATGAAGTATCTAGGTATATAGGTTACACCAAATTATAATGACTTATTTACGGTAAATTATGTCACTACTGTAGCCAAGGTATCTAACCTTTTTTCGAAATTGAAAGTCATTCCTCTCTCAATAACTGGCCGAGTCGCATTGGTTTAAAAAGCCAGTTTTACCTCTTTTTATTTTTGTATATTCAAATGTTCCTATCATAATAATAAAAATGTTTTCTCCAGGTTGGCACATTAATACGCAGCTTTATCTATAACATCTGCGGTGTCCGTTTGAAGTTTACCTACCTACAACTGGATAAAGAACATGGGGTTTAGCTCTACCGATCCTTTGTGTATATTTCCAGGCATCACTTTTAGATATTGTCTGCCATGTAAATGATATCGTCCGCCAGTGGGTTGTTGTATATATTCTATGTTTGATGAGGTAGGAATCCAATTGGTAGTCTTTATTAAAATATTTATTTTGATTAGAAGAGCTAGATATAAAGAATAATCTTTTAATAAACAAGAATGTTTAAGGAATATTCTATAACAGATTCCTTTTGAAGATTTGTAAAGGGACTGGCCTTCTCCTTAGGAATTATAATGTGTTATTTGTATTCCTAATTTGTTTTGATAATCTATATCAATCCTTGTTTTATAAGTAGTGAAGTTTAAACAATCAATTTGTTTTTGGATCAAGTTAGAGATTATTTTTGCAATCATCCTATGTTGATTTTCTCCATTTTCGCTATGTTGAAGGGATATTATTGTATTGCAAAATAGGTGTTGCCAATCAATAGTTAGAAAAAACCATAATGACTGAATATGCAGTAAATTACTTTGTGGAAAAGATTGAACTTGAATGCACACTCAAGTGCCTCTTTGTGTCATATATAAACATTTGAAGTAAAGGTAGGGAGAACATCAGTACAATTTTAAAGGGCGCTTCCAGCACAGATCATATTTTCTCTCATTATTTGCTGACTCTTTAAGAGCACCATGGTACAGATGCCGATCTTTCATCAAATAGCATATTTTATCTCTACAGCGCTGAGAAAACTCCCACGTCTTTTAGAAATTCCAAATATGGGAGCTGGGACACTATACCCAAACTCTGGACATCGATTTTTAATGCCTATTTTCTTTATCAGAAATGTTACCTGCATTTGGCCACCACCATCTAGCCGGCAATAATACTCTGACACATATTTTTCTGCATTCTCTGGCATACATCCTCAGGGAGATAATTGCATGTTATTTATAGTGCATGAATCAAAAACTACCCTTATTCCAGGTTGCAGTCTTATGTATATTCTGTGTGCATTCACATTTGTTTGGCCCCTCTAGAGTCTCTCAATTATAATGTACTTTGATACCTACTTGGGGAAGAATAAAGGCCTTTGTCCATATGAAAGTTACACAGATGGTGTTTTTGTAAAGTTCATGATCTAACAATTTGATGTATTCCACATAGCACCAACAGCTATCTCCTACCATAGCTGGGTTTATAATATATTTATCCTCTACACATTTTAGCTTTTGCTGTCATCCATCTTCTATCTCCTTTGTGGAATTAGCATTCAATTCTATTTTGTGGCTGTATGTTATGTAAATGTTTTTACACTTAGTTGGGGACAGGTGCCACGTGGGCCTCCATCTGGCCTAACGTAGCTGACAAGGCCGCCTTGCCATCCAAGTGGTGGTGAGATCCTGCTGCCCCATGGTCAGGGCTCATAAAACCCATACAGGCTTGCCTTTATGGGGTAGTACTTACTCGGATGACACAATGTATGGGCTCAGTATTCTGTCAGGTGCCCTGATGTCCACAGGGCTAGCACAATTCTCTAAAAGGCCACCGTTCTGGCACAAGACACCAAGTATTATAACATCAAGACGTTTCAGAGCGGCCAGAAGAAGGCAAAGGGGTTAGGGAAGGAATCGTAGGGAAGGAGACTAAAAAAGACAAGAAAAGTTTATGAGTTTCACATCTAGACATGGAGGTGGGTTTGCCTTTCTGCCAAAGCTGTCATACCTTATAAAAAAGAGTCCCTAATGACTGCTGAGGGAAGTGAAGAAGGAATCTGGCCAATGCATGCCCTGTAGCATCAGATCAGGAAAAGAAAACAAAATGTTCAAATCTATGGATAGGTCTTCTGAGTCCACTATGTTTTACAAGTTATCAGATCACTACAACACTAACATACCAGAATGCTTGCGCAGCGCTCTATACAGTTCTGCATCAGTGTTGCCTTGATTGAAAATGGTTAATTTCATCCTGCAGAAGGAGAACAAGGGGCAGCACAGTACAGAACTAGCACAGAAAATGAGCTTCACGGACTACAATGTATCCAAGGAAAGCAACTTGGATCGGGTGCAGTTCAGCTGCTCAAGAGTTCAGAGTGTCAATGGTTATAACTCTGTAGAGTTCAAGAGTTCACATCATACCCAGTGAGGTTTCCTTACTTAAGGTGCTTAAAAGCACTAAACTCGTTTCAAGCATCAGTTCAGGGACAGCAAACACCAAGGATATCTCAATAAAACTGCAGTATTTCGTTTAGGAGGTTACCCCCTTAAGCAGAGGCGGATCTATGTGAGTAAACGCTTTAAGATCCAGTGGCAGTACAATCAATTAATTGGCGATCAGGATAAGGAATAGACATGGGTAGTGATCCAGCGGGCTATAGAAAATATATCATAAACTACGCTACCCAACTTCATAACCTATAAACAAAATTCTATACTAAATATGGACCCATTTATGAACCTGATATATTTTTGGGCCTACTGAATCAGGTGGTCAGAATAAATCTATATACATATTATCTACAAACTATATACATTTTTATACATTTGCAGAAAGAATATTGTCATTAGAATAAAACCCAACCATTTAAACGACCACCATAGGTGACGTGATCTAGCTAAAGGTAACCTATACTTCTAAATAACCAAGACCAGCTTGTTTGTCAATAGTAAGAATTTATTTTCTAAATTATGGTATATAAGTTGAAAGTTTTATAAATGAAATTTATTTGCAATAAAGCAAGCATGATAGTAAGGAAATTGAGAAAAATACAATTTAAGCAATTGAATCAGTTTAAAAGAAATTATATAAATTTTAGCATTTCTAAACCTATTTCCCTAACTGAGCTAAATAGACAGAAATTAAAGTAAAGTTCTTTGAGGATTCTTACGTGCTCCACGCAAAGTCCAGCAGCACATCACCCTCATCGGAAAGTCAGAAAGCAGCAGCCAGCCCAACCCTAAGGGCATGACTTTTTATACCTTTCTACATTAACTAAACTAGCAAAGGAAAGTTTTCAGAAATACTCGACGTCCCATTGGCTGAGAGTGACAAGTGACATGTCACCCGATTCTTAAAAAGTTCCACAAAATCATGTCTTACAAAGACCATTGTCTCTTCCACGTGAAGCCAGAGGCTTCCTTCGATTGCAACTTTGTATTAAGTCATCCTCGCAGCTTCCATAGTCTTTTAGCGCGACTTCCGCGGATGCCAAGTTAAGGACTGACAAAAAGTTCACTTTCGACCTTGGCCATGTCCGACAGAATGATGTCAGCTCATCAGTTTTTGCTTTTCGAATGCAGCTTCAATAAACGTTTTAATTCAGAATGGGCGTCTCGTGACTTTCTGCAGAATTACAGATCAGCTTTTATTTTGCGGCTCAAATAGCTAGGCCTCAAAAGCAGGCAACTTATGATTTCTAGTATAAAACAAACACAAGAAAAGTATTAATGTAAGAATTAAAGTATAATCTGTATCCACCCCATGGTTTACTAATTAATTAACCCACCCTATTAATCAAAATGTTACCTAGCCATTGCAAACAAATAAAGCAGCGTTTATATTTACCAGTCTCCGTTTTACAATGAGACCCATATGCACCTAGAATAGTAGAAATGACATCACACAGACAAAGAAAAGCAAAACAAGCACATGCGTATTTAAGTTTGCAGCAGTTAGTAATGACAAAAACGAAAACAATATTTTATTTTATTATTTTGCACGAACAAAAAGATGCAACAAATATGCACGTTTATGAGCACACATGTTAGTCCCCCCACGTGTAAAGTTTAATCTAGGTTGTATTAGCACGACATATCACAAATCATTAATAATTTTATTCATGTTATGGAAATATGACTTTGCGAGTTTAAACAAAATTCTGTTTTCTATCTCGCTCCATCAACTCCCTCATCTGGTGATTAACAAATCACCACACCAGCACTCAAAATTTTGGTAAATTAAAATTTCAAGAAATCGATTCAAATTCAATTGTATTAGTAAATCTAAAAGTCTGTTTCAGCATAATCTTTGCAATTAACATGACGCTCTCTATGTAACTCCTGTAACTCGATCTCCCTTTCCTCTTCTTTTCTGAGTTTATAGATTCTTTTCTTTTCTCTCAAATGCTTCTTTCTTTTATGCAACAAACAACCTACTTTAGTCAAAATAAAAATGAATACTATTATAATCAAAGGTGCCAGAATCTTGCCAAGAATTGAACTTCCGATATTATGAAACCAGTTTTTAATTGCTTGAAACCTGTTTGAAAGTTTCCCAGTAAAATCATCTTCTTCTAAAGGAATTATTTCTGAATGCATTTGTGTAATATTCTTAATATACATTTCAATATTCTTACTTTCATCCGGTATATATGTACAGCAATGTTGGACATGTAAAATGCCACAGACTCCTCCCTCTTTTGCTAGGAGTATGTCTAAAGCAAGACGATCTTGAATTACCATAGATCTAATTGCAATAACTTCAACATTCACTAATTGAAATCCATCAGCAGTGTCAGTTGATAATCTATCAACTATAGTGGACAATTTTCTAATTCTCCCTGCATTTAGGGTTATACCAACAAAAGGTATTACAGCTTGGAAAATATCTCCCAGAACTTCAGTAAAAGTTTCTCTTTTAGCTCTATTTACATAATTATGAATTTTAAATAATCCTTCTGAATCTCTGTCAACATGAAACACTTTAGGAAAAACAATTCCCACATAACAAGTTCCATACCAATGGTCTGGAAGGTTGTAGTAGGCTTTGTCACCACAAACAAAATAAATTCCAGGAAAGATAGGATCTTTTCCACCTTTAAATCCCCAACCTCCCATAATCTGATAAGTATCTTCACAGTTGCTTGCACCTACAAAATAATTATCAAAAAGTGTGTTATCTCTTCTAATGCAAAGCTTTCCACTAACAGGTTTGTCTATGTGAATTGCAATATTTTCAAGCATTTTGCCATTTAATTTCTCATCCTCTTTTTGCCAGAAGGATGACTTAGTCTGTTTGACTAATTCATTTCTCTTATAAATTGCTCTTCTCTCCTCAACCATATTCAAAAATTTCTTTCCTTCAGCACTTAATTTACATGTTAGATTATTCTTATAAGCATACTCATAAGTGAGTTCGTTAGTAACAAGGAAATATTCTCTCAATTGTTTAGCTTTCTTATGCTTATTTAAAACATTATCAATTTTAACATTAGCAAAAATCTCATCATAATTTGAATAGTAATATTCTAAACGTCCAGTTTGATAAAATAAACTAGTTAATACACTACATGTAACAGCATAAGTGAGAGGAAGCATATTATATGTTACTCCCTCAGAAACAGAAGCGGGTAATTTAACGCATACATAACAGTCCTTTGCATCCATTACCTTTACATATTCACTCAAAAGCTTTGTGAATGTATTGCTTGAAAAATCACCTATTGATTTGTCTTGATGAATGTTAGGCTGATGATCAATTATTTTTGCAGATGCACTATGTTTAGTTTGGCTAACCAGAGCTTTGCTTGTTATGTTAACTTTGTGTAATTCTCTATTCATTTCTAAGGGTATAATTACAGCTAGTACCAACCAGAGCAGAACTAAAATGAGCAGACATACCAGAGTCATCTTACAGCATCTTTTAAAAACAGAACACCTTGAAGTGCTTTCCTTAACATAAGGCATTTTTAGGTTAGTTTTAGCCTTAAAAATAAAATAAAATAAAAATAAATTTTAAATTTTATATACACCCCCCTTTTAAAATGTATTTTTCTTTTATAACTCTAAACAAGATTTCTTCGACCTTATGTCATACATAAATTTCCTTCTACTAAACAGTTTTTCTTCGACCTTGTGTCAACTAACAGGATTTCTTCAGCCTTTTGCCAATTTAATAATTTTGTACTTCAATCATTGTCACTAATTTCTTGGATTTCGTTTTCTTCTTCACTACTATCATATATGTCAATAACAGGTGGAATTACCAAGTAAGTCCACTCAGGAGACTTGTATTTCTGGTTTGGTTTAATTATTCTCTTCCCTTTTCTCGATATCACTTCTATTTTTCTTCCAACTCCAACTTCTTTTCCTGGACTCTTTTGACTACTTATTTCTTCAAATTGTTCTATTGGCTTTTTAATCAATCTGACTCTTAATCTTCCACCAGGCCAGTAGTCTGCTTTTCTCACGTACTTTTTCTTTGGTTCAGAATTATTTGATTCTGACTTCCAAGTCCTTTTCTTTCCGTTTTCACTTCCACCCTCCACGTCACTTTCTTCAGTTTCGTAGTCTGAAATTTCAATTGACTCAGGAACTTCTCTATTCGGCAATTTCACTCCTTCAGGAACTTCACTTTGTCTTCCATCACTGGTACTCGGTAATTCGTTCTCCTCCTCTTCTTCAATTACCTCTAGCTTCCCAGATTTCGGATTTTTGTTCCTTACTTCAGAGCTTGTTCTCTGCCTTTCGATACTCTCCTGGTCTGAAACTTCTTTTGGTTCAGCTTCTTTATCTTCAATATAGACAACCGAATCCTCAGTTATCTTTCCTTTTAACAGATTCTCTTCACCTTCAGAATCTATTTCAATTATTTCCAAGTCTTTTCTCGTCAGATTTCCATTCACTGGCACATTTTCCAGATGTCGACTTTCTTGTCGATCTTCAGAATCTGGAATTACTTCACCTTCTGTTCTGTCTTCTGCTTCAGAATCAGAATCATCTGTGGTATCACTTTCAACATCAGAATTCTCAGGAGTTGGTATTGGAATAGTATGACTCGGATGAATCCAGCGCTTCAATCCTCTGCACTTTACAGCATTAGTAGTGATCAAGATTACCTGCCTAGGTTTCTGCCATCTAGGAGATAGACAATTCCTCCTCCGATGTACTTTCGTTCTGACCCAGTCTCCAGGTCTCAGATCATGTGTCAAAACTTTGTCATTTGATTGAGCTTCAGTTCCCACCTGATTAGACACAGAAGTTACCATATCAGATAACCTTTTACAGTAATCCAAAATTGCACTGTCATTTATGCTCAACAGTTTACCTACAGGTACAAAAGCTTGCCTCATAACTCTTCCCATTAAAATTTCATGAGGACTCAGACCTGTCTTTTTATCTGGTGTACTTCTTAATGACATCAAAACAAGTGGAAGAGCATCAGTCCACTTAACTCCTGTCTCTAGACACATTTTTCCAATTCTGTTTTTGATAGTTCCATTTATTTGTTCAACTACACCTGATGCCTCTGGTCTGTATGCACAGTGTATTTTCTGCTCAATGCTCATAGCTTCACAAATTAACTTCAACAGTTTGTTATCAAAATGGCTTCCTCCATCACTCTCAATAGTAACTGGAAAACCGTACCTTGGGATGATTTCTCTGAGCATTAGTTTTGCTACTGTAATTGAATCACAATGTCGTGTAGGGAAAGCCTCCACCCACCTTGAGAATAAGCATACAATTACAAGTACATATTTCAAACAGTTGTGTAAGGGCATTTCAATGAAATCTATTTGTAACCTGGTAAAGGGACCACCCTCTCGACCAATTATTCCTGTCCCCACCACTGATTTTCTGTTTGGATTCATTTGTTGGCATGACAAACACCTTTGACAAAAAGATTCTGCAATGGTTCTAAATTTGGTATTGAACCATGTTTCTCTAAAAAGTCTGACCATCGAATCTCTTCCTAAATGTGCAGGACCATGATATAATCTGGCCATATCAGAAATCATGCAATTTGGTAAAACTATTCTTCCATCTTTGTAAACCCACACTCCATCTTCATCACGTGGTCTACAATCTGATCTTAACCATAGGTCTTTTTCTTCATCATCTGCCTCGTTTTGTAAATCTCTAATCTCATTCCATGTTTCTACAACAGTTGTTAGCATTAATGAATTTGAATCAGTTTCTGTACTTCTATTCCGATTGTAAGAATAATTTTTCCTTGCGCAGTACTTTGCTATTTCGTCTGCGAAGGCATTTCCTTTGGAAATATAATCAGTTCCTCTGGTGTGCGCTGCACACTTGACTATGGCAATTTCTTTTGGCAATTGTATTGCCTCAATTAATCTCCTAATGAAAACTGCATTTTTAATTGGTGATCCTGTTGATGTCATGTATCCTCTCTGTGACCAGAGTTGTCCATAATCATGCACAACTCCGTATCCATACTGACTATCAGTAATGATGGTAACTCTTATATCTTTTGATATTTCACATGCACGAATTAAAGCAATCAGTTCAGCCACTTGTGCTGAACGAACTCCTTCAAGACATGATGCTTCTTCAACATCTTCGACTGTACAAACTGAGTATGAAGCTTTCAAGACACCACCTTCGGATCTTAAGCATGAGCCATCTACAAAGTAGACAAAATCCGATTCAGGCAAAGGTCTGTCTTTGATGTCTTTTCTTGGTTTAGTGCAGAATTCCATGACATCTAAACATTCATGTTCTGTCTCAATGTCATCAACAATTTCGGAATCAGGCAGTAATGTAGAAGGATTCAGATTCAGACATCTTGAAATCGAAACATTATCTGCTCCTAGTATGATTTTCTCATACTTTGTCAATCTGCTACTTGTTAAATGTTGAGTCTTACCTCTTGTCAGTAATATTTCAACTGAATGAGGCACAAAAACTTTCACAGGAAATCCCATAATGATTCCTTCACTTTGTTCAAGGCTGATACTTGTAGCTGCAACTGCTTTCAAACAACCTGGTAATGCTTTTGCAATTGGATCAAGAACTGCAGAGAAGTATGCAATAGGTTTCTTTAAATTTCCATGTCTCTGTATTAATACAGATAATGCACATCCTTCTCTCTCACTGCAATACAGTTCAAAATCTTTCTCATAATTTGGCATACCCAAAGCAGGAGCTTGGCATAAGCTCTTTTTCAGGTTCTCAAAAGATTCCATCTCAGCATCATTGAGAATGATTGGATCTTTTACATCTGATTTGGTCAGTCTTTGTAGTGGTTTCGCAATTACTGAAAATCCACTTATCCATTGTCGACAGTAACCTACCATCCCCAAGAACATTCTGACCTGTCTTTGTGTCCTTGGCGGTAACATTGCTTGAATCATTTTTATTCTCTCTATTGTTACTTGTCTTTTTCCCTTTGCTATTCTGTGACCAAGATATTTTACTTCTTGTTTGCAAAACTGTAGTTTTGCTGGAGACACTTTATGTCCTTCTTCTGCAAGGCGATTTAACAGAATTATTGTGTCTGTTACACAATTTTCTCTTGTCTTTGCAGCTATTAATAAATCATCAATATACTGCACCAGTGTAGACCTACCTGGTAAGTCTAAATCTTCTAGTGATCTTTTTAACAGCTCGTTAAAGATTGAAGGACTTTCTGTATAGCCCTGAGGGATTCTTGTCCATCCAAGGGTCTTACCTTGGAATCTGAAAGCAAAGATTTCATAACTGTCTGGGTGTAAGGGAACAGTAAAGAATGCATTGCAAAGGTCAATGAATGAGTACCATTCAGCATCATATGGAACCTGAAATAGAATTACTGCTGGATTTGGAACCACAGGACAACATGGAATGACAATTTGATTAACCTTTCTCAAATCTTGTACGATCCTAAATGTTCCGTTAGCCTTTTTAACTCCCATAATTGGTGAATTACAAGAGCTACTCTTCATTTCTTTTAATACACCTTGCTTGATTAACTTTTCAATTATAGGTGTAATACCTTCAATTGTTTCTGTTTTCATTTTATACTGTGGAGTATTTGGAAATTCTACTCCCTGTTTCAATGCAATCTTTACAGGATCTACGTTTTTCATCAGACCCATCTCATTCCCAGTAAAATCCCATATTTCAGATTTCACTGTTTCCTTTAGCTCTTCAGGTAAATCCTTTTCTTCAAATGCAGGAAACAATTTTGTTTCTTCTGCTTCTATCATCATCATGGTCATTCTATACAAACCATCTTCCTCCATTGTTTGTAATTCAACTCCTTCAGGAGAACAATATATTCTGCAATTCATTTTACATAGGATGTCTCTACCTAATAGATTTACTGGACTACTATTACAAACCACAAATCTGTGTTTGTCTCTGTAATTTCCAATTTCAACTGGTACTGGATCAGTTAAGTCTGTTTTAATTTGCTGATTACTTACTCCAACAACTTGGATGGTATCCCCAGAGAGAGGTAGGTTTTCAATTTCTACTGATCTAACAGTAGAACGGGTAGCACCAGTGTCCACTAGAAAAGTGATGTCTACATCATTAACGTTCCCGTTTACATAAGGACCAGACTGGTCAACCTCAAGAGTGGCTCCAACAACACACTCTTCCTCCTCTCTCGGGCACCGTCAGCAATAATCATCAGAATCACTGTCTTGACTTTCTGTTAATAAAAATTGTTGTGAAGCATTTTGCATTTGAACCTTTTGCTGCTTTTGCTGTTTTTGTGGTTTTATTACCTGTTCACATCCCTGAAATCCCACGTTTGGATTATATTTTTGAACTCCCCCACAATTCGGAAAAGGTGGTTGTGGCAATTGGTCTTGACGATTATTCACCTGTTGTTGTTGCTGTTGTTGTAACTGTCGCTGAATATTAAATTCATTTAATCCCTGTTGCATCTGTAGCTGTTGCTGCACGTTAACACCATTCTGCATCTGTGGATTCAATAAGGGATTCTTTGAGTTTCTAGGAGGATGAGGACACTCGTCCCTCCAATGTCCAATTTCGCCACAATTAAAACAAGGTAATCTTTGTTTCAATTCTTCTATCTTTGGGCTAAATTTCTTTGGGAAATTATTATTACCTTTAAACTTTCCTTGTATCTGGTTTGTATTTCCAGTTTGAACAAAATTAGTGTTCTTGTTTCCCATGCTGGCAATCTGTTGCTCAGCCACCTTTACCTGAGCCCACATGGCTTTCTCCTTCAGCTTCTTCTGTTTTACTTCTAATTCATCGCTACAATATTTTGCTTTTCTCAGAATATCATCTATAGATAGTGCTTGCCATCCGACAATACTAGTTCTGATCATTTCTCCAATTTCAGGTTTTAGTCCATAAACAAATCTATAGATAAAATGACTCATGTCTTTTTCATCTAATTTTTCATAACCACTGTATTGTTTAAAGATTAACAATAGTCTTTCATAAAAAGAATGAACTGATTCTTTTGTTTCCTGTTCTGTTCTTTCTATTTTAACCCAATCAACTTCTTTGGGTGGAATTTTGTTTTTCATCCAAACAATTACTTTCTCATAAAAATCCATTACAAGTGGATTTGGGGCACCTGTTTCTTTAATTCGCTCAGGTTCTGCTTTTGGCCAACTAATAGATATTTTACATTCTGTCCAAAGATCAGATGGAACTACAATGTCAAAAAATCCATCTAAATCAATCCACAGAACTTTTGACACTTTGATAAATCTATCGACTTGCCTGTACCACTCAACAGGTTTCTCTCTTAATTTTGGAAAGTCATTTGTGAATAACAGAATGTCCTGTCTTGACCATGGGACATGAACATATCCTCCACCTGCAACTTCTCTCATTGGAAATTGTTTTGACAATTTTTCCAATCTTTCATCTTCCTTTCTTTTGGTCCATTTCACTCTCCATTTGTTCAGTTCTCCTAGCTTTTTGATATAGACAATCAAATCTTTAATATGAACTATTCTTCCCATTGAGTTCAAACTCTCAATGTCACTTTCTGAGAAATCTAATCTGTAATGCTTTGCAAAATTCTTTTGTTTACTTACATCGATTTCAAGTTCTGTAGCTAGATCTTCTAATTGATCATATTTATTTTTCGTTTTCCACTGAATACTTTTGCAAATGAATAGTAGTTCATCATCTCGATAGTAATTTAAACTATCTGGGCCAATTGTTCCAATTATTAATTCTTCTATATTCGCTTTTAATTTGGCCACATCAAATTTTGGTGTGGTTACCCTGACTTCAGGACTTCCTACATCTGACATAGCACCCATAGGTGTTTTTGGAGATAAATCCTCATTAAAGGTTAAATCAGGCATTCTCGATCTAGAAGCGTTTAATTCAGTTAAGTCTGAATAAAATTTTTCAGCAGGCTTTTGAATTTCTGTATTTAAAGGAATAGTCAATCCATTTTTGTTTGTATCTCTTTGATCAAATACAGGCTGAACAGGACCTATTGTTACTGGAACTGTGACAGCTTCCATGCTTTTTGTCATTCTTTTAATTAATTCTTCTTTAGACCTTAAATATTCATTATAATCGACATCATCAACATTTCTTGTCTCTCTTGCATAATCTTTTGGAGGTTCCCTTGCTTTTGGAGTCATTGAAAAATGTCTGCCCTCATTTCGAGCATTCTCGAATTCTGGTCTTCTAGGAGTTTCAGTGATTTCACAATTATTTGGATAAAGTTTAGGAGCTTCACTAATTGGAGGTGCACTCGGTGAAGTTTCAGTAGAAACCACCGGAGTAGACCATGATCTAGGAGGTCTCAAAGGCTGATTAGGCTGTTTATTTCTAGCAGTTGTATATATTTCTTCCATAATTGCATCCTCAGATTCACTTTCCATAGATTTTCCTGTAGGAGAACCCATTACCATTTCATGAATTAAATATAATCCTTCACTCATGTTTCCCTGTCTCCACATTCGCAATCTATCTTCATGAGTTTCTCTTTTCCATGATGGATTTTTAGAAGGTCTTTTAATTCCACTAGCTTCTCTTTGTAACTGATACATCTCGTCTTCCCACTCAACTAAAGCTTCAAATTGAGTTGGTCTCGGTTTTGGAACAAGAGCATTCATTTTCTCTCGTAAATTTCTTAAAACTCTTACATTAAATGAACCATCATCAGGCCAAGCTAAAACACCATCGTTTTTAGTATAACGTTTCCAACTGTCGAACCATAAGACAGTATGATATCCGTATTCACCTTCCATATACGCTGCAGGTGTTTTATACTTATGAAGTAGTTTACCACCTCGCGTTTCGATTTTCTTGTCTGGTGAAAATAAATTTTTAAATTTCTGAAATAATGTTGTCTTTTTCTCAACATGTTTAAAATGATAACTCATTTTTAAAAGTTAAATTTAATTCACAAAATCGTTCGTAAATTATTTCCGGGATGTTCCGCAAAACAACCAATCCGTGTGCGAAACACACCAACAAGCCAATGGCAGTTGAGCTACGTCACTTTTCAGCTCGACCAATAATTTTGGAGAATTTCCGAACGACCAATCAGCTCACAGGCCGTCAGAGACTCAGGAGCCAATCAGAATACAGCTTGTGACGTAGGTCACCCAATCCCAGCGCGGCTCTGTGACGTACACAGTAGCTGCGGTTTCTCACTTCTCACTCCTGGCGCTTACCCCTCCTTCACAAAATCTTTTCACAGCGCCATTTTAAGGACACTTTTCAGTGTAAATTAATTCTTAACAATGACTATAAAGACAACATCTGTTCGTTTCACTATTTAGGATAGTTTACATACATTCAAGTATCCACACTTCGGAATAGACGGCGCTATTCACACTAAGGATAATATTCAATTGTCAGTAGAGTAACCTTACTCCACCCTTCTAGCACGTATAATTATGAACTCGCTTTGCTCTGAACCCACCGCGAAGTGAAAGTTCTAAGAGTTCCACTTGAACATAAAATACAATTCAAACTCGCACTTTTACACGGAAAATTCCCTAAATTCAAACACACATGAAATCCGTACAGGACTCTCACCTGTTTATAGAATTCATGCACCGTTAGCAAAATAACGACGTTATCCGTACAGGGCTCTCACCTGTTTATAGATATGAAACATGTACCCGTACAGGACTCTAACCTGTTTATAGATAATCATGCACCGACGTTAAATTTTACCCTTCACTCAAGCTCGGATATAACTAATACTCTCATCACAGTGAGTTTTATGGAAGGCGCTTTGTCCCTATTCTCATGCTGCTTTGATTTCTTAGAAAATCCTCACTATACAAGATTCAGACCTAGCCCTAAAACTGTGCTGCTCGGCGACAACACTATGGTACACGGCGATACCTCTTGTGATACTCGGCGATATCACTACAAACTGAACAGATGGCTTGCGTGACTAATTTCTCGTCACACAATCTATACCGGTATAGCTTACAGATAGGCACGAAAAACGAACTTAACAAGTGTTAAAACATCGATCCTATTTCCATACCATGACGCAACTCTTAGCAACCAACATATTACCTTGGTTACCCCTTAGCAACCATCAATTTCTGCTACCAGAGAATTGATCCAGCGGGCTATAGAAAATATATCATAAACTACGCTACCCAACTTCATAACCTATAAACAAAATTCTATACTAAATATGGACCCATTTATGAACCTGATATATTTTTGGGCCTACTGAATCAGGTGGTCAGAATAAATCTATATACATATTATCTACAAACTATATACATTTTTATACATTTGCAGAAAGAATATTGTCATTAGAATAAAACCCAACCATTTAAACGACCACCATAGGTGACGTGATCTAGCTAAAGGTAACCTATACTTCTAAATAACCAAGACCAGCTTGTTTGTCAATAGTAAGAATTTATTTTCTAAATTATGGTATATAAGTTGAAAGTTTTATAAATGAAATTTATTTGCAATAAAGCAAGCATGATAGTAAGGAAATTGAGAAAAATACAATTTAAGCAATTGAATCAGTTTAAAAGAAATTATATAAATTTTAGCATTTCTAAACCTATTTCCCTAACTGAGCTAAATAGACAGAAATTAAAGTAAAGTTCTTTGAGGATTCTTACGTGCTCCACGCAAAGTCCAGCAGCACATCACCCTCATCGGAAAGTCAGAAAGCAGCAGCCAGCCCAACCCTAAGGGCATGACTTTTTATACCTTTCTACATTAACTAAACTAGCAAAGGAAAGTTTTCAGAAATACTCGACGTCCCATTGGCTGAGAGTGACAAGTGACATGTCACCCGATTCTTAAAAAGTTCCACAAAATCATGTCTTACAAAGACCATTGTCTCTTCCACGTGAAGCCAGAGGCTTCCTTCGATTGCAACTTTGTATTAAGTCATCCTCGCAGCTTCCATAGTCTTTTAGCGCGACTTCCGCGGATGCCAAGTTAAGGACTGACAAAAAGTTCACTTTCGACCTTGGCCATGTCCGACAGAATGATGTCAGCTCATCAGTTTTTGCTTTTCGAATGCAGCTTCAATAAACGTTTTAATTCAGAATGGGCGTCTCGTGACTTTCTGCAGAATTACAGATCAGCTTTTATTTTGCGGCTCAAATAGCTAGGCCTCAAAAGCAGGCAACTTATGATTTCTAGTATAAAACAAACACAAGAAAAGTATTAATGTAAGAATTAAAGTATAATCTGTATCCACCCCATGGTTTACTAATTAATTAACCCACCCTATTAATCAAAATGTTACCTAGCCATTGCAAACAAATAAAGCAGCGTTTATATTTACCAGTCTCCGTTTTACAATGAGACCCATATGCACCTAGAATAGTAGAAATGACATCACACAGACAAAGAAAAGCAAAACAAGCACATGCGTATTTAAGTTTGCAGCAGTTAGTAATGACAAAAACGAAAACAATATTTTATTTTATTATTTTGCACGAACAAAAAGATGCAACAAATATGCACGTTTATGAGCACACATGTTAGTCCCCCCACGTGTAAAGTTTAATCTAGGTTGTATTAGCACGACATATCACAAATCATTAATAATTTTATTCATGTTATGGAAATATGACTTTGCGAGTTTAAACAAAATTCTGTTTTCTATCTCGCTCCATCAGTAGCAAGGTGCTCCGAGCCAGAAGCGATGGAACTGAACTCTGATTCAATGCTTCCAGGAACGAGGAGGCTGACCTCTCCTTCTGCGCTCTGTAGAGTTCTGGAATTCCGAGCGTGGTTGGGCGTGTGGTGCTTCCGCTATACCTGGGCATCAGACAAAATGGCTGCCCTGCTAGTCCGGCTGTGCAATGTAGCCCAGGCTTATAAAGTGGTTTATGGCATGGCCACTAGCGCCTGGCTTGCCTTTTGAGTGGCTAGTGTCACGGGCCACATACCACACAACATTTACCTCACAGTCTCAGATTCATGTGGTGGGCCGAGGTAAGTCCTCATGAATCCATTGCCAGTTGATGAATTATTGGTGAGGCGAGAATGGGATGACTGGTAAGAGCTTCATTCCACTATCCAAGAGATTATTTCAGGACAGTACTTCTGAAAATGTGGGTTTTCTTGCCACAAACCAAGTTATTACTAAATGATGTGTGAACTTCATATTTCACTCCTCCCCGGTGCTTTGCTATGGTTTTTGCTACACTGGAAGGTTGATGGCTATTAAAGGTTTACTGTGGTGTATTCTGGGACAATATCAGTCAGGCACCCCAACCCGGGTCAAGCAGTTGCAGAGCAGCTCAATTGTGAACACTGCATCATCATGTAAATTGATTTATTCCAGGTGGTGTTGCAATCTATGGGCTCAAAGTACACTGCAAGCAAACCTCAGACACTATTGAAATGAATGTGGGGACTTTGATGTGCAGGCCATTCCTCCAAGAGCACATATATTTAAATGAGCGTAACCTTAACTTTATGTTGTTTTAAGAAGTTTTATAAAGCGGTTGCTTGCACAAAGGGCGTCATGGCGCTACCTGAATAGAGAAACAGAATGAGGAGTGAAACAGTTAACAAGTAGAGAAGAGGCAAGGCTTTAAGGTCTTTCTGAATGCTAGAAGAATTATGAAGGGATTTAATATATGCGTGGAAACTCCACAACACGCTCTCAACTGCAAGTGAGTGACTCCAAGTGTGGCGACTGAAGAGATTATAACAATAGAGTGAACACTTCTCCCAGAGGCAGCGTCAGATTGGTAACGCAGGCTCTCGGACAATGCCCGAGGGGCCGGTGTCCATTTCCAGCTGTGGGCTGCTTTTTTATGCAGCCTGGGGGGCCGATTTGGGCAGTTTCTGCGTTGTTCGATGTCGCCAGCGGCCCAGTGGGTGTCTGAATGGCCTTTCTGGAGGCAGATGGGGGTCCATTTCCTCACTTTTTTCAACGGCAGAGGTGTCACTCCCTTTCTCTCGCTGGGCCGGCCTATTAATATATGCATATTGAGCAGAGGCAGGGGGCCTGAGCAAAAGTGGCCCCACATGTTTTCAGGTGTGTTTCACCAGTGTAAACTAATCTGTGCATTTTTTATAACCCATCTTCTCCCCACCCCCCTTTTTTAATACAATTTCGCAGAAACAGTGTTTTGCAGAAAGGCAATATGCAAATGTGGGCCACTTTTTTTAGCAGGCCCAGACTGATTTTTAATCCCAATCCAACCCCTCCCAGAGGTATACATAAAAGGGGTTGTGTTCCTACATCAACCATCGGCGACACTTCACGTTGGGTTGGAGTACCTTTGGGTGCACCCTTAAGGCAACAAAGCGATACATGCGCTGTTTCTGGAAAAACAAAGGGGCTCAGGAATATCTCTAAAGGACGTAGATGTCAAGGCCACTGCAGGAAAAAAGACGAGGGGCATATTATCAAGAACTCAAGAACTGCGATAGAAGTATCGCCGCTTTAGCGGCAGGAAACTGCCGCTAAAACGGCGATAATGGGCTTGATAATATGTCCTTGTGAATTCCCATAGCAGCCCAGGTTCTGGTGTTAACCTGGGCTGCTATGGGAATTCACAAGGGCATATTATCAAGCCCATTATCGCCGTTTTAGTGGCAGTTTCCTGCCGCTAAAGCGGCGATAATTTAATCGCAGTTCTTGAGAATATGCCCCAAGGTAATCCAAAACAGTATTAAAAGGGCAAGATGGCACACATATCCCCCACAATGTGGTGACCATTGTGCTTAAAATAATCATAATTCCAAGATGTTTATTTGGAAAATAAATAATCTGGTTAGAAATGCACCTAATAAGATGCTGGAGAAAATGATATAGGTAGACAAAAGCAATTCTTCACATTTAAACCAATGTGTACATCTGAACGAGCAATTCATGTGACTGGACCATTCTTCCTTCAACAAGATTTTTTTGTCCAACCAGAATTTTGCCCTCAAGGCATGCCCTATTAGTGTGGGTTCCTCTAATCAATAAAGTCCCAAAGCGATGAAACCTCCTCCTCCAATCAGTCTGCCAAATTTTGGATCTTAATACCTCTCCAAATAAATAGAATTGATCTATCTTCAACTCTTTCCAACACTATAACGAACAGGTCCAGACTAGGATGTGTACATATACATTAGTAACTATGTATGCGCAGCTTCTGAACCTCTTGCACTTTAACCAGCATTTCCCACAAAAGGGAATACAACATCCAACACCCTTCCAACAATACACTTTCAAAGGGTGCCCAAGTATCAGTGCAAATCTGAGCCCTTTACTGTCTCATGAGGGGTTTGAAACGCTATAGAAATGTAAAATGCAATGAAAGTGCAAACGCAAAATGGAGTGCAGAGATATGGCAAATACGAAACAAAAAAACAAGTGACAGCGAGGTTCTTTTAAGTATTTGAGTTTACAAAACTAAGGTGGCATTATAATTTGGAGAGAATGCTTTGGGTATGAGCCATAAGAGTTATTCTAAAACCATCAATAAATTGTAATTTATTTTACCCCCGTCTTAAAACATTACTTTCAGTAATATGCATCACCAACATACTGTGACTTGGAGTAAGGCAATTTTGAACACAATATTACAACATGATGACTTTGACATAATTTGTCACGCACGGATGAAAAGTCGCTTCCAAGCCATGAATAACAATTTTGCTTCTGCGTTTTAATTCAGCGGGCACTGCTGCTTGACATACATGTTCGAAGATTGCTTGCAAATGAGAAGTAACTCTTGTCAAGGCACCTGAACAAGGCAAGGAGAGAACAGACTAATTAGGTTTGACAGTATCACACCTTCCATCCTTGCTTTGTAGAGGGCATGCCCCCTAGAGATGCTTAGATGAATGATCCATCACATTTGCAGTTGATTATAATGATATTGTAATAAAGAAGACCTTCTACTATTCTTCTGTCCTAGTTTTTCATGTATTCCGAATAAAAGTGATGTTAGATTCGGTAATGGTATTACAGAATAAAGAAACCAATATTAGCATTGCTTCATTGCCTAATGAGCGGTAATAATTCTTCTCTTCCTGCTGCACAATGTCAGTGAATGCAATAGTTAAATTTTTAGTCATCCAAGAATAAAACTGTGGACGTTTTGTATCAGTTGCAAGAGGAGGCAAAAATGTCATATCTAAAATCATAATACTGCAGCTTAATGTTGCCATTTAAATGTCATCAAAATCTCTTCCTTTACTTCGGATCACAGCTAATCTAAAGTGTTAGGAGTTATGTTTCAAAGTTTATGGAAATGTGCTTCCAAAAGCTTCATTCGTAGTTATAGTTGTCTGATTTCAGTCGATTTTAATTTAATTAAATTGTGGAACTTTATGTCTTTTTCTCCTATCCAATATATTTGCCTTTTTCAGTATTTTATGTATAAAACCTGGTATTAGGAAATTTCCCCAAACTGTTAATGGGGCTATTTACTGTTGGAGAGAGATCTAGGGCCACATGTACGACCATCAGAATTTGCGAGTCGCAATATGCGATTTTTAGCGACTCGCAATTTTCGAGTCGCATAATCTGATGTACACATACAACTGGGGCCGAAAATGCAACTCACTAACGAGTCACATTGAAAATATGAGTCGGTATCCATTCGCAAATTGCAGTTGCAAATTACACTGTGAAGTTTGAAAAATGCCTTTTCACTTCTTGATACAGGTGAAGGACCTCACAGACAGAAAGTGATAGCCCTGAAGAAGCCTAGAGAGTGGCCAGAGTTCAGTGGATAGCCCTGCAGCACACACCAACTGAGCATCCAACATCCAAACCTAATGGCCAGCCGATATTCTGAGAAGGTAACAGGGGAGAGACGCAGGAAACTGAAGTTCTTTGAGAGGAAGATGTAGTGTCGTGATGCAGTCTAGTGGTTAGGGTGGAGCTAAGGGGACGAACAGGAACAGGAGGAGCTAAGGGGGGACAAGCTCAGCGCAGTTAGGGTAGGGACGAGGAACAGAACAGTTGTGGAGAATAAAGCTCTCTAAAAATAATACTAGTGTCGGTCTAATTAATGAGCGCCGACACTACAGCTGGCGACGAGGATGGGATGGCACTGCTCTGTGAGCGCATTACCCCTGGAGCGGTATCCGATCCCAGTGTGAGGGCACAAGTGAGTAAAAGTTGCCGTCTCGACGACAGTGCCCCATCTCCTTGTCTGCTCCTGAAATTGCAGGCCGTGAGCGGGAAGAGCTCTGGCAGCGCGTCCCTGGCCGAGGCTCTGACCTGGAAAAGTCGTGGTGCGCGTGGCCCGTGAGCGCCGGAGAAGCGCTGAAGTTTGGGTGCCTACCCCAGTCGTGAGGAGACTTGGGAGAAGACTCGTGGAATACCCCGGTCCTACCTGTGTCAGGCTAAGGCTCGCCAGCATCGAGGCGCAGCAGTCCTGGCCTCCGTGAGCATCCTGCTGCCAGCCGGTGATTCGGTGAGTGAACGTCGGCCTAGAAATCATCAGAAAGTCAAATCTCGGCGGGAACGAGATTTTCCCTACGACGGCCATCTTGAAGTCAGGCAGTCTGCTCCAATCCCCTGTCAGGGATCCAGAGCGGCCATTTTGAGGTCAGGCGAGCCGAGTTTAGCAACAAGCATTGGCGAATATAAGAAAACAAGCATTGGCAAATATAAGAAAAGCATTGGCAAACATAAGGAAACAAGCATTGGCAAACATAAGGAAACAAGCATTGGCAAACGTAAGGAAACAAGCATTGACAAGCATAAGGAAACAAACACTGGCAAACACAAGTGGAAAGGCCACATGAAGGAAACAAACATTGACCAGAGAAAGTTGCAGTGACGCAACAAGCACATGCAAATGCAAGAAGCAGTCTAAGAAAACAAGCACAAGCAAAAACAACTACAAGAGAGAAACAAGCGCAGGCAACTGCAACAGAAGACTGAGCAACAAGCAGTGGCAGATGCAAAAGTCACAGTAACACAACAAGCACTGGCCAGTGCAAAGAGCCACGGTAAATAAACATTGGCAAGCGCGAATCCATAGTAGCATAACAAGCATTGGCAAAGGCAAGAGACGAAACAAACACACAAGCACAAGCAAATGCAAGAAGTGCGACAAAACGAGCATAAGCAACTGCAAGATACGAGTAAAGACAACAGTAAACACAAACAAGCACATGCAAGCATATGCTTCAAGTATAAACAAGCTCGAGCAAATGCAAGCCTCGACGTAAACAAGCACAAGTCCACACAAGTCTCGAATGAAACTAACACAAGCAGATGCAAATCCAGAACGCTACAAGCATGAGCCAATACAGATCCTAAACATAACAAACGTGAGCAAAGGCAAGTACCAAAGTAAACTTTCAGCACCACGCGAAGATAAATGGTCAACAACAAGAAGAGCTAAGAAAGCAAATGGTCCGGAAGCATGAGTAAACAAATATCAAGGAAGCCTTTTCTCATCATTGAAACCACTGGATGACCTGTGCTAGGCTGAAGAGAAACACAAGAACGAGATGTCAGTGGCGTCACGTATCATTGCGGAAGAGCTCCAAATTACCTGCAGCTAGCAGGCCCCTCTAACGAAAGTGGGAAGTTGCTGAGCCACGCATCACGTATAGAGCCGCCTGAGTGGTGGCCCTTTCGAAATCAGGAAATCCAACCCTAACTCATTGAAGCCTACCGGGACAGTCGTGCTAAAGGCGGACAGAATACAGTAGTCACCCAGAAGTGACGAACCTTTCCAAAATCAAAGGAGACAACTAGACACAGGATCTCGGCCGAAGGTGGTCAGCAAATAAGACGGGAAGCAAAGTGAACAATCCTGCGACGGTAGCAGACGGAAACTTTCCTCCCTCATGGCGGTGGTTACAGCAACCCATTGATCCAATCCCTGCATTGAAGTACCGCCCCCAGTGACACAGACTGACAGTCAGAGTTTGGGCCCCAAATGGAACCGGTGGCTGGAATCATTGGACGATTTCCTCGACCCAATCGGTGAACAAAGAGATAGAAAATGTCTGACACTACTCCTCCAGCTGGTAGGTCATGAGGGCGGACGTTTAGTCAGAACATTCCCTGAAAAGGACACAGAGACCTATGAGAGACTCCAAAAAGAAGCTACGTACCCATTTCCATGCACCGGTAGACGTGGATCATGCTCGCATCGCCTTCACCACAGCACGGCAGGAACCAGGAGAACCATTGCCAAAATTCATCGCCCGGTTGCAAAGATTGGTACCCGGCTGCTACTTCAATACCTTTACAAATGAAGAAGCCGTTCGGCTCCGGATCATCGAAGGCTGTTCAAATGCTGACACGAAGCGCAAGATTCTTCAGGGGCAGTGGTCGCTAAAGAGAATCATCAGAGGGGCCGAGGTTGGAGTGCGGCTCAAAACAAGAGACATATCAAAAGACGTACACTCGAATGCAAGACACAAAGATGTCTGGAAAGAGTCATCCCTCATGTCTGGGGGCAAGGCCCAGGAACCAAACATAACCACAAAAAGGGAGGGTGAAGGCAGATCAGAGCCAAGACAAAACAAGAGACAAAGTGTCATGAAATACTCTGAGTCAACAACACAAAAGACCAGGATGAGTCAGGATTGCGATAGCGGCACTGATACAACCTCAAAGAGTTATTCAACCTCAAGGAGTCAGTCAACAGATGGTGCAAACGGTTCTGAAGCAGATGAAGTGTCAAGTGGGACAGATCGCATCAATGGAGCAGATGACAGTCTGTCTAACAAACGCGCAAGAAAGGCAAAATATAGAAGACTGGACCAGTCACGTCAACCCTGGAAATCGGTACGCGACCACACACAAACACCTCACTGTTTGCCAAATTCGAGAGACGAGTCCGAGGAGACATCAAACAGGAGAACACACCACACCGGTAACACAGATGTTAGTACATCAGACAAGCGTGAAGAGGAAGTGAACTGCATAAGATGGACTGATTCGCCCAGACAACGAAAAGGGGAAGACAAACGAATTCATGACATCCAAAATGGTGAATAAACAGAGAGGAGGTCATTACCATCATGCGAGAGAGGCAGAAATGAAAGACCTTGGGGTCAAACTCAAGACATAAGTACGTGGTTATCGAACAACCTCTCCAGTGAATTAACAACGAAGACACCTCGAGAAAGATACCCGGAGAAACGCCTCAAAGACAACTCTGACGTAGAAAGCAGCTCGTCACGGACTACCCATTTCAGAAGTCCACCCGTTAAGACATTCTCAAAGGAACGTTCTCAAAGGAAATTGAAAGAGAACTCCTCTGATTCAGTTAGTATGTCGGTCCGATCTTTCGAGTCGACAGAGTCGTGGTCCCGACAACGGCCATGGCGTCAATCACCCGAATACACCAGAGAATCAAGGGACATTCCTCCCGTCAAGAGCAACACGTCTCACACCAATGTCCATGAACACTCAATCACTCCACCAGACGACCTGTCATGTCAGTCACAGGTGTATCAAGACATAACTACTACACCGTCACCCCGGATGGGGACAGCGAGGCTGACTCAAAGGTCCTACAAAAGGAAAACAGATATAGTGGCCCTTATTAATCAGATGGAAACGGACCAGCCAGTCGATCTGCAAGGGAAGCCAGACGCGTCAATAGAGACAGGTCATCATCGGATGAGAAAGAAACATACAAATACCCAGCCGGTCCCAGGGTTCACCAGTCACAAACGCGAGCGGGAGTGGATGAGACAACCAGAGACAGCAAATCAGTCCCCAAGCCATACCAAGATGATCTCTTCAGGTATTACCCTACCGTCTGGTATCCAGGACTCTGAACAGGTAGACAGTGTTGTTTTCGACCAGACAAGACAAAAAGAAGTACAAATACATGCGGGTGCTCGGAAGAGAACCAGAACATCCCCTCAGAAAAGAGGTCGAGCGTCACTTGAACAAGAGTCACAAAGGAGGACAGACTGCCGATATCAAGCTGAGCCCTTCACAGACACCTCAGACACCGAAAGTGAGTGGATCAGTCAGAAGTTTAGTGAAAACCACCATGAATCTAAGCATACGCACCTCACACGAGAATTCATGCAAATACAAAGATGCACTCTTGTAATGAAGGATGCTCTCGTCAAGGCGACAGAAAGCCACACGACGCAAGCTGAGATACGACTCCATAGCTCAAACGAACAGCCCGCGGACTCGTGTGGCTGATCCAGGAACTCTAAAGATGTTGGACTCTAATTTAATTTCGTTAACAAGGGGGGAGATTTAGTGTCGTGATGCAGTCTAGTGGTTAGGGTGGAGCTAAGGGGACGAACAGGAACAGGAGGAGCTAAGGGGAGACGAGCTCAGCGCAGTTAGGGTAGGGACGAGGAACAGAACAGTTGTGGAGAATAAAGCTCTCTAAAAATAATACTAGTGTCGGTCTAATTAATGAGCGCCGACACTACAGGAACCAGGAATCCTAATGGAAGAATGCTGTAACAGCCACAACCAGCTATTCAGTGGTCCCTCCGTGACTGTCCCTGATTCAGAAAAAAGGAAGATATAGAGGGACAAGCAGCAGCGCATCAATGCCCTAGGAGTGACTGACTGTTCCATTGAGGATCTCAAGAAGTGCTGGTATGACCCGCGCTCTCGGGTCAAAGAGAGTGTGGCAGCATGCTTGCGGGACTCTCAGGGAACTGGAGGTGATACTTTAAATGTACCTCAACCCTCAACAGTGTGAGGCAGTGCCTAGATGTGGGTCCCTCAACATGTCTGCACCTTCACCAACACCATGTAAGTGCAATACTACTACTATGCCAACCTTCATGCCCGTAAACTTGGTGTCTACATGCATGCAACACACCCATACCCAGGTATATCGGGATGGTCCATGTATATGATTAAAAAAAATCCCACTTGGTGCATTGTGGGAAATGTAGTCATTCACATCAACAGTGCGGTTACTGTCAGACATTAGCTGAATAATGTTGTACGACCAATGACATAATGACACAGCGTACATTTTATTAATCTCCCCATTTACCACATAGATACACCTGTGGAAGTGCAGGAATGGGCTGCAGATGAGAGGAGTAGACCAGGCCCAGATGCAGGAAGGGCCGAGTGAAGTTCCTGTGACTCTCCTGAGTACATTACATGGCCAGGCCAGTGCTGTGTCCAGCTCCCCACAGCCAGCTGCAGTCAAGGTGCAGGATTTCCAACAGCCAGCCACTCCTAGATGCAATCCAGTCACCAGGGTCCGGCAGCAGCGCGCCACTCAACAGACATGTAGGCGCCAGCAGGCAAGGCTGCATCCAACAACCAGGCAGTGTATGGTGGGCTGGAGGAGGAAATGCGGGAGGTTCAGCGCCTGCAGCACAAACAGATACAGTTGATCAACCAAAAACTCACACAGGGATTTAACACCTTAACCCAGCAGTTGGCCAACAACCAGACCTGCCTGAACTCTAAAATGGATGCCCTTAAAGGTGCCATTAGCCACCTGTGCACTGAGCTGGCTGAGGACATTAGCCTAGAAAGGCGCAGTGAGAGAAGCCGAGGCATCAGGTTAGAGATCATGACAAGGGCCATAGGGAGGCTTGCCAAGGCAACTACAATGCTTTCCAATCACACCATGGTCCCACAGGTTGAGATGGGCCACTACAGTGGTGATGTGTCACAGGGCCCGGCACAGATCTCAACAGCCATGGAGGACATTCAAACAGCCCTCATTGCCAGTAGGCACTGGACAGTGAGGTATCAAGCCTTAGTAGTGTGTCAGGCTCAGATGCCCAAGTGCAGCACAGGAGTAGCAGCTGCCAACCTGCACTTACACTTGGCAACACCTCCCATGCTGGATGCCCCTCTAAAAAACATGAGTGCACAGTGACAGTCTGGCACTGTGTTTTGTTTGGTATTTTTCCTGTTTACAGTGAGGTACCCACACACCATAAGCAACCAAAGGAGTTAGGTTTTGTCTGATGGACAGGTTGTCTATCAATGTGTTTGTGAACCCTGCCAGTAAGGGGAGCATATTTTGAGCATTCAAAAACTTGCTGTGTCATTTTGTGTGAGCATATCGGTGTTAATGGAAATGTCTTACTGGGCAAAGTAATGTCTGACTATACGGTCCCTGCACCTTCTACCCTCGCCTGCTCTGCTTTCCGCAAATGGCTGATGGGCAGGTGGGCCAGGATCATCATCCTCCGAGTCTGAACCAGTCACCTCTATGGGTAAGCCTCTCCTGCAGACAATTTGGTGAAGTATGGCACAGGTTGCCACAATCTTGCTTGCAGTCTTGGGCGCACATTACAAGACTCCCACACTCTTGTGAAGGCACCTGAAGATCAATTTTAGGAGGACACATGTGCACTTAATCACCGACTTGGAGCACCTATGTGCTGTGTTGTGACGCCTTTCATGTGGGTTGTTGGGAGATAGGTAGGGTGTGAGGATCCATGGCCTCAGGGCATACGCACTGTCAGCTGGTAAAACAAGTATAACTGTGAGACAACATACAGGGAGTAATGAATGTGGGAAAATACTTTTAAATGTTGACAGGACATTCCAGTACCTGGTAGGTAACCTTCATCAAAATACCCTCTTTCTAGTCGCTGGTATATGCCACTGTGCCTGAACATGTAGGAGTCATGGGTGCTCTCTGGATATTTAGCCACAATGTCTGTGATGATATTGTGTGCATCGCACACAACTTGGATATTTAGGGAATGGGTGTTCCTGTAGCTCCTGAATATGTATTCCAGATGGCAGAGAGGGCATAAATGCATATGGGTCTTGTCTATGCACCTGATGACTTGTGGGAATCTGGCTATTGGTAGAATTACATTTTCACAGTTTGCATTTCCACATCATTCTGGGCAGGTGTATGTGTTAGTGTATGTAGAGGAGCATGGCGTCTAGGAAATTGTGGAAAGAAAAACATGAAAACGCGCTCTACGACGCCCCTCTGGCCATTGCTATCACATTCTGGTTGCTACCACTCGTAAATAGGTGGAGGGAGCACAACACCTGGACATGGGTGGGATTGCATTGCTGCACAGCGTACTGCTTTCAAGGTGTTGCTTTAAGGTGGCTATTATCTCCAAGATCATATTGCTACTCAGTCTGTATTGTTCATATATCTCTTCCTCTGTCTTCTCAAACATGGTCAGCCTGACTCGGAATATCCTCTCCTGTCTTTGCCTCCTCTGCTAAGCAGCCAGTATACACATCCACCTCACTATCACGTACAGGGCAGTCATTGCGGAAGTCCCTGATGCATTCGGAAACAGTTTTTATAGTTTGAGCCCTGTTACCATCTGTTTGGAATTGGTGTTAAATTGCATGTGCAAATGGGTAATTTTGCGACTACTCACATTTTGTGACTCGTCTGTACATGTTGCTTGCGAACTACAAATAGGAAGTTCCTAATTGTAACTCGCAAAATCCAATTGCTATTGTTTGCAAGTCGCAAATCGGCCATATCGCTAATTTCCTTTTGTGAATGTTTGTCGTACATCACCTGCGGTTGTTTTTGCATTTGCAAAACGGTTTGCACCGATTTGTGGCTCCCAAATACGTTGTACATCTGACTCTTCCCAAAACATATCAGACCTGCTATTTCTCTTGTGCTTGTGTGTGATTGGTGTTTGATGCTTTTTAATGGGTCAAATCTAACATTGTTTCCACTGTAATTCTCTCCTTGCACGTTGCATTTTTATTTCCATTCTTAAAGCTAAAGATTAATCTATTGTCTAATGGGTGGGATCTTCTGACAAGTCTAAGTAGCTTTGGGGCTTTGGGAATTTAACGTCTGCCAGTGTTTGGCACATAACCCAATGTGGAGTAGAGATTCAGGTCCTTTTAGTAGTGAGAGTGTGTTATTTGTTATATGTTTATGGATCACAAATTTGGGAACTCTCAAAGATTTTTCACATGGTCAGCGACTGGCTGCCGCCCCCCCCCCCCAATCCGGCACCCAACACCCAGAAACATGAACATGAGGCCTGTTTATCTTTGGAAGGCGGGGGCTAGTCCCCCGGCCGTATTTATTAAGATATGAAATTAAAAAAGGTTTTAATTGCATGGTCAACAATTTATACAAAAATCAGCAGGACATTAGATACAATCTCGTCAACAAGTTTGAGAGGCTAACCTTAACAAAACTCTAATACATGTTGTTTCCTAACCGAATCTAACATCCTCATCTTGATTTCTGTACATTTCTGGCCATATGACAAGGTCGCTAACCGGTGTCAGGTCCTACAAGCTGCGCCTCACCTAGAGATGTGCGCATGCGCAGCCGTGCCCCGGTAATTGCCCGGTCTACGCCGTGAACTCCATTTACCCACTAAAGGAGGGCCCTTACTCTGCGCCATCCGGTGACGTCATGAGTATGCGCGCGCGGGGTGGCTACCAGCCTAAGGAAAGCGTGACTACTCCGACCCGCGCCCCTTTGAAGCATCAATTACCTTGCCCCTGGAGTTCTAGGAGTGGCCAATGGCCCCTCCCCCTGGGCGGGAACCTCCATAGGATGATGCCCGCCCCCTCAGACCTTAAAATTATGTGCTCACCGGTCATGACCTTACCGCATGCCCCATACCTAATAAATACGACGACCTATGGGAAAAAATTCTAAAGGACAACTACACTGGCTACTAATAACACGCATCACGTAAAGCTAAAAAGGGAAAAAAGGCCTAAACACAATTGGCATAAAACACATTTACGCACAGTTCGCTAAAAAGGGAAAAAAATCCTAAACAAAGTAACATCAGCGAAATATACAGTCCAGATAAAGTTCAATTACGCATGTAAGACATGTTAACAATACGCTAGCAAAATTACGCCTAACCAGACTAGTAAAGCAACAACATTTTTTGTTCCAGGGATGGTGGGTGGGAAAACAAAGAAGCCCCGAGCGCGGGGCACAACGTGCTGTGGGGGAGCGTCCAGGGACAAGGGGGTCTCCAGGGCGCTCCCCGCCTCTTTATCTCCAAGGGGCCGGGCGGGGTGGCGACGCCCCCCGCCCAGCCCCTCCAGTAGCCCGCCCCCCCTGACCCGGACATCCTACACTGGTATCCGGGTCAGGGAGGCCGCCGGCCAATCGGTGGTAGGTCGTGCCCAAGGGCCCGCCCCACCACCGAGAGGCACAAAGGGGGGAAGGGGGGAAGCGGTCGCCGCGCCGCCATGCGGGCGGGGGGGCCGAGGGCCCCCCCTTTTCACATGGTCAGCGACTGGCTGCCGCCCCCCCCCCAATCCGGCACCCAACACCCAGAAACATGAACATGAGGCCTGTTTATCTTTGGAAGGCGGGGGCTAGTCCCCCGGCCGTATTTATTAAGATATGAAATTAAAAAAGGTTTTAATTGCATGGTCAACAATTTATACAAAAATCAGCAGGACATTAGATACAATCTCGTCAACAAGTTTGAGAGGCTAACCTTAACAAAACTCTAATACATGTTGTTTCCTAACCGAATCTAACATCCTCATCTTGATTTCTGTACATTTCTGGCCATATGGCAAGGTCGCTAACCGGTGTCAGGTCCTACAAGCTGCGCCTCACCTAGAGATGTGCGCATGCGCAGCCGTGCCCCGGTAATTGCCCGGTCTACGCCGTGAACTCCATTTACCCACTAAAGGAGGGCCCTTACTCTGCACCATCCGGTGACGTCATGAGTATGCGCGCGCGGGGTGGCTACCAGCCTAAGGAAAGCGTGACTACTCCGACCCGCGCCCCTTTGAAGCATCAATTACCTTGCCCCTGGAGTTCTAGGAGTGACCAATGGCCCCTCCCCCTGGGCGGGAACCTCCATAGGATGATGCCCGACCCCTCAGACCTTAAAATTATGTGCTCACCGGTCATGACCTTACCGCCACAGGCCAGCATTGTTAACCGACGATCTGGCCTCCCCCCATCTAGACCCAATTCAGGAACGCGCTTGTTTGGCAAATCCCTCCAACCAGGCCCAGAGATTGTCAGACCACAAGACATTCCCCGCCTCATTCAAGTGAACTCCATCCCCCAAGTAGTATTGTTCGCCCCAGATACACCCATGAGGTATCGTCTGTAACAGGGGAGCTCGAAACAGCTTGTCCAACTGTGTGTTGATCCTCTTTACCGAGTGATTCAACGCCCTGACCGAATCCCCCCCCCGCCACTGCCATCGAGGTATGAGTTGCGACCATACTACCATGCAACCCGGGCAGGTCCTGGCCATCCACCCCGCAGTTGAGATAATCTCTTCAATCAGAATGCGCCTCCCCAGCTTGGCCAAATCATTCTCCCCCAGGTGAAGTATCACCACTGACGGGGGGACGTGCCGGCGCGCTAATAGCCCCTGGAAGAAGTCCCTAAACTGGTTGAGACATAAACCCCCTCTCCCGAAGAATGAGATGTCAAACCCCAGTTGCGCAGCCCTTTTCTTACGGTTTCCTGCAAGAAAAACACATTCGGCCCGTCTCACATAAGAGTGACCCACAATCCAAACAATTTTCCTGTTTTTATCCCGATGGTTGGTCCGCGATGATGTAGGTCGTTGCTGCCCGACGGCAAATTCCTCCCCTGCGTAACAGGTCTGAGAAACTGCAAGAAAACGGAAACAAACCAGGTGTGAGTACCATCTTGTCACAACATGTCAATCCGCACATATCGTTTGTAACATTCTGAGGACCATCTCCCAATTTTCTTCACTCTTTCCACTGGGAGGCCCCTTGCCACTGCCTCTGTTGCTGCCCCTATTCTAAAGGAGTGAGTGCCAAACTCCTTGGGGTCAAGACCTGCTTGTCTGACAGTCAGCTCCAATACCCTCCTGAACTGGTACCTAGTCAAGGGCGTACCGTCGGCGTGACAGAGCAGCGCAACGCCCGCCGCGCCCCCCCAGCCGCCCATGAAACACTTCCACGTGCCCCACTGGGCAGCAAGGATTGGCAAGGGCCCGGTGGAGCACTATGGTGTGACCCCGTGACTCCTGGTCGGTCTTAGATTTCTGAATGGTCACCCACATGGTGTCCTCCTTGAACCTTACACCAGCCCTTTGTACGCCGCCCTGTAGATCAGACTTGGACCCTGCCACTAACTCACCAACTCTCAGTGCCCCATAAAAAGCCAAGGAAAATGCAGCTTTGAAAAGAAGTACCTCCCACTCCGAGCTACAGACACTGTCCAGTGCGACCAGTAAAGCCGTCAGCCGTGCTAGCCCGATGGGCCTTCTCTTGTCTGCTTGGTGACCTTGTAAACGGCGCCAACCCCTCAAAGCCTTGCGCACCATAAAGGTGTTAGTAGGATCACGCATGCCCCTAGCTTGAGCAAAGAATGATACCGCTGCCCTATGCCTGTTCGCAGCTGCTACTGAACGTCCTTCCTTATGCATCCATTCTAAATAGGCCGCGAAGCCGTCCTCCTGCGCCCATAGCACCTCCCATTGCTGACCCAAGAAAGCACAGTAAGACAAAAACGCCCCTTCGTAAGCCGTCTTGGTCCTGGGGGCTAAGCTAGCAACCACGAGGTCCTGTAATCTGGGGCACCAATCTGCCAAAGTACTGCTGGGAAGCGCGCTGGCGAGGGGTCTGCTGTAGGAAGATGTTCCCTGAAAACCTGCATTTTGAAGCGAGAGAGGGAGTCAGCTGCATTATTGAGAATGCCAGGGACATGCTTGGCCTTGAAAACCACATTCCATTTTAGGCACTGCAACACAATTTCTTTTATCAGACGCAATATGAAAGGACATCGTGCCCCCTGTTGGTTTATACATTCCACTACCGTCATGTTGTCTGACCAAAACACCACTGATTGATTACATAAGTGTTCGGGCCAGACCTTCAATGCCACCCGTATTGGGAAGAGTTCCAGGAAGCCAATGTTAGTGGTCAGACCCCATGTTCTCCATACTTCTGGCCAACGTTGTGCGACCCACCTGTTCCCCAGGATGGCGCCAAAGCCCACACTACCAGCAGCGTCAGTCCATAGACCCAACTCTGCTGATGTTGCGGGAGGACCGGGCCACACTACCCTGCCATTGAAATCCTCCAGGAATGCCATCCATATAAGCATATCCTGGCGAATCTCAGACGACAGCCCAGTGCGGTGATGTTTCTCCCGTAGTCCTTTCATTGCTTGGGCGATGGAGCGTGAGAAAGGGCGTGCCATAGGGATGACCCGCAGCGCGAAGTTCAGTTGCCCTACCACCTCCTGTAATTGCTGCAAGCTAACCTTGTCTTTGCGTAAGCATAGACGTAGCGCAGTTCTGAATTTGTCCACTTTGTCCCTGGGCAATCTGAAACATCCCTCTACTGAATCAATCTCAATGCCAAGAAATTCCAAGCAGGTGGCCGGGCCAACAGTCTTCCCCGGCGCAAGCGGGACCCCAAAAGCCCGCATGAGCACGCAAAATTCCTGCAATGCCCAAGCGCACTCCTGAGAGCCCGCCGTACCCAAGAAAAGAAAATCATCTAAATAATGCATGATCTGCTGATGGCCCGTCGCTTGTCTCATGGCCCATTCCAGGAAAGAGCTAAACATCTCAAAGTATGCACATGATATAGAACATCCCATGGGCATGCGTTTATCCATGTAAAACTTGTCCCCAAACGTAAAACCTAGGAGATGATGATCAGCCGGGTGAACCGGAAGGAGACGGAAAGCTGATTCGATGTCTGACTTTGCCATCATCGCCCCCGGCCCCATGGCTTGCAACAAGTTAACCGCCTGGTCGAAAGAGGCGTACTTAACGCTACAAATACCCTCCTCAATGGCATCATTCAATGATGCGCCTCTAGGTGCTGACAGGTTGTGGATCAATCTGAACTGACCCTTTTCTTTTTTGGGAACTACTCCTAGTGGTGAACACACAAAATTGGGGACAGGCACCTCGGTGAAAGGGCCCGCTATCCTGCCTAGAGATAATTCTTTTTCAATTTTTGCTGCCACCACCGCTGGGTTGTGTTTCACCGATAATTGGTTCCTGCAGTGTGCGCTGCCTGTGTATCCCCCCGCAGGGATCCTAAAGCCTTGGGAGAAACCTTCCTGTAGTAAGGTGGCCGCTGTGTGGTCCGGGTATCTATTTAACCATGGGATCATTGCTAACACATCTACCGGCGTGGGGGTACCCAACTGGTTTGTGTTACACTGGCTTGCCCCTTCCCCTCTGACCTGTGTTCCCGTGCTTGGACCTACAGGATGTTTCTGGGTGCGAGGGGTGACCACAGGACGAACATGCATGTCTAAACTTACAGGTGCCCGGGGCCCTTGTGCAGGTGCGCCTATTAAAGTCCCAGCACACCCCTTTTTTCTCTGACCCGCCGGCCCTAAACTTCCCGGGTACCTCACTCGCTTGGGGGGACCGAAAGGGCTGTTGGGGTCTCGCGGAGAACACCCTGACCGCACTGGTGAACTGAGGCGGGGGTGAGTTATCTGAGAACTGCTTATGCCATGACATTGAGTCAACCGTATCCCATGTCAATGATGGATTAAACTCTAACGCTTTCCTGAAATTTATATCGTACCCTTTCCACGCATCCCCAGAGTACTGTTCACTCCATCCCACAATCCTGCTCTGGTAGCATGCCAACGGCGCCTGTACATTGGGAGGTCGTTCGGCCTTGATAGCCGTGAATACTGCAAAAGCCCTTATCCAGTTGAGCAGCGTTTCCTCCACCCTAAATCTAGAACACTGTGCCCTCCATTCACTTGGATGCATCCACTCTTTCAGTGTCTTTGCATGCTCCATTTCCCTATTATCCAGCAACAATGAAAAAATATACACATATTTATCTGCCCAAATCATCTCCTTCACAGCCTGTGACACATGTTGTGCTAAATTCTCACTCCTGGAAGGTATAGAACCATCCCCCAAGAGAGGCAGAGCCACCTCCTTACCATTTGCGGGCACCTGGGCCGGCTGCCCACTAGCTCCATTCGGCAGGGCAAGACTGGAACCTGGAAGGGAAGAAGATGAGGGTACTGCAACACTGTCGGCCTCTGCTGCCGATTTAATCTTTTCCACGAACCTTGCCGCCTCTGCCGCATGATCTGCAGAAGTCGGGAAAGCCCCCCCCTTCTGTAGCCACGGCATCAAGGCCGTTATCTGAGACAATAATTCAGGTGGCATTAAATCCAGGTTACCCGCTGGGACCGCAGGTGCCACTGGGGTTATGCCCAGTGGTACTGGCGTAGTAGGCAAGGCGGGTGCCGGTTGCGGCAAGCCTGTAACGGGGATCGGGGCCACCGGTGAAGGGGCAGGCCCTGAAGCTCGGGGCCCTGGTGGTATGGCAGGAGCCGGTGCCGCGGGAGCTGGGAGTACCGGCGTTGGCGACATAGGGGGTGGGGTGACCGCTAAAGGTGTGGTAGGTACCGGGACTACCGACCCAGGGGCAGATACAGCATACCTGGGTTTTTTGGGCTTAGACTTCTTAGGCGGGGTAACAAAATCCCCCCTAGGCAATGGTGCCGCCCTCTGGCGAATAGGCCTACCCGATGGGCCAGGGGCATCATCAAACCTCTCATTAATCCGTGCCTCCAATTCATCAACCTTCCCTAGCCGCTTATTAATTTCGCCCATTTCACGCATCATGGCCCGCATCATAACCTCCATCTTGGACCCACCTTTACCACCCCGCAGTCCTGGCATGATAAAACCCAACAAACAGCTGCCTACTCTCCTAATGTCACAACTGGCCAACCTTGTGTACCTTTCAGATGGAGGGTCTCCAGGGGGCTTTCAGCACCATGCAACGGCAACCGCAACACCACCGGCTTGTCCGGCTATGTCAGGGGTGAGTAAACCTAATGTAGACCCACCCGGCGGCAACCAGGAGCGATGAAATGCCGGCCCCCCGTTCTCCCCTTACCGACCAATCCTGCGTGTTCCGCGCCGGTATCGAGACTCACTCCACGCCCTCGCACTGATCAGTCAAGAACTTGAAGCAATGTTGCCTTTAATTGCCTGTAATAGAGAAGTTGTTAAAAACCTGGCAGTATAGGGTGGCTCCCCCTCAATAACTAGATATACAACGTCCCTCAATGGATACTGGCACCCACACAATGTGCATCAAACCATGTGCACCAACATGAAACCTTAAAATACCAAATTAAATGCACCCCCCTTGTCAACATACAGCTACAATTGTTCACACAACTATTGTCAACAAGCATCAAACAATGTGCACCATCATGAAACCTTAAAAACCAAAATTACATGCACCCCCTTGTCAACATCAAGCTACCATTATTCACTCAATAATTGTCAACCAGCATCAGATCGTATGGCCAATGAAAGCTTTTGCTATTTCACAAACACTGCACCGTGCTCCCCTGATCTCCCATCCGCGTGTTGCCTCAGCTGGCCCTGCTTCGCTACCTAACTGCTCGATGAACAGCCGGCCCAACCGCGACCTGTCAAATATGTGGTGGAGACAAGGACAAAGAAAACCAGCATGCGCCCGCTTAATGAGGAGATGGGCGGGTTTTCAGCTTTTCACTCACAAAAATTGTATAAACCCGCAATTAAGTGAGCGCCCGCTTGAGGGGAGATGCGGCGGGGTTTCAGCGTGGGAGGGGCGGTGAAGCCGAGCACAGAACGCGATGTCCCCCACGCGGTGAGCGGTCACAAATCTAATGGCTGCACCTACTACGCGTGCTGCCAACCCTTTCCCGCCCCGCCTGAAATACCTCGATACCGCCGAGCTCCTTCTCTATTCACACGGCAAACCCGGTTCCGGCAATGCGCTCCACTCCTCGCCGATCGCTACTCAAAATGCGATCAAAACCGCTCTCTCCCGCTCGCACTTCCGAACGGCGACTCAGATGCGCATAACCAGCTCTCCCCAGTCCGCGGTTCCTGGGCGACCTGTAAAAAACAACAGAAGACGTAAAAAAACAAAGAAGCCCCGAGCGCGGGGCACAACGTGCTGTGGGGGAGTGTCCAGGGACAAGGGGGTCTCCCGGGCGCTCCCCGCCTCTTTATCTCCAAGGGGCCGGGCGGGGTGGTGACGCCCCCCGCCCAGCCCCTCCAGTAGCCCGCCCCCCCTGCCCCGGACATCCTACACTGGTATCCGGGTCAGGGAGGCCGCCGGCCAATCGGTGGTGGGTCGCGCCCAAGGGCCCGCCCCACCACCGAGAGGCACAAAGGGGGAAGGGGGGAAGCGGTCGCCGCGCCGCCATGCGGGTGGGGGGGCCGAGGGCCCCCCCTTTTCATTTTATCTGCCCACAATAAAATGTGCCTTACAGCACATGTTCGCACCACTTCTTCTCATCTCTAAGGCATTATCGTGTATAAATAAACACATCTACATGACTAGAAATATTCTGAGAGCTCCTGACACTCAGCCTTTACTTTTCACCAGGCACAAACCTCCACGCACTGTATTTTTCTATCATCAAAGGCTCAGTATTTAGTTCCCTGTTACAAGCTGTCACCCGTAGGCCTTCCTAGTGAGGGCGTAGCATGTCTGTTGTGCTAATTAAATTCCCGTTTTTGTACGTACTCTATAAATCTTCGCTGTTGATGGGCTATTTCAGAATCCAGCCAACGAGCTCATTCTATAAAGTTAAACCTCAAAAGCTTTCGATTAAACTTGTTTTTTCTCGCATGCAGTCGTTTACATTGTATCAAAGGATCTGCGGATAAGGTTCATACCACTTGCACTGTTGATATTTTTAGAATATGTGTAAAGTTTTCTTTTCTTTCTGATAACCATTATTTTTAAGTAACCTACCAGGGCACATGAAGGCACATGATCTGGCCTCGCATTCGAGTTTTATTACCTTCTCATCTGCTATCTTCTTCTTTAGCGCCGGGAAACCCTTTTTAGGTAGCTGTCGCGCTTTACAAATCTAACAAATAAATAAATGAAGATGAAGCGACTTACCCAGTCACAGTGAGGAGCAGAGTACTGTGTGCCAGTACAGACCTCACCCTTAAACCTGTCATCCAGGCCCTTGCTCATGACACGTCTCTGACAGTGAGGAGGCGCAACAGGGTTGCTTTAAATTATTGTAAGTTTCTTCAAGCCGTTCCATGGTCCGGACGCACGGCGGGCACGTCTATTACGCACAGTGCAGACAGCGATGGGCATTTTATTAGCTGGTGAAAGATGCGCCCCTCACACTGTGAAAGTCTTGTGAATTCTGTTTCCGCCCTGAAATTGTATTTTCTAATCCTGAATTAGGAACAGGTCACCTCCCTTATTGAAGAATTAACGTAACCTTTTCACAGATGATATCTTAGTTGGTCATTAACTATCGCTGTTAAATGACCAAAAGCCCCCGTAATTGCTTGCTGGAAATATGGAATCTGCCTACACTCCACGGATTTCCTATGAGCCACACTCTGTTTACCCGCATTATTTAATACCATCAGCAGGGCTTTAAATGGGCGGGTACTAGCCAGTACTGAGAACCGGCACTTTTTCATTTTGAGAGGGAGAGTACCGGCACTTCTCAAGAGAGACGTAATACTGTTAATTGGAGAGTACCGGCACTTCTCAAGAGTGATGTAATAATTTCAATTGGAGAGTACCGGCACTTCTCTAGAGTGACGTAATAATTGTAATGGGAGAGTACCCGCACTTCTCAAGAGTGATGCAATACTTTTAATTGGCGAGTATCTGCACTTTCAGACACAAGCAGGCACTCTGATACAGGGTACCTGCACTCTCATTTTTCCATTTCAAGCACTGAATGCATCAGATACCTCTGATTTTCCGATGAATCTGTTTAGGGCGCGCCCTTTGATACTTATTTCTCCTCCCCCTTACCACCATGCAAGACCCAGTGCTCTTGTGTGCGGCAAATAAATAACAAGCATTGGCATAGCCAGTAGGTCTCGCCTTTGGGACATTATAATTGTTTAGCCATGCAACATATGATGTTGCACCAATGATATTGTGCTGCATAATTAAATACTTATAAGGTCCCAAAGGCGAATATCGGCTATGCGAATGCTTGTTCCTGACTCTGTACATCACTACTCTGCTCTAGACTGCCATCCCTTAGCGGGTTGACACCTCAAGGTATAGTGCGCTCTACAAATGCACTTCATTTGTGTGAATGTGTGGCCGTGAGAGTATATATACATAGAGTGTATATTTTTCATTGTGTGTATGAGTGAAGATAAAGGTCAAATGGCATGTAAATTCTCTTCGGCTACCCTTGGCCTTTTGGTGAATTCACATTCACGCATCCATCTTTACTAAGCTTCTCTTTGCTGTATTCTTTTGCATCAGGATGTTTACTTCTCATTAATTTAATTTAGGATGAAGCTGCTTGAAGTTATCTATTACTGAAAGTGAGGTTACATAGTTTTAAAAATTGTGCTTTTATAGCATGGATGTAGGAGATTCATATGCTGTGAAAAGGGCTTAATTAAAAGGTGCACTTTTATATTGTCTCTGAAGGAAAGAAAAAATGGGTGTTACTTGTCTGTTCATTACATACCATTATAGTATGCTTTTCTCACATCTCCCAATAAGCTTATAAAATGCCAATTAAAAATAATAACTCTTATGTTCATCAATCTTTTTTGGGTTCTCTAAACATATGGGTGGATATCATATTGAGCCCTTTCGGCTCTAAGTTAAGACACAGTCTCTGCCGCAGTTCTAGGGTGACTGATGTCTTACATACTTGAAGAGGTGGAGCAGTGCTATTTTACTACTTTAGACAGTGGTAAATGGTTGTTTGTCGCTGGAACTTCAATAGCATGTGCTGCATTTGGCTGGAAATGTAGCAAGCATGTGTTGATATATCTAAAGTACACAACTGAACCAAACACAATAACATACACAACATACAAACACAATTAAAACATTACAAGGCACAACACACCAAAACAGTCAAAACACGACAACTGGAGTACAGCACAACAAAAGTGCATTGCAATAATGCAGAAAAAAACATAGCCGCACAATAACAACAGAGCACATAACCACCTCAACAAAATTCCATACTGCAAATATGCCCCAACGTTCTTGTCACATATTACTACATCTAGAATCTGTTTTTCATAATTCAGTGGTAAAAAGGTTTGGAGCAAGCATTTATCACCAAAGAAATGAAATAGCACCATTCATCAATGTTTTGGGATCTGCCTCGAGGTGTGCTCCTCATTAAACTATTCTTAGTGTCAGTATAAGAAAGAGGGCAGTTTCACGTTTACCGTGTTCTCAACGGGAGAACCTTGCACTTTTCTAAAGTTCTCCGGTGCGAAAATGTTGTTCGAATGAAACTACAGAAAAAAATTCCATTCCAAACTCATCCCATGTTTTGGCGAAATTTTACATTTTCTGCATTTTTTTCGTTGCAATCTCAAGCATTTCCCATATTTTCAATAGAATGAGTAGTCTGTGTATTGTGAGCTTGACCACATTGCAACAGAATAAAAACGCATAGAATATGCTCTGTCATAATGTTACACTTTGACAGATAAAATAAGTAAACATGGTGTACCGCACCTGCAGCCTCCTCACCCCCGTCGTGGAGCGCTTAGTAGAAAAAAATGCATATCTAATTCTATGCAAATGTGCACATTTTAAAGCTAACCATTTACAATTAAAATGTATTGATTAAGAATCATCACAGCTCTTGAAGCAATTAAGCCAGTAATGAGTAAAGAATATGGCTTTTTTGAGAAGAGCAGCATGAAGAAAGTTGCTGGAAGCCTTGAGGGATTGCTCCTTCAAGCACGAAGCACATCACACTGATAGTACCTGAAGGATCAGTAGGGGATAGTTCAATTATAGGAACACGGCAATGAAGGGCCTTCTCAAGTCTCCGAGTGCTCATTACTTCTATCTCGCGCCTTAACAACTGGCGCGCGATACATCACGCACATAAATCTTCCACGTGAACTGTTATGACTGTAACCCTTTAGCTCCCAAAGCAAGCGGTTTAGATATAGTACTACAGCGCCGCCATTTTGAAAAGCTTGGCTATAGAGCACGAGCGTAGATAGCTAAACATGATTTAATGGTATTCATGTACAAAGTCCTTCACATTCAAATAACAGTTATTAACGGAAGAACATTTCTCTGAGGCCCTCTGTGTAAAGATGACTTTCCAGAGCTTTGATGGACTGAAAACCGAATCACCGCCATTAGTGCAACCCAAGCGTGATTTAATTGAATGTAAAAACAACAAGTGATGGACTGAATGTGGATCAATGTCACACACTCCCCCAGTCAAAAGATCTGGGCCCAAATCCATCGTTTTTTTGCACTCCACACCACCCTGGGTTAGACAATGCGATATGCAAATCAGCTCTGACCCTGTTGCCCCATGGGAACAGTCCAGTCCGAACTACAAAAGCCATGTCCTTCCCAGAACGGAATCAAGCATCCGAGGACCGGACCGGTTTCGAGGTAACACCTCTCTTCAGCCCGGCTAGCTTGACTCCAAGTGGTGTGGAGTGCCTGGGACCCACGTCTGGGCATCCCCAGCGCACTTAGGGCGGCAATTGCAAAAACAACAAGTGATGGACTGAATGTGGATCAATGTCACACACTCCCCCAGTCAAAAGATCTGGGCCCAAATCCATCGTTTTTTTGCACTCCACACCACCCTGGGTTAGACAATGGCGATATGCAAATCAGCTCTGACCCTGTTGCCCCATGGGAACAGTCCAGTCCGAACTACAAAAGCCATGTCCTTCCCAGAACGGAATCAAGCATCCGAGGACCGGATTCGAGGTAACACCTCTCTTCAGCCCGGCTAGCTTGACTCCAAGTGGTGTGGAGTGCCTGGGACCCACGTCTGGGCATCCCCAGCGCACTTAGGGCGGCAATTGCAAAAACAACAAGTGATGGACTGAATGTGGATCAATGTCACACACTCCCCCAGTCAAAAGATCTGGGCCCAAATCCATCGTTTTTTTGCACTCCACACCACCCTGGGTTAGACAATGGCGATATGCAAATCAGCTCTGACCCTGTTGCCCCATGGGAACAGTCCAGTCCGAACTACCAATGCCCAGACGTGGGTCCCAGGCACTCCACACCACTTGGAGTCAAGCTAGCCGGGCTGAAGAGAGGTGTTACCTCGAAACCGGTCCGGTCCTCGGATGCTTGATTCCGGTCTGGGAAAGATATGGCTGTTGTAGTTCGGACTGGACTGTTCCCATGGGGCAACAGGGTCAGAGCTGATTTGCATAAAGCCATTATCTGACCCAGGGTGGTGTGGAGTGCAAAAAAACGATGGATTTGGGCCCAGATCCTTTGACTGGGGGAGTGTGTGACATTGATCCACATTCAGTCCATCACTTGTTGTTTTTTGTTAATTGAATGTAAGGCAAGAAAATCATCCTGACAACTGCATAGTGACTGCAAGGTGCCTTTTTGACCGCTTGTTGTTTGGGACAGTACTTGATATGGAAATATAATTCCAGAGTACTAGTTTGCTACTGAGAAGTGCAATTACTCTACTGTTAAAAGTACTCCCACTAAGAAATGCAGGTTCTATTCCTTTCAGTTTAAAGAAGTGCAGGTACTGAGTGTAGTGATGTGTGCAGTAGGACCCTTGGGGTCTTATGCGGACTCCTTACAAAGTTATGTAATCAGCTGGGAGATATTAGGGTGTGTCTGGGTGTGATCAATAAAGTCTATGACGTAGTGCATTCAGTTACGGTTGCATGCTGAAGAGTAGAGACGTGTATTACTGAGCTCTGTGTGTCACAAAGTCATTTGCGTACTCCAGAACTGGGGTGGATACAACAACTGGCGACGAGTAGGGGATACGTGCCCCAAAGAAATTAGACGGCTCTTCCTGAGAGTTTGCTGAGATCCAGCAAACTGCTTGTGAGTGCCATGTGCGCCCCAAGAAGCAAGCCACAGTTGGGGACTGTGAAGTCAAAGCGCCACTCTAGCTCATACAAGGCCCTCGAAGAAGGTGAAGGCCCTCCAGAGGAGCACCATCAGGAAGCCCGCCAAAAGCCTGCTGGTAAGGCCGAGAGATGAGGTACTGCAACACACAGTAACACAGAGCCATCATCAATACAAAACAGTAACGTTCAAGGCAGCTAAAACTAGGTATGAAGAAACACTAAAGGCAGCAACAGCCAGGTGCAAGAAATCACTAAAGGCAGAGACGACCAGGCACAAGGAAATGCTAAAGGCAGCGACAATCAAGTATAAGAAGCAAAAGTCTACTCAATGCCAAAAATATTGTGCCATCAAATCAAGGAATCATTGAAAAACATTTTGAACCAGGCAAGACAGCAAGCTGTTGAAACAATGGATGAGTTTCTCAAAAGACTTCATACCCTCATCAAGCATTGCAAATTCAGTGAATTTAATGACGAAGAAGCCATGTCATTGATGGTGTCTTTCTGATTCATTCAGACGACACATGCTGGGACAGTTGCTCAGTTTAGAAAAGGTACTCATGAATGAAAGAGCTGAGGAACGTGCAAATTGACAGGCTGCTGATATGGAAGCTGAAACCACCCAGAATGAATCAGCATTGATCATGGAAAGTAAGCCGAAACACAAAGCGGAAGTCCAAAGGATGATGTCTCCGGAGAAAAAGTAAATTGTGTTTCCAATGTATATTCTCATTTCCACACAAAGGTAAATGTCCCGCCATTGAACAGATATGCAAAGGCTGCGGAAGAGAAAAACATTTCATAATGGTTTGCAAATCAAGAGAGAAACTAAGTACGTCATGACAAGAAGAGAAAATGGATGCCAGAAAGTTCCACAAACATTCCAGCTACGCCCACATGGTCAAACAGCAACATCAATTGAGGCAAATAGAGACTAAACAAAGTTGATTGTCATCATAGTCATCTTCCAATGGCTCTTCAGCATCATCATCGAGCGACAGTGAAGAAGATGGGTGTGCAATGGTGAAGTCGACCACAGAAAAACGTACACATGTAGGATTGACTGCTTGCAAAGAAGAACACAAATCAAAGAGAGATCGCCACATGAAATGACCCATCTTATTTGACAGATGCCCCAAGTTCACACTAAAGGTGATTGGCTGCCCTTCAAGTTTCATAATAGAGAGGTGATCTATCAACATCATACAGGCAAAAAAATACAACAAACTGCCTCAGGTACCACGTCTAATGCCATTGAAAACAAAGGTGTACACATGAGTTGCTTCTGCGCCTTTTCAAAGTCAAGGGTTATTTGTAGCTACCATGAGACATAAGAAAACAAAACAACAGTACAAGCACCAATTCATGTTCTCCAAGGTACCAAGTGCATGTCTACTCATTTTCAGCACTGCTGCTGACATGGGACTGATATCCATTATCTACAATCTCATCGCACATTCCAAAATAGTAAGTCAATTCCTTTTGCTGTTTAATGGACTAGGGAAACTTATTACAATGAAGATGCAACTTCACATTAATGAGGGCATTCATCCTGTTGCTCAGCGACACTGTTGAATTGCTTTTCATTTACAGGAGGCTGTTGAGAAAGAGGTGAAAACATTGTTAAAGCATGAAACCATTGAGCGCTCTACTGGTCCAATACCTTAGGTTTCACCCATAGTGGTAGTGCCAAAAAAGGACAGTAGAAGTGCTGTGTGCATTTGTGTTGATTTGCACCAAGCCAACATAGTATTCAAGAGAGAAAGACACCCAGGTCCACACATAGCATACATGATTACCCAGCTGAATGGTCTTCTACCATCTTTATTTGAATAAAGGATACTATCAACTCGAGCTGCAATAGGCCTGTAGGTACATTACTACTTTTTCAACTCATGTTGGTTTGTAAGGATACAAAAGTCTCTGTTTTGGTGTTTCATTGACTGGAGAAATCTTTCAGGGTGTAATTTTTTAATAATTCAACCCACACATGCTTTGAACTACAGTGATGGGAGATTACTGTTTGGGGCCACACGAAAGAAAGATGACAAAGCTCTGTGTGTCATTTTCTCGCCAAAGCATGTCTCATGGTAAATGTAGAAAAGTGTGAGTTTCACAAAACCAAACTCAAATTCTTTAGACATATTTTCTCTGAAGGGAAATATCTCCTGATCCCAAAAAAGTCAAGCGATGTCATCCACCTATCTCCTGCAAGATGTAACCATGCTGCAATCCTTCTTAAGCATGGCTATCTATTGCTCCCGGTACATTTGTGACTTTGCCACTGTGAATGCCCCATTACGAGAGTGGACAAGGAAGAACATTCCCTTCAAATGGTCCTCTGAATGTGATCTAGGTTTCGAGAAAATCAAACATGCACTTGAAAATGCAACTGAAAAGGCTTGCTTTGATTCAAAGTTACATACAGAGATTGCTGTAGATGCAAGCCCGGTGGTGTTGGGCATGATCCTTGCTCAACACAATGGATATCGAAATGCCCAGTGACACATAAAAAGAGAGCATGGCTGTAGTGTGGGATTTTGAAACTTTTCATGTATTTCTGTATGGAAAGCATTTCACTCTTGTCACTGACCACCAGGCATTGCTCATCATTTTTAGAATTTCAAAAGCCACACTTTGAGAGGTGGGGGTTGAGATTGCAAGAGTATGATTACACTATTGTACATAAGCTGGGGAAGGATCAAAACCCTGCATATTGCTATTCACAAGTGCCAATAGAGTGACATAGTACAACGTGTAAAGCAGCTGAAGGGTTAATTAATTTCATAGTGAAGTCCATCACCCCTGCAGCTCTATCTATTGAGCAGATCATTGCTGCTACCAATACTGACAGAGACATGCTCCCACTCAAGAATATAAATGTAAGCATTCATGGGGAAAAGAAACTCAAACTCTTATAGATGATGTAGAATATCAAAAATTCAAGAATATGCAGGAAGGAATTTCTGCCACTCAAGAAGGTACTATACTAAAATGTCCGAGAATCGACGTACCCAAGAGCTTGAGACAGCAAGTTATTGGACTAGCAGATGAAAGACATCGTGGCATTGTAGCCACCAAGAGAGGCCTCAGAGACAGAATGTGTTCCCCTGTGTTGACAAACTAATCGAGAAGGAACTGAAAATATGTCACATGAGCAACTGTTTGTCTCCCAAGACAGCACAGCATCTGTTAAATATATCTGACCTTCCTAAACATGCATGGGAGAAAAATTGTAGTTGCTTTCTTTGGACCTTTAAACAATGGCCATCATCTTATGGTAGTTATTAACAAGTATACATGTTTTTCCTTAGAGGAAGATTTATCATCAACCACACATGGCAAAGTCATAGAGAGGCTGGATGAGATCGGTCAACTCTCCATTCCACAAAAGATGTTTAGGAGAGCCATTAGGACAAAGCTACCACAATGTACCATGAGCAAAGTATTAGGCACCGATGATATTCGTGTCACACTTCTTGCAAAGAAAGATGAAGTCCTATGTAGATAAGCACAGATGCACCAGGGATATGGTTTTCAAAGCAGAAGATCGAGCACTAGCCAAACAAAAATGGAAACGCAAGACCGATACTCCATTTGATGCTGATCTTTTGAGGGTTGTCACAAGTGAAGCACATATCATGAATGCTCAACGTCCCAGAAAGTCCATTATGAGAGACTTGTCCCAATTCAAACATCTACCTCGATGTTCATCAGCTCCAGACCTCACGACTGAACCAAGTCCATCTGACGACTCAATGAGGAACTCTAATGTATATAAGTTGTTTGTATTTTGTATTTAGGGGGTAATGTAGTGTTATGTGATCATGTGGTCGTAGGTGGACTCCTTACAAAGTTACATGATAAGTTGGGAGGTATTTGGGTGTATCTGGGTGTGGTCAATAAAGTCTATGACACTGTGGGTTCAATTAACAGATGCATGCCGAAGAATAAAAACTTGTATAACTGAGCTGTGTGTGTGGTGTAGTCATTTGTGTGCTCCAGCATTGGGGTGGATGCTACAATGAGTACTTGTGAGTACCTGCCCATTTCAAGCACTGGCTTGGGAAGAATACTTGTTAACTGGGGCAATTATACTAAACAATGAAGCATTGGAAAATAGATTTGTCACCTCTCTGATGCCCTGCTAATGATGAAATCTGATTATGACTAAATTCAACGCTATTTCTGCCAGTGCTTTTTGAGTGTCTTGAATTAGTGAAAAGATAAATAGGATAGGACACATCTACTGGAACAGAGGTAAGCTTGACTAGCAAGTCACTGGAGTGTAGACAAAGAGGCAAATTAAGCATTTTGCACATGCACAGTACATAGTACATCAACATATTAAAATGTTCTCTTTGAAGCTTCTGGCTGCAGCTAAAAACCCAAACATAGGCACTACAGCACCATGTGATGTAAGTAACAAAGCAGGGAAAGTGGAACAGTTCCTGTATCGAAGTGAACTCATTGATAGAAGCAAAGCTCTACAAACTGGAAAGTGGGTGATTGACATCAGAAGTAAACATTTGCGTTCCAGAGTCGCTCAGTGTGCCAATCAATGTGGCAAATCATCAACAAAATGAAGATGCGTTTTGCAGGTTAAAAAGTCCAGGGCAATTGCCAAAGTTCCTGCTAGTAAAAAGAAGCTTATGCCAGGGTGGAGCCCCTTGCATGGCCACATTGACGTGTAAAGTGCAAACAGACTCAGAAATGAAAGTGTGCACAACTACTGAGTGCCATTGAGAAGGGTTTGGAAAAGAAAGTGATGCTTGATTGCTTGAATTATTCACAGCTACGAGTAATTACTCTGAGCCACAATCTAGTCCATTGTGTTTTTTTGTTCACCATATCACCGCAGACAGGTACCAGCCATTTCCAAATCAGCCTTGATCCTGCTGCAATAGGAACAGTCCAGACTGAACTGCCAAGACAGGTCCCCTCTGAGCAGGACTACAAGCAACCTCAGTCTGGTTTTGGCCTTTTTGGGCCTAATCAGTAGAGTGCAGCTTGAGTCCTAAGGTACAGTGGGTACACCAGTTGCAGTTAGTGAAGAAGGCAGTAGCAGGAAAGTTGCATGAAATTGATCCAGTCTACGTTTATAGTCGTGACAAAGCCAAATCTAAAAGAGGTGAGCTGAACTGAATTGCCGCACCAAAAATAATTTAACAAGAATACTGCGTATTGTCATCGACATGTGTTTGGGCTTCGCAAAAACTGCACAGCACACAAATAATGTGAAAAGTGTTTGCAGAATACAAACTACAAGACAGTGTACATGTTGGGGACTACCAACAATCCGGATGGGATAGAGATGCCCCTCTGTACACAAAAATGAGTAGAAATACACATACAGCAACTGCAGATTGCACTGAGGAGCTAGTGTCTGTGAAGTTGTATGTAATTTATTTTCACTGAGTTGGTGGAGTGGAAAGTACTTCTTGGCATTACAATTTGGAGAATGACATCAAGAGGATCAGCTGGATTATAACACAAGAGTGCCCGAAACACCTACAGCATAGATTGCTGCACCTTTATTGCCTTCACCTATACAGAGAGAGAGAGAAGAATTGTTGGATTATAAATTGGACTACAGGTTCAGTTGCTGGACTTCCCACCATCACTGCATTTATGGCTCAGTCTGCCCACTCTGACCATTACAACTCTTTCTTTCTGTTATTTGCATTAGAGAGAATTTGTGTACACTTTTCAATTGTTATATCTTGTTTGCTTTGCAATGAGGATACTTAACACCATAAAACAAATATTGTGTTTAGTGTGTTGATTCTCTGGAAGAAACTAGGTTGCTTTATTATGCAATTTTAGTACATACTGTTTGTGTTTTTGTTGTTCCCATTATGGCTATCGCCCATCCCTGATAATGTGAGATACTGGGTTGTTGGGTAAAAGCAACATCCACAATCCCTGGCAGGGTGACCCACCATGGGTATCTGGTTGAGCAAGACAGAGACAAAGTAAAAAAATATTGCAGACTGCGATGAGTACAGGTTTGGGTACAAAAAGTGGATTAGGCCCAGTCAACCCGCTAAACAGGATTTGCATCAGCTGGGAAGAATGTAGTGGGAGCTATTGCAAAGTCAGTCTGAACGGCGATGCACCTCGTGCAGATCAACAAGCAGGTTTGTCCCGGTTTTCCCTTGGTTCTCAGAGTTTAGTAAAAACCTTTTGAAGTCCCAAGTTTGGGATTTTGACTTTCTGGGCACATTTAGCACCACCACCAGGGGTCCAGTACTGGAGAGGCACCACTTGAGGGGGTTAGGACGCGCTCAGGCTGGGTCCTTGTTCGGGATCAAGATGGTGGGTGCCTGTTGTTTTCCTGTGGCTCTGAACAGGATGCCAGCTGACTAACTCTTAGAGTCACTCTGGTAGTAATGGTGAAAGAGCAGGGCTCAAGCAGCAGGGCAGGCATCTGAGGTTTCAAGGCAAAGCAGTTCTCCAAGGTGCAGCAAATTAGTAAACAGCACGCCACAGCAGCAGGCCGCCCTCTGGGAGTCCTTTTGCAGGTCAAGTAAGTGAACTGAAGAGTGGGTCTGAGGGCCCTGTTTTTATATCTATTGCCTTCTTTGAAGTTAGGAGGAGTTTCTAGAGTTTTCTCAATGATGTGCTTGACAATTCCTGATTCCCCTACTTTGAGCTAGCTGCAGGAGCAATGCATTGGTGGCAATCTCTTTGCGTTAATTCAGAGAACATCCTATTCAGTTGCAAGTCATAGTTAGCTCAGATAGCTATAACTGCCAAAAGGGGGGCGGAGCTTGCCTGGCTCCAAGATGGCCACAAGCTAGAGGAGCTCCAATAGCCCAGAGAGATAATCCTGCAGAATCCTGATTATTTACAGCCTCAACACCAGAAATACTGCTTACCTCTACATGGAGAGCCGGCTGGCGGGCGGGTGGCAACTCGACTTGCAAACAACAGAGCTGGTACGCTGAGGAGGCCGACTCGGGTGCTGCGCCTTTCTCCCAGCTGGCAGGAGCCATGGACCTCCACTGTTCTCCTAGCGGTGCTGCTGCCACTCCTGCTCGGCCAAAGAGGCTGCTGGATCCTCGGCGATGCACGTGGCCTTCCCCTAAGCGAGATGCTGAGCGGCTGGGAGGCAGTGTTTCCCCAAGCCCGGCCTGGATCGAGACAAGTGTTGCTCCTCTGCCCTGCCCTGAAGGGAAAGTCGTAGGCGAGTGGTGGTGTGGGGGGCAATCAAAGCAGAGCGCTCTCCGGGGTGCAGCGGACAGGTAGGACTGTCGCTGAATACGACCAGGGGATCATTGTATGAGGTCAGCAACTGCAAGTTCTCGCCCTGTGCCTCACCGAGGAGTGCAGTGGGCGGGTAGGGAGAGTGTCCACCTCGCTGGGGTATTGGAGGAAGTGCGCCCTCTCCCGACCTGACTCCTGCGCCGCTGGTTGCCCTCACTGGATGCCCATGGCTGGACTGGATTACCCTCTCACCTACCTCACACTACTGGGCCTCGCACGCCCCTCAGGCTAGATGATCTGAGGCTAGGGGGGAGCCCCAGAAAGTATTCTACGACATGGCGGCTCTTTGTTGCGTATAAATCCTGGAGCCCTTGGGGGCCTGTACTTCGGCAGGGCACCCGGCAGACCTGGAACAGTTGAGTGCGCCTGTAGGGCGGTTTTTATCGTGACTGGGGCAGACGTGGTGCACTTCTGAGGAATCCATTCACATACCTACTGAGTCGTATTGGAGATGAGAGAGGGGCTATATTCTTGAATACGTAGTGAACTCTAAACTGCTCGAAGAAGTGCTACAACATGGGGAGGACGGACAAGGCGGAGTTGAAACTACAGTTCGAACCACAAAAAAACTCTAGACAGCAAGAACCAGACAAAAATGCCTCTGCATCGGGTTTGGATGCTGGTGATCTGCCAGTGGATGAGGATTTTAAACAGGAACATGGATTTAAGCTGCCATGCAGTGCAGCTTTACAAAAATCGATGGGAAGATCAATGCCCTTACTTTCCAGATGGTCAGAATGACAGAAAGATTGGATAAACATACCGGGAGACAAGATACAGTGGAGAAGGGAGTTTCTGAAGCAGAAGATACTCTTAATGCTGAGTCCCTGGCCTGCACGAAAATGTACAAATTATTGAACTAAAACAGAGGATTTGGGCGGGTCGCTAGAGGTGCAACAACATAAGGGTCGTAGGAGTTGTGGAGTCTACTAGTATCCCCAACATGGAACTTCATATTGAACAATTATTGACTACCCTGCTATGTAGGGAAAACGTCTCGTAAATGTTTTTGGTGGAGCTGGCTCATCGCTCTCTTACCACTAGACTGGTCCCCGGAGCTTTGTTTCAGCCTATCATCGAGCACCTTTTAAACTACAGGTATCGTGACGCAGTGCTCCGCAAGGTAACTCAAGACCTTAAAATACGAGGGGATGTATTTATCACTCTATCCGTATTTCACGCAACAAGTACAAGAGGCACGGCGTCAATTCCTATCAGTGAAAAGAAAGCTGTGTGATTTACACTTGGAATACAATATGTTGTACACAGCCAAACTACGGATACTAGTGGACAGAAAAGCACGTGTATTCAACAATCCATGGCAGGTCTTGCAGTTCCTTAAAAAGAGGGAGGGCTATGGACCTCATCGGGGGTCTCTTCAGCCTGGCTCTCAACTGGAAGATGTCTCTCCTGAGACCAGAGACCAGTGAACTGTATCCAGATTGGCACCAGTTATTGCAAAGTAGTTGAGGATGTAAGTTGTTTGAGGAGTGTTTTTGGACCTGCGCTGTGAGGCCGATTCCACCTGCAACAACAGCGGGGGCTACTGTGCAGCACCAAGCACTATCTCTATGTTATATCTCTCTGTGACTGAGAGTCAGCTGCATTGAGTTACAGACGTAAAGATTTGGGTAAGATGGTAATCTTTTGGTTCTCTGGACTCTGGCTGTGATAACTAGGGGAGTGGGGGCCAGCAGTGATGTCATCAGTGATGTCACTGACCATGTCATGAGTGATGTAATATGGGAGGTCATAAGCAGTGTATTGCAGGGGCGTACGTTATAGTTAGCTCAGGTAACTATAACTGCTGAATTTCACTAGTTTTGTACGAGTGAAATCTGACCCTAACTGTAATGTCCCTGTAATCTTTGGTTTTTCGAGTGAATTTTTAAAGGTTTTTTTAAATTCTATTTCCTAACTATAACTTACCTATAACCTTTGCTTTTTTCAGTGAATTTCTATGTGTTTTTTTACTAGTAATCGCATTGGTAGAGTGGTAAAGAAATGTAGCTGGGCCTTCAACCAGCTCTTAGGAATCCCGCTGTGTAGGACTTACAGAAGGTACCAGAAGGGTTTCTTGGCCCCCAAGGTCCCTCAGGAGTAGAGTAGACTTCATCCCCTAATCAGTACTGCACCACAATCTGCATTTGCAGAGTGTCTTCTGAACATCTCTTACCAATCCCACAGTGTGGGTCTTACTGGAGGCAACAGGAGTAGTAGTTGCCCCCCCAGGACATCTTTGGGCCCACCTTCCTTCAGTAAGTCCCACACAGCGGGATCACTGAGACAGTGTGGGATGCCACACTCCCTTTCTCCCCTACTCTGCAAACACACCTTGTGGTGCACTACTGGTAGGGGGATGAAGTCCCCGTGGCTATTGAAGGTCCTTGGGGGCCAACTTTCTCTTCTGTTACATCCAGCCAGTCCCACACAGTGGGTTTGCTGAGAGTTTTTTTGTGGCCACATCCCCTTTCTCCACCACTTTGCAAACGCGCCTCCTGGTGAACGACTAGTTGGGGATGAAGTCCCCTTGGTTCTTGAGGGTCCTTGCAGGCCAACAACCCCTCCTGTTGCCTCCAGTAAGACCCACACATCTAGATTGCTGAGAGGTCATCAGAGGCCATGCCTCCTTTCTCCACCACTCTGGAAACGTGTCCTCTGAAGCACCACTGCTTGTGGGATGAAGTCCACTTTAGTTCTGAGGCCCTCAGGAGGCAAGGTAACCTCATCCCCCCACCAGCAGTACACCTAGAGGCACGTTTGCAGAGTGGTGGAGAAATGGGTCATGGCCTCCTACCACCTCTCAGTAATCACACTGTGTGTGGCTAACTGGTGGTAACAGGAGGTCTTCTTGGCCCCAAAGGACCCTCAGCAGCCAAGGGGATTTCATCCCCCAACCTGGAGCGTGCCAGGAGGCGCATTCACAGAGTTACTTTGGTGATTTGCCAGCTTATAAAAAAAATCTATTTATTAGGAAGGGGGGCTGTTCAGCCATTTCTGGCCCTGGGGACCCCATTCCCTGGGGCCTGCCCCTTTATTATTTTTTTTTATTTTTTAGGCCAATTTCAGCCCAAGAACCCAATGTCTCAGGGCCAGGCCTTTATATTTTTATTCTGCTAATATTCAGCTCCCTGTGTGTAAAAAGCAAAGTGTACCCTGCTTTTAGCAAGCGAGAGCATAATGCTCTTGCTTGCTCAAAGCGGAGCACATTGTTTGCTATGGGATGGCAAACTGCAAGGTCCAGGGGGAGCACCCCAGGACACTGCTGGAGCCTGTCCTGGGGGGTGGGTCCCCAGGGCCATATAAGGCTCCAGGAGGGAGGCTGATCGGCCTCCCTCCCATCTTGTCTATAGATAGCCCCGGGGAGGTTGTGGTCCCAAGGGTCCGCAACAGACTATCTTCAATAGTGCATTAGTGCCCCTGGGAGGTGGCAGTCCCCGGAGCTGCGTGGGGACCGGAGCATCCCCACACACCATTTACTTGTTTTTGCCCCGGGAAGGTGGTGGTCCCCGGGGCTACAGGGGAGGCCTTAGGGTCTCCAGTGTTGTTTTTTTATATTCATGTGCCCAGGAGAGGTGGCATTCCCTGGGGCAGAGGGGGGCAGAGGGGGGCATGCGAGGCCCCCCAGACTATTGAAATTAGCCAAGAGGAGGTAGCAGTTCCCAGGGTGGGGAGTCCGTGATGCCCCCCATATTGTTTCATATTGTTTTAATTAGCCCCAGGGAGGTGGCGGTCCCTGGGGCAGGCGGGGGTCCACAACGACCCACTACATTATACACAATAGCCCCGGGTAGGTGGCGGTCCCCGGGGCTGCAGACGGGTCCAGTGGGCCCACCCGCATTAATGATAATAATAGCCATGGGGAGGTGACGTCACTGTGGGTTTAATAAGCCCTTGGAGGGGGTCCCCTGTGCCCTGCTCCTACATAGAATATATGCCCCCTGGACCTGGTTCCACCCGGGGGTTATTTTAAAAGGGTATTATTACACTGTCCCTTTTATTTATTGTCACTTTTTTGGGGGGGACTCAGTGAAGCTTAATCCCAAGATGGCTGTCAACACTTCCTGGTTGAAGTGTTGGCAGCCAATCAGAGCAGTGCATTTCCCTGCACGAACTTGTCTTTGTTTGCAAAGACTTTGCAACCAAAGATATCACTATACCTGGTATACACCCAGATTACAAGAATGTTACAGTTAGAAAATAGCAACAACAAACTGTAGAAATTCACTGAAAAAAACAAAGGTTACAAGCATGTGATAGTTAGGAAATATTAGAAAATGTAGAAATTCACTGAAAAAACCAAGGTTACGGAGCTATTAACGGAGAGGCAAGATGGCGGCCTCTTAGTTGTGGCCGAAAGCAGCCGAGCAGTGGAGCCCGTGAAGAACCCTGCCAAAATAAGCAAAAGTAATGGTGGCAGCTTTGGAGATATAAACTAATGTACGAATGGCACGAGCGGCCGGGAGAAACTGATGATTCTTCTGCTTACCCGCGGCACGGTGCTGCAGTTGATCCGCGAGCTGATCCGAGCCCCCGTGGTGGATCGTGGCTGTGCTTGTGGTCGGGCTGCCGGTGAGACACCGCGGAGCTTTACAGAGTCGGAGACAAGGTGGTGGGCCGGGAAAGCTGACTCGGGCAGGATTGGAGGGAGCGGCCTGGTGTCGACGCGGTCGGCCCTCACTGTGTTTCGGCTTCGGTGGAGGAGGAGGAGGCGGGGCAAGGGTGAAGCTCCGCGTAGTGAGTCAGCGAAGGCGAAGTCAGCAGCTGATTCAGGAGCTGACTCTGAAGAAGCAGAATCGGCGGAGTCGGGAGTGGAGAGGAACGCTAGGGGAGCTGTGACAGAGAAAAATAAAAAGAACTACGGAGCAGACAGCAAAATTAAGGCAATGGCTCCCAAAGTGAATACGGGGAACAAAACAGCCACAGAAAAGAAAAAGAAGACAGGGGGTGAGACGGTGCCAACTACACCAGCAGAAGCAGAGCTGAAAATGCAATCCCCTCAGGTAAAGAAGTAAATTGCGTCTAGAACAAGACAAGCTATGGCTGCAGCCCCCACTACCCCTATTGTTGACTTTTTCTCAAAAGTGGTTAAGGAAAAGGGATCAAAAAATACCCCGTCAGCAACGGAAGGGGGGGGGAATGACCTATCGATAGCTGAGAAAGTAGACGCACTAATACCAAGCGATCAGGATGTGGCCCCTGTGCTCCAAGGTGGACCAGTACAAGTGAAACCTGGGGAAGTCATAATTACCGAGGTATTAAAGTCTAACGTTTATGAGAGTGCAGAGAGTGATGCCACTAACAGCAACAAAACGATTGAGATGATTGAAGGTGAGGTAGTAGATATAAATGCTGGACCGCAAGGGGATATAAGTCAAGTGAATCAAGCGAATCGGGCTGATAAGAACGAGGCTGAACACATAGTAGACGGTCAGGCCGAGGCGCCAAAAGTATGCCAGGAGCATCCGGGAGCTCACCCTGAAGAAAAAAATGTAAAGAGAACGAAAAGGTCCCGAGTGAATGCTTCTTCTCGGTGTCGGAAGGGGGCGAATGGTCAGAGGAGGAGGAGGATAGCTCCAACCGGGGATCAGATTTGGACTCAGAAAGCGATCATGAGCTGGACTTACCGGTGACGACAGTGAAATCACATAAAGTTCGAGAGCACTCTCAAGGCGAGCTAAGCTGGGACCATTCATTGGCTATGCCCCTGCAGGGTAGTCCGGGGGGAGCGCCGGCCCAGATGTCGCTTCTGGAGACTATCCATAAAGAGATCCTGGCCCACAGGGAGGAAGCCCGCCAGGACAGTCGAAAGTCTAGAGCGGCAGTAAGGAAAATGCAGGGTGTAGTAAGGAAGCTATCCAAGGCCTGCATTAACTTGGGGGATCGAGTGACCAACCTCGAAGACAGAGTGGTCTCGACAGAGGTGGAGGCCGCAGCGGCAACCAATAAGGTCGAAGCTCAAAGTTCCCAAATAACAGACATCCAGTGGAAGCTGGAGGACATGGAGAATCGGCTTAGGCGTAACAACCTCCGGATCCTTGGGATACCCGAAGAAATGGAAGGGTCCGATACAAGGGCCTATGTCATCAAACTATTCGGGCAGGCATTCCCCGAGCTCTCTAGCTGGGATTGGGCCGCAGAAATTCAACGAGCACACCGCTTCCCGTTCAAAATCAAAAGCGGGGCAAAGGGGGATGATAAACCCAGAACAATTCTTATCTTTGTGAGTAACTTTTTGCTCAGACAGGCAATTTCGGAGAAGGCAAGACCAGACGCCAAGAGGAATGTGGACGGGATCTTTTCGAGTGGTAGCCGCAAAGTTATGGAACTCCCTTCCTGTTGAGATACGGGCAATAGATAATTTGCTGCAGTTTAGGCGGGCAATAAAAACTTTCTTGTTTGCCTAATTTCTGACTGAGCCTGCTCCTTTTTAATGTTGTGTTGTGTCTGCCTTCTTAGTGCGCCAGGACGCCCCTTTGCTGGGGCAGCTGTGCGCGGTACAAAACAAAAACAAATAACATAACATAACATAACATGTGTTTCTTTGTTCGTCCGGACTTTTGCCACGCCACAGTGGAGAGACGCTGGCGACTCAGACAATTGATTAAACCGTTCATCGAGAAGAAGATGCAGGCTTACCTGATAAACCCGGCACAACTTAAAATTATCAATGAGGGGAGAACGATTTATTTCTCATCCGAAATTAAAGCTAAAGAGTTTCTGGACTCTCAAGGGAAGTAAATCAGCAGACTCGGGGTCTCAAGAAGGCCGGCTGGTCATGGTAGTAGCTCTGAAGTATAAATATAAGCAAAGGGTCACCGGTTGGTAGGGTATAGCGATGTAGAGGGTGGTAAGGGGAGTTAGGATGGGCAAAGTATTGGTTTTTTTTTGGAAGGGCTTTACTGTTCTCACTGCATCCATCACACGCACAGACCAGGTCTGAGCGCCTCACGAGTAAGGGTGGGGGTGTGTTGGGGTAGGGGGGGTGAGGGGAAAGGGAAGGGGGGAGGGGGAGGGATGGCAGGGGAGAAAGCAAAATAAATGGAGATAATGAGTTTGGAAGAAGATAGTATCAGAGCTAATAGCTTTTTGTGGAAGATAATCACAACCCAGGCTCTACAGGGTGAACTTGATCAAAAGTATGGTAAACATAGCAAGCATGGCAAGAATTAATATTTGCACAGCTAATGTAGGCGGCCTGAATGATGTGAGAAAGCGACATAATGTGGAATATTTTGTAAAGTATAATAACATTGATGTCCTCTGTATGCAGGAGACCCATCTCCCTTGGGCTAAATGAAATATGATGAAAATGAGGGGGTATGAAATTCTATCCTGCTCCACACAAACATCAAACATAAGAGGGGTCGCCATATTGGCTAAACCTTATCTGGGGGGGGCTAAAAGACATAAAGCCGATAGCTCCGGTAGATGGGCGATAGTAGAACTCAACCTTGGGTACACTCTTTGTGCGGTCTATGGGTCTATGGGTCAAACCAAGACGACCCAGAAGTTTTTGATTTTATGGAGGGAGAGCTAGCTAATTGGCCAACACCTATAATAGTCCGTGGGGACTTAAATGTATCGGTGGATTGGAACGATCCGGTGGGCTATTCGGGGCGGAAACCAAGGGTGTTCCGAGCCCTAGACTCCCTTAGGAATTCCCATGGGCTTACGGACGTCTTCGGGTATAAGGAGCCTCTTGATCCAGGCTACACCTATTTCTCTTTCCCTAATGCGAAATATACCAAGCTAGATTACTTTTTGATCTCCTCCGTGGAAACAAATAAGGTTGACATCAGGAAACTCCCTAAATCAATCTCAGACCACAATCCTCTAATTATGACCTGTACAATACCTAGTATAGGGAGGAAACAAACCAGCTGGTCTTTTGAGCGCAAGTTATTGTTAGATACCAGATTTGTAGAACACCTCAGAAAATGGGCAGAGGAGTTTTCTGATGCCAACCGGTATAGCTCATCCAGGAATTTGGTGTGGGAGACCTTCAAGGCCTCGCTGAGGGGAGAAACAATTAGCTGCTCGGCTAGGCTTAGGAGGGAAGATAGGGGAGAGGTTGAGAAGTTGATGGATGGGCTTGCTATGGCTGAAAAACAGCATATTAGGGAAATCAGTTTAGGGCAGGACGGCCATGGAAGCCTGACAAGAATCACAAATATCAAAGCTAACCTCCAGAAGGTTGTTATGGAGAAGGAGGCTAGAAGCTATCAGGTATCAAGGGCCGACCGTTACGAGACAGGGGAGCAGGCAGGAAGAGCTTTGGCTCTGCAGATAAGACAGGAAAGGACAAAAAATCTAATCTCGTGCATACAGGAAGAGGGTATCGAGTTTACAGAGCCTCAAGAGATATTGAGAGTATTTCACGATTTCCATCAAAAACTATACGACGAAGAGGAGCAGACAGGCAAGCAAAGCCCGGGTTATGCGGACAGCGGTCCTAGATTAAATGTGCAGGATCGGGAAGAATTGGAAAAAGATCTACAGATTACAGAGGTAATAAAGGCCCTTCATGAGTTTGCTGCGGGTAAGGCTGCAGGTCCCGATGGGATTCCCCTCGAGGTATATGTGTGCTTAGAAAAACAGATTGCCCCTATTTTGCTTGATCTATTTAACGGGATTTTACACACAGGGAATGTACCTGAATCTTGGAAAGAGACGAAAATCATTATCTTCCATAAGAAGGGGAAACCCAAGGAACTACCAGGATCATACCGTCCCATATCACTCATTAATTCAGATACAAAGCTATACTCAAAGATATGGGCGAGTAGGTTGGGGGGGATCATTGGCCAGCTCGTATCCCCGTGGCAGCATGGGTTCGTGCCAGGGAGGGGCACCACGGACCATATCAGAAGGGCAACAGCTTTGTTTGATGCTCAGGGTGCCGCGGGGGAGGAGATGGCTATGATCCTCATCGACGCGGAGAAAGCCTTTGACCGTGTGGTCTGGGACTATCTTTGGGGCATTTTGGTAGGTAGAGGGTTTGGTAGCAATTTTTTGAGGGCAGTTAAAGCTATGTACCGTAATCCGGTGGCTAAAGTTTCAGTTATGGGGCATCAATCGGACAAAATAACAATTAAGAGGGGGACGCGCCAGGGGTGCCCCTGCTCCCTGATTCTGTTTTCTATGTACATAGACCCCTTTATACAAAGAATCCTGGCCTCACGACAAATAAGCCCGGTAGTGGTTAACGGATTCACCACCAAACTGTTAGCCTACGCAGACGATCTGGCAATAATAACTGTGGACCCCCATCAAGCAATGTCGGAGATAGTACAATTGGCTAATGAATTTGGCAGCTGCTCCGGGTATAAGCTGAATGAGGGGAAAACTCAGATCATCTGTACTAAAAACATCAGGAAGTGTGATCAAAGGTTTGTAGAGTGTGCCGTATATCTCGGGGTCAAAATTAATTCATCCGTCGAGAAGATGGTTGAAGAGAACTATCTTCCACTGCTGGGCTCAATTGAAACAGAACTAAGAAGACTAGATGTGTTGCATTTATCCCTGATAGGTAGGGTGAATGCCCTAAAAATGACCATGTTCCCCAAAATACTATATCTTTTCAGGGCTATTCCCCTATTTTTAGGGGAAACAATGATCAAGAAAATAGAATCCACATTTGTTAGGTTTGTGTGGCAGTATGGTAAAATTAGGCGCTCTATTAACTATCTATCACTACCGGCGGATAGAGGTGGTTTGTCGCTGCCGAACCTAAAATTTTACCATCTGGCATGCCTCCTTACACAAATGAATATATTGTTCCAGCCCGAACCTCTGCCAGCGGTAGGATCCAATGAGAATGAAGATCCCCCCTCTATTTTTAAGCTACTGTTGGGCAGAAAGGCATGCGGATTATTGCAGTGCGAAGTGGAACGGAGAATCTATAGTAGGACAAGATATAATATTATTGAAGGGGTTTGGGGGACGTGGAAAACCATTTGTAAAACCTTGGGAATCCCTAAAATTAATGCTAACACCAGCCTGTGGAAATCGAGCCTATTCGCTCATCTAGGCCAGAATGAGAACTGTTCTATATGGCGGATACAGGGGATAAGATGTTTGGGTGATATCATGTTGGGCAAGGATATAATCAGCTTCAATGAACTACAGCGGAGATTTGGGATCCCTGGAAATCATTGGATGTTATATTGGCAAATCGCTCAAACTATATCTGCAATAAGACCAAAATTAGTGCTTACACCAGATAGTCAACTGATTGATTATTTAAAAAGAGGGGGAAGGAAGATTGGTACCGCCTATAATTTTTTGGTGTGTGGGCTCCCAGATGATTTAGATAAAACTGAGGTGGCGTGGTCGCATAAGTTGGGGGACCCGGATGTAGATATAGACCTTGCCCTAATTTTAAGTAATAAAATACTCCGAGCCTCAAATTTGAGGGCCCAACATTACAAGACGATGTTTAACCTTTATTATACACCCGTGAAACTGTATGGATGGGGGCTAAGGGAAGATGATAAGTGCCCAAGATGTAACGCAGGTCCAGCAGATTTGGTGCATATGCTTCATGGTTGCCCCAGTCTGGCCCTAATTCGTATTGAGATAACAACGTTTTTGAGGGGGCTGCTAGGTAATAATATCAACCTATCCCCCACCCTGGTTCTTTTAGGTTCAGACGCCAAACTTAAGGTTGGAAAACACGCACAAGCATTGTTATTTATAGCTGTTGCAGTACTTCGAATGCTGATATCTGCTGGGTGGAAAGATCCTAATGCCCCTACGTTTTTAGATGTGGCTGTCTAGGTTGTTGGCTATTCATAATCTGGAAGCATGCCTATATGAATTTAAGGGAAGAAGGAAGCAGGAGTTTGGTAGGAATATATGGGCACCAGTGAAGAACTGGAGGAATTCAGATTCATGAGCCATTCTGGGATAACACATTTTTATAAACCATGATCGTATGTTATTAACTTTTGTACAGCTCTGATTGATTTTACTGCATACTATGAATTTTTATATTTATATTTCTAAATATGTATGGTATTATCAATGAATAATGATTACTGATTTATAGCATATTATGAATGATATATTAATATATGTCTGGATATGTATAACTGCCTTATCTCTTAATAAAATAAAAAAAGAAGAAAAAAAAAGAAAAAAACAAGGTTACAGGAACGTTACAGTTAGGAAATCAAATTTAAAAAAACGTTCGAAATTCATGAAAAAAAGTAAAGGTTACAGGGATGTTATAATTAGGTTCAGATTTTACACACACAAAACCATGGAAATTCAGCAGTTATAATTATCTCACCAAAGCCATGCAGTGCTAATTACCCCACATATTACATTGCTCATGACATCTTCTATGATCTCATTGATAATATCACTACAACATTTACAGTAAAGTATTGATGAGAAAAACTGTGCATGGTGGGGCAGGCGTCATAGTTACCTTAGGACACACGTTCTCGTTACTTGAGATAACTATAAGTGCTAAATGTCTATGGTTTTGTGTGTGTAAAAATCAGATCCTAACTATAAAGACCCTGTTACATTAAGTATTTTAGTGAATATAGATAGATAGATAGATAGATAGATAGATAGATAGATAGATAGATAGATAGATAGATAGATAGATAGATAGATAGATAGATAGTCACTAGAATAATTAAAGGTTAAAGTGATGCTATAGATAGTAATTGAATAGAAGTGATGCCATCAATTATGTCATTTAACTTGACACTGTAATATAATATGTTAGGATATAACCATAGCATGAAGCAGGCGTATGTTATTGTTAGCTATAGTTATAGTTAAGTTATAGTTACTAATAATTAGTTCATTATACTATAACTGGCATATTACAGTATCAGTAGCGGCCCGTGGAGGGAGTTCCGTGGGGCGGTGAGGTAGGACGGGGGAGAGGCAGGGTGGGGGGTAGTAAACACCGGAATATGGATGAACGGAGGTAAGTAAACAATGAAATAAATAAAATGAATTTAATTGCGCACGCTGGATCGTAAAATGTTATAGTTAGCTCAGCTGCTGTTTTTCACTGGTTTTGTACTAGTGAAATCTGAGCCTAACTATAACGTCTTGTAACCTTGCGGTTTTTCAGTGAATTTCTGAGGTTTTTTTAAATTTGATTTCCCAGCTAAAATGTCCCTGTAACCTTTGGTGAATATATATATATATATATATATTCACCAAAGAAAGCCACCAAGCTTCGAGGACGCACTCCAAGCAGAGGGTGGTTCAACAAGAGCCTTTTATTCATGAAACCGGAAATAAGAGTCTGAAATAATTACTTTCCTGACGCGTTTCGGTGCACCTGGCACCTTAATCTTAGGATGGGAGGTAGCGAAAACCCGGAATGCACCATGACCTTTTTCTCCTTTGTTGGCATGCACTCTCCAGTCAGTAGCATGCCAGGAATCATAGTTCCGATTCTTCCCCATCGGTGGGGTCCCAGTTTGCACGGCACTGTGGAAACTGGACATTTAGATTTTGGGAAACGCACCCACTGAGGTAACAAAGGCGCAGACTACATCGCCCAGAATGCCATTAGGCCACGCCCACCGGGGCGTGAGCGATCAATAAAGGACAGTCATGTGCCTAAAACGCTTTCCCTCTGCCTCTCCCAAGCCACTGAAGAAAGGATGAAATTTCCTGAAACGCGTCTGGCAAGATTGGCTTCACTACTCCCCTGAAATACTCTCTGCTGGCAAGCTGCTATTAAAGATAAATCGAGCTTCATTTGATGTCCGATGTGGTCCTTCCAAAAACGGGCTCTGCAATGATTTATAATAATTGACGGCCTGGACCCAGGTCGTGGAAAGAACTCACTACTCCGGTGGGTCTGTGTTGGTACTATTGGGTGCCGCGACGAACGGAACGGACATAAGACCGGCTCCTATGCAGTGAGAAGCTTGTCTAAAGCTCTGATGGCAACTATAAAGCGGGGCAGAGAGTTTCAAGACTGAGTGCATGAATACTTTATGGACATTTAGACTTTGGGAAACGCACCCACTGAGGTAACAAAGGCGCAGACTACATCTCCCAGAATGCCGTTAGGCCACGCCCCCCGGGGCAGGAGCGATCAATAAAGGACAGTCATGTGCCTAAAACGCTTTCCCTCTGCCTCTCCCAAGCCACTGAAGAAAGGATGAAATTTCCTGAAACGCGTCTGGCAAGATTGGCTTCACTACTCCCCTGAAATACTCTCTGCTGGCAAGCTGCTATTAAAGATAAATCGAGCTTCATTTGATGTCCGATGTGGTTCCTTCCAAAAACGGGCTCTGCAATGATTTATAATAATTCACGGCTATGACCCAGGTAGTGGAAAGAACCCACTACTCCGGTGGGTCTGTGTTGGTACTATTGGGTGCCGCGACGAACGGAACGGACATAAGACCGGCTCCTGTGCAGTGAGAAGCTTGTCTAAAGCTCTGATGGCAACTATAAAGCGGGGCAGAGAGTTTCAAGACTGAGTGCATGAATACTTTATGGACATTTAGACTTTGGGAAACGCACCCACTGAGGTAACAAAGGCGCAGACTACATCTCCCAGAATGCCATTAGGCCACGCCCACCGGGGCGGGAGCGATCAATAAAGGACAGTCATGTGCCTAAAACGCTTTCCCTCTGCCTCTCCCAAGCCACTGAAGAAAGGATGAAATTTCCTGAAACGCGTCTGGCAAGATAGGCTTCACTACTCCCCTGAAATACTCTCTGCTGGCAAGCTGCTATTAAAGATAAATCGAGCTTCATTTGATGTCCGATGTGGTTCCTTCCAAAAACTGGCTCTGCAATGATTTATAATAATTGACGGCCTGGACCCAGGTCGTGGAAAGAACCCACTACTCCGGTGGGTCTGTGTTGGTACTATTGGGTGCCGCGACGAACGGAACGGACATAAGAAAGGGCTCGTATGCAGTAAGAAGCTTGTCTAAAGCTCTGACGGCAACTATAAAGCGGGGCAGAGAGTTTCAAGACTGAGTGCATAAATACTTTGTGGACATTTAGACTTTGGGAAACGCACCCACTGAGGTAACAAAGGCGCAGACTACATCTCCCAGAATGCCGTTAGGCCACGCCCACCGGGGCAGGAGCGATCAATAAAGGACAGTCATGTGCCTAAAACGCTTTCCCTCTGCCTCTCCCAAGCCACTGAAGAAAGGATGAAATTTCCTGAAACGCGTCTGGCAAGATTGGCTTCACTACTCCCCTGAAATACTCTCTGCTGGCAAGCTGCTATTAAAGATAAATCGAGCTTCATTTGATGTCCGATGTGGTTCCTTCCAAAAACGGGCCCTGCAATGATTTATATATATCTGGTGAGCAAGGCGACAGGATCGCCGAAACGCGTCGGATCGCGGCACCTTTGACACTGCAATAATTTAAAAATAAAAAGAAACTTTGCTGCATAATTTACCGGATTGGTGTCCGTTTCTCTTCCTGAGAGTGCTGTTCACATGGTGCATCTGGGGAGCGTTAAGCGTATATATATATATATATATATATATATATATATATATAAATGCACGTTTCTGTATCCAATTCCGTGGTTTGCAGAAAAAAGAAGGCAGGCACACTGGAATCCGGTTTGCAAAATTTAATGGCACCTAACCCCCCTCACCCCTTACAGACGCGTTTCGCCTTCGCAGGCTTCGTCAGTGTAACACAGTGTATGGTTAAGGTCGCCATTTATAAAGCCAGTTGCCCTGTACATATTGATCAACATAAAAGAAGGACAACAACTCTGCAAAATTACAACGGCCATCTTGTAACGTGCAAATGATATTTACATTGTTGGCTTAAAAGTGGCGAATACAGTGAAAAGTGCATTGTGCGTGTTTAAAAACATATGGATTAACCATTCTATGTACATTAATTCATTTAATTACAATACACAGCGAGAATCACTCTTTGCTATATTGGATTCAGTAGCACCAAAAAGATCTATTTCTTTCATTTGTGATATATTCACATTTACTAAAGTGCCACAGTGTCTTCATTACGCCCTGAATGGGCAATTCCATAAGCAATAAGAGCATATTTTGTAAGGACAAATTCACTTTTTTCTGAGGATACTTCTTCTCTATATACAGTTTAGCAAAGCAAGTGGAGGTTTTTTACAGATACATACGGTACCGTACTCAGAGGTGCACCCAAAGCTCTTCATTATTATTTAACCCCCAAGGAGTCATGGTTTTAAGACTAATGATGTATTTTGACTCTAGTACTCGGAGGGATTTTTCCCTGTCTCCTCCTCTTTCTGATTTGGGAACCTGATCCATGCAGTAAAAACTAAGTTTTTCCCATTTGCTTTGGTGGTGTTCGGCAAAATGGCGGGCGACAGGATAAGACCTATCATTATTTGTTATGGCCCTCATGTGCTCAAGAATCCTTAGTTTTACCGGTTTTATTGTGCTGCCGATATATCGCAGCTTGCAGGGACAGGTCAGGCAGTATACAGTGTACTCAGAATGACAATTGAGCAACTGCTTGATTTTGATATTGGGTCTTTTCTCCCCTGTTCTGTTAGGGTAATCCTGTGCTTTGCTACTGAATTTGCAGGCCTTACATTTTAGACACGGGAAAAAACCAACTATATTGGTCACCTTGATGGGTTGGGCCGATGGTTTAAAGTGACTGTGGACCAGGGGATCTGCCAACGAAGGACATCTCCTATAAGTTATTAGGGGTCTCTTTGGCAGACTGTTTTTCAACGTTTTGTCAGCCGTTAGTATGTGCCAGTGTTTTTGGAAGATGTTAACTACCTCTGACGATTTGGTGCTGAATTCCGTAATCATTCGCACCTCGTCGGGTGCCTTCTCTTTCACCTTCGGAGTTAGGAGGTCCCTCCTATTGACCCCAGAGGCTTTTGTTTTTGCTTGTTTGAGGAGTTCTTTGTTGTACCCTCTGTCCTCAAACCTCTCTTGTGATTCCCTTATGGCGAGGTTGTAATCTCGGTCCAAAGAGCAATTTCTCTTTAGACGTAGAAACTCGCCATAAGGTACATTTTTCACTAAGCTTTTTGGGTGATAAGAGTTGGCGTGCAGGACAGCATTACCCGCCGTAGGTTTTCTATACAGGCGGGTCTGCAAGTTGTTATTGTGTACAAACACCTCCAAATCTAGATAGTGAATGCTAGTGGCACTGATGGTACTTGTGAACCTTAGGTTGAGAGTATTTGTATTCAAGATTGTAATGTACTCTTCAGCTGACTGACGATCACCCTGCCATATTATGAACAGGTCGTCTATGTACCTGGTCCACATCAAGATTTTTTCGGTCCATTCTTGATTGGAGTCCCTCCAGGCCTCGTGCCTCTCCCACCAGCCCACGAATAAATTCGCGTAGCTGGGGGAGAAACACGAACCCATGGAGGTACCTCTCTTTTGATTGTACATTGTCCCATCAAATAAAAAGTTATTGTTGAACAAACAGAATCTAATCATAGAAAGTATCATCGAGCTATGGTTCGAAAACTGTTCAGGTTTAAGATCCAGGAACCATTTGATGGCAACCAAACCCTGTTCGTGATCAATACATGTATAAAGGTTGACCACATCAAGTGTGATCAACAACATTCCAGGGTCCCAGGTGATACTGTCCATGACACTCAAAAAATCTTGAGTATCTTTAAGGTATGAAGACAGATCTTTGACAAAGGGTGCCAAATATGAGTCAATAAACCTGGATGTGTTTTCAAGTAAGCTCCCAATGCTGGACACTATTGGGCGTCCAGGAGGTCTTTTTGCATGTTTATGTACCTTCGGCAGGTGATAAAATGTTGGTACAATTGGCGCTTCACATCTCAAGAATAGAAACTCATCCATTGTGAGCATGCCTTCCTTCTGCCAGGTCTCTAACATATTGTGGAAAGACAGGATGCTTTTATTGTACTCCGCTCTTTGTATGGGGACATAACAATCCCTGTCCTTCAATTGTCTATGTGCTTCCGTTAGGTAATGCTCACGATCAAAAATAACCACATTGCCTCCTTTGTCCGAAGGTTTTATTTCAATTGTTGTATCTTCCTTCAAAGATCTGATGGCTTGCCATTCTTTTTTTGAAATGTTCGATGTTTTTTGACTTATTTTCTTTCTTGTCTGTGATGAAATCCTGTCCAGATCTTCCAGAACTGCTTCGTTGAAGAGATCGATGGCATCATAATTAGTAATGGGCAACTTTTTTGATTTATTTTTCATAGAGCTGGGGTCAAAAAAAAAAAAAAAATATATATATATATATATATATGTATATATAATACATATATATATATGGTCGCCAGTGGGTACTTATAGTCAGGACATAAGTTTCCATACTACCAGGGACCACCACCTCCCTGGGGCAGTAATAACATGTGGGGGAGCAGTGTGGTTCCCCTGCTGCCCGGGAACCGCCACCTCCTTGGGGCACATGTACAGCCTCCCCCGCAGCCCTGGGGACACTTGAAAGGAATGAGGGGGGGCCCTGCCCCCCTCGCAGCCCCGGAAACCACCACCTACCCATGGCACAGAAGCACTTTAATATTTAGAATAAGGGGGAGGCCCTACAGCCTCCCCCTCAGTCTCGGGGACACTAATAAAAATGAGGGGACCACCTTCCCTGGGCATAAGCACAATAATAAGGGGGTATATTGCTTACACCCTGCCCCAGGGATCACCACCTCCCCGGTGGCAAAGTTAAAATTGGAGGGGGCCGCGCGGCCCGGCTCCTGAAGCCCTAGATGGCCCTGGGTATTGCCACCCCATAGGGCTGGTTCCAGCAATGTCCCAGGGTGCCCACCTCCAGGACATTGCAATTTGCTATGGCTTGATGGGAGCACTGCTCATGCCAAGCCATAGCAAACTTGCTCCACTTTCAGCAAGCAAGAGCAAAAAAGGCTCTTGCTTGCTGAATGTGGAGCATGTGTGTTTCCCTGTCCGCTGCCCCCAACCTTTTAAAAAAATATATATAATTTTTTTAAGGGGCAGGCTAGGTGCCACAAATTGCTCAGGAAGAGGGGCAGCGTGGCCCCCTTTCTTTTTTACATATAATTTTTCTTTTAAAAAGGGTCAGGCTCCAGGGGAGGAGATCCCTGGGGCTGAAATAAGCCGGGGAGGGGGGCCCACAGACCCCCCCCCCCTAGTTTTATGCATTTAGAATAAATAAAATAAAGAGCAGGACCAGGGTGATGGGGTCCCTGGGGCCAAAATCGGCCAATGAAGTTCACTTTACTCTTGAAGGACCTTGGTGACCAAGCATCCTTTCTGGTACCCCCTGTAAGTCCTACAGAGTGGGATTCCTAAGAGCTAGTCAAAGGCTCAGCCCCCTTTCTCCACCAATCGGTAAACGCAAGTACTACTTTAAAAAACCATAGAAATTCACTGAAAAAAACAATGGTTACAAGGACGTTTTAGTTGGAAATTAGTACTTACAAAATCTTAGAAATTCAATGAAAAAATCGAAGGTTACAAGGACGTCATAGTTAGGCTTATGTTTCACTTGTACAAACCCAAAGAAATTCAGCAGTTATAGTTAGAGAGCTAACAATAATTCGCGGCCAAGCAATGCACTGCATATGACCTCACATATTACCTCACTCATGACATAATCAGAGAAATCACTGATGACATCTCAAATGACCACTGATGACATCATCCACAGAATATCCGATGCACCCACTTACACCCCATATAACCTTTAATACACCCAACTTCCAAATTACCACTCTCAAACCCATTCACACACCCATACCAGTACTTACACAGCCAATCACGGATTTATAGATCAACACATGCATCCACTCACTAACCCATACAGCCACTCACACACCCACTCACACACCCACTCACTCACTAATACAGCCAGTGACATATCCATCATACACCCATACACGCACTAACACAGTGAGCCAGTCACCTATAGAGCTACTCACACACCTACTCACTCACCCATGCAGTCAATCACACGGCCACTTACCCATACAGTTACACACACACTCACTCACTCATACAGATACTAACATGTACTCACTCACCTATAAAGTCACTGGCACAAGCACACACTCACCCATTCGACCACTCTCACATTCATTCACTCACCCATACAGTCACTCGCATACCCCATCAGTCACCTATACTGCCTTTCACATACCCGGTTACACACTCATATACCACTGGCACATGAACTCACTCACCAATACAGCCATACACACACTCATCCACCCACAAAAATGTAACAAGCATGAGAAAAAGTTAATAATACCGCTTATTCATTATTCCCTGCTTTGGCAAGGAGAGCCCTATAATTACTTGCTTGCTTGTGGTGCCCCTAGAAGAGGCAGGGGACCACTACACATTGTTTAATGTTGTGGGGGTTGCAAGAAGTGCAGCAGGCCCCCAGCAACATTTACAAAAATATCCTGGACCATTACATCCATGACCCCAGGAGAACTTACCATAATCTTCTAAAGCAGTTCTAGTTGGAGCTGTATGCTTATCAGCTGGCATGCAAGGCCCTCTTGTGGTTGATTTAATGATTGCATTTTGTGGGCTGAAAAATGTTAAAAGAAAGTTTGAGATGTTGATTTTTTTAAATAAAATGTTATTAAACAATTTTTACAGCAATCACTTTTATTGAAAATTAAACACTGCATTATATGAATTAGTGAAATAGACATTTGATTACATTTATTGGTGATTTTTGGACAAAGATGATAGATTTGTTTTATATATGTTGATATCCTCGCTGCTTGATAAGGCCAGTGGACCCACTTTTCATATTTTGGTGTTGTGATCCTCTGACAAAGACAGCAAGTCTGCCTGACTGCGCCCAACCATACGCTGTGCATGGCCAAAGGATGTGCACTGTGGGACATTGGGGACTTGAAGGCGATGAGGCCAAAGGCCATGAGCATGGATGTTGTCAGATGACAGTCCTGCATGCAACCCCATGCTGCATACGGAGCGGGATATTTTACTTTATGCTAAGAAAATCGAGAAATTCACTGCAACAACTTAGGTTAAATTTACATTAGCAGTAGGAATTCACTAAGGAAAACAAAAAGTAAAGGGATGTTATAATGAAGTAAAAATGTCAGTTAAAACATACCATTTTAAACAAAAAAGTACCGCCATTTGCCAGTTATAGTTATCTCAACTAACTATAACTATAAATTGTGCCCTTAAGTAACTATAATTCGTGCCCTCGCCATTCACTGCGTATGACCTCACATATTAAATCACTCATGACATAATCTATGACATCATTGATAACATCAATGCAACATCTGAAATTACATCATTGATGACAAAACTGTGCATGGTGGGTGTGCCAGCTAGAGTTACTTTAGGGCATGATTTATATTTCCTTGAGATAAATATAACTGGTTAAATGCATTGCTTTTTTTTATTTCAAAACTGTATGTTTTAACTGACACTTCACCCCACTATAACATTAATTTCACCTTTTGTTTTTTTCAGTGAGTATATATGTATACACACACTCAGTGGCAAGTTTTAGTTAGGGCCTAGATACCATAGAAAAACGTTTTGTGGTTTTCTGGTAAATTTAGCCCCATACCCTGATCCTCTGGACCGTGTAGAAGGGGTCTCAGAGGGACCAAATTATTTTAAAAAAAAGGTTTCGGGTTTTCTCCGACCTCGCAGGAGCCAGTGCAGTCCTCTGGACTCCCACAAGAGAAAAAAAGAGGTGGGGCCAGAGTGTCTGCCTGGGCTGCAGTGAGCAGGTTGTTGGCTTTATGGCAAACCAACACTACCCACATCCATAGGCTATGCACAGTACGGGTGGCCACTTGAGGGTTGGGGCAGGGCCAGGCCAGACCCTTCAACCAACGCCACGCCACCCATGGCCTAAGGCCATGCGCAGTTGAGGTGGCCACCTATGGGGGATGGGCGTAGTGCCTGCCTTGCTGCCAGGCCCTGTGCCCAACCTCACACCACACACAGCGGCAGTAAGATATTAATTTATGTTTTAAAAAAAATCCTATAAATTCATTGAAAAAGCAAAGATTAAAGTGGCGTTATAGGAAGGTATGGTAATACTATCCTACTCTGCTTTAAAATACTCAGAAATTCATTGACAATTTACTTTAGAGTGACATTATAGTTAGGTGAAAATGTCAATTTGAAGGTAACAGTTTAAGCAACAAACAAAAATGTTAAATTCACCAGTTGTAGTTATTTCAAGTTCCTATAACTCGTGCCCTCGCCATGCACTGCTTATGTCTCACATATTACAACACTCATGATATGTTCTTTAACAACACCAAAGACAACTGAAATGACATCACTGATGACAACACTTTACAGAGATGAAAAGTTCTGGGACTATTAGGTCCTGATTTATTTTGCTTTCTATTTAAATTTATATAATGTCAACAGTTAGTTTTCTGCGAAGGTTCTTTTGTCTGTTTTACCTACTGTAAGTTTCCCTCATAATGAGAGTGCCTTCATTTAATTTCAGCAGTGCTGTTGCTTATATTTAGTAGGGGTAGGTTCTGGGATTTTTTACTTTTAATATTTCCTGCATTTTCTAGCCTATGACTGTTGTTAATTTCTGGCTATTTCATTGAATTTCTCAAAGTGATACATGACATCTTCCTTGGAATGAACACTTAGGAGTGTTATTTTCCTTTTCACTGAAGGCTGATGTTATTGATTGACTTTGTGTTTAGATTTGCTTGATTTGAACATTCAGAAGCTTTCCATATTATCAGACAGTCTAGTTTGGATGGGTCTGGTGTGGTATGTGTATTTTCCTTATCTACTTATCTACACTGATACTTAATGTGCTGCCTTTAAAATGTGTTGACAATTTGCACAATTGAAATAAATTGTGCATTTTACAGATGGTTGATGTTTTTCATGGTGTTGTTCACCATATGATTATTTTTCTACTTTGAGATTATGTTTCTAGATTAATGTTGTTAATGTTGTTGCTATTGTTTATGCTCCTGGTTGTTGTGTGATTTCAAGCCCACCAAATGGTTAAAATAGATGGAAATAGAAGGTATTGGATATAATTAATTGGGAACGTGTAATATTAGTTACAAGGATGTTGTTTTTTGAGGTATCAATTTTAAGATTTGACTAGACACTGAATCACTATATGTATGATTGTGGTTCCTTTACATTTTTTATCTGCCTGTCCTGTGGTAGTGGCTAGTAACCTTTTTGTGTCAGTAGGTAAAACACTGGAGAAAGTCATGTTTCTGTGATGACAAACATTTCAATATTGAAGTCGGGGATTGCGTTAGCAATTTGGATGCTGCTAACAAATACCAATCTTCCATTTATTAACATACAATTTATTTTTGGGTATTTACTGCTAACTTTTATTTTCTTTAAGTGCTCTTTTTTATGGATAACACTTGCCATGCAGAGACCTTGCCATGTTTTCTTGTTGTTTCTTTGTTTGTGCTGATTGACGTTTTCCTTAGAAAGATTGGGTACTCGATTTTATCAAGCAGACACATTTGGTATAATATGATGTATAAAGATTGTTATCTGGGCCCCCAATGTCGCTCTCCGACAGCCATTCCATGTTGGAAAGGCTGACATGGCTGTTGGAAACCGACATCATAATCTCGAGGGCGGAGCTGTCGTCATTAAGGGATTATTCGGAACCATGTCGGAATCCCCCCACAGGTATACCTCTGACTGCCGTCATCCTAATATGGAGGTCAGACTGTAAACCTACCATGTCGGGCGGAAAGCCTCCGACCACTGGCCCATAATGTCTCACCACTAGCATTAAAGTTCTTTACTGTATAGCTAGCCACACTCGTTTTGCACTACCGCACACACACATACACAACTCGTCACTATATATTGAATGTGGTGATGAGTGCACCTGAATATTTTTTTTTGACAATATATGTTGCATGACTTGTGTAAAAAAAACTCAGAAAGGTATACTTGTGTTTTCACAAACCATTTTTGTGTTACTCAAAATTAGATCTTACCTATTGCAGTTTTGTTTCTTTTTGTTGTTCAGAATATGCTTGAAGATACACATCAAAAACTGCAAGGTTTGTTTTGCCGTAATGAAGGCAAATAAAACTTTGATTCAAAAGTACACCTTTCAATACATGGAACACACTGTCACAATAGTCTTTAGAGTAGCTATTCTTTCGCTATTTAATCATTCAACAGTTACCGCAATTAAGGAAACACTTTTGCAAGTAAACTACTTTTAAAAGACTATTAAACTTTAACCACCATCTGGCAGGGGGATAATTAGACAGGATCCCAATTAGACATTTAAATTGCGTGCTGTGTTTACATACCAAGGAATTAAAAAGGATAAAGACAGTAAATTTGCAATCAAGAAAGAACGAGCTTAAGGGGAAGTTTCTGAAAGAGCCGCACAATCAATCCTAAATGTAGAATTACTAGAAAACACTGAAAATCCCGGCCAGGACATTATCAAAACACTGCAGTTCAAATGCACAGCATTGGATACCATCACTGTACAATCTGTTTCTCCATTATGCATAGTCGTTCACCCAAACACTACTTTGAACGAACAAAAAATACGCAATCTCAGAGTTATAGAACAATATTTAACAAAGAGTGAGTCTCAAAGAGCATACACTTAATACAGATTAAAATGGCTTCACTATTCAAACTACACGTCATAGTTGAACCCTGATCTGCCCTGTGGAATTAGGGACGTCATTAAACACATTTCTCTTAACTAGATACGAGCTGTAGAACAAAAGATACTTAGAGGACAATCAGCGCTGAGTAGATGACCACGTCAAAGACATTACTGTGCCAAGGAAACAGTTCTTGGTGCAGTCGTATGTTTTGCATTACCTATTTAATTTCCTTTATTTCTTGTATCTACTTTCATATATGGTGCTGGCGGTTCACAAGATCAGCTATTTCAAGACTATGGGCCTGATTACGACTACGGCAGTCTGCAGACCGCCGTACTCGCATTGGTGGTCCCACTGCTGCCTCCTCAGCGGTCCGACCCCTCAATTATGATAATTGGGGTTGGACCACCACAAGGCCACCACCAGGATCCTGCAGCAGTAGGGAAAGCGGCCTGAATGGGAGGCGGTGCCATCCCAATCCCAAACTCGACCGGCCTTTCTGCCGATCTTTTCATGGCAGGGACCCCGCCATGAAAATGTTGGCAGAAAGGCAGGGAAGGGGCCCCAAACAGGGCCACATGTTGTGCCCCCTCTATTTGCACTTTTGTGCGTGCGCTGTGTGCCATGCATGACATGATGCATGGTACACAGTGCGCCCGACGTGCAGGTGGCGCTTCCACAGCATCGGCTAATGCTGCAGGCTCTCTATGAGCCAAAGCATGCCGCAGCAGTGCCACCGCCAACACAACCCTGCCCACTTGGTGGCATTCTTCTGACCACCACAACGGCAGTCCAGCGGTCGGACAACCAAACTCATAACCAGGACCTAAACATTTGTTGCCGTTACTATGATCCTTAGCATATATTTTATTTTTCTATGTACGTTCATTTTATCCCAAACTAAAAGGCAAGTTAAACAGGTTCTTCCTCGTGGTTTTTTTGTTCTCCTAATTTACCTCCTGACTCAGGTTATGTGTCATTAATTCCTTCATTGACCTGTTTGACCAATATATTGATGAGGTTTGTCACAAAGGAAACTTACATTTGTAGGTAAATGACTCATGCAATTTAGTCTTGCACTTTTGACTAACTTTACTGCATTTGGCTATTTACAAAATCTGAGCATAAAGTTACTCATAAAAATATAGATTTACATGTCTTAACCCCCTGAAATATATGAATGAGTGTAAGTTACTACTACCAAAAAGAAACAGTAAGTCCAGCACAACACAGTGCCAACCACTGCTACTGCAACACCCTGCTATAGAAAGTAACGGAGGTAGGGTCTTAAAATAAAACATCATAGGAAATACTGATGAATTGAATAAAATTATTTTAAATAATTTAAATGATAAATAAATATAATTGAATGTTATAAAATATCAAGGGACACAATTGATGGACGGAATGCAGAGCAATTCAAAACATTCACCCCCAGAAAATATCAAGGGCCAGATATACGACCCTATTTTGCATGCGCAGACGGGTTTGCAACCCGTTTGCACCGGCAAAATTTAATAGGGCCATGTACAATCCCTATTTAGCGAGTCACAATTTTTTTGCAACTCGCTAAATCGGAATTGTGAGTCGCTATTAGGAAGGAGCGTTCCAAAGGGTGTCCCTTCCTAATAGCGAGTCAGAGGCCTGTGTAAGAAAGTTTTGCGACCGCAATTGCGGTCGCAAAACACTCGCAATTTACCGCCCTCTTCAAGAAGGTGGTAAAGCACTCGCTAATGGGAAGGAGTCCAATTTTTCCCAGGGGGAAATGTTTTATGAGGGGCAGGCAGTGGTCCCAGGGACCACTACCCACCCATAGAAAAATTAAAGGTTTTCGTTTCAAATTTCTTTTTAACTGAATCCTGTTTCCCTTTAAGGAAACGGGCTGCATTTAATAAAAACTGCTCTATTTAAAAGCTGTCCCAGACATGGAGGTCAGCTGAGCCCAGCAGGCCACCATACCTGGGGGGGTGGGGGAGGTCGCAAATTGGGAGTGCCTCATTTATATGCATGAGGCATGCAATTTGCAACTCCATTAGGAATTGCTAACAGTGTCCCAGACACTGTTGTACATGGTATTTAGCGACTCACAATTGAGCGCAATTTGCGAGACGCTAAATGACATGGTCCTACATCTGGCCTCTAGAAATGTAATATTTATTATTTAATTATAGAATATTTTAACAACTTGTTGTGAATTTAGAAATTAATGTAGCATAATTTTTTATTAAAATATAATTAAACTACTTTCAATTATTACTATACATCACTTTTAATAATGCATAATAAAAACATTTCTTTTACTTTAGGTGGTAATTTATATTTTAATTTAAACTTCAGAAAAATAGTTCTTGTTTAACTTAATATATTTAAATTAATACAAGATTTAATTCAATGTTACGATAATAATGCTGTACTATTTATTATTATTACTATTTATTATAAATTATTATTTATTAAACTATGACTATTTATTATGAACTTTAAATGTGAGATCTCTGCCCTAACTGGGTAGTACTAGTAAATGTTCCACATAATGAAGTTGATGAATAGGCCCCTGGATTTTTTATATCCATTTGCACTTAAAGCAACTATTTCCATCCATCATATATATGTATTTTGTAACCCCCAATAATCAACTGCATCAAAGACTCAGCATATGTTTAAGTAAAATGTGGGTTATGCTTATCCACGTTTTGAAGTGGGTAAAGTTTTCATTATATATTTTATTTCCTCCAACATAAACTTCTAATTTAACTCCTTTATATTAGGTTCAAATTCTGAAATATGTAGGTGTTTATAGAAATCCACATAAATATTGGCTATTTCATGAAGGTTTGAGGTTTTTATAACCACTATTTAGGGCCTGACTACGAGTTTGGCAGTCTTAGAGTGGGCCACAACACCAGCTCCCTGCTCCGAGACTACCAAATCTGTAATCTGGCCACTTACCGTATTCTGAGAGGAATACAGGTCAGATGGTCCTGCAGCACTTAGCCTTTGGTGGTGTCTTTCAAAGGCTCATATGTGGGACCGCCTCAGCGTGTTCCAGCACTGCATGGACTATGCAGTCCATGCCGTGCTGAAACAGAGGGTGAATACAAACAGGGAGGCACACCGTGTGCCCCCTGCATACATCCTATGTCCCATAGGCAACAGGGGGCCCTGTAGGGCACCCTTAGTTTCCTCACCGCCATGAAAACTGTAGATGTGAGGAAACTCTTAATATGTTTGGAGGTGCCACAGCAGCATGACCAGCATATTGCAGGCCTCAGACCACTGCAGGACTGCCAGAGATCACAGATCTCTGGAGGTAGCAGCAGTCCTATGGTGGCCTGACTGCCAAACTCATAATTTGGCAGTCAGACCTCTTCAACGCGGCTTTGGCGGTCCATCAGACCACGAAACTTGTAATGACCCCCTAAGTCTCTGAGAACCATCCACTTGTTTGTGAACGATTTGTGTCTGATTTGAATGGCTTAGAGTCTGCTAACTCGGCTTTCCCATGTTCATAGTTCTTCTCTCTGATGTGTGTAACAATCATCTGTATACCTTGTATTTGTTCCTCGTACCTTTTATTGGGCCTAGTATAAGTTCCTATTCCTTTTGTGCTTCTGTTAAAGGTGCCTGATATTGTAAATTACCCTCTCTGTGTCTTCTAACTTTGCTCCTGTGAAGGCGCCACCCAAAACTCAAGCGGGCCACCAATTAGCTACGCCCCGGACTAAGCCCATCAGGGTGGGAGTCCCTCGTCAGTTTCAATGACTCCTGTGTCGACGTCATCAGAAGGCACCGAGGACGTTGGGGCATATTAGGTGGGTCAGTCCTTGGTTGGTCTCTTTTCTTCCTGCATCACGACCTGCAGTCTGTGCTTTTTCACCCCGATGGCCATGCACTGCAGTGGTTGGCTACCCTTGCAGAGTTTGTCACAGGCCTTTGGCAAATTCCACTGTGTACGGTTGAAGATCATGAGCAGTTGGTGTTGACTGCCTGCATAGAGTAGGGTGCAGTGACTTCCAGGAGGCAAGATCCAACAGCCAACCAAGCTTCACACAGGCAATGACTGTAAGCAGCGAGGATTAGCAGTCAGCAGCGGGTTGGGTGCAGGGCCTTGCTGGAGGCCTGCAGCCACCCCACATTGCGCACTGCTGAAAGCTGGGCAGAACTTGGGTTGGCAACCCACAGATTCTTGGTAGCGATGGTAGCAGGAGGCCTTGGCCGGAGGCAATGGACTGTGGATGTTTGCCACCCATGGAGAGTTGGGTCCAAAAGATGGCCAGGGCCTCCGACCAAAACCGTCCAGTGGATGGCCGAAGGTCATGCGCAGCAGGGGCTAATTAGCCATGGAGAATTGGGTGCTGGCCTCCAAGTTGGTCAACCAACCCTACAGAAGGTTGGGAGACCACTTTCGCAGCACAATGCTGGTGTGGGGTGCGTGTGATAAGTGTGGTGCAGGAACTGGCCAGAAGCTAGGCCCTGTAGCAATTCCACTGTGAGCAGTTTTGGTTGGCCTCCTGTGGAGGGTGGGCGTTAAGGCCTAAAAGAAAGTCCAAGTGGCCAAGCCCACTTGCCGTGGTTTACAGCAATGCACAGTGAGGGTTGGCTGCCCATGCAAAGCCCTGTGGCCAAGTCAACTTTCCATGGCCTTCAGCTGTGTACCGTGAGAGTAGGCTTCCCATAGGTTGTTGGGTGTATGGCTTGGCAAGAGGTCATACCCTTTGGCCAACACCCACTATGCATGGTCAGAGCATTGCATTTGGCTGCAAATATAGTTTGCATGGCTATTGTGCTAGTCATAGGTTGTGCAGCTAACCATAACATATTATGAAGTGCTTAAGTGAATTCAGTTTGTTTTGTGAACTAAGTAATTTCATTACAAGACCGGAGGCTACATTATGCATAACACTTTTAATGCAGAACCAAGCAGCCGCCTACATCATAAAGTAAACTTCCAAAATAGAACGTTATAAACCAGACAAAGGACAAGATCACTAGGCAATCCTCCTCTTTTAAATGCGGCTCCAAGCAGATAAGTTTATCCTTTGCTCTCTCTCCAGTTTCTTTTGTTAACCTTTATAGATGTTTTTTCTTAATTTTATTTATATCTCCTAAATGTTTATTGTACATTCCTATCTGTGTGATGAACATTGATAATGATAATACCCATTTTATTGTCGTTTCTTTTTTCAAACCATATCGCTCTCTTGCTGGATGATTGACTGCATTTTACACTGTTTAGCGATGTTAGCTGATTGTTATTATTTCTCCAGTTGTTTTTAGTTACCTATCTCTCCTTATTTTGACATTTTTAAAATGTTTGAGCGATCTTGAGTGCCCTCTTCGTTGGTTGTGGTTCCCCCCCAACCCCTCCCACCCCTCTCGTGTTCGCTCTTCCGACCTCCAATCTATGGAGGCCAGCGTCCTCCCTAACCCTCCCTCTGACCCTGGCGCCTTGTTTGTTTTTGATTTTGTGTCGCGCTGGGCTCTGTCTCCCAGCACTCAGCGCTCGCTCACCTCACTCGCGCTTGGAGCCTTCCCCGCTCCCGAGGCTTCCTTGCTCCCCGCTCGTGTAGGTCTCCGGCCGCTCCTCTCGCCTCGGCCGTCTTCAAGTTGGAGGACCGACCCTTAGCAACACACGCGCAACGTCGTGTGGTTGCCAGGGTCTTTTCCTCTCTCTACCGGCTTTTCTCTACGACAGCTGATCGCGCTCGTGAAATCAAGCACTTTGTAGCGCGATCGGCTGTTTCCCATTGCATGGCAGTTGCTCTTCTCTCCAGCTGCTTCTCGCCTCCTGGTGCCCTTATTTAGCGTTTTTTGGCCCTTTTCAGCACACTTTATTCTCTCCTTTGGTCCTGTTAGTTTTTTTCCAATATATATAAAAAAAGGGGGGGGTTTCAAGAGTTTATTTTACCTTTATTGTCACCTATATAAGATATTTGGGATAAAAAAACAAAAAATTTAAAAAGGAAGTGAGAAGAGGAGCTTTTAGAAATATTTTATAAAATATTGTTAATATACTATAATATTTATTTGCCTTCGCTTATTTAAAAAAAAAAAATGTCTGATATGGACTCAGATGAAGGCATTACCCCCCTAAACAATATTGAGGATGAGTCAATTAGAAGTATGATTCATAGGGAAATGAGATCATGCATGTTTTCAACACTTTCTAGGGTTATGGCGTCAAAGAGGCCTCCTCGCTCCGGGGAGGATAATGCCACATTAATTGAAGATAACCCTACTAACGGTGATGAAGTGATTGAAATAAGGGGTAAAAAATCCAGAAAAAGAAATAATATTGATTATACCCCGAGGAGCACTACAACAGGTCATAGTACCTCAAGCTTGGTGGGAGAGCCTCACTCCTCAGATGCTTCGGGTGTCCTTAGCGGCACAACATTTAAAGGTGTCCCTCGCGGCACAACGTTTAAAGGTGTCCCTCGCGGCACAAATTATCCTAGTGCTCAAGATAACGATCTTGAATTCTTTCATGATGATTTTGATCATGATGACAATAATTCTGAATTCCCTGATGAGTATATCCTCGACCTGGACGAAGACAACCAGGAATTTGACTCACAACTATTTGATGATAAAGCTCCTTCGTCTTCCAGAGATGATATTTTAGATCCTCTAGGTGAAGAGATGTATTCCCCTCTTAACATTAGACATCCTCGCAGCTCAGAATGGGTCCCTCAGGATCATGTTAGTAAATGTATTACGAAGTGGCTTAGAAACCCTCTAGAAAGAGACACCCGAAACCTCCTAAGAGCTGAATGCTCGAGACCATCTGTTGAAGGCAAGGTATGCAATACCCCGAACCTGGACCCCAAACTTATTAAATACCTTTTTAAACTCGGAAGAGATCCCAGGAAAAGGATGGAGAGGTCCCTTAAAATTTGTCAGGACCGCCTCCTTGATGTCTTGGGGCCCCTGGCCAAGATCATTGATGCTGCAGAGGATAGCTATATTACTGGTTCTCCGCTTGACACCGATACTATCCGTGGCTGGAGCCAAAGAGCTTTAGTTTTATTGGGCAATGCTAATGCTGGGCTCAACTCAGAGAGAAGAAGAGTTGTGCTTTCTAAATTAGCCCTAAATTCAGTGATCTGGCAGATAAAGAACCCTCCCTCAATCCGAAGGGATTACTCTTTGGTAAAGATCTGATTAAAACATTGGGTAAATACGTTTCAACTTTCACCGCTCTGGATAAAGCCCACCAAAATATGAAACGTGTTTTCGATTCCAACAACCTTTTTGGCAGGGCCGGAAGAAGGGGCCAATCTTCCGGCCGCTTTAATCGCAGGCCCTACCCCAGATCCAGGGGCTTCGGTGGAAGAGACTTCCAACCCTCCAATCAAGCTCAATTCTTCCCTTCAAGAGGAAGAGGTTTCCGGTCCAGAGGCTTCGGGGCAAGAGGAGCCACTAATGACACCAACCCTCAGAGTGAGTTCTACAATTCCTTATTCTGTTCCCCTTTCTTCCCCAAAAGTGGGAGGCAGGTTGAGGTTTTTTTGCCCAAAATTAGAAACTTATTACTCAAGATCCTTGGGTTCTGAATACCGTTAATGGGTTTACCATAGACTTTACAGAGACTCCTGTGCAAACTTCACGTCCCAGAGAAATTCCTCTTACCTTGGCTCAAGAGCAAATAATAGAGGAGGAGATTTCCTCCATGCTTCTGAAAGGTGCAATCTTAGAAGTCCCTATGCATTTTCTGAGGTTTATAAGTACACTCTTCCTAGTGGAGAAAAAGGACAAGGGTTGGAGACCTGTTATAAATTTGAGAGAACTCAACAAATACCTTGTCTACAGACACTTCAAGATGGAAGGCATCCATCTTCTCAGGAATTTGTTACTAGAAGGAGATTGGCTGGTCAAGTTAGACCTAAAGGACGCTTACTTTACCATTCCTATGGCCAAGGAACATCAGCCCTTCCTACAGTTCATTTGGAAGAACCGGCTGTTCCAATTTCAAGCTCTTCCTTTCGGTCTATCATCAGCCCCTTGGTGTTTCACCAAGATAATGAGATCAGTTGTTTTGTCCCTATGAGAAAAGGGTATTCGCTTGATCATTTACTTAGACGACATCCTTATCATGTCTCAAGATTATTCACAGATTCTTCAAGATCTCAATACTGCGGTAGACCTTTTGGAGAATCTAGGTTTTATCGTAAACAAAGAAAAGTAAATACTTTCTCCTTCAAAGTCCATGGAGTTTCTGGGCTTCACGATAGATACCTCCAATTGTCATCTTCTTCTTCCACCGAAGAAGATTTCCAAAATCAAGAAGGAGATAAAGCATGTTCTCAAGCATCCCTAAGGGAACTAGCCAGACTCCTCGGTCTCCTTTCCTCCTCTATCCAAGCCATCTTTCCAGGCCCACTGCATTATTGTGCCCTTCAAAGAATAAAAGCAAACGCCTTGAGATCAGGACTGTGGTACGGAGACCGCGTCTCCCTCAACCAGGAGGCCATAGTGGAACTGAATTGGTGGTTAGAGAACCTGGATGCTTGGAACGGCAGAGCAATATTTGGTTCTGCACCGGACTTTGTCCTGGAGTCGGATGCGAGTCTTCATGGCTGGGGTGCCTGTCTCCTAGATCAGAGCACTGGAGGAGTATTGTCTCAAGAGGAGTCTTTACATCACATAAATTTCTAGGAACTCACTGCAGGTCTTTACGCGTTGATGAGTTTCAAACACTCCCTTCAGGGTAGATCCGTTATTCTAAAAATGGACAACATGTCCGCAGTAGCTTATATAAACCGTCTAGGAGGTACCAAATCTGTGGACCTCTCGAATCTGGCCAGAAAACTCTGGATATTCTGCCTCGAACACAAGATATCTCTGAGGGCGGAATATCTTCCTGGGAAATCCAACCTTTGTGCGGATTGGAACTCAAGATTCCTCTTGGATCCCTCCGACTGGAAGCTCAACGCCTCTGTGCTCAGTTCCCTCAATAAATGTTGGGGTCCCTTCAAAGTAGATTTGTTCGCGAGCAGATTAACTTTTCAGCTGAGGGATTATTACAGCTGGATGCCCAATCCGGGTGCTCTAGCAGTGAATGCATTTCTCCAGTCTTGGGAAGGGATCAATGCATATGCCTTTCTCCCCTTCGCCATGATTCAGAGAGTCCTTCATGAAGTGAGGCACCAACGCGCCTCAATTGTCCTGATTACTCCCTTTTGGCCATCCTAAGCGTGGTTCCCTACTGCTCTAGAACTGACCTATGATCTTCCCCTCCTAATCCCTTCCCTGATAGATCTTCTTACAGACGTAGACGGTCACATTCACCCTCTTGTTCAAACAGGGAATTTGAACCTTCTTGCCTGGAGAGTATCAGGAGATCCAACAATCTCGCAGGACTTTCGTCTACAGCTTCATCTCTCCTTGGAGAATCATGGGCCCCCGGTACACACTACCGACACAACAACATTTGGAAAACTTGGTTACGTTGGTGCTTGGAAAGGGACCTGGATCCCGTGGAAGCACCTGTTGTTAGCATAGTCAATTTTCTTGGTGAACAATTTGATAGAGGTCTGAGTTACAGATCTATCAACTGTTATAGATCTGCTATCTCTGCTGGTCATTCCTTAATCAACGGTAAGACGGTAGGTAAAAATGTTATTATTTGTAGGATACTCAAATGTATTAGACTTAGAAGACCTCCTAGACCTAGATATCAATCTCTTTGGGATGTGAAATTAATTCTAGATCTTTTCTGTAGTTGGCCAGACAATACTCTTTTGAGCAGGAAGTTCCTTTCTATCAAACTAGCTACTTTTCTTTGCTTAATTTCTTGTCGTATTGTCTCTGATGTTAAGGCTTTAGATATTTCATATAGATCTTATGATATGTTTGGTGTTAAATTTGAACTGCATAGAAGAACCAAGACTATGTCTGATTCTATTTTTATCCACACTTTGATACTTGCATTAAACTTTGTGTTGTTAACTGTATGAAAGAATACGATTTGAGAATGAGCTCTCTCCGTCCTTCTGGTGTAAGTCAATTACTTATTTCCTTTGTTAAACCTCACAAAGGTGTTTCTTCTGTCTCTATTGCAAGATGGGTTAAGTCTGTCATGGAACTTGCAGGTGTTGATCTGAGTATCTTCAAACCACACTCTATCAGAGGCGCGATGGTGAGTAAGTCTTTCTGGTCAGGTGGTAAGTTCGATGATATCCTCAAGGCTGCTGATTGGTCTAACTCCAGGACTTTTGCTCATCATTATTCTAAACCTGTTTCTCATATGTCTGATGTTGTTTTACATGGCTACCGACATGCATAATGTAGCCTCCGGTCTTGTAATGAAATTGCGATTCTCCTATTAACATGACTAGAGAATCTGGATTTCATTAAAGACACGGAGGCTATCATTATCCCCCCACCCTTTCCCTGGGTGGTTGATTTTTCTACTGTTACTATTTTTTATTCTTCAATTTGTATATCTGATTCTGAATGTTTAAACTTCGCTTTAAACTTGTTTTTATTTCTTTCAGGTATGCAATTTTCTTTTTTTTATTAATGGAATTAACACCTCTTTTCCTTTTCAGATAACCTGTCATGACTTCGTGGTCTTGTTTCTGGACGTTCTGTTCATCTTTCTTCCCCCCTCAAGTTTAAAGCCTTGATTGAAGCCATGGATCCTTTCCTTGGAGTTTATTGGACATTTCCTTACCTTACTTCTCACCACATTTAAAAGAGGAGGATTGCCTAGTGATCTTGTCCTTTGTCTGGTTTATTACGTTCTATTTTGGAAGTTTACTTTATGATGTAGGCGGCTGCTTGGTTCTGCATTAAAAGTGTTATGCATAATGATAGCCTCCGTGTCTTTAATGAAATCCAGATTCTCTAGTCATGTTAATAGGAGGATCGCAATTCTTTGGTTAACCGTGAACAGATTCATACATGATACATTAAGGTGTTTAAGCCAGGATGCAACACAACGATTCTGTCTTATCGCACACATTGGACGTTACCGTGAGTGAAATTGGCGACAAAAGGCAGTAAAAGGCTCCAAATAAAGATAGGGCTGGGAGCCCTGCACACCTGGGTCAGGGAATACAGATGGTTATGGCCCACAATGCCGTAGTCACAAACAGGAACATGGCTTGAGGGAAGCTGGCTTTCCCCGGCATCGTGATAAAGTTGAGTTAGACAGCACTTACCCAGCTTTGATGATTTACTGCGGCTCCCGCTGCAGATCTGCAGTGAGCCCGCCATGTTCTCTTCCACTTGTGCTTCGCTTTTCCAGTTTACTGCTGTTGGGATAAAGGAAATGTAGCAGGTGGGTCGGGAGTGGTTATGCATCACTGCTACTTGGGATTTGTAGTGTGGGTGTGAGGGAATTAAACCTGTTAACGTGTGGATGCAACTTGTTGCTAATGGCATGAGAATGCAAGAGCTGCACAATGGCTTGCATTAAATAAGATATTCTGATAAACAACATTATGGGCACTGCCAATACTGGGACTCCACTTCGACCGATCACTTGGAATGTCAGATGTCTAAATGACCATAGGAAGGTGCGCACGATTGCTGCCTATCTAAAGTGGCACTCGATAGTGCAAGAGACGCATCTTACCCTGCAAGAGAGCGCATGTTATCAAACATAAAATGAGTGGTCTGTTCTACACGGTGTATTGCAGCTGCCATGCTAGAGGGGTTTTAATATGGGTCAGGAAGGGTTGCATTATTATCTGTATCACTGATACTGTTTCAGACCAACATTTCAGCTATGTTGTAGCGGTGGGAACCCTGGAAGGGAAACAGTTGATAATATTTGGCCCTAAACATGACAACAATCAGTTCTACACAGACCTATTGCAAGTAATAAGTAGATTTCAGTATCATACTATAATCTGGGGCAGTGACTTCAATTGCATCCTGGACCCGGGGCTTAACATATCAGGGGGGCCTAGGAGACACTCTGGGACCACTAGTGAAATTCCTTGCATTATAGAGCCAGAAAAATATTGGATATATAGAGACACAGAAACCCGGAAGGTGCCAAATTCACATATTATTCTGCGGTTCAAAGCATCAATTCCCACATAAACTACATTCTGATGTCTAAAGATATTGCTGCAATCTTGTACACACAGAGAGCGCACATATTCAGACCACTCAGCGGTGCTTGTGGAGAGGATAGTTCTGGATGGGTCCCTACTTCTTTTTCCTGGACATTCCCTCTGAGTTTCTACTAGATGTGGTATTTAGACCAAAAATTGCCATCAGTAAATACTTCAACCATAATTTGGGATCAGTAGACTATTTTGAAACTGTATTGGATGCCATCAAAGAATATATCTGAGGCATACGTACAGCCAAGTATGAGCTACAGGCCACTTAAAATCCAAAAGTCAATTTCTAGCTCTCAATTTAAAAAGTTTTTATTTATTTTTTAATTTAAATCTATGCATGGTACTGCAAAACACAAATACTGGATTCCACCACTGAACATCAATTTAAGAAACTCGATCATTATTTGGGGTCATCAAAATCCCTGAAATAGTACATGGATTTATATGTTTTTTAGTATAAATAGCGCCAAAATGCACAATACACCAATGATTGTCAGTGCTTGCAGTGGACCAGGATCTATGCATAATTTGAGGCTGACTGCGATGGAATATAGATAAGATACAACAACAAGATTCGTCCTGGTCAAAGAGTTTACTTTCAGACTTAGGGCCTGATTTAGATCTTGGCGCACAGGTTACCCAATCACAATGGTAACAGATATCCCGCCTGCTGAAATATAAATCCAATAGGATGTAATGGGATTTGTATTTTGCCAGATGGGATATCCGTCACTGTTGTGACGGAGAAACCCATCCCCCGAGATCTAAATCATGCCGTTAGTCCTTTAAGTCCCAATCCATCACAGAACTACACTTCTAAAGCCCCCCCCCCCCTCTCAGACCTCATGGGAGGCACTTAGAGACTCACAGGGTGTCAAGCAGAGGCCAACAGCATCGTACAAGTCCAGTAGTCACTTTTTAGGTTTGTACTTCCAGGAAAAGGCCATTTAGTTTGCAGCTTGACCAGGAGGTCAGCCTTATTACCCTTGGAGTCCACTACTTTGCCCTAGGGACAAGTGGGAGCAGATCCAGTCCTTCAGGGTTTCTCTCAGGTTACAGACTGCAGGACCAGTCCTATTCTGGTCTTTCTGTGGTCCAGGAAGTGGGTGCCAGGAGTTGCCACATTTATGCCTGGCACTAGCTAGTGGGTGGGAATGAGTCCTGGGCACTCCCTAACCCAAGGGGTATTAGCTCTTGGACCCACGCTACCCACTTTGGGCATTTTCATAATGACAAACGTTTTCAGACCCACTTAGGCTCTGAGGGGTAGGAGTCTGGGTGGGGAGTGTATGATGGTAATCGTTGTGCCTGCCTATATCTAACATTAACATCCAGCCTGGTGCAGTCACTTTAGCCATAACAATACCAGAGAAAAAGGCCTGGTAGGACCAAGGCAGAGTCCTTTAGCAACCACACAGTGAATCCACAAGAATTGTCTTAGCATCCTAGTCACTTCCCTTTCAAGTGTGCCACAAGTGTTAAGTGTGAACCCAGCAGACCTGTCAAGCAGGATTTTACTCCTAAGCAAGATTTAACACAGTAGTGCCAAAAAGTATGCCCACAGCCCCACTCCGAATTTTTAGAGGAATCATCTATGCTCATTTATGTTAGCCTTTTGCTTGATACTGGAAGGCATTTCACACCTAGTCACATCTATTGAAGTCTGAGTGCTATTTGGGGGAGAGCCAGTGCAAAATAGCCTCCAGGAACAGCAGGCAGGGTAAAGGTAACTTACTAAAGATGTATTTTTGTTAATATGTATTAAAAATACAACTTCACCTTTGAATTATATTTTTAATCGCTATTAAAATAGATGCTTAATTATTTTTCCATGTGGTGCCTTTCCCAAACTACAGTGTTAGTATTGTAATCATACACTGGTTTTTGTACATAGGACAGCTAGGCCTGCCAAATAGCTTTTGGGTGCTAGTCACTGTAAGGACCTGGTGACACTACATTTCTACATGTCCTACTTTTAAATACAATGCACCCTACATTGTGGGCTACAAGGCCTGCATAGGGGTTAGTTACTAATATTTAAAAGGATGGCTTTGACCTGACAAAAGTGTTTATTTTGACAGGTCGAACTGTAGATATGCCAATTCAACAATGTTTAAATGTGGGGCAAAGGCAATTTGCAACTTATAGCAGGGGTAAAGAGCACAGAGTTCTAAAGCAAGCAAAAATGTAGGGTCCAGTAAAAAGCAAAAAAACCCAGGGTGACCACTCAGAAAAGTTGGATTTCCTACAATGGTTACTCAGTGGTGGACCACAGACCACAGTTCTTTGAATATAGCTGCAGCCATGCATTTTCCCTACAAGCCACCAATAGATTATAATTATCTAGTACTACTAGCTGTACAGTGCCTCTAAGTTCTAGTAGCAGGTGAAATGCTTGATTTGCTGTCAGCTAAGATAATATTGTAAATGCCATCAACCCAGAAAATGTTCCCACTATTGTTAACAAATGCATGTCCCAACGGTCTATCAATGTGATATGTTCACCAACCGAACAAAATCAGATGGTCCTATTACCCCCGCTCTAAATCCTGATATAGTCCACCATGAAAAAACCCAGAAGCGTCGAAATATTAACTTACCGCCAGATGCCTGTCGCTATGTGATAGTTTTGACAGGGGTTCCGGAACTGGCCACCTCAACTACAGAACCCTTTTGGGCACTTAAAAACAAGGTACGCCACTGGCTAGATAACAATTATCCTCTACCACTAAATATCTATAGTAATATCTTAATGGTTGAGAGAGTCCTTGGGTGGGACATAACAGGAAAAGAACACAGGGGGATTGTGTAGTAATAACCTTTGAGGACCCCCGAACTGTGGAGCATATTTGCATGGGGGCCTCCCGAAATAACGGTACCACGATTATGGCCAGACCTCTGTCTTATTTCTACATGCCTGTGGAGCAACCAGATATGGATGGAGTTGGATGAGGGATATTAACCAGGCTAGGGGAGGGAGGAGGCGTGAGGTGCACAGGGACTTGAATCTCTATAGTTGGGGAGGGGGTGATGATGAGGGTTGGAATTTAATACAACGAAGAGCTGGGAGGATCAACCATGGTGGTAATCAGTGCAGTGGACAATGGTTTGGCCCCCAGTTCATTCCCCCCCTTATCCCCTGTTATAACTGGTACAGCGAATTGGAAGCTGTCGACTGACTCCCGGCACAGGTATAGGTCTCTAAGGCCTTCCCTGTCCCATCTCCTGCATTAGACAACACGGTTAGAAGTCGATCTAGGTCGCCAGAACGTCTTGACAACCCACTTCTAATATTGTCTCCCTCGTTATGTGGGGATAATAATTCTAATGCCCAGTGCTTAAATTCCACCATGTGTTTGATGATTGATGAGGACCACTCTGCCCTGACAGGAATTGGCAAATGCGGACAAAAGAAACTCATAGTATCTGACAACCCATCCCATCCGGTTCAAACCGATGGTAGTGGCAAAGACCCTGTCCTAATACATACCAATGGCCAAAATAGTTATCTGAATATCATCTCTTGGAACATAGCGGGTTTGGGGAAAAAAATATTACTTCCCCACTGGAATGATTTAATTGAAAAATATGACCTGTGCATTTTTCAAGAAACTTGGTGCCTTGAACAAATGTACAAGGCTGGTTATTCCACTTTCTACGTTCCACCCACCTCTTCTGAAAGGGGTCGCCCGTCTGGCGGCCTGTTAATTTGGGTCAATATCTCTTTAAACTGTAAAATTATCCACCATTATAGTACCTCTTCTGATATGATGAGGCTAACGATCCGGGTTCCTCAAGCCGCAGCGATTCTGGAGCTCTTTAATATCTATGCCAGAGGTCTGCAAGGGGGGGGCAAATCTCCAACTATCTCCTTGCTTGCAGATTCACTCCATTCTTGCCCCCCAGACTCTTTGCCCATAATTGCCGGCGATTTTAATTCTACTTTTGAACCGCTGGCAGTTGAGGGCGCGGTAGGTTTCTCAGATGAGGACGCGAGATGGGGAATTCCGCAACTGACGACTGTGCCAATTAAAAAATGGACACCAGTCGTCATTCAACTGAATGCCTTGGTAATGGAGCATGCACTGGTTGCTGTGAACGGGCGCACGCCATCAGATTTTGCGGGTGCTTGCACCTATAACAGGGTCACTTGTCCCAGCAGAATAGACTACATCTTGGTCAACAGGAGACTGTGGAGATATGTGTCAGACATGATAGTCATTCCATCTATCCATAGCGACCATAACCCCCTATCTCTTAGTTTGTGGAATTTCATAACTGAGGGGAAGCCCCTGCCCACTAATAGATCAGCGCTGGCGACCAGAGAAATTGCACCTTCAAACTGCAAAAGATTCATTAAATGGCAAAAATTTGCCATTAATGAACAAAAGACCAGCGCCCTGGGGGAGATCGCAAAAGCTCAGACGGAGAAGCTCTCTGCAATTTGTATTAACGATCTAGGTCTTGCCCAGGCTGATGTGGTCTATGTGGAGACAATTGACAGGATGGCTGCTCCCTTTCTTGACTCTCGCGGGTCAAGTCAATTGAAGAGTAGGAAACCCACAGCCAAGTGGTATAATCAAGAATGTAGAGGGGCTAAATCTAAATTGATAAGTGCCATCAAAACCCGTGATGCAGCCGAGGTTCGCTTAGCCCGAGCCGTGTACAGGCGAACACTATTGGCGGCAAAGAGGGCTTGGGATGACTCCCACTGGGAAGAGCTGAAGCTGGCTAGCCAGTCCAAAAATGGCGAGCAGTTTTGGGCTTTAGTTAGAAGAGCAAACGATGGTGATACTGAACCATTACCCAATCATATTACGGATAGGGACTGGTTTGAACATTTCAGGGGGCTGTATGAAGGGCCAGGGGTACCCGATAGCAGCGAGCCCTCTGTATATTGTACACCACCCCTGTCCGCCACCGCGACCCCCATTGATCCTGTAGGGCAGATAGAGGTTGAGTCAGCTATTAATAAAATTGTTCAAGGTAAGGCACGAGGCCAGGATGGCATCCCTGGCGATCTGTTCCGTGCCAGCTCTAAGCAGTGGGCCAAGTGATCAACGCCCTTCTCCATGGGTCCCCAGTCCCAAGTTCATGGAAGGGGGCCGAGGTGATCCCTATTTATAAGAAGGGGCCAAGGGGCGACCCTACCAACTATCTTCCAATCAGCCTGATAGATGCTGGTCAGAAGGTGGTTGGCAGGGTTCTTTTGGAAAGGATCCTCTCCTGGGCGGAGGAGAATAACATCATCTCCCATTTCCAGGCAGGCTTCAGGGCTTGCACAGGACCTGTCTACCAGGCATTAAGGCTGGTACTACTCCACTGGAAGACAGTATCCATTGGTAAAGGCGGTCTGTACTTGGCCTTTATTGACCTGAAGACCGTGTTCGATCTGGTCCCTCGAGAGCGCCTGTGGGTGGTTTTGCAGGAGGTGGGGTTCCCTTTGCCTATCCTGAACCTGTTGGCCTGCATGCAAGACGGAACGTATGCATGCATCCGGTGGGGCACGCAGGAGCAGAAAACGGCTAAAATCCCGGTTTAATTATTAATTGGCAATACATTTTTAATAATTAATATGTTTTGGTTTCTTAAATAATTTACTGTTAATTAATTATTACTTAATATTTAATTTGTATTAAGTATTATTTATTTGTATTTATTAATAATTAAGGGCCCGATTCGATTTGGGAAAGGAATCCGTACGACGATTCGTATTCGTAGCCGTTTCCGTACGAATCGTACAAATCCGTCCAAATCGCGTAGTACGATCCGTTGGTAAAAAATCCGTCAGAATCTTTGAGAACCGTACATAAAACAAGCAAAAATCTGTACGATACTGACTCGGAAAGTGAACAGTACGATTCGTAAACATGCTGTACGAGCCGACAAGTACGATCCAGACCGGGAAAACAATGTCGCGTATGAACTGCGATTTGTATGGAAAACATTGCGTATGAGTGATCCACAAAATCCAATACGAAATGAACCCCCCCTTAATGAAGCGCACGCGAACCCCGTAAAAACGTCGCCTATGAGCGAGCCACAAAATCAAATACAAAATTAACCCCACCTGAACGAAGCACACGCGAACCCCTTAAAAACGTCGCGTATGAGCGAGCCACAAAGGTAAATACGACACGTACCCACCCTAAACGAAGTGCACGCGGACCCCTAAAAACAGCACAAGGAGGGTGCAAACGACTCGCACAACACCACAAAACATGACTCCTGTGTACAAACCATTGGAAAAGAATGTCCTGGCCAGATCCAAACAGGCAAACAGAGGCCTAACTTAGACCCACCCCTTATAACACACCCACCAAAATGTCAAAATAAGCCCCACCCACAAATAGACCAATAAAAATGGCCCAAACTCACAAACCATGATCCTTTGCAACATACCTATTTAGCTACAGAGACTGACAACACACCAACAACTGCACACATCCACCTTCACACATACCCCCAATCACATTCAGAACCGCACACCCCCCATTCACATTCAGACCCACACACCCACATCCATACACACCATCACCCCCCAATCACATTCACCCCATACCATGTCCGCACAAAAGAATCCAAAGTTCACAAAGGAGGAGATGGAGATCCTTGTAGATGAAGTCATCAGAGTTGAGCCACAACTGTTTGGTGCATTGGTCAGACGGACCAGCATTGCCAAGAAATTACAACTGTGGGAGAGGATCGTCAATAGGGTGGATGCTGTTGCACCCATCAGACGCACCAGGAGGGATTGCCAGGCCAGGTGGTACGATCTGCGGAGGATGGTGAAGCGGAAGATGGACGAGGACTACGCCCAGAACAAGCTCACTGTAGGTGCTGGTCCCCGCAGACCAGTACAGTACCATCCCTGGGAGGAGAAGGTCATGGCCCTGCTACCAACCGTGGGAGTACATGGCATTGAAGAAGTCATAGAGCCTGGTGAGTATATAAACAACTCAAGTAACATGAGGGTAATAGCCCCTACACTCCAAGTACAAAAAATGCCCGCAACAAGCTCCAAGCGCCGCTGCCCATAACTACAGGCAAAACAACGCTAATGCCACTAACATGTGTATGCCCCATTGACAAACCAAGGCCATGATATGTCCCATGCTACAGGAAGCACAGACCCAAGAATGGACGTCCGGTATCCTGGGAGGGTGGCTGTCACAAAATGCATCATGGGACTCCAAATAAGACCCAATTGCGTGGGTGTCCGCAGGGGGGGGGCAAGGGTGGCTCTTGGCCCCCCCCTGGATCGCCAGTGTGTCTGGTGTGGGCCAAGTCAGGGCCGGCCCTAGTCCATCATGCTTTTGAAATGGTGCCATTGTCCCAGGTGGCAAATGCAAAAACAACAATTGAGGGACAGAATGCAGATCAATGTCATACATTCACCCCAGTACAGAGATCTGGGCCTAAATCCATCGTTTTTTTGCTCACCACACCACCCCAATTCCGACATGGCCATATGCAAATCAGCCTTGACCCTGTGCCTCATGGGAACAGTCCAGCCCGAACTGCCAAGCCATATCTTCCTTGGTCCGAAATCAAGCATCCTAGGACCGGTTTCTGGCTATCAGCCGTCTTCAGCCAGGATAGCTTGACTCCAGTGGTGTGGAGAGCATGGGACTCACGTCTGAGCATACCCATCCCACTCGGGGTGACAAATACAAAAACAACAATTGATGGACAGAATGCAAATCAGTGTCATACATTCACCCCGGTACAGAGATCTGGGCCTAAATCCATTGTTTTTTTGCTCACCACACCACCCCAATTCAGACATGGCCATATGCAAATCAGCCTTGACCCTGTGCCTCATGGGAACAGTCCAACCTGAACTGCCAAGCGGATAGCTTGACTCCAGTGGTGTGGAGAGCATGGGACTCACGTCTGAGCATACCCATCCCACTCGGGTAGACAAATGCAAAAACAACAATTAATGGACAGAATGCAGATCAATGTCATACATTCACCCCCGTACAGAGATCTGGGCCTAAATCCATAGTTTTTTTGCTCACCACACCACCCCAATTCAGACATGGCCATATGCAAATCAGCCTTGACCCTGTGCCTCAAGGGAACAGTCCAGCCCGAACTGCCAAGCAAAAAACGATGGATTTAGGCCCAGATCTCTGTACTGGGGTGAATGTATGACATTGATCTGCATTCTGTCCATCAATTGTTGTTTTTGCATTTGTCACCCCGAGTGGGATGGGTATGCTCAGACGTGAGTCCCATGCTCTCCACACCACTGGATTCAAGCTATCCTGGATGAAGACGGCTGATAGCCAGAAACCGGTCCCAGGATGCCTGATTCCGGTCCAAGGAAGACATGGCTTGGCAGTTCGGGCTGGACTGTTCCCATGAGGCACAGGGTCACGGCTGATTTGCATATGGCCATGTCTGAATTGGGGTGGTGTGGTGAGCAAAAAAACGATGGATTTAGGCCCAGATCTCTGTACTGGGGTGAATGTATGACATTGATCTGCATTCTGTCCATCAATTGTTGTTTTTGCATTTGTCACCCCGAGCGGGATGGGTATGCTCAGACGTGAGTCCCATGCTCTCCACACCACTGGAGTCAAGCAATCCTGGCTGAAGACGGCTGATAGCCAGAAACCAGTCCTAGAAGGCTTGATTCCGGTCCAAGGAAGACATGGCTTGGCAGTTCGGGCTGGACTGTTCCCATGAGGCACAGGGTCAAGGCTGATTTGCATATGGCCATGTCTGAATTGGGGTGGTGTGGTGAGCAAAAAAACGATGGATTTAGGCCCAGATCTCTGTGCTGGGGTGAATGTATCACATTGATCTGCATTCTGTCCATCAATTGTTGTTTTTGCAATTGTCCCAGGTGGCAGCACCCTCAATTGGGTGGGAAGGGTGCAAGGGGATTGCCGAGAATTGTGCAAGGCAAAGGGGAGGAGGGTGCAAGGCAGAGGGTGAGAAGGGTGCAAGGCAGAGTGCCAGAAGGGTGCAAGGCAGAGGGGATGAGGGAGCAAGGCAGACGGGAGGAGGGTGCAACGGGGAGGGCGAGAAGGGTGCAAGGCAGAGGGCGATAAGGGTGCAAGGGGAGGGCAAGAAGGGTGCAAGGCAGAGGGCGAGAAGGGTGCAAGGCAGAGGGGAGGAGCGTGCAAGGCAGAGGGCCCGAAGGGTGCAAGGGGGAAGGTGAGAAGGGTGCAAGGCAGTGGGCAAGAAGGGTGTAGAGAGGGAGGACAAGCAGGGTGCAAGGCAGAGGGCGAGAAGGGTGCAAGGCAGAGGAGAGGAGGGTGCAAGGCAGAGGAGAGGAGGGTGCAAGGCAGAGTGCCTGAAGGGTGCAAGGGGGAGGTTGAGAAGGGTGCAAGGCAGAGGGTGAGAAGGGTGCAAGGGGGAGGGCAAGAAGTGTGCAAGGCAGAGGGAAGGAGGGTGCAATGGGGAGGGGGAGAAGGGTGCAAGGCAGAGGGCAATAAGGGTGCAAGGGGGAGGGCAAGATGGGTGCAAGGCAGAGGGCGAGAAGGGTGCAAGGCAGAGGGGAGGAGGGTGCAAGGCAGAGGGCCCGAAGAATACAAGGGGGAGGGTGAGAAGGGTGCAAGGCAGAGGGGAGGAGGGTGCAAGGCAGAGGGCCTGAAGGATGCAAGGCAGAGGGCCAGAAGGGTGCAAGGCAGAGGGCCAGAAGGGTGCAAGGCATGGTGATGAAGCACAAAATGTGGCCACTCCTATAAACATTTCTGAGGACGCCAATGCCCAATCGCACTCATCCCATATGGCCCAGGTATACACCCATGCACCATGCTCAATGCACATGGCGTGGGAATGTACTGGCAAGATAGCTGACACTGGGCCCTGGTGTAGGCAGCACAAGGCCCTCCTGTGACCAGTGCAAACACAAACACCAGGACAACAAGGTCAGATATCTTGTTCGGGAACTCACAACCACTGTGATGGGAGCATGCTCCATGGGTGAACAGCCACACCACGAGGGAGGCCCGTTCTAAATCAGACTCCAACTTCCAGCACGGCCTGTCACACACGCCCCTTACATAAACATAGCCTCCTGGGACAGGCAATGGAGTGCCCCACTGTCACAATCATCATGTAACACAACAAAACAAATACAGATCTGATGAAGCATCCAAGCAAAAAATGCACGGTGCAGATTCACAAGTCCCTTCCCCTTCTTTCACAACGCCGGTGCTTCACCTTTGTGACACAGCGGACCCACAAAAGTTGCGCCATGATGCTGGGTATTTACAAGGTGATGCATCTGGGAGATGTGCCACGTTCTAAAGCCCTGCACCAGAAGTAGGTGTTCTGGTCCGGGGGGGTGGGGCGGTGGGAGGCCATCACGGCACAGCAACACCTCCCAAAAGTGGCTGAGTGAAATCTTAAAGATTTCACTCAGTTACTTTCATGCACATGCTGCCTCAAAATCCTGTGCATGCTTGAAACCGGTGTATGGCTTGACGCTGCATTGTGCAGATACGGCGCCACAGAGCATTCGTGGTGCTGTGTTGCGCCGGCATCTCAACTCCAGCAATGTGCCACTCCTAGGGCACAGATGCGTGACACAGCTGTGCCATTTTTCCACCATGCTGATTCACATTGTAAATGTGCTGCATCCATCCTGGCATAGCTGTGATGCACAATGACTGGCAAAGCCCTACTGATATGCATGGCTGTGCAAGTCATTGTAAATAGTCCCTCACATGTCAATGACTCCTGAGCACAGATCAATCTGACCCCACAACATACCCATCCACAAGTGAACATTGAGAACAATTCAAAGCATAGACAACTACCAGGTGGAACAGTGCCAACGACAATGTATATGAAAAATGGATGTTGCATTAAATGGCATTAACATTGTCTGTCTCTCACACCCACAGGGCAACGTGTGGAATCTCCCCCAACAATGGGGGAAATGAATCACAGTCCCAGGCTACGCAGGACCCTCATCCCACTGACAACGACGCTTCTCACCACTCCATGGATGACCCCGACCAACCTGGCACCTCTGGTGCCCAAACCCGTGCAGCACCTGGATCAGGAACATCTGCGCCAACCACCACACCCTTTCCTGTCACATCCCAGCAGACAGCTCGGAGCCCTGCCCACACTCAACAACTGAGCCAGTCTGACAAATAGGGACAAGGTTCACCGGGCACCCAGGAGGTGGCAGACAACACCACCACTGCCATCCCTCAGGGGTCCCGTCAACCCGATGTGCCCACAACGGCAGGCCAGGCTTGTGTGGGCAGGGGTGGTGGGAGTGGCACAAGGCGGAGGCGAGAACCTGACCAGCCAGCCGCAGGGCCCGGTAAGTCTGAACTGCGCAACATCATGGAGGCATACTGGCGGGACACCAGGGAGTTCAGTCAGGTAGTAGGGGCCCTTACCGAAATCAAAAACCAGCAGGCCGAGCAACACGCCAGTCAAAAACAACACCAAGGACGGATGGAGGCAAGACTTGCTGAGCTCCTGGTGGTGCAAAAGGACATAAGCCATTCACTCTGTCGGATTGCTGACAACATGGAGCACCCTCCCTGTGTCACCAGGCAAGAAACATCTAGGCAAAGACCGCCAACAAGCACAGGGAGGGAGGAGGAGGAGGAATTGTCCAACAGAGCATCCCATGCATCGTCAAGGCCTGCATATGAGGGTCGCCCAAGGAAGGTGGGTTGTCCACGGAAAAGGCAGTGAGAGGCAGTGGGCCATGCCCATCTCCCAGGTCACCTGGTCTGGCATCTAGCCTTTTTGTGCAACAACATCACCTTATTGACTGTCCTACTCTCCCACATGGACTTGCTGGTTGCAGTCTGAACAATGATGCCAAGCACTGTGGTCTGGACTCTGTTGACTCAAACTGCAAGGCATCACATCTCCCTTTGTGAACTTTGGATTCCCAGCATTTTTGCACAGCACCTAGCACTTATTCACGTTTCCCGCACAAGATAGATAAATAAACAAAACAAACACAAGTGAAATTGATGTTGCAGTCTTTTTCCCTGAGTTAACAACATACGTGTGGGGATATGTCAAAGTATGCCAGAGTGTGGAACAAACTCAAGCCATCCATACACTGGGATCTGAGTCCGGTCGAGGACACACATAGGTCACAATGTATCATCAAATACATACATGGAGCACAATACTCACCCGTGATGGTTTCAATCTGCTGAGGGGGGGCTTGCCATACTGCTCAGACAGACAGTTTTGGAAGAGTTTAATGAAGGTATAAAGATCATGGGTCATGTGGAGGTGCCCAGAGAGGGAGAACCAGGTCTGTTTGGTGAGGTGGGAGAACCATCTCCCGCATTCAGTTGTACTGTGGATGTGATGAATGGTGCCCAGAGCAAGGTTGGCTGGACGGAGTTGGGGCAATGGGGTGATGGATGGGAGACGTCCATGTATGACTTTGGGGCTGGGGTTGTGGAGTGCCTCCTGAGTGTGGCTGAGGAGTATGAAGGTGATCCTGCAGTTGACAGTGAGACTATTGTAGGTATCTCAGGTGGACTGTCATGTGGCTGTGGCAGGGGATGTTGAGGATGAGGTGTGCGGATGCACCGTGGATGTGCACAAGTCCTCCTGGAGTCTGGCTGTTGTTCCTGCGTAGAGGGTGTTGCTGTAGTTGAGCCGGCTGGGGTCGTGGACCAGGGTGACTGTCTGTCTTGACTAGGATTGGATCTATCTGAAGATCACTTGCAGCATGCGGAGGGACTTGCAGCATGAGGTAGAGATGGTGTTGAGTTGCATGGTTATTGTGAGCGAGGAGTGTACGATGAGCACCTGCTTGCGTGTGTGACCACTGTGTGCTTGTGCGCTGCCCAGGCCGGTGTGACACAAGGAGTTGTCCCAGCCGTAAGGGAAATTTCCTCAGATGATGAGCTCAGTCTTGTCCAAGACCAGCCTCATGTGGCTGATGTTCATCCATTTGTCAACGCACCTCATGCCTTCTTGAAGGTTGGATCTGGGAGTGGCTGGGTCTTTGGTGAGGGTGAGGAGCAGCTGGGTGTCAATGGCAGAAGTCATGATGATGAGGTTGTGCGCATGTGATGTTGGAGAGGGGGGCCATGGAGACATTGTAGATTGTCACACTGAGAGATGAGGCCTGGGGCCGATGACCCCAGTGTACTACATGCCGAAGGGGGATGCGGACTCCCTGGCCCTTGCTGGGGAGGTACTTGGTGATTTCATCCTGGGCATTCCTCTGGATCCCAGTGTTAGAGATGTGTGATCTGACAGTGTGGTAGCACATGGTGTAGAATGCCGTTGAGAGGTCGATGGGGTGAGGTTGGTGCTCTCACCATTGTTGAGCAGGGTCCAAGATGTCATTGGTGGTGGCAATGAGGGCTGTTGCAGTGGGGTGATTACTGTGGAAGATGGTCTGGTGCGGGTTGCCTGGAGAGGTTTGCTTGGAGGGAGATGGTCAGTTGCTCAGTGACTTCTTGATGACATATGCCGGGTAGGCAAGTAGGGTGATGTTCAAGGACATCCTGCGGTACTGCTGTCCGTTGTCAAAGAAGGACCTGGGTCTCTGCAAGCCTCCAGTTCCCATGGAAAGTGGCATACTCAAAGGAGACATTCATGCCGTGCTGGAGGTGGGCTTCAAGGATGGTGTATGCTGTGATTGAGATGTTGTGTGGGAAGGGTCCTGATGGAGAGCCAGAGTGGATGGTGTACATGAGCCGGGTGGTGTCTTTGCTGCTGACGGGAGTCCAGAACCTGAGGGAGGGGTATGTCCTGTGCAAAATAGAACTGTTTGCCTCTGTGTGGCGAGGCTGGCATGTACGTCCATGAGCTTGGAGTGGTAGTAAGTTGCAAGGGATCTCCTTGGCCTTGCAAGGGTGGGATGTATTTTGGATGGAGAGCTGGGGTTAGATAGTTCACTCACAATGCCGATGAGGTCATTCATGTTGTGTGTGTTGGTGCCTAGGCCATACCTGAAGGTTGTCCTCTTGTCCGTGCTGATAATATGGTGATGTCTGTGTGTTGTGGATTTCAGGGCTGAAAGGTAACTTTTGTTTATTTTACAAGGTTTGCACATGAGTCTGGCTAAACCTGTATGAGTCCAGAAGGTCTGCCTTCTCCCTGGTGGCTTAACTGTTGTTGTGCTTCACAGGAAAGTCTGCCAATGTGGCAAGAGTGTTGGATCAGTTGCTGATCCGGTGTGTGCGGTTGCAGGATGTGGAGGTATCATTGGTTGGAGTGTCCAGTGTGAGGGTGCCACACAGCTTGTTTGTGTTAACTCAGGTCAAGCTTTTTTGGTGGATCAGTAGAAGAGTGTGGTGCAGTGTGTAATTTTTTGGACAACTGGATGCAAATGTTGATGTACCAATGCAGGATGGTGGTGTGGTTGTCCTTCAGCCAGGAGTTGCTGTCCCCCTGACCCGTGTAGTCTATGTAGGTGAGGGCCTGTGTGCTGATGTAGTTGTCCAATGTCTGAGGACCAATCAGTAAAGCCGTTTCCCAGCTCTATGGTCTCAGAATTAGCCACAATTTCATTGGAAGCATCTCTGCTCGAATTGCAGATGTGTAAATCCGGTTCCCCTACTGACCCCTTGCCTGCCAAGCAATACAACATCCTTGCTAAGATTCACAATCACCATTTAAACGCCATCTGGAACTTTCCCCTCAGATTGGGCTCTAATCTGATACGTGGAAACACGCATTCCTCCTACCCATCTTAAGGAACGCCAACGTAGATCCTGAATCTCCTTGCAATCATAGACCTAACTCTCTTTTACCAGCTCCGGCCAAGATTTCAGTGAAATTATCCTGGCAGCAACTGATGGCCTTTGTTGAAGATAATAGCCTCCTTCACGACTCTCAATCCAGCTTCCATCTCGGCTATAGTACGGAGTCAGCCCTCATTGAAATGGCAGACTCTATACGCTGGGCGGTCGACAGAGGTTCCAAGGCGGTGTTGGTGCTGTTAGACTTGTCTACAGCATTTGACACCGTCGACCATCCCATTCTTTTGAACCGCCTTAAGACCATAGTCGTGGGGAGCTCAGTGCTGAACTGGATATCGTCCTTTCTATCTGACCGCACACAGCAGGTCTGGACCTATCCATTCATCTCCCCAGACAAACCACTGAAGTAGGGTGTGCCGCAGACCTCTGCTCTGAGCCCTCTGACTTTTAATATTTACTTAACCCCGCTGGCTGAATCGATTGTCATGTCTGAAGTCAAAATCATATATGCCGATGATCTTCAGCTTCTATTCACCGTAAATGCTGTGTGTGTGGCAAATTTTGACCCACTCGAAAATTGTCTCAAGATTATTGCGGCCTGGATGGACCACGATTACTAGAAACTTAATCCAGATAACACCTTGATCCTATTTTTTTAACCAACCTTCTCCCCTCTCTTCAAATCTGTGGTAGCCAGAGCAACTGGCCATTGTTCCGGCACACAAGGACTCGGTCAGGAATATTGGAGTTAGATGGAACAATCAGCTACCCCTTGCCACACAGGTACAAGAGGCGTGTGCCGCTTGTTTTGGCAAGAGTAAAATCATCAAGAGATGTATTAACTATCTGCACAATGTAACCCGGAAAACGGTGGTACACGCAATGATCACCTCCCATTTAGACTACGCAAAAGGCTCATACGTGGGTCTCACATTAGGCTTGCTCCGTATACTGCAGACGGTCCAAAACGCTACTGCCCGCCTGGTATGTGGAGTCTCACTTTGACAACATATCTCCCCGTATCTTAGACAACTCCATTGGATGCCCATGGCTACACGAATAGATTTCAATGCACTGACACTCGCCTTCAGGGCAGGACAAAGCCGTGGTCCAGTCTACTTTAGGAGGAGACTCTGTCCCTATTGTCAATCATGATCTGTACGTTCCAATGACAAGCACTTGCTCATTAGTGCTTGGTTTGCTAAACCTAGATCAGGAGGTGAAACCTTTCAGGTAGGAACCACCCATTGTTGGACTAAGCTACCTCTTCCTCTGCGTATAATTCTGTCTGAATGTAAGTCTCGCAAAGCCCTTAACACCTGGCTATTTAGCCTGCTTGATTAGTTGCTCCTCCGTATGCTGCCTCATTTTCGGCAAACTACAGTGCTGGGACACCCCGTTGGGTTAGATGTGCGCTCAATAAATGACTATGAATATAACTGTAGATGGCTTAGTAGAATTGTGGGTGTAGGCCTGGAGATCTGTCGATGATAGTTAGACTGAGCAAGGAGCAACTTGGCCCCTCAGACATTACCAGCCCCCATTTCTGCCGATTTTCAATCGATTTGATTGTCTTGAAATGGTGGATTGACAGCATGTTTCTGAAGACAGGGCACCCCCGTACCCACCCGAGCAAGCCGCATCTAACTTCTCTGATGACGGTGGGCATAAACCTTCCGACCTTATCCATCGGGAGGAGCATTCTGCCCCCAGTAATTCAGAGACTCCCCAACAGAGAGTAGATAGGGTATCTGAACTGGAGGGTCCATACAGGGGACAAGGGCTGATACAGGGGACATCCCCAAAAGCCCACATAAACCTAATGACAAACCATGGTGCAAAGGGAAACAGCCAGTGTGTCCCTCAAATATTAAAGCTCCTATCATGGAATGTCGCAGGAATGGCAAACAAAATAGATTCCCAATTATGGGCTGAATTAATCAACTCCAAAAGTGCTTGCCTCTTCCAAGAGACCTGGGCAAGAGAGGAGTATACCTACAGGGGCTTTGAGACATTCTCGATACCAGCAATATGGGGTGGGAGAGGCCGACCATCTGGTGGTCTAGCAATCTGGGTGGCATCAGATCTGGGCTGCATAGCTTCACGATATAGCGTGGACTCAGAAGACATACTGGCTGTCCTCCTTGAATGGCCTAGATCATTCAAACTAATCATAATAAATGTCTACTCTAGACCAGTTTCCATATCTAGCACCTCTAAAACCATTGTGGAACTGTCCTCTCTTCTAGAAGCTATTCCAGAGGGTATATCATACTTAGTAGGGGGAGACTTCAATTCACATTTTGAACCACTACCGGGCCTACTTGATGGACCCTCCCTAGAGGAGGATTCAAGTTGGCAGGTTCCACCGACAGTGGCCCCCCCTCCGAGAGCATGGACACCATTAGCCGTGCAGATAAATATTCTTACCCTTACCCATGGCCTTAGGGCTTGCAATGGTCGTGTCAAGTCCGATATCCCGAGCAAATGCACGTACAATAAAACCGGGAGAGAATCTAGATTAGATTACTTTCTGATACAGCTAAATGCTTGGAAAAGGGTGGTTGACTTCAGTGTAACATCCAGAGAGGACAGTGACCACAATGCCCTGGAACTGGATTATGCCATCCCCCACATGGAGGATCGGGTATTAAATAAACAAAAGCCTAGAGAAGGATACCTCCTTGAAAACAACAGAAGGAGGATAAGATGGGAAAAGCTTTCCACTGGTGAAGACAAGCTAGCTACCCTCTACGCTAGGATTATCCCAATCCTCGCTGAGGCATTTGACCTTTGGGCCCCAGTGTGCACGCAGGAAAATAGAGAGGACCTTGCCCACATACATGAACAATTAATAAAAACACTTGAGGCAGACCTCTTCAGCATCAGACCACCTAGGACCCATGGATCACATAAAGGCACCTGGTATAATACCTCTTGCCGAAATGCCAAACGTAACCTTCTATTTACTATTAAAGCTGGAGGTCCAAGGGAGGAGATCCGCATTAGAAGGAGGGTGTACAAAATACTCGTGGCTAATGCTAAGATTGAGTGGGATCTCCCACACTGGGAGAATCTCTCGGAGTTATTAGTAACAAGAGACTCCCGTAAATTTTGGCGAGTAGTCAACCATGGTTCTGAAGACCTTCCCTCGGCAACCGAACCAAACATCGCCCCTAGTGTCCGGCAAAATCATTACCAGTCACTATATTCCTCGGAGCCTGGAGGGATAGAACCTCCGCCTCCCACCATCCGAGATAATCAGGCCTCGGATCCTTTCACTGAGAAAGAGATTAGGATGGCGATAGCGGGGTTATCCTCAGGAAAGGCACCTGGCCTGGATGGGGTGCCAGGCGACCTATTTAAACAGGAGCCAGGAATATGGGCACCCTATCTGTTAGTGTTATTCAATGCAGTGCTTGGGGGGATGGAAATACCTGATACTTGGCTGGGGGCGGAGGTGGTCCCGATTTTCAAAAAGAGCTCGCCTCTGCTCCCAGTCAATTATCACCCTATAAGCCTCATTGATGTCTCCCAGAAGTTATTTGGTAGATTAATACTTAACAGGTTACAATCTTGGATGAAGGAGACCGATATCCTAAGTCCTCTGCAGGCGGGATTTAGAAAAGGAGTTTCTACAGTTGATCAAATACTCCGATTGAACATCATTTATTGGAAGACAGTACTGATCGAAGGCGGCACATTATACGCGGTCTTCGTGGACCTCCGTGCTGCCTTCGATCTGGTCCCACGGGCCAAACTGTGGGAGATACTGTCAGAGCTGGATGTCCCAGGAGATATCCTCCACATCTTAATTAGATTGCACACAGACAATTATGCCCGAGTTAGATGTGGGGAAAGGTGGTAGGTTGACGGAAAGGTTCCCCGTTCGCAGAGGGGTACGGCAGGGTTGCATGCTGGCCCCGACACTGTTTTGCCTCTTTGTGAACGGGGTCATAGAGCATCTGAGCAGGATTCCCAACATTGATGCACCACAATTGAACGGCAGCAGGGTGCCCGCGATTATGTTTGCGGACGACACCCTGCTGCTGTCCAAATCGCCAATGGGGTTACAGAGGGTCTTGAATGGGTTCTTGGGTTTCTGTAATGAAAGGGGCCTTGAAATAAACCCTTCAAAAACAAAATTTATGCTCCTCAACCCCAAGCCCAAAAATTGCCCAAATCCCCGCCTAGGCTCTACATTTCTGGAAAGGGTCCACACAATAGAATATCTCGGAATAACCCTTAACCAGAATTTAACATGGCTGGCACACAAAGCAAAAGCAACCACAAAATTAGCTCAGAGGGCGGGAGGCATTACAAGAATTGCTAAGAAATCCCCTCTTCGCCCGCTGGTACCTGCCATTCACATTTATAAAGCTCAAGCTCGGGGGGGCATCATCTATGGGGGCGAGCTCTGGGGTCATACTCCGCTACACACCATACAGGTTGCAGAAAATAATTTTATTAGACAACTGGCTGCACTCACCTCAACCACCCCGCTTCTGCCCCTAAGACTGGACCTGGCATTGCGACCAATTACTGAGGAACTAGGCCTTAAACCGCTGACCTATTGGCGTCGCTTGTGGAGCAGTCAGGACCTTGTAAATTATAGAAATGAGTTGCAGGAATTTCTTCGGCTAACCAATGCCACCAAAATTCCCTGGTTAAAGTACATCAGGGATATGTGCACGACTCTTGGAGTGCCAGAGCTATGGACAGGGCCGGAAAGTGCGTCTACGAGGATTTCTAGAAAAGCACTTTCAAATCTATTATATAGCTTCATGCTCCAAAAAACATTGAACTCCACCCGGGAAGGTTCTTTAACCGATACCTTCATCAAAACAAAAGACTCATATTGCCACGAATACGTATTAGATGGCATGACACCAGTATTCGCACGGAAGATCTATATGCAATGGAGGTATGGATTTTTCCCTTTAAGGTCCCTCACAAAATCCTGGGCTGGCAGTTTGGAGTCAGGGGTCTGTCCGGCCTGTGCATATAAACTGGAAAGCGATCTACACGTGGTCTTGTTCTGTAGAGCCTATAGTAGAATTAGGAGCTACTGGTTGGTTCCGCACTTAAAGAACATGGGCTTCAGAACATACGCTCCGGCCTACAGAGTTTTAAAGACAGATCTATCTGCACCAACAGTGTTTGCTATGGCAAAATTCCTGACCGCAATGTGGCGAGTGCGTGCAAGAATAATCAAAGACCCTATAACTGTGTGAAAAACCTTTTTTACTCCCTTGTATAAATGGTTTGATTCTGTTTTTAAAAAAGAAAAAATGGCACTCTATTCAGCACTGCCCTAACCATCTTCTTTGGAAATTGTATCTTAAAAAGGACAGTATATTTGTATAATGTTTTTAAATTGCTTAAAAAGTGATCAATTACTGTATATCTTTTATGATCTTTTTATGATCGAAATAAAGATTTTTGAAGTTAGACTGAGGGTGGTCAGGGGGTTGGTGTGAAACCTGAAGTGCAGATGTTTGACAATGCTGAGTGTGTCCTTGGTGTTGTATGTGACTCTGAGGGTGTAATTCAGAAAGAATTGCTAATAATCCTCCTGGATTGTTGGTGCGGTCCCTGCGGGTGATCTCGTATCCGTCTGTGATGGCAATGTTGAAGTAGTGTGCTGTGGATGCGTTCAACCAGGTTACTGTAATGAAGGCGATGTGTGGGAATGTTGTGTTGTGGAGGTAACAGAGTCCAATGGCGTGCAGGTGGATGGAGCGGGTGTGCAGTAGGAGGCACATGACCTTGTTGTACGGACATGGTCTGTTATGCGGGGCAGCGCTGTGTTGGCAGTAGGAGTTGCACACAGCCTGCAAAGCTGTCATGGGTGCGCTTAGGGGTTTCCTGATAGCAGGTGGATGATTGTCTGGTGTTCACTGTTTGGAGGGTGGCTGGAGCATGAGTCTGTTGTGTCACCTGCATCATGGAAGGACCAGAGGGTCTTGCACTGTGCACGTTGCAGGCGCTGACGGTCCTGCCTTCAGCACGGAGGTGGCACAACAGTGGCACTGACAAGCTGCTGCCTGCATTAGGAATGGGTGGAGGGAGGGAGGAGCATCTGGGAGGCGTGTGTGTTGCACAATCCGGGCACTCGGTGGTGCGGTGCCGCAGGGGAGGCAGCAGCAGGAATGAGTGAACACATGACGGCTGAAGTGATGAGACACCATGCAAAAACTAGCACACAAAGACAAGGAGGTTTGGAAGGCACAATGTAGCAGGTGTATGGAAAGGAAGGAGTGTCTGGTTACTCATGGCTCACTGAAAGAAAATGGATGAACAATCACCAAATATGACGGCCACAGGATCAGGCACCAAAAGGCCAAGCTGCGCACAGGACACACAGCGTCAGCAGGTGTTGCCTGCCCGTTGTGGGTCGCAAGCTGCAACAATACATACACAACCATGTACTTCATGCACAATATGGATCATTAGCCATGATAAACTGCATGCATGTTGCCACTGTACACATACTCCCATATGCACAATCTTTGTAAATTATGCCCTAGATGACGCATGCAAACGGGCAAGAGATCTGCGGTGACATTAATGAGGCACATTGTACTGTGGGGAACACATTTTCTACACAAATGGATCAAGTTTGTGTTGAGGCCATGCTTTAGCCAATGTCCATGGCCAGTGCCATTGCTCAAAAGAAAATAACAGTCATGCAATGAGTTTACCTGTAATGCTGGTGAAACAATGTGCACACGACTGCCTGGGACTGTCCGTTCCATGAATCCTCAGAAACGTGCGATGCTCAAAGTGGTCCATCTCCCGATAGCCCCTTGGTCTGAGTAGAAATGACAGACTCAAAAGGGTGATCAGGTGAGGGAAGGAAAGGAAGGGAACAGCAGGGAGGGAGATCTGAAACAAAGGTAAACAAGCATAAGGATTCAACACTTCTTGTCACTGAATCACAGAATACCTCAGGACCTATACTGTAACAGTTACACCTGTAAAGGAAAACAACAGCCACTGTATCCTATTTGGGATCACAGCAATGAAAATGATACTAGAGCTGAGGACTGAACACGGACACATAAAAGGTAGCAGAGTTTTGCAGCTTAATGAAGGGAGTATAACGCTCTGCAGGCTGCTTCAATGCAATTAGAGCCATGCGGTAATCAAGGAAATCACAGTGTATCAATAAACAGACAATCTAATGCGCTGCAGTGCTGCTCACACAAAGGCAACAATCGGTAGTTACCCCTGGGAATCAGTGAGGGTGAAGAAGGGAAATTACACATCACCCGCAAGAGCCTTAAGAAGCTCATCCGAGGGAGGGAATTAGGTAAACACAAGGAAGCCCCGCAACTGCTAGTCATTGGCTCATCCAACTGGGCTTTGAAATGCCTAACCTAACAAGCTGCTGGGCCAGAACTCAACAGAAAGTAATGAGGAGCAATGGCACAATACCACCCCTACCGTAACCAGGATATGCAGCACGCCACAAGAGAATCCTGGGATTAATGTCACCCGACTGGTGCCACTGATAGGTTTCATTTTCCGATGCCCCGCCCACTTACACTTACGCTTATGAGTTAGCATAATGTGTCTAACTAATGATATATTCATTTATGCATTTTCGTTTATATTCCCCATTTCGTTATTCATTTGTGCGTGTGATATTATTCAGTTCTCTTAGCTTGTGTGCCACCATTTTGGAGTGCTTCTCTCTACGTGCGAGTCGCACTTGCTCACCCCCTCCCGTAGGAATAGAGAAAAACCCTGAACGCAGCAGTTTTTGTTTCTTGGCTAACTGTGATCGAAACTAATAGCAAAACTTCTTATCTGCACTGTTCCCATATGCTGGAGATGCTGAGGTCTGGCTTCGGGGCCTTGAGCACAGATAACCAAATGTTGCTATTGCAGGTGCAGATGCCTCTTGTGTGAGGCCATTGTTCACTCTCTCCGGGGTCCAGTACTTTTCCAGTATGGGCGTGTTTTACTCCACTGTACCATGTTATAATGTATTGCTGTGATGAGATGAGGCAGTCCTCTCGGCGCACTCTTAGGGGTGAGGTCGGACAGGGCCCTCTCATATGGGAGTTTGTGGCCTAATAAAATACTCTGTTTATTCTTCTCCACTGTCCGGCTGACTTATTACTTGGTAATTATAGGTGAGTGCGGTAAGTCACTCGGGTGGATTTGAGCCACGCTTATCAGATGGCGCCCGAACAGGGACCCCGCGATAAGGATCTTTCTCACCCGTAAGTGGGTAGCAGAAGACCGGGGACCCTCTGGTCGGCACGGTGGGTCTGGGTACCCACTTTGATGCCGAGCTTGGTTCTCGCAGCGCTGCCCCACCCTGCTGATCGGGAGAGGTCCCGGTTCATGATCCTGCGCCGGGGTCCGGAAGGCGGAACTTTGGAGTTGACCGTGTTGGTCCCGGCAGCCGGCGGTGGAGAACGGTAGAGGTCGGTACGGCGTATAGAAGGTGAGTAGTCCGACTGTTGATTGAGGGAGCTGGGATGCTCCATGAGACCAGTGTATCTCTGAGACTGGTGTGTCTCTGGTGATTGGAGGAGCCGGTGTGCTCCTGGGGCTAGCGTGCTCCGGGGAACTCAGAGTGCGAGTGGTGCTCTGACAGACTTGGTGGAGATTGGGTGGACGTTTGTTTACGGTCATCCGACCGGGTGGTACTGAGGTAGAGGCGTGGCTCACTGCGGGCGGATTCTGGGACTTACCCGAACACCTAGGGTGCGTGGTTCGCTGGGAACGGGTCCCAGGTCTCACGTGGTATAGTGCGAAGCGATTTGTAGTGCCGCCCGGGAGGTGGATGTGTTCCCCAATTTCGGAACGGTGTGTGTACTGTTCGGTCTGCGGTAGGGTCCAGGTTCCCCAGGACTTGGTCGACGGGCCTTGTCCCATTTTGGTAACACGTGTTTAGCAGGGATTTGACATATAGGAAGAGTGAATATATGTATGTACTTAGTAGTGATTGTGCGGTCTGGGAGTTTGTGAGAGGGTGAGTGTAAATTTTGTGCTGTTGCGTGACTGAGTGAGTGAAGATGCCGTGTTTCAGTAAGCTACGGTGCCTCGGGTGTTGCTGCGGCGCCTCGGACACTAGATTGGCTGAGAGCCAACCCGCCCCGGTGGAGGGCTCACCTAATTTTGAGATGTATGTTAAACATGGATTGACTCCAATTTTGTTTAATACTTTGTGGCATAGATATACCAAGGGAAATGTAGATTTACAGTGGCCCTTGACTGGTTCTTTCTATGTGGCAAAACTAGATTATTTACAGGACAGATTATTTGCTAGGCGTAGTCGCCAGAGTATGTTCAATTCCTTGAGGATGTGGCAGAAGGAAGTAAGGGAACGACAGATGAGAGGAGAGAAGGTGGCTCAGAAGAGAGCAGCGCAGACGATGGCACAAAAAGAGAGAGAACATACTAAGAAAGAGAATGAGAAAAAGATTGAGCACGCAGATAGACTTCATAGGTTACAGACAGATAAAAGCTATGTAGTAAGAGAGGAAGAGCAGGATGAGATGGAGCACATTTTGAATGCCCGGCCCCCTCCCCCGTATGCTCTGCAATAATTGTACCCCGTGCTGACTGGTTCTGCTTCCCCTGTGGTGGTTTCAGTTCCACAAACGGTTACTCCTCCCTTGATCGGCGCCGCTTATTCCTCTGTTTCGGCCCCTACTTTGTTAAGAGATGTTGAACAAACACTATCTTCTGTCACCTCTTCCGTGACCGCGCCCTTGCTTTCTTTCTTTGCAACAAGCCCTCCTGCCTCCTCTGTGATCTCTTCTGCACTCCCCACTGTTTCTGCTAGTGCTACTCCCCAAGGTGAGTTGCCGACCCCGACACGAGGTGCGGGAAGTGGGCTACTTACCCAGGTACGAAAATTGCTTACACGTTCTACTGTTGGGTTGGATGAAAAAACGGTAGTGGCTAATCAGGCTTGTCAGTGGGCTAGGAATAATATTTACGCACTGGAAGACATCTGGTCCACGATGAAGGATTATGTGCCCCTGATGCAGCAGCATGCTTTATGGCATATGTCAACGACACTAATAGCGTTGTGGGAGCAGGGCCATGGTGGAGCGGCACCCCAGGTTCTTTATGACATTAAGGACAGAGCCTATAGGGCTAATACGGGGATGAGGGATGTGTTACGGAGTCTGCGGACTTTGTTGGAATATAGAAATGAGTTACCGGCAGCAGGAGGGCCCCATTTTCCCGGAGTGCATCCCATGCGTGAAGTCCACCCTATTTTCCATCCTGAAGTGCCTGAAGTGGTAGACCCAGTAACTCATAATGTGACCAGGGCTCGTGTGGAGGCTCATTTCCAGGAACAGTGGGTATACACACCTTGGAAAAAGAGTGAGGTGTTGGCGCTGAAAGCGCAGTTGCCTGATTCTAGAAAAAAAACGACTGCTTACTACAACGAGTTGACGGAAGCAGCTTACTCGACAGTCATGACTTTAGCAGACATAGAATTGTTCTTTGGATTACTGGTTCCGGTGGATGTGTGGAGACAGGTAAAGGGTACAGATCATGCGGAGGAATTGGGTGGTACTTGGGAGGAAATTAAGGATTGGGACAAGGAGCGGAAACCAGAGGAGAAGCCGAAAGCTGAGATTTTAGCATTACCAGGGCGAATAATAAAATATATGCACTCCCTTATTCCTCCAAAGAAGGTGGATTGAGATAAGTTGACTGCATGTAGGCAGAAAAAGGATGAAGAGGTTTCAGATTTCTTCACTCGTTTCGAGGAAGCCTTCATGGATTTTAGTGGTCAGGATCTCTCCCAGGATGGGGGCTTATGACTTTTCGTTAATAGATTCGTAACAAATTTGTTACCAGAAATATCGGCTAGATTGCAGGCATCGGAGAGTATGTGGACGACATCCACCCCCTCTGGTATTCTGAGTATGGCTCAGTATTATGAACATAGAGAGAACGAGAACAAAGACAGACAGGAAAAGAAAGCCAAAGATTTGAAGACCAGGGTGTTGCTGCAGCAGGTGTCGAAGGGTCGGGGACGTGGAGCCCCACCTATGGTAGTGGGTCGAGGTGGAAGTAATTATGGAAGGGGGAGAAGAGGGAGCGTCTGGGGCCGAACGAGTGTGCAAACTGCAAAAAGGAGGGGCACTGGTGGAAAGATTGTCCGGAGCTTCGGTCCAATGCTGGAACAGGCAGAGGTAGAGGTCGTGGTGGATTTCGCAGGGAAGACAGGCAGTTTGATGAAGGTAGGCGATCAGGGAGAAATTGCTTTGATGAGGAGAGGGACCGACAACATTTTCAAACAGAAGGTGACCATAGAAGAGACAGACAGTACTACAATGACGCATACACTTTGGATGACTTGACTGGATTCTCCCATAACTAGGACAGCGTAGGACAGAGCATGGGACCGGTTTCTGTGGATGTTGATCAACGAGGACCCTATGTGACTGCGGATTTGTTGGGGTCCCCTCAGAAATTTTTGGTGGACATGGGTGCTATGAAAAGCTCTGTAGCATGTTCTCAGGTCCCAGGGGCAGCTCTGTCTGGCAAGAATAATATTTCCGTAGGGTTCTCAGGTACTCCGGTGATTAGCCCCATTTCAAAGCCTCTTGCTCTTACGATAGGTCCTTTCACTGTTGACTCTCCTTTCCTTTTGACTTCGCATTGTGGCGAAAATTTGCTGGGTTTGGATTTGTTGAAGAGATTGAATGCCACCATTTACTGTTCCCCGGACGGTGTGTACGTCACTTTGAGTCCTACTGTCGCGCATGTGCAGCAGTGTTTCTCAAAAGACAAACCTCTTCCGGCTGAGTTTGTGGGAATTCCAGAGACTTTGTGGGCCAGTAGTGATACTAATGTGGGAAAGATGCATATTGCCCCCGTGTCCATCAAGGTTAAGGTGGGAGCCCGATTGCCACGAATACCGCAGTACAAGATATCCCGGGATGGTGAAAAGGCTTTGCTACAAATAATACAGGATTTGATACGGTCAGGTGTAGTGGAAGAGACAGACTCTAACGTTTGTAATAGCCCCATTCTCCCGATCCTTAAAAGACCCTCTGCCGATGCAAGTGATGGTGCACCTGACGTCTATCGATTTGTGATTGATTTGCGCCACATTAATAAGGTGGTTGAACCACAATATCCAGTGGTCTCTGACATTACCACGATTTTGACAATGATCCCTCCCACAGCCAAATATTTTTCTGTTCTGGATTTAAAAAATGCTTTCTTTAGTATCCCTGTACACCCTGATAGCCGTTACCTTTTCGGATTCTCCCTGGCAGGCCGAAGCTTCAGATTTTGTAGAATTCCTCAAGGCTATACCGAGAGCCCCAGCATTTATAGTCAGGCTTTGAAGGCTCAATTGGATGATTTGGAACTCCCCAAGGGCAATGTTTTATTGCAATATGTGGATGATATTCTCGTAGCATCTGACACCGAAGAGGGGTGTCGAGATGCCACAGTAAAATTGTTGCACCATTTGGCTCGTAAGGGACACAAAGTGTCCCTTCCTAAATTCCAATACTGTCGACAGGAGGTTACCTACTTAGGTCATCTCCTAAAGAAGGAGGGGAGGAGGTTGACACCGGAGCGCATCAAGGCGATAACTAACATGGCTGTACCTAACACGCAGCGAGAGGTGCGCGCATTTCTGGACATAACATCGTATTGTCGTCAGTGGATACCTAATTATGCCTTACTAACCAAACCCCTTCTGTATCTGACTACTAAGGAGGTGCGCGAACCCCTACCCTGGACTCCAGCATGTCAAGAAGCTTTTGAGTTACTAAAAACTGCTTTGTGTTCTGCACCTGTTTTGGGAACTCCTGATTACCAGAAGCCTTTTGTGCTTTATGTACATGAGGCGGAAGGTTGCGCTATGTCTGTCCTAACTCAATGTTTTGGAGGGAAACAGAGACCTTGCGCTTATTTTTCTGCTATGCTTGACAATGTGGCGAGAGCGTTGCCGAGCTGTCTAAGGGCTACAGCGGCTGCTGCAGTCTCAATTAGACAATCGGCGGGGCTCGTGCTGGGTTCAGATCTCACAGTAATGGTACCGCATGCTGTGGACATTTTACTGAACAGGACGCAGACGCAGCATTTAACTAGTGCTCGCCTTACTGGTTATGAGATGACATTATTCGCTCCCCATGTTACGATTAAAAGATGTGCCACTCTGAACCCGGCCACCTTGCTACCCATTCCTTCAGATGAAAAGGACGATGAAGTCCATGACTGTTTGTTTCGGACAGAGGAGGAGACGAAGGGAAGGATAGATTTAACAGACACCCCCCTCGATGATCCCGACGGGGAGCTGTATGTTGATGGTTCTTGTTTTAAACTTGCGGATGGTACCTCAACTGCAGCATATGCAGTTACAACATTGAAAACAGTGGTGGAAACTTCTAGGGTCCCGTACCACTCGGCCCAAGCTGCAGAAATAATAGCATTGATGCGAGCGTGTGAACTGAGTGAAGGACTGGATGTGAATATTTACACTGACAGCCAATACGCCTTCGGCGTGGCTCATAGTTACGGGCGACTGTGGGCAGAAAGGGGTTTTTTGACATCACACCGACAAAGGATTCAGAATGGTCCATTGATATTACGACTATTGACAGCATTGACGCTTCCCAGACGACTGGCTGTGATCAAATGTAGTGCACACAAAGCGGTGGTGGATGACGTAGGATGGGGAAATGCATTTGCAGATCAGACAGCTAAGAAGACAGCTAGGACAAAACTCCCACAAATGTTTGTGGCAGGACCAGCTAGGTGGGTACCGGACGTTAATATGTTCGCGAATACTGTACAAAGTGTGCGGAACATACAAGAATAAGCGACTGAGGATGAGTTAAGAACATGGAAGGATGGTGGGGGGGTTGGACTCGGATAAGTGTTGAACAGTTGTGTCAGACAAAAGACCGTGGTTACTCCCGGATGCATATGTCCTCTCCGTGTTGACAATGGCTCATGGGCCAGCTCATATTAGTGCAAAGGGAATATTTAAATTACTAGATCCAGTGTGGAGTAACAAGAACATTTCCAAGGTGGCAACCCATTTAATGCAGCAGTGCATGGTTTGTTTAAGACATAATCCTGGAAAAGGAACACCTGTTCCGGTTGGCAATTTTGCTCCTCCCTCTTTCCCTTTTGAAGTGATCCAACTGGATTATATTGAAATGGAGAGGGTCAACAATTTTAAATATGTCCTTGTGGTGGTATGCTCCTTTAGCAGGTGGGTGGAGGCTTTCCCAACTAAGGATTGTACAGCTATCTCAACAGCTAAGATGTTGATAAAGGAGTATTTTTCCTGTTATGGTTTACCCCGGGTGATCTGGAGTGATAACGATACATCTTTTAATGCTGAATTGATGAAACAGATATGTAAGGGACTGCAGATATCTCAAAAGTTCCATGCAGCACAACACCCCCAGGCTGCGGGTTTGGTAGAGATGTTCAACGGGACACTAAAGCTGAAAATGGCTAAGATACAAGAGAGTACAGGGTTACGTTGGCCAGATGCACTCCCCCTAGCTTTGCTTTCCACTAGAGTGACAGTCAATTCCAAGACAGGTGTCTCACCCCACGAGGTCATTTTTGGCCGCCCGGCCAACGTGTGGGGTGTCCCTAGACCAAAATGTTTCTCTGAAATAGAATATCCTTTGTTGATAGATTACCTGTATGCTTTGACTAAAGATCTCCGTTCTATTCATCAGCAGGTAGCAGACACCCTGAAACCGCTGCCGGAGGGGCCAGGCCACACCATACAACCCGACGGCGTCGCTGATCACGAATGCGAAGTGGTTCCTCGGTATATACCCTTCTCGGAGGCTTCGTTGAGGGGTGAGGAGCCGGATCAAAGAGCAAAGAGGCCAGCTCTGATTGCAAGTGGTGAGGCCTCTCCTGATCACAGTGAGCAAACTTCAGAGGATAAGTCCCCTGCCATTGAGCCCCCCATTCTGTTCACAGATCCAGAGGTGCGAGGGAGCACTGGTTATAATCTGCGGCCCAGAAAGGAGAAGAAGAAGAACTGAGCACTGGAAGAAGGGCTGAGATAGGGATTAGATGAGAACAGTGCTGAAGAATAGTTAAGTGTTAGGGATGGACTGCTGGTAAGAGCCCTGGTGCACTGTTGAGACATTGTCAAATGGGACACTAGGATTGCGCCTGGGCCCGGATTCAGTGCTCCTGAGTTGCAAAAGCTGTGCGACTCCGTCGTGGGATTAGGGAACGAACAATAGAAGCCGGCCTGTGAGGCTTTAACGGACACAGGGAGAAGATCCCTTTTGAGGGTGAAGAACCCCTCTGGCCGGCTTCAGAGTGAATGGAACTGTTTGCATACCCTTTTAGTTTAGTTTTGGACTTTTAGTCAGGGAACATGTACCCCTTGGCCGTCCCGTCCCTGAGGAGGAGCAACCTTTTGCAGCTCCTCGTAGATCAGAACCAGATTCTCCATGGCTCGCTCTGTCACAGAAAGGGAAAATGGTAGTCATCGTGATATTGATCATTGTATTTCTAATAATTCTCAGACTACTATTTTTCCTAGATGAAGCTTATCCTGTTCACAAGTTTATCCCTACCCCATCTGCCCTTCCCGAATATAATATGGTTACTGTTGATTATGGTGAACAATGTATGCGAAAGGGCTACCGGGATAATGTTTTTATCAAGACTCTACATCATGCCCATGCCGTGTATAATGTGACAGATTGTTGGGTTTGTGGGTTGCTCCCTTCTGCTGCATATAAAAAGGATAGATTGCTGGCACTTCCTTTAACACCTGTGAATAGTTGTGTGGGTTGGTACACCTTAATTGGCATGGTGAAATTCTTTCAACAACCTGATTTTCTGGACCCTCGATTGCCTAGCAAAGGATCGACTTTGACGATGCGAGTACGCCCTATGCCCACCTCTTCCCTTGGACGGTTGTTTACTGACGGACATTTTGATCAGACATTTCTGGACACGTGCTCGAGGAAAGTAGGACGATTTGTGACCCCTAACGACACTGACAAAGTGAGGGAGAGTTTTCTACAGTTGAATTCTTCTCTAGCTTATAGACACCCTCCTTCGACAAATAGTAGTGGTCGTTCTTTGGTACCCCTGGCAGTTGTTGGGCCCTCACCATTTTTCTGTTTCTTAGGGAGGGGTCCTATAAAGGTTGGGGACAGTTCCTGCAATGTGACTGCTTTTACTTTGTTTGTGGGGACAATGGATACCTGTGGTTGCCTGAGAGTTGGGGTGGGGTCTGCTATCTGTCTTGTTTGCTTCCTCCTGTCTATGTAGCACCCTCAGATTATCATAAGACCCATCGTCGGTTTGCTATAATGCCTGGACAGCATAAAAGGAGGGCTCTTCGAGTTGAGGATGTAGATCAGACCGACACTTCTTTGCAGCAATGGACGGATTTTTCTAAGGGTTTACTGCCGTTCTGGGGTCCCATCTTTAACAGTAGAGCTATTCGGAGACTGTCAAGGGTGATGGAAAAGGTGGTAAATACTGAGGCAGACATTGCAGCCAATATGTCTATTGAGATGCAGGCTATGAGATTATTTACGATCCAGAATCGGATGGTGCTCGACGTCATCCTTGCAGATAGGGGTGGAGCCTGCCGCGTCATCGGGACGTCTTGTTGTGTGTATATTCCTGACTCGGCCCCGACTGTTAACTTAGTGGTACAGAAACTCCATAGATTAGCTGCTGAACTTCATCAAGATACTGGTACTTGGTCACTACAGACATGGCTGTGGGGTGTTTTCTCCTCTTGGGGCTGGAAAATTTTGATGGGTGTTGTAAGAGTTGTTGGTATATTGCTGACCTGTTGCTCATGGGTTTATTGCCTTCCCCCTTGTTGTTCCATGTGTGCCATCAATTTGCGAGTTCCTAAGAGACCAACACGCCAATATCCTGTTTCAAATGATGTTGAGCTCCATGATATTCACTGGTTGATGCTTATTGATGATGATATATTCGATTGATATGTTGCCTCGTCCCTAGAATGTTGTGTAAAGACCCTACCTTTTGGCTAATAAAGGCTGTGCCCATGTTAGTCACATAATGCTAAAAGGAGGGTCTGATAGGTTTCATTTTCCGATGCCCCGCCCACTTACACTTACGCTTATGAGTTAGCATAATGTGTCTAACTAATGATATATTAATTTATGCATTTTCGTTTATATTCCCCATTTCATTATTCATTTATGTGTGTGATATTATTCAGTTCTCTTAGCTTAGCTTGTGTGCCACCATTTTGGAGTGCTTCTCTCTGCGTGCGAGTCGCACTTGCTCACCCCCTCCCGTAGGAATAGAGAAAAACCCTGAACGCAGCAGTTTTTGTTTCTTGGCTAACTGTGATCGAAACTAATAGCAAAACTTCTTATCTGCACTGTTCCCATATGCTGGAGATGCTGAGGTCTGGCTCCGCAGCCTTGGACACAGATAACCAAATGTTGCTATTGCAGGTGCAGATGCCTCTTGTGTGAGGCCATTGTTCACTCTCTCCGGGGTCCAGTACTTTTCCAGTATGGGCGTGTTTTACTCCACTGTACTATGTTATAATGTATTGCTGTGATGAGATGAGGCAGTCCTCTCGGCGCACTCTTAGGGGTGAGGTCGGACAGGGCCCTCTCATATGGGAGTTTGTGGCCTAATTAAATACTCTGTTTATTCTTCTCCACTGTCCGGCTGACTTATTACTTGGTAATTATAGGTGAGTGCGGTAAGTCACTCGGGTGGATTTGAGCCACGCTTATCACCACGGAAGCATTTACATTTGCTACAGCACAATGTTGTGACGTCATCAGCGTAACATTCCTGGCATCATGGGAATAGAAAGTTAACATCAACTTACAGAGAAGGCTTGCAAAGCTGTGTTCTCCACCGGCCCTGAGGAAGCGACGTGACAGTGACATGACATACTGGCACAAGGGGCAATGCATCCATACGAACAGACTCACAGGACATTTGAGAGAACATGTGGGACATACGCTGGCCCACACCTTCACAACATGGTTGATTGGAAATCAAACTGTACTGCCACACAAGATTAAGTGGATGAGCCAAACACATCCTGCTGCACACAGTGAGGCTACAATCCCCATAGAGCCTGTGGTTGTGATGCCCCACACAATGTCAACCCGTGGTATCCGAAATGTGCCAGAGGCAAGGTTTACACACATTCATGCCTTCACCAGAGTCAAAACTCCACAACAGATGACTGTCAAGAAGGGTGACTGTCCTGTCATGGGAGTGGTGCAACATGTAATTTGATCCATGGTGATGAGACATATATGGATGGTGCTACAACATGCACAGAAACAGTTCCCACACATTCCCAAACCATACCAAGAACCCCAAACAGCCTGTTTGGATCTCTTACCCGAACTGACATATACTCATGTCCGTGCATGGAACGCTGAATCGGGCCACGTTGCAATCATCATGAGGAATAGCAGGAGGACTAAGATGACACGAACAGACAACAGGCACAGCAACCTGGGAATGACAGACACACAAGGGCTCACCGTTACAAATCTTTGCTAAAGACATGGGCACGTATAAAACAGGAACAATGTAGTACACATGTAAATTTCAAGCTAAGTCATTGCGCATTTCTGTATGGCATGACATCAGCACTTGCGTGACACATCAGAACACACATCAAAGTTACTTTGCATACATTCAGCTGGACACACACATTGCATCACATGCCACTCAATGCTACAAGCTTGCACACTCATTCCCAGTGACTCACAATTATGAGAAGAAGTTGCGTATGAGCTGACTCCGGATATCATACTCCTCCTCCTCATCACTTGCATCGTGACCAAGCCCTTCATTCTCAACGGGTGGATGTTCCTGCTCCTCAGGATCCAGGATGAGTGGCACTGCCTTCTCAACTGCCATGTTGTGCAGCACACGATGAAGATAATACAGACCTTGGCCGGGGCATATGGGAGGGATCCACCGGTCTTATCGAGGCACCGGAATCGGCTCTTCAGGAGGCCAAACGTCCTCTCAATCACTCGCCTGGTCTGCCCGTGTGCATTATTGTACCGCTGATCTGAAGCTGTTCTTGGGTTGCGGAGAGGTTTCATTAGCCATGGCATGTTGGGATATCCCGAGTCACCTGCAAAGATACATCATGTAAATAAGTGGGTCAGGAGATGCCGTCAGAGCAAAAGATACAGAAACACACAGGACAAACAGAGTTTACCCACCAACTAGACATGCCCGATCGTTGCGCAGCTGCAGCATCATTCGTGGCACCCTGCTATGCCTCATGATGAATGCATTGTGTGCCGATCCTGGAAAACGTGCACAAATATGGGAAATCAGCATGTTAGCAAGACACACCACCAGAGCATTTATTGAATGATAATGATTCCTGTTGCGGTAAGCCTGAGCCTGTGGTGGCACCAAAGCCACATGTGTCCCATCAATGGACCCAATGACATGTGGCATCCCTCCCAGGGCATAGAATTCACCCTTGACATCTCTCAACTCTTCAGGAATAGGACATTTGATGAATTTATCAATGTGCTCCAACATGGCTGCTAAATCATCATGCAGGACACGGCTGAATATTGTTTGTGACATTCCACCTACATCAGCTATGGTTAATTGAAACGTACCTGTTTCAAAAAAATGGAGGGCTGCCATCACCTTTAGCTTGGGGGTCAGTGCAGTAGGATACCTGTGTTGCGGTTGGAGATGCGGTTCCAGCCTGTTCGTCAAGTCCTGAATCAACTGTCGAGTGAATCTGTAACGTTGGATGCAGGCATGTTCCCTCATGGTAGCCAAGTCTGGAAATGGCCTTGGTAGAGGCGGTGCCCTGCAGGACATATTTGGGAAGAATGGAGAATAACTGTCAGCCAACATCGATATCAATGTACATAGCACATGCAAAACTGCTTCTACACATCAGGTCACTATGGAGTCAGGCGTGTGCAATACATCCAGGACACATATGCCAGCTTACTGGCACTCCTACGAAAACCCAGATACACCTGTTGAATGACAAGTAAACATTACATGCCCTCAAATGAGCTGCTGGGCTGGTGTGAGTGAACAGCCCGATATATCACTTGAGTGACACACGTCACCAAACCTGCAGTGGAATGTTGTCATCCCATCCAGAAAGCTGACTGCAAGGCACATGCACAGGTCACATGGAATGTCAAATGTATATATCAAACACATTGCAAATAAGGTGTGCATGTGACAACAAAACAACACAGCCATTGTCACGATGCAGACATGTATGCCTGGTGAAAAATGATGTATGATGCAATCAGAACCAAAAGCCGTGGGAATGCACATGTGGCATGGTGTGCGTACATGTGAAACCATTCCCATCTCAACACAGACCCATGTTAGATGCACCAACAGCAGATGCAGTTTACGTAACACAAACAGCAAGCTCAATCTTTAATATGACACGCACCGGACATAGTCACATAGGGTCATGCTGAACATGAAAAGTCAAGTGACAAAGTGCCCCGGTCCCTGGCATCATGAGACAGGTGCCCGTAGTGATGACTGTGCCATCTCAGTGTTGATGTGCATGGCAACATCTGCATAATGATACATATGGGACAAGTGTAAAGGTGATGTGTACCACATAGTACCCCGTCACACATGAAATGTGTCAACAGGTCATCACACATCGATTGTGGAACGAGATCAGGTGCCCTGTGCTATATCACTGCCTGACACAGCTAGGGCCTGCTCATGTAAGTATGCAATGACAAGAACTTGATAGACATCCTTGTTTGAACTGTACCCCTACATCCCTGCCATGTGTGCGCCTCGTATCACTATTGTAATGGTGCTATAGGTGAGCGTGTGAAACGCACCGTACCCCTGCATTCACTACAGCGTGTGAAATGCACCATGTGAAACGCACCGTACCCCTGCATTCGCATCAGCGTGTGAAACGCACCGTACCCCTGCATTTACTACAGCGTGTGAAACGCACCATGTGAAACGCACCGTACCCCTGCATTCGCATCAGCGTGTGAAACGTACCGTACCCCTGCATTCACTACAGCGTGTGAATTGCACCGTACCCCTGCATTCGCATCAGCGTGTGAAACGCACCGTACCCCTGCATTCACTACAGCGTGTGAAATGTACCGTGTGAAACGCACCGTACCCCTGCATTCGCATCAGCGTGTGAAACGCACCGTACCCCTGCATTTACTACAGCGTGTGAAATGCACCATGTGAAACGCACCGTACCCCTGCATTCGCATCAGCGTGTGAAACGTACCATACCCCTGCATTCACTACAGCGTGTGAATTGCACCGTACCCCTGCATTCGCATCAGCGTGTGAAACGCACCGTACCCCTGCATTCACTACAGCGTGTGAAATGCACCGTGTGAAACGCACCGTACCCCTGCATTCGCATCAGCGTGTGAAACGCACCGTACCCCTGCATTTACTACAGCGTGTGAAATGCACCATGTGAAACGCACCTTACCCCTGCATTCACATCAGCATGTGAAACGTACCGTACCCCTGCATTCACTACAGCGTGTGAATTGCACCGTACCCCTGCATTCGCATCAGCGTGTGAAATGCACTGTACCCCTGCATTTACTACAGCGTGTGAAATGCACCGTACCCCTGCATTCGCATCAGCGTGTGAAACGTACTGTACCCCTGCATTCGCATCAGCGTGTGAAACGCACCATACCCCTGCATTCACTACGGCATGTGAAACGCACCGTACCCCTGCATTCGCATCAGCGTGTGAAACATACCGTGCCCCTGCATTCACTACAGCATGTGAAACACACCATACCCCTGCATTCGCATCAGCGTGTGAAAAGCACTGTACCCCTGCATTCACTACAGTATGTGAAACGCACCGTACCCCTGCATTCGCATCAGCGTGTGAAACGCACCGTACCCCTGCATTCGCATCAGCATGTGAAACACACCGTACCCCTACTTTCCATGCGTGTGTGCGCATCGTCTCACTATTGTAATCGTGCCATACGCGAGCGCACCGTACCCCTACTTTCCGGGCGTGTGTGCGCATCGTCTCACTATTGTTTTCTTGTCATACGCGAGCGCACCGTACCCCTACTTTCCGTGCGTGTGTGCACATCGTCTCACTATTGTATTCTTGCCACACGCGAGTGCGTGAAACGCACTGTACACGTGTGTGGCTCTCAAAAAAACTTAGGGGACACCTAGGGGACGTGTAGTAGGCCCTGAATGCATCCTGGTTGTCATGGATACTGAGATTTGAGTGTGTGCTACAGGTGCCCTGCAAAAGTCAGTTGGGCAAAAATATACAATGTTGCAAAATGTTTGTGGAGCTGAAGCTCAAATTTTAAACGATGCGAATGCGTGTCAGACCTGTATGTTTAAAGGGATTGGAGGAAACGTACGATGCGAACGAATCTGACCTATCACTCTGTACTCCTCTAACCGAAAGCCCCTCATCAGCACTGATTTAAGGCAGCAAGAACCCCTGAGAGGGCACTTGCCTGCACAACATTGGAGTGGACCACACTGCTGCTGTCTCTGCATCCTCTGGCATTTTATGACTCGTACTATGGAGAGGGCCCCAGCCTTCAGTGAGGAGGAAAACCAGGCACTGCTGGATGCCCTTCTACCACAGTACAGCAAGCTGTATGGGAGACCAGAGGAGCAGGTGAGTGCTGCCTGCACTACCTTTGACTGTGCACCTGTTGTGTGAGTGTCACAACAGGCATTGTGTATTGGTGTGACAGATATGCAATGTGGTTCTGAGTGAGTCCCGGGGGTGTACATGGTGGTGTCTCTCATGCAGAGCATGATGTAGTTCATGTGTGTTCACTCCTCACTTGCATTGTGCTTACTGTGACATTCACTGCATAGTGAATGACACATTCAGCCATGCCAGACCTTGGTGACTTTATTCCTAAATGTCCTGAGGTGGAGCAGTGTTCCCCCAGGAGTGACAGGTGACTGTATTCACAGCTGATTATGACTTGAGGGGACCTGTGGTGAGATTGTCCAAATGATGTGTCTACCTCATGGACATTGAAGTGTGTGAATGTTCCTTGTCATCTGGGTGAGTGTGTATGTGATGTGTTGCACCACTGCTGCATGGCGTATGCAGCAGCTCTAGCCATCTGATGTGACAAGTAAGCAGTGCTGTGTGCCTGACTTGCAAAGTTAGCATGACACCCCATTGTCAAGTGGCACATGTGCAAAGTGAGGGTTGTATCCGCTGTTGTCAGTGACAGGCAAGTGATCTGTGCCAGTGTGTGTCTGTCTGGTCTGCTGAGGGTTCTCAAGTGGAGTGGGATATTTGACTGCTTGGCATGTGGTGTCCCAAACCCTGCAGTTGCATGTGTTGTCCAGTGTGTGCGATGATCAGTGACTGTGTTGAACCTGTTACGCCATCTGTTGCCTTTCAATGCCATGTAGTGCATTGGGGCTTGCCCACAGGCCTAATTCACATGGACAATGATGCAAGTCCTGTCACCATCCTATGCCCTGTTCACATTATCAATGGTGCGCACGTGTGTGTCTCTGGGACATGGATCAGGTGTAGTGATGTTGTTTCACTTTGTCTTCCTGACAGGTAACTGCCTAAGAGAAGTGGGGAATCTGGATGGACATTGTCAGGGCCGTCAGGTCTGCGGTGGGCCATCGGTGGCGGCTGCGCAACATCCAGAAGAGATGGCAAGACATCCGGTGCTGAACCCGGTGTATGGCCCGGGTCCGGCTGCAGATGGAGCCTCCACACCGGCATGGCGGAAGCCGTCACCTCACCCCCCACATGCTCCGGGTCCTGGTAGTGGTGTTTCCACACCTCGATAGGCAGTTGCAGGAGAGACAGCAGCAAGGAGGGGGTAGGTACATGGCTGTTTGTTTTGTTGTGTGTCATCTGCTTTTTGAAGTGCTCTGAAGCCTGGCTACACTTCCACAGTTGGGGTGTCTGGTCAGACAGGTTATATGTGCAGTGTCTTTTCGATTCCCCATAGTCACCTGGTGCTCATTTTCATCCCTACCCCTCCTTAACATGTGTCCCCTGGTCTGTGTGTAATCACATTGGCACATGCTCATCTAGGGTGCAAGCAAATAAGAATGCACATTGATTTCCGCATCATGTGGGAGGATGGTCTGTGCCATGGTTTGGGACCTTGCCTGTGCCATGACCTGTGCACTGTGTTTTGGCTTCATATTTCTTTGCACTGATGATGAGTCTCAACATAGGAGTGTGAGGTTTCAACTACACACCCTTGCAGCATGCATGACCCATGTTGTGTTCTCAGACATGATGTACATCAGTGGGAGATATGCATAGTGCCATGACGGTTACTCATGGTACAGTCAGCTTATTCCTGACCCACGGATCAGTGTGCCCACTACAGTCCCCTGAGACACCCTGGCCTCCTAATCATGTGTGTCATCCAACACTGTACCCATTCTATGTGGGTTCAGCATGGGTCTGCCTCTGTGGTATTGAAACCTGGCATAGTTTGTATTTTTCCTGTGTCTGCAGCATGTGTCCACTGGACATGGATACAAGATTTGGCTTGTGCATACTCACACTACGCAGTGCATGTGTGCCTATTCACAACAATCTGTTGTTGGTTGTTTGTGACTTAATATGTATTCCCAGCCCCACGAGGTGAGCTTGGGTTACTTTTGGAATTAATGCTGCACAGTTTTTGTTACCCTGATTCTGAGGTCTCACTTCTTGAGCTGTATCAATCACATTGACCGAGGTATGGGGGTGTTGTGCAGGAGAGGTCTACATGTGCCTGCCTAATTTAGCCTTGCCAGGTCTGACCTGTGGTTGAGAATTGGCTGATCAATGTTTCACCATGCACTGCCCCTGTGATGGTGGCCAGTGATTTCATTTGGGGCTTGGCAGCCGATGTCATTTGGTTCCAGACATGATTCTGCCTCATACATTTTTGCCACATGTATGTAGTTCAGATGCAACGCCGTTTTGTCTTAGTGTGCACACTTCTGTGTTGACATTTTGCCTGGGGATGACGGTGTGTCCACAATGCAGCAATGATTTTGTTCATCACAATTGCAGGCCCATTAGCTTAAGCATTGTCCTGAGTTGGGACATGTGTGCCACTTCACATGACAGCCAGTAGGTCTTTTGTGCAAGCAACTGTGTCATCAGGGAATGGATGCCCATGTGAGGACTGACATATTTCAAGTAGTGTCACATAAATGATTGTACCTTGGCACTCACAAGACTTGTTTAAAGTTGTTCATGTTTTGAATGTGTTAATATGATGAATTGTGTAAAGGACACTTATGTGCCTGCATGATAGTTGTCTCACAAGGTAGTGCACACAAAACAACATTTCCCATGTTTTGAAAGAAGCAGGCAGCTTTTCAAAGAGGCCAGTGTTAGTGATTAATGGTGTGCCTTGATCTCCATATACATGTCCTCACAGTGATCTTGAGGTCTTCAAACTCCTTTGTTGTCAATTGTACAAACTAATGAGTGCCAAGCCATCAAGACCACCGTTGGACCATGTATATGGCAAATCTGCAACGCCATTTGTTTCTAACAATGTTTTATCTTAAAGGGTGCCAGCTGTTTCAAAGAATGTGTAAATCTTTTTTGTGTGCATTTCATTGTGAGGCATCTGTCATGCAGGCACATACGTGTTGTCTTCACAAGATTGCGAATTACCACATTCAATACATGTCGATTGTGTAAAGTGTGCTGAGTCCCAAGAAGCCAACATTTATTTACATAGATTTTTTCACCAATGTACTTACAGGGCTCTGAGTGTGGTATCACGTTGGGGAGTGAGGTGGGTTGGTTTTCCCTGAGGGGCACCACTACTGTTTCTTTTTTTGGTGTACTTGAGGTGGCATCACTTCATTGTTTTGATCTGCTCTCCTGTAAACAAACAGTAGCTTCTCAGTGTAATTCTCATTCAAGTTGTGGCCTGGTGTGTTCTTTGGATCCTTGTGTCCAAGTAGCATTGTGTCTATACCAACTGGGCAGTACAAGTCTAAAATATGTGCAGGGCTATCTGGCTGTTACTCATGATGCATGCCATGATTTGCACTGTGACCTACTGATTTTGTGATCATGTGTCAGATGTGTACAGGTGACTGATGCATTTCTGTTTCTTCTCCTTGCCCACGGCATCATCAACAGAGACAGGAGGAGACAGCTGCACGGACCAAGAGGAGGGACCCAGCCACAGTGCCACCATCACTGAGTTGTTGGAGGGAGCCAGTGGCACGGAGAGTGAGGGGAGTCAGCCTGTGGACCTCTTGGAAGGCGACACTTCCTACCACACAGATGAGTCCGCTTCTGACTCCCAGGAGGAGGGGGAATACGCCGCAACACCTGGCAGCATCACTGTGTCTGTCCCCGCCTCCTCCAGAACCATCTCCACCCTCCCAGTTGCTCCGGTCCCTTCTGTCCGTGCAGCCCCCCATGTCTCCTTCGGCCCAGGCACAGCAGCGCCTGCCCCTGTCTCCCCTGCTGCCCTCAGTGCGGAGTCTGTGGACCTACTACGCCAGATTCAGGTTGGTCAGACATCAATGCTGAATGTCCTCCATGGCCAAACTCAAATACTGACCCAGTTGTTGTCGTTCATGGAGGGCATGTCAGCTACGATATCTGACCAAAGTCGGATTCTCACGTCCATGGACTCCTCACTAACGGCAGCAGTTTCCCTCCTGCAGTGGTCCGTCTCCCCCCTCTTTCGGACCCATTCACACTGCCTTCAAGCACATGCAGGAAGGCACCGACACAAGCAGCACACCCCCACAAAAGGCGAAACGCACACCTCCTTGTACGCAAACTCAGAGGGCTGCAGGCACACCCACAGGGACTGGGGTCAGACCGCAGACACGCAGCCAAAGTCACAGTCCACAACCCTCACTGCCCTCTAGCTCCACTCCCATAGTGTCCTCGGGTACAGGGGTTGGTCTGGATGAACTGGCAGCAGTGTGCAACTCTGAGTATCTTTCCACCTTTGGCGCTGCACAAGCCACTGAGGACGATATGTCCACCCTGCACCCACCACACCTACCCTTCCCACTACTGTTTGTGCCGTGCCTGGTCCTGACCCCGATGATGCCCCCCAAGGGTCAACAGCCCATTAGTTCATTCCTGTGCAGGCAAGTTTGGGGCAGACGACCTCCCCAACGTCCCCCTACAAGACATTGTTGTGGACTGGCAATTGGCCTTATTTGAGCTGGGACTCATTTTTGCACTTGTTTTCATTTAAAGCTGCATAAAGCCTTTTATTTTGCATTCTACACTATTGCTTTTCAGGTACTTGATGTTGGTGATGAGGGCCCTGGAGTTGGTGTCATGGTAATGTTTTGGGGTTCTGAAAGATGTTTTTGTTGATGCTCATGAGGTGGACCATGGTATCGGTGTGCCATCACAATGTCTCTTTAATTATTTATTGGTTGTGTGGGTTCAGTTTTGCTACAGACATTGTCCCAAGGAGTGTTCCTTCCTCTGTGACACCTGAGATCTTCACTGCAGACAGTTGCACAATTGTTGTGCTGACATGTGTGCAAATGTCCTTTTTTGGTGACGTTTCCCTTCAGCAATGGCCATGCCTGCTCACAGATGTCTACTGCTCATTCGTCTGTGCCATCCATGCTACTCACTGTACTTGTGTTTTGAGTATGTACAAATGCCTTCATGGATACATTCACCCTTTTTGCCACTATGCATGTGTGTTATCACAGCCTACCCCTATGTTGGGAATTGTTCTGCAGGGAATTTGGGCACATGACTCACAATTTTGATCATTGTATCTAAGGGTTTTCAACCCTATTCCTTCCATGAGAGACTACATCTTGGTGGTCTGACCACCACCTGGACATTCATATCAGCCCTGGGATGTACGTGACAGTGTGTGTTCCCTTTCGCTCTCTTTGTTTGGTGGTCTGTTACATCACTATACACTATTGTGTCATGATGGTAGGGTGTGTATTTCGCCAGCAACCTTCATGGGTGGGTATGCATGTGGAATTTGACATCACACCCACATGTGGTGTGTCACGCAGTGTGTGACAGAAATCCATCCTCCGTGGAGTGGGACACTGCTGTAAGTGATGTGTTGCTATGGCACTATGAGTGATGTGTTGCTATGGCACTATCATGAAAGTCACAAGTTAGGGATGTGCACATACCCCCATGTAGTTGTGGTATGCTGATGATAATGTACCCCCCCCTATATCTGAGCACTGCTGGGAGTCCTGTGCATCCACCCCTCATATGTCTGGACACTGCTGGGAGTCCCGTGCACCCACCCCTCATATTTCTGGACACTGCTGGGTGTCCTGTGCACCCACCCCTCATATGTCTGGATACTGCTGGGAGTCATATCCACCCACCCCATACTGTTGGCCTATGCTGGGAATCCTCTGCACCTACCCCTCATATGTCTGGACACTTCTGGGAGTCATATCCACACCCCCATACTGTTGGCCTATGCCGGGAGTCCTCTGCACCCACCCCTCATACGTCTGGACACTGCTGGGAGTCATATCCACCCACCCCTCATATGTCTGGACACTGCTGGGAGTCATATCCACCCACCCCCATACGGTTGGCCTATGCTGGGAGTCCTGTGCACCCACCCCTCATATGTCTGGACACTGCTGGGAGTCATATCCACCCACCCCTCATATGTCTGGACACTGCTGGGAGTCATATCCACCCACCCCCATACGGTTGGCCTATACTCGGAGTCCTGTGCACCCACCCCTCATATGTCTGGCCTATGCCGGGAGTCCTCTGCACCCACCCCTCATACGTCTGGACACTGCTGGGAGTCATATCCACCCACCCCTCATATGTCTGGACACTGCTGGGAGTCATATCCACCCACCCCCATACGGTTGGCCTATGCTGGGAGTCCTGTGCACCCACCCCTCATATGTCTGGACAATGCTGGGAGTCCTGTGCACATGACCACCCCTCATATGTCTTGACACTGCTGGGAGTCCTGTGCACCCACCCCTCATATGTCTGGACACTGCTGGGAGTCATTTCCACCCACCCCCGTACTGTTGGCCTATGCTGGGAGTCCTGTGCACCCACCCCTCATATTTCTGGACACTGCTGGGAGTCTTGTGCACCCACCCCTCATGTGTTGGACACTGCTGGGAGTCATATCAACCATACCCCATACTGTTGGCCTATGCTGTACACTGCTGGGAGTCATATCCACACCCCCATACCATTGGCCTATGCTGGGAGTCATCTGCACCCACCCCTCATACGTCTGGACACTGCTGGGAGTCATATCCACCCACCCCTCATATGTATGGACACTGATGGGAGTCATATCCACCCACCCCCATACTGTTGGCCCATGCTGGGAGTCCTGTGAACCCACCCCTCATATGTCTGGACACTGCTGGGAGTCATATCCACCCACCCCCATACGGCTGGCCTATGCTGGGAGTCCTGTGCACCCACCCCTCATATGTCTGGACACTGCTGGGAGTCCTGTGCATCCATCCCTCATATGTCTGGACACTGCTGGGAGTCATATCCACCCAACCCCATACTGTTGGCCTATGCTGGGAGTCCTGTGCACCCACCCCTCATATGTCTGGACACTGCTGGGAGTCCTGTGCACCCACCCCTCATGTGTTGGACACTGCTGGGAGTCATATCCACCCACCCCATACTGTTGGTCTATGCTGGCAGTCCTCTGCACCCAACCCTCATATGTCTGGACACTGCTGGGAGTCCTGTGCACCCACCGCTCATATGTCTGGACACTGCTGGGAGTCATATCCACCCTACCCCATACTGTTGGCCTATGCTGGGAGTCCTGTGCACCCACCCCTCATATGTCTGGACACTGCTGGGAGTCAGATCCACCCATCCCCATACTGTTGGCCAATGCTGGGAGTCCTGTGCACATACCCCTCATATATCTGGACACTGCTGGAAGTCATATCCACCCACCCCCATACTGTTGGTTGGCCTATGCTGGAAGTCCTCTGCACCCACCCCTCATATGTCTGGGCACTGCTGGGAGTCATATCCACCCACTCCCATACTGTTGACCTCTGCTTGGAGTCCTGTGCACCCACCCCTCATATGTCTGGACACTGCTGGGAGTCCTGTGCACCCACCCCTCATATGTCTGGACACTGCTGGGAGTCATTTCCACCCACCCCCATACTGTTGGCCTATGCTGGAAGTCCTCTGCACCCACCCCTCATATGTCTGGGCACTGCTGGGAGTCATATCCACCCACTCCCATACTGTTGACCTCTGCTTGGAGTCCTGTGCACCCACCCCTCATATGTCTGGACACTGCTGGGAGTCCTGTGCACCCACCCCTCATATGTCTGGACACTGCTGGGAGTCCTGTGCACCCACCCCTCATTTGTCTGGACACTGCTGGGAGTCATATCCACCCACCCCCATACTGTTGGTCTATGCTGGGAGTCCTGTGCACCCACCCCTCATGTGTCTGGACACTGCTGGGAGTCATATCCACCCACCCCTCATATGTCTGGACACTGCTGGGAGTCACATCCACACGCCCCCATACTGTTGGCCTATGCTGGGAGTCCTGTGCACCCACCCCTCATACATCTGGACACTACTGGGAGTCATATCCACCCAACCACATACTGTTGGCCTATGCTGGGAGTCCTGTGCACCCACCCCTCATATGTCTGGACACTGCTGGGAGTCCTGTGCACCCACCCCTCATGTGTCTGGACACTGCTGGGAGTCGTATCCACCCACCCCCATACTGTTGTCCTATGCTGGGAGTCCTGTGCACCCACCCCTCATATGTATGGACACTGCTGGGAGTCCTGTGCACTCACCCCTCATATGTCTGGACACTGCTGGGAGTCATATCCACCCACCACCATACTGTTGGCTACAAATGGGGGTGGGGTCGCACACTACTCACACACCGGCGGTGTCGCCCCTAAGGACTCTGGTCAATGTAGTAAAGTGTTCGCGATGCATCATCTTCCGATCTTCTGCTATCTTTGCTGTCTTCGCCATCCCTGGACACGTGTTTCGGGGTATCACCCCTCGTCAGCAGGGATAGTCCGTGTACTGGGGTTGCCGATGGCTGCCAATATCTGCCAGGTATAGTACCACTCAGGCGCGTAGGTGCGGGATCCCAGGCTCGTCAGCCCACTGCTCACGGGAGCTTTAAAGTTACAAATGGGGGTGGGGTCGCACACTACTCACACACCGGCGGTGTCGCCCCTAAGGACTCTGGTCAATGTAGTAAAGTGTTCGCGATGCATCATCTTTCGATCTTCTGCTATCTTCGCTGTCTTCGCCATCCCTGGACACGTGTTTCGGGGTATCACCCCTCGTCAGCAGGGATAGGCCGTATACTGGGGTTGCCGATGGCTGCCAATATCTGCCAGGTATAGTACCACTCAGGCGCGTAGGTGCGGGATCCCAGGCTCGTCAGCCCACTGCTCACGGGAGCTTTAAAGTTACAAATGGGGGTGGGGTCGCACACTACTCACACACCGGCGGTGTCGCCCCTAAGGACTCTGGTCAATGTAGTAAAGTGTTCGCGATGCATCATCTTTCGATCTTCTGCTATCTTCGCTGTCTTCGCCATCCCTGGACACGTGTTTCGGGGTATCACCCCTCGTCAGCAGGGATAGGCCGTGTACTGGGGTTGCCGATGGCTGCCAATATCTGCCAGGTATAGTACCACTCAGGCGCGTAGGTGCGGGATCCCAGGCTCGTCAGCCCACTGCTCACGGGAGCTTTAAAGTTACAAATGGGGGTGGGGTCGCACACTACTCACACACCGGTGGTGTCGCCCCTAAGGACTCTGGTCAATGTAGTAAAGTGTTCGCGATGCATCATCTTTCGATCTTCTGCTATCTTTGCTGTCTTCGCCATCCCTGGACACGTGTTTCGGGGTATCACCCCTCGTCAGCAGGGATAGGCGGTGTACTGGGGTTGCCGATGGCTGCCAATATCTGCCAGGTATAGTATCACTCAGGCGCGTAGGTGCGGGATCCCAGGATCGTCAGCCCACTGCTCACGGGAGCTTTAAAGTTACAAATGGGGGTGGGGTCGCACACTACTCACACACCGGCGGTGTCGCCCCTAAGGACTCTGGTCAATGTAGTAAAGTGTTCGCAATGCATCATCTTTCGATCTTCTGCTATCTTCGCTGTCTTCGCCATCCCTGGACACGTGTTTCGGGGTATCACCCCTCGTCAGCCGGGATAGGCCGTGTACTGGGGTTGCCGATGGCTGCCAATATCTGCCAGGTATAGTACCACTCAGGCGCGTAGGTGCGGGATCCCAGGCTCGTCAGCCCACTGCTCACGGGAGCTTTAAAGTTACAAATGGGGGTGGGGTCGCACACTACTCACACACCGGCGGTGTCGCCCCTAAGGACTCTGGTCAATGTAGTAAAGTGTTCGCGATGCATCATCTTTCGATCTTCTGCTATCTTCGCTGTCTTCGCCATCCCTGGACACGTGTTTCGGGGTATCACCCCTTGTCAGCAGGGATAGGGCGTGTACTGGGGTTGCCGATGGCTGCCAATATCTGCCAGGTATAGCACCACTCAGGCGCGTAGGTGCGGGATCCCAGGCTCGTCAGCCCACTGTTCACGGGAGCTTTAAAGTTACAAATGTTGGCCTATGCTGGGAGTCCTGTGCACCCACCCCTCATATGTCTGGACACTGCTGGGAGTCATATCCACCCACCCCCATACTGTTGGCCTATGCTGGGAGTCCTCTCCACCCACCCCTCATATGTCTGGACACTGCTGGGAGTCCTGTGCACCCACCGCTCATATGTCTGGACACTGCTGGGAGTCATATCCACCCACCCTCATACTGTTGGCCTATGCTGGGAGTCCTGTGCAACCACCCCTCATATGTCTGGACACTGCTGGGAGTCATTTCCTCCCACCCCTCAGATGTCACGCACCGTACCCCAACATTCCTGGCGTGTGTTCGCATCGTATCACTATTGCAATGGTGCCATACGCGAGTGTGTGACGCACCGTACCCCAACATTCATGGCGTGTGTGTGGCTCGGAGCACTATTGCAATGGTGCCATACGCGAGCGTGACGCACCGTACCCCAACATTCATGCATGTGTGTGCATCGTATCACTATTGCAATGGTGCCACATGCGAGCGTGTGACGCACCGTACCCCAACATTCATGGCGTGTGTGTGGCTCGTAGCACTATTGCAATGGTGATATACGCGAGCGTGTAAGACGCACCGTACAAGTACACTTCCATTGTTGCGGTACGTTATTCTCACCGTCTGCGCCGTCCTAGGTTTCTGTGCACCAGATCGTAGGCTTACAGGACTGGGATGACACGGACGATGGGGTTCATGGCGTGTATGTCACGTACCGGGAGTGCAGTTCGGGCCGTACTCTGCTTTTACGGACGTTTTCAGCTCCCATAGAAAAAGGTTCGTACGGAGTGTCGCCGACACGAATCGTACTTGCTGGGCTGGAAACTAATGCTTGTTTACGTACAGACGTAGCGTACTGCGTGATCCGGATACAAATAGTATGTATTTTTTTGTCATACGGTGTTTGGTACAATTCGTACGGAGATCTGCTTTGGGTTTGGATCATACTTGATCGTACGTACGGGGACGTTGAAGGTGTACGATTCATATGGGAAATACGCTCCGTACAACAATTCGTAGTGGATTTTACCGTATTGGAATCAGCCCCTTAGTGTTCATTAATTATTAATTGGTAAATACTTTTGATTAATTATTGTTTTTTTGGTATTGAACATTAATTTATTGATAATTAATTTTTATTTGGTAATTCCTTTTTATAATTATTATTTATTGGTATTTATCATTAATTTAATTGTTAATTAATTATTATGTTGTCATTATTTTTAATTAATTATTTATTGGTATTGCTACTTAAGTTATTGGTATTTAATAATTAAATCATTATTTATTTTAAAAAGTTTTTTTAATTATGTGTATGGTATTTTAACCCCTACGCTATCCAACACTTCCCCTACTGTAGCACTCACTTGAGTGGGAATAGTAATTTCAACCCCTACGCTATCCACCACATTCCCTACTGTTGCACTCTCTGGAGTTGGAATAGTAATTTTTACCCCTACGCTATTCAGCACTTTCCCTACTGTTGCACTCTCTGGAGTGGGAATAGTTATTTTTACCCCTACGCTATCCAACACTTTCCCTACTGTTGCACTCTCTGGAGTTGGAATAGTAATTTTTAGCCCTACGCTATCCAACACTTGCCCTACTGTTGCCCTCTCTGGAGTTGGAATAGTAATTTTTACCCCTACGCTATTCAACACTTTCCCTACTGTTGCACTCTCTGGAGTGGGAATAGTAATTTTTACCCCTACGCTATCCAACACTTTCCCTACTGTTGTACTCTATGGAGTTGGAATAGTAATTTTTACCCCTACGCTATCCAACACTTTACCATCTGTTGCACTCTCTGGAGTAGGAATAGTAATTTTTACCCCTACGCTATCCAACACTTTCCCTACTGTTGCACTCTCTTGAGTGGGAATAGTAATGTTTACCCCTACGCTATCCAACACTTTCCCTACTGTTGCTCTATCTGGAGTTGGAATAGTAATTTTTAGCCCTACGCTATCCAACACTTGCCATACTGTTGCACTCTCTGGAGTTGGAATAGTAATTTTTACCCCTATGCTATCCAACACTTTCCCTACTTTTGCACTCTCAGGAGTGGGAATAGTAATTATTACCCCTACGCTATCCAACACTTGCCCTACTGTTGCACTCTCTGGAGTGGGAATAGTTATTTTTACCCCTACGCTATCCAACACTTGCCCTACTGTTGCACTCTCTGGAGTGGGAATAGTAATTTTTACCCCTACGCTATCCAACACTTGCCCTACTGTTGCACTCTCTGGAGTGGGAATAGTAATTTTTACCCGTACGCTATCCAACACTTGCCCTACTGTTGCACTTTCTGAAGTTGGAATAGTAATTTTCACCCCTACGCTATCCAACACTTTACCTAATGTTGCACTCTCTGGAGTGGGAATAGTAATTTTTACCCCTACGCTATCCAACACTTTCCCTACCTTTGCACTCTCTGGAGTGGGAATAGTAATTTTTACCCTTACACAATCCAATATTTACTGTTTTAGCTAATGTAGTCTATCATTTATTTTTTACATTTTTTTTAACTTCTTACGCTATCCAACACTTGCCCTACTGTTGCACTCTCTGGAGTGGGAATAGTAATTTTTACCCCTACGCTATCCAACACTTGCCCTACTGTTGCACTCTCTGGAGTGGGAATAGTAATTTTTACCCGTACGCTATCCAACACTTGCCCTACTGTTGCACTCTCTGGAGTGGGAATAGTAATTTTTACCCCTACGCTATCCAACACTTTCCCTACTGTTGTACTCTATGGAGTTGGAATAGTAATTTTTACCCCTACGCTATCCAACACTTTACCATCTGTTGCACTCTCTGGAGTAGGAATAGTAATTTTTACCCCTACGCTATCCAACACTTTCCCTACTGTTGCACTCTCTTGAGTGGGAATAGTAATGTTTACCCCTACGCTATCCAACACTTTCCCTACTGTTGCTCTATCTGGAGTTGGAATAGTAATTTTTAGCCCTACGCTATCCAACACTTGCCATACTGTTGCACTCTCTGGAGTTGGAATAGTAATTTTTACCCCTATGCTATCCAACACTTTCCCTACTTTTGCACTCTCAGGAGTGGGAATAGTAATTTTTACCCCTACGCTATCCAACACTTGCCCTACTGTTGCACTCTCTGGAGTGGGAATAGTAATTTTTACCCCTACGCTATCCAACACTTGCCCTACTGTTGCACTCTCTGGAGTGGGAATAGTAATTTTTACCCGTACGCTATCCAACACTTGCCCTACTGTTGCACTCTCTGAAGTTGGAATAGTAATTTTCACCCCTACGCTATCCAACACTTTACCTACTGTTGCACTCTCTGGAGTGGGAATAGTAATTTTTACCCCTACGCTATCCAACACTTTCCCTACCTTTGCACTCTCTGGAGTGGGAATAGTAATTTTTACCCTTACACAATCCAATATTTACTGTTTTAGCTAATGTAGTCTATCATTTATTTTTTACATTTTTTTTAACTTCTTATATTTTTTTTTATATTTTTACTTATATTATTGTTGTATGTGTATGTATGTATTTATCATTTAGAAAATGTTTAACAATTTATAAGTTATTACAATAATTATTTATAAATATTATTAAGTAAGTATATATATTATATTTTATATGTATATGTTTAATTTATTTTTACATTATATGTATTAGTTATAATTTTAAACATTTTAAAATATTTTCAACTATGTTTCTTTTAATTATAGGTATTATTTTCTTTATTTTACATTGGTTTTTTAAACGTTAAAAAAACAAGTTTTTTAACAACGATATTTTTGACGATATTTTTTTTCTCGATATTGTTGTACTTACCATAATGTAGATAGGACTTCGATATTGTTGACATCGATATTTCGCCTCCAATATTTTTGACGTTGATATTTCTGTAGTCGGTATTCTGTCAGTGATTCGTTATATCCCATCATCAAGATAATACATGATATATTATTATCAAACTATACATTTATTTATTTTATTTATTTATTGGGCTTTTAAAGCGCGACAACTACCCAAAAAGGGTTTCCCGGCGCTAAGAGATACTTAACCAAATGAGCAGATCGTAAAAACTCAGGGGAGAGGCAGGAGCAAGTTAATGGTTGAAAAGCCAGGTCTTGATGGCTTTGCGGAAGTGGGTATAGCAGGTTTCCAGGCGTAGGTTCTGAGGGAGGGAATTCCAAAGCTTGGGGCCCAGTAGGGAGAAAGATCTACCCCCCATCCTCGCTTGGCGCACTGTGGGAACACAGAAAAGGCCTTGCGATGAGGATCTTAGGCAGCGGGCCGGTGTGTAGGTTTGCACGAGGGCTTGTAGGTATCTGGGGGCATTGCCCCATTTAATTCTGTGCATTAGGCTGAGTGTTTTGAATTTGACCCTGTTCTGAATTCGTAACCAATGAAGTGCCTTGAGGTGGCCGGACATGCGTTCCCTTCTGTGACACTTGCAGAGCAGTCTTGCGGCGGCGTTTTGCACCAGTTGAAGGCGTCGCATGACTGCCGGTGAAGACCCTAGGTAGAGGACATTTCCGTAGTCTAAGCGGGAGGTGATTAATGCGTTGACCACAGACTTTTGTGTTTCGTCAGGTAACATCCAAATGATTTTCCTGAGCCACCACAGGATGGTGAAACAGGTAGATGTTAGGTTAGTGACTTGGGGCTTCATGGTTAGGCCGTTGTCAATGATAATGCCTAGGTTGCGTACTTGTTGGGACGGGGTGGGTAGGGAGCCCATTTCAGGTGGCCAGTGTCTTGGGTTCCAAGGATTTTGGTTTGGACCCAGTATTAAAACCTCTGTCTTGCTACCATTTAGTTTGAGCATATTGTCACTCATCCAGGTCGCAATGTTCCTGAGACCTGACTGCAGGAGGGAGGAGGAGTCATGGTCTCCATTGGAGAGAGAGAAAACAATCTGTGAATCGTCGGCATAGGTAAACATGTTTAGGCTGTTTCGGCGATCTGGGCGAGCGGGGTTACGTATAGGTTAAAGAGCAGGGGGCTCAACACCGAGCCCTGGGGAACTCCATAGGGGGATAGATGGACATTTGAGGCCGCGGTACAGGACGTGATTTGAAATGTCCTAAGTGTCAGAAAGGATGCTATCCAGTCCAGTGCTTTGCCCCTGATGCCCATGGTGGAGAGCGATTTTAACAGAATATTGTGGGAGATGGTGTCGAATGCTGCGCTGAGATCTAGTAAGATCAGCGCAGCGGAGTCCCCTCTGTCAATCAGGAGGCGAAGATTTTCCATCACTCCTAGCAGTGTTGTCTCTGTCAAAAAGCCTGGGCGGAAACCCGATTGGGAGGGGTGAAGTATATTGTTAACCTCCGTGAATATGGCGAGGTGTCCGTGGACATGTTTCTCCAAAACTTTGGAGAAGGTGGGTAGGAGGGATATTGGGCGGAAATTGGCCAGGATTTTCGGATCTGCCGATGGTTTCTTGAGTAGAGGTGAAACCATGGCATGTTTCCACATGGATGGGACCTTTGCCGAGGAGAGGGATAGATTCAGGGTCTGGCAGATGACGGAGAGTTATGGAGTTCATTGATCCAATAAAAACAACCAATAAAATATCACAGTGGCACCAGTCAACAAGTGATGTGCATTCTAGTGCCATAAGCTCATGCATTTCCTTGAGTGACGAAAGCCCAGAACATACTTAAGTGCTACCGCTATTAATTGTCCCTTTACATAAAATATTCCAATGCCATAAGCTCATTGTGTAGCCTGTGCATACCTCCTACTCACATGCTGCACTCATTACCACCAGTATAGGAAATGCCCACTGTGCTATTAGCGTTGAAATACATCTAACTCTGTAACGTCATAAAATGTCTCAAAGTCATCTGCTATCAGTTCATTAAATCCTTAAGCCATGAAATGCCCTTAGAGGAATGAGCCCAAGATCTAGTCTCAAAGCCATCTGCTCGGAAAGCATCACTAGAGCCAATCAGTAAATGCCCCCTCTATTACCATTCATAAAATGCTCCCAGAATAACCAAGACACTAGGCAGCTACTGGCATTAGATGTTGTCCATGCAGTCGGGCATGAAAATCCCAGATAATATTATCAGCCCCAGTGGCGTAACGTCAAATGATGCCCCCCCCCACTTCCCTCGCAGAATGTGATGAAGGCCCACTGAGGGGCCTATTCCGCTGTCGGAAGGACCTAAGTCCGCCCGACATCGGGCAGGAGCTGTAACCGACCGACCGGATGTCGTCGGTTACAGCGCTGGTAGTACAATGCGACCGAACAGGGTTTGGTCGCATTCGTATACCTTACAATGCAAGCATTCTTTCCGACCGGAAAGCATGCTTGCATTGCTGAATGCAGGGGTACAGTTCATCCCTGCACCCTGTGGTCGGCACCCCAAGGTGCCTGCCACCGGGTGCAGGGATCAACAGAGGGGCACCTTAGGTGTCCCCAGGCCGCCATCCGGGCGGCCTCACACACATAGAGGCCCTGCTGGGGGCCCTCAGAGCCAGCTTCCGACTGCCTTTTTGTGCCAGACAGACCGGCACAAAAAGGCAGTGAAAAGCTGCCTTCGTACTCCCTCGGTTGCACAGAGGCGACCTGGGGAGTACTGGAGGATTTCCGGACTGCGGACAGGCTCTCCGAGCCTGTCGTTCGTAATCTGGAAATCCGAGTCAGATTCCTTCCCGACCGAGACCATCGGAATGGCTCGGTCGCGAAGGAATCTGACCGGGACTGACAGATTCGGTCAGAAGGGGTTCAGAGCCCTTCCGGCCGAAATCGGAATGGGCCCCATAGTCTCCCATATCTCATAGATATGCACTGGCCTAGGGACTGAATGGGGCCCCGTCAAGGGTATGGGGGCCCCTGAAGAGTTGGCGCCCCTGCCTGTGCCACAGTGCTGCAGGGGCTTGTGTTGCGCCCCTGATCAGCCCATTAAATAAACCTAAGGACTACCATCCCATGGTGTCATGTACCTGGAGTAAACAGCTACTGAAAGTTATTATTTTTTTTTATTTCTTTTTATTAAACATTTCGACAAAAAAGCATCAATTGATTACAAGCAGGTGACTTCATCATTCTCAGTGTCATTGTATACTTCACAAAATACTGTACAGTTATTACATTAATTTAGGTCGAGGGGTTTTAAGCGCCTAAGTATCACTCTGTCGAGTAGGTGGGAGACAAACATCGCCTCTGTAACGGTTTAATGCTCCCCACACCTTGTTCCATTTCCCCGGGCATCCCCTAGCTACGTAGACTGAGTTCTCTCTGTACATGCACCAGTCTAGATCCTCCTTCCACCTCCCTACTTGAGGCGGTTAACTAGCGCCCCACTGTTGAGCGATGTTTCATTTGGCTATCATAAATGCTAAAGTTGCCCATTGCGTGGTGTAAGTGTTAAGGTCCGTGGCCTCCCAGACATTTAGTAAGCACCTCAGAGCCTCTGGACGCATGTCAATCCCCAAGACAGCCCGCATTGTGCGATGGACATCCCCCAATATGATTGTATATGATGACAATTTCACAGTATGTGGATGAATGTTCCCAGTTCCCCACACCCCCTTCTGCACCCTACGCTCTCTGTCTGACCCATTTGAACCAGGCGGGTTCCCGTTACACAAGTCCTATGCAGTATTTTAAGCTGCACTAACCTCAATCTGGCTTGGTTTGCAACCACCCGTGGGGAAGAGACCGCCTCCTGCCAGTCTTCGTCATCAAGTTGTTGGCCATCTTCGGTCCATTTCTCTCTAAGGGTCAGTAATGGATCTTCCAAGTTGTTGATTAAATTCCTGTATATGAGGGAAATGGTTTTCTCTGGGAAATGTCCGTCTAGCACCCTGTCTTTCAGGGGGAGGCTTCTGGGAGTGTCGTGTCACTAGGGATCTGGGTGTGTAGCACGTGACGAACCTGTAGGTAACGGAAATACTCAGTATCTGCCTAGCTGAACTGCATTTTAAGTGACTCAAATGCGTGGATCGTTCCTTTCCTCCAGACATCTTTGATTCGCGAGATCCCTATGAGGTCCCACTTATCAAAACCTTTGGATTTCTAGAGGTTCCCCAGTTTCTCTGAGTTCCACAATGGTGTGGCTAGTGTGAGTTTGTTTTCACACTTTAGGTGTATATTGGCTGCATGCCATATCTGGAAGGCGTGTGCTGTTGGGCCAGTAAGCAGGAATCTACGGGGCTTAGCGTATAGTGCTCTGGTATACTCTCCCCCTGGGAGCTGCCACCTATCCATGGCATATCCGGGATCATTCGGGTGGCCATAGACCCCATGGTTGACAGCCGCAAGCTGGGACGCCCAGTAGTATTTCTTTAGATTGGGCAGACCAATCCCCCCATCGTACCAGTTGAGAATTAAATATAAGAACGCTATGCGGGGCCTGACTTCCCAGAGAAGCTGTCTCTGGAGACTCTCAATTTCTCTGGAGTAGGTCGCCGGGTCTGGTTCCATTGCATTTTGGAGTGCATATAAGAACTGAGGCAAAGCCATCATTTTAAAAAGGACCGCCCTACCCAGCATGGAGAGAGGAAGGGATCTCCAATGGGTACGTCGGTCTTAAGTCTCTGCATGGGTGGGTCTAGATTACGGGCAAAGCGGAGTTTCGCATCTAGTGTTACATAGATACCGAGATATCTAAAACCTTCATGTTCAATCTGGATTGGGCAGTTACTCGGAATGACAGGCGGGTCACCCTGAAGTACGTACACCACCGATTTGGACCAGTTTACAGTGAATCCAGAGAATCTTCCGAAGATTGCTAGCACGTCCAGAAGGCAGATCAATGATGCCCTCAGATTAGTGAGATAGAGCAGAATGTCATTCGCATAGAGGGATATCTTGTCTTCCCACTCCAATGACCACAGCATTCCACGTATGGATCAGTCTTGCATGACCCATGCCGCCAACGGATTCAGTTTCAGCGTGAAAAGGAGCAAAGACAGGGGACAGCCCTGTCAAGTGCCTCTGCTCAGCTGGAAGTCTGAGGATTTGCAGTTATTTACCACCACCAGGGCCCTCAGGTCGGAGTACAGGAGGTGAATCCAGCCCGTGAATTCCGGTCTGAACCCCAACTTGCCTAGGACCGCAAATAAATAGGGCCACTCAACCATGTCAAAGGCCATGATGGCCTCCAATGATACTAAGGCTGCCTGCTCCATTATGGTAGGAGTTCTGCCCATAACCCCATGTAGTCGACGCAGATTAGGGGCTGTGTTTCCATGAGGCATAAAGCCCGACTGATCTGGGTGGACCAGGGTGGTAATGACTTTAACTTTAATCAAGCGTGTCGCTAGCAATTTTGCAAGGACTTTGGGCTCCAAATTTAGAAGCGATATTGGCCTGTAGGATGAGCAGCTGGTTCTGAGTTTGCCTTCTTTATATATGACCACTATGTTGACTACTCGTTGGCCATACGGGAGCATTCCCTTCACCTTACTTTCCACTAACATAGAGCGGATGTAGGGAGCGAGCTTATTAGACCTCAATTTGTATAGTTCAATGGGGATACCATTGGGCCCTGTAGCTTTCCCTGAATGCACACCTCTAATGGCCTGCGCCACCTCCTAATCCGTCAGTGGGGATTCCAGGTAATCCCTGTTTTCGTCCGAGAGTGTGGGCAGTTTGATATCGCTAATCATCTTGCTATTTTCTTCTTCAGTGAACCTGCCGGTCGTGCTATACCGTCTGATAGTAGTCTACAAACGTGTCTGCAATGGCCTGCGGATCTGTAATAGTACTGGAATCTTTCCCCTGCACCTCGGGCACCAGTCTCGACGCCCACTCCCGTCTGTCCAGCCACGCAATCAGCTTTCCCGCCTTGTCTCCATCTTCGTAGATCCTACCCTGGACCTCCCTACTCTGCGCCCTAGCTCTATCCCTGGCGATGCTGTTGAACTCATCCTGCCTTAACCTCAGGAGGTGAAGGCCTTCAGGGTTTACCCCTTGGGCTATTTCCTCTTCTGATTTTAACACGTCCTCCGCTGCTCTTTCAAGTGCAGCTTATCTTTCCCTCTTTTTCCCCGCAGTCAGGGAGAGCGTCTTTCCCCAGATAACCGTTTTGTACACCTCCCACAGGAGATCTATCAGTGGCTTTTACAATGTTTTTCCGAGTGGTCGGATCTTTCAAGTACCACGGATTAATGGGGGCTACTCTAAAGAGACTAACGTGGTCAAATTCCATCCTCAACCATACCCGGGAGTGATCTGAAATGCCCGCCCCAGATGACGTACCTTCCGGAGAGCATGTGTCTCTGCCGCCGGGACAAGGATATAGTCTATGCGTGACAGACTGTGGTGTGCACTAGATATGTGCGTGTATTGTGTTCTGTCCGGGTAGTGTGTCCGCCAGCTGTCCTCCAATCCCATTGTGTCTAAAAAGTCAGGTAGCCACCTCTGAGCGGGTCTAATTGCATGAGGTGGATGTCAGTCTAGGTTCCCATCCATCACCACATTGAAGTCTCCGCCCAGCATCAGGAGTCCCAGTGGAAATATAAAAAAAATCGAGCTCAGGTCTTTGAATGTGTCTGCCTGCAGGCCAGGCAGGACTTATATTGAAATGAACGTGGCTGTCTTCCCTTCCCATTGGCCCGAAACCCCTATATATCTACCACGCTTGTCTGACCAAGTGGCATGTATTGTGAAGGGGAATTGATTTTTGATCAGTATGCCCACCCCTCATGACCAGGAGGTGAATCCCACGTGTGCCACCAGTTTATACCCTCCCCTATGTAGGGCCAAGCACTTGTCTCCAATTAGGTGTCTTTCCTGTAAAAGGATCACATCTGATGCGTGTCTTCTGATGAACTGGTTGACCATTCCTCCCTTTATTTTATCCCCCAGCCCATTCACATTCCAACTGAGCACGCTGACCCCCGACCACTTTCTACCGCTCATCATTATGGCTCCGTGAAAGTCGCTCTGACCCTGCTTTTCCCTTTGATGATGTTGAAACAATCAAAACTATAAACCATTCAAATGCTAGAATGAGAAACAAATCAAATTCAAAGTTAAGAAACACTACACACCCCTCCCAACTCCCCCCCTCCCTGCACCCCTGCTCGCGGTGTCCGCCCATCACATACTGGCAGAGTGCCTGTCGCCCTACACACTAATACTAATAAATAACTAAAGGTAGTAAAGAGGAGGAAGGCCAACACACCCACCCTCCATCCCCAAGCCTGTTTCAAAACAAATAAATAGTCCCTTGGAGATCATAGTCTGTATCACAGCAGTGCGATCATATGGTAAGAGTTTATGCCCAACCGTGTGGTCTATGACCACTGTACCTGACCACTTTCATATAGTCCGCAATCATAGTCACTGGGTCTCACTCCTGTTCCTGTGCCCCTCGTTCTCTGCCATGGTCACGTGTCCCAAAGCCACTGGGGGGCCGACTGTCCAGCCAGTCGGACGCCACTTCAGGATTATAAAAAAAAAAAAAACTCTCCCTTCAGCCTCCACACGCATCCGCGCCGGGAACATCATGGCATACTTAAGACCTTTGTCCCTGAGTTTCTGCTTGACGGCGAGGAAATTCCTGCGTTGTTTCTGCAACAGCTGCGTGAAATCGGGAAATAAAGAGAGGGCGGCATTCTCATAGCGCAAGGGGGGCGCCGCTCGGGCACCTTGCAGGATGGCATCTCTGTCCCTAAAGTTTAGGACCCGTACAATCATTGGGCGCGGGGGCACTCTGGGCTTTGGCCGTCCACCTGGGACCCTATGCGCACGTTCAGTGGTGAAGAATTTACCCAGCCCCTTGGGCTTGAGGTGTGATAAGCTAAGTTCCTCCACGAACAGATCAGGGGATGGCCCTTCTGATTTTTCGGGCACTCCCAGGATGCAAATGTTTTTGCGTCTTCTTCTCCCTTCGTAGTCGTCCAACTTTCGGTCGGCCGTTTCACAGAAAGATTTAAGGTTTAGTACTTCCTGCTGGAGCTGTGACACATCCTCAGTAAGGCTGGCCGCTTTTATGTCCAGGGATTTTACTTTTTCATTGACCTTGGTAAGATCCGCTCAGATGAGATTCACCTCTATGGAAACCGTGTCCAACTTATGTTCCAATGACTCCATTTTGTGCCCTAAAGATGACTTGACCCCGTCTATGGTGGACATAACATCATGCAGGGTCAGATCTGGTGCCATGCCTGCGGAGTCTCCCCCGATTGCAAGGGCGTGGAGCGGTCCAGTTGATATTTTGCCTCCAATATTTTTGACGTTGATATTTCTGTAGTCGATATTCTGTCAGTGATTTGTTATATCCCATCATAAAGATAATACATGATATATTATTATCAAACTATACATTGATCCAATAAAAACAACCAATAAAATATCACAGTGGCACCAGTCAACAAGTGACGTGCATTCTAGTGCCATAAGCTCATGCATTTCCTTGAGTGACGAAAGCCCAGAACATACCTAAGTGCTACAGCCATTAATTGTCCCTTTACATAAAATATTCCAATGCCATCAGCTCATTGTGTAGCCTGTGCATACCTCCTACTCACATGCTGCACTCACTACCACCAGTATAGGAAATGCCCCCTGTGCTATTAGCGTTGAAATACATCTAACTCTGTAACGTCATAAAATGTCTCAAAGTCATCTGCTATCAGTTCATTAAATCCTTAAGCCATGAAATGCTCTTAGAGGCATGAGCCCAAGATCTAGTCTAAAAGCCATCTGCTCGGAAAGCATCACTAGTGCCAATCAGTAAATGCCCCCTCTATTACCATTCATAAAATGCCCCCAGAATAACCAAGACACTAGGCAGCTACTGGCATTAGATGTTGTCCGTGCAGTCGGGCATGAAAATCCCTGAAAATATTATCAGCCCCAGTGGCGTAACGTCAAATGATGCCCCCCCCCCCACTTCCCACGCAGAATGTGATGAAGGTCCACTGAGGGACCTATTCCGCTGTCGGAAGGACCTAAGTCCGTCCGACATCGGGCAGGAGCTGTAACCGACCGACCATCTGTCGTTGGTTACAGCCCTGCTAGTACAATGCGACCAAACAGCGTTTGGTCGCATTCGTATACCTTACAATGCAAGCATGCTTTCTGACCGGAAAGCATGCTTGCATTGCTGAATGCAGGGGTGCAGGTCATCCCTGCACCCTGTGGTCGGCACCCCAAGGTGCCTGCCACCGGGTGCAGGGTTCAACGGAGGGGTACCTTAGGTGTCCCCATACTGCCATGCGGGCGGCCTCACAAGCATAGAGGCCCTGCTGGGGGCCCCCAGAGCCAGCTTCGGACTGCCTTTTTGTGCCGGACAGACCGGCACGAAAAGGCAGTGAAAAGCTGCCTTCGTACTCCCTCGGTTGCACAGAGGCGACCTGGGGAGTACTGGAGGATTTCCGGACTGCGGACAGGCTCTCCGAGCCTTTCGTCCGTAATCTGGAAATCCGAGTCGGATTCCTTCCCGACCGAGACCATCGGAATGGCTCGGTCGCAAAGGAATCCGATCAGGACTGACGGATAGGGTCGGAAGGGGTTCGGAGCCCTTCCGGCCGAAATCGGAATGGGCCCCATAGTCTCCCATATCTCATAGATATGCACTGGCCTAGGGACTGAATGGGGCCCCATCAAGGGTATGGGGGCCCCTGAAGAGTTGGCGCCGCTGCCTGTGCCACAGTGCTGCAGGGGCTTGTGTTGCGCCCCTGATCCGCCCTTTAAATAGACCTAAGGACTACCATCCCATGGTGTCATGTACCTGGAGTAAACAGCTACTGAAAGTTATTTATTTTTTTATTTCTTTTTATTAAACATTTCGACAAAAAAGCATCAATTGATTACAAGCAGGCGACTTCATCATTCTCAGTGTGATTGTATACTTCACAAAATACTGTACAGTTATTACATTAATTTAGGTCGAGGGGTTTTAAGCGCCTAAGTATCACTCTGTCGAGTAGGTGGGAGACAAACATCGCCTCTGTAACGGTTTAATGCTCCCCACACCTTTTTCCATTTCCCCGGGCATCCCCTAGCTACGTACTGACTTCTCTCTGTACATGCACCTGTCTAGATCCTACTTCCACCTCCCTACTTGAGGCGGTTAACTAGCGCCCCACTGTTGAGCGATGTTTCATTTTGCTATCATAAATGCTAAAGTTGCCCATTGCGTGGTGCAAGTGTTAAGGTCCGTGGGCTCCCACACATTTAGTAAGCACCTCCGAGCCTCTGGACGCATGTCAATCCCCAAGACCGCCCCTATTGTGCGATTGACATCCCCCAATATGATTGTATATGATGACAATTCCACAGTATGTGGATGAATGTTCCCAGTTCCCCACACCCCCTTCTGCACCCTACGCTCTCTGTCTGACCCATTTGAACCAGGCGGGTTCCCGTTACACAAGTCCTATGCAGTATTTTAAGCTGCACTAACCTCAATCTGGCTTGGATTGCAACCACCCGTGGGGAAGAGACCGCCTCCTGCCAGTCTTCGTCATCAAGTTGTAGGCCATCTTCGTTCCATTTCTCTCTAAAGGTCAGTAATGGATCTTCCAAGTTGTTGATTAAATTCCTACATATGAGGGAAATGGTTTTCTCTGGGAAATGTCCGTCTAGCACCCTGTCTTTCAGGGGGGAGGCTTCTGGGAGTGTCGTGTCACTAGGGATCTGGGTGAGTAGCGCGTGACGAACCTGTAGGTAACGGAAATGCTCAGTATCTGCCAAGCTGAACTGCTTTTTAAGTGACTCAAATGCGTGGATAGTTCCTTTCCTCCAGACATCTTTGATTCGCTAGATCCCTATGAGGTCCCACTTATCAAAACCTTTGGATTTCTAGAGGTTCCCCAGTTTCTCTGAGTTCCACAATGGTGTGGCTAGTGTGAGTTTGTTTTCACACTTTAGGTGTCTATTGGCTGCATGCCATATCTGGAAGGCGTGTGTCGTTGGGCCAGTCAGCAGGAATCTACGGGGCTTAGCGTATAGTGCTCTGGTATACTCTCCCCATGGGAGCTGCCACCTATCCATGGCATATCCAGGATCATTCGGTGGCCATAGACCCCGTGGTTGATAGCCGCAACCTGGGACGCCCAGTGGTATTTCTTTAGGTTGGGCAGACCAATCCCCCCATCGTACCAGTTGAGAGTTAAATTTAAGAACGCTATGCGGGGCCTGACTTCCCAGAGAAGCTGTCTCTGGGGACTCTCAATTTCTCTGGAGTAGGACGCCGGGTCTGGAACCATTGCATTTTGGAGTGCATATAAGAACTGAGGCAAAGCCATCATTTTAAAAAGGACCGCCCTACCCAGCATGGAGAGAGGAAGGGATCTCCAATGGGTACGTCGGTCTTAAGTCTCTGCATGGGTGGGTCTAGATTACGGGCAAAGCGGAGTTTCGCATCTAGTGTTACATAGATACCGAGATATCTAAAACCTTCATGTTCAATCTGGATTGGGCAGTTACTCGGAATGACAGGCGGGTCACCCTGAAGTACGTACACCACCGATTTGGACCAGTTAACAGTGAATCCAGAGTATCTTCCGATGATTGCTAGCACGTCCAGAAGGCAGATCAATGATGCCCTCAGATTTGTGAGATAGAGCAGAATGTCATTCGCATAGAGGGATATCTTGTCTTCCCACTCCAATGACCACAGCATTCCACGTATGGATCAGTCTTGCCTGACCCATGCCGCCAGCGGCTTCAGTTTCAGCGCGAAAAGGAGTGAAGACAGGGGACAGCCCTGTTGAGTGCCTCTGCTCAGCTGGAAGTCTGAGGATTTGCAGTTATTTACCACCACCAGGGCCCTCAGGTCGGAGTACTGAAGGCGAATCCAGCCCGAGAATTCCGGACTGAAGCCCAACTTGCCTAGGACCGCAAATAAATAGGGCCACTCAACCATGTCAAACGCCATGATGGAGTCCAATGATACTAAGGCTGCTGGCTCCATTATAGTAGGGATTCTGCCCATAACCCCATGTAGTCGACGCAGATTAAGGGCTGTGTTTTGATGAGGCATAAAGCCTGACTGATCTGGGTGGACCAGGGTGGTAATGACTTTAACTTTAATCAAGCGTGTCGCTAGCAATTTTGCAAGGACTTTGGGCTCCACATTTAGAAGCGATATTGGCCTGTAGGATGAGCAGCTGGTTCTGAGTTTGCCTTCTTTATATATGCAAAAAACACAGTTGATGGACAGAATGTAGAACAATGTCATACATTCACCCCAGTACAAGGATCTGGGCCTAAATCCATTGTTTTTTGCACTCCACACCACCCTGGGTTAGACACTGGCTATATGCAAATCAGCTCTGACCCTGTGCCTCATGGGAACATTCCAGTGCGAACTACCAAGCCATGTCTTTCCCAGACCGGAATCAAGCATCCAAGGACCGGTTTCTGGCTATCAGCCTGGATAGCTTGACTCCAGTGGCGTGGAGAGCCTGGGACTCACTTCTGAGCATACCCAGCCCACTCGGGGTGAAAATTGCAAAAAACACAGTTGATGGACAAAATGTAGAACAATGTCATACATTCATCCCAGTACAAGGATCTGGGCCTAAATCCATCGTTTTATTGCATGCCACACCACCCTGGATTAGACACTGGCTATATGCAAATCAGCTCTGACCCTGTGCCTCATGGGAACAGTCCAGTCCGAACTACCAAGCCATGTCTTTCCCAGACGGGAAACAAGCATCCAAGGACCGGTTTCTGGCTATCAGCCTTCATCAGCCTGGATAGCTTGACTCCAGTGGTGTGGAGATCCTGGGACTCACGTCTGAGCATACCCAGCCCACTCGGGGTGAAAATTGCAAAAAACACAGTTGATGGACAGAATGTAGAACAATGTCATACATTCATCCCAGTACAAGGATCTGGGCCTAAATCCATCGTTTTTTTGCACTCCACACCACCCTGGGTTAGACACTGGCTATATGTAAATCAGCTCTGACCCTGTGCCTCATGGGAACAGTCCAGTCCGAACTACCAAGCCATGTCTTTCCCAGACCGGAATCAAGCATCCAAGGACCGGTTTCTGGCTATCCACACCACTGGAGTCAAGCTATCCAGGCTGATGAAGGCTGATAGCCAGAAACCGGTCCTTGGATGCTTGATTCCGGTCTGGGAAAGACATGGCTTGGTAGTTCGGACTGGACTGTTCTCATGAGGCACAGGGTCAGAGCTGATTTGCATATAGCCAGTGTCTAACCCAGGGTGGTGTGGAGTGCAAAAAACGATGGATTTAGGCCCAGATCCTTGTACTGGGGTGAATGTATGACATTGTTCTACATTCTGTCCATCAACTGTGTTTTTTGCAATTTTCACCCCGAGTGGGCTGGGTATGCTCAGACGTGAGTCCCAGGCTCTCCACACCACTGGAGTCAAGCTATCCAGGCTGATGAAGGCTGATAGCCAGAAACCGGTCCTTAGATGCTTGATTCCGGTCTGGGAAAGACATGGCTTGGTAGTTCGGACTGGACTGTTCCCATGAGGCACAGGGTCAGAGCTGATTTGCATATAGCCAGTGTCTAACCCAGGGTGATGTGGAGTGCAAAAAACGATGGATTTAGGCCCAGATCCTTGTACTGGGGTGAATGTATGACATTGTTCTACATTCTGTCCATCAACTGTGTTTTTTGCAATTTTCACCCCGAGTGGGCTGGGTATGCTCAGACGTGAGTCCCAGGCTCTCCACACCACTGGAGTCAAGCTATCCAGGCTGATGAAGGCTGATAGCCAGAAACCGGTCCTTGGATGCTTGATTCCGGTCTGGGAAAGACATGGCTTGGTAGATCGGACTGGACTGTTCCCATGAGGCACAGGGTCAGAGCTGATTTGCATATAGCCATTGTCTAACCCAGGGTTGTGTGGAGTGCAAAAACGATGGATTTAGGCCCAGATCCTTGTACTGGGGTGAATGTATGACATTGTTCTATATTCTGTCCATCAACTGTGTTTTTTGCAATTTTCACCCCGAGTGGGCTGGGTATGCTCAGACGTGAGTCCCAGGCTCTCCACACCACTGGAGTCAAGCTATCCAGGCTGATGAAGGCTGATAGCCAGAAACCGGTCCTTGGATGCTTGATTCCGGTCTGGGAAAGACATGGCTTGGTAGTTCGGACTGGACTGTTCCCATGAGGCACAGGGTCAGAGCTGATTTGCATATAGCCAGTGTCTAACCCAGGGTGATGTGGAGTGCAAAAAACGATGGATTTAGGCCCAGATCCTTGTACTGGGGTGAATGTATGACATTGTTCTACATTCTGTCCATCAACTGTGTTTTTTGCAATTTTCACCCCGAGTGGGCTGGGTATGCTCAGACGTGAGTCCCAGGCTCTCCACACCACTGGAGTCAAGCTATCCAGGCTGATGAAGGCTGATAGCCAGAAACCGGTCCTTGGATGCTTGATTCCGGTCTGGGAAAGACATGGCTTGGTAGTTCGGACTGGACTGTTCCCATGAGGCACAGGGTCAGAGCTGATTTGCATATAGCCAGTGTCTAACCCAGGGTTGTGTGGAGTGCAAAAACGATGGATTTAGGCCCAGATCCTTGTACTGGGGTGAATGTATGACATTGTTCTATATTCTGTCCATCAACTGTGTTTTTTGCAATTTTCACCCCGAGTGGGCTGGGTATGCTCAGACGTGAGTCCCAGGCTCTCCACACCACTGGAGTCAAGCTATCCAGGCTGATGAAGGCTGATAGCCAGAAACCGGTCCTTGGATGCTTGATTCCGGTCTGGGAAAGACATGGCTTGGTAGTTCGGACTGGACTGTTCCCATGAGGCACAGGGTCAGAGCTGATTTGCATATAGCCAGTGTCTAACCCAGGGTGGTGTGGAGTGCAAAAAACGATGGATTTAGGCCCAGATCCTTGTACTGCAAAAAACACAGTTGATGGACAGAATGTAGAACAATGTCATACATTCACCCCAGTACAAGGATCTGGGCCTAAATCCATCGTTTTTTGCACTCCACACCACCCTGGGTTAGACACTGGCTATATGCAAATCAGCTCTGACCCTGTGCCTCATGGGAACAGTCCAGTCCGAACTACCAATCCATGTCTTTCCCAGACCGGAATCAAGCATCCAAGGACCGGTTTCTGGCTATCAGCCTTCATCAGCCTGGATAGCTTGACTCCAGTGGTGTGGAGAGCCTGGAACTCACGTCTGAGCATACCCAGCACACTCGGGGTGAAAATTGCAAAAAACACAGTTGATGGACAGAATGTAGAACAATGTCATACATTCACCCCAGTACAAGGATCTGGGCCTAAATCCATCATTTTTTGCACTCCACACCACCCTGGGTTAGACACTGGCTATATGCAAATCAGCTCTTACCCTGTGCCTCATGGGAACAGTCCAGTCCGAACTACCAAGCAATGTCTTTCCCAGACCGGAATCATGCATCCAAGGACCGGTTTCTGGCTATCAGCCTTCATCAGCCTGGATAGCTTTACTCCAGTGGTGTGGAGAGCCTGGGACTCACCTCTGAGACTACCCAGTCCACTCGGGGTGAAAATTGCAAAAAACACAGTTGATGGACAGAATGTAGAACAATGTCATACATTCACCCCAGTACAAGGATCTGGGCCTAAATCCATCGTTTTTTGCACTCCACACCACCCTGGGTTAGACACTGGCTATATGCAAATCAGCTCTGACCCTGTGCCTCATGGGAACAGTCCAGTCCGAACTACCAAGCCATGTCTTTCCCAGACCGGAATCAAGCATCCAAGGACCGGTTTCTGGCTATCAGCCTTCATCTGCCTGGATAGCTTGACTCCAGTGGTGTGTAGAGCCCGGGACTCACGTCTGAGCACTCCCAGCCCACTCGGGGTAAAAATTGCAAAAAACACAGTTGATGGACAGAATGTAGAACAATGTCATACATTCACCCCAGTACAAGGATCTGGGCTTAAATCCATCGTTTTTTGCACTCCACACCACCCTGGGTTAGACACTGGCTATATGCAAATCAGCTCTGACCCTGTGCCTCATGGGAACAGTCCAGTCCGAACTACCAAGCCATGTCTTTCCCAGACCGGAATCAAGCATCCAAGGACCGGTTTCTGGCTGTCAGCCTTCATCAGCCTTGATAGCTTGACTCCAGTGGTGTGGAGAGCCTGGCTCTCACGTCTGAGCATACCCAGCCCACTCGGGGTGAAAATTGCAAAAAACACAGTTGATGGACAGAATGTAGAACAATGTCATACATTCACCCCAGTACAAGGATCTGGGCCTAAATCCATCGTTTTGTGCACTCCACACCACCCTGGGTTAGACACTGGCTATATGCAAATCAGCTCTGACCCTGTCCCTCATGGGAACAGTCCAGTCCGAACTACCAAGCCATGTCTTTCCCAGACCGGAATCAAGCATCCAAGGACCGGTTTCTGGCTATCAGCCTTCATCAGCCTGGATAGCTTGACTCCAGTGGTGTGGAGAGCCTGGGACTCACGTCTGAGCATACCCAGCCCACTCGGGGTGAAAATTGCAAAAAACACAGTTGATGGACAGAATGTAGAACAATGTCATACATTCACCCCAGTACAAGGATCTGGGCCTAAATCCATCGTTTTTTGCACTCCACACCACCCTGGGTTAGACACTGGCTATATGCAAATCAGCTCTGACCCTGTGCCTCATGGGAACAGTCCAGTCCGAACTACCAAGCCATGTCTTTCCCAGACCGGAATCAAGCATCCAAGGACCGGTTTCTGGCTATCAGCCTTCATCAGCCTGGATAGCTTGACTCCAGTGGTGTGGAGAGCCTGGGACTCACGTCTGAGCATACCCAGCCCACTCGGGGTGAAAATTGCAAAAAACACAGTTGATGGACAGAATATAGAACAATGTCATACATTCACCCCAGTACAAGGATCTGGGCCTAAATCCATCGTTTTTTGCACTCCACACCACCCTGGGTTAGACACTGGCTATATGCAAATCAGCTCTGACCCTGTGCCTCATGAGAACAGTCCAGTCCGAACTACCAAGCCATGTCTTTCCCAGACCGGAATCAAGCATCCAAGGACCGGTTTCTGGCTATCAGCCTTCATCAGCCTGGATAGCTTGACTCCAGTGGTGTGGATAGCCAGAAACCGGTCCTTGGATGCTTGATTCCGGTCTGGGATAGACATGGCTTGGTAGTTCGGACTGGACTGTTCCCATGAGGCACAGGGTCAGAGCTGATTTACATATAGCCAGTGTCTAACCCAGGGTGGTGTGGAGTGCAAAAAAACGATGGATTTAGGCCCAGATCCTTGTACTGGGATGAATGTATGACATTGTTCTACATTCTGTCCATCAACTGTTTTTTGCAATTTTCACCCCGAGTGGGCTGGGTATGCTCAGACGTGAGTCCCAGGATCTCCACACCACTGGAGTCAAGCTATCCAGGCTGATGAAGGCTGATAGCCAGAAACCGGTCCTTGGATGCTTGATTCCGGTCTGGGAAAGACATGGCTTGGTAGTTCGGACTGGACTGTTCCCATGAGGCACAGGGTCAGAGCTGATTTGCATATAGCCAGTGTCTAATCCAGGGTGGTGTGGCGTGCAAAAAAACGATGGATTTAGGCCCAGATCCTTGTACTGGGATGAATGTATGACATTGTTCTACATTCTGTCCATCAACTGTGTTTTTTGCAATTTTCACCCCGAGTGGGCTGGGTATGCTCAGAAGTGAGTCCCAGGCTCTCCACGCCACTGGAGTCAAGCTATCCAGGCTGATAGCCAGAAACCGGTCCTTGGATGCTTGATTCCGGTCTGGGAAAGACATGGCTTGGTAGTTCGCACTGGAATGTTCCCATGAGGCACAGGGTCAGAGCTGATTTGCATATAGCCAGTGTCTAACCCAGGGTGGTGTGGAGTGCAAAAAAACGATGGATTTAGGCCCAGATCCTTGTACTGGGATGAATGTATGACATTGTTCTACATTCTGTTCATCAACTGTGTTTTTTGCAATTTTCACCCCGAGTGGGCTGGGTATGCTCAGACGTGAGTCCCAGGCTCTCCACACCACTGGAGTCAAGCTATCCAGGCTGATGAAGGCTGATAGCCAGAAACCGGTCCTTGGATGCTTGATTCCGGTCTGGGAAAGACATGGCTTGGTAGTTCGGACTGAACTGTTCCCATGAGGCACAGGGTCAGAGCTGATTTGCATATAGCCAGTGTCTAACCCAGGGTGGTGTGGAGTGCAAAAAAACGATGGATTTAGGCCCAGGTCCTTGTACTGGGATGAATGTATGACATTGGTCTACATTCTGTCCATCAACTGTGTTTTTTGCAATTTTCACCCCGAGTGGGCTGGGTATGCTCAGACGTGAGTCCCAGGCTCTCCACACCACTGGAGTTAAGCTATCCAGGCTGATGAAGGCTGATAGCCAGAAACCGGTCCTTGGATGCTTGATTCCGGTCTGGTAAAGACATGGCTTGGTAGTTCGGACTGGACTGTTCCCATGAGGCACAGGATCAGACCTGATTTGCATATAGCCAGTGTCTAACCCAGGGTGGTGTGGAGTGCAAAAAAACGATGGATTTAGGCCCAGATCCTTGTACTGGGATGAATGTATGACATTTTTCTACATTCTGTTCATCAACTGTGTTTTTTGCAATTCTTAATATATGAACACTATGTTGGCTACTCGTTGGTCATACGGGAGCATTCCCTTCTCCTTACTTTCCAAATAACATAGAGCGGATGTAGGGAGCGAGCTTATTAGACCTCAATTTGTATAGTTCAATGGGGATACCATTGGGCCCTGTAGCTTTCCCTGAATGCACACGTCTAATGGCCTGCGCCACCTCCTAATCCGCCAGTGGGGATTCCAGGTAATCCCTGTTTTCGTCCGAGAGTGTGGGCAGTTTGATATCTCTAATCATCTCGCTATTTTCTTCTTCAGTGAACCTGCCGGTCGTGCTATACACCATCTGATAGTAGTCCGCAAACGTGTCTGCAATGGCCTGCGGATCTGTAATAGTACTGGAATCTTTCCCCTGCACCTCGGGCACCAATCTCGACGCCCACTCCCGTCTGTCCAGCCACGCAATCAGATTTCCCGCCTTGTCTCCATGTTCGTAGATCCTACCCTGGACCTCCCTACTCCGCGCCCTCGCTCTATCCCTGGCGATGCTGTTGAACTCATCCTGCCTTAACCTCAGGAGTTGAAGGCCTTCAGGGTTTACCCCTTGGGCTATTTCCTCTTCTGAGTTTAGCACATCCTCCTCTGCTCTTTCAAGTTCAGCTTGTCTTTCCCTCTTTTTCCCCGCAATCAGGGAGAGCGTCTTTCCCCAGATAACCATTTTGTACACCTCCCACAGGAGATCTATCAGTGGCTTTTGCAATGTTTTTCCGAGAGGTCGGATCTTTCAAGTACCACGGATTAAAGGGGGCTACTCTACAGATACTAACGTGGTCAAATTCCATCCTTAACCATAACGGTGAGTGATCTGAAATGCCCGCCCCAGATGACGTACCTTCCGGAGAGCATGTGCCTCTGCCGCCGGGACAAGGATATAGTCTATGCGTCACAGACTGTGGTGTGCACTAGATATGTGCGTGTATTGTGTTCTGTCCGGGTAGTGTGTCCGCCAGCTGTCCACCAATCCCATTGTGTCTAAAAAGTCAGGTAGCCACATCTGAGCGGGTCTAATTGCACGAGGTGGATGTCAGTCTAGGTCCCCATCCATTACCACATTGAAGTCTCCGCCCAGCATCAGGAGTCCCAGTGGAAATGTAAAAAAAAATCGAGCTTAGGTCTTTGAATGTGTCTGCCTGCAGGCCAGGCGGGACTTATATTGAAATGAACGTGGCTGTCTTCCCTTCCCATTGGCCGGAAACCCCTATATATCTACAATGCTTGTCTGACCAAGTGGCATGTATTGTGAAGGGGAATTGATTTTTGATCAGTATGCCCACCCCTCATGACCAGGAGGTGAACTCCGCGGGTGCCACCAGTTTATACCCTCCCCTAGGTAGGGCCATGCACTTGTCTCCAATTAGGTGTCTTTCCTGTAAAAGGATCACATCTGATGCGTGTCTTCTGATGAACTGGTTGACCATTCCTCACTTTATTTTATCCCCCAGCCCATCCACATTTCAACTGAGCACGCTGTCCCCCGACCACTGTCTACCGCTCATCATTATGGCTCTGTGAAAGTCGCTCTGTCCCTACTTTTCCCTTTGATGGTGTCGAAACAATCAAAACTATAAACAATTCAAATGCTAGAATGAGAAACAAATCAAATTCAAAGTTAAGAAACATTACACACCCCTCCCAACTCCCCCCTTCCCTGCACCCCTGCTCGCGGTGTCCGCCCATCACATACTGGCAGAGTGCCTGTCGCCCTACACACTAATACTAATAAATAACTAAAGGTAGTAAAGAGGAGGAAGGCCAACACACCCACCCTCCATCCCCAAGCCTGTTTCAACACAAATAAATAGTCCCTTGGAGATCATAGTCTGTATCACAGCAGTGCGATCATATGGTAAGAGTTTATGCCCAACTGTGTGGTCTATGACCCCTGTACCTGACCACTTTCATACAGTCCGCAATCATAGTCACTGGGTCTCACTCCTGTTCCTGTGCCCCTCGTTCTCCGCCACAGTCACGTGTCCCAAAGCCACTGGGGGGCCGACTGTCCAGCCAGTCAGACGCCACTTCAGGATTATAAAAAAAAAACCTCTCCCTTCAGCCTCCACACGCATACGCGCCGGGAACATCATGGCATACTTAAGACCTGTGTCCCTGAGTTTCTGCTTGACGGCAAGGAAATTCCTGCGTTGTTTCTGCAACAGCTGCGTGAAATCGGGAAATAAAGAGAGGGTGCCATTCTCATAGTGCAAAGGGGGCGCCGCTCGGGCAGCTTGCAGGATGGCATCTCTGTCCCTAAAGTTTAGGACCCGTGCAATCATTGGGCGCGGGGGCACTCCGGGCTTTGGTCGTCCACCTGGGACGCTATGCACACGTTCAGTGGTGAAGAATTTACCCAGCCCCTTGGGCTTGAGGTGTGATAAGCTAAGTTCCTCCACGAACAGATCAGGGGATGGCCCTTCTGATTTTTCGGGCACTCCCAGGATGCAAATGTTTTTGCGTCTTCTTCTCCCTTCGTAGTCGGCCGTTTCACAGAAAGATTTAAGGTTTAGTACTTCCTGCTGGAGCTGTGACACATCCTCCGTAAGGCTGGCCGCTTTTATGTCCAGGGCTTTTACTTTTTCATTGACCTTGGTAAGATCCGCTCAGATGAGATTCACCTCTATGGAAACCGGGTCCAGCTATTGTTCCAAGGACTCCATTTTGTGCCCTAAAGATGACTTGACCCGGTCTATAGCGGACATAACATCATGCAGGGTCAGATCTGGTGCCATGCCTGCGGAGTCTCCCCCGATTGCTAGGGCGTGGAGCGGCTCCGTCGGTGAGCCCTTGGCTAGGGTATAGCGACCCAATTTGTTGGACTGGACTTGCCTCCTTCCCTTGGTTATCCTGGGCTGGTTCTTCTCTCCATCTGGTTTGTTCGCCATTTGTAGACCGGGGAACTGAGTACACCAGTGGCCCCCGCACAAGAAGCCCTTTAGCTAGGTACAGATGCAGGCAAGAGTCGGGGGCCTTCTGTAAAGTGAGCTGTCCAACGGGAGAGGTCAGTCCGACTGGACTCGGTGGATCCTAGGCAATTGTTGGTTGCAGCATAAGATGGGGCCACTTTTGACCTCCCCGGGCTGTATACCCGAGCCTGGAGTATCAGCTGCCCTCGACCCACCACCAGTTCTAAAGTGTTGCTTGTTCCGCGAAAGAATGCAAATGGGGGAGGAGGGAGAAGGTGACACCCGAACAGGTCAGGGTTCGTCGGCAGGAATATCACGGCCAGTACCGCTGTACCGGTCCTGGTGCCGCTGTCCCCCAGAATGCGCAGCGCTGGTGGTTCCCCTTGTGTCTATGCATTGGTGTTTTGGGTGCAAAGGCTCTCCCCGGTTGCTACGTCAGCCCGCAGCCGCGCTCAAACGTGCTCCATGACCGTCAGGTGGTTGTTTAGGCGCTGCCTGCATTGGTTGATCCCAATCACGTCCTCGGCCACCCTCCGATACACCACAGTACAGGGAAGGGAGGGCGGGAGATGCGTCACTCACCGCCGCTTCGCAGTTGGCCCTGTAGTGCACCGACCCCGCCAACAAGGGAAAGATGATACCTGTTTTAGCACCTTGATGTGCTGCGTTAATGCCCCCGGTAAAACGGTAATTGGATCAGCCTCTTGCACGTCACCTCTCTGCACTTATTATCGTTGCCGGTGCATTTGTCAGTCGGGGGCGCTCTCGACCAACTTGAGTTTACCCTTACAGTGCAGTGCACAAAGTATCACCCAGTCGCTGTTTGGTCGGCTGGCCTGGGAAGTAAGCAATGTGTGTTCCGCATTTTGACGCGGCAAGCTTGCCGCGGTGTCCCCAGTGCCCTCCTACATGCCTGGCCCCGATGGTGAGTGGGCGTTTGGGGGGAGCCCCTGGGGGAGGGGTGTCTCCCTCCTTTCCAGCAGCAGCGCAGACGTCGTCACAGGGCCAGACGCGACCGTCGGCGGTGATCACAGAACAACCTCCGACTTCCGGTACGGCTGCCCAAGTCGCTCCGCTTCCGCCGCGGCTGCAAATTCAAGTTAGTCCCCGGCTTACACCTGCTGACAGGCCCAATCCTGTGGGGCCCGTATCTCTGGTTTTCCTCGGAATCGGGAGACCGGGGTTCCACCAAACGGCACCGCTAACTGGTCACTCGCGGTTGCCGATCAGCAAGGTCAGGATAGGCGACAGGATATTGGGCTCAGGGGACGGTAGTGTCGGAGCTGAGGTGTCACGCGGCCATCTTGGTTCGCCGCTTGGCTCCTCCTCTACTGTAAAGTTATTAATGTTAAATTAGTAAATACATTTCTGAAGCAGCTTCAGACAATAAAATGCCTTCAGTGCTATCATTGAAAACATTTTCACAAATACCTCACAAAATTATTACCTTCCATCTGCCCGTAGAAATATCCTTCATTTTCTCAGCCCAAAGTGCCAAGCACTACAAACCCTGAAATCTGCCAGTACCAAAAGGTCATATAACGATCTCACTGTCATGCGACCATAAATTACATCCAGTGTGTGTTAAAAGCTTAAGACATTCTGCCCATGAAGTGCATGTGTGAAAGCAACCTGGTTAATACTCTTTTGCTACTGATTTTGAAATGTTTCCATGGCCTTTGTTCTCGTTAAACGTCCCAATAATCTTAAGTCATGAATTCTCTTTGCTTTCACAAAGTTAAATACCCTAAAGCCATCAGCCTATAAAATGTGAAAGTGCTCCCAGCCCTTGAAATGCTCCCAAATGTAAGCAGTAGAGATGGGAGTGCAAAATGGTAGTTGCCTTTCCTGGCTCCCTATTCTTTTCTGGTGTGCCCCTGCACCTGCAGGACTAGTTCCTGCTGGGTCTTTTTCCCACCACTGAAGATGCTAAAGCTTGTGCTGTGTTCACCCAATCAATGTGATTGACAGCATAGGACGGGCCCTCTTGCAACATAAGTGGCTTTGTTGCAGGTCCAGCATCATCATTCACAATGAGAGTAAGAAAAAGTGCGTAGATCTGTGTGTATCCCTCCACGTGCCCATACTCCCTTCTGTTAACCCTAACATTTCAACCCAGTCACCATTATACTGGGACCATCCCTGCCTTACCTCGGTGCACCCAGGGCAGCTACATATATTGGTGGTAATTCTTGCCATATTTTGGGCATCCACTGCTCTGACCACTCCTGGAATATTCGTGATTTTTCTTGTCGTATTGTGGGCATCCCTGAAACTTTGTTGCTCATTCCTGATTTATCACTGAACATGGCATGAGGGTTATAATTTATTGTGCTACCTATTGCATAGAGCCACCTCTCTCTGGTATATTGCTGCACGTAATACACAGGAGGCAATTCTTGTCATAAAACAGGCATCCAGGACACTTTGTGATCCTAACCTTTTTATGCGTGCCAGAAAACGGGCCTGTCTTCCCGCTGCTTTAATCAAAGGCCCTATTCAAGCTCCTGTGTTTACGGAAGAGGGTACCAACAGTACAACGTACCTCAATTCTATCCCCAGAAAGGTAGAGGACAATGCAGCAGAGGATTTAGATCCCACGGAACCTCCAACTCAAACAACCCTACAAGTGAGTACTCTTTCCCCTCTTCCCTTGAAAAGTAGGTGGCAGACTCAAATACTTCCTTCACAATTGGAGATTGATCACTCAAGACCCATGGGTCTTAAACACTGTCAGGGGATTTATGATAGACTTTACTCATATACCTTCACAAAATTCCTTCCGACAGTCTTGGAAAGGAGTCAAAGCGTACACATTTCCCCCTTTTGCCTTGATTCAGAGAGTTCTACAGAAAGTAAGACAGGACCACTGCGTCCGTGTCCTAATAACTCCCTTTTGGCCATCTCAGGCCTGGTTCCCCACCATTCTAGAACAAGCTTGCAACCACCCCTTCTTAATTCCTTCCCTAGAGATTCTTCTCACAGGCATAAATGGATGAGATCACCCCCTAATTCAGAACAGGAAGTTATCTCTTCTAGCCTAATTAATTTCCAATTGTGATAAAATAATTTGAGTCTGCCTCCCTCCTTTAGGGAAAAAGAAGGGGAAGGATTAAGAATTGTAGTACTCACTTTGAGGGTTGTTATCGCTGGAGGCTCCTCGTGATCTGAAGCTTCTAGAGCGAAAGCCCCTTCCTCCTTGTGGATAAAACTGAGGGGTATTTTAGGGTTGGTAACCCCTTCCGCTGTATACTCTAGATCTAGGGTAGGGCCTGCAGTTGAAGCGGCCGGAAAAGAGGCCCCTTCTTACGGCCCTTCCAAAAAGGTTATTGGTGTTAAAAACTCTCTTCATATTTTGGTGGGCTTTGTCTTATGCTGTAAAGTTAGACACGTATTTACCTGGTTTCTTAATAAGATCTACCCCAAAAAGTAATCCCTTGTGGTTGAGGGAGGGCTCTTTGTCAGACAAATCACTTAATTTCGGACTGATTTTAGTGAGAACAACTCTTCTCCTCCTGGAGTTGAGGCTGGTGTTGGAATTGCCTAGTAAAATTAAGGCTCTCTGGCTGAGACCTCTAATTACTTCAGTGTCCAGGGGCGTGCCGTTGATGTGGCTATCCTCAGCTGTATCGATGAACTTGGCAAGAGGACCCAGGATATCAAAGACCCGGTCTTGACAACCCTTAAGGGATCCCTCCATCCCTTTTCTCGGGTCCCTCCCGAGTTTAAAAAGGTGTTTGATTAGTTCACGAGCAAGGTTTGGGGTTTGGTAGACTTTGTCCTCTACAGAACGCCTGGAGCATTCAGCTCTTAATAGGTTATGAGTGTCTCTCTCCAAAGGGTTCCTTAGCCATTTCGTACTGAATCTGCCCACATGTTCGGGGGGAACCATTCTGTGCTTCTAGGGTGTTTTATATTAAGGGGAGAAAACATTTTGTCTCCCAAAGGGTCAACAATATTGTCCTGAAGGGAGGTCGTCCTCAAATGGTTGAGAATAAAACTCCTGGTCATCCTCATCTAAATCTAAGACATATTCGTCTGGAAGGTCAGAGGCATCATCATCCTGAAAATCATCGTCTCCCAACTGAAGATCATTATGTTGAGCACTTCGATATTTTTGTGCCGCTAGGGACACCCAGATATTTTCTGATGCTGAGGACACCATTAAGAGTTGTGCCGCCAAGGAAACCCAATGTATTTGAGGTGCGGTGACCTCCCATAAAAGTTGAGGTGCTGGGACCTCCCATAGTGCTCTTGGGGGTAGCTTGATCAATATTCTTATTATTTTTAAGTCTTTTCTCCCATACTTCGATGAGATCGTCAGTGGGTAGGGTATGTTGGTTCTCATTAACATCATTCTCCTCTGAGGGCAGTGATCGCTTAGATGGTTTAACTTTAGAGAGGCTTTCCAACATACAAGATCTCATTTCTTTATGAATCATACTTTTGAAGGCTTCGTTATCCATATTAGGAATGGGGTCACAAGCCTCATCGGAGTCAATATCAGACGTAGTATAGATGTCGAAGGGTTATTAGGTAAACAGTAAAATGCCTTATCTGACCTCTTTTTTTATATATATTTTGTTTTAAAATTAGATAAATTGCGTCCCCTTTTTTTTAATATATATATTAATACAAAATTTTAAGATAGGTAGGTCAAAGGAGGTGGGGGGGGGAATAATATGAGCTTTAAAAGGAGACAGCCAGTAGAAGATAGCCACAAAAAGGTGTTTCAACAACAGAATGTGACACACTAATGAAATTTTGAAATTAAAACCAATTTCCATCGTTTAGGTCGAAAAAAAGAGCCTCCAGGTCGTAGAAACGAGTGTCCTGTTAAATGCCAGCTGATCGGGGTCGAGTAACTGCCAGAAAGCTTGAGCACCTGATAAGCCTGGTCTCGTTGATAGAGAGAGTGAGCAAAGCACCCTGGCATTGCGAAGACGCGACATGCGTGTTGCCAAGGACCTTTCCTCTAAAGCGGCACTCTCCGAAAGATGAAGAAGGCGGTCAGGCCATGTAAGAGCATAAGGTCATAATTGCGTAATGGCACGGTGGCGAAACAGCTCAAATGCGAGGATGCGTGAAATTGAGAGCGGGGCGCACATCCAGATTGAAATGATGACGCGCAAGAGCAAAAATCGGGATATTGAAGCATGGGGAAGAGGTGCAGATGGGAGGAAGACCTCTCCCCCGAAGAAAGAGTAAGGTGTTAATCTCAAAGTCCCGAAAGAAGAGAATTCGAAAAGAGAGAAGATAAGAGAAGGTCAGGGACCAATCTCCATAAATTGGAGATCAGGTTGACCGGGATAGAGAAAGGAGGGTCAGGGAGAGGGGTAAAGGCCCCAAATGAGTTAAGAGGAAGGTTAAAACAGTTCAAACAGTATTATAAATTAAAAGTAAGGTAAATGTAAATGAACTTATCTGCTTGGAGCCGCATTTAAAAGAGGCAGATTATTATGGGCACATGCCTTTTATTTGCTGTTAATGTCACCCTGAAGTACGTACACCACCGATTTGGACCAGTTTACAGTGAATCCAGAGTATCTTCCGAAGATTGCTAGCACGTCCAGAAGGCAGATCAATGATGCCCTCAGATTAGTGAGATAGAGCAGAATGTCATTCGCATAGAGGGATATCTTGTCTTCCCACTCCAATGACCACAGCATTCCACGTATGGATCAGTCTTGCCTGACCCATGCTGCCAGCGGCTCCAGTTTCAGTGCGAAAAGGAGCGGAGATAGGGGACAGCCCTGTCGAGTGCCCCTGCTCAGCTGGAAGTCTGAGGATTTGCAGTTATTTACCACCACCAGGGCCCTCAGATCGGAGTACAGGAGGCGAATCCAGCCCATGAATTCCGGACTGAAACCCAACTTGCCTAGGACCGCAAATAAATAGGGCCACTCAACCATGTCAAATGCCATGATGGCGTGAAATGATACTAAGGCTGCCGGCTCCATTATGGTAGGAGTTCTGCCCATAACCCCATGTAGTCGACGCAGATTAAGGGCTGTGTTTCGATGAGGCATAAAGCCCGACTGATCTGGGTGGACCAGGGTGGTAATGACTTTAACTTTAATCAAGCGTGTCGCTAGCAATTTTGCAAGGACTTTGGGCTCCACATTTAGAAGCGATATTGGCCTGTAGGATGAGCAGCTGGTTCTGAGTTTGCCTTCTTTATATATGACCACTATGTTGGCTACTCGTTGGTCATACGGGAGCATTCCCTTCTCCTTACTTTCCACTAACATAGAGCGGATGTAGGGAGCAAGCTTATTAGACCTCAATTTGTATAGTTCAATGGGGATACCATTGGGCCCTGTAGCCTTCCCTGAATGCACACCTCTAATGGCCCTTTGCCACCTCCTCCTCCGTCAGTGGGGATTTCAGGTAATCCCTGTTTTCGTCCGAGAGTGTTGGCAGTTGGATATCTCTAATCATCTCGCTATTTTCTTCTTCAGTGAAACTGCCGGTCGTGCTATACACCGTCTGATAGTAGTCTACAAACGTGTCTGCAATGGCCTGCGGATCTGTAATAGTACTGGAATCTTTCCCCTGCACCTCGGGCACCAGTCTCGACGCCCACTCCCGTCTGTCCAGCCACGCAATCAGCTTTCCCGCCTTGTCTCCATGTTCGTAGATCCTACCCTGGACCTCCCTACTCTGCGCCCTGGCTCTATCCCTGGCGATGCTGTTGAACTCATCCTGTCTTAACCTCAGGAGGTGAAGGCCTTCAGGGTTTACCCCTTGGGCTATTTCCTCTTCTGATTTTAACACGCCCTCCTCTGCTCTTTCAAGTTCAGCTTGTCTTTCCCTCTTTTTCCCCGCAATCAGGGAGAGCGTCTTTCCCCGGATAACGGTTTTGTACACCTCCCACAGGAGATCTATCAGTGGCTTTTGCAATGTTTTTCCGAGTGGTCGGATCTTCAAGTACCACAGCCTATGCCCGATATTATGGGGCGCCCAGGTGGTGGTCTCTGGGGTTTATGTACCTTGGGCAGTACATAGAAGTATGGCATCACTGGATTACCTGCACAAAGATATTGTGCCTCTTTCTCCATGAGCCATCTTTCAGCCAAAGGTTTACATACAGAAATATACCGTAAACCAGTGGCAAGGAACTCATTATTGAGTTATGAGAGCTTTCACCCCAAGGCACTTCTTAACAACTTGCCTTATGGACAATTCCTTCGTATTCAACGCAATTGTTCAACCAAATCTGCATTCGAAGAACATTTCCTGACTTTAGAGAAACAGTTGATTGAGAAGAAGTACCCAAAAAGACTGGTCAGGGCTGCTAAGAAACGTGCTTCAAACAACAACAGGGAAGTCTTACTAGAACTATTGCCTCCCAAGCCAACATCAAAAAGGATAACATGCATTAATACTTTTAGCACGAAGTCTAATCAGATCCAAAAAATTGTGAGGAAGCATTGGGCGATCTTAAACACCGGGAGTGACACGACCACTTTACCTCCTCCGTTGTTCGCCTTCAAACGTGGACGTAATGTGAAAGATCAGTTGGTCCACACTAGACCAAAATACACGAGTCCACGACCGATAGGGACTTTAAGGGATATGCCAGCGGTCACAGGACACCATCCCTGTGGCAATTGTGTAGCTTGCCCTTTAACAACGAAGTCTACACAGGTTGATATTGGCACAGGTCGTCCCTGGGAGCAGCGACGATTTACAAACTGCAACAGCCAAAATGTTATCTATTTGATTACATGTCCCTGCAACAAACAATATGTAGGTATGACTACGCGTAAAGTGAAGACAAGAATCTCTGAGCACAAGAGCTCTATCAGATGCTGTAAACAGGCAACAAGACTGACTGCTCACTATATAGAAGTTGGCCATTTACAACAGAGGCTCAAATGGACAGTCATTTAACAGCCCATGATTCCATCTCACATTACTGACATTAGTGGCTTTTTATTCAAAAAAGAACAAAGATGGGTGTACAAACTCAGATCCGACAAAGAGGGCCTTAACGAGGAAATCCCTTGGATGGCACTCAAATGAGGACACCTGACAGCGTACAGAATGATTATGTTCAAGATGACTGCATGTGCATTTATTTGGATGCGTTATTTGTGTCTTGTTTTATCTATCATTGGATGTCTGAGGGCAATACTTCTATGACGCACCAGCAAGATAGCGCATTGTTAGGCATTTTGCTAGATATAGCACGTGTCAACTTAGTGGCAGCACTGTAAATAAGAGCGTGCTGTCGCATAAAATATGCATTTTCCATCCTTTTACGCGCGCAGAGAAGAGTTATTTGCCTTCTGACACTGATGACAACAATATTGCATCCATATCGATATTGTCTTTTACACAGGGCACGTTGTCTCCTTAGGTGCTTGTTTGAATTCTGATACGCTTTAAAGACATGATTGACCCTTATGGTGCACTTTAAGGCAATTCTACAACAAATTACAACGTGCCAAATAAGTGCAAATAGAGAGATATGAGCGCACAGCTACAAACAAACATCAATTCCCATGATGCCATGCGTGTCGCGCACAGACGGACGTCATCCGGTCGCAGTTGTTGCCGGTGACGAGGTGGAAATATAATGGCGGATTACGCGCCGCGTCGGTACCTCCCACGACGTCCCAGAGGGACGCCCGGGGTACCGACGGACAGGTAGGCGCACACACTATTTCTTTATCATTTTTCATCATCAATTGGGTAGCGTTCGAGTGCGCCATTGGTAGTAGCCTTGAGAGTTACATCCTCCTCTCACGATGTACGGAGAGCTGCCCTTTTGCCTCCTCCTTTTGAATACGACACGCCCTGCATGCCCAGTTTACCGAACTTAGGGCTATTGTAGACGGTAATTTGCAAAACCGTTCATTTGTGACCTATCGACTCCGACTTTGATCATCTGTGGGTCGGACTGCTTTTAGAGACCTTGACTTTGTTTAACAAGCGTTTTTCTGGAAACAGTAGCAGAGGAACTCGGGCTGTTTAGGCTTTTTTCAGTACACCTATGCAGCAACTGGTTCTTTACCATCACTAGAGCTAAGACGCTAAAACAATATGTTATACTTATACTATGACACGGCAGTACTTGTGAAATGAATGTCGGTACATTCTCCTCAAATGGATTTGTGGCCTGCGATTGCTGCTAGAGTATCGTGACACCCTGAGTGTCCTAATTTTCCTTTTCATTTATTTCTTTCGCTACTTTAGAGCGGTGCCCTGTTTTACCTGCGCTGTGGCCAGGTGAGGTGGGACTTCTCTCTCCTGCCAATTTGGTAAGTGAGCAGTCATGAGCTTGTTGCTATGCACAGTGGTGTATGATATGTACATGTAGGGTACTACACTTCTGCTATATACAAGAGAACAATTTGTGTTAGAAAGAATGTGTTTCAACACAGGGCTCTATATCTAATTTGGTATGTACTTTGTTTCTTCCCTTCATGTGTGTCTCATCGTGAATGGATTCATTCCTGGCATTGAACTACACAGTCAGGAGAAGGACGGTATTACTAGATCTCAGGTGATATCTGTTTATTTCTTTCCTTTTCCCACTAATTTTTTGTAAAGCAGTAGCGTTATGGTCCTGAAGAAGCAGCTAGATACCACGTGGATCTTATCATTCTGCAGAAACATGTCGACCTCTTATTTCCAACAGTGGTTATTTCTTTAGACCACTACGCACTCATTTTTAATTTTAGGATTGAAGTGAACTTTAATAAATAATTTTTTCACTTCCCTACCTAATTTTATAATTTTCTCCACAACTTCACTTTGCACTTCACTTGTTCAGCACTGCTTTTAGTCACCATAATACATCTAGTGTTCCCCTCACACTGGACACCACAGGTAGGATTAGGCTTTTAACATCTGGCAGTCCACTGTGGGTCCCATATTTTATCTCTGAGGGTGAAGGATCCCAGATGATGAAGGGCGGATCCGAGTGGTGACTGATGGGAATCTTCTCTCAAGAGATAGGAGACCCTATGTGTGATTCGCACCACACACACCAGTAGTTCATTTCCTTTCTCGTTTCAGCCACTGTGTAGGGATTTAACTTAGTTTGTGTTTGCCTTTGACCCCTTGCTACCTTTTGTTGAAGTAAAAAGTCAGGTAGCCACCTCTGAGCGGGTCTAATTGCACGAGGTGGATGTCAGTCTAGGTCCCCATCCATCACCACATTGAAGTCTCCGCCCAACATCAGGAGTCCCAGTGGAAATGTAAAAAAAAAATCGATCTCAGGTCTTTGAATGTGTCTGCCTGCAGGCCAGGCGGGACTTATATTGAATCGAACATGGCTGTCTTCCCTTCCCATTGGCCCGACACCCCTATATATCTACCACGCTTGTCTGACCATGTGGCATTTATTGCGAAGGGGAATTCATTTTTGATCAGTATGCCCACCCCCATGACCCGGAGGTGAATCCTGCGTGTGCCACCAGTTTATACCCTCCCCTATGTAGGGCCATGCACTTGTCTCCAATTAGGTGTCTTTCCTGTAAAAGGATCACATCTGATGCGTGTCTTCTGATGAACTGGTTGACCATTCCTCACTTTATTTTATCCCCCAACCCATTCACATTCCAACTGAGGACGCTGACCCCCGACCACTGTCTATCGCTCATCATTATGGCTCTGTGAAAGTCGCTCTGACCCTGCTTTTCCCTTTGATGGTGTCGAAACAATCAAAACTATAAACAATTCAAATGCTAGAATGAGAAACAAATCAAATTCAAAGTTAAGAAACATTACACAACCCTCCCAACTCCCCCCCTCCCTGCACCCCTGCTCGCGGTGTCCGCCGATCACATACTGGCAGAGTGCCTGTCGCCCTACACACTAATACTAATAAATAACTAAAGGTAGTAAAGAGGAGGAAGGCCAACACTCCCACCCTCCATCCCCAAGCCTGTTTCAACACAAATAAATAGTCCCTTGGAGATCATAGTCTGTATCACAGCAGTGCGATCATATGGTAAGAGTTTATGCCCAACCGTGTGGTCTATGACCCCTGTACCTGACCGCTTTCATACAGTCCGCAATCATAGTCACTGGGTCTCACTCCTGTTCCTGTGCCCCTCGTTCTCCGCCACGGTCACGTGTCCCAAAGCCACTGGGGGGCCGACTGTCCAGCCAGTCAGACGCCACTTCAGGATTATCAAAAAAAAAACTCTCCCTTCAGCCTTAACACGCATACGCGCCGGGAACATCATGGCATACTTAAGACCTGTGTCCCTGAGTTTCTGCTTGACGGCGAGAAAATTCCTGCATTGTTTCTGCAACAGCTGCGTGAAATCGGGAAATAAAGAGAGGGCGGCATTCTCATAGTGCAAGGGGGGCGCCGCTCGGGCAGCTTGCAGGATGGCATCTCTGTCCCTAAAGTTTAGGACCCGTGCAATCATTGGGCGCGGGGGCACTCCGGGCTTTGGTCGTCCACCTGGACGCTATGCACACATTCAGTGGTGAAGAATTTACCCAGCCCCTTGGGCTTGAGGTGTGATAAGCTAAGTTCCTCCACGAACAGATCAGAGGATGGCTCTTCTGATTTTTCAGGCACTCCCAGGATGCAAATGTTTTTGCGTCTTCTTCTCCCTTCGTAGTCGTCCAACTTTCGGTCGGCCGTTTCACAGAAAGATTTATGGTTTAGTACTTCCCGCTGGAGCTGTGACACATCCTCCGTAAGGCTGGCCGCTTTTATGTCCAGGGATTTTACTTTTTCATTGACCTTGGTAAGATCCGCTCAGATGAGATTCACCTCTATGGAAACCGTGTCCAGCTTTTGTTCCAAGGACTCCATTTTGTGCCCTAAAGATGACTCGACCCGGTCTATAGCAGACATAACATCATGCAGGGTCAGATCTGGTGCCATGCCTGCGGAGTCTCCCCCGATTGCAAGGGCGTGGAGCAGCTCTGTCGGTGAGCCCTTGGCTAGGGTATAGCGACCCAATTTGTTGGACTGGACTTGCCTCCTTCCCTTGGTTATCCTGGGATGGTTCTTCTCTCCATCTAGTTTGTTCGCCATTTGTAGACCGGGGACCGGAGTACACCAGTGGCCCCCGCACAAGAAGCCCTTTAGCTAGGTACAGATGCAGGCAAGAGCCGGGGGGCCTTCTGTAAGGTGAGCTGTCCAGCGGAAGAGGTCAGTCCGACTGGACTCGGTGGATCCTAGGCAATTGTTGTTTGCAGCATAAGATGGGGCCACTTTCGACCTCCCCGGGCTGTCTACCCGAGCCTGGAGTATCAGCTGCCCTCGACCCACCACCAGTTCCAAAGTGTTGCTTGTTCCGCAAAAGAATGCAAATGGGGGGAGGAGGGGAGAAGGTGACACCCGAACAGGTCAGGGTTCGTCGGCAGGAATATCACTGCCAGTACCGCTGTACCGGTCCCGGTGCCACTGTCCCCCAGAGTGCGCAGCTCTGGTGGTTCCCCTTGTGTCTATGAATTGGTGTTTTGGGTGCACAGGCTCTCCCCGGTTCCTACGTCAGCCCGCAGCCGCGCTCAAGCGTGCTCCATGACCGTCAGGTGGTTGTTTAGGCGCTGCCTGCATTGGTTGATCCCGATCACGGCCTCGGCCACCCTCCGATACACCACAGTACAGGGGAGGGAGGGGGGAGGCGCGTCACTCACCGCCGCTTCGCAGTTGGCCCTGTAGTGCACCGACCCCGCCAACAAGGGAAAGATGATACCGGTTTTAGCACCTTGATGTGCTGCGTTAATGCCCCCGGTAAAACGGTAATTGGATCAGCCTCTTGCACGTCACCTCTCTGCACTTATTATCGTTGCCGGTGCATTTGTCAGTCGGGGGCGCTCTCGACCAACTTGAGTTTACCCTTACAGTGCAGTGCACAAAGTATCACCCAGTCGCTGTTTGGTCGGCTGGCCTGGGAAGTAAGCAATGTGTGTTCCGCATTTTGACGCGGCAAGCTTGCCGCGGTGTCCCCAGTGCCCTCCTACATGCCTGGCCCCGATGGTGAGTGGGCGTTTGGGGGGAGCCCCTGGGGGAGGGGTGTCTCCCTCCTTTCCAGCAGCAGCGCAGACGTCATCACAGGGCCAGACGCGACCGTCGGCGGTGATCACAGAACAACCTCCGACTTCCGGTACGGCCACCCAAGTCGCTCCGCTTCCGCCGCGGCTGCAAATTCAAGTTAGTCCCCGGCTTACACCTGCTGACAGGCCCAATACTGTGGGGCCCGTATCTCCGGTTTTCCTCGGAATCGGGAGACCGGGGTTCCACCAAACGGCACCGCTAACTGGTCACTCGCGGTTGCCGATCAGCAAGGTCAGGATAGGCGACAGGATATTGGGCTCAGGGGACGGTAGTGTCGGAGCTGAGGTGTCACGCGGCCATCTTGGTTCGCCGCTTGGCTCCTCCTCTACTGTAAAGTTATTAATGTTAAATTAGTAAATACATTTTTGAAGCAGCTTCAGACAATAAAATGCCTTCAGTGCTATCATTGAAAACATTTTCACAAATACCTCACAAAATTATTACCTTCCATCTGCCCGTAGAAATATCCTTCATTTTCTCAGCCCAAAGTGCCAAGCACTACAAACCCTGAAATCCGCCAGTACCAAAAGGTCATATAACGATCTCACTGTCATGCGACCATAAATTACATCCAGTGTGTTAAAAGCTTAAGACATTCTGCCCATGAAGTGCACTTGTGAAAGCAACCTGGTTAATACTCTTTTGCTACTGATTTTGAAATGTTTCCATGGCCTTTGTTCTCGTTAAACGTCCCAATAATCTTAAGTCATAAATTCTCTTTGCTTTCACAAGGTTAAATACCCTAGAGCCATTAGCCTATAAAATGTGAAAGTGCTCCCAGCCCTTGAAATGCTCCCAAATGTAAGCAGTAGAGATGGGAGTGCAAAATGGTAGTTGCCTTTCCTGGCTCCCTATTCTTTTCTGGTGTGCCCCTGCACCTGCAGGACTAGTTCCTGCTGGCTCTTTTTCCCACCACTGAAGATGCTAAAGCTTGTGCTGTGTTCACCCAATCAATGTGATTGACAGCATAGGACGGGCCCTCTTGCAACATAAGTGGCTTTGTTGCAGGTCCAGCATCATCATTCACAATGAGAGTGTATCCCTCCACGTGCCCATACTCCCTTCTGTTAACCCTAACATTTCAACCCAGTCACCATTATACTGGGACCATCCCTGCCTTACCTCGGTGCACCCAGGGAAGCTACATATATTGGTGGTAATTGTTGCCATATTTTGGGCATCCACTGCTCTGACCACTCCTGGAATAATCGTGATTTTTCTTGTCGTATTGTGGGCATCCCTGAAACTTTGTTGCTCATTCCTGATTTATCACTGAACATGGCATGAGGGTTATAATTTATTGTGCTACCTATTGCATAGAGCCACCTCTCTCTGGTATATTGCTGCACGTAATACACAGGAGGCAATTCTTGTCATAAAACAGGCATCCAGGACACTTTGTGATCCTAACCTTTTTATGCATGCCAGAAAACGGGCCTGTCTTCCCGCTGCTTTAATCAAAGGCCTTATTCAAGCTCCTGTGTTTACGGAAGAGGGTACCAACAGTACAACGTACCTCAATTCTATCCCCAGAAAGGTAGAGGACAATGCAGCAGAGGATTTAGATCCCACGGAACCTCCAACTCAAACAACCCTACAAGTGAGTACTCTTTCCCCTCTTCCCTTGAAAAGTAGGTGGCAGACTCAAATACTTCCTTCACAATTGGAGATTGATCACTCAAGACCCATGGGTCTTAAACACTGTCAGGGGATTTATGATAGACTTTACTCATATACCTTCACAAAATTCCTTCCTACAGTCTTGGAAAGGAGTCAAAGCGTACACATTTCCCCCTTTTGCCTTGATTCAGAGAGTTCTACAGAAAGTAAGACAGGACCACTGCGTCCGTGTCCTAATAACTCCCTTTTGGCCATCTCAGGCCTGGTTCCCCACCACTCTAGAACTAGCTTGCAACCACCCCTTCTTAATTCCTTCCCTAGAGATTCTTCTCACAGGCATAAATGGAGGAGATCACCCCCTAATTCAGAACAGGATGTTATCTCTTCTAGCCTAATGATTTTCCAATTGTGATAAAATAATTTGAGTCTGCCTCCCTCCTTTAGGGAAAAAGAAGGGGAAGGATTGAGAATTGTAGTACTCACTTTGAGGGTTGTTGTCGCTGGAGGATCCTCATGATCTGAAGCTTCTAGAGCGAAAGTTCCTTGTGGATAAAACTGAGGGGTATTTTAGGGTTGGTAACCCCTTCCGCTGTATACTCTAGATCTAGGGTAGGGCCTGCAGTTGAAGCGGCCGGAAAAGAGGCCCCTTCTTACGGCCCTTCCAAAAAGGTTATTGGTGTTAAAAACTCTTCATATTTTGGTGGGCTTTGTCTTATGCTGTAAAGTTAGACACGTATTTACCTGGTTTCTTAATAAGATCTACCCCAAAAAGTAATCCCTTGGGGTTGAGGGAGGGCTCTTTGTCAGACAAATCACTCAATTTCGGACTGATTTTAGTGAGAACAACTCTTCTCCTCCTGGAGTTGAGGCTGGTGTTGGCGTTGCCTAGTAAAATTAAGGCTCTCTGGCTGAGACCTCTAATTACTTCAGTGTCCAGGGGCGTGCCGTTGATGTGGCTAGCCTCAGCTGTATCGATGAACCTGGCAAGAGGACACAGGATATCAAAGACTTAACCCTTATCAACCCTTAAGGGATCCCTCCATCCCTTTTCTCGGGTCCCTCCCGAGTTAAAAAAGGTGTTTGATTAGTTCACGAGCAAGGTTTGGGGTTTGGTAGACTTTGTCCTCTACAGAACTCCTGGAGCATTCAGCTCTTAATAGATTATGAGTGTCTCTCTCCAAAGGGTTGCTTCGCCATTTCGTACTGAATCTGCCCACATGTTCGGGGGGGAACCATTCTTTGCTTCTAGGGTGTTTTATATTAAGGGGAGAAAACATTTTGTCTCCCAAAGGGTCAACAATATTGTCCTTTGACGATGAAGGGAGGTCGTCCTCAAATGGTTGAGAATAAATCTCCTGGTCATCCTCATCTAAATCTAAGACATATTAGTCTGGAAGGTCAGAGGCATCATCATCCTGAAAATCATTGTCTCCCAACTGGAGATCATTATGTTGAGCACTTCGATATTTTTGTGCCGCTAGGGACACCCAGATATTTTCTGATGCTGAGGACACCATTAAGAGTTGTGCCGCCAAGGACACCCAATGTATTTGAGGTGCGGTGACCTCCCATAAAAGTTGAGGTGCTGGGACCTCCCATAGTGCTCTTGGGGGTAGCTTGATCAATATTCTTATTATTTTTAAGTCTTTTCCCCCATACTTCGATGAGATCATCAGTGGGTAGGGTATGTTGGTTCTCATTAACATCATTCTCCTCTGAGGGCAGTGATCGCTTAGATAGTTTAACTTCAGATAGGCTTTCCAACATACAAGATTTAATTTCTTTATGAATCATACTTTTGAAGGCTTCGTTATCCATATTAGGGATGGGGTCACAAGCCTCATCGGAGTCAATATCAGACGTGGTATAGATGTCGAAGGGTTATTAGGTAAACAGTAAAATGCCTTATCTGACCTCTTTTGTTATATATATTTTGTATTAAAATTAGATAAATTGCATCCCCTTTTTTTTAATATATATAATAATACAACATTTTAAGATAGGTAGGTCAAAGGAGGTGGGGGGGAATAATATGAGCTTTAAAAGGAGACATCCAGTAGAAGATAGCCACAAAAAGGTGTTTCAACTACAGAATGTGAAACACTAATGAAATTTTGAAATTAAAACCAATTTCCATCGTTTAGGTCGAAAAAAAGAGCCTCCAGGTCGTAGAAACGAGTGTCCTGTTAAATGCCAGCTGATCGGGGTCGAGTAACTGCCAGAAAGCTTGAGCACCTGATAAGCCTGGTCTCGTTGATAGAAAGAGTGAGCAAAGCACCCTGGCATTGCGAAGACGCGACATGCGTGTTGCCAAGGACCTTTCCTCTAAAGCGGCACTCTCCGAAAGATGAAGAAGGCGGTCAGGCCATGTAAGAGCATAAGGTCATAATTGCGTTATGGCACGGTGGCGAAACAGCTCAAATGCGAGGATGCGCGAAATTGAGAGCGAGGCGCACATCCAGATTGAAATGACGACGCGCAAGAGCAAAAATCGGGATATTGAAGCATGGGGAAGAGGTGCAGATGGGAGGAAGACCTCTCCCCCGAAGAAAGAGTAAGGTGAGAATCTCAAAGTCCCGAAAGAAGAGAATTCGAAAAGAGAGAAGATAAGAGAAGGTCAGGGACCAATCTCCATAAATTGGAGATCAGGTTGACCGGGATAGAGAAAGGAGGGTGAGGGAGAGGGGTAAAGGTCCCAAATGAGTTAAGAGGAAGGTTAAAACAGTTCAAACAGTATTATAAATTAAAAGTAAGGTAAATGTAAATGAATTTATCTGCTTGGAGCCGCATTTAAAAGAGGCAGATTATTATGGGCACATGCCTTTTATTTGCTGTTAATGTCACCCTGAAGTACGTACACCACCGATTTGGACCAGTTTACAGTGAATCCAGAGTATCTTCCGAAGATTGCTAGCACGTCCAGAAGGCAGATCAATGATGCTCTCAGATTAGTGAGATAGAGCAGAATGTCATTCGCATAGAGGGATATCTTGTCTTCCCACTCCAATGACCACAGCATTCCACGTATGGATCAGTCTTGCCTGACCCATGCCGCCAGCGGCTCCAGTTTCAGTGCGAAAAGGAGCGGAGACAGGGGACAGCCCTGTCGAGTGCCCCTGCTCAGCTGGAAGTCTGAGGATTTACAGTTATTTACCACCACCAGGGCCCTCAGGTCGGAGTACAGGAGGCGAATCCAGCCCATGAATTCCGGACTGAAGCCCAACTTGCCTAGGACCGCAAATAAATAGGGCCACTCAACCATGTCAAATGCCATGATGGCGTCCAATGATACTAAGGCTGCCGGCTCCATTATGGTAGGAGTTCTGCCCATAACCCCATGTAGTCGACGCAGATTAAGGGCTGTGTTTCGATGAGGCATAAAGCCCGACTGATCTGGGTGGGCCAGGGTGGTAATGACTTTAACTTTAATCAAAGTCAACAAACAAGGTGCCAGTACTGCGCGTTGATTGAACAATGTCGCGAATTGAGTGAGAAATCCTCAATTCCAAAAGACCACTCTTTCAGTCTGCTTAGTCAAAAATATTTCTTTTTATTTTTTATTTTTTATTTTGTTCTTTTATTCATGTTTCTATTTTCAGTTATAATGAATTTAACTGAGATTGTTTTTTTTGGGGGGTGGGGTTTATGAAGCTGACAAATATATACAAATTGGCTGCAAACTGAATCACATAATACAACCGAATAGTTTACAATTTATACTCAAAACATTTGGTGAAAACATATAACATTGAATAGACAACACTAAGTGAACTTGGAAACATATACACAACAAGACTAGACAATTTTGATAGGAAGTGCAAGGTAGGAAAATTGAATGAAAACTACTTAAACCAAGTGTAACTGCCCTGTATTAGTACATGTTTTTTGAAAACAGGTGCAGACACCTCTATTCAATATGGAAAAATATTATTTAGTATTTTCAAATACAATAGACCATCTCCAAGTTGATTCTAGGTTTTAATGATCTATTGATTGGTCTATAGGCCTCACAAAGGAGGACTAAGAGGTCAACGCGTTTCGAATCCCTTAAAGTGGTGGGATTCTCATCAGGACCGTGTGGACTCAATCTGAAAAATAAATGGAATAAAGTCTATCAGTCATACTATCCAGCAACTCTCAACTTAACATTCAGTCACACAAACTCATTTCATACCTGTGTCTCCCTGTGTGGTGGTCAGTCTTTCGAGGGTGTAAGAGGCTGTGATTTGAAAAGAAGGGGGGTAGTCATGAGTAGTTATGTTGCTAAAGGATTAATGCAGCATGTATTCATTTAAATCATGGTACTCACTTTGCCAGGATTTGTGGTGTAGTTTTTCAATGTTTTGTCTCCGATTATTTATATCCCATTACTTCTATCATTCTTTGTTGGAATCTGTGGTGGAACAGAGGAGGAGCGGAGGTTATTTCATAATCAAGTAACGGGTTTTGCGCACCTAATTAAGTAAAGTCGAGGATTTGCATTGTCCGTAAAATACACAGTTACACGATTTTTAAGCGGGCATTTGTGATTCTCTGGAGGACACGTAGGGTGTTTTAACCAAGTTAAGCAGTTTTAAAGCGAGCAATTTTCATGGATTATCGCATCTCTCTGGAGGACACATAAGGTGTGTATGTTATGTTCCGGCGCCATTAGTGCGGAAGTCCAAGAGTTTCCTCCATTTCACTTGAGTTTAGTTATTCCAATTGTAAAACAGTTGATGTGCAAGTCTTACCGTCGCTTGATAGTTCAAGTGTCCCCCACGGGCGTCTGGATCCTCTGATCGAGCGCTCGGCTAATTACGATTGACCCGGTACTTGTATACATTAGTTCCTGGTTGACGGAATTCTGGGAAATGTAGTTCCGTAGGATTACGTCCAATTCATTGCAATCATGGTTAAGAAAATTAAAGTGGTGTACACACGTATTTTGAAAATAAAATGAATGATAGCTACTTAGTCCTGGTTGGCGAAATTCTGGGAAATGTAGATCCATAGGATTTCGTCCAATACTCCCGCAGACGAAATCCTATGGATCTACATTTCCCAGAATTTCGCCAACCAGGACTAAGTAGCTATCATTCATTTTATTTTCAAAATACGTGTGTACACCACTTTAATTTTCTTAACCATGATTGCAATGAATTGGACGTAATCCTACGGAACTACATTTCCCAGAATTCCGTCAACCAGGAACTAATGTATACAAGTACCGGGTCAATCGTAATTAGCCGAGCGCTCGATCAGAGGATCCAGACGCCCGTGGGGGACACTTGAACTATCAAGCGACGGTAAGACTTGCACATCAACTGTTTTACAATTGGAATAACTAAACTCAAGTGAAATGGAGGAAACTCTTGGACTTCCGCACTAATGGCGCCGGAACATAACATACACACCTTATGTGTCCTCCAGAGAGACGCGATAATCCATGAAAATTGCTCGCTTTAAAACTGCTTAACTTGGTTAAAACACCCTACGTGTCCTCCAGAGAATCACAAATGCCCGCTTAAAAATCGTGTAACTGTGCATTTTACGGACAATGCAAATCCTCGACTTTACTTAATTAGGTGCGCAAAACCCGTTACTTGATTATGAAATAACCTCCGCTCCTCCTCTGTTCCACCACAGATTCCAACAAAGAATGATAGAAGTAATGGGATATAAATAATCGGAGACGAAACATTGAAAAACTACACCACAAATCCTGGCAAAGTGAGTACCATGATTTAAATGAATACATGCTGCATTAATCCTTTAGCAACATAACTACTCATGACTACCCCCCTTCTTTTCAAATCACAGCCTCTTACACCCTCGAAAGACTGACCACCACACAGGGAGACACAGGTATGAAATGTGTTTGTGTGACTGAATGTTAAGTTGAGAGTTGCTGGATAGTATGACTGATAGACTTTATTCCATTTATTTTTCAGATTGAGTCCACACGGTCCTGATGAGAATCCCACCACTTTAAGGGATTCGAAACGCGTTGACCTCTTAGTCCTCCTTTGTGAGGCCTATAGACCAATCAATAGATCATTAAAACCTAGAATCAACTTGGAGATGGTCTATTGTATTTGAAAATACTAAATAATATTTTTCCATATTGAATAGAGGTGTCTGCACCTGTTTTCAAAAAACATGTACTAATACAGGGCAGTTACACTTGGTTTAAGTTGTTTTCATTCAATTTTCCTACCTTGCACTTCCTATCAAAATTGTCTAGTCTTGTTGTGTATATGTTTCCAAGTTCACTTAGTGTTGTCTATTCAATGTTATATGTTTTCACCAAATGTTTTGAGTATAAATTGTAAACTATTCAGTTGTATTATGTGATTCAGTTTGCAGCCAATTTGTATATATTTGTCAGCTTCTTAAACCCCCCCCCCAAAAAAAACAATCTCAGTTAAATTCATTATAACTGAAAATAGAAACATGAATAAAAGAACAAAATAAAAAATAAAAAATAAAAAGAAATATTTTTGACTAAGCAGACTGAAAGAGTGGTCTTTTGGAATTGAGGATTTCTCACTCAATTCGCGACATTGTTCAATCAACGCGCAGTACTGGCACCTTGTTTGTTGACTTTGATATTGGCGCAGCCTTACTGCGCTTCAGCCAGAACCCCCATTGTTTCCTCTCTTTAACTTTAATCAAGCGTGTCGCTAGCAATTTTGCAAGGACTTTGGGCTCCACATTTAGAAGCGATATTGGCCTGTAGGATGAGCAGCTGGTTCTGAGTTTGCCTTCTTTATATATGACCACTATGTTGGCTACTCGTTGGTCAAACGGGAGCATTCCCTTCTCCTTACCTTCCACTAACATAGAGCGGATGTAGGGAGCAAGCTTATTAGACCTCAATTTGTATAGTTCAATGGGGATACCATTGGGCCCTGTAGCTTTCCCTGAATGCACACCTCTAATGGCCTGTGCCACCTCCTCCTCCGTCAGTGGGGATTTCAGGTAATCCCAGTTTTCGTCCGAGAGTGTTGGCAGTTGGATATCTCTAATCATCTCGCTATTTTCTTCTTCAGTGAAACTGCCGGTCGTGCTATACACCGTCTGATAGTAGTCTGCAAACGTGTCTGCAATGGCCTGCGGATCTGTAATAGTACTGGAATCTTTCCCCTGCACCTCAGGCACCAGTCTCGACGCCCACTCCAGTGTGTCCAGCCACGCAATCAGCTTTCCCCGCCTTGTCTCCATGTTCGTAGATCCTACCCTGGACCTCCCTACTCTGCGCCTTGGCTCTATCCCTGGCGATGCTGTTGAACTCATCCTGTCTTAACCTCAGGAGGTGAAGGCCTTCAGGGTTTACCCCTTGGGCTATTTCCTCTTCTGATTTTAACACGTCCTCCTCTGCTCTTTCAAGTTCAGCTTGTCCTTCCCTCTTTTCCCTGCAATCAGGGAGAGCGTCTTTCCCCGGATAACCGTTTTGTACACCTCCCACAGGAGATCTATCAGTGGCTTTTGCAATGTTTTTCCGAGTGGTCGGATCTTTCAAGTACCACAGATTAATGGGGGCTACTCTACAGATAATAACGTGGTCAAATTCCATCCTCAACCATACCGGGGAGTGATCTGAAATGCCCCGCCCCAGATGACGTACCTCCCGGAGAGCATGTGCCTCTGACGCCGGTACAAGTATAGAGTCTATGCGTGACAGACTGTGGTGTGCACTAGATATGTGCATGTATTGTGGTCTGTCCGTGCAGTGTGTCCGCCAGCTATCCACCAATCCCATTGTGTCTAAAAAGTCAGGTAGCCACCTCTGAGCGGGTCTAATTGCACGAGGTGGATGTCAGTCTAGGTCCCCATCCATCACCACATTGAAGTCTCCGCCCAGCATCAGGAGTCCCAGTGGAAATGTAAAAAAAATGGAGCTCAGGTCTTTGAACGTGTCTGCCTGCAGGCCAGGCGGGACTTATATTGAATTGAACATGGCTGTCTTCCCTTCCCATTGGCCCGAACCCCCTATATATCTACCTCGCTTGTCTGACCATGTGGCATTTATTGTGAAAGGGAATTAATTTTTGATCAGTATGCCCACCCCCATGACCCGGAGGTGAATCCTGCGTGTGCCACCAGTTTATACCCTCCCCTATGTAGGGCCATGCACTTGTCTCCAATTAGGTGTCTTTCCTGTTAAAGGATCACATCTGATGCGTGTCTTCTGATGAACTGGTTGACCATTCCTCACTTTATTTTATCCCCCAACCCATTCACATTCCAACTGAGGACGCTGACCCCAGACCACTGTCTACCGCTCATCATTATGGCTCTGTGAAAGTCGCTCTGACCCTGCTTTTCCCTTTGATGGTGTTGAAACAATCAATACTATAAACAATTCAAATGCTAGAATGAGAAACAAATCAAATTCAGAGTTAAGAAACATTACACACCCCTCCCAACTGCCCCCCTCCCTGCACCCCTGCTCGCGGTGTCCGCCCATCACATAATGGCAGAGTGCCTGTCGCCCTACACACTAATACTAATAAATAACTAAAGGTAGTAAAGAGGAGGAAGGCCAACACTCCCACCCTCCGTCCCCAAGCCTGTTCCAACACAAATAAATAGTCCCTTGGAGATCATAGTCTGTATCACAGCAGTGCGATCATATGGTAAGAGTTTATGCCCAACCGTGTGGTCTATGACCCCTGTACCTGACCACTTTCATACAGTCCGCAATCATAGTCGCTGGGTCTCACTCCTGTTCCTGTGCCCCTCTTTCTCCGCCACGGTCACGTGTCCCAAAGCCACTGGGGGGCTGACTGTCCAGCCAGTCGGACGCCACTTCAGGATTATTACAAAAAAAAAACTCTCTTCAGCCTCCACACGCATACGTGCCGGGAACATCATGGCATGCTTAAGACCTTTGTCCCTGAGTTTTTGCTTGACGGCGAGGAAATTCCTGCGTTGTTTCTGCACCAGCTGCGTGAAATCGGGAAATAAAGAGAGGGCGGCATTCTCATAGCGCAAGGGGGGCGCCGCTCGGGCAGCTTGCAGGATGGCATCTCTGTCCCTAAAGTTTAGGACCCGTGCAATCATTGGGCGCGGGGGCGCTCCGGGCTGTGGTCATCCACCTGGGACCCTATGCGCACGTTCAGTGGTGAAGAATTTACCCAGCCCCTTGGGCTTGAGGTGTGATAAGCTAAGTTCCTCCACGAACAGATCAGGGGATGGCCCTTCTGATTTTTCGGGCACTCTCAGGATGCGAATGTTGTTGCATCTGCTTATCCCTTCGTAGTCATTCAACTTTCGGTCGGCCGTTTCACAGAAAGATTTAAGGTCTTGTACTTCCTGCTGGAGCTGTGACACATCCTCCGTAAGGCTTGCCGTTTTTATGTCCAGGGATTTTACTTTTTCATTGACCTTGGTAAGATCCACTCAGATGAGATTCACCTCTATGGAAACTGTGTCCAGCTTATGTTCCAAGGACTCCATTTTGTGCCCTAAAGATGACTTGACCCCCGTCTATGGCGGACATAACATCATGCAGGGTCAGATCTGGTGCCATGCCTGCGGAGTCTCCCTCGATTGCATGGGCATGGAGCGGCTCCGTCGGTGAGCCCTTGGGTAGGATATAGCGATCCAATTTGTTGAACTGGACTTGCCTCCTTCCCTTGGTTATCCTGGGCTGGTTCTTCTCTCCGTCACCAGTGGCCCCCACACAAGAAGCCCTTTAGCTAGGTACAGATGCAGGCAAGAGCCGGGGGCCTTCAGTAAGGTGAGCCGTCCAGCGGGAGAGGTCAGTCCCACTGGACTCGGTGGATCCTAGGCAATTGTTGGTAGCAGCGTATGATGGGGGCACTTTCGACCTCCCCGGGCTGTCTACCCGAGCCTGGAGTATCAGCCGCCCTCGACCCACCACCAGTTCCAAAGTGTTGCTTGTTCTGCAAAAGAATGCAAATGAGTGGTAGAGGGGAGAAGGAGACACCCGAACAGGTCAGGCTTCGTCGGCAGGAATATCACGGCCAGTACCGATGTACCGGTCCCGGTGCCGCTGTCCCCCAGAATGCGCAGCGTTGGTGGTTCCCCTTGTGTCCATGAATTGGTGTTTTGGGTGCACAGGCTCTCCCCGTTTCCTACGCCAGCCCGCAGCCGCGCTCAAGCGTGTTTCATGACCGTCAGGTGGTTGTTTAGGCGCTGCCTGCATTGGTTGATCTCGATCACGGCCTCGGCCACCCTCCGATATACCACAGTACAGGGGAGGGAGGGGGGGGGGGAGACGCGTCACTCACCCCCGCTTCGCAGTCGGCCCTGTAGTGCACCGGCCCCACCAACAAGTGAAAGATGGTACCTGTTTTAGCACCTTGATGTGCTGCATTAATGCCCCCTGTAAAACGGTAATTGGATCAGCCTCTTGCACATCACCTCTCTGCACTTATTATCGATTTGTCAGTCGGGCGTGCTCTCGACCAACTTGAGTTTACCCTTACAGTGCAGTGCACAAAGTATCACCCAGTCGCTGTTTGGTCGGCTTGTCTGTGAAGTAAGCAATGTGTGTTCCGCATTTTGACGCAGCAAGCACGGGTGCCGCGGTGTCCCCACCAGGTCCCTCCTAAATGCCTGGCCCTGATGGTGAGTGGACGTTTGAGGGGGAGCCCCTGGGGCAGGGTGTCTCCCTCCTTTCCGGCAGCAGCCCAGACGTCGTCACAGGGAAAGACGCGACCGTCGGCGGCAATCACAGAACAACCGCCGACTTCCGGTGCGGCCACCCAAGTCGCTCTGCTTCTGCTGCAGCTGCAAATTCAAGTTAGTCCCCGGCTTACACCTGTTGACAGGCCCAATCCTGTGGGGCCCGTATCTCCGGTTTTCCTCGGAATCGGGAGACCGGGGTTCCACCAAACGGCACCGCTAACTGGTCACTCGCGGTTGCCGATCAGCAAGGTCAGGATAGGCGACAGGATATTGGGCTCAGGGGACGGTAGTGTCGGAGCTGAGGTGTCACGCAGCCATCTTGGTTCGCCGCTTGGCTCCTCCTCTACTGTAAAGTTATTAATGTTAAATTAGTAAATAAATTTCTGAAGCAGCTTCAGACAATAAAATGCCTTCAGTGCTATCATTGAAAACATTTTCACAAATACCTCACAAAATTATTACCTTCCATCTGTCCGTAGAAATATCCTTAATTTTCTCAGACCAAAGAGCCAAGCACTACAAACCCTGAAATCCGCCAGTACCAAAAGGTCATATAATGATCTCACTGTCATGCGACCATAAATTACATCCAGTGTGTGTTAAAGGCTTAATACATTCTGCCCATGAAGTGCACTTGTGACAGCAACCTGTTTAATACTCTTTTGCTACTGATTTTGAAATGTTTCCATGCCCTTTGTTCTCGTTAAACGTCCCAATAATCTTTAGTCATAAATTCTCTTTGCTTTCACAAAGTTAAATACCCTTGAGCCATCAGCCTATACAATTTGAAAGTGCTCCCAGCCCTTGAAATGCTCCCAAATGTAAGCAGTAGAGATGGGAGTGCAAAATGGTAGTTGCCTTTCCTGGCTCCCTATTCTTTTCTGGTGTGCCCCTGCACCTGCAGGACTAGTTCCTGCTGGGTCTTTTTCCACCACTGAAGATGCTAAAGCTTGTGCTGTGTTCACCCAATCAATGTGCTTGACAGCATAGGGCGGGCCCTCTTGCAACATAAGAGGCTTGGTTGCAGGTCCAGCATCATCATTCACAATGAGAGTAAGAAAAAGTGCGTAGCTTTGTGTGTATCCCTCCACGTGCCCATACTCCCTTCTGTTAACCCTAACATTTCAACCCAGTCACCATTATACTGGGACCACCCCTGCCTTACCTCGGTGCACCCAGGGCAGCTACATATATTGGTGGTAATTCTTGCCATATTTTGGGCATCCACTGCTCTGACCACTCCTGGAATAATCGTGATTTTTCTTGTCGTATTGTGGGCCTCCCTGAAACTTTGTTGCTCATTGCTGATTTATCACTGAACATTGCATGAGGGTTATAATTGATTGTGCTACCTATTGCATAGAGCCACCTCTCACTGGTATATTGCTGCACCTAATACACAGAAGGCAATTCTTGTCATAAAACAGGCATCCAGTACACTTTGTGATCCTAACCTTTTTGGGCGTGCCAGAAGACGGGCCTGTCTTCCGGCTGCTTTAATCAAAGGCCCTATTCAAGCTCCTGTGTTTACGGAAGAGGGTACCAACAGTACAACATACCTCAATTCTATCCCCAGAGAGGTAGAGGACAATGCAGCAGAGGATTTAGATCCCACGGAACCTCCAAATCAAACAACCCTACAAGTGAGTACTCTTTCCCCTCTTCCCTTGAAAAGTAGGTGGCAGACTCAAATACTTCCTTCACAATTGGAGATTGATCACTCAAGACCCATGGGTCTTAAACACTGTCAGGGGATTTATGATAGACTTTACTCATATACCTTCACAAAAAAGTCCTTCCTACAGTCTTGGAAAGGAGTCAAAGCGTACACCTTTCCCCCTTTTGCCTCGATTCAGAGAGTTCTATAGAAAGTAAGACAGGACCAGTGCGTCCTTGTCCTAAAAACTCCCTTTTGGCCATCTCAGGCCTGGTTCCCCACCACTCTAGAACTAGCTTGCAACCACCCCTTCTTAATTCCTTCCCTAGAGAATCTTCTCACAGGCATAAATGGAGGAGATCACCCCCTAATTCAGAACAGGAGTTTATCTCTCCTAGCCTGATTTATTTCCAATTGTGATAAAATAATTTGAGTCTACCTCCCTCCTTTGGGGAAAAAGAAGGGGAAGGATAGAGAATTGTAGTACTCATTTTGAGGGTTGTTGTCGCTGGAGGCTCCTTGTGATCTGAAGCTTCTAGAGCGAAAGCCCCTTCCTCTTTGTGGATAAAACTGAGGGGTATTTTAGGGTTGGTAACCCCTTCTGCCGTATACTCTAGATCTAGGGTAGGGCCTGCAGTTGAAGCGGCCGGAAAAGAGGCCCCTTTTATGGCCCTTCCAAAAAGGTTATTGGTGTTAAACACTCTCTTCATATTTTGGTGGGCATTGTCTTATGCTGTAAAGGTAGACACGTATTTACCTGGTGTCTTAATAAGATCTTCCCCAAAAAGTAATCCCTTGGGGTTGAGAGAGGGCTCTTTGTCAGACAAATCACTCAATATCGGACTGATTTTAGTGAGAACAACTCTTCTCCTCCTGGAGTTGAGGCTGGTGTTAGCGTTGCCTAGTAAAATTAAGGCTCTCTGGCTGAGACCTCTAATTACTTCAGTGTCCAGGGGGGTGCCGTTGATGTGGCTATCCTCAGCTGTATCGATGAACCTGGCAAGAGGACCCAGGAAATCAAAGATCCGGCCTTGACAACCCTTAAGGGATCTCTCCATCCCTTTTCTCGGGTCCCTCCTGAGTTTAAAAAGGTATTTGATTAGTTCGGGAGCAAGGTTTGGGGTTAGGCAGACTTTGTCCTCTACAGAAGGCCTGGAACATTCAGCTCTTAATAGGCTATGAGTGTCTCTCTCCAAAGGGTTCCTTAGCCATTTCGTACACATGTTCATGGGGGAACCATTCTGTGCTTCTAGGGTGTTTTATATTAAGGGGACAAAACATCTCGTCACCCAAAGGGTCAACAATATTGTCCTTTGACGATGAAGGGAGGTCGTCCTCAAATGGTTGAGAATAAATCTCCTGGTCATCCTCATCTAAATCTAAGACATATTAGTCTGGAAGGTCAGAGGCATCATCATCCTGAAAATCATTGTCTCCCAACTGGAGATCATTATGTTGAGCACTTTGATATTTTTGTGCCGCTAGGGACACCCAGATATTTTGTGATGCTGAGGACACCATTAAGAGTTGTGCCGCCAAGGACACCCAATGTATTTGAGGTGCAGTGACCTCCCGTAAAAGTTGAGTCGCTGGGACCTCCCATAGTGCTCTTGGGGGTAGCTTGATCAATGTAAATGTAAATGTGGGATACTTGTAAAGCGCACTGTTACTCTACCCAAGTGTCCTGGCGCTGTAGACCGCTGGGTAACCCGTCCTGGTTTTCCTTGTGAGATGGTCCCTTTCTGGGTATCTCCAGGGTGAAACCAGGCATCCCCGGCGTCTGTGGGGGGCCGTTGTAGAGATGAGGCAAGCTTAATGCCCAGAGTTACCGAGTGTGTTCCCTGGTTAGAGTAGGCACTGAGGCGAGAATTATCGAGTCCGTTCACCCTGGTCCAAGACCCTGCCGCGTCGGGAATTGAACCCTGGTCCCGGGCCGTTCTCTGCTTACAGGTCTGCCGCCTCTAACCAGTGAGCCACACCTCTCCACAAATATTCTTATTATTTTTAAGTCTTTTCCCCATACTTCGATGAGATCGTCAGTGGGTAGGGCATGTTGGTTCTTATTAACCTCATCCTCCTCGGAGGGCAGTGATCTCTTAGATATTATAACTTAAGATAGGCTTTCCAACATACAAGATCTCATTTCTTTATGAATCATACTTTTGAAGGCTTCGTTATCCATATTAGGGATGGGGTCACTAGCCTCATCTGAGTCAATATCAGACATAGTATAGATGTCGAAGGGTTATTAGGTAAACAGTAAAATGCCTCATCTGACCTCTTTTTTCCCCATATATTTTGTATTAAAATTAGATAAATTGCGTCCCCTTTTTTTTATATATATATATTAATACAAAATTTTAAGATAGGTAGGTCAAAGGAGGTGGGGGGGAATAATATGAGCTTTAAAAGGAGACAGCCGGTAGAAGATAGCCACAAAAAGGTGTTTCAACAACAGAATATGAAACACTAATGACATTTTGAAATTAAAACCAATTTCAATCCTTTAGGTTGAAAAAAAGAGCCTCCAGGTCGTAGAAACGAGTGTCCTGTTAAATGCCAGCTGATCGGGGTTGAGTAACTGTCAGAAAGCTTGAGCGCCTGATAAGCCTGGTCTCGTTGATAGAAAGAGTGAGCAAAGCACCCTGGCATTGCCAAGGATCTTTCCTCTAAAGCGGCACTCTCCGAAAGACGAAGAAGACGGTCAGGCCAGGTAAGAGCATAAGGTCATAACTGGGTAATGGCACGGTGGCTAAACAGCTCAGATGTGAGGATGCGTGAAATTGAGAGCGGGGCGCACTTCCAGATTGAAATGACGACGCGCAAGAGCAAAAATCGGGATATTGAAGCATGGGGAAGAGGTGCCCATGGGAGGCAGACCTATCCCCCGAAGAAGGAGTAAGGTGAGGATCTCAAAGTCCCGAAAGAAGAGAATTCGAACAGAGAGAAGATAAGAGAAGGTCAGGGACCAATCTCCATAAATTGGAGATCGGGTTGACCGGGATAGAGAAAGGAGGGTCGGGAGTGGGGTAAAGGCCCCAAATGAGTTAAGAGGACGGTTAAAACAGTTCAAACAGTATTATAAATTAATATTAAGGTAAATGTAAATGAACTTATCTGCTTGGAGCCGCATTTAAAAGAGGCAGATTGTTATGGGCTCATGCCTTTTATTTGCTGTTAATGTTCTGTGTCGTCCTGTCTCGTGCAGAAGCGGTCGCTCCCCACGCTCCCTGCTGAACCCGGTATCGTAGCGCTATACTGCCCATTGCTAGCAATAATTAATTGTGCCTGATTGTACCATTACTGATATCATTGCGATATTGCTCGCATTGCCTGTTTTAGTATTTGTGCCTGATCGTAGCATTACTGATATCATTGCGATATTGCTCGCATTGCCTGTTTTAGTATTTGTGCCTGATTGTGCCGGTGCCACTGCCCACATTGTAGCGTTATTGCTTCACTTCAATTTAAAGACCACTCTTGCCTGATTGTGCCCCAATCTCGTCCGGTTTTGCTTTGGTTGTTGCTGCCATTTTGTTGTTGTTGTGCCTCCTAGCCCGTCTCTCCACCCCGCTCCCGCCTCCCAGCTGCTCCTCCCTCGCTCCGCCCCCCTCCACTATCCACTTATGTCGAAGGCATTTGCGCGCAGCGTTCACGCGCAGCGGACGCGCCCCATGCACGTCGAAGGTAAGCCCGTCTACGCCCGTCCGCGCCTGGACCGCGCCCAGTGCCAGACCCCCTGCAAAATCCTCTCCACCCGCCTAACGTACGACGCCGCAACCCTCTCTGCACTCAACACCGGCAGTCTCCCCGACTGTCACCTAGCCGCCCCAGGACGCACCCATGGACCCTTCACCTGCCAATCCTGCAAATTCGACTGCTTCAAGACCCACACTATAGCCACAAACGCCAAACCGGGCTCCAACAACAACCACCTGAAATGCATCCTACTCAACACCCGCTCAGTCCACAGACACGCCATTGAACTATGGAACCTACTAGACAACACCACGCCAGACATCGCCTTTCTTACAGAAACCTGGATGAACGCCTCATCAGCGCCCGACATCGCCATAGCTATCCCGGACGGTTACAAGATCATCCGAAAGGACCGCATCAACCAAACAGGAGGAGGCATCGCCATTGTCCACAAGAAAACCATCCGCATCACGACCAGCTCCGACGACACCCTCACAGCCGCCGAACACCTCCACTTCCAAATACACACCGACCCCAAAACCACACTTAGAGGCACCCTCATCTACAGACCACCAGGACCCCGCACACAATTCTGCGAAGACATCACTGACTTCATCAGTCCACACGCCCTCCCCTCCGAGGACTACATTCTCCTAGGGGACCTCAACTTCCACCTGGAAAAGAACAACGACAGCAATACCATCACCCTTCTGGACAACCTCTCCAATCTCGGACTCAAACAACTGGTGAATACCCCCACCCACTACGCCGGACACACGCTCGACCCGATCTTCTCCTCCAGCAAGCACGTCTCCTTCATTCAAGCCACAGGACTCCACTGGACGGACCACAGCTGCGTACATTTCAACTTCAGAAAGACCACGACCCACCACCACCTACAACAAGTCCCCCGCAGAAACTGGAACAAACTTACCACCGACCAGCTCACCACATCGCTAAACCAAAACCCTCTTGCTAAATCATCAGACCCTAATCAAGCAGCCATCAATCTCATACAATGAATCACCCACCGCGCCGACGAATTAGCTCCCCTGAAAAAGCAACACAACAAGCCAGGTAGCAAAAAAAGCCTCGGTTCAATGACGACCTCAAGAACTCCAAAAAGAACTGCCGCACCCTCAAGAAAGCCTGGCGAAAAAACCCAACCACAGACAACATGACCGCCCTCAAGGAGGCCACCCGCAAACACCACCAGCTGATCCGATCCACCAAGAAATCAGCATTCAAGGAGTGACTCGACAACAACGCCCACAACAGCAAGGAACTCTTCAGCATCGTCAAAGAGCTTACCAACCCCAACGCCGACACCAACGACATCACTCCCTCTCAAGGCCTCTGCGACTCTCTAGCCTCGTTCTTCCACAGTAAAATCGCTATCATACATAACAGCTTCGGCGACCAGTCCACCTCCCTTACCACCGAACTGAAGCCCCCCACCACCACCCTTGACGCCTGGAACCCGATCAGCACCGAAGACACCATCCGCTTGATGAACTCCATTCACTCCGGATCACCAACCTACCCATGCCCCCACCACATCTTCAACAAGGCCGACTCCATCATCGCACCCCACCTCCGGAATATCATCAACTGCTCCCTCAACACTGCTACCTTCCCGGAAAGCTGGAAACATGCCGAACTCAGTGCCCTCCTGAAGAAACCTACAGCAGACCCCACTGAACTTAAGAACTACCGCCCCATCTCACTCCTCCCTTTCCCCGCCAAGGTCATAGAGAAGGCCGTCAACAATCAGCTCGCCGCCTTCCTCGAATCTAACGGCTCCCTCGACTCCTCACAGTCCGGTTTCCGAGCCAAAGACAGCACCGAGACCGCCCTCATCGCAGCCACAGACGACATCCAATCACTACTCGACAACGGGGAAACAGCTGCCCTCATCCTCCTGGACCTCTCCGCAGCGTTTGACACGGTCTGTCATAGCACCCTTGTACAACGTCTCAACAACATCGGAATACAAGGAAAAGCATTGGATTGGCTCATATCGTTCCTCACCGGAAGAACCAAGAGAGTCCGCCTCCCCCCTTTCAAATCAGAGGCCATCGAAATAATCTGCGGCGTTCCCCAAGGCTCCTCGCTCAGTCCCACTCTCTTCAACGTCTACATGAGCCCCCTTGCATCCATCGCACGCCAACACAACCTCAACATCATCTCCTACGCTGACGACACACAGTTGATCCTCTCCCTTACCAAAGACCCAAACACCGCCAAAACCAACCTACACGAAGGGATGAAAGACGTAGCCGAATGGATGAAGAACAGCCGCCTAAAACTAAATTCAGACAAGACGGAAGTCCTCATCCTAGGATCATCACCCTCCGCTTGGGACGACTCATGGTGGCCACCAGCCCTGGGCAGCGCGCCCAAACCTACGGACCATGCTCGCAACCTGGGATTCATTCTAGACTCCTCCCTCTCGATGACCAGACAAGTCAACACCATCTCATCATCATGCTTCAACATCCTACGCATGCTCAAAAAGATCTTCCGTTGGATCCCCACCGAAACAAGAAAGACGGTCACTCAAGCACTTGTCACAAGCCGACTGGACTACGGAAACACCCTCTACGCTGGAACCACAACCAAATTACAGAACAAGCATTTACAATGCAATGGTCTCGGCATTATTAAAGGTAGAGCTATTGGCATTGCCTTTTTTTCATTTACTTTTTTTTTTTTAAAACATAAATAAATGGTATTGTCATACGACACACATTTCATTTTCTTGCACTTGGGCCCCAGACAGAGGGCTACGCTACTGGTAACTAGAAGACTCCCTCTCACTGAAGGAAGAAGCACCTTCGCCGAGCTTACATTTAACAATCAGTGCATTCTGGGACTTGTAACAGTGGATGACACCGAACTACCATTTAAATTAAGGTGGCAGATTATGGAAGCCTGAGTAAAGAAAGTACATGAAAAAGGGCAGAGTCATTCGGCATCTGGTGAATGGACACCACTGTTCTCTTACGTGTTCTTGAATAGAAATCTTAGACGTCAATCATTCCTCCGAGGAGGCAGATCTTTTCTCGACTGGGGTCGGGAATCTTTGTGATTGGGAGGAACTCTCCTGCTGTCGAAGAGCAGAGACGAGAGAGAACCTGCTGGATACAGAAGACATTGCATTGCAGCCTGGGGGCAGGATTGCTGATGTGGCAGTATAGAGAACATCTGTAAAAACAGCATCTCTACCTACATAAATGTACACATCCGAACACGGCCCAGAAGGTTGATTCACTGCTCCGGCCCGGCCCTCTTGGGACAAAGGGAGGTACTGCAGGGTATATCGTTAAGTATTCCGGCAGCCTCCTTCACCGATGCAGGGGGTGAAAAGCGGGCTCGTCTGCTGTCCGTGTGTGCTCTGCTGGGGGGGGGAGTGGGGGCACTTTGGAGGGGTCAGGGTCAAGGGGCGACGCCCAAGATGTGATCAAGAGATCTGCAGGCACATTCGAATCACAACTAGAGGTACTCACCAAGGATATTAAGAAATGGTTTAGGGTGCCGTCCACATCAGAGAAATATAGTGAAGTGGGTCAATGCATCTGCCATAGAAATATGCACTTGTGCACAGATTCCGTTGGGGGAGAATGGAGAGAGGAGAAGGAGGGCAAATGGAAGATTCATCTAACAAGTACCAAAGAGCCTAGACATTAAGATCACCTTTTATTGCAGCACCACAAAGCGGCAAGATTGCGCACCATGCGCTACTTAACGCAAATTGGCACATTTCACTTTCCATATTTCTGCATTTTTCACAAGTTTTTTTATTTTTATTTACCTTGTTTCTGAATATGTTGTAGTTCATTTTATTTTGTAGCAAACTGGCGAAATTCAACTATCAACAAAAGCAAGTTTAAAAGCAATTAACAAATATGCATACCCCCCATTGTCGAAGAAAGACGTCTGGGACAGTAGGAGGTTCTCTTAGCAGATAACATAAAATATACATCCGTGATATGGCATGGAAATAGCGCCCTTTGCACACACAATATACAGTTGCTTTTAAAACCATATTATATACTTGTAAGCACGGCGCCCCCACCTGAAGTCAGCGCCCGGTGCGGGGGCCCGGTCGCACCGCCCTCTATACAACCCTTTCTTTGCTTTATCAATACGCATACTGCAGCCCTTTTTGTACTTCATCCTACAGACCCCTGCTGTCAATAATACTTAATATGTACTCTGTACATATCACACTTCACGGACTGTACTGTCCCAGGCCCCTAAATGGATTGTAAGCCGTAAACTGCAGTTCACACACAGATCACGCAGCAACCTCTCAACCTCCCGAGCTATCCCCCAGGCTTCCTTAAATCTCTTCCCTTTTTTTGTTACTCTTTATCGCCCACACGGTGATGGTGCGAGTCCCCACTGCTGTTTGGGGTGGGTTTGCGGGCGTATAGAAGGAGAGCTTCCTGCCCCGCGGGTGTTAAAGGGGGGAGAAGCCCTTCTCTCTCTCGTGTGCCTCCAGCTGCTACCGAGTAAGAACCGGGACCCAGACTCACCTCAAGGTTGATTCACTGCTCCGGCCCGGCCCTCTTGGGACAAAGGGAGGTACTGCAGGGTATATCGTTAAGTATTCCGGCAGCCTCCTTCACCGATGCAGGGGGTGAAAAGCGGGCTCGTCTGCTGTCCGTGTGTGCTCTGCTGGGGGGGAGTGGGGGCACATAGTAATTAATATTTATCCGCTATTATTTTTTCTAACTTGTGAAGTTAATTGAAGCTGCTTGGATTTCTTAGTACGTAGAAAACTCTGTCTAGGCAAAATGTACTTTTCATTCCCTTTTTTAAACTTCATAGCGATTGCTCCAGGCTCCACAAAAAGCAGTTCTACATGCAGCAGCTAATTTAGCCTCCGAGTATAAAAGGAAGGATCATATCTCATTAGTACTTTTAACGCTTTGTTGACTTCCCTTTGAGGCCAGACCTATATTCAACATGGCCTGCATCACTCAAAATGCCTTCACACCTCCATTGCACTAAACCTGGCTCCCCAACTAAAGAACTCTGGTGGGAGTAGACTTTACGTAATGCTGAAGCACTGCTTCTAGGACTCGTAACCTAAAAGGAACAGTACATTGTTTTATCATTTTCAGTGTGCGGCCCAAGGTTGATTCACTGCCCCGGCCCGGCCCTCTTGGGACAAAGGGAGGTACTGCAGGGTATATCGTTAAGTATTCCGGCAGCCTCCTTCACCGATGCAGGGGGTGAAAAGCGGGCTCGTCTGCTGTCCGTGTGTGCTCTTCTGGGGGGGGAGTGGGGGCACTTTGCAGGGGTCAGGGGCAAGGGGAGACGCCCATGCTTGCTGTAAACACTGGCAACACAATAAGAGGAGTATTTTAAACGGCACAAACTGGGGCAGAGGCTCGAGGCTCACCTTCACTGCGGTGAAACAAAATGGCGGCCTCAAGCTTCTGAATTTTTCGGAATGGGGCGTGGTTTTGTGGTTCTGAGTGACAGGCAACGTCACTGTCTAAAGAACGCAAAAAATCACGCCCCCAAATCCGAAAAAGACGGAGCTTCTTTGGAGGGACGGCTCTCTCCTCCAATGGCTGGCCTCTGTTTAGGAAGCCAGCCAATGGAGGAGAGACGAAAACAGAGGCGGGATAAAGCAGCCTACTAAGTAACATAAGATCTCTCTACTTCCGGTTCTGCCGAACCGGATAGTACCGAGACCTAAAAAACTCCAACGCATTCAGAACGCCTCCGCCAGACTCATCCTAGACATACCCCGCCACGACCACATTTCCGGCCACCTGAGAGACTTTCATTGGCTCCCCGTCAACAAGAGAATAACGTTCCGTCTTCCTACCCACGCACACAAAGCCCTCGATGACCTAGGACCCAAATACCTCAACACGCGCCTGACCTTTTACACCCCCACCCGCCAACTGCGATCATCCAATCAAGCCCTCGCCTCAATTCCACGTATCCGTAAAACAACCATGGGAGGAAGATCCTTCTCCTACCTGGCGGCCAAAACCTGGAACTCTCTCCCCACCCACCTCCGCCGTACACAGAACCACCTCTCCTTCAGAAAACAACTCAAAACTTGGCTATTTGATAAGTAACAACCCCCCCCCTCAAGCGCCTTGAGACCCTCCGGGTGGGTAGTGCGCTATACAAATCTTAACTTGACTTGACTTGACTATTCTAGAACCTTTTTGCTTTATGATGTATGCGGCTGCTTGGACTGCATTAAAAGAAATATGCTTAAAACAAAAATATGGTACACACTACCGGTATAACAACAGATGGAAATTGTGGCTATGTTGGTGCTTGGAAAGGAATCTGGATTCCGTGGAAGCACCTATCGTTGACATTGTTAACGTTCTTGTGGAAAAATTCGAAAGAGGTCTTAGTAATAGATCTATCAATTGTTATAGGTCGGCTATCTCCGCTGGACATGCTCTTGTCAATGGTAAAACGGTGGGTAAAAATGCCATTTTAGCCTCTGTGTCTTTAATAAAATCTAGATTGTCATGTTGATAGGAGAATCGCAATTCTTGTCATAAAACAGGCATCCAGGACACTTTGTGAAAACTTGTAACATATTGTAAGGATTCAAGGCATGATGCTGCCACTGCCCAATGCTGGTACAATGCTTGACCTTGCATTATTATTATTTTTTTTAATATCTTTATTGGTCTTTTCTTATTTGTCAATTTTGAGAATTATCTAGAGCATAGTTCGGATCTACACAAAGCAATATAACAACAATATTATATAAATACTATATGTTCGTGTTACAACTGAGTGTGTCCAATGCGTGTTAACACACCAACTTATTACCAAGAGGCAGTTTCTCAAGCATCACTGTGATTGCCTGCCCACCGTACATCTTCACAGTTTCCAATCTGCAAAGAAAATCGCCAACGCCATATACTAGCATTGCTTGTTGCATTCAATCTATTCGTGTCGAATGTACATAACACTAGCAGACGCTGAAGACAATAATGTTTGGTCACTTCAATATTTCGACGAGAGGATTCTTCCAAAGAAAAAAGTAAGGATAAAAGAAAATGCGCCAATAAGACATACATTATCTAACTAACAACATTGAACAACGTATTTATGGGGCTGCCATCTAGATGCAAATAAGATAACCGTTACATAACTGAGTATGGGACCATGTATCTTGTATATTACAACATGGTGACTCGCCAGGGTGGAACTCGGACTCATGTGGGTGTTGGGGGTCAGTGTTATGGTGGTAAGTGACTGGGCAGTAAAGGGGGTGCTCTCCACATCAGTCCTCCTCTATGGGGTGACAGCTAATAGATTGTGATTGCTATCCACCAATGCCCCGCCCTCTGCTGCCAGGGACCCTCGGCGTGTATATTATGTCGCAGCCAGTTGAGTGTCGTCGCCTTTCCCGCTTTCTTCATTGCCGAAGGCTGTGAGTATGGTGTCCCAGTGCTGCGCTATGGGATATTTGCGAAGCCCCGCCGTTTCCTACCTGTGCAATACCGTACTCTCGTCATGTGCCCATATCTGAAGTGATCTTTTCCAGCTGATCGTCTCTGGGGGGGGTCTGTCTTTTCCCACCATTTTGTAATTAAGCGTTTGGCGACTACTAATCCCAGGTCTCTAAATAATGATTTGACTTTGTTCTTCCTGGACCTGACATAGACCCCTAGAATGCAAATTTCCCATGTGGGTGGCAGAGATGTATCAGTACAGAGGGCTAGAGCTGTAGCAACTTCTCGCCAGTAGATTTGGAGGGAGGTGCATGACCATAGCATGTGGAGCAGATCCACGTCGAGCTGCCATCAGCGTGGGCATTCAGAAGTGGCAATCTTAAAATACCTATTTATTTTGTTGGGGAGAGATACGCCCTTTGTATGATGTATGTTTGTATTAGCTTGAATTTAGAGCTTCTTAGTATATACGTAGCACCAGCTAAGATGCTGTTCCATTCCTTGACTGACCAGGGTTGTCCTCTGTCCGTTTCCCAGCAGGTGCGGAGAGTCAGCATTGGTTTCAGCATATGTGTGAGTAAGGCCATCACCAGCCAGTGTACTATGTGCGAACCTGCACCCATTACGTATAGATACTGCAGCAACAGGTGTGTCAGTGGCTCGGATGTAATCTCCCAAAAGAGCCGATAGAGCTCTTAGGAGAGAGGTATGTACGAGTAATTGCCCTGCAGGCAAGTCAGTGTCTTCCGCCAGTGCCTCAAATGTTAAGAGTGTGCCATCCCTGTAGAGGTCGCCCAGGATATCTACTCCGGCTGTGCGCCAATGTGTGAGAGTGGCTTCAGAAGTGACCGTTTTCCCTCTAGGTGTCCCCAAGAGTGGCAATATCGGGGCATATGGGCGTGTTGCGCGGGTGGGATATAAGCTCGTCTTGTAGCATCTACTCGCTAACCCCAGATGCAATTGGGATGGACGTGGGGACCTGGCAGCTGGATGGAATAAGTGATATATTTGAACGTGAGTCCATGGCTGCTGCAAGGTCACCGTGTCTTCCAAGTTGTTGCCATTTAGCCACTTTGTTACCCACTGCAGCTGAGCTGCTTCATAATACAGTTCCATATTGGGAACAACCAATCCTCCTTGAGTAGTAGGAACATGTAATTTCCACAGCGCAACTCTGGGTCTGCCCTTGTTCCATGTGAGGTCTCCAGTCAAACGCTCCAGGTCACGGAAGATTTTGGTTTGGACATAAACCGGGAGGCTTGTGAAATAATATAATAACTGGGAAGGATAATCATCTTCAGCAAGGTAACGTGGCTCATAATATTCAATGGGAGCGACTTCCAAAATTGTATTTGGGCCCTTACTGCCGAAATTGCTCTCATCAAATTGCCCTCCATAAATCATCAGCTGTCCGATATATGAGGACTCCAAGATAGTGAAAGGTGGTGGGGTACCATGGGAGAAGCGAGCCATTAGTGAGCACATCTGTTTCTGCCATGTGGGCGCTAAAGGGCTAAACTCCAGACTTGGCCCAATTTACCCGGAGGCCTGATATTTCTTCAAAGGCCCTCGGCACATCTGCTATGGACTCGAGAATGTCAGTGATGTCACGTACATATATCAATAAGTTGTCAGCATACAGAGACACGGCATGCATCCCATCCCCCAGCTATATTCTCCACTCCTCACCACTGCTGCCGAGTATCATTGCCAATGGCTCCTTGGCTAGAGAGAAACCCAGCTGGGACAGCGGGCATCCCTGACGTGTTCCTCGCCACACTCTAATGGGTTCAGACACAAGCCTACTAGAGCGGACCCGAACAGTAGGACGCTGATACAGCAGTTGGACCATACTTAAATAATGGCTAGCTCGTATTTGTTCAGCACAGCCGCCAGATAAGGCCATTCCAATAAATCGAACACCTTCTCCAGGTCCAACACCAGGCTGCCAGAGCAGGGGCATCTGTGTGTCGCGTACTGCTGTATCCTAAAAACCTACGGAGATTGAGTGAGGTTTTCGGTTCTGGTCTGGGTGCACCAGTATTTTCACTAAAGGTGAAATACGCTTAGCGAGTAGTGACCCAAAACTTTTGTAATCGCCGTTAAGAAGTGCTAGTGGGCGATAGGAGCCCAGCGATTCAGGGTTTTTGTCAGGCTTGAGGAGGAATACTAGCAAGGCTTCATTTTGCATATCAGTAATCGTGGACTCATCCAACGCAGCCTCATACACCTTCAGCAGCTATGGTACTAATAGGTGTGTATGAGCCTTATATAATTCGGTCGGCAATCCATCCGGTCCTGGCGATTTCCCATTGGCTAATGAGAATATGCTGTCCCGTAGTTCCGCTGCAAGAAGAGGATCATTTAGTTCCTCCTTCTATGTGCGTGTGGGTTTTGGTAGATCCATCCCTTCTAAGTAGAGCTATAGCTCCAGGGAGGTACTCCGTGAGCGAGATACGTACTGACCCCGATAATGAGCCACAAACGCATCATGTAGGTCCCGCTGCGTGTATGCTATGCCCCCGGCTGCCGTGCGTACAGATGTTACTGGGGACAATGACTCATCGTGGCGTATGAGCCAAGTGAGCAATTTCCCAGCTTTGTCCCCCATATGGTGTGTTCGCATCGAGTGTGCAGCATAGTTAATACACCATAGCCGCTCTAGCAGTCATGCATGTTCCTCCCTGTAGCTATCAAGCTGACTCTGGGATCCCTCTATCGCTTCTCGTTCCCCAGCCGCTAGTTTTCTCTCTAAAGTGGTGAGTTCTGATTCCAGCTGAACTCTAATGCCTGCCTGTGCTCCCAAGCAGTGTCCCCTCACTACTACCTTAAGGGCATCCCATTCAAGCAGGGGCGATGAAGCTGTGCCCGCATTCTCATCAAAATATTGAGCCACATTTGTAGCCAGTAGGTCGTGGAAGGGTGTGTCAAGTAGGACGTCTGGTTGGAGTCGCCACATAGGTATTGGCGGCACTGTGTCTTCCCATTGCAATTCTACCATGTGCTAATTATGATCCGAGTGTGACCATCCCAGATAGCAGGACCTGGATATGCTCGAAAGAAGATCCTGTGATACCATAAAGCAGTCCAGACGTACATGGAGTCAGTGCGCTTCCGAGTAGTAAGAATATACCCTCTCTTGTGGATGATTGTAGTGGCGCCAGGCGACGGATAAGCTCCAGTGTGTGGCACACTGGTTTAATGCTTTCGCTGCAGTATGTGTAGCTGTGCCAGGCAAGGGGGGGAAAGGAACGGTCCAGTGATACATCTATTACACTATTATAGTCACCACCCTGAATCATGGGAACATCGTGCCATTCAGCTAGTTTAAGGGAAATCAATTCCAAAAAGGCTGTCTGGTCCGTGTTGGGCGTATATAGTGACGCAAGCAGGATCTGCCGCCCGTCTAAGACACCTTTGACTATGACATATCTACCTTCTGCGTCAATGTAGTAGTCTACCGCCCGAAAGGGAGTCCCTGATCTAACCCACACCAACATCCCATATGCATATGCTGCATAGCCTGTCGCATACAATTGACCTCTCCAGCGCCTATGCAGCCGCGTTATTTCTTACTTTTGCAAGTACGTATCCTGTAAGAGTGCTATTTGGACGTGATGGCGTTTCAGATAGGAATAAATAAGATATCGGTGTGATGGGCTATGAATGCCTCTCACATTCCAGGTCCCAATCTTGACAGGTGCCATAATTTTTTTAAGCTTGCAACGCCTGTGGTCCAGTCAGGCCAAAAGGTGGGGTAAGCTAGTGTTGCGCACATGTGTGCAAGTCCGGAGTGCGTCTCCCTGTGCAAAGCAATGTCACAAGTGTCCCACCTCAGTATACAAAATATGGCATTTTGGTCAAAAAAATAATCAGCAGCGATAAAAACTAAAAAAAAAACAATAATAATATCACACGAGCTATTGTGCAACATGCAACCGCCCAAACTTAAAATGAATACCAAAAGGGCGAATGTGCAACAGGCAATCGTCCAAACTACGTATGTGAATATCATTCAATCTATTTCTGGGGGGGTGAGCTACGCATTACAATCTATGACTGTCTAGGGGAAAGAGACAACAAAGAGGTGACTGGGCTGTTCCTAAAGAACGGGCTCACCTCAAAGAGGGGCTACCCTTCACGCCGGGTCCGGATGTCCGGCGTGAAGGGTAGGCGCTGCAGTCTTCGGCACAGGCATTTAGAACCCAAATACATTGGCTTCATGCCCGATGCCAGGTCCGCCGGGTACTGTTGACACCCCTTTATCCTAACCCTTAGGTAGGAACAGTGTCAGACAGGTAGTACAACCAATGTGTCTTGTTTAAACTGATACTTATGATTAGATCATGTTTCAGTAGATTGTAGGTTTATATAGGTCCTGAAGAATCGCAGTTAATAAACTAGATGCGAGAAACATGTCGACCACACTTTTTGCACTGTTAGCCCTGGTTCACTCTGGGAAACTATAGTTCCCACGAGTACCGGCTATCCTTGATTTTACTTGTGGCAGGGGACCACCAGAATAAAACTGTTTCCGGTACCTTGAGCCACATTTTACCCTCACCCACACGTTCTACTCTTTTCTGGCCCCTCACCCGCACTTCACCATAAGGCAGTTGGATAAAAGATCTCCGATAAAGAGCCCCTCTTTGAGGTGAGCCCTTTGGGCATTGCACCGCCTGCCCAACGAGGAGCATTGCCGATGATGAAGCATGACACTCGCAAGGGTGTGTGAGGCCATTATATCCAACAAATTGGATACCCAGGGGTGGTTGTCCACTTGAGCACCAGCCCCTTCCTTGTGACCGTCACTTCCCTCCCTTTTTCTTCCCTTAAATTTCTTTAGGAACAGCCCAGTCACCTCTTTGTTGTCTCCACCTTTGGGGCTAAGACTGTGGCTGGACCTTCCATTCCTTTCCCTGTGAATGGTAAATACCAGCCCTACTGGATCGCAACTGATCCCATCCTTTCCCCTACTTGTTGCTACTGTCTAGGGGAAAGGACAGACTCCTCGGGGCTCCCCGATGGGCAGCCAATTATGAACCCTTCAGTGCTGCGCCCACCAGAAGAACCTTATAACCCTTTCCAGTGGAAAAACATGGGGCATTATGTGTTATGTTATAAGTGCTGTGCCGCTGAATCCTTGGGAAAGAGTGGTCGTGATTGGCAGCATTATAGTGGAGCATAACAATATACGGTTTTCTGCATGTCAGGCACTTTACAGTGATACACATATTTCAACCATATACTTGCGTGTACAGTCACTGGATATAGAATAGTTCGGACAGAGGTAGACAGCAACAGTCATCAAGCAATGTTATCGGCGGTCTGAGGAGTGACAACTGGCAGTTCTTAAGAGTCTTGCGTGGTAAGAGGGTCCTCCGAAAGGTCATCAGCATCGCTGGCCTGATCTTGCTGACTGGTGACGGACTCACATTCCTTCATCTGCGACCCGCTGATACATGCCACAGCTTGAAGTTGAAGAGCGCCTTGTTGGCCTTGTAATACCTGGTCTTGGTCTTTCATTTGTGATTGTGATTTGTCAATTGCTTCACCTTCTTTCCCCTGGGATGTAGACGACGGGAAGCCTCACTGGCCGATTTGTTTTTGGTGCGATTAGGTACAGGTGCAGCCTTCGAAGGAGAATATGTATCAAGCCAGTCCTCAGCCTCCTCAGATATAGTGAAGAAGTGTGTTTTACCATTTGCCACTACTCTCAGACGTGCCTGGACTATTAGGGAATATTTTAAATTGTACTGTCTAGGCGCCCCTTCACTGCCATGTAAGAGTGTCTCTTCTTTTGTACTTTGATCGTGTAATCAGGAAAAAACATTACTTTTTGATTGTCCACTTGAATGCTGTGTAGTTTCCTGGTTTCCTGCAAGATCGTGCCTCTGTCCCTATAATTCAGTAGTCTGATTAGGAGCAGTCTGGGATTAGACCCTGATGGCAGGAGTCTGGCCGGTACCTGGTGCGCTCTTTCCACTACAAAATGCGGATGCGAGGATAGGGCCTCCTCTGGTAAGAGGGTACGCAGCCATGATTCTGCATAGGGGACATGATTTCTCCCCTCCTTTCCCTCCGGCAGCCCTACCACTCGGGCCCTGCCTTCTGCGTCTTCTGCCCCGTCTTCAAGAAAGTCCACTCGTGAGGAGTTGTTATATATGTTTATCTGCTGCCAGTACTCGAGGGGTCATCTCCGTGCAGTCCGTCAATTTGCGATGGTCTGCGTGGAGAAGCATTAGATCAATGACTGCTTTATCAATTTTACTTTCCAAGGCAGTACGGGTGTGATTCAGAGTCTCCCTCAGTCTTTCCACTGCCGCAAGGACCGCATCCAACTTGCCAGACATAACAGTGGAGACTCTGCATCTGCCATTTTTCCAGCTTTGGCTCTGTAATGTTGGTGATATTAATAATAAGCAGGACGCTGGTAGTAGGTTCACTAATTATTTATTATGTTAATTACAGATTGTGTAGAGGAGCGCCGGCCGGCAACCTCCGGTCCTTTCTATTCCCGGCGCGCTAAACTGGATGCGCGCGCATCCGCCAACATGGCCGCCGCACGTCACCTACGTGACGTGCGTAGACTAGAACGCACACTACATATCTCCCCTTTTTCCCAAACTTAGCTGAGTCACTTACAGTTCAGTGTCCAACTCGAAATCTCGAAATCTGGAAGGTCTTACCACCTGCCTTCCACTCCTCGTTATCCTGATCGGGTTCTCCATGGTCTCTTGATTGTGCCTTTCATGGCCTTCTGCTCCTTCACTCATCGCTCCGCCTTCATTCATGCTTCTCTCCGATATGTCCATTCCTGTTCCTTGACTCCCATTCTCTTCATCTTCTCTTTCCGTCCCAGCTCCTACTCCATCTTGCTGCTCACCAGTACCTTGTCTCCTCTCTTCGTTCGAATCATCGGTGTCTTCCCCTTCAGTTCCATGTTGCTCCCAGCCCAAAACTTTATTGCACCTGGCCATGCGGTCCTGGGACCACACATTCCCGTCACTCAGCAGGGCCGCTCGATCGTACACTTCCACCACTTGCATCGGTTTGCTGTACTTGCTGTCTCCTTTCTTCTGTAGAGTGGCCAACTTCACTCGCACCCACTCTCCTACTTCCAGGCTGGTCCTTCTAACGTTTCTTCGTTTATTGTAATGATTGCTGTAAATTGTCTGTGCTCTTTCCAGGTTGGCCCGCACCATCGCGGGGGACCATTCACTGGTGACGATCTTTTCCTTCCAGATCCTGTTGTCATGCGTGAATGGTTCGCGCCCCCTCAGGATTTGGAATGGGCTATACCCCGTGCCAGTGGGGGTTATTCTGTAGGCCCACACCATGTTCTCCAGTGCCTTCTCCCAATTTTGTTCACTTGATATGGCGGCTTGTATAGCTCCCATCACTACCCTGTTAAATCGCTCCACTAGGCCGTTACCAGCCGGATGGTATATTGCCGTGTGTTTGACCGTGATGCCATTTCTTTGCATGAATTTGTTCCACCTATCCGACGTGAACTGGGGCCCATTGTCACTCAAGATCGATTTGGGTATTCCTTCCCTGGTGAAGGTCTCTGACAGGAACTTTATGATGTTCTCCGTGTCCATGGATTCGTCCACTCTCAACTCCGGCCACTTTGAATATCGGTCCATGAGTACGCACACATACTTCTGTGTGCCTTGGTCATCTAGGACAGGTCCCAAAATGTCCACTGATAGTTCTTCCCACGGGTTAGAAGGAAGGTCGAATTTCCCTATCGCTGGCCTAAGAGGTTTTAAAGTCTTGTCTGCCCGTTGACATTGTGGACATTCCCTGACATGCCTCTCGGCCCTTATGTCCATGCCGGGCCACCAGTAGTTCTGTTTTGCTCTCGCCTTGAGTTTTCCTATTCCCAGGTGTCCCTCATGTAACAGATCCAAGAGTTTTGACGTAAGGTTCCTTGGGGGAATCACCTTGTCTCCTCTGTAGACGAATACCCCCTTGTCTCCTACCGACAGTTCTTCCCGCACTTCGTAGTACGGTTTGAGGCTCGCCTTCACGTTCCTTTTATCTGGCCATCCTTGTACAATGTGCACCTTTACTTCCTTCAAGTCGGTGTCCTCCTCATATGACTCTGTCCATTCTTGTTGGCTGATTAATCTCTCTTGGTCTTCTATGAGGGCTACCAACTCTCCCCCGTCTGCAGGGTCTTCTTCTCCAGACTCCATGGCGGATGATCTACTCAGGTAATCCGCTACTCGGTTCCGGTTCCCAGGGATATACTCCACGTCATACCTGAACTCGAGTAGTTTTAGGGACATTTTGGATATCCTGGGGGTGGCACTGGCGTGTCCACTCGATGTTAGCACCTTCACCAATGGCTTGTGATCTGTTTTGAGTAGGAAACGTGTTCCCCACAGAAACTGCCGGAATCTCGTCATGGCCCATACCACCGCCAACATCTCCTTCTCGATCACGCTGTATTTCCTCTCTGTGTCCGTCAATGCTCTGGATGCAAAACTTATTGTCTCCATTTCTCCTCTTTCTCTGGTTTGCATGAGTACAGCGCCCAGGCCCTTGTCACTGGCGTCAGTCGTCAGTACGGTGGTGCCTTGTGGATCGTAACCCTTGAGAGGAACTGCTCCTATGACATCCTTTTTGATAGTCTCGAACTCTGCTTGGGCTTCTGGTGTCCACTGGAACACAGTGCTTTCCCTGGTTAGCAGCCTCATGTTGTGGGTCTTAGAGGCGAAGTGTACCACGAATTTGCTGTAGTACTCCGCCATCCCCAAGAACGACCTGACCTCTTCCTTGTTCCTGGGGGGCGGTGCATCCGCGATGGCCTTCACGTTTTCAGACTTGGGTGTAACACCTTGTTGTCCGATCTCATGTCCTAGGTATGTTACCGATTGTAGGCCCAACCGGCACTTTGTCCACTCCGCTGTAAGGCCCTTGTTCTCCAGTGTTTGTAACACATTCCTCAGCTTGAGAGCATGGTCCTGTCTGTCACGCCCCATCACCAGGATGTCGTCCTGGAAATACTGGACGTCCTTGCAGTCCCTGAATAGTTGGTGCATCATTTTCTGGAAAACTGCGGCCGCCGAGGCCAGCCCAAATGGCATACGACAGAACTGGTAGCACCCAAACGGGGTGATGAAGGATGTGAGACTTTTACTGTCCGGGTGAAGTGCTATTTGGTGATAGGCCGATGTCAAGTCAATGGTGGAGTACCACCTTACTCCTCTGGTCTTTGCCAACATTTCTTCGATTCTGGGGAGGGGAAATTTCTCCACCACAATATTCTTATTCAGTTCTCTCAGGTCCACACAGAGCCGGACCTTCCCATTTGGCTTCATTACGACCACTAAGGGCGCCAACTATTCTGCACATGTTATGGGTTCTATTATTCCCTTCTTTTCTAACTCTTGGAGCTCTTTCTGGACCGCGTCTCTCACCGCGATCGGTACATTCCTCACCTTGTGAGCTACCGGGGTGGACCCTTCCTTGAGCACAATCTTGTGTTGGAATTTTTCCATTCGTCCTACCGTGCCTCCAAACACTTTTGGGTAGTTCTCCTTCCACTTGTTCAGGTCCGGCCATTCCTCTTGCTCAGTGAGCAATATTTGTTCTTCGCCTCCTGGATCCAGCTTTATTCCTAGGTCGCCCTGGTCTAGCCATCCTAGGACGGAGGGTCCTTTCTCTGCAATGTACAGCTTGCACCATGCTGATCGGCCTCTGAATTCGAACAACAGGCGTCAGAACCCCACCATTGGAATGCGGTCGCCATTGTAAGTGACGGGCCGAATGTCTAATTTCTCCAACTCTGGGCCCAAGTGGGGTTTGAACGTTTCTTCCCACACTGCACGTTGGATAATGGTGAATGGGGATCCGGTGTCTGCCACCACCGTGATGGTGATCCCGCCCATTGACATGTCTAGTATGGGTTTTGTGGATTTCTTCCCTTCTACACTCAGTACCTGGTCGTAAATGCATAGAACGGTAACCACCTCTTCCTCTGCGATCTCCTCCAGGTCTTCTTCGCCTTGATCGACGCATTTCACCATTCCCTTGGGATGTTTCTTCCTACACACCTTCTCATAGTGGCCTAAGATGCCACAGTGTAGGCACTTAGCTCTGAACGCTGGACATCTTCTATCGCGTGCGTCATGGGACCAACTGCCGCATCTGTAGCACGATTTCTTGCTGTCATTGCCTGTTTGCTTTCCTTGCCATCTGTTTGTCCCTTTGGCTGCTGTGTCTTTGCCTCTCTGGTCCTTGCGGTGGTCATCCTCTTGTATCCTGTTAACCATCATTGGGGTGGCTACGTCTTTCTTGGTTGCGTCGGCGCACCTCCTTGCGAGTTCTGCCCTCTTTACAATGACCATTACATCCTTGAGCGTAGTGTCGCCGCTTGCCCATAGTTTGTCTTGGACATTTGAGCTCGTTGTATGCATCACAATCTAATCCTTTATGAATTCATCTTCCCACAGTGCATATTTACACGGGGCAGCTAACTTCCTCAAAGCCGCCACGTATTCTTCTATGTTTTCACCAGCCCGTTGTTTCCTCTGCTGGAAGTTAAACCTGTCCACTGACACACATATAGTGGGGCGATACCGTTCATCCAGATCTTCCAACGCATGGGCATATACATCCTTATCGAAGTCTTCTCTCTTTTTTGGCACCAGACTTTTGTAAATCCTGAGACCTTCCGGTCCCAGGTTCAGTAACAGTATACGTTTCTTTCTCTGGGGGGTGAATGTTTCTTCATTCTCGTCCTCCAGGACCCCTATGAAATTATCAATGTATTCTTTCCAGTCCTCCCATTTCATCAGGGGGTCCCCAGGTTTCGGTAGAAATTGCACTGGTGCAATTGCATAGCCTGCTGGCGTGCTCATTCTCACCTCCTTGCTCGCTGTCGCTTTGCCGTCCTTGCTGGTGGGACTCCCCGGGGTGCTGTCCTTCACTTCCGTTATGGTGTCCTCCTGGGGACTCTTATAGCTGGTCCCCACCTCCTCTTCCTTGGTAGCCAGCGCTGTACCTCCCAATCGCTGTGACGTGGGATGGTCTGTGCAGTGGGCCGTCTACTTTGGGGCGTAGTGCTGCCTCTCCGGCCTCAGCGCTGCCACTCCGGCCTCTGCGCCGCCTCTCGGGTGGCCTTGGCTCTGCCACGCTCCTCTGACTTCCTGTACCAGTGGGCTCCGCCGTATCCCATATGCCACTGGCTAGCTGGGCCGCGTGGGGCAGTCCTGCGCTGTGCCTGGGCTGCTGGGGGGCTGCTTACCCTGCTGCTGCCCTCGTGGGGGACCGTGTAATCTCCCTTCTGCAATCGTCGGCTGGAGCCTCCCGACCTCGTCGCCACTGTAATGTTGGTGATATTAATAATAAGCAGGACGCTGGTAGTAGGTTCACTAATTATTTATTATGTTAATTACAGATTGTGTAGAGGAGCGCCGGCCGGCAACCTCCGGTCCTTTCTATTCCCGGCGCGCTAAACTGGATGCGCGCGCATCCGCCAACATGGCCGCCGCACGTCACCTACGTGACGTGCGTAGACTAGAACGCACACTACAGGCTCTTGTTTGTGGGGGTGGGGTGGATGTGTCGGGCATGTTTGTTTTAATCCGCCTGCCCCGCGACATGGATCCAAGAGAGTCTATGGGACGAGCCAGGTGCACCTCAGACAAGCATCCAGTCAACGTAAAGCCGTGCAGCTAGGCTTTTACACCGTGTTCCAGGGACCGCCTCAATGCGTGTATGCCCAGTGGTTGCTCCTGTGCCTTCATGCCCATACCCTCCTGAGCCAACTGTGAGCCGCCCTCTAGCAGACTCGATCCATGAAAACGTAGTGCGAGTGCTCACAGGGATCAGTTTTGGGGCAACGCATCGGGGCCGAGCCATGAGTGAGCCACCCAGTGCTTGCGCGCCTGCTGGGTTCCCTCCTCCCGAATTCGGGGCAATTTCATACTTTCGGTCTCTCCATAGACCACCGGGGGCTCGGCCTGGGGCACCGCAGTCCGTTGCGTCCACAGGCGGGGTCCATCGACGATCGCGTGTGGCTGCTGCATCACATATCTCCGCTGCAGCAGGCAGGGGCTTCCGTACCAAGCCACACAGGACGGGTCACAGGGCCAACGCGGGAGTCACACCCCAGGCATGAGCCCACAGCGTAGGCACTCACCAGAAGAGGTCCCCAGCAATCCCCGGCCAACAATTCTAGTTCAACACCAGCACTGCTTCGACTAGGCACCTCTCAGGTCTCCCACGCACACCCCAGGCACGTCCGCAGGAGACCAGGCCAACGACAGCATCCGAGATCCCGAAGCAGGTCAGCAGGCATCCAGCAGTGATCCCCAGAGCAATGTGGTACTGGTGGGACAGTGAGCGGCTACGGCAGTCCAGTCTATGGCAGCCAGCGTGAAGTGTAGTGGGCGGGGCCAGTCCCTGCGCTCGCGTGAGCGGCCTCGCCAGCTCAGTAACGTCTCACCGGGCCGCAGGAAAGGCCACAGGTCCCAGTGCATAGAACACCTCCCAATCACCCCAAAACTCGCATCGGGCCGCAGGGCAGGTTCAGCAGTCGTAGGGGTAAATTTCAGCCCCAGCAGGTCAGTTTGTGCAGATAATGTAGGCCAACACGGGGAGCCTCCGGCGGAGCGCTATACAAGCACGTCTTCCTCCATTGCCAGCGTGGCCACGCCCCCTTGACTTTGCATTATGGGAATGATTTTACAATGTTATAGGCATCCATGGCACTTGGTGCCCAACACCAACTTAAGGCTCCTCAAGTTATAATGGTGGCAATTCCTGGAATATTGTGGCATACATGGCATGTTGGTGCTCACATCTGGAATAATTCTGCCCCCACACAATGGTGGTAACTCATGGAATTTTGTGGGCATCCAGGATACATTCAAAAACCATGATATAATGCTCACCATGCTATTATGGAGGTAACTATTTGCTTATTGGGGTATCCATAGCATGATAGAGTCCAATGTGGCATAATGTTGGTAATTTCAGTACATTTAGGGGGCGCATGTCATATGGCCAAACTGGTGCCCACCTCTGGCAGCATGCTAATCTTGGCATACTGGTGGTAATTCTATGTATAGTGGAGGGATCCGTGGCATAATGGCTCCCACACCTCTGTTATAATGCCGGCCCAGGATTAATTGTAGTCATTTTGGACATCTTGTTAGCATTCATAGCATGAAGGAGCCCACTCCTGGCATAATGCTTTCCCTAGTATAGTAGTGGTAATTATTGGCATAGTCAGGGTATCCATGGCACGATGGCACCCACCATGGAAATAATGATGAGGGAAATACTTGCCATATAATAGACATACCATTCATGTGATGGTGATATATAGGCATGTTAAACCAAATCTGTCCACATGGCTTTCTGATGTTTGGGGGTCAAATCTGTATTTTCTTGAAAGTAAAAGACACATTTTTCATGACAGACTTGTTTTTTTAATAGAACTGTTGTGTTTTTTAAACATTTGAATTAATCTACCAAAACCTAAATGTGTATATTTGTAGGATCGGACAAGATACATTTTGAAAACCAAATGACTGCAATTCATAATGAGTTAGGGAGACTACTACTGTGATCATTTTTATCGGTGGCTTTTTATTTCCATTCCCTTGCATGATTGGGATTTTTATGACATCAGGACTATTATTGTATGGGGTGTAATTCGGTAATATTGCCAGAAACAGTTCTGGCACCTGACTGAACCTGTGCTAAATTTGCTGGTAAAAAGGTTTCATTAATGGACGTTAGATTATAGTCGTCATTGTTCAACTACTTTTCAAACACTGCTCAAAAATGTTCCTTCATTCCCTTGAACATTTTGTGTCCAATTTATTTGTAACCTTTACAGATTTCAGTCATTTAATACAGAATGGGTGGTTTCTTCAAAACACAAATCTTACATCTTTCTCTTCTAGGTAAGAGCACTAGATAAAATTGAAGGTCTAGCTGTTCTCGCTGTAGCCTTAGTCCATTATATACTACCCTAAAAAGGCAATGAAACAGCTTACCTTGATTCTTTGATGTAAGATTGATGAGACAGCATTATTCAAGACAAACCCAGATCATGTTCAGTGCTGGTGTTTGAAGAACAAATTAAAATCGCCTGCATTTAACACCCTACATTTAGGACTTCGAAGCTCCGCACCTTGGGTGATCTTGGGCAACTTCTTTGAGTTCCAATAAATCATATGCAAAGTTTAAAAAAATGGTTCTTTGTAAGTGCAACAAATTTCACTATGGAATAAAGCATGCTGATTGGTACTTACATTAAAATGTTTGAGCTCCAACATAGGCAAGTATCAGTCCCACTTGTGTTCTGCTGACTTCATAGTCTCCCCAGCCACCATACATAGGCCACAGTACCATCTACAGGCCTATTATATATATGTTTTTACAAGTCACCTTGAAAATACAGCACAATGGGCCTCCTTGGCTCTCAGGCAAGCACAGGCCTGAACCAAATTACCAGCTTGGGAGGCGAAACATACAGGCTGCGACCATGAATGTCCCACAAATTACCTGGAATATAATGCATACTGGGTAATGATCAAATCATATATTTAATTCAGGAATAGGCCACTGAACACCTTTTCCCTGAACACCACAAGAGGTCCCCACTAATCTAATTAATAAAAAAAGCTGTATTTATTTTTTAATTCCTTGTTCTAGATTTGGATATCTGAAAAACGATCATTACAGAGATAAGCATTATGGTGAGCAAATTAAAGATAATTCATTTAAATATTGTGAAAACTTCAAACATGATTGATAACAATCTTTGATGCAATTTGAGGTAGAATCAATATGCTCAGTTCAGTTCCCTTCCTCCCTATTCTCAGCTAATGTCCACATTAGCAAAAACACATTATCACATGTAGGAGCTTTAAAATTAGCACACACTCATACATGCTCATATTTTGTTATTTTCTGCAACTTGCCTAAAGGGAAGGCCAATCTTTGTCTATGTTAGGTGTGATTAGAAACGTGTGAAATCTCTTGCACGCTCATGTAAAGCTACTCTGCGCCACTCTGAGCATATTACATGAATATATGACACATGAGCACTATTAACCTGTAACAAAAATATAACTATACTGTTGTTAGACCTGGCATCATTGGCGTGAGTCTCCCTTCCATTTTGACGGATTGCCTCCTCTTTTTTTATACGTTTTTGCTAGTTATATGCGTTGGGCACTGTGCCACTGCTATTCAGTGCCACAATGCAAGTGCTCCCTATGTTAAATTGATGTACTAATTGGTGATTCCATGATTGGGTTATTTGATTTAACTGTCAGCCCCTAGTGCAGTGCACCATCTGTGACCCGGGCTTGTAAATCAAATGCTGCTGGTGGGCTTGCAGCACTGGTTGTGCCACCCACAGAGGCAGCTTGTAAAGGTTGTCTCAGTCCTGCCATTGTAAGGCCTGTGTGCAGTCTAGTACTGCCATGTCGACTTGGCAAGTGCACCCACTTGCCAGTCTCTAAACCTTCCCTTTACTTCATGTCAGACACCCCTATGGTAGGCCCAATGGCAGGGTGCATTGTAAGTATAAGGTAGGACATGCTCTGGTGTGTGTAGCATGTCCTAATAGTGAACTACAGCCATTTTCGTTGTTCACTATTGAAGGCTATCGGTTCTCCATAGGCTAGAATGGGCAGTTAGATTATTACATTCTTATCATCCTAACTGGCTCAGGGAACATGGTAGAAATTCGAATTCAATATCCCTAAACTCTGAATAATAAAATACATCTTTTAGTAAAGCTGGTATTAATATTATGTGTTTGAAAATACCACTTTTAGAAAGTAGGCATTTTCTTGCCTAACTGTCCAGGCCTGACTCTGCTAGGTTGTGTATTCCTTGTCTGGGTTTGTGAGTGACAGGGCTGGGGGATTCCAGGAGACAGGCTGGGGTAGCCCACCGGTGAATAGAGAGATCTGCATCAGATAGGAGGGAGAAGTTGCACCTGGGACCTGAATAGGGCTGGGCCTTCCCTCTACAATGCTGGCTCCACCTCCTGTGGCTTGTCTGATGCCTCTGCCCTGCACTGTGAAAGGAGAGAAGGAATCATGTCAACAAAGTGCTCCAGAGCTGTATCTTCCCTCCCCTGGGCTGGATCCACCTCCTGTGGGGCGGCTGATGTCTCTGCCCTGCACAGTGACAGGAAAAAGAGAGTCATGTAAACAGAGTGCTCAGGAACTGGTTTGGACTAGGCAGAGGCCTCTCTGCTTTCAGAGAACAAAGGATTTCGGGGTATAAATATTGGGACCCTGATCCCAAGAAATTAGATCACTTCTGGAACAAGAAACCTTTTGCCGAGGAGAAGAACCAAGGAAGCTGCAGGTGTATGACTGCCCCTCTGCCAGTGTGCTGTTTGCTGGGTTGGCGTGCAGTTGTTGCTTCATTGCCAAGGAAAGGAGAAGGAACTTTTTAAGGACTTTAATCATCTTCAGAATATTCTCCAAAGGCATGAACTGTGCTTGCCTCCTGCTGAAGTCTCAGGGACAAAAGACTTAATCTCCAGCTCTCCTCTGAATTTCCTTGCTGGCAATTCTCAACTCCAGACATTTGCGTGTCGCTGGGAGCTGGAAGCGCGACGCATCGAGAAGAAGCATGTCACCGCCGCAGCTGAAATCATCACATCGCCAGAGAAGAAAGCCTTCACCGCATCTCCCTGGAAGCATGTTTTCATCGAAGCTGCCTGCTGTCGCATCACCGGAGAAGCGTGACGCCATCCAGAGAGTTGCCATCGCATCACCGGAGAAGCGTGTCACAGGTCCTGTTGCGGCTCCAAAATACAGAGTCGTCGCAAGACTGCCAGGGCGTCTATGCATCGTTATTGCATCGCCGCATCAAGGGAGCCATCTTCTCGCATCACAAACGGATCATCGCATCCCATCAAGACGCCATCTTGTGCACCGCAAAGGGCCCGCAGGCCGAGAATCTACGCATCACCTCCGCACCGGTAAGGATTACCTACTCTGCGCAAGCCTTGAGGCACCACGTATCGTCTCCCCCAGATCACGGAACCGACGCATCTCCCCTTTTGCAAGCCTTTTGTTTACTTTGCGTTATGCATCCAGGTACTTTGTTGAGAACTTTGTTGCATTTATCATCAACTTGAACTAAGTAACTTTGATCATCTTTAAACCAATCTTAAGTGTAGTATTGTGGATTTTTGTTGTTTGTGGTCTTGTGTTTAAGTCTATATAAAGTATACTTATTTTTATAAAACCTGAGTTGTGTCCATCTGTAGTGTTTTCACTGTATTACTGTGTATATTCACAAATGCTTAACACACTGCCTCTGTGATAAGCCTGTCTGCTCATGCCAAACTACCAAGGGGGTGAGCAGGGGTTATTTAGGAGTGTAATCCCCTTATCCTGACTTAGAAGTAAGGGACCCTATTTGGACAAAGGTGAATACCATTGCCAACTAGAGACCACCAGATCTAACAACTAACTTTGGGACGTTTGCGAGTACCACTGCGTACGGCATGGCCTCTGGCGGACGATGCAAACAGGTGTGTGGGTTCGTATGACTTGCTGCACCTATCTCTATGGGCCTGCTCCTAATGCCATTTTCCCTCTGCTGCGGCTTCAATATCATAGAAATACCATTACTTATGTTAGTTAAGTGGTTGATCTCAGTACTTATGGCTGTCGCAGTAGGTACAGAACTGTGACAGGAATTAGCAGTAGTTTCCTGTTGCGCTATGTTTATAGCTCCCACCATATTATTGAATACCCCCCATTCTCATGTACATTAGATTGGACAGGGTTTGTTTGGTTGTTACTGGCGATACATTGTTAGATCATTTTTAATCTTTCATCAACCGAGGTCAATCTTATGAGTAGGGGGTCAATCATAGCTGCAATTTTCGCTCCTATTAGAGAACATAGCTCATCCGAATTAAACTGAATGCTTGAATGACCTAAGTGGGCTGGGTTAGCAGCCTGCTCTATAGAAATATCCATAGGGTTCGCTACAGGTTTTACAACAGGTTTAGAACCACCCGATTTCCCAGCAGAGGTTATTCTGCGTATGTCTGTTCTGGAGATAGATGGATTGGGCTTTACTGGACCACAAACTTTCCTTTTTTTAGATGGTGGTTCCCTGCCTATGCCCCCGTTAACCTTCTTTCCCCTTGTGGTAACCATTAATATACTTGGTGGACTTCCCTGTTCTTGTGGCGTTCCTGGGGTTGTGGGCACTGGATTGTTATTGGTCGTGTGGGGCAAAATTTTATGGCTTTCAAAATCAGATACACTTCCTGCAGGAGGTTGGGAAGACTGCACTGTGGAACTACAGCTACCTAGTGAAAGCACAGGATCGAGTGAGAGCCTACGCTCCGTCAGCTGAATTTCATGCATTAGGACGGTTTCAGCTCTACTTAAAAAAGCATCGAGGGAGCCCACAAGCCCTTCACCCAACTTTCTTTTACTCATGATTACAAAACCCCTAGTCTACCTGGATACACAAATATAGCTTTGTTACTAAACACAGACTATGTTTAGTATGTATGACAAAATGCTTACAGGGTTATAAAGCGAATGACAGTTGTGTGGCCCAGCCCGGCCTCCTCTGGGCTCCGACAGGCGCAGACGGGCCCGCCCGGGCTACGCCCGCACTGCGGGAGCCCTAGAGCAGTTTTATACACACATTAGTGATCCCTCTTGGATTCCACTACCGGTTCGTGTTCAGTACCTCCTGATCCGACTCAACCAGAGGAACTTTGTACTCTAGGTTTGTAAATACAGTCTCTTGGGCCTGTACGCTGAACCTCTTTAAACTAGCCCTCCGTCCCTCTTTTTGTCTTACATATCTAGCACGGGGTCCTCCCCGTGGGATGCTCCAACTAGGTTACCAGTGGATCACTTTTTGGATCTCTCCTGGCCCATATTTTAAATACACTCATCCCTCATGGATTTCCACCATGGTTTGAGTTTTGATGACAATGCAGTCACTGATATACTGGATAGGACCCCTTCACTACTAGGGACAGATGGCAGTGCAGCTTCAGGTTCCAATTCGGAGGATTGGACCTCACTCACTGCCTTAAAAAGAGAATGGGTGAAGATTATCCTCCATGGTGCCCTCATGACCGAGCACCTGCGAGCAAAGATCGCTCTTCCAGGCCTAATTGTCAATACCTTCCCCAGGTTATTCCTCGATGACCCTACCTTCAAAAATGGCCCCATGTCGCATGGAAGTGCACTACGGACTGGTTGGTTTTAATTATCAACACTGCATAAAGGTTAGAGGACGCTTGTCTGGTCAAAATCCAGATTGCGGAGGGAGCGCTGAAAACCGTTGTCCAAATAACCACATACAAAACTAAACTTGCAGAAATCAATATTGAAATCACAGAGAATAAGGACTACCTAATGAAACAGAAAATAAGCAAACTTGAAAAGGATATCAAGAAATTCTCAAAGGAAAAGAATCTGTCAACCTTTACACCATACAACAATATGGTCCCGGTTGAGGTACTAGCTTTTGAACAAGCGGTCCTCAAAGAGCTAGATCAACCCCAAATGCGAGCGCCCTTCCACCACTTATCCAACATGGAGAAAGACATGATCAGTACCTTAGCAGATGACCTAACTATCACTATAAAACAGGCTGACAAGAATGGTGCAACAGTGATTCAATCCACCACTGATTATGATTCAGAATGCACTCGCCAACTCACTAATGGGAGATATTACACTCCAATCGCCAATGATCCTACACCCCGGTTGGCCGCCAAGATTTCCTTACTAGTCTATGAGGCAGAATCCAATGGCTGGATCAGCTGGAAAGAGACAGACTTCCTGATTGCTAAAGAACCGAGGGTTCCCTACTTCTACACCTTACCTAAAATTCACAAGGGGTTGACCCCGATCCCGGGCCGTCCCATCGTGTCAGGGATAGGCTCCTTTTTGGAACCCCTCTCCATCTTCTGTGATCACTTCTTGAAACCGTTAGTCAGAGACACTCCATCATTTGTGAGAGACACCACCGACATCTTGCAAATCATAGATGGGATTACCAACACAGAAGAGATTGACCTCCTCATCACCCTTGATTTGGAGGCCCTCTATACCAATATTTCACAGAGGGCCACCTTAGAGGTTGTTAAATCAGCCCTCAGTTCCCTTGACTGGTCATCTCCCAATACTGTTCCATTTACAATGGAATGTGCTACCCTGGCTCTGACAGAGAACTTCTTTGAATACAAACAACAGTTGTTCCATCAGAGCCAGGGCACATTGATGGGTATCACCTTTGCTCCCAGTCTTGCATGTATCTACATGGCACATTTTGAACAACAAAACATCCTTGACCCCAATAACCCATACCACAGTAATGTATTGCTTTGGAAACGCTTTATTGATGATATTTTGATTTTCTGGCATGGGACTCAAACTGACTGTGATGCGTTCGTAAGGTGGATCAATGGATTCAATGACTACCTCAGGTTTTCCCACACGATTTCTGATACGTCAATTCCATTTTTAGACATAAACATCACATTGACAACAGGGCATCTACATACCTCCATGAACAAAAAGCCCACTGACCGAAATAGCTTACTCTTATACACCAGCCATCACCTAAAAACACTGAGAGATAATGTAATGTAATGTAATGTGCACTTATATAGCGCAACTGTCACCCAAAGGGTATCCTGGCGCTTAAAAATTACCGACCAGCAGGGACAGAGCAGAATTGTCCAAGATCACTTATCTGGGGAATAGTCTAGTATTCAGTTCCTTCCTGAACCATGACAAGGCGTTCAGTTGCCTAAGTTCCAGGGGTAGTGCATTCCACAGCTTGGCTGCCGTAAAGCTGAAGAATCTTCCACCCATTCAAACCTTTTTTGCCCGGGGACATAGACCAGGTTCGCAAAGGAAGAGCGCAGGGATCTGGCGGGGGCATACCATACAAATTTCCTTTGTAGGATTTTAGGCCCAGTTTTATGTACAGCCCTGTGAACAATACAGAGTGCCTTAAAGTGTACTCTCTGTACAACAGGCAGCCAGTGGAGATCTTTTAAGGCCAAGGAGGCCGAGGCTCCACGTGGCCGGGTCAATGCCAATTTAGCCGCCATAGTCTGTATTCTTTGTAGTTTCTTTAACAAAGAGCCTGGGGCACCCAGAAGGAGTGCATTACAATAGTCTATTGTGCTCAGGACAATACTCCGTACCACTAAAGGTCTAACAGAAGTGGGTAAAAACGCGAGGAGCTTCCGGAAGGCTCTAAGCAGATATAGACAAGTGCTCACTGTTTTGTTCACCTGCGAGTCTAATTGTAGATTGCTGTCCAACATCACTCCCAGATTACGTACTGTATTGGCAGACACACAAGGATTATTGGACAGATCTGTCCAGAAGTCTGCTGGAAGAGGGCGTTGAATTTTGCCTGACGTACAGCACATTACTTCAGTTTTTTCCCCATTAAATTGTAGGGAGTTTTCCTTCAGCTAGGCTGCTGTTCTATGCAGACAGTTATGAAATTTTTCCAAAGAGACTGCATTATCGCCATCTACCCCAAAGACAAACTGTGTGTCATCTGCATAATTGATGACATTAATGCCAAAAGATTTTATTAAGCCGATGAGCGGGCGGAGATAGACGTTAAACAAGATTGGGCTGATGGCCGAGCCCTGAGGAACTTCTTGTTTAACATCCCTAAACTGAGAAGTAAACAGCGATAGTGTCACTGCCTGTTGTCTGTTGGAAAGATAAGAATGCAGTCAATCTCTTGCCCCCCCCCCACAACACCCAATTTCTCCAGCCTCTCAAGCAGGATCTGGTGGTTGACTGTATCGAACGCAGCTGACATGTCAAGCAGCACCAGATAGGCTGCCTGACCGCTGTCAGCCCGCATTCTTAGGTCATCCAAAACTGCAACTAAGGCAGTCTCGGTTCCATGTGCAGGGCGAAACCCAAATTGGGCTTCGTCCAGCAGTACGCTATCCTCGATGTATCTTGAGAGAGATTTTGTCACTACCCTCTCCAGAATCTTAATTGGATAGGGCAGCAAGGAAATTGGTCTATAGTTAGCGGGGCATTGGGGGTCCAGAGATGCCTTTTTTATCAGTGGGGAAACAACTGCTTTTTTCCAACAGTCCGGAACTACAGAGTTGCTTAAGGATTGGCAGCAAATATGATAAAGGTGCGGAAAAAGTTTGCTGCCGAAAAAATCTCCAAAATTTATGGGGGAGTGGGTCCAGAGGAGAGCCTGTGGAAATACCAACAGCAATTGCATTCAATTCCTCTAATGAGGAAACCTGGAAATGGTCCAGGACTGTCGCATGTTCCCTCTCATTTATACTCCAATTTGTTAACATGTCATCTCCGGTATTCTGGTGCCTAACGTCGTTTCCTGAAGGTTTGAGACCATTTAAGATTTTACTGATTTTCTCCTCGAAGATACGTGCCAAATCATCACATAGTTTCTGTGATGTTGGAATGTTAGGTTTAACACAATCTGGATTAGCCAGGCCTTTAACTAGGCCAAAGAGAGTTTGAGTCTTATTAGTTGAATGTAAAATAGTCTCCTCAAGGTATTTGGCCTTGGCCTTGCCTATCAGCTCCTTGTAGGTATAAAGCAAATTTTTTTAAACTGCTTTGTCTGATTCCAGATAGTTCCTCCTCCACTTCCTTTTCGCTTGTTTGCAACTAGTCTTCATCGACCTAAGTTCTTCGTTGCACCAGGGAGCGGCCGTTTTTTTACGGCTTTTAACTTTCCTTAGAGGTGCTAACTGATCCAGTGAACTAGGGATCTGATGGCATAATTTCCGAAAATTCACTTCCACCGAATCGTGCAAGATATAACTGTCATCCACAAGCTGGGGGAGGTCCGTTAATGTAGTTATTTTGGACCAAGCCCTCCTGGTATGAGTAGATGACCTGCCACTATCATATTGTTGAAGATTATTAACTTTTAAGGTGAAAGATATTTAAAAAAATGGTCTGTCCAGTATTGAGGAAGTATTTCCTTTACAACTAGATTATTTTCATCAGCAAAGATAAGGTCAAGCACATGGCCCCTCTGGTGAGTAGGTTGTAATACCAGCTGTTGTAAGTTTACATTCTGACAAGCCTGGCAGAGTTCCTTAACAGCTGTATCTAAACTACCATTCTCCCATAAGTTAAAATCTCCAAGAACCAGTAACTTAGAATGAGAGTTTGATAAGTTATATATAATGTCAATTAACTCTTGATAGACATGGGCAGCACTCCCTGGCGGCCTGTAACACAGTAGGCCAGTATACAAGACGCCACTAGTACCTATGAGTGAAAACCCTAGTGACTCAATTCCCGGGACGTCCACTGTGCCGAGAGGGGTAATATTCCATATATCTTTATAGATGTCACCCACTCCTCCGCCTCTTCCATCCCGCCTAGGCTTATGATGAATTTTGTAGACTGGAGGACAGGCTAAGCCTAACTCCACCTCACTGTCTGGTCCTGTCCTAGTTTCAGTGAGAAACATGACATCAGGATCATAATCGTTCAGTAAGGTGAAGATCTCCACATGATGTTTATTCAACGATCTGATTTTAATCAGTCCACAGTTAAGACTTCCCAGCAGTGCTTTCTTAAAAGGATGCTTACCCAACCCAGTGCCATTTGCATTACCCGTGGTCCCAGCTCTTCGGATATCGAGCTGAACAAGCTCTTCTCTGAAATAGACCAAGCGGGAATCAACTGGGGCAGCGTTTCCTGCGGTAAGAGCGTCCGAGGCACGGATGGGCGCAGACGGGCTCTCCTTTGGCGCACCTTCAGCGAGCCATCGGCGCGCCCGCTGCGCCCCACGCTGCACGCTTGCATTACCTCCGTTAAATAGGGAGATTGCAGATTTAGCAACTAGAGTGCTACCCAAGATGGTGACGCCCTGGCGACTCGCTCAAACAGACGAGTACACAAGCACATCAAGGGAGCGTGAATGCGAGTGACTGTATAGCAGCAGTAAAGGTAATAAAAAGTGCATAGATAACAGAATTCTTTTTATAAAGGAGCGTATTTAAAACGAGCACAATATAACACACACAATATCCCCTGAAAGTTTTGCAGCCTAGAATGCCCAACACACTGAAATTATCGTACTAGACGCACTGTGGTAATTAGGTATCAACCGCGCGGTTGCATCACCTCCGTGGGCCAGTTCTTACGAATAAGACTTAATTGCACAAGAATTGCTGACTACAAAACAGAAGCGGACACTCTGGCATTCAATCTCAGAGCTAGAGGGTACCCAGACAAACAAATTAGAGACTCCATGAAACGGGCTAGGAATAACCCAAGGGAAGCTTTACTTGTAGCACACCCCAAACCACTGACTGACAATCTTACGTGCGTAACATCTTTCACCCCTGATTCCGCACGGATCAAAAGGGTAATTCTCAAACATTGGCAGATTCTGAACACAGGGGAATTACAACTGTCTAGACCCAGGTTTGCATACAAGCGAACTCGTAACCTAAAAGATGCTCTGGTACACACTAGACCCAAAAGATCCAGTCCTGACACACAGAGGACCCACTGGAGGTAGGATTGTAAATAGGTGTAAACGCTACCACAGGGTTAGTCTTCCACCGGTAACCGGACACTACCCCTGTGGGTCATGTGTCATATGCCCACTCATGATTGCAACAAAGGAGATAACACTGCAACCTAATAACAGGTGGACACAGAAGAGGCACACTAATTGCAATACAAAACAAAGTATCTACATGCTCAAATGTCCGTGTGGAATGAAATACATAGCATGACTTTGTGACCAATAAAGACAAGAATCAGTGAGCATAGAAGTAACATACGCTGCCAAAAGGTTACTACTAGGATGTACACTCACTACAAAGAGACTGCACATAGCTCTGATGATCTTTGTTGGACGATATTGGAAGCTTTCCAAACAATCACCCAGACTGCATTGTTCAAGATTGAACAAAGATGGATACACAGATTGTCTACTCATTTAACTGGCTTGAACGATGATATCCCGTGGGGATCATTACATTAACTGTTGGTCGATCTGCCTCTATACATACTCGAACACATGAATTTATAAGATTCAACCGACAACAATCATCCCCCAGACCAGTGATTTGATCAATGGCCTACCTACATCTTGACACCAGGTAGGTTGACTTTAATTGGTTCCTAACCGCAACTATGCTTTAACTACCCACTAGTGTATTATCACTTCGTAAACCAACTAAGAGTCTTAGTGGCATTTTGTATCTAACTGTACAAATAACTGCTCATGCCACCACCAACATTCATGTATGCCTTGGCTTATATATAGTAACCACCCTTAGTAGTAATACACTGTACATCTACTTCACCTATACAAGCCTCACTTTAATAGCGTTTACACCTATTTACAAATCTACCTCCATGGTTGTTTTTATTATTTGCGACGAACTTTAACTAATGTGGGCACTATCCATTTAACATATAGCTATTAGGCTCCCACCGCCAACTAACTAACACACTACAAAATGGCCGCCACAATAGTATGAGGCTTAAACACCGTGGATGGGCCGTCTTCCATTTCTTCGTACCGCACGCATACGTGACAGTACAGCCCGCGAATCCTGTTATACTACTACCTCCACCACCGTTACTCCCATTACCATCCCGGGCTTGGCAGCGGGGTAGGTGCAGCAGACGAACGTGCATTACACGCTGGTGAGTCCCTTCAGTCCTCATCCTGATGGAGGTGAGTGCAGATTGCTGATCTCCGTTAACATGGCTCCGCTACCTGAGACGGTACTGGTTAGCTGAGTCGTAGCTTGGTCGGACCGCGCTGCTCCAAGTTGCTACACTCCTTGAGACCCTCTGACCTGTTGGAGGTGTCCCCGGAGTGTGCCCTGGGGGCGGCGGTTTTTGACTTGGCTCTATACCTTGGTACCTCTGCGCTAACCCGGTGCCCCAGGGAGGACTATTACTATTCGGATGGCCTCAATTGCAGTATACTAGTCACCGGAGTCTGTCTCCTTTAAAAACCAATACCAGATACTATTCCCTGGTGATACTACTTACTGGTAACTATCCCTTTCATTCTCTCCTCTTCCTCGAATAGGACCCAATCGGTGTCCTTGAACTGCCGACCGCTGTAGCACACGTGTTGTGCTGTTAGTTTAGGTGAGTCCTATCACACCCATAATATTGGGCCTCTTGCATTTTCTTTCCTTTGTTTAATTTTAATTGTTCTTTCAGTGAATCACTTTACTATGCAATGATTTCACTTTTTATGAGTGATGCCATTATAGTAGGTAGCTTTAACATACACTACATGTTAAATCTCATCTCCACTATTATGCTACATAACTGAGCACTAGACATGATTTCCTCATGACTATTGATAAGTCGGATAGCAATTGTCCTCTGATTACTGAGGATGGTTTCATTAATGTGTGTCCTAAACAACATATCTTGTATCTCTCGTCTTTATCCCCACTTCCAGGTCGACCACGACAAGACAGGGTATGTAGTTTCACACTTACCTTCAAGTGTAGATAGCATAGCATTGATCATGAAGAAGTGTCCTGATCACCATTGACTATTGAGACACGAAACATGTTGATCATTGGAGAGTAGAACACCTACCACTAGACACCTCACGACTAGGTTTGGGTCCTCTCGACGTTATTTTAATTAGGCAGTTTACCTTTGTAATAAAGTTTGGTTAGGACTAACTGACCTATTTTAACTTTCAACACCCCCCTACTACACTCACTTGGCCTCTCACCCCCACTGCACCCACTGGCAGGAACAAAAGATCCCCGACAAAGAGCCCCAGTTTCGGGTGCCTGTCAGGTATTGCAGCGCTGACCCGACGAGGGGCAGGCTCAAATGATGAAGCATGACACCTAGCTTGCTGGCTGTGCGAGAGCCCTAGTTCCAACACGGAGAACTCCCTCTCCTCTGTACACACATTAGTGATCCCTCTTGGATTCCACTAAAGGTTCGTGTTCAGTACCCTCTGATCCCACTCAACCAGAGGAACTTTGTACTCTCGTTTTGCAAAAGAGAAAAAGGGACCCGCGCTGCTGGAGCCCTAGAGCAGTTTTAAAGCACCTCCTGGCACTTTCCCGTGACACGGTGCAGGCGCTACTGAAGGACGCTGGGGGATGTAGTCCCCGGCACCCGCGTCGGTGGTAGGCGGATTGCGGGAGCAGGAGGTGCCCAGATGAACCGTTGCAGTCCCCGTGGACTGTTGCTGGCAGCGGACAAACTCAGTGGCAGTGGCAGTGTCAAGAGAAAAGGGGACCCGCGCTGTGGGAGCCCTGGAGCAGTTTTAAAGCACCTCCTGCCGCTTTCCCGTGACACGGTGCAGGCGCCACGTAGGGACGCTGGGGGATGTAGTCCCCAGCACCCGCGTCGGTGGTAGGCAGAATGCGGGAGCAGGATGTGCCCAGATGAACCGTTGCAGTCCCCACAGACTGTTGCTGGCAGTGGTGAAACTCAATGGCAGTGTGAAGAGAAAAAGGGACCCGGGCTGCGGGAGCCCTAGAGCAGTTTTAAAGCGCCTCCTGGTGCTTTCCCGTGATGTGGTGCAGGTGCCACTGAAGGACGCTGGGGGATGTCGTCCCTGGCACCCGCATCGGTGGTAGACGGATTGTGGGAGCAGGAGGTGCCCAGATGAACCGTTGCAGTCCCCACGGACTGTTGCTGGCAGCGGACAAACTCAGTGGCAGTGGCAGTGTCAAGAAAAAAGGGACCCACGCTGCAAGAGCCCTAGAGCAGTTTTAAAGCACCTCCTGGCGCTTTCCCGTGATGCGGTGCAGGCGCCACTGAAGAACGCTGGGAGATGTAGTCCCCAGCACCCGGGACGGAGGTAGGCGGATTGCGGGAGCAGGATATGCCCAGATGAACCGTTGCAGTACCCACAGACTGTTGCTGGCAGCGATGAAACTCAGTGGATGGCAGTGTCAAGAGAAAAAGGGACCCACGCTGCGGGAACCCTAGAGCAGTTCTAAAGCGCCTCCTGGTGCTTTCCCGTGACGCGGTGCAGGCGCCACTGAAGAACACTGGGGGATGTAGTCCCCTGCATCCGCATCAGTGGTATGCGGATTGTGGGAGCAGGATGTGCCCAGATGAACCGTTGCAGTCCCCACAGACTGTTGCTGGCAGCGGACAAACTCAGTGGCAGTGGCAGTGTCAAGAGAAAAAAGGACCCACGCTGCGGGAGCCCTAGAGCAGTTTTAAAGCACCTCCTGGCGCTTTCCCGTGATGCAGTGCAGGCACCACTGAAGAACGCTGGGGGATGTAGTTCCCGGCACCCGCGTCGGTTGTAGGCGGGTTGCGGGAGCAGGATGTGCCCAGATGAACCGTTGCAGTCCCCATGGACTGTTGCTAGCAGCGGAGAAACGCAGTGTCAGTGTCAAGTGAAAAAGGGACCCCCACTGCAGGAGCCCTAGAGCAGTTTTAAAGCGCCTCCTGGCGCTTTCCTGTGACGCGGAGCAGGGTCGTAGTGCCCAGCACCCGCGTCAGTGGTAGGCGGATTGCGGGAGCAGGATGTGCCCGATGAACCGTTGCAGTCCCCACGGACTGTTGCTGGCAGAGGAGAAACTCAGTGGCAGTGGCAGTGTCAAGAAAAACAGTGTTACATTTCTAAACACTCTCACATTTGCAGTTTTTTAGCACTACATTATAATGATTACATACCAATACAGTCATCTAAATATGCGGGTGCTGACAATCAGTGATTATGGTGCACCCATACAATTTTCAGGATAACGTGACGCTCTATCAGTCCCCCCCTTTGGTGACTTGTGTCATCACCAAAATCACATCATCCTTGGAGGAAGAACCGATTTAAACAGAACTTGTCACCATTCTCCCTCGTCTGACCATCTCCATGTTTTTAAGATTCTGATATTGACTGTCCTGAAGTCTTTCCATTCTCCTCTCTTGCTCTCTCAGTGATATCTCAAGTCTGTTGGACTTATACCACTTTTAAGCCCTAACTAAACCCCATAAACAGATCACACTGACCACAACTATAACGAGAGGTTTTAGAACATAGCCAAGGAACCCTTTTCCCAGAATCGCAAACCAACCTCTCACCTGACATGCAGCTAGATTCATCAAGCCGAAAACGTCTCGCAAAGGGCCAGATTCTGAGAATCTGGCCCTTTGCAAGCGCAATTTTTGCATTTGGTATTCATCATCCCAAATGCAAAAATCGCTAATAGCAAATTCGCAAATTTGCGAGGAATTGCATTTAAGGAATCTCTATTTGAGATTCCTTAAATGCAATTCATTAACCATTTTTAAATTGCGAATTCGCAAATTTTGGCCGCTATTTACCGCGAAGTCTGACTTCGTGGTAAATAGCGGAAAAATAGAAAAAAGCACTTTAGTGCATTTTTCTCAGTTGCATGTTACACACACACATGTCCTTTGGACATGTGTGTGCGCAACACCTGTGTACATTTGCTTTTCAGGGGTGCTACAGGGTGTCCTTTGGACACCCCTGGCACCCTTGAAATCGCATCCTTATTTGCGATTAGCAAATTGCTATTCGCAAATAAGGAATAACTCCCCATTCATTCCTATGGGCCTGTAGGCCCATAGGAATGAATGGGAAGTTATTCCTTATTTGCGATTAGCAATTTGCTAATCGCAAATAAGGATGATGTAGGAATCGCAATATTTTGTGCCATTCCTACATGCATCCCGTTTTGCAAGTCCTTAATAGCGATTCCTTAATAATCGCTATTATGGACTCGCAAAACGGGACTATGATGAATCTAGCTGTAAATCCCTTGCCAACTTTCTCCCAAACTCCTTCTTCAGTCAGATCCTCAATCTCATGATGAATCGCAGTGATGTTACTTATATATTTGTCCAGATCCTTACTGTTATCTGGTATATAAGTGCAGCACTCTTGGACCTACATAAGTTTACAGACTCCTCCCTCTTTTGCCAAAGGACATCTAAAGCAAGACGATCTTGCAAAACCATTGCCCTTATCAACAGCATCTCTCAACCAGCACTAGCGACTTAGCTGTACTCATTGACAACTCATCAACCACAGTCGCCAGCCTTCTAATCTTTACATCATTCAAGATCACTCCAAACCTGGTATAATTGCTCCAAAAACATCTCCAACAATTATTCCAACACTTTCGCCACCTTTCACCCTTGAATGCTTTCCTCCTTCCAAGAATTTCAAATCTTCTGCATGATAAATCTTGGGGAAAATGATCGCTAGGTAATGTAGGAGAGTAGGATCTGCTTCCTATGGTACCCCCACTTTTTGCTGTGTTTCACTGGTTTATCAACTTTAGTCTAGCTGTGGCCCTGCTAATCAGGACCACAGCCTAGCTGTTCTCTCTCTAAATTGATTACCTGTGCATTAGGTACACTCCAGATTGGTTACCTGGTTACCCTTGTGAGTCCCTAGTATATGGTACCTTAGGTACCAAGGGCATAGGTACCCCAGAGGCCTATCAGAAGCTGAAGCATGTATTATGCCACCCTTGGGAAGCCTTTCAAAATGGCACCACAGGTCTGCTACTGCAGCCTGGGTAAGGTGGTACGTGTACAACTTACTTAGATATAGTATACCTAGATCTACCTATATATATAGACACATATAAGTCACTCCTATGGCAGGCCTTGACAATCCTGAAGGCAGAGTGCTTGGTTTTGTGTGAGAGGGTGCCCAAGCATGAGCTGAGCCCCTCTGCAGCTTTCGGAATCCCTTCCTTATAGCTGTTCTATGATACAGCCATACCATATACTCTTAAGTGCGTTATAACCTCGCTGTAAATGTTAACTTTGGAATGGCTGCATCAAAACATGTCGTGTTTGGTGTCAAACACTTTGGAATCCTAACCCCTGCCAGTTCAGGGGCGGGGGTAGAATTCCACCCTTCTAGAGGGAGAAGACATGTACACACTTACTTAGCTCGTAAATGTTTAAAAGAGTCCCAGCATCACAAAATGGATGCTGCTGCCACAGACACAAGTCTGACCTCCTGCTGCTGGATGCAACTCCAGCAGGGGAGGCCTGGACAATAGGTTTCCTGCCCAGGGAGGTGCTAGCACCTCCCCAGAAAGGCTTTAGTGTATTGCTGGAGGGTGGTTGCATTCAGTGAATGCTTTCCAGGCAGTGCCTGGGGCACACAAGGTGTCCCCGTGCATTTCCCAGTTCAAACCAGTTGCTGGGACACTCAGCCCCAGCTCTGGTGTGAAACTGGACAAAAGGGATGGGGTGTAACCACCCCCTCCCCAGGTCCTCCAATAGGTGAGACCTTAGAGTTAGTCCAACCCCTAAACTTAGTATACGTAGAGGAACACAGTCCCATGGACTTAAGATTACCCTGGACGAAACTCTGAAACAGAAATCTTGGACCTTCGACATTCCATATCGATTGAAAGACAGAAGAAATCTCCCTTGGGGTCAAGGAGTGACCCCCTGTTCAAACAGGCAACAAAAAAGCATCTTGCTAGTCTGCATATTTGATGCTCCCGCCGGACCCTGAGGAATCAGCGACACAGGACACAGACTTCCAGACATCTCCGAGGCTGACACGAGTTCCCAGCAAAGCTGAGACCTGTAGCTATCATGAGAGACGTGGGACCAGAACTTCTGGACATCCTGCACATTTGCTAGTGCATCAACATCCCGAGCTTTCCCAAAGTTGTGCATTAAGCTATTTCTAGTCCAAGCCATGAGCACCTTTTGCATTGAGGATTGTGGGCTTACACTCCACAAGTGTTCCGTGGGCCTACTTTCAGCATTTCCGCTTGAGGCTCCTTCACAATCCCTAGTCCGTTGATTCGTGGGTCCCCACAAAGGTAAATCTTTTGTTTCTTGGGCTTCCCTAGTTGCTCCAGATGTGCCCTGACTCCCCTCCAAAGGGTGAGTCCCTCAGACCTTACGGGTCTGCTCCGAAGCCAATCTTGTGATCTTGTGTGGGTTGCTGTTGCCAAGGCTTGTTGGGTTCAATCCGGATACCGATGCTGCAGCACTCGACATCCAATGTGGGACAGCTCAAATCCAGCTCCTGGTCATCGTCAACGCCTCCTGGTCCTCGTGGCTGAAGAGTCAAGCTTCACCTGCATCACTTGAAAGCACCCAACATCGGCTGGCATCTGCTTGTCGCCTTACTGGTCACTGGCTAGTGACCCAGACTCTGTCCCCTCTGCTTTCAGGTTCTTCAGATCTCCGATCCACCCTTGGATCCACCCGGACACTTTTCTCCTGGTCGCCTGCAGCACTTCTTTGCAGCTCTCCATTGGAAACTATGACGAAACCCGACACGAAAAGACACCTATGCACCCGGCTTCCCTGAGTAATGTAACACAAGTAATTCGGTGCTCCCGTGGGTCTTGACTCTTGAAGCATCCAGTACTGAAGGGGTTATACCGTAGTCTATTCCTAAGTGTCCTTAAACTCTAAAGTTGTACCTTTAACTTTCTCCATAGAAGTCAATAGTGATTCGCTGCTGTGTTTAGACACTGCACACGTTCCCCGTGGGTCTCCTGCATCCCTACCTTGGGTGGTTCCTGTTTGCCCCGGAGGTTATACAGGCCCTAGGCCTAACTTCTATCTCTCACGTGGTTCTTATACCACTTTCTTAGTATATGGTTTGTGAGCCCCCTAGGGCAAAACGTATTCTGTGCTAATTTACTGTGTGCTATTTAAGTTCTTGAATTGTACTTTTACTTCTAGCCTCATAAAGAGACTAGAGGGGTGTGTTTAGAAAAAATACAAATATTTTATTTCAGCTCAAGGGAGCATGAATGAGAACTTGTCGAGATACGTTGATTTCTTACTTCAACCCCACATGATTGGACTGCCATCTTTTCTCAAGGACACTACTGATTTTTTACTCCAAGTCATGCATGTGAATTGGTGTTCTGACTATTGCTTTGTGGTAATGGACATTGAGTCATTGTACACTAGTATACACCATGGACAGGGTTTACAGGCGACCAAGTATTTTCTTGATAATCGTGATGCTTTGCTAAGAGATCATAACACCATGCTCCTTCAGATGGTTGAAATTTGTCTGAATAACAACTATTTTCAATTTCAGAATGACATTTATCACCAACAACGTGGTGTAGCAATGGGTTTGTGCTTCCCCCCCAGCTATTCATGCTTGCATGTTGGCTGGTGGGAGGAGCACGAGCTGGGGACAACGTATCGCCAGTGGGAACCCTATATGGTTCACTATTGGCGGTATATTGATGATATTTTCATCATCTGGAGGGGGACACAAGCACAAGCTCACGATTTTGTGCGTACTATCAATACGAATGACCGTAATCTAAGATTTACGGCCATGATTACCAATGACTCGGCTGAGTTTTTGGATGTACATCTGTACATTGAGAAGGGTAAGCTATACACAACACTTCATAGAAAGTCCACGGCGGGCAATTCTATTCTTCACTCCCGGAGCGCCCACCCTGCCCATATTACCAAAAGCATCCCTTACGGAGAATTTATCCGCATCAGACGCATTTGTAGTGACACAATGACCTCTAATCAATGCCTTGTTGAATCCTTTCAAAGGTTTCTCCTACGGGGCTATAAATCTAAATTGTTGAATCAGGCACTCTCTGAAGCTAAATCTAGATCTAGAGAAGAGTTGCTAAAACCCAAGGCTGCCGTAGTCACTGATCCCAATGAAATTGGCCCTATTCGCCCGATTACCACCTTTTGTTCTCAAGAGAGGCAAATAAGGCGTATTATCTATTCTGAATGGCCAATTGTTCTCACAGATAACATTGTAGGCCCTATCCTACCATGCCAGCCCGCTATTACTTTTAGAAGGGCACCGTCAATGAGGGACGCGTTGGATAGGCCCATGCCGGAAAATGTACCCACACTTACCTGGTTATCCAAAACGGGTTTTTTCAAGTGCACTTCATGTCGTGCTTGCACGTTCGCTAAGAATGGCACTCACTATCAGACTGCTTTTAGTGAAAAACAAATAGCCATTCCAGAGTACTTAACCTGTCGTTCAGAATTTGTAATCTATAAACTTAAATGCACTTGCAATTTAGAGTATATAGGTAGTACTAAACTTCCAGTGAACAAACAAATTTTGCAGCACGTACGAGCGATTGTCAACTCAGATAGTGACTGTCCAGTAGCTCGACATTTCAAAGCTGTGCATAGCAATAAACTCAAAGATTTTGAATTCACTGTTCTGGGTTCAGTCCCCAAACCCAGACGGGGGGGACCGTGAAAAGCTTCTCAGGCAGAAGGAAAAACATTTTAAATTGTTATTGGATACTAGGGTGCCAAATGGGTTAAACATGACTGAAGATCTTCATAACTTTTTATAAATCTATGGTTCCATCCTACTTTGGGAATTTTGACATGCCTATTATGCTTTATTTAAAATGTGACAGTCCTTTTCTTGAATTATTTTTGCCAAGGCACCAATGCAAACATTGCTGTATTCGCATTATAAGTCTATAATTTGCATTGTAGGTTTAAGACATGCAGCTTCCGCTATACTGTTTATGTGTTTGGGTATATATATTTTTCATATTTTGTTTTTCAATCAGATTTTTGCACTTTACGACTCGTATGGGTTGACACCATCAGATTTGGCAACATGAAATTTGGCTTTGCTGAATATACTGTTGATCTTTTGCAGAGGTTTTTAGACACGATCTTAAGCACTTTATTGTCTCGAATCTGCACTGACATAGACATATCAAACTTTTGTCTTTGAATTTTCTGCATTTGCACTTTATTCTCAGGCTTAGCTCATGCTTCTATGTTGCAGCAACTCGTAATGATTATTTATTATTGTGTTTGTAAATAATAGTAGTGATTATGGGGCACTTGCCATAATTTTTTATCACTGATGGATTGCTGTTTTCTTTATGAAATTTACATTTGAGCTCTGAATATTTATGTCGAGTTAGTATTTTTTGTGCATTTCTTGCTTTTATTTGACCTCTCTGTGTCATTACCTGTCGTTATACTTTATTTGCAATCTATTGCTGCCCTTCGGCCTTTTTTCTTTGGGCTTTTAATACACTTTAAAATTGCACAGCTTGTCGAGGCGCGTCATGTGATCAAGCTCCGTTCGCGGAGCAAAACGCGCCATGGAGGACAGCCGTCCTGTAATTTTGCAATTAAAAACTTTCAACTGCTCACACAACTCTGTGGGTTGATGGCTCGTTACTGAACGATATTCTTTGGGGGAAGAGGTCCGCACCTGCTTGGTTCCGCTGCGAGATCAGCGGTCAGGATTTGTTTTTCGATATATATATAAGCAGCAACTGATCATGTAATAAATCGTTTTGGATTCAGATTCACGGAGTCAGCGCCGTCTTTTATTCGAAGCATGGTGTGGTAAAGAATATATATATATATATATACATATATATATATATATGCTCAAAACAAAAGCCAAACTGTAGCCCCAGGTCCCCAGGTCAAACAGACGACTCAACGACTCTGATATGAGGCAGTTGAAAATGTAATGAGCAAAACTGAGCAGAAGCGAAAACTGACGCGTTTCGGGCGGATGCCCTTGATCACAGTCAAGTGTTAACCCATCATGCCTGAACTTTTAAAGTGCTAGTGCACACCTTGTGATAACATTAGATATGGAGAAAATACTACTACGTACCACTGGCATATCTGTGAGTATGGATGGCTGTAAAACAATTTACAAAAGGTATGCCTCCCAAATACCACGTATTGACTGAATAAATTCATGTATAATGACAAGATTGTTTCTGCATAAATGCTTAAAATATGGTTAAATACAGTAATACACAATATAAAAATGTTATCAAATAGCAGCTTTCAAAGTTAATCAATACTAAATTCCATGCATATCAACAGGAAAATATATATATGTAAGAAGAAAAAACACTTGGTATATCACAAAGGAGTATTGTTCTAAACATTTATCCTATAAAACTATGAACCCCTATACGGTATAAACGATATATCATGTGCAAAAGATGCCAATAAATACTGTATATTAAAAACCATATATGATATTTACAATCTTGTGGGGACATCTAAAATTGATGGCAACCCCAACTGATGATGATGCTGAGGGGACATCTAAACATGATGGCAACCCCTCCGGTCTCAAAAATATAGCCTACGTCTGGTAATTAGTCTCCGTTGTTCTATATGTATACCCAACATCTAATTTAATAAGTGAAATGACAAAAAGTTTTTTTTATATATTTTCGATGTAGTCCAGTGAAGAACTTGCTATCTATATTCACTTTTAAGTCCAAAAATGAAAAAATAATCAGGGTGAAAGACAAAAGATATAAACAATTAAACAGCAAAGGAAAAAAACCTTTTTTCCGGCGAGGAAAACAAATACATTATCAACAGAGCGGACTTCACTAAAAACTGTTGAAACAAATCATTGGGTCAGAATGGGTTACAGAGAATAGTCATATATATTGGCTAGGACAACCTTAAAGAAAATGATACAGGTCTTCTGTGGTGTTGAGACCGTTGGGTACCTTGGTATCAAGTTCTAATATAATTTTAGACTCGAGTTGACGTAGCATTTTGTCTCTATCCCCTCCTCTACGGGGTTGGGGTACAGATGTCAACACAAAGTAGCTGAGACACTCCAAATTGTTGTTATGCACACTTTTGAAGTGTCTCGCCACTGGATAAGAGTTGTCGTTATTTACAATTGCTCGGAAATGCTGTAATATCCTGGCGTGCACCGCAAGCCGAGTACTCCCAACGTACCTCAGGCCGCAAGTGCACGCCAGGACGTAAACAGCATACTCCGTCCTGCAACTGTAATTGCCCTTGATCTGTAATGGCACTGGACTGAATGGGGTCATGTAGGTGCTGGTGTTAACACCAAATTTGCAAGCTCGGCAACTCGAGCATTTAAAAAAACCTTGACGTTGCGGGAACCAGGATTTTTGTTTGAGTAATTCAGGGAATGGATTGGTAACATGGTTGCGTAAAGAAGGTCCTCTCCTGAAAGTGATCTTGGGATTATCAGGAAGTTCAGCTGAGATAACACTATCAGTTTGAAGAATTGGCCAACTTTTCGTGAGAATCGATCTTATTTTTCTATTTTGGCAACTGTATGGTGTTATAAATCTCAAAGCTGAATTTTCAGGGTCTTCACTGTCTGTTGAGATTACTCTTGTCTGTTGAAGGAGGCAGTCTCTAGACTTTTGTTTCATTTTGTTCACTGCTCTTTTAAGAGTATCAAAATGGTACCCTCTTGTTTTGAACCTACTAAGGGCTTCCATCGTACATTTCTCCAATTCCCCCTCACTGCTGCAAATCCTTTTGAGGCGGAGCCATTCCGCATAGGGGATATTCTCAATTGTATGGTGCGGGTGCGGGTGCGCACTGCTAGCGGGCAGTGTGGAATTCCCGCAGTGGCCTTTCTATGGAGGGTGGTTGCCAAACTGCCTGATTTATGATATACCTTAACGTCTAAGAAATCAACTGATTTGCTATTAATGTGATGAGTAAACTTTAAGTTAAACTCATTAGCGTTAAGTTTTTCAATAAAAGCAAGTGCACTCAATTCATCACCTCGCCAAATTAAAAACACATCATCAATAAATCTCACCCACATTTGCACTTTTTCTGAAAAGATGTCATGATGCGTACCCATGAGGACCTGCTTCTCCCTATAGCCCACGTGCAAGCACGCGTAGCTAGGGGAAAAGCAGGCCCCCATCGCCACTCCCCTCTTTTGTAGGTAAATATCTTTGCCAAACATGAAGAAATTGTGATTCAGGCTCCAAGATACTAACTCAACCAGTATTTTGCTGTGGTTATAACAGTCTGCTGGTCTGGTACACAGGAAATGTTCAAGAGCCCTGAGTCCGATCTGGTGTTCTATGCTCATATACAGAGCCTCAATGTCAAGCGTTATCAAAAGAGAGTCTTCTATCCAAGCGGTGTTTTTGATTTTATCCAAGAAATGTCCCGTATCCTTGATATAAGTGGGCAAGTTGGTAACCAGGGGTTGCAGGAAGTAATCGATATATTGAGCAAGATGTTCCCCCATACTGTTGATGGCCGATATAATGGGCCGTCCTGGAACCGGAGTTATTTCCTTATGGACTTTTGGTATCAGGTAAAAGCGTGCCATGACCGGTAATTCAACATGAAGAAATTTGAATTCCTGAGTGGAAATTAAACCCTCCCTCTTATATCGAAGGAGGAGTTTCCTTAATTTCTCCCTGGCTAAGTCATATTGCTTTACACAAGTTTTTATGTAACATGCAGTATCTGATAGTTGTTTGGTGGCCTCCGCAATATATTGTTCTTGAGGCCAGATCACGATATTGCCTCCCTTATCAGAACTGCACACCACGTTTTGATGATTGTTTTTCAATTTGGATACCAAAGCCCAATATTGTTTTTCTTGATCTTGCTTGATTCTTCCTTGATGTTTCACCTGGTGATATAATTTCTTGAGATCTGAAGTCACAACATCATGAAATGAGTCTATTGCATCTTTTAGCATGATGGGCATGAAACTAGATGATGGTTTAAAAGGACTAGATCCTGCTCCAATTTGCTGGATTTCAGCATTCCTTAGTTCCTCTTGCGTGGACAAATCACTATTCATATCATTAGTGCCTTCACCCAACTGACATAAAGTGAGTAAGCCGCTGATGTCACAAGCTTGGAGAGTTGTAGTAGTGGGTTCTACTGGGTTTGGTTCCGTGATGTTAGAGCTTTGTTTAATTTTGAAAAATTTGCACAGCTTTAATTTCCGGATGTAGCGGAACACATCTATTCTTGTAGCTGTGTAATTAAAGTCTGTGAGTGGACAGTAGGTAAGGCCAAGACTGAGCAACTGTTTTTCCGCTGTTGTTAGCGTTGCAGATGAAAGATGAATTATTGTTTTTTCATTTATTTCTTGTTCTTGTATATATATATATATCTGGTGTGGTTCTCCTTTCATGTGATCATTCAAGGGATTGTAGACTGGTAAAACAAGCTGTTTTACATTCCTTCAAGATTCAACCTGAAGGCTGCTCTCCACAGCTACCACTAGGATAGCTTTCTATAAAGGTTGTCTAAACCTACCATCAATGAGGGTCATTTGGACTGGTGCAAGGAGCCCACTAGAATAGTGGACATCATATGCCAGGCCAACTTCTCACATTGGTGGGCAGCGTGACGGATTCCAGCTTGCATTGTTTTACCAGATAATCTTGAGAATATCACATGAAAAACCACTAAAGGTACCATAGGTACATATAATACAAGCTTATAATACCGTACCTTCTACTGAACTTAGAGTTGTGTGTGTTAAGGGCCTAGCACACCCTCACCACAACTCAAGAGAGGTTTAGTAGGAAACCAATAGTGTAGGTAGGTGCATACACCACACCTTACTAGTCATGTCTTCAAGGGAAGGACCCAGTGGATCTGTCCCAGATGTCAGTCAGGTACAGACATCTAAGTATGACACATTCCCTTTCCAAGAGTTAAGGGCTCTGTGTGCCATGAGAAAATTGAAGCCAGGACAGAATCCCAATACCCAACGCCTTATAGAGGTGTTATTGCTTGATGACTTTAAGAAAGCATCAGATCCTGAAAGGGTAGGCAATGGGGTGGGTACATCAGAGGAAGAGAACACTGGTGAATTACCTCACCAGGACTCTGACACTGATGAAGATCAGGTAGGTGACAATAACCTAGACCTGGAGAATCCAGTTCTGCTTGGAGATGAGGAAGGCCAAGGTGGCCCACTTTTTGTCCCCCCAGGTAGAGTTGGTAGTGTGCCCAGAATAGACAGATCTCCTTCCCAGGAGTCTAACCATTCTGGTACATCTATAGGGTTCTCTGCCTGTTCTCATAAGAGGAGTACCTCTCAGGGGAAGAGGGAGCATCAGGTGAGAATGGAAGAAGTTCAGCTGAGGATAAGGAGACAGAAGATAGCCTTAGAAAAGGAAACCCTAGCTCTTGAAAGAGAGTGAAAAAGATGGGGCTAGAGCCCCATGGTGGCAGCAATATCCCTAGTGGTAGGGATAGGTCTTATGACCATAGAAACCTTAACAAGATTGTCCCTCCCTATCAGAATGGGGATGACATCCACAAATGAATTAATGCACTGGAGAGGGCCTGCAAAGTACAGAGGGTACCCCAGAAGTAGTGGGCAGCAATATTGTGGCTCTCCTTTGCAGACAAAGGTAGAAATAAGCTCCTCACTGTAAGAGAAGAGGATGCTGATGATTACAAGGTCCTGAAGAGTGCTCTAATAGATTGGTTTGGCTTAACCACTAAGCAGTATAGAATACAGTTCAGACACACCCAGAAAGCACAGACTCGAGACTGGGTTGACTTTGTAGAATGTGCTACTAAGGCTCTGGAGCACTGGTTACTGGCCAGTAAAGTGTGTGACTATACAGGATTGTATAATCTGATCATGAGAGAACAAATTCTTAATAACTGTCAGAACCAGCTGTTGCATCAGCACCTGGTAGACTCTGATCTGACCTCTCCCCAAGAATTGGGAAAGAAGGCAGACAAATGGGTCAGAACCAGGGTGAAACAGAAGGTACAGAACCAAGGTGGTGATCAGAAGAAGCAAGATCAAAAGGGTGGGGAGAAAGGTAAAGACCAGACTTCTTCACGAGGTCCCCAAAAGGCTTGTAATGGTGGGGACTCCCAATCGTCCAAAAAGAAAGAAGGCCCAGAGAAACCATGGTGCAAAGTCTGTAAGCAGAATAGTCACTGGACCAGTGACTGTACCAAAAAAGAGACAACTCCAGCCACCATTGCCCCTAAGGCAACTGTTCCCCCTAGTTCTGCTACAAGTGGTGGTTCTCAGCAGAAGGGTGTAGTAGGATTAACCATGGGATCAGAGATGGGCTCTGGCCTAGTCAGAGTGCCAACTCAAGCTGTTTTAGTCAGACCCCCAGGATATAGCGGCATGGATTAGCAAATTTAGCAGCACAAATATGGAACTTTAGCGGCACAAATATGGAAACTTAGCAGCATTGTTGCGGCACTTTATTTTACTCATAATCATTCATTCTCAGCCTTAAATCAATGGAAACTGTTTTAGCAGAGTATTCCACTTTGTAATAGGCAACCTGGGATATGGAACGGAGGAAGCAGCCCATAGGTGAAGGCTGTTATCCCTTGGGAACGCAATCCTCCATTTGCTTTAGTATAGGTTCTGAGAAGCCCATAAAAGATGGGCTGGTAGCATCCCATGGGAAATGGTATTCCAGAACCTACCTTAATGAAATTAAATTTTTGCCTAACATTCAGCATGGAAGCCACGATTTTATCCAGATTTTCTGGTTTCACTCTGTAGTGTGTGAGAGGCTCCCGGGCAGTGAGAGTCAGTGCCTCCTTTGTGGTGGGTCCAGGGGTCCTGTTGTGCGGTGAGAGGACCCCGGGCAGTGATAGTCAGTGCCTCCTTTGGAGTGGGACCAGGGGCTCTGGAATGCAGTGAGAGGCCCCCTGACTGCCCTTGCAGTGCGACCTTTGTGATTCCGGCTTGCAGGGTTTACTGATCTGTTACTGTTTGTCTTTGAAGATCATTGCACCCCCACAGGCTTGCGCCCATTTTGCTACCTCCGCCCTCCATGACACAACAAGGTAGGTTTTGTGGCATGAATATTTCACCTCTATTGATTTCCATGAATTCTCTTGCCATAAACACTCAGTGCTACCCTCCATTTTTTTGTATGTGTGTGCATGTATCTGTGCGGGTGGTTGGTGTGGTTAGCAGTGAGATCAGTGTGTCTGCCTGTGATTAGCACATATGTGTACGTCTCTATGTTCAATTATTCATTTTCTGAGGTCAATATGTTTGTGTGGGGGTCGGTTGTTCAATTATGTTTTGTGTTTTTGGGTGGTTAATAGTAGGTTCTATATGTGGTCACTGTGGGTGGTCAGTACCTGTTACTGCATTATAGTGGTTTATGTATGTTTATGATCATTGTGTGTTTCTTTGTATGTATAAGAGAGGGGTCTGGCAGTGTGTATTTCATTGTGTGCTAGTGTAAGAGCACTTTGTGTTTCTGTGTGTGGAGGTGAGAGGGAATGTAAGGGGTAGTGTGTGTTGTTTGTGGTAATAAGAATGTGTTTGTGTTTTGTCTGAGTGGGTGTAATTCGGCCTGTGAGTTTCTGCCTGGGGGTCAGTTTGTTTGTATTGTTAATGTGTATTTCAAGAGGTGGTCGGGCGGTGTTTAGTTTGTCCAGGGGTAGATGTTTGTAGATGTGGAGTTGGTATACTTTTATTTGTGGCCAATGTGTCTGTGAGGAGTCGTTGCCATGTTTTTCTGTGACTTGGTGGGTGTATTCTGTGATTCATTTTGTGCCAATGTGCAGGACTGACATCAGGGCATTTGATCACTTTCAACCCGAAGGTGCCCAGTTCCCTTGAGACCCTGCTCGGTGATGGAAGGAGCTTAGATGTTGCCCACAGTTTTAGCTACAGGCAGTCTGTCACAATTCAGATCATGCTGTCTGCCCTACATTTATACTGACCTTTACCAATCTAAGTCTGACCTCAGGCAGGCACACATCACTTTCCGATTTCGCTGGCACTTTTGTAAAAATCGCGGCATTTTTACAATAGTGCCGATTTCGCGGGCACTTTTGTAAAAATCGCGGCATTTTGACAAAAGTGCAGATTTCGCGGCAAACCGCGAAATGGCGAAATCCTGGAGGGTCTGTTTAGTCTGTGATGGAGGCATGGATATGACCTCCTCGGTGAGTCCCAGTAACCTGGGCAAGTACAGACAAACACCTTTGATAAATGAGAAAAAGGCTGAGGCCTACAGGGACACAGGGGCAAGTGGCACAATGGTGACACCAGACTTTGTGGACCCTGGACAAGTCATACTTGGAGAGACTTACCAAGTGATCAATGCTAGCAATGTCAGGACCACTCATGCCCTGACAGTTGTTAATTTCTCCTGGGGAGGGGTAACTGGCCTTAAGAAAGTTGTGATAAGTGCAGACCTTCCTGTTGAATGCTTGCTTGGAAATGACCTAGAGACTTCAGCCTGGTCTGAGGTGGAGTATAGGACTCCTGCAGAAATGTTAGGAATCTCAGCACATGTCCTTGCAGTGACTAGGTCACAGGTCAAAAAGTCTAACACTGGACAGCCCTGGATTCTGGAATAATGGACCAGGTGCCTACCAAGAAAAGGAGCAGTAGGACTAAGGCAGTGCCTTCCCCCCTGACTCAGAGTGATGAACAGTCTTTTGGGGAAGATGATTGTGAGCCTGAAGAAGGAACTGTCCCAGAGGAGCTTGAGCCTGATCAGGTTGAGTTCTTATGGACAGGGGGTCCTTCCAGGGCAGATCTGAGTCAGGCGCGGCTGAGCTGCCCTTCTCTTGAACCCCTCAGACAGCAAACTGCTGCTGAGGCTGCTGGGAATGCTAGTGGCACCCATAAGATTTATTGGGATGATAGACTCAAGTATTCAGAGAGTAGAGACCCCAAGCCTGGTGCAGCCAGGAGGTTGGTCATACCTTTTACATTCAGGGGCTTCCTATTGACACTAGCCCATGATATTCCCCTAGCAAGACACCTAGGACAGAACAAGACGTGGGACAGAATTGTTCCTCACTTTCACTGGCCCCACATGTCTGAAGACACCAAGGAGTTTTGTCGCTCCTTTGTGTAACTTGTCAAGCCAGTGGTAAGGCAGGTGGCACTACAAAGGCCCCCCTGATACCACTACCTGTGGTTGGGGTTCCCTTTGAAAGAGTGGGGATTAACATTGTTGGACCAATGGATCCTCAGACAGCATCTGGGCACAGGTGTATCCTAGTGGTAGTGGATCATGCCACTAGGTACCCAGAGGCTATTCCCCTTAGGGCCACTACAGCACCTGTTATGGCAAGAACCCTCTTGGGAGTATTCTCAAGAGTGGGGTTTCCTAAGGAGGTAGTATTTGACATAGGTGCAAACTTTATGTCGAGCTACTTGACTGCAATGTGGAAGGAATGTGGAGTGAACTATACATTTACCACACCCTATCATCCACAGTGCAATGGTTTAGTTGAAAGGTTCAACAAAACCTTAAAGGGTATGACTAAGGGTCTCCCAGAAAAGCTCAGGCGGAGATGTAATATACTGCTACCCTGCCTTTTATTTGCATACTGGGACGTTCCTCAGAAGGGGGTTGGCTACAGCCCAATTGAACTTCTGTTTGGACACCCTGTCAGAGGACCACTTTGTCTGGTGAAGGAGAGATGGGAGTTACCTCTCAACTCCCCTAAACAAGATATTGTGGACTATGTACTTGGTCTCCGCTCCAGGATGGCTGAGTACATGAAAAAGGCAACTAAAAACCTTGAGGCTAGCCAGGAATTAGAGAAAGCCTGGCATGCCCAAAAGGCTGTACTGACTGTTTACCAGCCAGGACAGAAAGTGTGGGTGTTGGAGCCTGTGGCCCCAGCAGCTCTCCAAGACAAGTGGAGTGGACCCCATACTATTGATGAGCAAAAGGGAGAGGTTACCTATTTGGTAGATCTTAGAACTCCCAGGAGCCCCCATAGGGGGCTTCATGTCAACAGATTGAAACCATATGTTGACAGGGCAGGCATGGGCTTTCTCATGGCTACTGATGAAGGATAGGAGGAAGAGAGTGATCCTCTCCCAGACCTGCTCTCTCAGAACCCTGATGATGGATCAGTTGATGGAGTAGCCTTGGCAGGCAGCCTCACTGATCAGCAGTAAACTGATTGCAGACAAGTTCTACAACAGTTCAGGCATATGTTTTCACTGACTCCAAGTCAGACTAACTGGTGCACTCATGAAGTGGACACTGGGGACAGTCTGCCAGTTAAACGTAAGATTTACAGGCAACCTGATCATGTCAGGGACTGTATCAGGACAGAAGTCCAGAAAATGTTGGAACTGGGAGTTATTTAACCCTCAGATAGCCCTTGGGCTAGTCCAGTGGTCTTGGTACCAAAACCTCACACCCAGGGTGGTAAGAGAGAGATGAGGTGTTGTGTTGACCACAGCAGTCTCAATGCAGTCACTAGGACTGATGCCCATCCAATTCCCAGAGCAGATGAGCTTATAGACACTTTGGCCTCAGCCAAGTTTCTCAGCACATTTGAACTAACAGCTGGCTACCGGCAGATCAGACTAGCTGATGATGCAAAGCCAAATGATGATATTGCTGTCTTTAGCTCCATCTGGGAGGATCACCTGGTCCACCTGAGAAATGTTTTGGAGGCCTTGCAAAAAGCAGGCCTAACTATCAAGGCTACTAAGTGCCAGATAGGGCCGAGTCAGGTTGTGTACCTGGGCCACCTTGGCGGTGGAGGCCAGGTTCAATAATTACAGAGCAAAATCCAGACCATCATGGACTGGGTTGCTCCCACTACCCAGACTCAGGTCTGAGCTTTCTTGGGCCTGGCTTGGTACTACAGAAGATTTGTCAAGAGGTATGGATCCATTGTGACACCCCTGAATGACTTAACTTCTAAAAGAATGCCTAAGAAAGTTCAGTGGACAGTCAGCTGTCAAAAGGCATTGATGACCTGAAGCAGGCCATGTGTACTGCACCAATTCTGAAAAGTCCTAAATACTCCAAAGAATTCATTGTCCAAACAGATGCATCTGAGTTGGGGGGTAGGGGCACAACTGAAAGATGAAGATCAGGACCAGCCAGTAGCTTTTATTAGCAGAAGGCTGACCCCTAGAGAGAAACGTTGGTCAGCTATTGAGAGGGAGGCCTTTGCTGTGGTTTGGGCTCTGAAGAAGCTGAGGCCATACTTGTTTGGCACTCACTTCACTTTTCGGACAGATCATAAGCCCCTCTTATGGCTAAAACAGATGAAGGGTGAAAACCCCAAACTTTTAAGGTGGTCCATTTCCCTACAGGGGATGGAATATACAGTGGAACATAGACATGGGAGTAACCATGCCAATGCAGATGGACGTTCCAGATATTTCCACTTAGAACATGAAGACTCAACTGGTCAAGGCTTGTGTAGGAGAGTAGGATCTGCTTACTATGGTTACCGCCACTTTTTGCTGTGTTTCACTGATTTATCGACTTTAGTCTGGTTGGAGCCATGCTAGCCAGGACCCCAGCCTAGCTGCTTCCTCTCTAAACTGATTGCATGTACATTAGGTACACTTCAGATTGTTCACTGGGTTACCCTTGTGAGTCCCTTGTATATGGTACCTTAGGTACCAAGGGCATAGGTACCTCAGAGGCCTACCAGGGGCTGAAGCATGTATTATGCCACCCCTGTGAAGCCTTCTAAAATGACACCACATGTCTGCTACTGCAGCCTGTGTTAGGTGGTACTTGTACCCCTTATTTAGATATAGTATACCTATATCTACCTTTTTAAACAGACACATATAAACCTATAAGTCACTCCTATGGCAGGCCTTGACAATCCTGAAGGCAGACTGCTTGGTTTTGCATGTGAGGGTGCCCAAGCATGAGCTGAGCCCCTCTGCAGCTTCCTTTTAGCTGTTCTGTGATACAGCCATACCATATACTCTTAAGTGCATGATAACCTCGCGGTAAATGCCAACTTTGGAATGGCTGCATCAAAACATGTCGTGTTTGGTGTCAAACACTTTGGAATCCTATGCACCTCTCCCCCCCGCCAGTCCTGGCGGCGGGGGTAGAATTCCACCCTTCTAGAGGAAGAAGACATGTACTCCTTTACTTTCCCGGTACTAGTTTTAAAGAGCCCCAGCATCACAGAATGGATGCTGCTGACACAGACATGAGTCTGACCTCCTGCTGCTGGACAAAACACTGGCAGGGGAGGCCTGTACAATAGGTTTCCTGTCCAGGGAGGTGTAACCAACTCCCCAGACAGGCTTTAGTGTATTGGGGCAGGGTGGGTGCATTCAGTGAATGCTTTTCAGACAGTGCTTGGGGCACACAAAGTGTCCCTGTGCATTTCCCAGTTCAAACAGGTTGCTGGGGCACTCAGCCCCAGCTCCTGCGTGAAACTGGACAAAGGGGAAGGGGTGTAACCACCCCCTCCCCAGGTACTCCCATAGGTGGGACCTTAGAGTTAATCCATCCCCTAAACTTAATATAAGTATAGGGAACCCTGTCCCTAGGACTTTAGATCACCCTGGACGAAACTCTGCAACATATATCTTGGACCTTCGACATTCTATTTCGACTAGAAGACTGAAGAAATCTCCCTTGGGGTCAAGGAGTGACTCCCCTGTTTAAACAGGCACCAAAGAAGCATCTTGCTGGTCTGCATTTTCGAGGCTCCCGCCGGATCCCGAAGAATCTGCGACACAGGACATGGACTTCCAGACATCTCCGAGGCCGACACGAGTCCCCAGCAAAGCTGAGACCTTTAGCCATCACGAGAGATGTGGAACCGGAATTCCTGGACATCCTGCACATTTGATAGTGCATCGACTTCCCGAGCTTTCCTGAAGTTGTGCATTGGGCTACTTGTAGTCCAAGCCATGAGCACCTTTTGCATCGAAGATTGTGGGCCTACACTCCACGAGTGTTCCGTGGGCCCGCTTTCAGCATTTCCGCTTGAGGCTCCTTCGCAATACCTAGTCCATTGACTGGTGGGTCCCCACGAAGGTAAATCCTTTGTTTCTTGGGCTTCCCTAGTTGCTCCAGACGTGACCAAAGGGTGAGTCCCTCAGACCTTGCTGGTCGGCACCGAAGTCAATGACTGCATTCTGCGTGAGTTGCTGTTCCCAAGGCTTGTTGGGTCCAATCCAGATACCGATGCTGCAGCACTCGACATCCGACGTGGGTCAGCTTGAATCCAGCTCCTGGTTGTCGTCAACGCCTCCTAGTCCTTGTGGCTGAAGAGTTAAGCTTCACCTCCTGCTCCTGAAATCACCCGACATCGGCTGGCATCTTCTTGTTGCCTCCCTGGTCACTGGCAAGTGGCCCAGACTCTGTCCCCTCTGCTTTCGGGTTCTCCAGATCTTCGATCCACCCTTGGATCCACCTGGACACTTTTCATCTGGTCGCCTGCAGCACTTCTTTGCAGCTCTCCATAGGAAACGACGACAAAACCCGACAGGAAAAGACACCTATGCAGCCGGCTTCCCTGGGTGAGGAAACACGAGTACTTTGGTGCTCCCGTGGGTCTTGACTCTTGAACTGCCCAGTACTGAAGGGGTTTGTTCCTAGTCCACTCCTAAGTGTTCTTATTCTTTAAATTTCTACTTGCAATTTTCTCCTTAGAAGTCAATGGTGATTCGCGGCTGTGTTTAGACACTGCACGCGTCCCCTGTGGGTCTCCTGCGTCCCTACCTTGGGTGGTTCCTGGTTGCCCCAGCGTTTCTACAGGCCCTAGGCCGTGTCTCTATGTTCACAGCAGTACTTATACCACTTTCTTAGTATATGGTTTGTGAGGCCCCTAGGGCAAAACGTATACTGTGCTAATTTACTGTGTGCTAATTAAGTTTAACTTGTGTACTTTTACCTCTAGCATCATAAAGAGACTAGAGGGGTGTGTTTAGAATAAATACATATATTTTATATACATACCTGGTGTGGCTCTCCTTTCATTTGATCATTCATGAGATTATAGACTGGGTGGTTCCTGGTTGCCCCAGTGTTTCTACAGGCCCTAGGCCGTGTCTCTATGGTCACAGCAGTACTTATACCACTTTCTTAGTATATGGTTTGTGAGGCCCCTAGGGCAAAACGTATACTGTGCTAATTTACTGTGTGCTAATTTAGTTTAACTTGTGTACTTTTACCTCTAGCCTCATAAAGAGACTAGATGGGTGTGTTTAGAATAAATACATATATTTTATATACACACCTGGTGTGGTTCTCCTTTCATTTGATCATTCATGAGATTATAGACTGGTAAAACAAGCTGCTTTACATTCCTTCCAGACTTAACCTGAAGGCTGCTCTCCACAGCTACCACTAGGCTAGCTTTCTATAAAGGTTGTCTTTAAACCTACCATCAATAAGGGTTGTTTGGACTGGTGCAAGGTGCACACTAAAATAGTGGACAGCATATGCCAGGCCAACTTCTCACAGTTATAATGTTTAATTACTAACTAGGGATTCTAACTGGAGTAGTGTTCATAAATTCTGAGGTGTATGTGTCAGACAGGGTAACAAGGTCTTTGCGTGTTCCAATTACGCTTACGTGTGTGGGGGGACTAACCAAGTTAGCATGTATCCTATTGACATCGCGGCATGTGACATCCCTGTGTGTGAGATCACAGGAAGTGGCATTACGACCCATGACCTCACAGGAAGTGACATCACAAGACGTGACATTAAATCTTAAGACCTCACACATATTTATAGCAGGTCTATCATGAGTAATTTGAGAGCATGACAAGCTTTAACAATGAAAGTTGATCAGTACTTAAAACTATGACTTGAGTTCCATGTCTGAAGAAATGAACAGCCCAAATGTGGATGAGGTTTGGTGTCTGACTAACTAACTAGAGTAGACAAGCCACTAACAGCCACATTCATGAAGCAAAATTGCGATCGCAATAGCTGCGAATTAGCTATTGCGATCGCAATTTACAGAAAAGTAATTCATCATGTCAAAAACACAGAATTTGCGAATTCGCAAAAATAAAATTGCGAAATCGCAAAATAATTCGCAGAATTTAGGAGGAACCCCTATAGCGATTCGGAAAAAGCGAGAATCCTTGGTTTCTGCTAATTATTTAGCGAATTCGCTAAATAATCGCAAACGCAATTCATGACAACTCACAAATAGCGAAAAAGCTCAAAATCGCTATTTGCGAGGCGCAATTTAAGGATATCCCAAAGCAGGTGGTAACCATTAAGGAAAAATAAAAAACATTTAAAAACCTAACAAGCCACAGGTGCAGTCCTGAACAAACACACTTAAGGAAACACAGTAGTAGCATGAGGACTCTCGCAATACCAGGACTCTACATGGTGGTCAGGTGGCGAAGGCTCCAGGCTGCAGCACGGAACAGACGCAAGATCCAGGAGCGAATATTCCGCCTGCGGGTCACCCTACTGGGCCAAACTGCGGAGCAAATTTACTCTAAGTACCGCCTGAATGGGCCAATGATCATCAAGCTGATCCGGGACCTAGACCCCCTGATGCAGCACCCAACAAGGAGGACCAATGCCGTGCCCACCCATGTCCAGGTCTTGTGCTGCCTGCACCTATTGGCCTCCGGAAGCTTCCAGGGGATAGTCGCTGTTGCAGGGGGATATCCCAGAGCACCATGTCCCGCTGCCTAAGGAGTTTCCTGGAGGCAATGCTGACCCGGCTACACCACTACATCTCATTCCCGACCAGCCAACAGGACTTGAATGAGACCAAGCTTCAATTCTACAACGTTGCGCAATTCCCACATGTAATAGGATGCATTGACTGTACCCACATCCACATCTGCCCACCAGCACAAATGGAATACATGTACCGCAACCGCAAGCCCTACCACTCCCTCAATATCCAGATGGTGTGCAACGCTAAGACTTACATCACGGACATAGTGGCACAATACCCGGGGAGCACACATGACTCCTTCATATTCCGGCACAGCCGAATTCACACACGACTGGCCAGGGGAGACTTCGGCGAAGGACACCTACTAGGTAAGTTCACATGCCCCCAAATAGTACACTGTGATCATGTAGCTGCGCAGAACAGGCACTCACCCTCTGCTCCTTTCATTTAGGTGACAGCGCCTACGGTCTCCGTGAGTACCTCCTCACCCCATACCTCAACCCTGCAACACCACAGCAACGGCGTTACAATGCTGCACACATACGCACAAGAAATTGCATTGAGAGGACATTTGGCCTTATGAAGAGCAGATTCGGCATACTTCACAAGACTGGTGGGGCCATCAAATACGAGCCTGAGGTCTGCTGCCGCATCGTGGCAGTGTGTGCAATCCTACACAACATTGCTACCAAGCGCAGGATACCTGTAGAGATCTCTGGCAGTGAGTCGGAAGGGGACAACCAACCACCTGCACATGTGCGTCATGCACGCGGGGAGAATCCTGCAGAAGGACACAGGCGCCGCAACCAAATCACAATGAAGTGTTTCTAGTTCACCCACTGCCCTCACCCAACACTTCACTCATGCATGACAATAGGAATAATGACATGAGACAGATTAACTTGAACAGAAAATTTGTTATTGTTTTTTGCACAATAAAGTTTCTCACACAGTAACATGAGAACCATATTGAGTCATATGTCCCATATGTTTGAGGAGGGCATGCTTGTCTCTGCAGCATGGCCCTTCATGGCACTGTACAAATGTTCAATGGCGCCTCCGGGCGGCCGCTCCCAATCTTCTTTCTGGCTCTTCCTCCGGAATTGTACGTGAGGCAGCAGAGGGCCTGGTGCTGCGACGGGGTGCTACCACCAGTGGCACGGATTGGCTGCTGAGGCTTGAATTAGCCTCACTAGTGTCATCCCCTCCACCCGCCTGGCCATGTCCAGTTGCCTGCATACCCTGCACGGCAGTGGTCACTTGTTCCAGTGCCCTTGCGACGTCCTGGCAGCACTGGACCATTTGCACTTGCATGGCCAAGGAGCATCGTGAAAGCTGGGAGGTGGCATTCCCTATTAAATAATTTGACCACGTGTATGCAGACAGGCGGGTCAGCAGCTGCCGGTGTCTGCGCCGGTTGACGTCGCACTGGCTATACATGGCCTGTGTGTTGGCCTCCACTGCAGCGGTCATCCTCTCCATCCTGTCTGACAGCTGTCCAACATTCCTTGCGGTCTTGTTGAGCTGGAGATGTATTGCAGCAAGATGACGGGCTTGTGTTTGGTGGATGTGGAGCATACAGCGCTCAATAGAGAGCCCAGGTGCACCACGTTCATCCCCTTGCCAGCGTGTGTTGTGGTATTGTGCGGCTCCCTCACCAGTCCGCTGGACTGGCTCCTCACAGCAGCAGTGCGGCGGGTTTGTATTCGCGCTGCACCTGTTGTTGTCTCCCCCACTGGCGTGTCAGTCACACGCTGTGGTGCGTCTGTTGGAGCTGAGGTGGCACTTGCCACAGGGGCAGGTGGTCGTACTACCGCTGGTGCGGCTGCTTGCCCTGATGGTCCTGGTTGTGTGGATGGATGGCCATCTCCCTCTGTGTCCTCAGTGATGTCTTCAATTTGTAGTGCATCGCTGTCCGTACTGGGTACTTCAGTGCCACCTGTGATGTAAAGTGGATGTTGATTAATGACATGTATCTTACACATTGAAGGTTGATACATGCATGCAGGCTACCATTCCCTGACTCGCTGCAGGATTGACTCTCACTGAACAGGTCTGGCTGTATGGGGCTACATGGTAATTGTGGTCAGACTACATGTCCCACAATGCAATAGGGCTTTTGTGGTGTGCTTTGGCTGCATGACTGGGGTTTCTAATGGGATTATCTGGGGTCATGGCCATTGTTAGGGGACAGGGTTGCAGTCGCATGGCACTTACCTTGTGAATCTTGGGTGAGTCGGGAGGAGTCCAGCTGGGTTACCCCCACGCATGCCTGGGGATGCAGGGTGTCCTCTACTCGGTCCTCAAGTGGGGTGTTGGGTGGGACAGTGGGATCTCCACCTCCTGTTGCTGCACGCTCCCCCAGCCTCTCTGCGATCCTCTCCTTGGCCCGCCCTCTGAGGTCGTACCACCGTTTTTTCAATTTGTCCACAGAGCGCTGGGTCACCCCCACAGAATTTACTTTTGCACGGATGTGCACCCAAATCCTCCTTTTGTCGGCCTCAGGCACCCTTCTGGAGTCCTTGCCAAAGAGGCGGTCGTGGTCCCTGCACACTCCATCTGTCAGATATTCCAGTTCTTGTTCGGAATTTTTTTTTTTGCTTTTCCTTCCTGAGGAAGTTTCCCCTGCAGCTTCCTGTGACATGCTCTGCAGTGGGGTGTCTCCTGGTTTTCAGCTGGAGGTACTCTGGAGTAGAGCTCTGAGCAATGCTGCTTCCACTTCAGGCTCACAATGCAGAATGAGGGTGGAAACTGCCTACTTCCTGGTTGTGATGTCATCACTGTGCTCAAAATGAGACTTCATTTTTGCGATCTCGCAATTAGCGAGATTGCAATTTGTGATTTCGGTAATTGCAAAATCGCAATTTCAACAAAGGGATCGGCCGAATCTGCGATTTTTATGCAAGTTTCGGAAACTCGCAATCGGCGATTGCGGACGATTGCGATTCGCTTTTTTTTCTCGCAATTTTTCTTTGAATCCCATTCTGTGATTTCTAAATTGCGAGTCGCTATTTCTCGCAATTTAGGAATCGCAGAATTTGAGTTTGATGAATCTATATGTTAGTGCTACAATATAGATATACAAAACTTGACACCAAGCACAAAGCATTGTTCATATATTGCATTAAAAGTGGTAGAAACTGCAATTGTGAATATCAAAACTATAAAATGCATTTATATAACAAACATACCACTGACAATTTTAGCATACTTTGAGCATTATAAATTAACTGCAAGTTTCCCACTCCATTTGATACACTGAGTATAGCAAACAACATTCTCTATGAAAGAGACAGGTAAAACTTGATATTCTGCACATATAATAATGTAAACATTATGGGCCATGCTATATTGTCATAGTATGTTTAGCCGTACGAAATTAATAATTAGAGAGACCTTTTACATAATTGAATCCCTGAGATGTGGGGCACACAATAACTTTTACAAATATCATCCATCTGGTATCTTTTGTTGTGATGGGCAGTAGTACCTACCTTCCTAGGCTATCATCCGCATGGCGATAAGCAGTCAGACATCTGTTAACATATGGCAGTGGATTCTAAAGAGGCACAGGAGGGCCCATGAGATTTATGAGCATTAGTGAATGAAGATGTACAGTTTCAAGTTCATGGTGTTGAAGCCCCTTTTGTAGTGAATTGAAGTCACTTGTAACGTGTTTATTGCCCTCAAAAAAAGTGTGCAGTTGTTCTGTAATCGTACTCCCACCATTGCCAATATAGTCTCTGAAAATTTATGATATCAGTTTATAATTAAGAGAAATTCTATGTCAGGACTACTTTTTCCAGCAGCCAATAAAAACAAAAGTTTCAGTACCACTACAATACCCATGATACCACCATATCACATGACAAACCATCGAATATAACCCAATATAAGTCCCAACCAAGGTCTCAGTGTCATCTTTCTTTGCTGCTCCGCAACCATTTAAGTGCTATTGGTTTATTTCTCTATATAAATGATGTTATGCATGATTTTCGTTTTTTACTGAGTGTTATGCCGCATTTATGCGGTTCAATTTGGCATTAATATTCGATGCTAATTTGTCTTGCTGCTTTATATCATTGACCTTAGGTTCGCTTTGAATATTTTCTCTCATTGTTGCAGCGCGCACGTCGCTTCGTGTTTTTCCTGACTTTGAGAGCGCATTGCCTCCCAACTGGGTGCCCTGCGCCTGTGTCTAGTTCCCAGTAGAGAGAGGGAGTGAGGACGCACCTCTGCCTGACGCGCAGCCCTCTTTCTACATTGACGAGCGGTCGGATCCGCGCCTGTGCTGCCCCCATTTTTAGTGCCTCCTAGTGTCGAAAGGCTAAAGCTGAACGCTGGAGCAGTGTATAACTGCTCATACACCCCAAACACTTGTGGCTGCTCCCCTGACGCCCTGTCTGTCTAGCTGCAGCAGGATACTATAAATTTGGCATAGGCTTTGCCTTGAGTGGTTTGGGCAAGCCCTCTCTCTACCTTTGTATTGGTTCTGCTTAACAATTAGTGATTATCTTGCCTGGTGTATCTCCACTCCCCCTATATTGCTCCTGAAGCGGGGTGCAAGTCCCCCCTCTTTTTTGTTTATTGATCCTCAGTTATTGGGATATTATTTCTGCATTGCAGACTCTTAGCATGGCAGTATTCTATGAAGAAGAGTATTTTGAGGAGGAACCCTCTGGGTCATTGGAGCAGGAATTGGTTAATGCACTAGACGCAGGGGTGCTACATTCGGTTAACAGGGCCCTAGTCAAAACTATAGAGTCCTTGAAACACCACCTTTGTGGTTATGCTCAGAAACGGGGCTGGCTCCCCACCCCTTCTTTATGGACCAAACCCAGTGGGAAAGTCCCTAAGGGCCCCACGCAGCAGACTTTGCCAGGCTGGCCAATAGAATGGCCAATGAACACGATTATAATGCTCCCCCAAAGCCGACGACGGTGGAATCTGTTATAGAGGAAGTCGAGGACTCCTTGTCCTCGACGTCCTCTATAACAGATTCCCTAAATATGGTAGGCTCCTCGTCCTGTCATACTTCTGACCAGGATGACGCCCCCAGGCCTAGTAAACGCTCACGTAAGGAGCACCGTATGGATCCTCCGGCTCAACCTAAATTGCTAATGTTTGAACCCTCAGAAATCATACACCCCAATTCTACAGCCTGGTTACCACCCCAAGAGGTGGTGGATTATGTTCAAACTCACCTGCATCAGGCTTTTGACAAAGTCATCCGGGCGAGATTGCGATCCGAGTGCCCAAGACCAGGCCTTCTGGGTAAGGTAGCTGATATCCCAGAGGTAGACCCCACCATGGTGACTTACCTAAAGAGGTACTCCAAGGATCCCAAGAAGGGGTTAGACAGGGCTTGGTGCTCTTACCAGGAAAAGCTCCTCAACATGACTGCCCACTTGACCTAGATGTTAGAATTAGGTTATTGGGCGAAAGAATCGGCCATCGCGATTGATTCAGAGGAACTTAGAGGTTGGGTTCAACGGGCCATATGCCAGCTGGGGAATGTGAACTGCGCCATGTCCAGTGAAAGACGGTGCTCTACCCTGTTAAAATTAGACCCCAAACTCTCTGAACTCGCCACGTCAAAAGCCAGTCCACTAGCACAAGGCCTTCTTTTAGTACAGTCCTTCCTCAAAGAACTAAGTTTGTTGCCTACTTTTAGTGGCCTCGACAAAGCTCAATTTAGAGGGCCCTCGTTCGGCCGGGGTTACCAACAAAGCCCCCAACGTGGTCAATTCCACCAGCAACGCGGGATTATCAAAACCCTAACAGCCCCTCGTTCTAATCAACACGACGTTCCAGAAACCGCTTTAGAAAGGGTAGATATGGAGGAAACTAGGGAGAAAACCAGGACTCAGGAAATACAGGTGAGACTTATTCTATGTTCAGAAGTGATGTTGGGTCGCAGCATTCAATCCTTCCTTCATGTCTGGCAATCAATCTCGCAGGATGTGTGGGTACTGGATACTGTACAGAGGTACAGACTGGAATTATACAACTCCCCCAAGCAAGTATCTCTTAACCTAATTGTGTCTTTTCCTGTCAAGATCAGATTTTTATCTCCTCCGAAGTTCAATCTCTTCTGAAAAAAGGGGCTATTGTAGTCACGGACCCTCACCCCAAGGGGTTTATCAGCCGTATATTTCTGGTGGAAAAGAAAGGGAGTGAATCTCATCTAGTTTTAAATCTAAAATATTTCAATGGTTGGGTTGTCTAACGACAGTTCAAAATGGAAGGTATCTATCTTGAACTCAATGCGTATTTATCCGTTCCCATTTCGCACCACATCGACGTATCCTTCAGTTCCTGTGGCAAGGAGTGTATTGCGAATACAGAGTCCTTCCTTTTGGCCTCTCATCAGCGTCATGGTGCTCCACGAAGCTCCTTTGCCCAGTAGTAGAATCCTTGGGAGCTTGGGGGCACGACTAATTATTTACCTGGACGATATATTAATAATGGCACACTCCCCGCAGCTAGAAGTCATTCATCTCGAATGGTCTATCACGCTCCCTCAGAATTTGGGATTTATTGTGAACCCTCAGAAATCGATTCTGATCCCGACCCAATCAATAGAATTTCTGGGTTTCCAGATCTATTCCCTTCAATGTCAACTGATTTTACCAACACAAAAGGTCAGGACTAGCAAGAGAGAATTGAGATTGATTTTGAACAAGCAGACTGTGTCATTGAGATCAATAGCCCATGTGGTGGGGCTGCAGGCCTCTTCGGTACAATCGATTTTTCCGGGCCCCCTTCACTATCGGGCACTTTAGTGACTCAAAAATCAGCATCTCCAGAAAGGCCTCAGTTATGCAGAACTGATTTTCCTCTCAGATGAAGCGAGGTTGGAGATGCTGTGGTGGCTGGATCACATGGAGACCTGGAAAAGCAGGACCATTTTTGGTTCCACTCCGGAGGTAGTGATCGAGTCGGATGCCAGCCAGTGGGATTGGGGGGCCACATGTGGTCCGATTTCCACCAGGGGTTACTGGTCACAGGACGAACTATCATTACATATCAAATGCCTGGAGCTCCTGGCAGGCTCCTTTGCAATACGCAGTGTCTCATCATGGAGGACGGACTGTTGTATTTTACTCTGCATGGACAATATCTCAGCTGTTCACTACGTGATCAAGCTGGGGAGATGAGGGCCCGAGTTTTAGTGGAGATCACCAAGGATGTTTGGCACTTCTGCATCCATCACAGGATATCTGTAGTAGCCGAATATCTACCAGGCCGCAACAACACGGTGGTGGATTGGCAATCCCGGCATCTGCAGGACTTCAGCGACTGGAAACTCCATCATCGGATTTTCCATGCATTGAATCGACTGTGGGGCCCATGCCAGTTATACCTGTTTGCATCTCGCCCCAACAGGAAACTTCCAATCTTCTTCAGGTGGCACCCAGACCCAGAGGCGTTTCTCCATGACTGGTAGTCAGCCCTGCGTTATGCCCTCTGTTCTTAATAATCCCCAGAGTATTAGCACAGATGCGCCGTCAATGAGTGGAACTGGTACTGATTACTCCTCACTGGAAAATGCAAGCATAGTTCCCAGTATTTCTGGAAATGTCCTGAGCATCCCCAATTCTCCTTCCACATTGTTGAAACCTCTTGCTTGATCCGGAGGGCTCCCCACATACAATGATATCATCAGGGCAACTCCATCTGGTAGCCTGGCGGGTTTTCGGGACATATGGTGTGTCCCTGGCTTTTCAAAATAAACTGACCCCTTTATCAATGAGGCCTAGTGAGCTAATACCCACAAACGTTATTCCTCAGCCTGGAAACAATGGAGTCGCTGGTGCAGTGAATGAGACACCAATCCCTTTAATGCACATTTCTCGTTCGTGATCAATTTTCTGTCTTCTATCTCTTCCTCAGGGATGGCTTACAGAACTGTAAATAATTTTCAGTAAGCCATCTCTGCAGGTCACTATCCGGTGGAGGGTAAACCAGTGGGAGAAAATCCCTTGGTGTGCAAACTTTTGAGGGGCATTCGGATGGTCCATCCCCCATGCCCAAAATATTCTATTTTATAGGATGTGTCCACCATTCTACAATTCTTAGAGGCATGTCCATCCAATAAATATTTATCAAGAGAACAACAATCCGCCAAACTGACCATGTTACTTTGCCTTGTTTCATGTAAGAGTGTCAGATGTCCGCGCTCTGGATTTAGCCGGATGCAGATTTTTCACAGAAGGGGTTACATTCTCCATTTCAAGACAAACTCAATGCAATACCTCATCAGTTTCTTATCCAGCTTTCCTGGATGACCCTAAACTATGTGTGCTACAATGCTTGAAACATATAAGATGAGTACAAATGAGTTTCGTACAGACATGAATGGTCAATTATTGATCGCATTGCAAAAACCTTTCTGCCCAGTGACTCCAGCCACCCTGGCGAGATGGGCATTTTGTCTAATGGGTGAAGCAGGAATTGATGTTTCCAAATTTGGAGCCCACTCGGCTGGAGGGGCTATTGGCCTCAAAATCATTCGCATTGGGAGACAATCTTACCGATATCATGAATTCGGCTGATTGGTCGTCAGAGGCCACTATAAAGACTTTTTCATTATAAACTGATTGTAGATGTAGCTTCTGCAGTGGTGGCTAAGCTTTGAACAAGCATAATCGGAGCCTCCGGTCCTGTTATAGAATAAAAAAAATGTATTTGTAAATTTTTAATTCTATTAAGGACAGGGAAGCGAGGATTATCCCACCCATGTTAAGTTATTTACATTGTGTAAAATGTAATGTATCTGATTTCATAATGTTTCCCTCCCTCTTGTATTGTCATTGCTTTGTGACATATGAGATGAGATCAGTGTTACAGTGTTTTTCCCTCTACACTTCCAGGTTCGTATGCCAAATAAGCGGCTATGGAAAATAATTTTCCCGCAGAAGCAAATCGTGGTTTGGTGAACACAGACCAGCTTTGAACTGACGGTGGTCGAAGTTTCATTATCGCCGAATGCGGCGCCCTGAGTTGAGCCCCATTTAGTTAGCTGGAGAAGGTTCTCTGGATGGAGCTGAAATTACATATGTACCGAGTTATATGGTTGGAACTTTCTTAACTGCTTTGAATTTATTCAGAGAAAGAGGACACTGGGACCTTGGTTGGGACTTATATAGGGCTATGCTTTATGGTTTGTTATGTGATATGATGGTATTATGGGTAATGTAGTATTACTGAAAGTTTTATTTTGATTAGCTGCTGGAAAAAGTAGTAAAGAAATGAGAAGCACAATCCTCGCCTCCATGTCCTTAATAGAATTGAAAATTCTTGTCACAAATGTTTGTACATTTTTAATTCTCCTGCACAGGCCTATACACTAACACATAGTACAAACACTCAAAATTACTCTGTTGTGCATTTGTTTGAGGGGCCTACTAAGAGGGTGTTTCTGCAGCAATCAGTGTATACAGGGGAGAGGATGTGGCCTTAAAGCTAGAGCGGTCGACCTCTAAATGGGGAACCGGGTTCAATTCTTGGCAAGGACGCTCAACATCCTGTGATTCCGGGCAAATCACTTAATCTCCCCGTGCCTAAAAAAATGAATGTGTCCTCAGTAAGGAAATTGGTGCTCATGTGAAGCGCTCTTATACCTGATGTCTCGGGTCTAGTTTGCGCTATATAAAACTCTATAAAGAAATACAGGATCCTTAAGTTTACGGAATACCTGCACTTGTTGAGCACACATAGGTTGCCTGTGCATGATCTGTGGGCACTACTGCTTCAGCTTTAACCCCACACCTTACAATGGCTGAAGAAAAAGTTATAGTACAATAGAGGAAGAACATTTCTGCATCCAAGAATCAAGTGGTAGACATAAATAAAGAATAAATATAAAACATTGGAGGGATTCTTAAACCTCTAAAAGACTTCAATATAGAAAGAAAATCTTGAACAGAGTAGTGAACTGGTCATTTTGCTGTTTGAGTTAAAAGTCGACTACTGCGGCGACCTGTGTGTAGCAAGCAGATTTGTTTAAATCATAACAACCACACCTCAAATGTTCAGCATTGTGGAAAACTGGACTGCACAGTTGAATTAGGAACATCTAACATTATGAGGTAAGTACATTGACCTAGACCCTACCAACTGCAGAAAACAGTGCTGAAACCTTTCAGACAAATAAGTAGCCAGGGAATGAGACATGAAGTGAGCATGATCCATACAATGTTTGGAAACCATCCAGCATGCTTGCAGAGATTCAGAGATTGTGAAGTGGATTATGAAGCCAAGGGACAAGAAATATATATGTTAACACTTCTGATTTAGGGAGAAGACTCACGCTTTTGAAAGCTACACGTAAAACAATGTTGGCTTTGTTTAGGTAAAACTTCTTTTAATCCTAGGATTGAACAAACTAACTCTTACCCCATCCTACTCCACCAGGAGTATCTTTACATGTGCAGCACATTTCCATGTAGATGTGATTGATTTAGTTGCCTGCATTCTCTAGAGGTGAGAACGCCATCCTATGTGAAGTATGTTTACCCAGCCCTACCCACGACAAAATGCATCTGTAATGGGTAGCCTGAACTCATTTAAGAGATTGAGCAGAGCAAGAGAGAAAGGAAATCAATGATGACAACACAGAAATGGATGGAAAAAGAATGTGCAAGAATGAGATACGGTCAAAGCAAGCATAGGGTAGTAAAAGACAAAGGTAATGACAATCCTGATATTCAGCAAAGGGACTCTAAGAAAAGATTTTAGGGCTCGCATTTATATTTTTAAAAATTACGCACTCCGAACCACAAAAATAGTTATCACCTCCCCATTAGCAGCAGACATCTCTGATGTTCTTATTGTTGGCATTACTATATCTAACCCACCCCATACATTTCAATGTAAGAGTATCAGATCCACATCAAAATAAGTGTAAGATGCCCAGTGTCCAAGGATGAAAAGGAAATGGTGATAAAGGTAAATCTCAAGAAAAGGACACATGCAGTTACAATACCAACCAGCACTTTCAATAAAATGTTGGCCTTTGCAGGGAAATATTGCTAGTTTGCATAGCCAAACTACCCAAGTGTGGAGATGTAGGAACAGTGAGAGATACCACAAACAACGACCAGTAATCAGAATCTACATTAGACTACACTTGCTAATAGGAACTTTGCACACCCTTGAAATGTTACGCTGCCAACATAGTGTACTGAAGAAGGCCTATTTGTTTATATTAATGCTGAGCTGTGGGCTTGCCGTTTCACTGTAGCCTCATTCAGAGGGGATCAGCCCTATATAAGCTCACATGATCTTTTATCTTACCTTTCATCTTAAAAATAGCATAACTCTGAATTACATCAGCCTGACAGATCTAAGAGCATTTTAACTTGCAGGCTACCCTATATTATTGTGTAATGATACTGTGCATGGCAAACTCAGCAGCATCACTGCAGTAGGGAGGCGTGAGAATGGCATAGAATAAGACAAGCAATACCCTAGTAGGGTAACAACTTGGAATTTCTGTAGCAATAAAAAACAAATTGTCTTTCTTTCAAGGAAAACAGTTCATCAACATTTATTGATTGGACCTGCTAAACAGAGAACATAATTTCAAAAGCTTGGAAATCTTTTTTGTTGTAGTGTGACAGATTTAGATACTTCTGCACAAAACTTAAATATTTGGTTAATGGAGGAGCAAGCAGTATTATGCCAGACGGTCTTTATTTAAGGGGTAAAATGTAAATCTGCAGAATCAATGAGACAAGAAATGAGCACACAATTTCTACAAGTTCGCAAATAAATATGCATCAATCTATGGTACTGGCCCAATGTGAAACGATTGGTTGAAGTTGATAAGTGTAACATACATACATCAGTCAATAGAGCTTCATAAACACACAGCAATAGGAGCAAACTGAACAGGGGCTTAGCTTTGAGAGATAGGCAGATATCTATTTTGAGTAATTTAATAGATTATAACGGTGTTCCGTGTATAACAAGAATCTATGCCATATATATAGTGCACATAACAATTGACTTGAATGTGGCTTCTGCCTGTCACCCATGGTGCAACCTCAAGCACCATGAATGAAAGACATAGCATTAACATTTGATGTAAAACAGGAGAAATAAAGAGATACCCATTAAGTGGCTGAACTGAACAAAGTGAAAGCAAAAAACCTAGGATCAATCTTGGCTTCCTCACTTGACCATATGCTTATGAGACACTTGTTCCATGTTTTACTTGCCAAATATTTCCAATGATTGGATCATGCACAGGCTCTTAGAGCCAAGTCAGGCCCTTTGCTTAGCTCTGGTTCTCCCTGTTATTTTGTTGGCTCAGCCATATCTATGTGCAACAAATGTTGATCTTCGTTCTTCCTGGTGCGCTACATTCTGGGATAATCACAGGGTGGACATTTTTCAATGTTCTTCCTGCTGATTTCTTCCAAATTTCTGGAACTGGCCATGGTGGCAAGATTCACAGGGCTGAGTCAAGGCAGACTTGAAACTGTTTTCTATACTTGCTACTGCCCTGTGTGTGATCCTTACAGCAGTGATGGAATTGGAAACATTTTACTACGGGACAAGCTGTGTCAATGAAAAGGGGGTGGTGCCATGAACACTAGTCTAACTGTTAAATTAAACATTTCTGTTTTTTTTAAACTCTGCGAGATACAAATTGGCAACAAGGAAAAATGTGACAATAAATCTGTTCTGACTTAATTGGTTGCAAAGGCTGCATTTCAAATTATCTTATGGCAATAAGGCACCTGCAGAAGAGATCTTTGTGTGCCCAGTAAATTTCAGGGAATAATAACAGTAAAATAAATATAGTGGTTAATGCATTTTCTACAAAGATCTTTGTTTTGTAGAGTCAGAATTTTGACTCAAAGTAGCACAAAGGGTTACTTTGTCTCCAGGGAAGCATGTCATGTAACATGTAGATGACAGATTTTAATTTAAGTAGCTGGGTATGTGTGCTACTGCTTTTAACATAGAGAGAGGCTTTTGTTACTTGCCGTTCATAAATTATTATCTTTACAATCTAGCACAGTGAGCTATGAAGGACAATGTGTGACTCCTACTCCTTCTAATCCTCTTTAAGGGCCACTGGAATTATGTAATTGTGCAGCTGCTGCTTATTTTGCATAATTGTGACTTTACCACTTTTTGCCAAAAATCCATCATCTGTAATATTTGTGACACCCATGGTAGGCTCTCTGGATATACTATAAATTGGTCTAAATCTGTTATGTATATTCTCAAGGGCCCACGGCCGACTCTCTTAACGGACTGTCCGCTGCTGATTGCAGGCGACTCATTCAAATACTTAGGGATACATATCACTGCATCAACAACAGATTTCTTTTCCAAAAATGTAGCCCCCCCGCTAGATAGACTTAAGCGAGACGTGAAACACTGGCCGTCACTACCCCTCACACTTCCCGGAAGGGCAGCACTGTATAAAATGAAAGCTCTCCCCCGTTTTCTATACGTCTTAGAAAACGCGCCCGAAATGGTCCCACCCCGATATTTCAAGCAGGTGGCAGCGCTGGTCTCGATCCTTCTCTGGGGCAACCGCCCGGCGCGCATAGCCTAAACAAAATTGTATGGCAGCTGGTACGATGGCGGGATAGCACTCCCAAACCTCCAACTGTATTACTGGGCCGCGCAACTCAAAGTTATAAATCACTGGATTCACGCACCCCATGACGATCCAGCATACAGCGCAGACAGGGCCCAACTAGGAACTAATAATATATTAGCGGCGCTCTACAACAAAGGCATGGTGGCAAACTTAGTGGGTCCTAGCGAACACACGGCACTGATATGGCATGCAGCACACGCTAGGCTGGGATGGAAAGGAGTGAAAACAAAAATGACTCCACTCTGGGACGCAAAAAAACTGGGACAACTGCGAAGGTGTAAGGGCTTTACAAACTGGGACAATATAGGAATCTCCACAGTGGGGGATATGTGGGACAAGGTAGAGGTGGTCCCCTTTCTGCAGCTGCAACAACAATACGAGCTGGGTCAGACTGAAAAGTTTAGATATATGCAAATAAGACACGCATTACTAGCGGTGATTCCAGCGAACACTGAAATACCGGAGGCCTCCCCATTGGAGGACAGACTCCTGACGGACCACATGACACAAAAAGCCACCTCTCTCACGTACCGGAAGCTCCTCAATAACTTACCAGATCCTATGAGTAACGTGAAGGGGAAATGGATAGAGGAGGTGGGGGACATAGATGAGCCAGAATGGAGAGAAGCCCTAGCCTCCCCTAAGGAGGTGGGAATCTCAGCACGGCTGCGATTGGTACAGCTTAAAATTCTACATAGAATATACTATACTAGGGTAACACTACACAAAATACAGAGGGCACCACACTCGTACTGCCTGAGGGGCTGCGGGGAAGAGGGAACTTTTTTCCATACCATATGGGACTGCCCGATTATAAGGACCTATTGGAGACAGGTATTAAGCACCATTTCACAGACAACAGAAATTTCGCTAGTGCCGGAACCACGACGATGTCTGCTAAACATATGGGAGCCCAATGACCTCACACGAAACAGACTGATATGGGTCACACTAGGGCTATTAATTGCTAAAAGAGACATTGCACAGAAATGGGGGGCCGTAGAAGCGCCGACACTATCAGCCTGGTGCAGAAACATGGACCTAACAATGATTACGGAACGTACTGTGTATACCATAAGGAAATGCCCTCGAAAATGGAAAAAATATGGGCTCCCTGGAATGCCTTCAGGGGGGACATCTGCGAACCACTGGAGGAAGCGGACGGTGATAACTCAGATGAAGAGGCTGAGGAGATATAGATTGGGAACTGCGAGAAGGGCTTATAGACATAAAATGAAGTTACGTAACATATAATAATCCGATCATTTACAGATGGAATGTACTCGAAGCAATAATGTACTATGAGTGATTTCTGTAATTACTGCCAAGTTTACTGAAATTGCAATAAAAAAAATTTTTAAAAACAAATCCATCATCTGCTGCTTAATCTGCAGACTTCAACAAAAAATGTTTCTAGCTCAAACAGATCAAAAGTTACTTAAAGTACAGTGACACTGCCCTTTGCAAAGGTCGACTGTAACCTTTTGGTTGCTTATTTCTCTATTTAGGTGTCAAAGCGGTTGCTTATTTCTCAATTTGGGTGTCAAAGTGGTACTACTCAGGTGAACCCTATGCAAAGATAGCGCTAGCATGTGTAAAAATGCCAAAATAATGAAGTAATACTAACACTAAATATGCAGCATAGTTTGTCTTTTTTGCCTCATTATTTAGTCAACCTTGCTGCATAATTTGGTCCGGCCTAGTGCATAATTCCAGTGGCTCTGCCCTCGCTGATCTATGTAACACACCCTGTACATTGATTTCCACACTTGTATCATTTATTGTCAATGTATACTGTGTGCTTGTGATGTAAAGCACACTGACACCTTACAATGGGAAACGTAGCGCCATAAAAGTATTAGATTTTAAATAGCATGGTATTTAAATTGATGTTTGTATAAATAATCATACAGACTGATACATCTGACATTCTTACAATGCATGGATATCTCTTTTATACAGAAATTGAACAAAGTCAAAACTTGCTTCCAAATTGCAGTTTCTCCTAAGTACTTGTAAAGTGTTATCAAGCTGTGTGCCTTTGTTCCCCCTTCATTCCACTGGCATCTGGATGTGAAGCTCAAGATGGCTCCCAGGAAGGATGCTCTTCAACAAAAGGAGGGCTGATAGCCCCCAAAACCTGGCGTTTGTTTTGGGCCCACTCAAATTTAAAACACAAAAGCCCCCTCCACACCTGCGCATTAGCTGCTCACTCAGGAAAGCAGATAAAGTGCAGAATGTGTCCCGGTGTCGAAATATTACAGTGGGACAAGTTCAACATATTTCACTGGGGCTTAAGTTCGAGATAGAGGGGACGGCGTCCACCCTGTGAAAATAGTGGATGTATGCCGTCCACCTGCGTGTACCCCCGACTTGTGCCCTCCCCTATCCCCTCCTCGATACATACTACAGGACTAAAAACGAAAGGGAAAACATGACATATGAAATGATCTCTATACACCTTTGTGATTTGCTCCTTGTATGATTTGCCTCATGTGATTTGCTGCCATGTTATTTGCTCAATTGTTTTTTTACATCATGTGATTTCCTAAATTAATATTTTGCTTTGGCATGTTATTTGTTCCTTGTGATTTTCTCCATAGTGATTTTACTTCATGCGATTTGCTGCTCCATGTGACTTGCTACATTGCATTTTTCTCCATTGTGCTTTTGCTTTTCTACGTGGTTTACTTCATGTGATTTGCTGCACTGTATGATGTGCTCCACTGTAATTTACTCTATTATGATTTGCCCCCGTGGAGATTTGCTCCTTCATGCTATTTGACCCATTGCTATTTTCTCCTCCATTTCTGAATAAGACATTTTTGGCTTTAAAAATAGGGAGTTTCCCACCTGAATTGGTTCTGTTGGCATGTGTGACATTAATCCCCTATTGTATTTTATGATGTATTAAATCTGTAACTAAATCACACACTGAACTCTCCAGCAGGTGTAGTGACCACTACAGTTATCTCACTGTTATCGTGTCGTAGGAATTGCTAGGTATTGCTTGTTTGTGACCAATTAAGTAAGCCAGAACAGTTTACTGTTGTGTTTGTTCTGGCTGCTAATTTCTTTGAAGCAGAGTTTGAATAAAAAACTATGGGGGTCATTACGAAGGCGGACAGATTTGAGTCCGTCCGCCATCGTCATGGGAATTGTGACCGTCCGCCTATATGGCGGCAGTCCCGACCATGGAATTACAATGCGACCGCCACGGTGGCGGTCGCATTGGGCATGTTTACCATTGCGGCAGGTGCTGCAGGCTGCAGCACCTGCCGCAATGGTAAACATGAAGGTCTTGCATTTCCCTGCACTATGTTGCAGGCACCATGCGGTGCCTGCCACTTAGTGCATGAAAACCCAGTGCACCCACACCTCCCCGCAATACAAGGGAGGCCTGCAACGGACCCCCAAAGTCAATCTCTGCCAGCCTGTGAATGGAGGTTGGACCACCATCCACAGCTGGCGGAGATGAAACATCCTAATATGGCGGACGGTGCTTGCTAGGCACCGCCACCATTCTGGGAATGCTTTCCGGGTCCGCCAGGCAATCGGAACAATTGGCTGTGGCGGACCCATGGCAGATGGGATTACCTTCCACCAGCAAACCGCCTGCCATCATAATATGGCAGGCGGAGAATGGCTGCAATTTGGCAGTGAATCCGCCACTGGCAGGCTTCCGGTGGTGGATTCACTGCTATCGTAATGAGCCCCTATATTAGGTGATGGTACGATTCCTTTTCCCGTGACTCTACACCAGGGCACAAGTCAGGGCTGCATGCAAGTAAATGGCTTCTACCCACTATTTGCACAGGATGGACGCTGTCCACCCAGCTAAGACGTTGAGCCCCAGTGAAGTAAGCTGAATTTGTCCCAGCATAATTTTCTGACACTAGGACATATATTTAGCAGCGCCTTAACTGTTGATTGCTTTCCGCCCGAGCAACAACTTGCAGGCGGTGGGAAGCATTTTTTTATTTCCCCTCCAGCTTGACCCAAGACAAAGGGCAGATCAAAAGGCCATCAGCTCGCCTTTTGTGCAAGTAAGTCCTGTCAGGAAGCTAAGCAGTGGAGGAGAAACAAAGCCAAACAGATTATCACTTCATAAGCGATGTCACATGCAATGATGTTACTTGCATACTGTCTAACTTATTCACCCCACTTCTTTTTTTAGGGATTGTGCCCTGATGTACACCCTTTATGCTACCACATCTTGACCTGCTATTCACTTGTGGGATCCTGATGTGTTTTTCCCATTTCTACTACTCACAGACCTGCCAAGTGCCAACACCTGGCAAGACCATCTGCCTCCTGTTGTTACCGCCCCGCATCATGCCCCACAGCCCCATCGGCTGGCATCTGACTCTACCACTACTTCAGGGCGAGAGCCAAAGATAACTCGGCCATTCCAGGCATCCACGTGGGCTAGCCTCCACTTGAGTTCATCTTTGATCTCCTCCGAGAGGGCAACCTGGTCCGAATACAAAAGCCCCTTCTGCAGGTGCTGAATCTTTAGACGCTGAAGGGCACGGAAGTGTAAAGGGCCCGGAAAGATTGTTTGTATAGATGACGCCAGAAGCCCTACCAGGCAAGCAATAGCTCTCAAAGACATGACCTGCCTGGTCAATGTCGACCTCAACTCCTTCTTCAGTTCTCTCAGTTTGGATTTGAGCAACTAAAGTTGAGCTGTCTGAGAATTGATCACAAAACCCAAGAACTCTATCGATTTTGTCAGACACAGGAACGATTTGCTGTATTGATCACAAGATCTAGACTCTTCAAAAGATGCACCGTCATCTGAAGGTGTTGGATGCCAGGGAAAAGGTTGAGGCCATTATGGGTATGTCTTGATCAAATGGGAGAGGGAGAAATAATTTGGACTAGTTCACTTACCCTAGAAAATATGGTAAGTATCAATGGGAACTAGCTTATTTGTGGAAGCTATCCGTCCATGTCTGAAAGAAAAACCTTTAGTTTTTTACGGATTGATTGGCAATTGATTGGCATGCTTCATCATCGGGTCCTACCCAAGGAGCCAAGTGCACCTTGGGTGTGCTACGACGCCTGATTACAGCGGAGCCGGTTTTGTGTAGTGGGAGTGAAGTGATTTGAACGAGTGAGAATTAAAAACTGCATGTTGTGATTTAAGATTTATTTGACATCTGACAGCGATCTTCTGACCTGCAGTTTCACTCCTGCGTACGTACACGGATGGCCATACCCTCACCCCCTTCTTGAGAGCTCTGTTGAGCCTCATTTCCACACGATTGCCCAGCCCATAGAAACACGCTGGATGCCGAATTAGGTGCTCTCTACTTCCTTAGTCCTGATGAAGACCCCACCCTAAGGCTGGACTCACCTAGTTAAATATATAGGGGTCGAAACGTTGACTACAACCAGATCACAAGCCAGGACAACTGTAATTCATTGACAGTGTTCATGTACTGCTATGTCACAATTTTGGAACAACTGCCTTTGTTAAGGCCGGATCAGTATCATCATGTGAATGTGATGGAAATATGTCACACTACCCTGTCCTTGTCAACTACCCTCACGTCTCCACGTTTATCACAATCACTCCTCATTTCCCGTTTCCCAACCCTGAGCACCCATTATTGTAAATATTTTCATTATTAGAAGAGGATTGAGCAACTGTGTTGCCACAACTAAAATTCATAACTTGATTGTAAATAAATTGCATTACTTGCAAATTTGATGTTACGAGTTGGTACTGTGGATGCGACTTATTGTTTGTCTTTTCAATAAGTATTGTGTGCAACTTGACCATTTCTTTGCTGTAATGCAGGATGTTAGCAAGCAAATACAGGGAGAAACTGTCCCTTTCCAATTTCATCAGGTGTGAGGTGAGACAGGTGTCCTTATCCTAGGGCTGGAACTACACTATGTGACTGAGAAAGTCTGGTGGGGGAAGGAAGCTCCACTCTTGTCCTTTGCCTGTACACAGAAAGTTGCCTGAATACAAAATGCCTTTGAGAGGGAGTTGACCAGTGTGTAGCCCTATTATTTTAACATTCGTTTTCCATATTAAGCATTGACATTTAAAAAGACCTGCTTTGTGATCTGTTTAGCTTTATCACAGTGGTGATGGACCAGATGTTACGTCCTTGAAAAGGGGAACAGGGATTCCAGCTTGTTTTTGGTTTTCGAGATTACCATGTTTTGACTATGAAGGACTGTTTTAGTTTAACTGTCCCCTTAAATTTAACTGAAATATGTTCCTGGCATTACAGGTTCATTAAACTATAGCAATGGCCCTAAACATTAACTTATTGGTTATCAAAGTGCCACATATGTGTATAAGGTGATCCTGGCAGGAAACTGACCTTGCAAAACTACTTTAGGAGCATTGGGCAGTGTTTTAGGTCTCGTCTATGCAGCGCGCATACGCTGCTTAGGAGGAGACCTCATGTAATCGGTACAGTTTTTACCCTAAAAACGCGCACACGTAGCATTGCTTTGAATGGCAACGCGTGCACGTTTGGCGATTCCCTTGTGGGAGCGAGCGGCGCCATATGGTAGCAATTATTGCGCTCGCTCCCGCAAGGGTGAGCGGGGTGTCCCTGCTCTTTGCCGCACTACCCCCACTTGTTTTTTTGGTATTGGAGACTCTGGTTTGTTTAGGACTTGTGCCCAGGTCACAGCAGCTTGATTTTGCTTGCGAGAAAGTCACTCATTGATAGTGGTTGAAATGTCACTCATAAGTACACCGAAATTCTGAAATTGGCGCACATAAGCAGTCTGATGCCTTGGCCGCCATGTTCCGTTGCTTCAGCTTTCTGAGGAAAAACGGACACCGTGATATTGCAAAACAGAGCCAGGTCTTTAAATGTTTTTTTTAGAAATCCATGGACTTGAATGTGTGCGTGCCGAGCTTGCATTCGCTGGCCTCCACCCTGCTGACAGAAAGCATCTACCGGTACCCACTAATTCACCCCGACCCGCGGCACCAGGCATTTCTGTGAAAGGAGGAAACTTGCAAAAAACGAAATCTGAATGTCACCTTGAAGTGGAATCAAGTGGCAGAGTGTTGAGACTCAGCTGCATTTCAGTTGCCAGCTGCATTACTTCCAGACCCTGGCCTACCACAGAGAGTTGGTGAGAAATTCACCTTGCTGTGACTCTTCCCGGAAGTAGCGCCATTATTAAAAGTGTTATTTCAGAGAACCGTGACACGGCCGGAGCCCGCCAATGCCTGAATAATAGTGTCATGGAACTATAACATGCAGGGCCTCGCTGATATGGCAAGTGCATTTATCAACATTATATCCTGCTGGTTCAATCATGTAAATGATGTGAGCCCTCAGTACGCTTAACAATTTGTATTCCTTAATAAAGACAAAGCTTATTATACGGTGACGCACAGTAACACCTTTATTTAACAAGCTTCAGAGGATATTGTTTTCTGCCGCTGCCCATATTTTATTGTTATGTGCGCATGTGGCTTAGCGGCTAGATTGACTGATTTTGAAATAGGGGAACCAGGTTCGAGTCTGGGGGAGGCCCAAACATCTTGAGGTTCTGGGCAAATTACTTTATCTCCCCCTGCCTAAAAACAATGATACAAGTATACGTCAGACTGTATTGCAACTGGTGCTCATGTAAAGCGCTTTAATACCTTGTGGTCGAGTTTGTGCTATATAAAACTGCAAAAAAAGTTCAATGGCCATCTTTAAAAATTGAGGAATTATCGAAATTAGCACAAATCCCCTGCCAAAATGACCTGCTACTATGGATCCGTGTTCTTGTGCCTAAGAGATAGCACTCCTTTAAGGAAAGGGCACTAAGGCGGAGTGAAGATAGGAAAGATTAGAACCTGCAGAAATTCACTGGGGAGAATTTTACAGTTTTTGATGTAGTATAAGCATTTTTGTCATGCACTCACTATCCACCAAGTATTGATCTATTTTCCACATTTACATTTTTCTTTACGAGACCTAGTAGTTTAATAAGCATGTCATTATTTTTCATTTACATCTTATTGCTAAACAATATCCTAGCTCTTACCAGAAGAGCACACTGATATGTGCAAAAAGCTGTCCTTTACAGCCCACCTTAGAGCGCCATACCCTATGCAGTCAGGCTATGCTGCAATTGAAACATGATATGCTAGAGATAAGCAGCTAACGCGGAGCTTTTTAAAACGGAATTATAGCAACTTGATATATTTTAAAGTCACTTGCACTTTGCTGGGGTTACAGGGAGTGGTCACAGGCAGCTGCCTGAGCAGAGATACGCTTTGGGGGCATTTTAAATTGTGTTTCACAGTATACTTACCTGCCTTTTCGCTGCATCCCTGTCACTTCTCCCCGGTCCACGACAGCTTGAGGTGCTGTTTGTGTGGAGGGAGCGCAGAGTGACGGGTGCGGTCAGCTCTACTTCCGGTGGCACAGCCCACACCGCCATTTTTGTTTGCGCTCTAGTTCTGCCGCGGCTGCGATAAAAAGAGCAGATGGAGCCGACGCGCAGCCGATGCGCGCAGTGCGCGAGCCCGTCTGCGCCCGTCCGTGACCGGCCGGGTCCAGGGGCCAGAACCCCTGCTCAAGCATTAAGGAATGCACCTGAGACTTTATGGGCACTCAAGCCTGATAACTGTGGGCTTGAGGAGAATGTACGCTCAGTTCTCCAAGCGGAATCCCTGCTGGTGAACAGTCACTTGGAGAGGGAGGGGGAGGGGGTCCGGGGGACATTAAGGCAGCCCAAAGCCCCTTTAGGGAACGGTCTGAAGATAGCGGTCCTTAACACGCGCTCCTTGCAGAAACATCACCTTGAAGTGTTCTCCCTTCTACAAGAAGGTAACATCGATATCTTGGCTCTTACTGAGACGTGGTTGGGAGACACCTATACGCCGGATATGGTGGCAGCCTTGCCTGCTGACTGTGACGCGATCTGGCAAAATAGGCCTGGCGACTTCAGGGGAGGGGGAGTAGCAGTCTTGTTTTAAAAGAGTCTCACAGTGACCAAAATACTTGCGGATAACTGTGACAGCGCTGACATTTTGGCGGTAAAAATATTTTTGAAATCGTCTTGCTTTTTACTAACAGTAGCATATCGTCCCCCCCAGATACACCCCGGACTTTAATGAGGGCTTTCTGGAACTCTTGTCTGATGTATGCTCCAGATATAAACACCTCCTAGTAGTGAGGGACTTTAACTATCACTGGGAAAGGCCGCTAAAAGAACCGGCGGAATCTGTATTTGAGTCAAACATGAACTCTATGGAAATGGCGGAGTTAGTAAAGGGACCCACCCATATTAAAGGGCATACGTTAGACCTAATCTGGTCCTCTAAACCCTTGGCACGGATAACTGACATCAGTCCTTGTGCCTGGTCGGACCATTCACTGTTGAGATGCTGGGTCCCCATGGTCAGTCCACTTCTGCGACCACCACGTCTGTGGAGGAAAGTTAGACTATGGAAGAATGTCGAGGCAGATTCCTTAGTCACCTTACTCCACTCTATTCCCGTCCCTGTGCTAAGTGAGGATAATCTGGACCATAAATATGCAGCCTTATTCTCCCGATTAGTACAGGCCTTTGATTCCTTAGCACCTGAACGGAAAGAAAGGGTTAGAGATAAAGGGAAAGGAGCACCTTGGTATGACGAGTCCTTAAGGGGAAAAAACAAACCCTTTGTGAAGCCGAGAGGAGGTGGAGACTTAGGTATGATCCTTTAGATCTAATAAATTATAAAACCATCCTTGGCGCATATAAATCAGCTATCCTAGAGAAGAAGGCAGCATACTACGAAACTAGAATTACTTTGGCGGAAAACAAACAAAAAGAGATTTTTGCAATACTGAAAGAACTGAGCCAATTAGGAGACAGAAACGCCACAGGAGACTTGGCAACCTGCGATAGCTTTCAGGAGTTTTTCCTTCAGAAGGTTCGGGATATAGTCTCAGAAATCACTGCAAACCCCGTAGATCAGAGTCTCCTGGACCAGTATGCCCCACCACGCCCTCCCTGCCTGAGTAGCCAGTTGTCCAGCTTTCCAAAACTTGACCAGGTCACCTTGACCACCGTGGCAAAACAGATTAAATCAGGCTTGAGAATGGATCCCTGCCCGCCGGGCCTTTTTCAAATGGCCCTGCCGGGAGTGGAAAGGCAGGCCCTGGAACTACTTAATGAGTCCTTAGATCTGGGCTATTTACCAGTAATGCTGAAAGAAGCAAGGGTCACTCCCCTGTTGAAAAAACCCAGGGCGGATGCGTCAGCCTTAAAAAACTACAGACCCATCTCACAGCTCCCTTTCCTAGCCAAAATATTGGAACAACATGTCCTGAAATCCCTTTCAAAATATCTAATGACCACCATCTTCTCCACTCTAGACAAGCGGGTTTCAGGACACATCATAGCACTGAGCTGGTGATGGTGTCGGTTCTGGATGAGCTTAGATGCAGGGCCGACAACAAACATCTGAGTGCCCTGATTTTATTAGATCTGTCAGCGGCATTCGACACGGTCAGCTATGACATCTTGCTGTGCCAGTTGTCGAATCTGGGCATAAAAGGACAAGCACTCCAGTGGCTAAGATCCTTCCTGACCAATCGTACCCAGAGAGTCCAAATGGGGGATCAGGTGTAGACTGCGGGCTCCCTGACCTGTGGAGTCCCCCAGGGTTCTGCGTTGTCTCCACTCCTCTTTAACATCTATCTGCAGCCCTTGGTGGAGGCGCTCACAGGCAGGGACTGCCAGGTCTTTAACTACGCTGACGACATCCAACTCCTAGTCCGTCTTGACCATACCAGCCAGGCTCAAGAATCCGTGAGACATCTTCGCAGGTACGCTGTTAGCTGGATGGCAGCTAACTCGCTAAAAATCAAGCCGGATAAAACTGAGGTGCTTATTGTCCCAGTTCAAAATAGCCCTTGGTGCGAACTGTTCTGGCCCTCAGAGTTAGGTGGGGCACCAACCCCAGTACCAGTAGTAAAGAGCCTGGGTCTGAAGATCGACTCTGAACTGTCGATGTCTAGCCAGGTATCAACAGTGGTGGGTATATGTATGGGCCTACTCAGGCAACTACGGACACTTGTCCCTCTCCTTTCCACCTCTGTCCTACAATCAATTGTATCAGCTACGGTCATCTCCCGGCTAGACTATGGGAACGCCCTTTATTTAGGCATCCCACAGAAGCTACTACGGAGGCTGCAGGTTGTTCAAAATGACGCAGCTAGGTTAATCTTTAGCCTCCCTAGGCGCACGAGAGCCACCCCCTTGCTGCATAAGTTGCACTGGCTGCCCATAGAACAGCAGGTACACTTTAAGAGCCTGTGTATAGCCCACAAGGCCATACACGGAGATGCGCCAAAATATATAAAAGACAGAGTACAAAAGTGACTTACATGACTATCACACGCTGAAGTGTCTGTTGCTGCATTGCTTGCGGTTTTATCTATTTTTAAAATTACTTGCTCCACTGCGCTGCTCGCGCTGATGATCTTAGCGCTAGGTGCAATATTCTCTCTGCTTGGCACTGGGGGGCTACATTGAAGAATAGTTCTCACCTGCATTTTAATTGTGTCCTCACCCGCACTTCGCGGGAATTAGAGAGCTTCAGGGCATTTTGGGCTCTGGGGACATCGCGCCTCGGTGACTGTAGCCGCCATCTTAGGTGAGGGAACCAGGGAGTGCCGAATAGCAGGCGCCATCTTGGTTGGGGGGCTAGTTGATATTATTGCAGGACTCCCGCGTTTACGTCAATAAAAATGGCTGAACCCAAGGCGCGCAGCGCAGGCGCGCAGCGGGCGGGCCGGCGGATCGCCGGAGGTGCGCCAGAGGTAAGCCCGTTTGCGCCCGTTCGCGCACAGGTCGCGCCGGGGCGCCGGAAACGCTGCCACTCGGCACCAAGCCGTACTCTCCTATTCCCATGACAAACTGGTACGCTTTAACCCTGTCGCTTTCCCCAGCTGTAAGCAGAATTCCATCTGTAGACACCCAGATGTCCTGTCCTGTGGCTTGCTGAACGTGAGATCTCTCATTAAGCACTGTGAAGAAATTGCGCTGCTTATAGAGTCTCACGATCTGGATGTACTCTTTATGACAGAGACCTGGACCACAGTAACCAGCTCGGTGGAATTGGGGATAGCCTGTCCCCCTGGTTTTAAAATCATTCACAATCCTAGGGTGGGGTCTAGAGGGGGTGGAATCGGCCTTATTTTTAGGGAGATGTTAGATTTCTCTCAACTTTATATTAAGGACATTTCCGGTTGTGAATTGCTCGGCTTTTCCATTAAGGATCAGGGAGGTGTGTTATATACCGGGCTGTTATGCTACAGACCCCGCCAGCTCGCTATCGGCTGTGTCAGAGCTCATAGATTTAATCTACGACCTCTCTCACTCCCATGCAAAGCTGATGGTGCTAGGAGACTTTAACCTTTGGCCAGAGGGACCCACTAATTCAGCTTTTGTAGAGTTGGTCCAAGCCTGCTGTAACATTGGGTTGCACCAGCTCGTACTCACCCAAACTCACTCAAAAGGTCACATCTTGGATTTGCTCTTCGCTGACGTACATCTAACGCATCTGCAGGACATCTTACCCCAGTGTTAGACGGACCATGCGCTCGTCCTCTTCTCTCTTTCATGCTCAGCCGCTGCAGTTAAGAAGGGCAGTATGGGGGGTACCAGGATGGGTAGACAATGGTCTGGGCTCCTTAGACGATCTACCCTGCCTACTCTGCTTCCGGACGGTTTTACATTGGGAGTTAGTGTGGACGTGAGCTACGAGACTCTTCGCCAGCGAATCCTAACCTCTCTAGACTCCTTGGCTCCAATGCGTACAATTAGAGCTAGGACTCATGTTGCGATGCCATGGTACTCAGAAGAACTTCGGCAGCTTAAGCTGCAGTGCAAACAGGCTGAGCGGGCCTGGAGGAAACAGTACCTGGAATCACATAGAATCCTCTTTAAACAGGCTTTAGCGAACTATAAAGCCCAGATCAAGCTTGCCAAGGCCAGATTTCTGGATTGGACAATTTTCCTCTTCCATCATTCGAGGACTTCTGCGCCCTGGCTGATGGTGTGTCCTCTGGCTCTCCGTCTGATCCGCTTCCACCTAGATTCTGGAAATTGTTTCGGGAAGAGCTCTTTCCCCCACTTTTTTCAATTTGCTGCCAGTCCCTGAGATCAGCACGGGTGCCAGATTGCTTGAAATTGGCTGTGGTTTCTCCACTGCTGAAAAAAGAAAATCTGGACCCTACTTGTCCAGCTAACTATAGGCCGATTTCCCTGCTGCCTTTTCCAATCAAAATCTTGGAGAAACTGGCCACAAAACATCTTTCCAATTTTCTTGAATCCACCGATTGTTTGGATGTGGCCCAGTTTGGTTTTAGGTCAGCACATGGGACAGAGTCGGCTTTGGTGACTGTCCTTGAAGACCTTCGGACGCGTGTCGACTAGGGTCGATCAGCCTTTTTAGTGCTGCTCGACATGTCGGCCGCGTTTGATACGGTCAGCTACGCAATCTTGATCAGGAGATTGGCGGAGGTTGGAGTGTCTGGCATGGCCCTGAAGTGGCAGGTGTCGTACCTCGATCACAGGCACCAGATGGTGGCCCTGCCACCCTTTAAATCTGACATCAGAAGGGTTGGTCAGGGCGTACCACAGGGGTCGGCCATTAGTCCCATCTTATTTAATCTCTACCTCCGCCCCCTGATCTTGCTGATAAAAACTTTTGGCATAGCAGTTACCAACTATGCCGACGACAGCCAACTTATCTTCTCGTTTGAGGGTAAGGAGGCGGTGTCTCAGGAGGTTTTCCATCGTTGCAAGAGCACCACGGCAGAATGGCTAGGCAACAACTCCCTGCAATTCAACAGCTCGAAAACCGAGGTGCTGCATTGCTCGATGGATCGTACCCCTAGGCATGTCTCTTTAGATTTTTGGCCTCCTGATTTCCAAGGGACTGGTTCGCCTGTTGAATCGGTCCGGAATCTGGGTGTGATGTTCAGTTCCGGTCTGCAACTCGATGCATCAGTGAACAAAACGGTAGCCACTTGCATGGCACTGCTCTGCGCGCTGCGAAAGATCTTACCCTTGCTCCCGGTACAGGCTAGACCAGAGGTAGTGCGGAGCATAATTTTAAGTCGACTTGACTACTGCAACGCACTGCTCCTGGGGGCACCTGCCACCTTGCTGGGGAAATTGCAACGAGTGCAGAATTTTGCCGCCAAACTGGCACTGTCGCGCCGACGCCTGGACTCTTCTGCTAAGGCACTCAGGGACCTTCATTGGTTGCCAATCTCTCAGCGAATCGATTTTAAAGCTCTGTGCCTGGTATTTAGGGCTCTTCATGGACAAGGTCCATCCCCTCTGCAGGACCTTTTTTCCTGGTATACTCCGGGTAGACCACTTCGGTCAGCCTCGGCCTATTTGGCAGTAGTACCCAGGATCTTACGGTCCCGGATGGGAGGTCGGTCCTTCAGGTTCACCGCAGCGAGACTGTGGAACTCCCTTCCGTTGGGCCTGAGGGGTCTGGAAGACCTCCCTTCTTTTAAGAAAGCCTTGAAAACTTACCTGTTCCCTAGGATGCTGTAATTGGTTCGGATGCTGGTAACATCTTGTATGTGTCATAACAGTCTAATCGCCAGGATGCCCGTTGTGGTGACAGTAAATGTGCTATATAAGAACGCCTATACATACATACATACATACCTGCCGGGACAGACTCTGCGTTCTTCAGAGACCTGCAGATTAGCCTCTTCCAGATACAACCTCAAGACCAAAGGGGACAGAGCGTTTTCGATTCTCCTGCCACGGATCTGGAATGACTTACCAGAGTCCTTACGGAGGGAACCAGCCTTGCTCCCCTTTAGAAAGCTGCTAAAAACACATCTGTTCAGAGCAACACTGACATCTGTTTAGCCCGCCGCCCCGCTGTCTTGCAGTGCCCTGCTCCTTCTCTTAAGCGCTTAGGGGCACATGCATCATTGGTTTTTGCATTCGCAAACGGTGCGAATCACAAAATTTGGCCGTTTGCGAATGCAAATCCAATTTTTGAGATGCATCAAGTTTTTTTTTCCCGCAATTTAAGAAATCGCAATTTTTTTGTGATGTCTTAAATTGCGATTGCATTTAAGAAATCGCAATTTTGCAATTTCTTAAATGCAATGCATCATTTAAAAAAAATTGCGAATTCGCAAATTAGAAGTGGTAAATTACCATGAAGTCAACCTTCATGGTAATTTGCGAAAAGTTTCAAAAATGCACAAAAGTGCATTTTTTAAACTTTCATTTTAAACACACACATGCCCTTGGGGCATGTATGTGTGAAAAATGGACTTTATGTTACATTTCAGGGGTGCAGGGGGGTCCTTTGGACCCCCCCTGCACCCTTGAAATTGCATTCTCATTTTGCGATTCCTTAATTGCGAATCGCAAAATGAGAATGCCTTCCCATTGATTCCTATGGGCCTCTAGGCCTATAGGAATCAATGTAAAGGGATTCCTTATTTGCGATTCGCAAAATTGGGAATTGCAAATAAGGAAAAATAAGAAATCGCAAAAATATTTGCGAATTTTTAATGCATAGGTATTTGCGATTTCTAAATTGCGATTCCTTAATTTTTGCAATTTAGGAATCGCAAATACCAACAATGATGCATGTGGGCCTTAGAGACCAGTGGTAATTTGCGCTATATAAAAATAAAAAATAACATATGCAACATTGCTGCATTTATTTGTGCTTGCATATGCTTCGTACAGTAGCAGACACTAAAGCATATTTTAATACTCTTACAGTTAAGGGTGTCTGATGTTGGCTAACATGAGGCCTAGGGATGCCACTTTTCTAGGATTTCCACTATGTGAACCATTCTGTTATAGAATTCACTGTACATGTATCTCATGTGAATAGCCTAAAACTCCGGCGTGGCTCCGCCTTTTGCAGACCAACGGGGGACAGTCCAGGTGAGGGTGTGCGCATTCTCTTTATCATGTTTTTATAACTTCCAAAAGTTACGCTTTTCTATCATGAAATCCTAGGAAAAGTGACTGCAGAGTTTTTTAGAACCCATAGCCTAGACAGTCTAAGTTGAAACTGTTGAAGCAGAAGCTCCTTAATGGTTCTGAAGCATGTCCTACATTCGATTATACCTCCCCTGACTGCACATTCTGAGATTATGACCTCTCGCTGCACTCAGCACAGAGAGTGGCACTTGGGAATACTAAAATAACAATCTTGGCATTATCCATCATCCATAATCTAGGTGAAATCAGGATTAGGAAAAATAGATGAGACATCACAATAATCTAAATGCTCCAATCAAGAGAGGTAGCAGTCTCTCTTACTACAAAGGTTAAAAAACAGTAGATTAAACTTTTAACTAGATGTACTGTACCACCGCTGCCGGAGGGTATTGCCATTAGGTCTTTACTACACAAAGCATTCCTTCAGCCTCCCCCCAACACACCCCACTGCCCTACATCCGATAAACCAGTACCAAAAACCCCCGGCCTAACTGCACTTCAGCACCAAACGACTTTGAGAGCCGCCATTGCGACTCAAACAATACTCCTGAGTCGGGCAAGAAAACAACTCTTAGCCTATGCACCTCACAAAGGGCTGGGTGTTCTGGACAGTCCACAGCCAGCCGGCCAGTGGCCTCCTTGTCAGGGTGGGGTGTCTGTGCTCCAGAGGTATGGGGTGGAGCCAATATCCAAGCGCGGAGTCCTGTGCGGCGAGCAGGAACGAAAAGACCAGCCCGCCACGTCACAGCTCCTTTCAAGGGGCACGTACATCACCTGTGACCCTGTAAGCAATTAAGTGCTACCAGGGCATTGCCTAGGCGGCTAACTCTCGCCCAAGGGCAACCCCTGGCTCAGGGTGAGTGATGTGGCCTCACTCCTGTCCCCAGGCTCCCCGCCATAGTTAGGAGAGACTTGGTTAATTCGAACAATCGCTCTTGACATGCCCCCATTACACGTGCTCCCACCCATTCGCCTTGCAAGATTTTTTTTTTTCCTAAACCATGATTGTGACGATGGGCATACTGACTCTGATATCACTCCTTTCTTTCCCTGAGCGCCTTTATGTCAAACCTTTTTTCCGTGGTTCTCTTTATCCACGCAGGCACAGCAGCGGTGCATGACACCCTTCCCTTCAACATGAACAAGCATTGGCATAGCCAATAGGTCTCGCCTTTGGAGCCTTATAAGTATTTAGTTATGCAGCACTGTTAGACGGGGACCCTGAGGGTCGGCCGGATACTGGGGGAGAGATCCCCGAGTGGGACCGTCTCCGACGATCGTACAGACAAGTTACCTCCCTCCCCACAAACAGGCACCACACCAAGTCGAGTTCAATGCTTTATGTAAGGTTCTTAAGGCAAGGATATCAGCGTTACAGGATATCTCGGACCCGGGGGTCCTCTCACTTCTAGTCTCTGTAGGGAAAGGGGGTAGCGGGACAGTCTTGGTACCGGATCGGTACAGGTGGTGTTAAGAGGCGAGCTCACAATCCTCGAGCTGGAGTGTCTGTGGATCGGGCCGCGGCGGCGCCAGCAGGCCAAGACGATGGTTTCACGAGGCAGAGGGCCGCGGCAGCGCCAGCAGGCCAAGACGATGGTTTCACGAGGCAGAGGGCCGCGGCAGCGCCAGCAGGCCAAGACGATGGTTTCACGAGGCAGAGGGCCGCGGCAGCGCCAGCAGGCCAAGACGATGGTTTCACGAGGCAGAGGGCCGCGGCAGCGCCAGCAGGCCAAGACGATGGTTTCACGAGGCAGAGGGCCGCGGCAGCGCCAGCAGGCCAGTTACGGATGAGTTCTTCTCGGGTCTCTCGACGCCAGGATACAACTGCTGTCCTGGTCTGGCCCTGCCCCAGTTATAGGTCTGGTCCCCTTTGATGTCCGGACCCTCGCGCCTGGGGGGGCCGGGAGGTCCGGGATGAGGGAGTCCAGACACCCAGCAGGGGGGTGGAGCCAGCGCTCAGGGCGGCCGGGGGTGATCGACACCTGGCGGAGGAGAGCCGTTGACGATTCCTTCTCCCATTGACTCGCCAAGTGGTCACTCTGCCTCCTGGGGGCAGGTTGGTGCCTCGATGGCGGGGCCGGCCGGGCCCCGGGTTAGGGTTGAGTTGAGGCCACGCGGCCTCGCGCTGCAGCGCCCCAAGATGGCGGCCGGGTTGATGTCGTGGTGTGGATGATGACCCGGGCCAGCTGGGTCCGGCGCTGGTGTCTTGTAGTGGAGGGATTGCAGGGTACTTCGGGTGGTCGTTTGGGGACTCTGGTTGGGGGATTCCGGGAGAGCCAGGGTCCGGGTCCCATCGCGGGGAGGGGGGACAGCCCGACCATGCGGCCTGTCCAACATGCGTCCCCCCCAGCTGAAGGCGGGGGAGAGTCAGCCATCTTCCTGGGGACTCTCCTCGCTGAGGCGGAAAAAGCGTGACAGGCCGTCGGCGTTGGCGTGGTCCTGGCCTGGACGATGTTCCACCGTGAAGTCCATCCCCTGCAGGGAGATGGACCAGCGCAACAGCTTCGGGTTCTCCCCCCGCATTTGCATCAGCCATTGCAGGGGTCGGTGGTCTGTTTGCACCCGGAAGTGGGTGCCGAAGAGGTAGGGCCGGAGCTTCTTGAGGGCCCAGACTACGGCAAAGGCCTCTCTCTCAATGGTGCTCCAGCGCTGTTCTCGGGGCAAGAGGCGTCGGCTGATGAAGACCACCGGATGGTCGACCCCTTCGGCGTTGAGTTGGGAGAGGACGGCCCCCACACCATGATCGGAGGCGTCCGTCTGCACAATGAACTCCCGGCTGTAGTCGGGAGCCTGGAGCACGGGGGCCGTGCACATGGCGGTCTTTAGCTTTTCGAAGGCCGATTGGCAGGCCGGGGTCCAGTTGACGGTTTTGGGGCTCTTTTTGGAGGTGAGCTCTGTGAGGGGCCCCACGATGCTGCCATAGTCCTTCACGAACCGTCGGTAGTATCCGGTGAGCCCCAGGAAGGCTCGGACCTCCGTTTGGATCGTAGGGGGTTGCCAGGCCTGGATGGCAGCGATCTTGAGTTGGAGAGGGGCCACCAGCCCGCTTCCCACTTGGTGTCCTAGGTAGGTCACGGACCCTTGGCCAACCTGGCACTTGCTGGCTTTGATGGTGAGCCCGGCTTGCTGGAGGGCGTGTAGAACCTCCCGCAGGTGGCGGAGGTGGTCGGTCCACTGGTGGCTGTACACAGCAATGTCATCCAGGTAGGCGGCGCTGAAGTCTTCCAGGCCCGCCAGTACCTGGTTTACCAGCCGTTGGAACGTTGCCGGGGCGTTTTTCATGCCGAAGGGCATGACTTTAAAGTGGTAGTGCCCGTCTGGGGTAGAGAAGGCGGATCGTTCTTGGGCCCTAGGGGTGAGGCCGATCTGCCAGTAGCCCGCTGTTAGGTCGAAGATGCTCAGGTAGCGGGCGGCCCCCATCCGGTCAATTAGCTCGTCTGCCCGGGGGATGGGATGAGCGTCGGTCCGGGTAACTGCATTCAGCCCCCGATAGTCCACGCAGAACCGGAGCTCAGGGGCAACGCCCGGGGCAGCTGCCTTGGGAACCAGGACGACTGGGCTCGCCCAGGGACTGTCTGAGGGTTCGATCACTCCTAGGGTCAGCATTTTGGACACCTCGGTCTGGATGCAGGCTCGTACCCGGTCTGGTACGCGGTACGCTCGGTGTCGAATAGGAGGGCTGTCCCCGGTGTCCACATCGTGGAGGCACCAGGGGGTGACTCCGGGGGTGAGGGAGAACAGGGAGGCGAACTGCCTCAGGAGCGTTTGGCAGTCTTGGCGTTGCTCCGGGGACAGGGCCTCGGAGAGCTGGACCCCTTCCACTGAGCCATCCTGCTCGAGGGCCCTCAGTAAGTCCGGAAGGGGTTCGGAGTCTTCTTCTGTCCCAGTATCGGTAGCCATCAGGAGGCTGAGTTCGGATCGCACAAAATGGGGTTTGAGCCTGTTGGCATGGAGGACCCGTAGGGGGTTCCGGGCAGTCTCCATGTCGATTAAATAGGTGACGGGCCCCTTGCGTTCGATTACCTTGAAGGGCCCGGACCATCTGTCTTGGAGTGCACAGGGCTCAACCGGGGACATCACCCAGACCTGTTGTCCAGGTTCGAACTCAATGGAGGACGTGTGCTGATCGTACCACCTCTTCATGTCCTCCTGACTGGCCTCGAGGTTGGCTTTGGCGGCGTCTCGGAACCGCCGGGTCTGGTTGCGGAGAGCCAGGAGATACCTGTAGATGTCCGGGGGAGTTTTCTGGGGAGGCTGCTCCCAACCTTCCTTGACTAGGCTGAGGGGGCCCCGGACGGGGTGCCCGTACAGGAGTTCAAATGGGCTGAAGCCGAGGGACTTCTGCGGGACCTCCCGATAGGCAAACAGGAGGCATGGAAGTAGCACGTCCCACTGGCGTCGAAGGGGTTCTTCTAGGCCCCTAATCATCCCCTTGAGGGTGCGGTTGAATCTCTCGACCAGTCCGTTTCCTTGCGGGTGATAGGGGGTCGTGAACTTGTAGGTGACCCCGCATTGCTGCCAGAGGGACTTCATATATCTGGAGATAAAGTTCGTGCCCCTGTCACTGACGACCTCCCGGGGGAACCCCACCCGGGAGAAGATCCCCATCAGGGCCCGGCCCACCACGGGGGCCGTCACAGTCCGAAGAGGGATGGCCTCGGGATAGCGGGTGGCGTGGTCTACAAGGACCAGGATGAACCGATGTCCTTGGGCTGTTCGCGGGTCGAGGGGCCCCACAATGTCTATTCCCACTCGTTCAAACGGGGTGGTGACGACAGGAAAGGGTTGTAACGGTGCTTTGATTTTTCGGCCACTTTTTCCGCTGGCCTGGCAGGTGGGGCAGGCCTTGCAGTGGTTGGTGACATCCTTCCGCATGTTGGGCCAGAAAAAATGGGTCACCAGGCGGTCGTAGGTTTTATCCTGCCCCAGGTGTCCGGCAAGGGGGACATCGTGGGCTAAGTTCAGGAGGAAGTCTCGGAAGCGAAGGGGCACCACCAGCACCCGACCGGCCCCTAGTTCTGCAACTTTCTGCTCGCTGTAGAGCAGGTCTTGGTCCCAGTAGATCCAGTGGGCCCCCGAGGTATCCCCGGTGCTCTGGGCCAGGGCTTGCTGCCGGAGTCCTTCGAGAGAGGGACAAGTTTTCTGTTCGGCCCGGAATTGTTCCTGCGTGGGGCCTCCCTCCTGCCGCCAGTGTGCCAGGTTAGGGACGTCCCGAAGCTGGTCGGATCCTTCTTCGGTTTGGGTCAATGGACTGGCTTCTGGGGCGGCCTCCTCTGGGATGAGCGCGGGAGGAGGTTCTGGCCACTCGGGCTCTTCCGGGCTGGGGACCGCGCGGGCGGTCATGGACCGGGTCGTGACGCAGACCCATTCGGGGAGGCCAAGCATCCCCAGGTGCTCCCTCCGCTCGACAGCTGCCCAGGGAGAGCTTTCAAGATCGTTTCCTAGGAGGCAGTCCACGGGGGCATCATCGCGGACAGTTACTTTTAACATCCCTGTTACTCCCCCCCACTCGAAGGGGACGCAGGCCATGTGGCATAGGCTCTCAGAGTTGTCGGCTGATCGGACAGGGCAAAGAATGTTCGGCAAGATTTGGTCTGGAGTGACGAGGTGGCGTCGGACCGCCGTTACACTGGCCCCGGTGTCGCGGAGGGCTTCCGCCCGGCGGCCATTAATGTTGACCCATTGACCGTACTTCTGTGTGTTGGCGGGAAGGGGGGCCCGCGGAATCATGTCTCTCTCCCCTAAGCAGACCAGTGCCATGGCGGCGGGTGCCCATTCAGAGGGATCGGCCTCGTACTCTTCTTGGTCCTCCGGGATTAGTTCTTCCCCTAGGGCCGCCGCTGCAACTTGGCGGGGGGTAGTGTTCGGATTCTTTGGGCAGTTGGGATCACTGGCGTAGTGGCCGGGTCGCTGGCACCTGTGGCACGTAATGTTGGCCCGGAAACCGGCCCGAACGCCAGGGCTTCCTCGGCCAACCGGGGTCGAGGGGTTTCTGGGGGGTGACGAGGGGCCGGGGTCTCTCCCCCGACCCTGACTTCCTCCTCCCCCTCGGGGGCGATACGATCTGGATAATTCGCTGGGTGCGTTCCGGCCAACTCGGGTGCTTTCCCACCGGTCGGCTTCGACGGCGAGTTGTCGAGGGTCGGTTAGCTTACTGTCCAGGAGGTGTTGCCGGAGCTCCACGAAGCAGTTGTTCGACAGGTGTTCCCATATGATAAGGTCAAAGAGTTGTTCGTAGGTGGTTACCTTGTTGCCCTTGATCCACCCCTCGAAGGCTCGGCTAAAAAAGTTCACGTACTCCACCCAAGTTGTACCCGGAATCCGTTTGCAGTCGCGGAACCGTTGGCGGTACATCTCCGGTGTGAGCCCGTATCGAGTGAGGAGGGCGGCCTTCATGTGGTCGTAGGAGGTCATCAGCTGGTCCGGGAGTTGCAGCAGGGCGTCCCGCCCTTCGTTGACAAACCTCCCCCATAATCCGGCTCCCCAATCGCTTCGGGGAATCCGGTGGGAGGTCATTGCCACCTCATAGGCTTTAAACCACTGCTGTATATCATCGTTCTTGTGGTATTCCCGGATGACATCTTTGGGGATGTGAACCTTGGGTTCGGTCGAGGCAGACGGGGTCGGTCGTTCGGGGAGCCCGAGGTCTTTATCCTGTTTCTGGATCTCCAGTGCTTTGAGATTGCGCTCATGTTCGTACTCTAGTTTCTTTTCCTCTAGCTCCCTCTGTCTTTGCTTGTCTTCTCGCTCTTCCCTGAGCCGTAAGTGTTCCAGGGTTATTTTTTGTTCTGCCAGCTTGAGTTCTCCATCCAAGCGAAGTCGGGCTAGTTCTAATTCGTGGAGTCTGGTTTTTTCTCTTTCTCGGATCTCTTCCAGGGAGAGACCCGCTCTTTCTTTAGTTGGTGCGGGGCTCGTTTCGGTTGTTTGTGTTCGGGGTACGCCCGTACCCGTTTCCGCCCAGGCTTCTAGGGCTCGTTTGAAGTCTTCCTTCGTACTCAGACCCGTGGTTGGGAGACCAAGTTCCATGCAATATTGCTTCAGTTCTCGGTGGTTGTAGTCTTCCAATTTTTCCATCTGGAATTTCTCCGTTGTTCCGCTCTCTGTTGTCATGGTGGTCGTGTGTCGTGGGTCGGGTGACTTTCTGTACGATTATGCGTAGGTTCGGATCCCACCGCTGCCACCAATGTTAGACGGGGACCCTGAGGGTCGGCCGGATACTGGGGGAGAGATCCCCGAGTGGGACCGTCTCCGACGATCGTACAGACAAGTTACCTCCCTCCCCACAAACAGGCACCACACCAAGTCGAGTTCAATGCTTTATGTAAGGTTCTTAAGGCAAGGATATCAGCGTTACAGGATATCTCGGACCCGGGGGTCCTCTCACTTCTAGTCTCTGTAGGGAAAGGGGGTAGCGGGACAGTCTTGGTACCGGATCGGTACAGGTGGTGTTAAGAGGCGAGCTCACAATCCTCGAGCTGGAGTGTCTGTGGATCGGGCCGCGGCGGCGCCAGCAGGCCAAGACGATGGTTTCACGAGGCAGAGGGCCGCGGCAGCGCCAGCAGGCCAAGACGATGGTTTCACGAGGCAGAGGGCCGCGGCAGCGCCAGCAGGCCAAGACGATGGTTTCACGAGGCAGAGGGCCGCGGCAGCGCCAGCAGGCCAAGACGATGGTTTCACGAGGCAGAGGGCCGCGGCAGCGCCAGCAGGCCAGTTACGGATGAGTTCTTCTCGGGTCTCTCGACGCCAGGATACAACTGCTGTCCTGGTCTGGCCCTGCCCCAGTTATAGGTCTGGTCCCCTTTGATGTCCGGACCCTCGCGCCTGGGGGGGCCGGGAGGTCCGGGATGAGGGAGTCCAGACACCCAGCAGGGGGGTGGAGCCAGCGCTCAGGGCGGCCGGGGGTGATCGACACCTGGCGGAGGAGAGCCGTTGACGATTCCTTCTCCCATTGACTCGCCAAGTGGTCACTCTGCCTCCTGGGGGGAGGTTGGTGCCTCGATGGCGGGGCCGGCCGGGCCCCGGGTTAGGGTTGAGTTGAGGCCACGCGGCCTCGCGCTGCAGCGCCCCAAGATGGCGGCCGGGTTGATGTCGTGGTGTGGATGATGACCCGGGCCAGCTGGGTCCGGCGCTGGTGTCTTGTAGTGGAGGGATTGCAGGGTACTTCGGGTGGTCGTTTGGGGACTCTGGTTGGGGGATTCCGGGAGAGCCAGGGTCCGGGTCCCATCGCGGGGAGGGGGGACAGCCCGACCATGCGGCCTGTCCAACAAGCACAATATCCTTCCTGCAACATCAACTGTTGCATGGCTAAACAATTATACGGTCCCAAAGGCGAGACCTATTGGCTATGCCAATGCTTGTTTTTTAACACAATATGTTTATTTATTTATTTATTTATGCGATTTTATATAGCGCAAACTTTACCCGAAGGTGTCAGAGCGCTTTACATAGGACCCAGTTTCAAACATAAGGACTGACGGTACAAAAATAATTTGCAAATTGTTGACTTACATAAGAACCAGTTGAAACATACGGATTGAGGGTTACATGCGTTATAAAAAGATTTAGGATTACATGCGTTATAAAAAGGTACAGACAGAAAAAATTTCAAATGTACAAGAGATAGAGTCACACAAGGAGGAGATACAAATGGATAAAGTCTAGGCATATACCAGTGATATCTCTATCTACTTAGGGAGGGGATACACATGGATATACTCTAAGAGTCACATAGGAATGGTAGAAAGCACAGCGGACTCCTGCATAAACCAGTGATTAGAGTTATCTCTATATACATAGGTAATGGGAATTTGTTAAGTTTGTCTCACTACGGTTTAACTGTTGTTCTCTGTTCGGTATCACTCTAAGTGTCAAACATAAGACATTTAATAGCCACTAACCAGACAGAAACGATGGATATGCCAAACATAAATTGTCTCACAACTTGGCAGCTATTTAAATATACTGGTCTAGGTAGTACATGACCAGCCATGGGTGACACATTTCACAACCAAGAGCAGGCTACTGCCATTACTGTGAATTTACCAACGGATTAAGGGATGTCTTTGAAACAAGTAGCGGCAGGGGCGGACGAAAAGGACAAGTTCACTCGAACCCGTAGGACGTTTTTAATCATGATAATGGAAGAAGGACACTGCCGGGCTTCTGACAAGTAACTCGCTATAGTAACTTACTGACCCGCCTAGTAAAATGATTTAATGTACAGCTCCAACTTACATTAAAAATGATGAATATGTTTTTGAAAATTATGGGTAACTGGCTGTAATGTCTCTTACAGCGTTTGAATGTTGCCATGCGTAACAATAGCAGCTACGGGTCAAATAATATTATGCAATTTGCTTTGATTAAAATGATTTGAAAAAAACACTCAACGTGGTATTATTCAGGAACTACAAGTTATCGCAGTAAAGTTAAAAGTGTATCAAAAAGCGGAGTGATTCCAGCCTCCTAATAATCTAAGATGGCGGTCGTGTCTCGCAAGTTTATGGCCGATTTTCAACTGTGGTGAGTCCCCTGTCTATTTCCATTGTGCGAAAATGGCAGCACGGCGTTACAGAAACGCCCACTGACCTCGGCCTGATTTGAAGCTACGGAGCGTTGTTCTCCTCTAGAGTGACAATAAAGTTGCTACAAAGTGACCTTCAGCTGATTTTCCCCAGCCTGCACCCGGGTGCTACGTATAAGTGTTCAGTGCGCGTGCGCACTCGTCTCCAGTCACTTCGACCTCTGCAGCCGGTGAGTATCTGCAGGCTCCTGTCGCTTTCTTTATCCAGTGCCATCCTGCTCGAAACACCTTTTAGCGAGGAGCTCTCGTCACAGTGTACAGCCCACTGTGGTGCAGGCGGCCTCTAAGCCCGGTTCTCAGTCTGTGACCTTCCTCTTTTACAGAGCGGGTGACCCCGGTTTTTGACAGCAGCCCCTGTGGACCCCCGATAAATCACCATGTACGCCTGCGCCAAGCTCGTCTGCACCCCTACCTTGGTAAGGAGTATTGGGAGTGAAGGGTTGGAGCGGGGGTTTTAAGTCGCTAAGGAGGGGACATTGACATTGTCCTTCCGGGCTGGGCCTATGGGCGCATCTGAACCACGGGGCCTTCCCCGCACAACTCTGCGCGCGAACCGAATCCTCTTCTGCCGTGGGGCGTCACGGTTCTGTGTTCATGTCGCTCGTTCGGCCCATGTAAGCGGCCAAATAACCGTGACCTCTATTGGAGGATCAGCCAAGGACAAGCGCGGCCTGCAGCGAACGGCTCCGTCAATTGCCTTCGAAGCGTCCATTGCATGTCTTTTATTTTAATTAAATCGCCTTTCTGTGCTTTGGGTCCTCGTCAAACAACTGTAATGTTTCCGATTAAGTACGCTCATCTGTATATCTTTGTAGCAAGATCACATGCGCTGTTGGCGATAGATGAAACATCGCCAGTCAGTCAAAAAAAAGATATATATTGTTTGAAATGGAAAAATGTGCTGTTTATGAGCAGTGCCGGCACTCTCTAAATAAAAAGTGCTAGTACTCAGTACCGGCCCATTTAAGACACTGAATATAGTGTTTGTATGTGTGTGTGCGCTTTATATATGTTTAGTTTTTCAGACTAAAATCAAATGTCGGTGTAGAGAGTTTTCGTCAAGGTATTTGACCGGTCTGCTTGGGACAGTGTCAAAGAATACTTTGCATAGCATAGGTGAGCGAGCAGCTCAAAGTTTGGGTCCATGTATTGGTAGAAGGTGGTGCTTCCCTAGAAACCAACTGACGTCTCTAGCTGGTTGTGTTGCTGTCACGTTTGGCTTCGTGTGCCTTATAAACGAAGACGATGCGTTGCTGGCAGCCCCTCCTGTCGTTAATGTGACTGTACGAAATGCAGTTAAACTTGCCCCTAATCTGTTTAGTTGAATCCATGTTGCTCCTTAATTTCATACATTTTGTGTTCGTTTGTTTGCAGCGACAGTGATCGAGTTTATTGTAGCAATGACATTACTTAATGAGTGCTGATGCTGGAGACTAACAATAAGCTGGTGAGATGCTTGTGCTTTGATGTTGTATGTCTGTTGATACCCTTGCTGTTTATTTTTCGTGTAGGTCCGTGCTGGGTCCCGAGCTCTCTACAGACCAATTTCATCAACTATATTGTCTCGGCCAGAGGTCCGGACTGTAGAGGTAAATCATTACTACACCCCTGTGCCTAAGTTGAACCGGTCTATGTGACTGATACACCAACCTCTCGTTTAGTCTCAGTGTTCTGATATCACTGGAGGGTTTTTCTTTCTTTTGTGTATATTCTGATTACATGCCTTTCATTAACGTGCTTTCCCATGTTACTTGAGTTGCTTGGAATGCTAGGGCACACGTGCTCTTTACTTGCCCTGTTCACTGAACTCAAGGTTATTTGTAATCGGTTTCTGTTAAGTGTGTTCTTGATCAAGGTTATGTAACTGACATGAGCTCCTGTCCACTGATCTCTATTGTGCTACTGATTGTTCCATTCAAGATTACTGCTGTTATGTAACACTTGCACGGATTAGTTTCTTAAATTGATATTTATTTTTATGTTGCAGGGGAACACGGCGTTGGTTTGCGGGACTCCGAGCACCGTAGCACTCAGAGAATTCCAGACTAGTGCAATCAGCCGGGACATTGACACTGCTGCCAAATTTATTGGTGCTGGTGCTGCCACAGTTGGGGTGGCTGGTTCCGGGGCTGGCATTGGAACAGTTTTTGGCAGTTTAATTATTGGCTATGCCAGGTAAGCACTGGTGGAGGTCTCTTCTATTCAATTGCTTTAAACGACTGCAGCCACGAGGATGAGAACTGTGCTCAGATTTTTGGTACTCTATTTAGACTGACACTACATGCAGTTGCACCATGATTGATATTGGTATGTGAATGAATAGTGCTAAACAAAGCCCCAGTTTTATGCATTCTCTAGTGCCCTCAATCGGGTTATGTCCCAAATGAAAATTGACTGTTCACCCAATTTGAGATTTCTATTTCACACTAACCTCCTTTTTCCTCTGTGAATATCACTACATGCCCTGCAGTTTAGAGTGACGGTGGGGCAAGAGAACTTGCAGTTTTGTGCTGCATTGAAATTGTTTCCTCGCATTATCCTTCAGCCTGAGCTCTAAATTAGGAGTGTTCGAACTCCTTTTGGGGGGAGGGGGCAGAGCATGCAGGGGTTCCTAGGCCCAGCCAATATGGTTGAGGCAATTTACTCCTGATGTCCAAGACTGGACCTACTGTGGATCCTGAGCTTGTCCTCCACTCCTGGTCATAGGCAAATATGTTGCAGAGCTTTCCCTCCTCACACATCCAGTCTGGCTGCTTGGCAGAATACTATTTTTGAGGTCTCAACCACCCCATATGTTTCCAGACACCAAATGTGATTTACGATCCGGGTCTGAAGTTTTTATGTTGAGGTTCTGCTTCTTGTGACGTGTACCCTGCCTTTCCCTCTTTCTCTCGCAAGTCTCACAGTAGGAGAGATTCCAAAGTTGATAATCCTACAACACAGCCCATGAGTGACTAGAGATTAAACCTGGATATTCGCCTCAGTGATGTTTCTAAAGATTAATCCTGGGCCCCAACCAAACCTACACTGATTCCCTTATCAGCCCATCTCCTTCCTCCGGTATTCCTTGGGATCTCACTGAATCGGAGTATCCTTTTAAAGTGTCCAGGGGGAGCCTTACACTCCCTTTTCCAGTGTCCCATCCAGCTCACAGGAATGCAGCAGCAATACACATCTGACTGGTGAGTGGTGGGGTTGGGAGGTAGAATATTCCTGTTCTCATCATGTTTTCACCAGGGAAGCCTGGACTTCCTAAAATGAAACCCAGTGTCCTCCATGTAATGTATAATTTCAGGCACACTTGCACTCGGTGTATATACCCAGCACACAAACCCTGTCCAGTACTGTTACCTCCCTTTAGTGTGCCACCCCAGGCACACATTCAGCACACACAATCTCTGCGTGCACTACTAAACACTGGGGCCTTTCTATATTGTACAGTGGTATGCTACATACAAACACACACTGCTAGTACATGCATTTCCCATGTGTGCACTTCACAACGTTTCTCCCTTTATGTATTGTACTTCTTGCAAGCACACGCTGCACTACCTGGGTATCTCTGGTCTACATATACCCAGTACACACAGCAAAATGCATGCGTTGTTCCGTCCCTGTGCACTTCCTAGGTGCACCTACATCCAGCGCAGTCTCTACTCTTGCACAGCACGTCAATCCAACCAATGTAAGCTAAGCCATGAGTTAAGTACACAGCAGCGGGACCTTAAAGGCGAGGGAGCCAGTAGGCCTCACTCGATTGACACATTACCTTCCACGTTATGCTGCTACCACTGCGCTCGTACTGCCTTAACTTCTGGTGAAGGCAGTTGCCTTTGGGCACCCCTCCAAGTCGAACAAGACCAGTGTCTGTGACAGGCATGTCATGGCACACATGCATGATCCATGTTTGCGTGGGGCAACAAATCAGCATTCTGGATCTGTACAACAGTACAGTAGGGCAAGGGTACACATCCATTACCATGTAGAGAATTTTTTCATGCCAACAAGGAGTTAAAACCATGCAGTATTACAACAGCAAGGTATGAGCTGCATGTGCCTGGGGTGTCTCCACCCCCGCCCCATTCGTGTTTTTTTTTTTTTTTTTTAGGGGTTTATTTATTATTTATTTTTAGAGTTTTCTATAGCGCGAACTTGAACCGATTAGGTTATCAGAGCGCTTTACAGAGCACCAGTTTCGTTACATGTTAACACAGCAGTTTACATAGAATCAGTTACGTTGCACATTTCAGTAACTTGAACCGATTAGGTTATCAAAGCACTTTAAATAAGACAGCATTCGATGTCCAGTGCCCTCCTCCGCCGTGTAGCGGGGGACCACTTCCAGCCCTCCGAAGTCGTCGAGCTGTCGGGACTAGGCTCCTGGAATGTCCAGTGCCCTCCTCCGCCGTGTAGCGGGGGAACTCTTCCAGCCCTTCAAAATCGTCGAACTGTCGGGACTAGGCTCCTGGAATTTCAGCTGTCTCTTTACAACTACTTTGTTTGAAGTCATGACGGAGGTCTCAATCCCAGCAGCAACCAAGTGAGCTCTCTGTCTCCAAGTTTCTCTCCGCGCTTGATGATAGTCTAGTATTATGGATTTAGGTGGCTCGCACTGGTCATGTCACGTGACAAACTTCAGGAAACCTCGTTGTTTTGAAAGATTTTCTCAAGGCCATAAATTCCCCCAGCACAATTTTTCCATCTTAATTCTAATGCGTGGAAATAGCAGGATTGGTTAACCCTGTAAGTCCTGTGGAGGGAGGATGTGTGCTTTAATCCCCTCTATCTCCAAGGCAGATAGGGAATACAGAGATGTTTTTTCCGTGCGGTGACCCAACTTGGGCGCCATTTGGGGGTCAGGCAGAATGATGTTCGTCTGGGTCCGTGTTGGTTCGGCTGCTTTTCCCATTTCTGACCTCGTTCTGGTCTTGGTGCTGGGTCCAGGGCGATGCGGGGGCCTCCGCCGTCCTTAGTGGGGATCTCGTAGGGCCCTCAGCAGGAGATTTCGCGCTAAATGGCAAAAGTCCGTCCTGTCCCGGGCGCCGTCATCTTAGGGTCAGGCAGCTGGGGGGAAACAGATGTCGCTGGGTGGCCTCCGCCCGCCGGCATGCGATACCTCCTCACCGCTATCGTGAACGGGAGCAGCCGTCTTTCTTCCGGTCCCAGCGGCTGGGTTCCAGCTTCCCCAGTGCTGCCGCCAGCCTCGAAGGGTCCCCTTACTGCCTGACGCCAGCCTCGACAGTCGCGGGCGCCATCTTGTCGCCTGCAGATCTCACGAGCAGGGAGAGAGGTAAGAACCCCAATTTTCGGCCCTTCTAGGCTCCGTCGACCCTCTTAAAAGGGGCACCGGACCTTCATGCGCAGACTGTGGCGCTGGATTCCAGGATTGCTGGCCAGGATCGATGTTTATGGAGGGCGACCGCGGAGGAGCTCCGGGGCTCGCCTCCCTCTACATGCTTAGCCCCGCCAGAGCTTTGCTGCATACGCAAAGGTTAGTCTCAACATTTGTTCCTCTTGGGCCTCGTGGGTCCATAATCTTGCAGATAGATGAGCTGCAGGTTGTGTGTGAGTCGGCGGTATGCAGCTTGCCTATCATTTACCTGGGTTTGTCTTTGCACATTTAAAAAGTGAAAGCCATCTATGACCCGTAATGTTTGTATGATGTGATAGTCTTCTTTTGCTGAAGTGAGTCTCAATTTCTGGGATTTTCTTGCAGGCTGGCTAGTGAGGTGCCTGTCTCAGTCTTGAAAGTTCTAGTTCGTGGTTTGCTAACCAGGATCAGCAGCCATCTGGCCTTTGTTTTTTTTAGTTGCACTTAAAAGTTGGGTAAGAGGCTTTAGAAGGTATGGAATTGGGGTTGGCGGGGGCAGGGGCGTAGGTAGGCAGAAAGACTACCTATCTAGCTTTGTTAGACGGGTATCCTGGGATTGTTTGGACCGCTTTGAGGACAACTAGATAAATATACCAAAGCACTAAATGGAAGACCAATTATAGTCCGTCCATAAAGATGTATAAAATCTGGTTTATTAGTGACAAAAGACCAGTTAACTGTAGTCTTGTACATGCATGAGAATCACAGGCGACACGTTTCGTCACCCATTGACTTCAAGGCTGTGGATGTGTATGAACAGTCATTTAAATGTGCCCTCAAGACATATACAAATAGCCGACATGTAGATCAATCAATCGGGGGTTGGTTAAAGCGCGACTACTCACCCATAAGGGTCTCAAGGCGCTGGGGGGGGGGGGGGGTGCAGGTTCCATTCCATCAAGGAGGGGGTCTGTCAGAGCCAGGTTTTGAGGTTTCTTGCGAAGATGGGGAGCGATGTCTGTCTGAGGTGGAGCGGAAGGGCGTTCCATGCTTTGGCAGCGAGGAAGGAGAAGGAGCGGCCTCCCGATCTGGTCTTTCTGGTGCGGGGGACCACGGCGTAGGAGAGCTGGGCTGATCGTAGGGTCCTTTGGGGTGCGTGGAATTTGAGTCGGTTGTTCAGGTATGCTGGTCCGGTGCCGTGGAGGGCCTTGTGTGCGTGGGTGAGCATCTTAAAGGTGATTCTCGCCTCGACGGGGAGCCAGTGGAGTGTGCGCAGGTGCTGGGAGATGTGGCAGTGTTTTGGCAGGTTGAGGACCAGTCTTGCGGCGGCGTTCTGGATGTTCTGTAGCTTGCGGATGAGGTTTTTGTTTATTCCGGCCTAGAGTGCGTTGCTGTAGTCGAGTCTGCTGGTGACCAGGGCGTGAGTGACTGTCTTTCGGTGTTCGAGGGGGATCCATTTGAAGGTCTTACAAAGGAGGCGGAGGGTGTGGAAGCAGGAAGATGAGACAGAGTTGATCTGGCGGTCCATTTTGAGCTCAGAGTCCAGGATGATTCCCAGGTTGCGTGCGTGGTCTGTGGGGGTTGGCGGGTTTCTGAGGGCGGTGGGCCACCAGGTGTCGCTCCAGGCGTCGGGGGTTTGGGCCCATGATGAGTACTTCTGTTTTGTTGGTGTTTAGTTGTAGGCAGCTGTTTTTCATCCATTTGGCGACGGCTTCCATGCCTTCTCGAAAGTTGCGTCTGGCGGTGTTGGGCTCGTTGGATAGGGAGAGGATGAGCTGGGTGTCGTCTGCGTATGACACGATGTTGAGTTCGTAGGTTCTGACGATGGGGCCAAGTGGAGCCATGTAGACGTTGAAGAGTAGATCACAACTTTTTACTGATACGCTGGAAAGGGTGTAAGGGCTTGTGCTCCAAAGGATTAAAATAAGGCCCTTTTCTAGGTATAAAATGAGTAAAAACCTAATCAGAAATGTACAAAGATAGCGGAGAGAAATAGTGTCATTGATCGCCTAACGTAGCAAAAGCGTCAGGCTGGGAAATACTGGACTTGTGATCTCGGATATATAATGACCACGACAAAAAAAAACAAGTGCATTAGTAGAAGACTCCCAATATCGCACAGACAAAATTGGGATAACTGGAAGGTGCTGCACTAGATACGTAATATCCTGGCAATAAGTTTGACAAGAAGAAAATATTAGAAGATCCAAAATCTGGCTTTCAAAGTAAACCTGAAGCCTAATGAAATAGATTACTCCACGAGAGAAGCTCAGTTTAAAAGATAATTGTTCTTTCATTGAAACGTTAATAAAAACGTACAAAAGTAACAGCAGGGTCAGACGGAGAACCTTTAAGTTCCAACCTGTTGAATAAGTTCTGCCGTTAAATAGCCATTCCACTACTGTTATAGCTTCTTGAAAGAGTCCCAGTATATTGGAATGTAAAGATACTTAGTCAATAGACTATGCTAGCAAAATAAAGTCTTTCACGACTTACAAAATTCCTGTCAACATCATCTTTATGTAAAAAAGTGACATTTCTTCACTTCACTCAAACATCACATAATAGCTGGCTAAGATTGCATCTTTAGAATTAAAGTCCTGCCTTGACCTGTGAGATATGGAGAGAGTGCAGGTGACCTCGTAAGACCACTTGCTTGGTGCACATCTTTGAAAGTAAGTTATGCCGTGGCCTATGAGATGTTGAGTAAGTGCAAATAACGTGATGTGAAGTTTGCGCACCTCCGCATTTCATCTGTAAAACATTTATATGTGTAGTTAGCATAAATTAATTTAAGGCCCCCTGCACTCAAATTGGGGGTCTAATATCTGATATAAATTGGCAAGTTCAAAATAAAAAATTTGTAGTCCGTTACCTCCTATCAAGCATTCAGCAAGTATAATGTTGGCGTCCCGGAAGTATAATGTTGGCGTCCCGGAAGTAAGGAGCGGGCGTACAGGAGTGCGAATTATTTAAATTAATTTATAGTATTTGACTTGCCAGCGTGTGTACATTTGTTTTCCGGACCATGACTTTTTTTTTGGGGAGGGGTGGTAGAGAAGCAATACAGTTTTCCGAATTATGTTGCTTTTCCTATTGGTCGTCCGAGTGAGAAACTAAATGAGTATGTGGCAATCACAGGCGAAAGTGCACCGTGGTCATGCTGACCATCTTATAAAGATAGGTGATCAGATAATAGGAAACAGGTAAAGTTGTGTTCGGCTTTACACCTTAAGCAAAGTAAAAGGTACAACAACCCAGCAGTAGATGCAATGGCCCAAATTCTGCCATATAGCAGTAGCTCCTAGTATGTTGCATTTTATTACACTGCACCAAAACTGTAGGAAACAAATACATGTATTGATTGCAGAGTAGAAAGGTGGGCCTCGTCCCATACCCCCTAACAATTGTATCAATGGTCCTCACAGCGTTGTATACAAGATAATAGAAAGTTATTCAGTATTCCCTTGAGCCAATGTAATGGACAACATGAGTGAGATATTCTACATTGACCGTACCGCTAACAGATATATATATGATGTTATATGCTATATCAAACAATCACACGTTATTTCTTTTTTTCTGTGTGATTCCAATCAGTGTTGAGCCTCCCCCCCCCCCCCCCACCTCCCCTCCCCCCGAATTTCCAACACTTACGTTTTGGCCACCTCTTCTAATCTAAACTCCACAGTCGGGAGAGACAGACCTATGTTATGGTGCACATGTACGATCCGTGTTTGCTTATAACAAAAATCCGCATTGGTGATCTGGACAACAGTAGGGCAAGGGTACAGATTCATTACCATGTAGAATTTTTTTTTTTTTTTTTTTCTTTTTCTTCCCAGCAAGGAGTTAAAATAGCAAGGTGTGAGCTGTATGTGCCTGTGCCCCTTAAGAGCTTTGAACATTTGTTCCTCTTGGGCCTTGTGGGTCCATTATCTTGCAGATCAATGAGTTGCAGCTTGTGTGAGTTGACTGTCTGCAGGTTGTGGTTGGATGGGAGTTGGTGGTATGCAGGTTGCTTATCATTTACCTAGATTTGTCTTTGATGCACATTAAAAAGTGAGAGCCACCTGTAATGTTTGTACGGTGTGATTTTGCTTTCTTTTGACGAAGTCCATCACAGCTTCTGTGACTTTCTGGAAGGCTGGCTCTTGAGGTGACTGAGTCTGGAAAACGTTCTAGGTGGTTATTTGGATCATCAGTGTGTTCTTTCTGCTAAGGATGATCAACAGCCCTCTGGCTGTCTTGCCTTTGTTTTTCACAGTTTCACAAAAGTTGCGTTTGAGGCTTCAGAAGGCATGGAATTGGGGTTGTGGTTGGCAGGAAGGGGACCCATCTAGGTTTAAGTCCAGACTGGGATCCTTGTTTTGACACCATGGAGGACACATTGTTTTTTATTTCTTGTTTTAAAAGCTGATTTGTTACTGGCAGGAAGTATAAATCTGTGAATCTCTAAGATGTTTCTACTTAGAGCAGTACTCGTGGAATATTGATCTCAATGCTTATCTCGTTTGATCAGCCTATTATCTTGTATCTGGGGTGTGGGTGTTAGAGACCAAGCAGTGAAGGAATTTCAGCACCAGTAGGACTGCCCTCGGAGTACTGTGGGTTTAAAATGCACAAATCTATTTCGGCCCTATTTGACGACTGTCTTTTCCTCTGCGCATTTATGCACGGAGGGAAACCACATATTAGCATAGTGGTCCCTCTTAGGGGATGTATTCATAGTGTGCAGTTCCTCTAAAGTCACAAATAAAAATCAGGGTAAAGCAGTAAGTCTGGAGAGCCTGAGCAAGCAGATGAGGGTCTGGTGGCCTCATAAGCAAGAGCCCTCACATACCCATATCGGTGTTATGTTTCACCATCTGGCAATGTCGGGCTGCTGCTGTAATGTCCATGGGGCCCTTCGATGGGACTGCTAGCCAGAAGTCTTCTGAAAAGAAGACCCCATGATGGAATGTGTGGAAGTGCCGTGTGTAGGTTGATGTGGTATAAAAATAACCGAAATCCTTCAGAAGCTTTGAAACATAGGTCCTCTTGTTATAAGTAAAACCAAAGGGTACTGTGTTGGAAACAATGATACAGTACAGCTCAGAGTAGTAGAAATATGGGCCAACCTGTTTCTTGCTATAGATTGTTGCTGTGGATCTGGGCAATTCAGCAGGACCATGTGACCTCCAGGGTGACAGAAGGGTAGGTCTCGTCGTTCCTAGCCGCTAGCGAGGTCTCAGTTATCCCCTAAGGGGCCATTTGCTTACTCAAATGAGGTTGGATTTTAGATACTTTAAGGTATACCCTACTCCTTGAGGGTGTCATTTTTGTGATTGGGTACTTGTTAATCCTTACACCTACAACCCCAATGATTTGCAGGGGAGGGAGGGTAGTGGCGAATATACTCCAACCCCGACTACCAGAAAGAGTATGTAAGGGGAAAAATGGGGATGTAGTAGGGAACCGGTGGGGAAAGTCTATCATTGTCATCTGCCAGTGGGTAATCTGCATGAAACCAGCACAATCTATGACCAAATCGGCCATCTTTCAGTTGGATGCTATCCTTTATTGAACCATGTTGGTGATTTGAGTAATAACGTTTTGGTACTGAATTCCCTGGATAAGCAGTCATAGGCTTGCGTTGCCGTATCAGACACTGGCCCAATCTAGGTTTAGCACTACAGATGCCTGGGATCCATTTATTACATCTGCCCCCTCACGCTAAAATGGATGCTTTACTGGCTATATGGTGTATTTCAGCCTGGAGGGTGGAAACTGCCCTTAATTTCTGGCTGTTTTGTGTTCTACTCTCCCGATCCTGAATGTGTTTTGCATTCTAGTTTGTGCGTTCTTGCCATGCCCATTTCCCACAATTCTACAATCTTGGCGTTGTAACTACCTTGCTGGCCAATTGGAGAAATAGTCTTTACATTGTAATGCACTCTTTCCATTGTACTGCAGTAGTATGTCACTGTAGATCTTGAACTATGACCTAAAAACAAAAGGGGCTGATCGTGTAAACATAAGGGGAGGCAGGCCTATTTGGGGGTGATGGTGAAGGGGGTGGGGCGGGGGGGGGGGGGAGTTTGAGAAGCAGGCTCACTGTAAAATGAATTGAGCACATTCTCAAACCAGCCTGACTTGTAAAGCCAATCGGGGCATGCCAACACACAACCTAATTAGCAGCTGCAGTGGCTTGATCAGTATTGTACGAAGTTACCTACTAGTCTGGCCACAGTTGCCATCGCTTACTGAAAGCTTTTTCTAAACCAAGCTTGCCTATACAGGACTATAGAAATCCCTGTTCCTACTCACTGCCTATATTGCAGATGCTTTGGTTTCAGTCTACAGCTAAACTATTTGAGTTCAGGAATCAATCACTTGCAATGGCGTGTCAGGTTTTATTAGGCAAACTAGTTTTGGGGCCTACTGGTTCTTTTTGGCTAGAGAACTCGAGCTGACCTGCTCATTCAGAAAGTGAATGAGCAATAAAAATCTGCAGTTTCTACAGTGCGGCTAATCACCCATGATGGTATCAAGGTGGGGGCTGCTGATTCTTCTAGGCGCTGAGGTTCGGTCGAAGTCCAATGTTGAGGTCCTTCCTGAAGCGCGCTGCAACTGGGATTAGCTGAGGTGGAGAGGCAGTATGTGCCAGGTCTTGGGCAGTGAGGTAGGAGAAGGCACTTCCTCCGGTTCTGGTCATGTGAATCTGTGTGACGGTGGCCAGGGCAAGTTGGGAGTAGTGAAGTTTTGTGACTGGTATATGTAATCAGAGGGGGTGGTTCAGATATTCTGGTCCTGCGTCGTGGAGGGCTTTGTAGGCATGTGTAACAAGCTTGAAGGTGATTCTCTTGTTGCCTGGGAGCCAGTGGAGTTCAGGTGTTGTGTGAGGTGGCTGTGGTGGGGGATGTGGAGGACCAGTCTGGCTGCTGCGTTTTGAATGTTCTGTAATTTCATGAGTGGTTTCTGGGTGACGCTCGTGTAGTGTCGCTTTACTGGAGTTCGCTGGTGATGTGTGCATGGGTGACCCTCTTTCTGGATTGTGGGGATCCATCTGAATGTCTTTCGAAGCAGACTTAAGTGTGTGGAAACATTGATCTGGCAGTACATTGTGAGCAAGGAGTTCAGTATGATGCCGAGGTTGTATGCATGGTCTGTGGGGGTGGGAGGAGTTCCCCGTGCAGGGGGCCACCAGGCATTGTCCTAGGCTGAGGGTATGGGTCCGAGTTGATCTGTCATCCAGGTGGCCTTTGCCTTCATCCCGCTGTAAAGGTTGGTTCTGGTGTCTGGGTTGATTGGTGTCATCTGCGTGTGAGACTATGTTGAGCCTGTGGTTTCTGATGGTGGCTGCAAGGTGGGGCCATGTAGATGTTTAAGAGGGTGGTGCTCAAGGAGGGGCCCAGGGGCACTCCGCAGCCAATCTCTATTGGTTCTGGGAGGAACGGAGGTAGTCTGACTCACTATGTTCAGCCGGTAAGGAAAGAGTAGATCCAGTGCTGGGCCTTGTTATGGATGCTGGCATCGTGAAGTTTTGTGATTGGGGGGCAGTGGGAGACTGTATCACAGGTGGCCAAGAGGTTCAGTAGGATGAGAGCTGCAGTTTCACTGTGGTTGAGGAGGGACCTGATGGTGGTGGTTACTTCGGAATCTGGATTGAGATGTCCAGTGAGTGGTTCTCTTTGAACTCAGAGTTGGGCGTTGATGGCCTTCTCAATGGCCTTGGTTGGGAAGAGGAGGAGGGAGATGGTCTGAAGTTCTTGAGGTCCGTCTGGTCTGGGGATGACTTCTTCAGCAAGGGGTTGATCTCTGCTTGTTTCCAGTCATTGAGCGAGGTGGCAGTTTGATGGTGCGGCAAAGCTTTGGCGGTGGCCGCGGTATGGAAGATCTGAGCAGGGTAAGGGTCTGATGGATTTCCAGAGTGGATGGGCTTTAGTGTCTGGTAAGCTGAGTCCAGTTGAGCAGGATCTGCTGGGGTGCGGCGTGGTTGTGTGCAGTGGCAGGGTCTTGGGTGTTAAAACTGTCACAGATTTGCCTGATCTTGTGGTAGAAGGTGCCCAGTTTATTGCAGAGGTCTTGGGAGGGTGGGATATCTGTCTCGCCTTTGGCCCGGACTAACGTCTTGACTGTGGCGAAGAGTTCTTTGCTGTTTGTGATTTTGGTGTTTCGGTCTTGGGGGGGATGTTTTCTTTGGTATTGAGGAGGTGTGCGTTGGCGGCGGTTCTGAAGGTTGTGTAGGTTTCTAGAGTTTTTTTTCCTTCTTTTCGCAAGCTGCAGGTGCGCCTGGACTTGTGGGAGTGAACCAGCTGGCTTTCTTGGAGTGTTGCTTGCCTGGTGCCTTCTTGAGGGGTGCCAGTGTCTGCACAGTTGGATATCCATTGTGATGGTTGTGTGCTGCTTTGTTGGAGTCTGTCAGTGGTGTGGTAGTGCTGAGGAAGGAGAGATGTTCTTCGGTGTCCTTGTTCCAGCTACGATTGAGGGAGAGGGGCGGTGTGGGCAGTAGTGAATGGTGGAGATGGTGAAGGCGTGGTCTGAAGAAGGAGTTCGGTGGTGTGGCTGTAGGTTCGAGCTGGCGGAGAAGACTGGGTAAAGTGTGTCTGGCTGCGATGGGTGTTTGAAGGGTGGGCGGGGCCTGGAAGGCCTGTTGGCTAGGGTGTTTTGGGGGTTGGTCTGGAAATAGGTGCTCCATGGTTGTTGTTGGGTCGTTCAAGTGAGTGGTTAGAAGGATGGTTGTCTTGTGGATGGTGACGCTACCACCTCCTGGTCGGCTGGCATGATACTTGCAGGTTTTTTCTTTCTTTGTAGTCGGTGGAGAGCAGAGCAGGGGTTAGACCAGGTTTCTGTGAAGAAGGCTATGTCTGAAGAGGCGGCATTGTGGCGGTTCCAGATTTTTGTGGCATGTTTGTGGAGGGAGCGCATGTTGAGGATGAGTGGAGCCGGTCGAGTGCACTGTTGGTCGGCTGGGTGGCGGGTGTAGCTGGCAATTTGCCGCGGTTGCAGTTTCTTGGATGTCCTTTGGTCAGGTGATGTGGCATCCTATGTTGAGGGTGCTGGTGTCATATCAGTGGAAGGTCCAAGAACAAGGGTCCTGGTGCAGATGGGCACAGGAGGGCTTGCCTTTGGCGTGGCAGCCATAAGTAGTGTGCAGGGGGGCTGGGAGGTGGGAAACACTGGGAGTGGGAAGATAACTGGCGGAAGGGTGGGACCATGGGAGATCGCAGCGGCAAGGGTGGTAAAAGGCAAAAAGCTGAAAACGGGCAGAAGCAAAAGAAAGGCAAGAGGGTAGTCCAGCTGCAGGGCAGTTGCGCTCTACCACTAGACCACCAGGGATGAGGTGGAGGAGGGTCTCTAATTCCTGAACAGAGGGCATCAGCAGCTACCAGGTGGAGCTGTGCAGTGAAGGGAGCAGTCCACTAGAAATGTCATTGGCCTGCACTTTCACAGCGCAGCAACCATTAATTAGTATGCGTGGGGGATGGACCGCTGGGAGTTGGGGAAACTTGGGGAAGGGTCACTGAAAGGGCCAGGGCCATAGAGAACAGCGGGAAAGGCAGCTGAAAGTGCAAAAAGGAAAGAGGCAGAGAAAAGCAGATGGAGACAGAAGGGCTGTCCAGCAGCAGAGCAGTGATGCACTACCACTAGACCAACAAGAATGAGGTGCAGGCATGAGCCAGCAGGTGGAGGAGGGCCTCCAACTCCTGACCAGAGGGTCAGCAGCAGCAAAGGGGGCAGCAGTAGCTACCAGACAGTTCTGTGCAGTGATGGAAGCAGTCCACTAGAAAGATGCCTTTATATTTTGTTTATCTTGTTTCATTTTGCGTGCATTCAAAGACCGAGCAGTCGAATGTTAGCTTATGTGTTCTAACAAGCTGCTGCTTGTTTTTATCCTGGAGATTAGAGTTTACAAAATCCACTAACTTTGCATTCAAAGTAAAGTAAACTGACAGTTGTGCTGGCCCGCAACATTTAAATAGCTTGTAAATTAACTGTACAAGTATTTCAATTGAAACACTTTTTGCAATTCTGAAGTGAGATGGAAACATATTTTAATAGGATGAAAGCACGCACAGGTTGTTAATACTTGGTGATGTGCAAATGATACATATTTGAAAACAGATTTCTACACTGTAGAGTATGTAGTTTTATCAGTAAAACTGTGTGGGTTGGAAGGTTTGTTCCCATTTCAGTGGAAAATGTTGGTCTGTAAATGCTTGAGCGCTACAACATCATGCTCTAGTAATATCTTTGTTACGCGTGACATTATCATATGAACTGCGAAGCCTTCCTGCCCTGATATTCGTGAACTAAGGCATGTCAAGTGTCGTGTACCGTACATGGAGCTATTTTTTTTAATATACATGGAGCTTAAGTTTGGTCTAATAAATCAAACTATGTACAGCAGACATAATGAGCTCACATTTGAATGTGCTAGCGTATGTAATAATGATGGAAAGGTGACTCGTATAATTAAACATTTGCCTAGGATCACACTATTTGAGTCCAGTTTATTGAGTAGGTTAAGTAGATAATTCAAATCGCTAGACCTGCAGGGTTTGTAATATTTTCAGATTTTGAGGCCTGTGGATTGTCAAAACGTCTGCTGTGCAGGTCACTTTTTAAGGTCTGTCGCAATAGGTTGTATTTGCCCCATGTAACTATTCACTTCTCCAGTTTATTAATTTGAGTGCTTGCTGTTTTGCATGCTAACATTTTACTTTTTGTTTTTAGGAACCCTTCTCTGAAGCAACAGCTCTTCTCTTATGCTATCCTTGGATTTGCACTTTCTGAAGCCATGGGTCTGTTTTGTTTGATGGTTGCGTTCTTGATCCTGTTTGCCATGTAAATGTGATGCTCAAGATGTTGGCATTAGATGATACAGATGTGATTCTACATATTTTACTCTGGCTCCCAAGAGATGTGTTGTCATGGGAATGTACATTCTTTGCAAGGTCGTTTCATTAAAAATAGTGATAAAACTTGTACAAATGTGGTGGTGTCCATTCTTGTGGGAGAAAACGAATGTGCATGATTTACGTTTCATTTTTTGAATAATGTTTCATGGCCATCCTAGGTTAGCCAACATTAACTTACTGCTCCCAATTTCCACTTTGGCTTAATGCACTGGCTCAACTCAGCCCGTGTTCTGTGCCATCTTCAACGGAACTGTTGGTTCCCACAATGAGGGCAGTCCACTCCTCAACAGATGTTCATGTGGTGTTTTTTTTTTTTCTCACCTGTCATATTAGATCTGTTGAATTTGTCCATCGCATCACCACCTGGGCGACACGCCTGTTCATTTTTGCCTTTGTTGCACCATACATTTCACTGTTCATTACTTGGTTCTTTAACCAGCACCGCACACGTTCTAGTTGCCAGCATTTTATGTCAACGACAGCCTGCACTGTTTTTCTGCATTATTCATTCCTTATTTAGTTTCCACAAATTCTTCATTTGTCAAGGGGAGACAACTCAAACTTTGTCGTAGTCAAAGTCTTCAGCTTTGCGTGTATGCTTTAAAATAAAAAAAATAGTCTAGACCCTGGACTTCATCTGTCATTGAACATCTACAGTCTCATCTACAGTCTCATCGACCTCATCTGGTTTTTCCTCTATTTAGATTCTCATGCATTTGAACCACCATCTAGTCTGCTCCATGTCTGGCACCACTGCCCTTTGAACATTATGTTCGAGGCATGTTTGGCTGTAGCTGCACATGCTTTGCAAACTACTGCCATCGAGTGTTGGGCACGGATATTTGCCACTTTTTCTTTGAAGTCTTTCGAGACCTAACGCGGGTTAAGTGTTTCCTCCTTTTGGTAATGGAGAGCCTGAGCATAGTCTCCTCCATTGTTGGGCAGTGTTCTTACTGCCATCTGGTTCAGATGTGTATTGCAGCGCTCCCGTTTGAGACGGCTTCTGGGATCCTTTTGATGCGTAATCCACTACCCTCGTTGGTATTGTGTTCGAACGAGTTCATCGAAATTGGTAGACTCACTCATTGGAACACTCCGATTACGGCCTTCAGGCCTCAAACGTTCGGGCTACCTTGCATTCATTCAACTCCATCATTGAATCTCCGCTGATGAAGCTGGCTCCATTTTAATTTCTGCCCTGGTGCTGTTCCAAGTACCCATGGACTGACAATCACAAGGTCTACAATCTGTGCTTATCCCCAGTGTACAAAAAAAAGTGGGCCTGTCGGTCGTTTCTATCCAAAAAGACTTTGCGAGACTGTCTGGCTCGACGCTGAGCTGCAGAGACGTGATATCGACAAACACACCTGTCAAGATATCGAACCAGCCGAGGAAGATCTCAAAACGTCAACGCGCCATTTCGGTTCAAGAGTTGTCCTCTGACTTGGCGTCTCATGATCTTCCATCAGGTCGAGGTGCCGTAAGTACTTAAATCCCACACCAAACCTTTTGGTTCCTATAAAACAAAAGGCTTCCAATACCACTCCCATCTGGCCACGGTTGACTCTGAGATTCTGCTTCGGCTGCACCGCCCGCTGGCTCGGCACTGAAAGCTTACACGAAGTCTTCGTGCTGAGGGCACTTGAACTTCTAGTGTTCACTTTCTGAAAGTGAAACTAGTATTGGTTCTAAAACATTAGCGCCGAATAAGAAATCTGCTCCCACAACACTCCAGAAGCTAATTTAAATGTTGAAAGGCATGAAGTGCCATGCAGATATTTATTATGGCAAATTCACCAACTACAGTGGGCTCACCATCTCCTGATAAGGAATCCAAACTTATTGATACGTCAGGCAAACGAGTTAGTGCACGATCTGCCAATCATTGGCAAATTGCAACTACACGCTGTTGGCCAGGTATGACAGGGCACACTTGGGATGAGATGGAGAAACTCCTCCAATATTTCCCAGCGAAGCATAAAAAGAAGGGGCAACAATTGGTACAGGAAGAATGAATTTCCATCTCCTCCATTAGATGCGCACTGGACTCTGCTGACACCACCGCCAGAGGCATACCTGGATTTCAGCCAGAAGACCAGTAAACTTTATTAAATGTCCCTCTTGATAAGGAGCATCTCTTCAGGCCACAAGTAGACGAGTCTTTTAAAGAAAATGAAAAAAAACTGAAGTTGCCAAATCTATGGGAGCACTTCAAACACCTACTCCTAGAGACACCTTTCTTGCTCCTATTATAGAGCGGGTTCCATACCCACCTCTACAGATGCCTCCATCCTCCCACAGGTAACCAGCTTAATCCTCTATCTAGAGGATAATATAGAGGTAACCACGCCAAAGGGCTGGTGAAAGGTACACCCACCCACAATGCTGTGTCCAGCATCAAACAGTGACTCACTTATTCCCCCTCCCCCAATCATTGTACACCTGTCTGATTACAGCAGTTGCTTCCCACATCAGTCGGGTGGGTGTTGGACTTTATCCAACATGGTTATTGCCTGGAGCTCATCGGCAATCCTCCCAATATTCCACCTCCTATTCAGACATTCTCTGGAACATCAACTGCTCAAACAGTAAGTGCAGGCTATTAATCAAAGGCGCTATAGAGACGGTTCCTCTACAACCAACCGAACATTCATGCCTTTCCAGATCTAGACAACGGGCATTCATATTACCATAAACCTTCTGCATCAGCTGGGATTCAATATCAATACTCCAATCCCATCTTCAACCTTCAAAGCTGCAACCATTTCTAAGGGCCATGCTTAACACTCTAGCCTATCCGAATTCAGCCAGGATTACGTTTTTTTTTGTTCTTACAGTGCTACCACATTTCAAGCCAATCAATACTTAACAGTCAAAACGTTAATGGGTCTTTTGGGTGATTATGTCCTGCATTATGTCCTCATGCAAGACTACACATGCGTCCTCTAGAGGAATGTGTAGCTCTACAGTGGACTGGGTCTATTAGACGATCTGTTATAGTCGCAGTACTCGCACTCCACAATAGTGGAACTCACGAAACCTTGAAAAGGGTGTCTGTTAATCGACCCTGTGCCACAGGTTGTGCTAACCTGCCAGATCTAACCGTTCAAGATCTCTGGGACACCAAACACCAGAATCTCCACTTCAACTTCCTAGAGCTTTATTACTTACCAGTTTGAGCGGAAAATGTGTCCCATGCTTCGCGGTCCACCTACCTGGAGGTTAAATATGTAAAGCACGTAACAAACCTGCCAAAGATCTTTAAGGATTTTGATTTGATCCTGTTGTGAGGTCTGGAAAATGTTCACCCCAAGTGCACACATTTAAGAAATCTGCACTGTTCTTTTTGAGGCTTTACTTTGAGCAGGGAGTAAATGCAAGTGTTGTCTTTCAGAAATCAATACAACTGTAATGAATGTGAGCTCTGAGAAGGTGTAAATTATTAAAACAAACATACCTCTTGCACTTTAAATTGCTTAATCTTATTAATGCTTGCCAATATACAGGTTTGGTAATTAGATACAGTCCTCTCTCATGCATACATGAATTTATTTTCTAATAAGAAGCATGCCTGACTCAAAGATGAGGCCAAATATTGATTCTGTGAACGGACTGATATGGTCATGGTGGCCTGGATGCAGTTATTTAAGGAACTGCACTGCTTGCTGGATATTCTAGAATCAAAGTCCCGTCCTCTCCCTGAGATGGCTATAAACGGCCAATTTATACACCCAAACTTCATAACATGAGATGGGAGAACTAATGTGAGAATTCAGACGTATTCATGTTAGTTGAAAAGTATAAAGGCTTTCGGCTCTATGTAAAAGAATGCAGGAACTACAAGCATATTATCAGGATGTGTGATAGTTACATACATTATTGCACATTAATTAACACAAATACAGTGATCATTGCAAGCAAACACTAATTAATATGCCTGCCTCAACGAGAAAACGAAAAACAAATATAGGGGCTCCACAGAAACCTAAAAGAACAATGTATGACACCCTTGAATGAAAGTCTTCAGAGAATATTTGAATCCTAGGTACTCGCACATAAGCTGACTATGTCAGTATATGTGATTGCACATTGGCAAATGAACTAAGCAAGGCAATGACCTAATTTCTTAGTCAACTAAGTAGCACAGTGAAAAATTCAAACAAAATGGGGTACAAAAGCTGGCTGTACTGGAAACAGTTAAACACCTTTTTGTTGCTAAACATAGATTTGATTATTGGAGGAGAAAGTGAGGCAAGTCAACAAAATCGTGGAAGGAGTATGAGCGGTTGTAGAAGGTGCAATGATTGGTGAAGTCTGCAAAAGATGACTGAAGATTATCAAAGATGCTACCAGTTAACGGCGCTCCGATTCGGACGAGCAAATCCTCAATGTTGATGACCGAAGCAACATACCTTGTTTAGTATGAAGATCGCTGTGAGATACTTTGGTGGCCCATGAGGAAGAAGCAACGGTGCACAATAAAAAGCAGATGTGAGGATTCACATGTGTAAAGCGCCACAGCATAAATCATGACTAACCAGTGAGTGGGTGAGCTCCCACCGGCCCACAGAAAGCAAAGCTGGATGCTCCAGTGGAATGTTCAGAAGAGTGGTAAGGAAACGGGTGCAGTACTGGACGTGAGGACTTGCTGCTGGTGGTAGAAGCTTAGGAAAGATTAATGACCAGTACTAATTCAATATCAAGAGTGGCTCCACTCCCAACTAGAAAGCAATCACCTGACCAGAGTGTTACTGGGATGGGCAGATTGACCAGAAATAAGCACACCTATGAGAAATGGAACCATAGCAAAACCGCCAACCCAGTTCAAAATCAGTGATCCCAACAATACTGCCATGTCTGCAGTGTTATGGTTATGAAAACCGGTAGTAGTCTATTTTCTTGAAAATAATTATGCCTCCAGTGGTGTGGAGGACAGCAACACGCAGGGCAGCAAAGATAGTCAAAAATTAGGCATTTCAAAATGTTTCATCTTCGCTACAGAATGTGCTGTTTGAATGTCAAATGTATGTGCTGCCTACACTAATAACTTTTGTGTCTTAGTGCTTCTAAAAGTGTACTCATTTTGTGAAGGAGCACGGGAACCAAATTGACCCAAGTCGGCTAGCGCAGGATACAATGTCACCTCAACATTTTAGTATTTGGAAAGCAACTAGATAGACAGTCTTGAGATGACCCACCACATAAGACACTACTTTGAAAAGCTGAGCTACTATTGTCGAAGAGCATTCATTGTATGAGAGAATAAAAGATGCAGCAATTTACCATACAACCAAAGCTATGCTTCTAAAACACAACACATGTATTATATTTTCACATAATCGTGAATGCCCTAAAGGATTAATGCATAAAGATGTGCTAATGACATTTCCATCGATGTAAGATGTTGGAATGGCTTGGTATAAACCCATGTACGTGTCTTATTCACCCATACAAATGCGAAGTGATGATGGGCCAAGAAAATGTACCATGCATCAACCACTTAAATTAATTCAGATGTATTTAAGTGATGATGGAGGATAATTACACATTTTGATAGTGTTAAAAGACTATTGTCTGACTGAAAAAGTATCTTGTAGGACTTGTGTGTGTGTGTGTGTATATATATATATATATATATATATATATATATATATATATATATATACGGATAGCAGCTTATTGCTCACCATAAGTAGCACTCTCTTGTATTAAACTAACATTTACAATAGGACAAACACTTAAATTTGTTCATACAGGAACACGATCTGAAAGAAAATCAATCAAATTCATATCTTCATCATATATTTTTTCACAGATTTTAGGCCAGCCATATTTCAACAACCATTTTGGCATACCTTCCCAACTGTTCACTTGATAACTGCATCTGGTAAATATCTAGGATCAGGCCTACATACCAAAGGTAAGGTGTAGAGCTTTTCAACAATCCATATTTGCATACACTAGTCCGTATGCACTGGCAACAACGCTACTAAATTTGAAGCATATGAGGACATTAAATCACCAGATTCATTTATTTATTGGACAAAACTATTGTTACAAAGGCTTCCTTGAGTCCACGAGGTCAGCTGGGATGTGCCTTGGAATGGTACTGTGACCCGTGAAGACTTGGGCAGCATTTCAGCAACCCCAGGTGACTTTTTGTGAAGGATTTGTATGCTGCTTATACTTCTTGTATTTGAGTACCTTTTTTTTCAAGCCCATTTAAAATTCCTAATTTTTAAACTGCTAGGCTATTTAACTCCTCTCCACTCTACCCCACTCTAATCCATCATATCTACACCATTCCACTTCACTCCAATCTACCCTAATCCTCCCCACAACCAATCTATCCCACTGCAATCCACCCCAACCTACACTACTCCAATCTGCCCTAATTTCATCCACCAAATCTACTATACTCCACCCTAATCTAACCCACTCTCCCTCACTCTATTTTACTCCAATCTCTGTTCCACTCCAGTATATCCAAGTTGACTCCACCCCACTCCAATCTACCCACTCTATTCTGCCACAATCCTTTCCACTCCAACCAATCCATCCCACTCCGTTTACCACATGCCACTCGCATCTATCCCAACCCACTACTCCCCACTCAGCCCCATACTACCCACTCCAAACTATCCCATCAAAGCTACCCTACTCCAATCTACTTCACTATACCCCACCCTAACTCAATCTACCCAATCCCACCTACTTTACTCCAGTCTAACCGTCTCCACTGCAATCTTCCCCAGTCTACTCTGCTATACCCCAGGATAGCTCACTCAATCTCTAGCTTCTCCAACCTGCTCTAATCTACCCCACCCCAATCTACCCGGCTGCACTCCAATTTACCCTACCCGACTTCACCCCACTCCATTCCAATCTATCCTTCTCTAGTCCACCCAATGTACCCCACTCCACCCTAATCTACCCAGAACACTCCACTCCAATTTACCCCATTCCACTCTTTCCCAATCTATCCAAATCCCCCCCAATCCAGTCTATCCCAACCCAGCGAACTCTATTCTCCCCAACTCTACCTCCCCTCTACACCAATCTACCACACCATAGCCCACTCCACTAACGTTTAGCCATGCTGAACAGCAGCCAAGCTGGTGTACAAAATGGCACATTGCCAAAGCAAATAGCTCTTGCATAGGTGAGACCTAACTGGCTTTGCCAATGCTTGTTAATACTCTGACTTTGGGAGGTAGCCGGGTGTCAGTCCCTGCAAGGGGAGGGGCACAGGGAAGGCAGTAACGACTGGGCTATAGTTGTAGTGGTTGGGGTTCTTTCCCTCTGGGGTCTGTCTTAATATGGCTCGGCAAACTTGTCCGCAGGGTGAGCAAAGGTTTTTCAGGGAGATGGGGGTGGAATAAAGGGCTAAGAACTTTATAGTCTAATAACATACACTATTCATTGTCCAGCCAGTGCTTATAATTATTTTTGAAAAGTATTTTAAAGTAACATTAAAATGTGTACTACTGTATAGGACTTGATGTTTCTACTTCTGAGGATTAGCAAAGTGCCCCACCACCGGTTCCTATGGTGCCCTAAATCTCTGTGGTATCTACTAGGAATAAGAGGCCATGGGTATGAACCCAAGCATGTTAGGCAACCCCAATTAAATTTGCTTGAGCTCCAACAGGAAAAAAAAGGTTCACACTAACCATGTTATCTCTGCAATGGCAGCCTTATTTTTACAGTCCAAGTTGCTGTTTTCTGACTCCAGTTCCATGTTCTCTATTCATCAGAGAAGCAGCTTGGTGCATCGACGGAGGAAACGCTTGTCAGATTTGCACTGTCGTCCTGTCCAGGAGCAGCAGATGGCAGCCTCTTTTGGGCCTTTTGAACGGACAGTGCAGCTGGTGCTTGTCTTCGGATGTGGCCTTTAGGCTGGGGTTTCTTCTCTGTTATAGTATCAACGTTGATCACAGGGGCTGCAAAAGCATAAGTCCTTCCAAATCTGTTGCAATGGTGCTGGACAGCATAAGGATTGCCTGATTTGGGCTTTCCTTCATGCAGTTGCCAGATAAATTGTACAGGGAAACCAGGTGACCTTTCATGACAGTCAGCACTCGCAGCATTCCCAATGTCAATCTGCTAATTCTGGGTACTAAATACACCATGCAAACAGAATGTCACACAGTTTTGAATGGTATATCCAAGTGGAAAATTACATAAGTGTGTCTGGTTGGCCGCACTCTCTCCTAGAACAAGTAAACTCTGCTGAGGACTATTAATAACAAGCATTGGCATAGCCAATAGGTCTCGCATTTGGGACCTTATAAGTCTTTAGCCATGCAACACTTGATGTTGTTGCACCAAGGATATTGTGCTGGATAACTAAACACTGATAAGATCCCAAATGCGAGACCTATTGGCTATGCCAATTCTTGTTATTTTATGGTGTGAATATAAAGTGAGATAATGAACTATATATACACACAGGTATGTGTGTGTATATATTGATATATATGCTCCTCCTAATAATTATATTTCTATATTTAAGTAATTGTTTTATAGTTTCAATTTAATTGGAGTTGTGTACGTTCCCATTGCTCAATTGAAGATGTCTGTAACAATGTTTTTGTTTTTACAATTATTTAAACGATTGACATACTTCACTTTAACTTAAACAAGAGTTTCCGATGTGATTTGCATTACTAGGGCCAATTTCCCCTGCCTGCATTTGCGTGATGGGTAGTGCTTATGCAGGAGTTGTATTTGGAGACGGACTGCCTCACGTTCTAAATTACATATGTCAATCAGACAAACAATATGCAAATCGACTTAAATCGAATCGAGGCAGCGTGCATTCATATTTCTGTGGAGCAAAAAAAAAGATGTCAAACTAATGTATTAGCAATTGAACACGTGCATTATGTTCAATATATTCTTTATTTTGGCAAGCAAAGCCAACACGTATTGCCTTTCACAAATCTCAACAAAGCAATTGATACATCGCTACAAATTGCAGATAGTTTTGTGATTGATTTAGTTTTTTACGGTTCCTGCACTCCCGTGAATTTTTCAGGGCATTCAATTATTGAACTTTGATCTAGTCATTAAAATAGATATCTTCTAAAGATCTGTGGCAGGGGGCCATACACAGCAGTATCTACGGCATGCATATGTACACAAAACAAGCCACAAACAGTTGTAAGTGGAAGGGGCAGAGTTCACTAGTGCATCTTGCAGGCAGGGAAGCAATTCATCACTAGTGAGTGATTCATTGAAAACACTGTCATAAAATGATTTACACTGACCGCTGCATATGTGTTAAGTGAGGGAACGAGAAACAGACTCGAAATGCATATACTAGAAAGAGTAAACACACTGAAGTATGACATTGAAACCCCTACCTAAATTAAAATACTAACGCCACATTAGTGGCAGCATCTGACACTGCAGTCCTTCGGTTACTGGCTAGAACATAAACGACCATTGGCCGCGTGGCCGTGAAAGTGACGCGGCCGTCAAAGTGAAAGTGATCGAACATGCAAATAGAGTTTGAAATAATGAGCACAACTCTAAGCACAAGCAGGAAGGAGCAGGTATATGTGCGGGGAGCTGTGGGGGGCACAGCAGAAGGTCCCAGTGGAGGAAAGAGGAGCGGATAGTTAAGAATGCACAGAAACGGGCACACCAACTGGTGAAAGTGGAGACACAGAGGGTGAAAAAGCGGACAAAAGGCAAGAGTGAACGCGCGGCCATGAAAGTGATGCGCGAGGCAAAGAGAGAAGGACGCGGGACAGATGGAGAAAAGAAGAAACGGGTAAAACAAGACGGAGGGCATTGCTGTGGGGAGGGGGGGAGGAGAAATGCGACACGGTGGGCAGGGGAGGGGGCTGAGCGGGGAGAGCGGCATGAGGGTGTGAAGCAGCAGGGGCCTGAGACGCGGCCGCCTTTGATGTGGTAATGCCAGGCATAATAAACAAACAGTGAGCAACCCAATCAACCCTTGAGGGCTTGGGTAATTAGATAAGAGGGTAAATGAAATTAATTTGTCTCTGTACCTCTAAAACCTAAACATTCTTGAATGAACCCTACCTGTATATTATAGCTTTGACCATTGAATTTGATAAATTTCTTTTTCATTACACCTTTGTGTTCGTCCTTTGTGTTTCATGTGTTATATTTTTTGTTTAATTTAATGTTGATGATTTGAATTCACATGGGATATATTGGTTAATCCTACTAAGTAAGTTTTCAATTAACTAAATTATGCCTAAACAAATTCCCGTAATGCCAGGCAGGCAGGTGGCTGGTGGCATTGTGCACGCGCTTTTTAGGGCTTGCGCTTGCGCAATGACCTAAAAAGCACATGCACTGCAAGAAATCGCCAGTGGAATCGCCAGTTAGGTAAACTCTCGATAAGCCCCTATATATCTCGCTCCCGCTCAATGCGCATGTGCATTGAGATAGGTCGCTCGACCGTAAAAGGTACACTGCCAATCACTGCTTAATGTTAACCCAGGACATGGACAGTGGTCCCATGTCATAAAAGATAGCATGCCCCTACTGGTCAAAGAAATGGTTCTAGACTTGTGCTAAACCATATTCAGGCCTAGGCTTCGGCGCATACTCTACATTAGCAAGTTAACTAGGCCATCAAAAAGGCTGCGATATTCTCATACGGTTGGGTCGTACACAATGCGTGGGACATTTGCAGGCTCAATAGCCCATGCTTACTCTTGGAGGTTGGTGTGGGGTAGAACGTCTAATATGACATTTCATATTTTTAATTAACTGTTGAGTAACTTTAGGATGACATTGAGTTTCTTAGGATCTTTACAGGGGAAAAGAACTCTGTTACATAAAGGAGTGGATGAGGGACGAAAGGGGAAACAGGGTTACAATTCTATGCATTTTAACTTTAAATTGGCCAGGCGCTCAGCCTCCTGTTTAATGCTGCATTGATGTAGGTTCATATCTTACGGTCTGTTGTAAAAGTTTAAACCCCCAGATCTTGAAACTGCTCTACTTCCCATCTCATCCCTATATTCGGAAGAGTGTCTAGGGTAGTGAGTGGTCCAGAGGAAATGCCAGTTACTTTGCGCAAACTAGTCTCCCTTCCAAACATTTACAACCACTTAGTCATCAGCATTGGCCCGTGTGGATCACGTTTGTAAACCAGTGTATCAGCAGCATATATAGATACATGTGCTACACTCCAAGGTTTTAACCCCTACTCATGCAGCACCATCTGTAACGTAATGGTTAGTTGATCTAGTGCCAGCAGGGATGACGGTGGTGACCCCCGTTTAGTTTTGCGTTCCACATTCCAGGCAGCTGGCACTACGCTACCCATCTCACTCTAGTCATAGCCTGTGTGTAGAGGAGCTCTACTCTCCATCTGAAGATCGGGCCAAAATGCATACACCATAATACCTCAAGCATACAATCCCATCACAAGGGCACAATTGCCATCAATTTACCCAGTGGCACAAGGGCGAGTCTGTGAATATTGTGTAAGGTACTTATCCTAGGAATAAAACTATACTGGTCCTCGTGTACTAGCATGCCTATCACAAGGTGAAGTTATAAATCAATACCACCGCTATTAATTTGGTGTCAATTTTATCATGGAGAGGGTTCTATATGAACCCATCTCTGTGGGATCCTGGTCAGATTTAGGCACCATCACATGGTATTTGGGAGTTTCCTCACAACAGTGGCCTCACTGTTTATTTCTAGCAGCTTATCAGAGACCACGTGTGCAAATGTCCAACTCTGGAGGCAAACCGTCTACACCTGGTGGCATATTATTAGGCATATCTTTAAGAGACGCCAACAACTCCTTGTTCAGGAACTCCTTTTCCAGACTCTCCAGCTGCTCTCATCTGAGCCCTGCAAAATAATCTCTGAAGGGGGCTGCATGTTCCAAGGTATTGCCGTAGAGATGCTTTACTACCAGTCTGGCTGGAAACTTTGGTCCTGTCAGGCAACACGATAGGTAAACGTGTTGCATGGGTAGTACACAGAGCGCTATTACACTTGCAGATATTGCCAGATATTGCCATCCCCTTGAGGTTTCTGCCTATACTGCCTAAGTGTAAATCAGTCCACCATACCCTACGCCTCATTTAATGCTTTTTTTCCAGCTAGTACATATGTTTTAGCAGTATTATCCTACAGTTCTTTACAGTGTAGGCCAGACAGTACTTTTTTGAGGCCATCAACTAACCTTATGGAGCATGCTAAAACATTTGGAGCTTCAAACATCCCATGGTACCCGATATTTTACTAAATATTACTATGTTTGTGACAGCTGTAACTGTAGTTCTATGAGTCAACACGTATTACACACCTACATAGTTACAGAATATTTTGTTCCTTTCAACACATCCTATTGTAGTCAGGATCACAGTACCCATACATTTTTATTCACTTCAAATTCTGCTTCTAAGTTTGTACTATTTTGTTGGCCTTTCACCTTCAGATAAATACATATAATATATAATGTTTACACCTTAAATGAAAAAGAAATTGAAATTAATCAATGGGACTTTATGAAAGTTCAGTTACTTAATGGAATCGCAGAACTGAATCTTGGATGTCGCATTGGGGAATTATATTGCATTTGTACTTAAAATGCTACGAGGTTCAAACCTGTGATTGAATGCATTGTGAATATGCCAGCCATTATATGAAAAATGCATTGCATAAAGGATAAGATAGGTTGCCATAAAACATTAAGTGTTCCAAATCAAATAACTGCTTTAAAAATATGTATTTTAGTATTATGCAGTAAGACTGTACCTAAGACAAACGTTTTTAGAAGTTTCCATTAGAAGGAAGCACTCTCAAAGGGAATACATATTGGTCACAATGAAGTCCCAAATTACCCCACCAACTAAACTCATATGCTAGCTCTGAAGAAGCCATTAGCTTTTCGGATTAACCAATTGCCCATATTTACAGTTCTTTCAGGCACCCTGTTGAAAAGGCTTGTTTCTATTTTTTGCTGTCTGCCTATCGCTTTGCTTCACTGTACTGCAGAACACCTCCATTCGGTTTACGCTACAGGCACCTGAGGCTTGGCATTATTCATTCCAGAAAAGATTGTTTTTTAGTTTCTATTTTTCAAACAAAAAGTAGGGGAACTGGTTTTGTCAATTTAAGAAAAGAATGGGAAGATGGTTAACAATAGATCAAGCCCATGAGAAAAAGATTTCAAAGTAACAAGAAAATAACACTGGTTTTAATAAAATGTGCAGAATTAACGTCCAGCATTGATGAAAATATTGTTAAGAATGCATGAAACTAAAAGCTATCTTATTTACTTGTACTAGGCCTCCAATGACTAAAGCCACACTGCTTGAAAAACCTGCTTTAATAGAAAATGCTAAATACGCATAAAAAGTTTGATTCTTGACCTCTCCACAAACATGATTTTTTTCCATAATAGTTAATAAGTTACTTATATAATTTCGAGTATTTCCATAGACTTTTTCTACGTACACAAAGACCACTGTTTATGCAGAACTAATTGTTGTAGTTTAATGAGGTAATGAAGAGTTCATACATTGAAATGTAGTTTTAAAACGTGAGCTTGACTTTCTAAGCGATTTTGTTTTTTTCTCCATCAATAGTGATTTCTACAAAATGTTTTCTTTTTCATTAGCACAGATGTTTCAACTTTTACATAGACTTTTATTAGAACTTTGATATTGGAAGGTGAAAGATGTAGTGTATATGTGGGAATGTAGCCTGAATGAGGCAAACTCCATGTGAGCACATAATTGTTATAATTTAGTTGCAAACTTAACACTGCTGTCTTTGGACTATTGTATTTGTGTGAGAAGATGGGGAGTGATTCTGTTCCCAAGAGAGAATCAGATGCAGACGAGAAGAGCAACATGTTCAAAGCTTGGCAAAATGTGATGTCTATAAAAATGCTTATTCCTTTAGTAGGTTATCATACTTTTTGCCCGGTCTTTTTTCCCACTTGCTATAGAGACTTTGCAGACTCAGTCTTTGTCACATTGCTTTGAGACTTCACATGAGTTTCTTGAACCTCTCTTTAAAGGAAGTACTGTTTTCATGTTGATTTTTTTAACTGATTTAAATGCTAAAGCTTCATGCATTTTCTCTCACTATCGGACTAGAACTCTTTATGGATTCAGACTAAATCCATTTTCAGCTGCACCTTAAACAAAGGATTGTTTCCTTTATGGAATATGCTTTAATGTATTTCTTATTTGATTGAACCAATATTGATTTGATATTTCTGTCACATATTGAATCTAAATTTAACTAGTGATTTGCAAGAAAGAAGATCTACTAAAGGATTTTGATTAATATAACTCTTTAAACATATGTCAACTCTCTTTATTGACTAAAATTAGACTAATGATTGTGAAGATCGTTTATCTGATGCACTGTTCTCGTTGTCTCCAAAGGAATGACAAAGATACATATGACCAACATGCAGAGCCGGAATTAGTCCATTTGATGGTAAACCGAGATGCTTTAACAAATGTGAACTGATTCCCGCTCCAGCAAATATGGTAACAGGAGGACTGTTTACGTTATGAGAAGAGCTATAAATAATTACCCTGGATTAGAGTAATGTTCGAGACCTATAGCCCAACTCCCAGAATCTGAAGACTGACAAGGTGTGGTTTTGAAGGTGGTTGCTATATTGGAGGTGTGAGTATTAATAGGGTTATGTGTTGCAGTTATAATTGTTGTTGATATTGTCACGTATTGCAGTTGAATAAATTATTGTTTGTGCTTATTGTGAAGAAGTTGAAGAGGTTATCTGGCTGAACATAGCGTAAGATCTCGGGATATTTGGAAGTGTAGGATACAACTTATGTTTTTTGTCTGCTAGAGACTTGTGGTGTAGGTCATGAGGTACAGTCGACTATACAATTGAGATAGGATTTATAATGAACTGTTGTGATTGTACCAATATTGATTGGTGTTGACAGAGCCAATTGCGCAAAAGGTGACGCTACAATGATTAAGGTGATTTTCTGATGGTCGTGATTTCATTTTTGTGTACGTGTGTGTGAAACTCTTCACGTGCAAAGTCGGAGGGTGTAAACAGCTTAATATTCCGAATTGTCAATGACCTTTTGTTTTCTTTAGTGGAGCAAGAAACAATTGTTTGTGTCCGCTTAAAGTTGTAGAAATTGTGTGTACGAGAGAAATTGTAAAGGAGGGTGAGCTGCTGCAAGAAATGAGCAAATACGTCATAGTGTGGTGTGCTTTAATTGGTTGGTGTCCTCTCGCTCTGTTATTGGTTGATGATGACACATGGTGTCGAGCTGCTAATTGTTGTGTAGGTGACGTATTGAGAATGGCAGTGGGGCTTCAACTGAGAAAGTTTTTGTGAAGTTGAATTTTGTTGGTAAATTGTTGAATAATCTGAAATCATAAAATGTTTTAAGAGTCTTGTGAGAGGTGATATAACAATTCCAGTATGGGAAGGTGAAGAGGCGCCTCCCAAATATACACCAGCACGTTATATGACAATGTGGAGTTACATACATGTTTGTGGCTTTGTCAATGGTACAAGGTTACTGAAAAAGAAGGTCCTTTGAGCTTCTCCAAAATATGGTGCATATGAACTGAGAGTAATAGAAAGGTTGAGAGAAAAGTTATGAGATGAAGCCATCACCTAGACCCACAAAATACAAAGTATTAAATATTTGGGAGAAAACAACACATACTAAAGAGAAAGAGCGGAATTATAGAGACACTCGATGGAATGAAGAACAACAGATGGAGAAAAGCTATACTCTAAAAGACTAGGCTGTATCTGAACAAGCCTGAGAAGCTGAAAAAGAATAAGACACAGGTAAAAGATGAGGCAGCAGCAAAGAAATCAGGTTCTGAAAGGAATTCTGGGATGAGATTTTGGATGCATTATTAGCTGCGCGTCTACTGCCTTTTGTGGTCCTTGTAACAAACTCTGAGGGTACTTCGACATCTAATGTAACAGTGGCTATAGCGCCTGTTGACACAAATACAATTCAAATTGAAAGACAATTAGAGATGACACAGCCTGTTATATCAAATGTTGTGCCTGTACGAATTCTGAACGTTTCTACAGTAATGCCTCCAAGTGTTACTGTGTCAGCTGTAACTGTACCAGCACCCCTTACTAGGGTTGTGACAACACAGACAGAGATTTGCACAATGCTTGCTCCAATTAATATTGTTCCAAATACAGTAGCTTACGAAGCTGTTGACTGAGCACCTGTGACCGGGTTTTTCCCCGACATTACAGCATTTAATTTTACCACTGCATAGTTCAATCATAAAGAGAAGAGAGAAGAATTGTTTTTACAACATCTACAATACAGGGCGAGACTACACTATTTGAGGATGGGATTTCCTCCCCAGGGTTTGAAGAAATGGGCACGAATAAAAAGATAGAAAGTCAGGTTCCCACTACATGGCACTCAGAGAAGGAGAGACCAATAAATGTCCAGCGATTAAAATAAGAATTAGAAGAAATTATCAGAGGATGTTTAGATACTGAGCATGTGAACCAGAACCAAGAGAAGGAGCTGATATATTTGTGTAAAGAAATTACCAGATGTGCAGCAGCTACTCATGATAAATTTACAGAATAAGCCCAAATATTTGAAGTGGATATTTAAAAAAGAGTCCAATTTCAGAAAAGTTTTGGGTGCAATTGGAGGATGAAGCTTGATCCAGCGCCCCTATAGAAATTCTGTCTCCGCATCGCTATTCAACACCAGATACTCACCATTAATCACTCACAAGGCCCATTAACCAACGAGACAGATTTTGGGCAACTGAATCATGTGACCTAATTAATCAGAACCTATTCACAACTATTTACACATTTATATACATCACCATGGTTTTGCGCATAAAACATTTCATTGTCACTAAGGTAAATGGATCAACTAATGGTAACAAGACCATGAATAAACAAGACCAGCTTGTTGTTTCAGAATCTTATTTTATTAACTTTAATCAAGTAAGCGCATTTTATTGAATTCTTTATTAGCAATTTTAGCAGCTTTTAATGAGGAATAGCACATTAGACTGAAGATTTAAAGTAAAATCAATTAGCATGATTTAAGTAAAATAAACAATTTCCATCACCTAAGTTCCCTGTCTAACACTCACTTAACCTAAAGAAATAGTCATTAACCCTATTGATCCTTCAGCACGACACGCCCTTCAGGAATCGGAAAGCGAGAAGCGCCCTCCCTCCCAAGGGGTCAGTTTTTATACCTTTTCTGACTAGCTAAAGTATCTTTATCACACATTTTTTCTGAAAATCCGAACTTCTAATTGGCTGAGCCATGTCAGTCCACCATAAGGTCCTATTCTCCTGACCAAGTCCGGGGCCTCATCATAGCCCTTATTGTTCTTAGTTTCTCCATCCTTTTTGCTTCCTCAAAAATGATACATTCTCCCGAGCACAAAACTTTACTTCTTAATCTTGGCAGGCCTTGCCGCATCCTGTCCTTGGAAATGACACCAAGAACACTTTCAACTCGACCATGATTGCTTCTGCATTAAACGTTGTCAGTTCAGCAAAATGCTCTTTCGTCTGCACATGAGTGAAGGCTTCACTCTAGTCAAGTTTCATATTCTGCAGCACTGCCAGCCATTTTCTTAGGCCCATTCGCAAAACTAATGTATAAACAAACACAAGACATCAATTAATGAAAGAATTAGAATTCGTTCTGTTACCCACCCTCCTTTGCTAATTATTAACCCATTAATAAATATTACCTAGCCAAAGCATTTTAGTAACAAACAGGATTCTTTCTCTAACTTGCACCACATAAAGACAAAAAGACATAACATAAGCACACACAAATAAGCACATGCCATTAATAAAACAGCCAATAAACAACTAAGGGTTGGCTCTAATCAGTATGGCTGAGCCTTCATAGAACATAACAAAAGAGAAATTGCCAGTACTGATAACACCACAGTAACATAAATTCAAACACAGTACTTGAGAAAATATTCAAGACTGAATGCTAGTTAATAGCTTTTATTCTTATTTATGATTTCATCAAAAGATACTTTTTCATTTTGTGAGAACAAACATGTAAAAAAACAATTTACTGACCAAAATCACAACTGGGGATGAACATTCATCATATCACTCATATCACAACCATACGATAAACAATCATTCAAGGGGAGAAGGGGAGCACTGAATAAGAGAGCTACAACATTTATCAAAACATACAATATTTACAATATAATACACTACCATACAAAAACCAGAAAAGCCAGTGTCTGCAAAACACTTAGAAAATACTTTCTTCTGATACACAATCAATTTATAACGTACATTCCTCTAGTTAAGTATAAAAAAATACTTCTTGGATCTTTTTAGAAAAAGGATAATGTACAAAAATTAGTGATAAGCAACAATTATCATAACATTCAGGCTTATCACTAAAGCAGACAGTAAAATGGCTGGGGCCTACGCGTTTCGAATCCCAATGACTTGTGGGGATTCTCTTCAGGGCCTTTAGAATTTTCTACAAGATTGAAAAGAGAAAAAGAAAGGGGAAAAAAATTAGAAACAACTCAGACAGGTAAGGTTAATTATAGTCACAAGATCAACATCAGTCACCTACACTCAGTGTCCACCCAGAATTCCTCAGACAAGGCTGTACACTAACAGCTGACTAATGCAAGGTGTTTTAAAGAGTCTTAAAAATTCCGCAAGCGGAGTATTACTCACATTCTGTATTTTGGAGAATGAATAATCTCAAGGTGGGGATTGGTTGACACCGTTAAATGGTGGTTGACCTATAAGCGAAATTGAAATTTATTAAGGAAAGGGCGGGATTGTATATTAAATTTATCAAGCGTTAGCATGATCACAAAACATGGTCGAAAAACAACAGATATCACTCATTACCAAAAAGCGTTGTTCTACGAAGAGATAAAGTAGCACTTGTTCGCGGAAACCGTCTGAAAACAGGAAGGCTTTCAACGCGTTGCTTATCTAAAAAAACAGTGAATACCATTAACCGCCAGCACACTTGCTCCGTGAGGGAGTAAATTAAAGCGGGGGCGGCAGCTTACCGGCACAACAAGTCAGCTACGTGTGGCCACGATAGGTACGGCACACGGTTGTTTTGAGTTCAGGACGCCTGCGGGCTAGAGTAAAAAAAGAGGCGTGTAGGAGTCAATTACACTAACAGAGCCGCAGTAGACAAATGCGTGGAACGCGTTAGTTAATTTGTGCTCAGACATAGCGTGGCATAAGGGATTAATACAACTCAGGGCTTACCGGCACATCTTTATTCAACGCGGTCAGCAGTAGATTTTGAACTAGGGAAAAATAAGTAAAAGCCAGAGTAAGAAACCCATTTTAACTGTCTACACAGAGCGTGACTTAGCGGGTTTACCAGTTTAGAGTACTTACTAATTTTAAACGAGTCGAGTTTTCCAAAAGGCAGCGTCCAAGACAGCACTATCCCGCGTCTCCTGCGCAGTAGCAGGCTCTGGTTAAACTGCTCTGCCTATATACCTGGCTGATGAGCATAGGAGCCGCCCATTCGGTGGCCAGGGTTACATGAAAATACTGGGCTGGATCCGAAAAGAACTACGGATCAGAATTTCAAAAATAAGCGAACAACACAAGTGTTTGCCTTAATAAATTTCGTCACAGGACTGGAGGATGGGTTAAATGTAGGACTTTTACAATTTGAAGATTTCACTCAATTCATTAAGTCCAGATACTGCTGTATCGAACTTCACGATAAGGAAAGCTTCACGTTTTGATAATGTCAAATTTAAATCGCCACCTCTGGGATTTCGCTCTATCTTTGAGATTACTGTCCACTTGAGGTCACTCACAGAATGCTGCAATCGCGTCCAATGTTGCACCAAGGGGGCATTTTCAACTTTCCTGTTGATCCTTGATTTATGTTGCGAGATCCGGTGACGGATCTCTTGATTAGTTTTGCCAATATATAGCAATTGACATGGGCATATAATGCCATATACCACATATTTGCTCTTACAGTTACTCATCGTGTCATGTTTCCATGACACTCCGTTATGCTGGAACAAAGAACCTTCAATGGTTGATTCACAGCATAAACAGTTTCCACATTTGTGGTGTCCAAGAATGGGTGGCATCCCCATCATTTGGCGTAACGTTTGTGGTTTGGCAATGGGCATGGCAGCTCGAACAATATGGTTTGCAATATTATTTTCTTTCTTGAAGGCAAATAGTGGTTCATTTGCTAGACTAGCATCGAGATTCTTGACCAAGTGCCAGTTCTGTTTGATCACCCTTTTTAGACGGTTGGCGTTGGGGCAGTAGGTTGTGACACATACTTGCTTTTCTAAGGTAGGTTTGGATTTACGCTCCAGAAGTGTTTCACGTGGGGTCCATTGGGCTCTTTTCTTGCAATTTTTGACAAGTTTCTTGGGGTAACCCCTCTCGCATAACTTAGATGTGAGGTTTTCTGAATGTTGTTCGAAATCTTTTTTAAAAGTACAGTTTCTGCGGACTCGCAGAAACTGCCCATACGGGAGATTTTCTCTTAGATTTCTAGGGTGGTTGCTGTTGAACATAAGAGACTTGTTGCGGTCCGTAGGTTTAGTGTACAGAGTAGTTGCTAGCTTGCCTTCGGAAGGAAAGACTTCCACATCTAAGAATGCGATCCTGCTGGTGGATTCAGAAATGCTGAATTTTATGTCAGCTGTTCTATCATTAAGCCATTGGTAAAACTGGTTTAGAGTGTCACCATCGCCTTTCCATGTCAAAAAAATATCATCAATAAAACGGAACCATGTTCCGATGTATTGAGAAAAAGGGTTGTTGTTATAGATGTATGCATTCTCATACATGGCCATAAACAGGACTGCTAATTCTGGAGCAAAGGGGCAGCCCATCGCCACCCCCTTGACTTGGTAATAAAATTCACCATTGAAGCAGAAATAGTTCTTTTTTAAGGCGAAGGTTGCCAAGTCCACTATGAACTTAGTGGGCACCCGCGTCGGTCTTGGCCTAGAGTCAAGAAAGTAAGTAAGTACTGCTATAGCCTCGTCTTGAGGGATCTGAGTGTATAATGCAGTAACGTCTAGGGTGACAAGCCTGTCACCGCCTTCATTGAAATCTATATTTTCAAGTTTTTTAATGAAGTCAGTGGTATCCTGAAGATAGGATCTGACCTCAACCATGAATTCTTTCAAAAAGCAATCCACATATTTTGCCGCTGGTTCTAGTACCGAACCGCACCCTGCCACAATAGGTCTGCCCGGTGGATGGTCAGGGTCTTTGTGTATTTTTGGCAACACATAAAACATGGGGACTTTAGTGTAGGAGAGTAGGGTCTGCAATCCTATGATCACCCAGATTTTTGCTTTTTGCTGCACTGGTTTACGACTTTCCCTGGCTGTGGGCCTGCTAATCAGACCCACAGCCTAGCTGTTCTCTCTATCCAAATTGTACTCAGGTACTGAATTGGCCCTGGGCCCTCTCCAAGTCCCTGTACCCAGGGCTGAGGTGCACCCAGAAGTCTCCCAGGGGCTGAAGCATGTATTATGCCACCCCTGGATTGACTAACTAAAACTGACACAACTGGCTGCACGACAGCTGGGGCAAGGTGGTGTACTCACCCTTTGCTTTAGATATAGTATACCTATATCTAACCCTAAAATGGACACACAGATCTCCTATCAGTCACTCCTATGGCAGGCCTTAACAATCCTGAAGGCAGAGTGCTTGGAATCGTGTGAGATGGTGCTCTGGCATGAGCTGAGCCTGTCTGCGGCTTTCGGGATCCATCCCTTAGCCGTTTCCATGATATCGCATACCATATACTCTTAAGTGCATTATAATCCTCGCGGTTATGTGCCAACTCTGGTATCGCTTTATCAAAACATGTCGAGTAAGGTGTCATACGAATTGGAATACTAACCCCTCGCCAATTCTGGCGACGGGGTTAGCATTCCACCCTTCTAGAGGGACACGACATGCATGTAACCTATAACCCGGTTAAAAGTCAGACAGAGCCTTCGCATCCACAAAATGGATGCTGCCACCGAGACACAAGTCTGCCCTCCTGCTGCTGGGAGTCCTCCCAGAGCAGGAGATAAGGACAAAGGGGTTCCTGCCAGGGGCGGTGCCAGCACCGTCCCAGACAGGGTTTTGTGTATTGTAGGTAGGCAGGGCTTTAGAGGAAGGTGACTGCACGTGGCACCCCGGTGCTCACTGTGCATAGGCTGGCTGGAACCAGTTCCAGGGTCACTCCAGACCCTGTGCTGGGGAAAAGCCCGCCAAGGAAGTGGGTGTAACCACCCCCCTCCTAGTCCCACCCATAGGGCAGGACTTAGTCGCGTGCCAGCCCCTTTTTACAGGATAAAGGTAGAGACTGGCCCCCTTCCAAATCAGATCATCTTTGAATCCTGAAACTACTTTCTGCGAAAGGAACTCAAGACTTCTTCCTAAGATTTCTCCCTTGTGACTAAGGAGTAGTCACCCTGCACCCGCAGGCACCATCTAAGAACACTGCGGTCTGCTGCAAGTCCTTCCTCCGGAATCCGACTGCCCAGCTCGACGAGAACCGGCTTCCCTGGCACCTCTGACCTCTACCTGCATCATCAGTCACGCTGAGATTCGTGGGTGTGACGAGACCTCGAGGGACCGGCCATCTTCAAGACTGCACGACTTCTTTCCAGCAAGCCCGCCGAGTGAATTCCTGGTGAGTGCTTTGGGGTCCGAGAAGCCCCCACCCTGAGCAGCTCCAGCACCGAAGAGCAGCCCCCCAGCATCTCCACGATCTGCGTGGGGCCCTTCTGCTTTTTACTGCTCACCGCGTTGTTTGGCTACTAGCCCGCTGGCTTGTGGCCTTCCTGACGACGCCCGACGACATTTCTGCTGCTGGTCTGGTTGCTCCAGACTGGCCCTTGCTTCCCTCCATCGGAGAAGTACCCTGGACCCTCCTGGTCCGCCCAAGACGCCATTTTAGGTCCACCGCGTGGGCCTTGCATTTGCCAAGACTTGTTGCCCAATCCTGGGTCCAGCGACGTCGACAGCAAGAACCTTCGTGGGACAGCTCGCACCTCCATCCTGGTCGCCGACAACGCCTCCTGGTCCGAGAGACTGCAGAGCCCAGCAGTGCCCACTCACCTGACTGCGGTGACTTCGCCCGGTGCCATCCTGGTGCCCACTTAATCACTGGCTAGTGATTCAAGAACTTGGTCCCCTCTGCTTTCAGGTTTTCTTCTTCCTTGATCCAGGCTTGGATCCATCGAACTTTCCTTCACTGGTCGCCTGCCAGCAACTTCTTCCTTCCAGGCTCCTGGTCCGGCAACGAGATCCCCGACGTCTTTTCAGACCTATGCAGCTGCAGCCCCTGGGCTAGGTAACTTCGGCACTTCGGTGTCCCAGCATAGCCTCACTATCCTAGGGTCAGGATCCACTGTCGTTTTCTTCCTACCAGGTCGGGTTCGCCCGTGAACACTAACTTTGCCTTTACTAGCCTCCATAGACTTTGTCCCGCATCCCGCGTGAGAGTGCACACTCTGCACCCGAGTCCCCTAGGTCTCCTAGTAGTAATCTAACGATTCCCTAGTCAAGTCCTAGCGATTCCAAAGCCTATTAGTACTGTACTTACCTGCTAGTAATTTCGCATTCCACTTTTAGAATATATGGTTTTTCGTGCCCCTCGGGCATTTGTGTATAACGTGCTAACTTAAGTATTTTCATAAGAGTTTTGTTGTGTGCTTAGCACCCTGTCCTCATAAAGAGTACAGGGTTGTTGTGATTCTAATAAATACATTGTTTATTTTCATAACACTTGTGTGGTGTCCTTTCACTGGGTGTTCAAGGGGTAATGTGATGGTAAAACAGCTGGCTTAACACGCCCTCTAGAGTCTTAGCCTTAGACTGCTCGTATCCATGCTACTAGGATAGCTGGTCTATAAGGTTGACTTACAACCAATCATCAATAAGGGTTGTTTGGACTGATATATAGTGATCACTAGAATAGTGAACACTGCACATCAGGCCAACTTCTCACATTTAGGATGTTTATTTTTCAAATATTCGGCTTCTTTCGGGCCAACGAAACCTGAATCAAAACCCTCTTGCACAATAGCAAAGAGCTCATTCTGTAGTTCCATAGTAGGATCTTTGTTTATCCTACGGTAACAGGCAGTGTCTTGTAGCTGTTTCAATACTTCAGCAGTGTAGTCTTGGGTATCCCACACCACGATTGCCCCGCCCTTATCTGCTTGCTTGATTATAACCGTGTTATCAGTTTTAAGGTTATTTAAAGCCGTCATTTCTTTTTTAGTGGTATTGAACTTGATGTATTTTTTCTCCTGTTCCATAGCCGATATGGCAGATAGTACACTTTTCTCAAAAGTTAAAAGGTTTTTTGGGACTTTGTTGGCTGGGGGGCAGAAAGTAGACTTATTTCTGAGGCCAGTGACCTCTACGGATTGGGTAGTTGGATTATCACTAAAAAACACAGTCAGCAGTAGATTTTGAACTAGGGAAAAATAAGTAAAAGCCAGAGTAAGAAACCCATTTTAACTGTCTACACAGAGCGTGACTTAGCGGGTTTACCAGTTTAGAGTACTTACTAATTTTAAACGAGTCGAGTTTTCCAAAAGGCAGCGTCCAAGACAGCACTATCCCGCGTCTCCTGCGCAGTAGCAGGCTCTGGTTAAACTGCTCTGCCTATATACCTGGCTGATGAGCATAGGAGCCGCCCATTCGGTGGCCAGGGTTACATGAAAATACTGGGCTGGATCCGAAAAGAACTACGGATCAGAATTTCAAAAATAAGCGAACAACACAAGTGTTTGCCTTAATAAATTTCGTCACAGGACTGGAGGATGGGTTAAATGTAGGACTTTTACAATTTGAAGATTTCACTCAATTCATTAAGTCCAGATACTGCTGTATCGAACTTCACGATAAGGAAAGCTTCACGTTTTGATAATGTCAAATTTAAATCGCCACCTCTGGGATTTCGCTCTATCTTTGAGATTACTGTCCACTTGAGGTCACTCACAGAATGCTGCAATCGCGTCCAATGTTGCACCAAGGGGGCATTTTCAACTTTCCTGTTGATCCTTGATTTATGTTGCGAGATCCGGTGACGGATCTCTTGATTAGTTTTGCCAATATATAGCAATTGACATGGGCATATAATGCCATATACCACATATTTGCTCTTACAGTTACTCATCGTGTCATGTTTCCATGACACTCCGTTATGCTGGAACAAAGAACCTTCAATGGTTGATTCACAGCATAAACAGGCTGATTTTTATTCCAAAGCGGAATCTAGACGTTTCCTTCAAGGAAACCAGGGCAGATCGCGAAGACAATTTATTTCTTTTTCTGATACCTCCTCCTCTGGAACGGATAGTGACGCCACAAGCTCATACAATCGTTCCAACAAAAATAGAAATTGGAACACTAACCAGCAGCAACAGCAGAACCAGTCGTCGAATTTTTTAGGGAGAGGCCAAACACTCCCGAGAGGCCGAGCGAGAAGCAACGTCCAGTGGGAGATGAAAACGCGACGACAACACTACAAAAACTAAACGCGTCGCCAATTTTCAACCTTTCAAAAAAAGTGTTGACACCGGATGAGGTAAGTGTTTTGGCTAAAGAGTTGTCATTCGTACCCTCCAAAAGAACCGACTTCGTTAAAATGAAGTCTGAGTTTATAGAGTTCTGCAGAAAACTACGCCTGACTGTGTTTTTTAGTGATAATCCAACTACCCAATCCGTAGAGGTCACTGGCCTCAGAAATAAGTCTACTTTCTGCCCCCCAGCCAACAAAGTCCCAAAAAACCTTATAACTTTTGAGAAAAGTGTACTATCTGCCATATCGGCTATGGAACAGGAGAAAAAATACATCAAGTTCAATACCACTAAAAAAGAAATGACGGCTTTAAATAACCTTAAAACTGATAACACGGTTATAATCAAGCAAGCAGATAAGGGCGGGGCAATCGTGGTGTGGGATACCCAAGACTACACTGCTGAAGTATTGAAACAGCTACAAGACACTGCCTGTTACCGTAGGATAAACAAAGATCCTACTATGGAACTACAGAATGAGCTCTTTGCTATTGTGCAAGAGGGTTTTGATTCAGGTTTCGTTGGCCCGAAAGAAGCCGAATATTTGAAAAATAAACATCCTAAAGTCCCCATGTTTTATGTGTTGCCAAAAATACACAAAGACCCTGACCATCCACCGGGCAGACCTATTGTGGCAGGGTGCGGTTCGGTACTAGAACCAGCGGCAAAATATGTGGATTGCTTTTTGAAAGAATTCATGGTTGAGGTCAGATCCTATCTTCAGGATACCACTGACTTCATTAAAAAACTTGAAAATATAGATTTCAATGAAGGCGGTGACAGGCTTGTCACCCTAGACGTTACTGCATTATACACTCAGATCCCTCAAGACGAGGCTATAGCAGTACTTACTTACTTTCTTGACTCTAGGCCAAGACCGACGCGGGTGCCCACTAAGTTCATAGTGGACTTGGCAACCTTCGCCTTAAAAAAGAACTATTTCTGCTTCAATGGTGAATTTTATTACCAAGTCAAGGGGGTGGCGATGGGCTGCCCCTTTGCTCCAGAATTAGCAGTCCTGTTTATGGCCATGTATGAGAATGCATACATCTATAACAACAACCCTTTTTCTCAATACATCGGAACATGGTTCCGTTTTATTGATGATATTTTTTTGACATGGAAAGGCGATGGTGACACTCTAAACCAGTTTTACCAATGGCTTAATGATAGAACAGCTGACATAAAATTCAGCATTTCTGAATCCACCAGCAGGATCGCATTCTTAGATGTGGAAGTCTTTCCTTCCGAAGGCAAGCTAGCAACTACTCTGTACACTAAACCTACGGACCGCAACAAGTCTCTTATGTTCAACAGCAACCACCCTAGAAATCTAAGAGAAAATCTCCCGTATGGGCAGTTTCTGCGAGTCCGCAGAAACTGTACTTTTAAAAAAGATTTCGAACAACATTCAGAAAACCTCACATCTAAGTTATGCGAGAGGGGTTACCCCAAGAAACTTGTCAAAAATTGCAAGAAAAGAGCCCAATGGACCCCACGTGAAACACTTCTGGAGCGTAAATCCAAACCTACCTTAGAAAAGCAAGTATGTGTCACAACCTACTGCCCCAACGCCAACCGTCTAAAAAGGGTGATCAAACAGAACTGGCACTTGGTCAAGAATCTCGATGCTAGTCTAGCAAATGAACCACTATTTGCCTTCAAGAAAGAAAATAATATTGCAAACCATATTGTTCGAGCTGCCATGCCCATTGCCAAACCACAAACGTTACGCCAAATGATGGGGATGCCACCCATTCTTGGACACCACAAATGTGGAAACTGTTTATGCTGTGAATCAACCATTGAAGGTTCTTTGTTCCAGCATAACGGAGTGTCATGGAAACATGACACGATGAGTAACTGTAAGAGCAAATATGTGGTATATGGCATTATATGCCCATGTCAATTGCTATATATTGGCAAAACTAATCAAGAGATCCGTCACCGGATCTCGCAACATAAATCAAGGATCAACAGGAAAGTTGAAAATGCCCCCTTGGTGCAACATTGGACGCGATTGCAGCATTCTGTGAGTGACCTCAAGTGGACAGTAATCTCAAAGATAGAGCGAAATCCCAGAGGTGGCGATTTAAATTTGACATTATCAAAACGTGAAGCTTTCCTTATCGTGAAGTTCGATACAGCAGTATCTGGACTTAATGAATTGAGTGAAATCTTCAAATTGTAAAAGTCCTACATTTAACCCATCCTCCAGTCCTGTGACGAAATTTATTAAGGCAAACACTTGTGTTGTTCGCTTATTTTTGAAATTCTGATCCGTAGTTCTTTTCGGATCCAGCCCAGTATTTTCATGTAACCCTGGCCACCGAATGGGCGGCTCCTATGCTCATCAGCCAGGTATATAGGCAGAGCAGTTTAACCAGAGCCTGCTACTGCGCAGGAGACGCGGGATAGTGCTGTCTTGGACGCTGCCTTTTGGAAAACTCGACTCGTTTAAAATTAGTAAGTACTCTAAACTGGTAAACCCGCTAAGTCACGCTCTGTGTAGACAGTTAAAATGGGTTTCTTACTCTGGCTTTTACTTATTTTTCCCTAGTTCAAAATCTACTGCTGACCGCGTTGAATAAAGATGTGCCGGTAAGCCCTGAGTTGTATTAATCCCTTATGCCACGCTATGTCTGAGCACAAATTAACTAACGCGTTCCACGCATTTGTCTACTGCGGCTCTGTTAGTGTAATTGACTCCTACACGCCTCTTTTTTTACTCTAGCCCGCAGGCGTCCTGAACTCAAAACAACCGTGTGCCGTACCTATCGTGGCCACACGTAGCTGACTTGTTGTGCCGGTAAGCTGCCGCCCCCGCTTTAATTTACTCCCTCACGGAGAAAGTGTGCTGGCGGTTAATGGTATTCACTGTTTTTTTAGATAAGCAACGCGTTGAAAGCCTCCCTGTTTTCAGACGGTTTCCGCGAACAAGTGCTACTTTATCTCTTCGTAGAACAACGCTTTTTGGTAATGAGTGATATCTGTTGTTTTTCGACCATGTTTTGTGATCATGCTAACGCTTGATAAATTTAATATACAATCCCGCCCTTTCCTTAATAAATTTCAATTTCGCTTATAGGTCAACCACCATTTAACGGTGTCAACCAATCCCCACCTTGAGATTATTCATTCTCCAAAATACAGAATGTGAGTAATACTCCGCTTGCGGAATTTTTAAGACTCTTTAAAACACCTTGCATTAGTCAGCTGTTAGTGTACAGCCTTGTCTGAGGAATTCTGGGTGGACACTGAGTGTAGGTGACTGATGTTGATCTTGTGACTATAATTAACCTTACCTGTCTGAGTTGTTTCTAATTTTTTTCCCCTTTCTTTTTCTCTTTTCAATCTTGTAGAAAATTCTAAAGGCCCTGAAGAGAATCCCCACAAGTCATTGGGATTCGAAACGCGTAGGCCCCAGCCATTTTACTGTCTGCTTTAGTGATAAGCCTGAATGTTATGATAATTGTTGCTTATCACTAATTTTTGTACATTATCCTTTTTCTAAAAAGATCCAAGAAGTATTTTTTTATACTTAACTAGAGGAATGTACGTTATAAATTGATTGTGTATCAGAAGAAAGTATTTTCTAAGTGTTTTGCAGACACTGGCTTTTCTGGTTTTTGTATGGTAGTGTATTATATTGTAAATATTGTATGTTTTGATAAATGTTGTAGCTCTCTTATTCAGTGCTCCCCTTCTCCCCTTGAATGATTGTTTATCGTATGGTTGTGATATGAGTGATATGATGAATGTTCATCCCCAGTTGTGATTTTGGTCAGTAAATTGTTTTTTTACATGTTTGTTCTCACAAAATGAAAAAGTATCTTTTGATGAAATCATAAATAAGAATAAAAGCTATTAACTAGCATTCAGTCTTGAATATTTTCTCAAGTACTGTGTTTGAATTTATGTTACTGTGGTGTTATCAGTACTGGCAATTAATAAAACAGCCGCATTAATACTGACAAAGACAATAGACGAGGTTAGTTCATTATTTTTCACCTACTTACAATTGCAACATAGAGCACATATATTAGTCCCCAAATGTCGTGTATGCATTTTAATCTAGGTTGATTAGTATAATCCACTTCATGCTGATTAATACGATTATTTTATTATGGAAGTTTAACTTTGCGAAACAAGTATTTTTCTGAATCTCGCTCCATCAAAGCTACGTCACCACCTTGCTCAACCAATAGAATTGCCGTTTTCAGGATAAGCCAATCAGCTAACAGCTCGTCTGAGTCACGTGAGCCAATCAGCGCACTAGCTGTGACGTATGTTAGCCAATCACAGCGTGGACCCTGTGACGTACACTGCTGCTGCAGCTCCGCTGTCTCTCACTCCAAGAGCTCACCCCTCCTTTACAAATTTTTTTCACAGCGCCATTTTAAGAACACTTTTTCAATGAATTTCAATTAATAACGACAGAAAAACAAATCATTTGTCTGTTTCGCTAAAATAAAGTGATATCTTATACAATCATTCAAGTATTCTTTTGCATGAAATAGACGACGCTATTCTCACAGAATATTCAATCGTTGATAAAGTATAGCTACTTTACCCTTCTAACCGGTAATAACGAACTCGTTTCCCTCTGAATGCACATTAAGTAACAATTCAAAGTTTGACTCGAACGGAATTACAAAATCATTTACGCACTTCCAAACGGAAAGTTTCCCTAATCATACATACATGAAATCCTGGTAGGACTTTAACCAACCATATAAATCCTCATTCGCCAGTAAGAATAGACGACACTTCCTTACCCTTCACACAAGCGCGGATAAATTCTGTTACTCTTTTCGCGGTGAGTTTTAAAACAGGCTCCAAGTCCCTATACTCGAAAGCTACAATTTCATAGACAATCCTCACTATACATTTTACCTAGCTCACCTGAAATCCCTAAACTCGTGCTGTACGTCCACAACACTAGTGATATATGACAATACCACTATTTTGAAACAGAACAAATGCACTGTGCAACTTTACTTGTCACACTACTCGTATGCCGGCACAACTAGGAATTTTCACACTGCTGGAAAAAACCTTTCGACAACATTTAACAACTTGACAAACTTAACATGTTTTAGTCATAGATCCTATGTAACTACCATATAACATGTCAGTTACCATAATAACCGAACTCTGCTACCAGAGAATTGATCCAGCGCCCCTATAGAAATTCTGTCTCAGCATCGCTATTCAACACCAGATACTCACCATTAATCATAAATCACTCACAAGGCCCATTAACCAACGAGACAGATTTTGGGCAACTGAATCATGTGACCTAATTAATCAGAACCTATTCACAACTATTTACACATTTATATACATCACCATGGTTTTGCGCATAAAACCTTTAATTAAGTCACTAAGGTAAATGGATCGACTAATGGTAACAAGACCATGAATAAACAAGACCAGCTTGTTGTTTCAGAATCTTATTTTATTAACTTTAATCAAGTAAGTGCATTTTATTGAATTCTTTATTAGCAGCTTTTATTGAGGAATAGCACATTAGACTGAAGATTTAAAGTAAAATCAATTAGCATGATTTAAGTAAAATAAACAATTTCCATCACCTAAGTTCCCTGTCTAAAACTCACTTAACCTAAAGATATAGTCATTAACCCTATTGATCCTTACGTGATCCAACAGTCCTTCAGCACGACACGCCCTTCAGGAATCAGAAAGCGAGAAGCGCCCTCCCTCCAAAGGGGTCAGTTTTTATACCTTTTCTTACTAGCTAAAGTATCTTTATCACACATTCTTTCTGAAAATCCGAACTTCTAATTGGCTGAGCCATGTCAGTCCACCATAAGGTCCTATTCTCCTGACCAAGTCCGGGGCCTCATCATAGCCCTTATTGTTCTTAGTTTCTCCATCCTTTTTGCTTCCTCAAAAATGATACATTCTCCCGAGCACAAAACTTTACTTCTTAATCTTGGCAGGCCTTGCCGCATCCTGTCCTTGGAAATGACACCAAGAACACTTTCAACTCGACCATGATTGCTTCTGCATTAAACGTTGTCAGTTCAGCAAAATGCTCTTTCGTCTGCACATGAGTGAAGGCTTCACTCTAGTCAAGTTTCATACTCTGCAGCACTGCCGGCCATTTTCTTAGGCCCATTCGCAAAACTAATGTATAAACAAACACAAGACATCAATTAATGAAAGAATTAGAATTCGTTCTGTTACCCACCCTCCTTTGCTAATTATTAACCCATTAATAAATATTACCTAGCCAAAGCATTTTAGTAACAAACAGGATTCTTTCTCTAACTTGCACCACATAAAGACAAAAAGACATAACATAAGCACACACAAATAAGCACATGCCATTAATAAAACAGCCGCATTAATACTGACAAAGACAATAGACCAGGTTAGTTCATTATTTTTCACCTACTTACAATTGCAACATAGAGCACATATATTAGTCCCTTATGTCGTGTATGCATTTTAATCTAGGTTGATTAGAATAATCCACTTCATGCTGATTAATACGATTATTTTATTATGGAAGTTTAACTTTGCGAAACAAGTATTTTTCTGAATCTCGCTCCATCAAAGCTACGTCACCACCTTGCTCAACCAATAGAATTGCCGTTTTCAGGATAAGCCAATCAGCTAACAGCTCGTCTGAGTCACGTGAGCCAATCAGCGCACTAGCTGTGACGTATGTTAGCCAATCACAGCGTGGACCCTGTGACGTACACTGCTGCTGCAGCTCCGCTGTCTCTCACGCCAAGAGCTCACCCCTCCTTTACAAAAAATTTTCACAGCGCCATTTTAAGAAAACTTTTTCAATGAATTTCAATTAATAACGACAGAAAAACAAATCATTTGTCTGTCTCGCTAAAATAAAGTGATGGCTTATACAATCATTCAAGTATTCTTTTGCATGAAATAGACGACGCTATTCTCACAGAATATTCAATCGTTGATAAAGTATAGCTACTTTACCCTTCTAACAGGTAATAAAGAACTCGTTTCCCTCTGAATGCACATTAAGTAACAATTCAAAGTTTGACTCGAACGGAATTACAAAATCATTTACGCACTTTCAAACGGAAAGTTTCCCTAATCATACATACATGAAATCCTGGTAGGACTTTAACCAACCATATAAATCCTCATTCGCCAGTAAGAATAGACGACGCTTCCTTACCCTTCACACAAGCGCGGATAAATTCTATTACTCTTTTCGCGGTGAGTTTTAAAACAGGCTCCAAGTCCCTATACTCGAAAGCTACAATTTCATAGACAATCCTCACTATACATTTTACCTAGCTCACCTGAAATCCCTAAACTCGTGCTGTATGTCCACAACACTAGTGATATATGACAATACCACTATTTTGAAACAGAACAAATGCACTGTGCAACTTTACTTGTCACACTACTCATATGCCGGCACAACTAGGAATTTTCACACTGCTGGAAAAAACCTTTCGACAACATTTAACAACTTGACAAACTTAACATGTTTTAGTCATAGATCCTATGTAACTACCATATAACATGTCAGTTACCATAATAACCGAACTCTGCTACCAGAGAATTGATCCAGCGCCCCTATAGAAATTCTGTCTCAGCATCGCTATTCAACACCAGATACTCACCATTAATCATAAATCACTCACAAGGCCCATTAACCAACGAGACAGATTTTGGGCAACTGAATCATGTGACCTAATTAATCAGAACCTATTCACAACTATTTACACATTTATCTACATCACCATGGTTTTGCGCATAAAACCTTTAATTAAGTCACTAAGGTAAATGGATCAACTAATGGTAACAAGACCATGAATAAACAAGACCAGCTTGTTGTTTCAGAATCTTATTTTATTAACTTTAATCAAGTAAGCGCATTTTATTGAATTCTTTATTAGCAGCTTTTATTGAGGAATAGCACATTAGACTGAAGATTTAAAGTAAAATCAATTAGCATGATTTAAGTAAAATAAACAATTTCCATCACCTAAGTTCCCTGTCTAAAACTCACTTAACCTAAAGAAATAGTCATTAACCCTATTGATCCTTACGTGCTCCAACAGTCCTTCAGCACGACACGCCTTTCAGGAATCAGAAAGCGAGAAGCGCCCTCCCTCCAACGGGGTCAGTTTTTATACCTTTTCTTACTAGCTAAAGTATCTTTATCACACATTCTTTCTGAAAATCCGAACTTCTAATTGGCTGAGCCATGTCAGTCCACCATTAGGTCATATTCTCCTGACCAAGTCCGGGGTCTCATCATAGCCCTTATTGTTCTTAGTTTCTCCATCCTTTTTGCTTCCTCAAAAAAGATACATTCTCCCGAGCACAAAACTTTACTTCCTAATCTTGGCAGGCCTTGCCGCATCCTGTCCTTGGAAATGACACCAAGAACACTTTCAACTCGACCATGATTGCTTCTGCATTAAACGTTGTCAGTTCAGCAAAATGCTCTTTCGTCTGCACATGAGTGAAGGCTTCACTCTAGTCAAGTTTCATATTCTGCAGCACTGCCAGCCATTTTCTTAGGCCCATTCGCAAAACTAATGTATAAACAAACACAAGACATCAATTAATGAAAGAATTAGAATTCGTTCTGTTACCCACCCTCCTTTGCTAATTATTAACCCATTTATAACTATTACCTAGCCAAAGCATTTTAGTAACAAACAGGATTCTTTCTCTAACTTGCACCACATAAAGACAAAAAGACATAACATAAGCACACACAAATAAGCACATACCATTAATAAAACAGTCGCATTAATACTGACAAAGACAATAGACCAGGTTAGTTCATTATTTTTCACGTACTTACAATTGTAACATAGAGCACATATACTAGTCCCTTATGTCGTGTATGCATTTTAATCTAGGTTGATTAGTATAATCCACTTCATGCTGATTAATACGATTATTTTATTATGGAAGTTTAACTTTGCCAGTCGAAACAAATATATTTCTGAATCTCGCTCCATCAAGCTGAAACAATGCGATCTTCAGGGATGCTATTACACATTACTGAATTAGTAAAATTTGTTTGTTAATGGAGTGAATTTGATGAATTGGAGAGCAAATGGGCAAAGAAGAATGAAAAGGTAAAGAAACAGTCAGAGGCAGATGAAACAAATAATAAACCACAGCCGGTCCCCCTGATGAAGGAGAAACTTTGACTTATCCATTGAGAGAAATAGCAGAATGACCATATATATGTTCATGGAGCATGAGAGATCTAGCAGAATTTATGAACAATTTTCGAAAATTGAGAGACAAGCCTGTACAGTGGACAGATTTGGTAAGATTTCAAAAGTGCAGTGAAATTATTTGAATACATTATTTGCTATTGTAGTTCCGAATGATTTATGGGCTGAATGTAAAGTTGCTGTACAAAGGGCGTGTGCGGAGCCAACAATACAGGTTCGCACTAATGCACCATCTCTTGTAGTCATGGAAAAATACGAAGCAGTGATTGCATTTCATGTATTTAATCATTTTGCATTACATATAAAACACACAAAAACAATAGAAAGAAAAAATACAGGCAACAGCCCACACCGTGGGAGCAAGGAGCTTATGTTGTGAGATTTGTAAAGTGCATGGCTGTCCCAGCAAAGGGACGTCCCAGCGCTGACTGCCAGGAAGAGAGGCTTGGAAAGAAAGCTACAGATCAGTGAAAAGCCAGGTCTTCACCGCCCTTCTGAAGGCTGGAAGGTTGGGAATGCTTCTGATGGACAGAGGCAAAGAAATCCAGAGGGTCGGCGCAAGCACCTTGAATGAATGCCCACCCGCTCTGGTTCTATGAACTGGAGGAACTCAAGCCAGATGCAGGTCGGCCGAGCGAAGAAGACGTGTTATGATGTAGGGATGGCATAGATCACTCAAAATTGCTGAACCTGCTAGAATTTTGTGGGCAAAGCAAAGCGCTTTAAAGTGGATTCTCTGCTCTATAGGCAGCCAATGAAGGTGACGCAGAAGGCAGGAAACCTAGCCGTGCTTAGGCAAGGAAAAACAGTGTGGGGGCTTCAGCGTTCAGGGTGCGCTTTAGCCTTTTTGTCACTGACTTATTGGAGCCAAGGAGGAGACCATTGCAATAGTACAGTCTGGCTAGAACAGTGACTTGAACGATCATCTGGCAAGTCTGGGGTTTGAGGCCATGCAACAAGCCAAAACAGGTACCTGCAACGGACTTGGCATGATCTTCAAAGGTAAGGGCGCTATCTACCCAAATGCCTAGATTTTTTACGACGGTTTTCGGCAAAGGGGGAGGGCTGAGCTTGGGGCCACCAATTGTTGCCCCAGAGATTGGAGTCTCTACCTAGTAGGAGGATCTCAGATTTAGTAGAGTTCAGTTGGAGGCAATTGTCCTCGATCCAAGCAGAGATGGTGGTCAGGTCCTCCTGAAACTTGGCGGCATCCTGGCTAGGGTCCTTGGTAAAGGAGAGTATCCCCTGCGTGTCTTCCCCATATCACACTACGGAGATGTTACGGGCTCTGACCAACAAAGCCAGTGGCCGAATGTAAATATTGAACAGAGTAGAGCTCAATGCTGAACCCTGGGGAACACCGCAAAGTATGGAGTGTGTATGGGAATGGAAAGGGGAAGCAATGACTTGAAAGGACCTACTAGTCAGCAGCGATGTGAACCAGGTGAGTACTTGGTCGGTTATACCGATCTCCCGCAGTCGTAAAAGCAGGATGTCGTGGGAGACTGTGTCGAAGGCGGCATTGAGATCAAGTAGAATCAGTGCCAAAGTTCTTCCCTCATCCAGGGATGCTCTGAGTTGCTCAGTAAAGCCAATAGAGCTGACTCAGTACTATGACGGGGCCTAAAGCCATTTTGAGAGGGATCTAATATGGAACAAGATTCGAGGTACTGGGTCAGAATGGTGTTCACATGGGATTCTGTAATTTTAGCTAAAAAAGGGAGCAAAGAGATCAGGCAGTAATTCTCTGATCTGGAAGTATCTAGAGATGGCTTTTTCAATATTGGAATGACTTTTGCATGTTTTCAGGATTGCGGGGATGCTACCGATGATAGGGATAGATTGATGAGTTCCAGGCAGCTAAGTAGGAGGCAGTCTTGGAACGTAAGGAAGATCAGCATTTATAACAATGATAAGGGAAGGACTATACAGACAATGACGCCAGCATTGTCTAAAGAGCTTCAGGGCAAGTAGCAATCTTAGCCATGTAGAAACATCAGTTAGGCAAGCAAAAAACAAAATAAACATTCCTAGACTGCTTACAGGCGTTGTGGTAAGAAGCTGCTAGAGGGGTCAATGGTGTAGGTGCCGATCAGTCGGACTCTGGTAGTTCACGCTGTTGTAAATAGGTACCGAATGGTTGTCAAATGTCTTTCGGGCAGGATCAGGGCGACTGTAGCGAAGCGTAGAGTTCACTAGTGGTATCACAAACAGGGAGTCTCTTAAGGCAACCAGCCACAGTTCGGAGGCGCTTACTATCCCAGTGTAAAGCTATTTCTCACTTTGCAAGCAGCAATGCCAGTGCGGTTAACCTATGGACTTCCTTTGCAATATCATACACATAGCCCCATCATTAAGGACAGATGTTAAAAGACAGCTACTTGAAAATCCCCAATGTGGGCGCATATTCATGTAAGATGTGCAAAATCAGTATCACCGGTTTGGCATTTAGGATAGGCAGAGGGTCCATCTGTGGGGAGTGGTATATGTACATCCAAGGAATTTAAAGTGTATCAACTTATGTCTGTGATTGGGGGAAATGGGTTTGGTTTGTTGACAGCAACAGTACCAAATTTTATCCGGCACGGACGCTGCAGTTCACTTTCCCATAAGCCTCATATATGACCATCTCTGGCTGGCAATAGAGCCAGGCAAGTGTGATAGAGTTTAGTAACAAGATGTCCACCATCTATATCTTCAACCAATGTAGTAAGTGGGGTAAACTCCTCAGGGGCCAGACGGGATCTGCACTCGTAGGCCACTTTAAACAATGTGACGCAGAACAAAGTAAGTGGTCCGTAGGGGTCGCTGCAGTGAAGCAAATGTCGACCGAGTGGGAAAGGACGTGACCATCTGGGAATAAATCCCAGAATGTGTGCAGTGCATACTTCCTCACTGTATTTTTGACAAGGGCCTCAGGTGTTGGGGATAGCCATTGGTTGTCCACGAGGGTCAGTGAAGGCATTTCTGCCAAGCCCAGCAGGTGGTAGAGAGGGTTTGTCAAGTAGGGTCAAGGGAACGCCGTGAGGAAGAAGAGAACGCAACGGGATCCCTCCACCCCCAGCCTGATAACACTCAGGTCTGTCATATGGAAGGTGTGCGACCCTGTGATACCAATGGTGTGTATACTGGCATTGGGCCTCCTGGGAATAGAGCCATAGATGTGGTACACCAAGCCAACTGCGTTCGTTGGGTAGCACCAAAGCCTCCCTTCCAAAGCATGAGGGATAGGGATGTTTTGGTAAAGATAAAGAAAGAGGTTGAGAACCACCATTTTAATAATGGATATGCAGCCAGCCGTGGAAAGGGGTTGGCCATTCCAGCCCTCAAGCTGCGTAGTCAAGTTGTCAACCGCTGATCCGTAATTCAAGCGGTGGACTTGTTCCTTATCGTGATGGATGTGCACACCCAAACATTTTGTGGTGTCTTCGCACCATTGCAAAGGATATTCGTAGGTCCCTGGCGCTGTAGCGTTGGTAAGCGGAAACAAGTCTGATTTCCCCCAATTGATATGAAGACCAGAAAATCAGTCATACCATATAATCTTGCAGATGAGGGGAGCAAGGTTAACCGCTGGGTGCTGCACAAACAACAGAACATTGTCTGCATATAGGGACAGGAGCAGGAGACCAATTGTGAACTGTAAGCAACTATGGAGGTGCTTAGTTTGTAGATGACGAATCAAGTGGGTCCATGACCATGATAATTAATATCTGGGACAGCGGGGGTAACCCAGTCTCATCCCTCTGGTTATTTCAAATGGAGCGGTGAGTGAAACATTGGCACAAATTCGGGCCCCTGGCTGCAAATAAAGAAGCATAATAAGGGAGGTGAACCCTCAAGGCAGGCCCAATTTCTGTAGCGTAGAAAGCATGAAGGGCTACTCCAGTGAATCCATGGCCTTCTCCGCACCAAGAAATACCACAGCAGCAGGAACCTCAGGGAAACTTCCATGAAAAACTGAAAATAAAGTACTCAGATTTGGGGATGTAGAATGGTGGGTAACGAATCCCGACTGCAAAGGCGAGATAATGGTTTCCAGCAGGATGGAAAGTCTAATTGCGAGTATTTTGGCCAAGATCTTATTGCTGACATTCACCAACGAAAGTAGCCTAGACGATTGGCAGCATAACGGGTCCTCACTGGGCTTAACAAGGAGCGTGATCATCCCTTTGCGGAGAGCGGGAAGCAAAACTCCGACGTCGAGTGACTCGGTGTGCATGGCCAGTAAATGAAGCACAGAGGTACTTGTAGTCTTTGTAGAAAATGCCCATTAAACCATCCAGTCCGGGTGCCTTGGACCCTTCCAAGGAGTCAATAGCACGAGCCACCTCCTTCTCAGAAATTGGTTCACTGAGGAACTGCTGCTGCTGGGTTGAAAGCCAGACTATAGCTATCTCTGAGAGGTAGTCTGTCTTGTTTCTAACTTCTCCCGAATACCGAGAGGTATATAAACACGAGATGCAGAGTAGGAGTTCGGCAAGTATGGTGCTGTTATCTGTGACTTGTGCTCCATCCTCAAGCAGTAGATCAGTAATATAGTTATTACTCTGCTGCAGATGAAGCAGGGATGCCAGTGTACGGATCCAGCGGCGTACCAGCAACATATACTCCAATACCACATACTCACCTGGGCCCATAAACACACACAATTTGAGTGAACCGCTGGAGTCAAAGTTTATTATTTTTCATACCTCAAGATTATTCCTTATTCCTAACCAACCTTTCACTGATCAAAAAGTTCTTTCCTCTGGTCGATGGACCATTAGTTGAACTAGTTGATGGTGAAAAATTCTAACTTAATTCTGCCCTTTACACTTTAAGCAAAATAACCACAGACTCAGGAATGTTTTAAATCTTTATCTAAATTATTTGTGTGTGAACCACTCCAAAGTACAGTACATTCACCATCACTCATAGGAGAGAAAATTCAATTAATCAAATCATTAACACATACTTCAAACTTGCAATGACATGCTCAGAAAGCAGAGGACAGAGAGAAAAGAACATCTGCAAACGTGATAATTACCTAGGATGGTGTGAAGACCAACCCCCTGCCCAAAGGGCTAGTGGAGGTCCCCCAGGATAGGTCAGGAGACAAAGATTTCAAGACAGGATTCAGGACAGGCTATATGACCTCTCCAACACCAACGATCACGTCACACCCCTCTCTGACACACTCTTCCTCCTCGAGATTCTTCTGCGATCTTCATTCTAAGCCTAATAATTAGGATAGTAGGTTCTGCATTCAGTTCTTCATCGATACAGAAAAGGGGGTGGTGATGAACAGAGTGTCTGAATTAAGCAGACCACTCTTACCCAGTCCAAAGATCAGGGCTTGATCCATCACCATTATTTATCTCACTGCCCCATCCCAGCTCAGAACCTGGCTATATGCAAATTAGTCTGTCCCTGGCCAGTGCATCATGGGAACAGGGCAGACCAAACTACCAAGCCAATTCTTCACCAGAAAGGAGACAAGCTACCGGGGACCGGTTTCTGGCATTTCAGCCTCTTCGGCCCGGCTTGCTTGAATCCTGATGGAGCAGTGAGAAAGGGACTCATGTCTGAGTATACCCTGCCACACCTATAGTGGCCAAAAACGATACAGAAAAGGGGGTGGTGATGAACAGAGTGTCTAAATTAAGCAGACCACTCTTACCCAGTCCAAAGATCAGGGCTTGATCCATCACCATTATTTATCTCACTGCCCCATCCCAGCTCAGTTCTTCATCAGCATCTCACAGCATCTCAGCAACGACGTCTCTCTAACTAAAACTACCTCAATGATACCTTTTCTTTCCTTATGTACCACCCATTAATGTTTCAATATTGTAAAATACTAACTCTGGTCAGGCAAGGGGGGAAGATATTTACACCATGCTAACATATCACTCTTTTCAGTTAGCTTTTTGTTAATAAACCCATCCCTTTAATTTTTATTCATGCTTTATTTTCCCACCTGCATTCACATTACATTCGATACAAATGTTCAACTTTAATATGTGGTTTTATACATTCAGGTCATGTACTGTCGGTTTCTCAGACTTCAGGCAGGCTGTGGCCTTGCACCGCACGTCATTCTTCTAGGCTAACTTCCACTTGTCATGCGCTAAAACCCATGTGAAACAGCTCTCTCCAGGCATACCCAAAAGGCCCAAATGCGCACTAGTAATAAAGTCAGAAAAACAGCTGTTACTTTCAAGAATAAATTATTTCACCGTATGCCACCCATCTCTACTCTAATTCCCTTTACTCATTAATATTTTCCCCAAATTAGCATTAGTAAAATAGCTCCATTTAGTTTCAAGCAAGCAGATACAAAGCATGTGAGTCTTCAGGAAGCCACATTAATACCTTCTGCTCATGCTCAAGAATTTCCCTCCAAGCAACAGCTCGTCATAATGCGGAGATGCAGTTGACGCATGCACAATAAAGATTTCCCATTGGTAGCCATTTTAGAAAGCCACTCGAGTTACTCATGTTCGTAAACACTTACGCAAGCTTCTCTGACCCTTATTTTGATGTGGTGCACATTAGTTTCACACAATACGTAATTAATACCATGTTAAGAAGTTAAATGAGAGGATTGCTTCCGAGCAAGTCTCTTTTCTACGAGTCCTTGGTCCATCAATCCCCTCTCTGATGGCATTTTGAGCAATCATAAAATTACCCATCCCAATCAGATGCCATCTTTAGCATATCTTAGTTTCTTTTCCTCCTTTTTCATTCTTAATCCCATCTTTCATCTTTGTATACAGTTTTCCTTTCATTTCCTCCAGCTGGATTTCTTCATACTTCCTCTTCTTTCCTTTTTCATTCACTTCATATCTTTCCTTTCCTTTGTTTCTGCAATATTTATACCATATCATTATTGTTAAAACTATTATTGCTATACCAACTAATGGAAGGATTATTTGACCTAAAACACTTTTTCCTAAATCAGAAAACCAAGTCCCTTTTGAAGAAATACTCTTTGTTAGTCTTTCCCATACACTGTCAACCTCCAGTGGTTTCAAATCTTCTCGAAGTTTAGAAATATTTTTAATATATCCTCTAATTTCCCTACGTTTATCAGGTATGTAAATGCAACAATGTTGGACTTTCAACATTCTACAGACTCCGCCCTCTTTTCCCAATAAAATATCATCAAGAGCAGGTTGATTTTGTAAAACCATAGATCTAATCGCAACCATTTCCGTATTAATCATCAAGAAACCCCCAGCAGTATCAGTCGAGAGATGATCAACCACTGTTGACAACTGACAAATTCTATGTGAATTTAGAATTCCTCCCACTGAAGGTATCGATGCACCAAAAATGTCACCTATTATTTCTGAAAAACTAGCTCTCTTTCTTTGTGGTAGTTCATTAGTGCTTTGATTGCTTCCAGTGATTCTCTTTGTAAATGTAAATGTACAGGAATTTATATAGCGCAAATCACCGAGCGGTTTCTAAGCGCTTGCTTAGGGAACCCGTCCTGGTATTCCCCTGTGAGATAACCCCGGCAGGGTATCCGCAAGGTGAAAGCCAGGCATCCCGCTGCGAGGGGCCGTTGTGGAGATTAAGCAAGTGTGAACCTGTGAATCGAGTAGGCACCGGAGCGAGAATTGTCGAATCCATGGGCATTTTAGGACTCAAGACCCCGCTGAGCCGGGAATTGAACCCTGGTCCCGGACTGACCTCTGCTTCTAGGTCTGCCTCCTCTAACCAGTGAGCCACACTTCTCCTTGCGTGATATATTTCCGGAAATACTATGCCAAAGTAGCAACATCCGTACCACCGTGCAGGCAGCTTATAGTAAGCATTATTCCCACACACGTAGTAAACCCCAGCAAATACCGGATCAGTTTCCCCTTTTAGTCCCCAACCTCCCAGAATTAGGAAGTTTGGTTCACATTTACTGGAACCAATGAATATGTTATTATAATCGGTCTTTAACCTATGGAGGCAGGTTTTCCCTTTCTTTTCAAAGTCTAGAGACATTGCGGCAAGAGCCTTGCCAGTTGCATAAATTCCTTCTTTCCCAGCCCCTGGAGGTACATAGGTTTTCTGTTCAGCAGCGTTCTTTTGGAAATCATGTCTCCTTTCCTCAACTAAATTCAAAAACACTTTCTCTTCTTCATGCAATGTGCATGTTAGATTATTCTTGTGTGCCTTAACTAAATCTACTGACTTCATTATTAAGAAAAATTCTCCCATAAACTGTGCATCTTGACTACTAAGTACTGGATTCTTATTCTTTCGATTAGGAAGTTCTGAAAATACTACATCTAAGTTGGAATAATAATAATGAAGTTTCCTTGTTCTATAAAACAAACTTGTTAATATGCTACATGCAATACCATATGTTAAAGGTAAATGGTGGTAAAGTAAAGTCCACATTTGTAAAGCGCACAATCACCCGTAAGGGTCTCTAGGCGCTGGGGGCCGTCGGGAAGATTAAGCGAGCTATTGCCCAGAGTCACATGGTGCTGGGCTAACCTGCCGCCGGAGCCGGGGATCGAACCGTGGTCCCCAGATTCCAGCGTCAGTCGCCCTGGCCGCGGCGCCACACCTCTTCCACGTAAGTGACACCTTTGATACTGAAGCTGGTAATTTCATACATACATAACAATCACTAATCTCCATTGTATCTACGTATTAGAATAATAACTTTGTGAAAACATTTAATGATGCGTCAATATCTAATACTGTGTGATGTACATCTATCTCATCTGCTGCTTCTAATTCTACCCTATCTCCTTTTATTGTAGCTACCTTTCCACTATTAACTGTCTCATTCTTCCTGTTAGCTATCATCAAATAAGGCACTACTACTGTTATAAATAGCCATACTGTAATTACTAACAAATTGCTACATATACAAACTCTACAGCAATTTTGTATGCAATTTCATTTTTGTCGTTCAGTAACCTTGTTTTAGCCATTTTAGTCTAAGAACATTTCTCCTCTTTTCTTTTGTTATTTGCAAATTCAAACTCTGAGTTTTCAAGGAGGCCTCACTTTCCCTTCATCAAATTGTGCAGCATTTAATTATTCCTCTGTCTCTTCACTCAATTCTAAATTTTCAAAGTCTTCCAACATTATGTAAGTCCACTCAGGACCCTTGAATTTATTGGTCAAAATTCTCAGTCTTGGACTCCTTCGAGTGTTTTTCACAATCAACTGCTTAGACTGAGTTTGACTAGTAACCTCATTTACTTGCTCAGGTCTTTCGTTTGTTTTTCTCAGATAGTATTTTAATCTTTTGACTCCGCCTGGCCTTTTCTAACCATTTAACTTGTACGGCACTTTCACCCTATTTGTCTCTCTCTAGAGCTCTTTTATTTTCGTTATGTTTAGGCACAATCCGTTCTTGTACTTCTTCAGCGTCACTATCTACCTGTTTCTGTTCAGGTCTAAGATTTGTTTGTTTATTCACCGGACCTTGTTCTTCTTCCTCTATCTGGCCCTGTTCAGGTCTTATTTCAAATTGATCTTCTTCTGCCTGTACCTGTTCTTCTTCTCCTAACTGATCCTGTTCAGATCTTACTACAATTACTTTTCCTGTTGCCTAAACGTGGTCTTCTTCTCCTGTCTGTCCCATTTCTGTTTGCCTGAGTATGTTCTTCTTCCCCTGTCTGGTCCTGCTCAGGGTCTGCAGTAGTCGTGTTCACTTCTTCCTGAGCGTGTTCTTCTATACCTATCTGGTCCTCACTACTTTCCTGTCTGTCTAATCTTGTTCTGCTTCTTGTTTTAATAATAACTTCAGGTATGTCAGCCACTGATGTCCAGCCCGCCTGACTTGTTCTCGGTTGTTCCTCGTCTATTGGTTCAGAATCTATTGCTCTAGATTCTTCGACGTCACAACAGTCAGCTATTTCAACTGGTTCATTCAGTTGTTGTCTCTTTTCAATGGGGCCTGGTACCTTTTTGGTGTGACTGGCATGAATCCAATTGGGTAAACCTGCACACTTCACTGCTGTAGTAGTGACCAGTATAACTTGTCGTGGTTCATCCCATCTGTGTGCTAAGCACCATTTTCTGGCGTGTTTCTTCACTACCACCCAGTCTCCAGGATTCAAATCCAGCGCTTGTGCTGGCTGCCTGGCAACTGCGTCTTCTCCAACCTGGTGAGAGAGAACGCAATAGGTCAGCCAATTCTTCGCAATAGTTCAATACCAGATCATCAGTTATATTAATTAATTTGTGACCTGTAATACACGCTTGTCTCATTGCCCTTCCCATGAGGATTTCATGGGGACTCAATCCTGTTTTTCTGTCAGGAATACTTCGTAGTCCCATCAACACAAGAGGCAATGTATCTGGCCATTTCAGTGATGTGGATGCAAATACTTTGCTTAACCTTGATTTGATTGTGCCATTTAACTGCTCAACCACTCCGGAGCCTCTGGGCCGTATGCACAGTGCAGTTTTTGTTCAAATTTAAATACTTCACACATTAGACAAATTATTTCATTATTAAAATGAGGTCCTCTATTTGATTCCAAAGTTACTGGAAAACCAAATCTAGGTATCCACTCCCTCAACAGTAGTTTGGCAACTGTGAGGCTGTCATTTCTCCTCGTGGTGTATGTTTCCACCCATCGTGAAAACAAGCACACTATGACAAGGGCATACTTAATTCCGTTGCTTGAGGGCAACTCTATGAAATCTAGCTGTAATCTTGTGAATGTGAATGGTCCTTTCCAATTTTTCCCCAACTGACCACTGTTTTCCTGCCTGGATTTTGTTGTTGACTAATTAAGCATCTCTGGCAAAGGCTCTCTGCAACTGCCCTAAACTTAGGATTGTACCAATTTTGTCTGAATAGTCTGATCATGGCGTCCCTACCTACATGTGTGTCTCCATGATACATTCTTGCCATTTGTGAGAGTAGGCAGTCTGGCATGACTGGTCTGCCATCAGTGTACATCCACACATCATCCTCTGTTCTCCTTTCACAAACTGATTTTATCCAGTTTTCCTTCTTGCTTACCTCCACCTCATCCTGCAACTAACTCACCTCATCCCATGTTTCTAAGGCTGAGAAAAACATAAATTGGCAGCTGATTTCAGTCGTTTCAATTTTTCTGTTAAGTGCCATGTTATTTCTTGCACAGTATTGAGCAATCTGGTCAGCATATCGGTCACCTGCTGTCACCATTTCCTGACTGGTGAGCAGCACACTTGACCACTGCTATTTCTTTTGTCAATTGAATTGCTTCCAACAATTCTTTAACATTTTTACCATTTCTGATGGGGGATCCTGAAGAAGTCAGAAATCCCCTCTGCATCCATAACTGGCCAAAGTCATGCACAACCCTGAAACCATATTGACTGTCCGTAAATATGGTTATTTTTTCCCAATTTTGCATGCCTTTGTTAAGGCCACCAATTTGGCTACTTGTGCAGACTTGACTCCTGGTAAACAGGATGCTTCAACAACCCCAGGTATTTTACATACAGCATATGTTGCACTGAGTCCTCCCTCCCTCCAGTCTCAGGCATGAGCCATCTACAAATAATTTATGGTCTGGGTTTTTCAGGGGTTCTTCTTTCATATCAGGGCGGGGCTTGGTGCACATCTCAGTCACATCCAAACAATCACGATCTACCTCGTCTTTCACTTCTTCACAACGTGGGTCTGGTAATAATGTGGCAGGGTTTACCATTGTACACCTTATTACTGTAACATTTTCTGCTCCAAGAATCACTCTTTCATACTTAGTCATCCGACTAGGAGTAAGGTGCTGTGTTCGAGTTCTTCTTAAAAGGATCTCAACTGAATGTGGGACATAGACTTTAACTGGATGTCCCATCACAATTGACTCACTCTGCTTTAGACTCACACAGGTAGCAGCTACTGCTTTTAAGCAGCCAGGTAAAGCTGAAGCCACAGGATCGAAAGTAGCAGAAAAATATGCCACTGGTGGTCGGCTTAGTCCATGCCTTTGTGTCAAGACTGAAAGTGCACAACTTGCTCTCTCACAACAGAATAATGCAAATTCTTTAGCATAATCAGGCATACCTATGACAGGAGCCTCACACAGAGAATTTCACAACCTCACAAATACTTCCACACTTTCATCAGTCCAGACAATTGGATCTTTCCCTCTCTTTCGTGTCATCTGAATCCATGGCTTTGCCAGCAGGGAAAAACCAACAATCCGCTGCTGACAGTATCCAACCACTCCAAGAAACATTCTTATCTCCCTTTGTGTTTGTGGCAACTGCATTTGCTTGATAATTTTAATTCTTTCTGGGGTCGCTTTTCTCACTCCTCTTTCAATCTTGTGGCCTAAATATCAGACTTCTGTTCGACAAAATTGCAACGTTTATGATGGCACTTTGTGTCCTCCATCAGCCAAAAGGTTCGTAATGCAATAGAATCAGTAACACAATCTTCTCGTGATTTTTATGCCACTAGTAGGTCATCAATATATTGTACCGGGACTGAATTTCTGGGCATGACTAATGTTTCCAGACACTTTTTCAAAATTTGATTGAAAATTGAGGGACTCTCTGTATACCACTGAGGAACTCGGCACCATGCCAAAATATGATTTTCAAACTTGAAGTCAAAAAGGTACTGGCTATCTGGGTGCAAAGGAATAGAGAAGAAGGCTTGGCATAAATCAATTACTGTAAACCAGCCTGCATACTAGGGTATTTGATAAAGGATCACTGCTGGATTTGGTACTACAGGACAACAAGTCACTACAATTTTATTGATCTTTCTCAGATCATGCACTATCTTGTATTTTCCACCAGGCTTTTTAAGTCCCATTATAGGCGAATTACAAGGACTACTCATTATTTCCTTGAAAATGCCCTGTTTTATCATTCGGTCAATTTCTGAAGTAACTCCTGCTTTCACTTCTGCACTCATTTTATATTGTCGGGTTTTGGGATAAACTGCATCTTCTTTTACTGTCAGATTCACTGGATCTACATTTGCCATTAATCCAATTTCTTTTCCTGTGAAGTCCCATACTTCTGGGTTCACTGTTGTTTTTTAATTCTTCTGGTAAACCATTTATTGTCATCAAAGAATACATTTAATCTACTTTGTGCCTTGTTTAGCTAGCATGATTGTATATACAATATCTTCATCAGGGGTTTGAAACGCAACACCATCCGGTGTGCAGTAGATTGTGCAATTCATTTTACACAACAGATCTCTTCCTAACAGATTTACTGGCCTAGAATCACAGACTACAAATCTATGCATGTCTTTAAAATTTCCAATATGCACTTCCATTGGTTCTGTGATTGGGGTTCTATTCTGTTGATTTGAAACGCCTACAACTTAAATCAAGTCTCCCGAGAGGGCTAGGTTTGGGATGTCTGCTGTTCTCACAGTAGAACGGGTAGCACCAGTATCCAATAGAAAAGTGATCTCATTACCTTTCACTTTCCCATCAACAAATGGACCAGACTGATCTACTGGCAAGGATGCCCCAAGTACGCACTCCTCTTCCTCCCCCCCCTCAGGCACCGTCATTGCAAGTTACTAATTTCATCATCATTATTCTGTAAAAGATATTGTGAAACCACAGAATTTGTCTTACCACTTCCTCCTTGAAATCCGGCGTCCGCACTATACTTTGGTTGGCCCGCAAAATTTAGCATAGGAGCTGGAGGCACATGACACTGTGGATTAACTACCTGCTGCGGCTGATTCGTAAGTACTTCATTCTGCGTCTGTGGATTTAAATTTTGATTTGGACCATTATTATTCTGCATACTCATACACTCGTTCTTCCAATGTCCAAGCTGTCTGTACCCATGACAAGGAAACTTCTTCTTCGCATCCTCTCTGTTCATTCATCCTCTAAATTTTCCACCATTCGTCGCCTGATCATTCTGAATCTGTTCTTTCAACTGACTTTCAGCTTGACCATTCTACTTAATTTCCTGCTGTTCTGCCAATTTTACTTTTGCCCCCATCATTTTCTCCTTAAACTTTGTATTCCTGGCCTCAATATTGTTTCTACAATACTTCACGTACTTCAAAATATCATCTATCGGTTTTCCCTGCCAACACAACATGTGCTGCTGAATCATTTGCCTAATCTCCGGTTTCAGACCATACACAAACCGTTACACAAAATGTCCCATATCTTTATCTCCAATATTCTGCTTGAACGCCTGTAGCAGTCGCTCATAATTCGCATGTACAGACTTATTTGGCTTTTGAGTTGTTCTATCTATCTTTACCTGTTTCTTTGGGTGGGATTTTGCCTTTCAGAAAAGTAATCACTTGGTGATATTTCTTCATCACGTCATCTGAGGGTGCACCTGTTTTAGAATCTCTTGGGTACTACTCACTTGGCCAATCAATGGTAATCTTTCATTCTGCCCACAAATCGGTAGGTACCACTACAAACCATCCAAGCCTTTTAACTAAACCTTCAAAACTTTCACAAATCTTTTAACCTGTTTATCCCATTCAACTGGTTTCTCTCTTAATCTTGGGAAATCATTCCTAAATGACAAAATATCCTGTCTGCTCCATGGAACATGAACATATCCACCACCATGTACCTCTCTCATGGGACACAATCTTTCGGCCTTCTCTGATTCTTTCAACAAAAATGCAGACGACGTTTCCTTCGTCTGAGCTTCTTCCTTCTTTCTTGTCCACCTAGTTCTCCACTTATCAATGTTTCCCCATTTTTGCAAAATATTAATTAACTCCTTAACCTATAGTTTCTTACCAGACACATTCATATTATCCAAATCCTTATCAGTAAATTGCACTCAGTATGGTTTTTGTAATACTTTTGATCTCCCTATTTCTATTCCTATTTCTGAAGCAAGCTCTGTCAATTTCTCATGAAATAATTTTGCATTTCTAGTTATACTCCTGCACACAAACAACAGTTCTTCCTCATTGTAATGATTTAACCTGTCTATTTTAACATTTCCAGCTATCATTTCTTCCAATTCTACTTTCAATTTGTAAATGTATAAAATCTTTGGGGGTGTACTCTGCTTTTCTATTCCGTGTGCCCATCTCTTCAAATCTTCTGGAGTTACTATTGCTGAGCTTCTGGTTCTTGAGGGTACCACAGGCCTTTTCTCTTTTGAACTACTGAGTGTAGCTCTTATTGGGGGTTCAATAATTGGTTCTCTTATCGGTAGATCCATTAATGAAATGACTGAATCACACACATTGGCTTGATCATCAGATATTAATACCTGTTTCTAGGATTATTGAAAGGAGTTGTTACAACTTGGGGCTTTGGACAATTTAATTTATCTCCATATAATGGAATAACAGGACCTATTGTCCCTGGTACAGTCAATGCACCAGGGCTCAAATTTAATTGGCCTATTTTCTGTATTAACTCTTCTCTATTTTTACTTAATGTTTCTCTCTCTCTCTGTCTTGAAGCACCCTATTAACTGATGTATCATGCGAAATTTGTGGAATTAAGGGTGTTCCCATTACAGGTGCGCTTGGGGTGACTACTAGGTCCTTCTTGATACGGTGGAGGGTTTTTAGTTAAAATGTCCTCCAGCAATTCATCATCTGACTCACCATACCCTGTCACATTCATGTGTTTTGTTTTCTCCTTACACTTGCTCCCTGACTGTTTCTCAGCCTTGAACACTGGATATAAACCTTCTGATACCATAGCTTTCCACCATTGCTTCATCTGATCTTCCAGTGACATAAGCAAATATCGAGGAAAAGGTCCTAAATATCTCCCACTCCTGTTTTTCTCTCGTTCAAATGCTTCAGTCTCCCATTCTTCTAAAGCTTCATACTAGGTTAACGTAGGCCTTGGTTCTAGCTCATTCATTCTCAAATTCTGCAGAATTCTTCCATTAAACGTACCCTTTTCTGGAAAAGCTAGAACTCCATCACTTTTATTATATTCTATCCAGTTCTCCATCCATACACAAGTATGATATTCTCTTTTCATCATCATAAAAGAAGCAGGCATTTTCGGCAGTTGGAATAAGAAATGCCTCTCTAGTCACCACAGGTTTATCTTTCTTAAAGAAATTCTTAATTTTCTTTATTAATGACATCTCATGCTTCCCTCCATACATTTTGGATAAACAATGTTTAAAAGAATACTCCACAAACTCTTGAAGGCTCCTGTCAGTGCGATACACACCTGCAGTCAAGTCAGAATTAGACATACAATTTTTCCCTAACCAATGCTAACAAATCTTCTATCTAATGTCCAATTAAAACTCAGTCTCTCACTATTTAATTAGCCAATGCTAGTGCGGCTAATATTTAACAACCAACCAGACTCCGGTTCACACTCGTGGTCTGACCAATGCTAGCACGGCCGTTTTGTGACGTCAGTTTCACTCCTTACTACTGATCCCTCTTTTATAATCTGCTTCTGTCTCACACCCGCTGTTTCAACCAATCCCAACGTGGCTCCCTGTGACGTCAGTACCACTCTGGCGACTGACCCTCCCTTCACAAGGTAATACGTAAACTTATTTCTTTAAAATAAAATCCATTATTAAAAACATTCGCTACTCTGCCTGTTCCGCTAAACAAAGGATAGAATGTCGACTTATTCTGGTGACTCAGAATTATTCCTCTTTTACTGCGAGTAAAAACCTCTGTTTACCCTTCATTCAAGCTTGAGAGAACCTGTTACTCCTTCAGTGTTACCCTTACTAGGTGATATAAGACCAAAGTTTCACCAGCGAACCTTTTGCTTTCACTCATACTCGACTTTTATACGAACTAGTCTCTAATTTAACACTGCCAGCCCTGCGTAGCTTCTCAGTGCTATTCCAACAGACGAGTAACCTCACTGCAGTGTGGCTTCTGGTACCACCCGCTGTTTATTCCCCAGGAATTTTCCAGACGACATAAAACAAGACGCTAACTCTTTTTGTTAAACATAAATCAATAATCAAAAATCAATTCTTATCACCAAACTAGTCAATAATAACCATAGCTCTGCTGCCAGAAAACGGATCCAGTGGCATACCAACATCAGATACTCCAATAACACATACTCAGCTGGGCCCATAAAGACTCACTAACAATTTGGTTGAACCGCTGGAGTCAAAGTTTATTAATTTTCATACCTCAAGATTGATTATTCCTTATTCCTAACCAACCTTTCACTGATCAAAAAGTTCTTTCCTCTGGTTGATGGACCATTAGTTGAACTAGTTGATGGTGAGAAATTCTAACTTAATTCTAACCTTTACACTTTAAGCAAAATAACCACAGACTCGGGAAAGTTTTAAATCTTTATCTAAATTATTTGCGTGTCAACCACTCCAAAGTACAGTACATTCACCATCACTCATAGGAGAGAAAATTCAATTAATCAAATCAGTAAAACATACTTCAAACGTGCAATGGCTTATGCTCAGAAAGGAGAGGACAGAGAGAAAAGAACATCTGCAAACTCGCAAACTCAATAATTACCTAGTGTTAGAACTGGGGGTCTCTAGTTGGCAGAGGTAGGTATCACTGTCCAAATAGGGACCCTTGCTTCTAGTCAGGGTACGGAGGAACTACTCTTTAGATAACCCCTGCTCACCCCCTTGGTGGCTTGGCACGAGCAGTCAGGCTTATCAAAGGCAATGTGTAAAGTATTTGTACCAACACTCACAGTAACACAGTGAAAACACCACAAATGGACTCCACAACAGTTTAGAAAAATAGAAGTACTTAGTCTAAACTAAACAAGACCAAAACTACAAAAAAAGAGTTCTTAAGGGTTGCGTCAAAATAATCCACAGTTGCGTGAGAATAGTTCACAGTTGCGTCACGTTTAAGCAACATTACATTTAGATGCAACAAAGTTCCAAAACAGAAGCTGGTGCAGTGGAAAACAAGCGATGCGTCACTCCTGAGACCCTGGGGAGGTGATGCGACAGCGACAGCCCCGCTGGACGCAGCAGGCGTGTTGCGATGAATCCGGTCTGTATGGGGAGGGAGGCGATACCTTGTATGGATTCCGGTGCGTAGGTTCCGTAGGGAGCGTCTCGCAAAGGCACGATGCGACGATCTTCGGGACAGCGATGATCTCAGGTGCGGTGGCGATGCGCGGCGCAGCGTCGATCTTCTCCTCTTGCGGCCCCTCGATGCGATGGCTCTGCGACGATGTTCGCAGCGACGTGATGCGGTCTGCAAGTAAGCGGTGCAGCGATCTCACCCAGCGACAGCAGGATCTGCGACGATACTCGCAGCGATGGTACATTTCCCGCACCGGAGCGATGCGTTCCGCAAGCGAAGGATGCGTCGGTTCTTGCAGCGGCAACAGGCGCTGCGACGATCTCGATCTTTGCGGCAGCGGGAATTTCCTTGCACTGACGGGGATGCACTCCGAAAGCGAGCGATGCGTGAACATTTGCAGATAGTCTTAGTTTCTTGTTCTCCAGCTTTCAAAACAGCATGCCACAACTTCCAGATGCCCCTCAGTTGAATTCAGCACTGGATTCGGCTAAGAAGCTTAGTGAATCAATAACGCTTGCAGAAGTAGAGCTAGCTCTGACTAAGGGGGCATCCTCAAAGGCCCCAGGCCCTGATTCAATACCTTTAGACCTTTTTAAATGTAATCGAGAATTTTGGTCCCCCTTACTTATGAATGTTTTTAAGGCATTAATACTTGGCCCTATTCCGACCTCATGGAAAGAGGCCGTTTTGGTTCCAATTTTTAAAAAGGGTGACAATTACGATCCAAAATGTTACAGGCCAATATCACTAATAGACTCAACATGTAAGTTGATGGGTAGGGTGATATTGGCACGGCTGGAAACATGGGCTGAGTCATCAGGGGTAATTGTAGAATCGCAATACGGTTTTAGGAAAGGGAAAGGAACTAATGAGCAGTGCCTGAACCTTGCTTTGATTATGGGCAAGTACATGGGTGCCAAGAATGGTTCTATACACTTGGCATTCATGGACTTGTCCAGCGCCTTTGATACAGTATGTAGGGACAAATTATGGCGTATGATGGACTCTATGGGTTTTGAAGAACCACTAATCACCCTGCTCCGCAGGTTACATTCTGCCACAACGGTCAGGGTTAGATACGGCCGTGGTGGAGAGAAATCAAAACCTATTTTATCCACTGAAGGTGTCCGACAAGGATGCATTTTAGCTCCTTTTTTATTTTTGGTCTATACAAACGGTTTAGAGGGTTTCTTGTTAGAAACATCTGCTGATTTTCCAAAGATAAATGGAAGAAGAATCCCAATGTTGTCCTATGCAGATGACACTGTTTTAATGGCACTTGCCCCTAATAGCTTGCAGATCTCCCTGAATGCTTTTGACACATTTATGGGTAACCTAGAATTAGGTGTAAATTTTACCAAATCTTTTGCCATGACCTGTGGTCAAAAAAATGTTAAAACACGGAAATATGTGGTGAAGAATGCTACTATTGAGAAAGTGGATAACTTCTGTTATCTGGGTAACCTCTTTAATAAAAAACTGAGCTGGGAACCTTTGCTGACAACACGGGTTCAGAAGGTTGCACAGTTAATTGAAGCCCTTTTTCGCTTTGCTAGCAAATTAGGTCAGCGACGGGTAGCAGAAATTACATCATTATATAAAGCCAAGTGTGTTTCTGCCATGATCTATGGTGCAGGGGTTTGGGGTTCGTATAATTGTGAAAAAATACAAATTGTGGAAAATAAGTTTGTTAAACGCTTATTATCTGTCCCAAAGGGCACATCGAACATATTTTGCCATGGAGAAGTTGGAATCGAGTTTATAAGTGATATTATTCACGTTGCCCCTTTAACATTATGGGCTAAGGTTTGGCAATCCGAAGAACTGAAATTAACAAAAGATATCATTCAAGATTGTCTTAAGCTTGATTATTCCACCCAAATCCCGTGGCTACGATATGTTAAAGAGACTTTTTATAATATAGGTTTAGGTAAGATGTTTACAAATCCCGAACTGCTCGGTAGGGATGCCAAGGAGATTATTAAAAATGCTTACAGCCTTAGTTTAGGTTCTTCTAATACAAATGACCATGTATTAAGTGTACGGGGAAAACCAGCTCGCCAGTTTTATTTGTCATATATTATGAACACGCAATGGCGTTTTTATCTTACAAGATTTCGCCTTGGCACCTTACACTTTTTGTTTGCTTTCCCAAAGCAGGGGGATGGTGTGAGAAGTTACCCTACTGCCCTTGTAACAATAGGGTTTCACAAAATACTCTCCACCTTTTGCTTTTTTGCACTTTGTACAAAGTGCCAAGAAACACTTTCCTTAAACCACTATTAGAATCATTTGAAACACGTTACTATAAAGAAGCGTACGATTGCTTGTTATCTTTGTCAACTGCACGTATTTGTAATGCCGTTTTAAACTTTATTAGATCAGCTTTGGTGATTAGAAATAGATATTGATGGAATTTGGTTTTAAGAAACATTATGCAAACATGTATTGTGATTTTATAGTTGATTAATTCTATCGTCTTTTAATATAGACTATGTATACTTTTATGGTTTCTGTATGAAATCGAAATAAAGTTTTGAAACGAACGAAACGATTCAGCACTCAGGAAGGGCAGAATTCTCTCAGCAGAGTTCAGGGAAAGCTGGGGGTGAAGTCCTTTTGTTCCTGGGACTTCTTAACAGGAGGCCAGCTCACAACAGGCCCTTGGAGATCTCTTCAAGCAAGGGGACAAAGCAGCAACAAAGTCCTTCCCCTCTCCTTGGCAGCAAAACAACTGCAGGTCAGTCCAGCAAAGCAACAGCAGGACAGTCTTCCTTCCTCAGTCTTCGAGCTTTCTCCCTGGCAGAGGTTCCTTCTTGATTCCAGGATGATCTAACTTTTCTGTAGTCGGGGGTCCTGTACTTATACACCTAAAAGTCTTTGCTCCCTTTGTGCAGGAAGGCTCTGAGCCCGGTCTGAACAAGTTCTGGGTGTTCCTTGAGCACTTTGTTTTCCTGGTCTCTCCTTTCCTTTCAGAGTGAGGGGCAGGGTCGTCAGCCGCCCAGTAGGAGGTGGAGCCAGCATTGTGGAAGGCAGGCACAGCCCTATTCAGGCCCAGATGCTACCCCCTCCCACCACTCTAGATGGAGCTATTCAGCCTCAGCCTCTGGGAGCCACCCAGCCCCTGTCACTCACAAACCAGACAGTCAATTCACAAGCAGGCCAAGGCACACAGAAAGGTCAGACAAGAGAACAGCCACTTTCTAAAACTGCTTTTCTTAAACACAGGATTTTAAAACAACCTTTCCTAAAAGATGTGCTATTAAATTCTGAGTTCAGGGATACCAGACTTTTATGTCCTATCTTGCTCCTACGGGAAGATATGCTGGTAGCCACTGTAGCCAGCATTCCCCATGATAGCCTATGGGCAAGATAGCCTTACAATAGTGAAAAACAAAAATGGCTGTAATTCACTATTAGAGCATGTCACCTGCACTAGTACATGCTCTACCTTTCACATACACTGCACCCTGCCCAATGGGGTACCTTGGGCCTACCATAGGGATGACCAATGTGTACAGAAAGGGAAGGGTTAGGGCTGGTCAGTGGGGACAGTGACCAGGAGGAAATGGCAGTTCACAGACTGCACACAGGCACTGCGGTGACAGGCCTGAGACACGATTTTAGGGCTACTCATGTGGGTGGCACAGTCAGTGCTGCAGGCCCACTAGTAGCTTTTGGATCACCAGCCCTGGCACACCCAGTGCATTTTACTAGGGACTTCTTGGTGATACAAATATGCCAATCATGGATAACGAAATACAGTAAAAATGTATACAGGGAGCACTTGCACTTTGACACTGATCAGCAGTGGCAAAGTGCCCAAAGCATCTAAACCAGCAAAAACGAAACCCAGCACAGCATCAAAAATACAGGAGGTAAAGGCAAAAAGATAGGGGGAAAAAACGCCAAGGATGCCAGGTCTAACACGGGTCCCCTCCAGCTGAAAGTGGGGAGAACTACCCACCCTCTTCACTAAGGCGGAAAAACCTGGACAGATCATCAGCATTGGTGTGTTCTGTGCCAGGGCGGTGTTCCACCGTAAAGTCCATTCCCTGTAGGGACATAGACCACTTCAACAGTTTTGGGTTCTCACCCCTCATCTGCAGTAACCATCTGAGGGGCCTGTGGTCTGTCTGAACACGGAACTGAGTCCCAAACAGGTAGGGCCTCAGCATCTTCAGAGCCCAGACCACAGCAAAAGCTTCCCTTTCAATTGCACTCCACCTCTGTTCCTACCTCTGCTCCCTTAGCATCTCCCTCCTCTCTCTTCTCTGCCATGCCACACGACGCCCTAGGCGCATATTTCATATCTCATGTCATCTTCGCTCCTACCCCTTTGTCCCCCTAGCCCATTAGTAACCTTTCACATTTGGAGCATCTGATTTACATCCACCTAACCTCCCTCCTCCCCCTATCCCTCCCTGGTCCCAGCCGTCCTTAGTCTCTCCGGCACCTTTTCATCCGCACCTACAGGCCCACACATACCATGGAACTCACAGGCACCCACACACACAACATCGTCTATCCTCTTGGCCTCACAAAAAAATCAGCCAAACGGTTCAAACACAATTTTATCAAATCACACCCTGAAACTCTCTCCGGTGATCCCTACTTCTCCCCACGCAATGGGCACACAACCATCGTTACCATCTACCACACGAAATGGAGAGCACAGTGGAGGAAAGCACTCCTAGCCACCTTTCCGATATATTCCACGAGAAAATTGGCACATGGTCTAGCTATCTATATTGCCCCCTCCCAACTCTTCCAACCTACAGCAACTATCACTATCTACAACAACGGTACTATCCTCATCCAAGCCATGGACCGTAGTTTAAATCTCCTAGACAACATCTTCCCATCATTAAAGAACGAGTAGAAAATACCCAACCTACCTCCCTATCTACCCCACCACCATTATTCGCCCTAACCCCCTTCAGCTTCTCCCCTAATCCACTCTCCCGTCCATCAAGGGCTTCAGATTCATCCACCTCTTCTACCCCTACTACCCTGATGTCTACTCCCACTAATACACTTAGCAGCACCTCACCGAAACATCTCACGCTTCCACTACCCCTCATGGCAGAGACTACATCCGCACCACACATAGCAACTGAAACCACTCAAGGCTCGACCATAGCTCCTCATCCCTCCTTCACAACCCCCTCCCTCATCTTCTCTCCCCCTACTCTTACCACACCTCACAATACCACAATCAACATCGATTCCTCCCAGCTCAAACTATCCCCCCTAACAGGACCAAATCTACATACGTACCCCCATCAGCAAATGAACCCTCTCCTGATATGACTAGAAATCCTCACCCCGCCGACACAACCCCTACCTTATCCATCTCCCCCCCACCCTCTCCTTTCATTAACACACCCAATTCGAACTCCGCCCAGACCAATCAATCCACATATAGCAAGACCCACTCTACTTCCACACCCACATTAGCAATTGAACCTACCAGGGGACCATAGCCCCCCACCCCTCTAACAGTACCCTCTCTGCCCCTACCTCTTCCCCTACTCGCGACAACACAACTATCAAGAACTTCACTCAAGCTAACCAAGCAACCCACAGCTCAGTCGCTTACACTCAGCGGGTCACTCCTTGATTCCTCAGACATCAGTCCACCCTCTGAACACCAACTGCTCCCAACCGCACCTCACACACCCTCACACCAACATTCCAAACCCACTACTCAGCCACCAACATCAACAGCCCTCCCACACACACACACACACACACACACACATACACACACACACACACACACACCTACACATACACATACACATACCGACTCACGCACCCCTGTACCAGCCCATACACCCAACCAGTCTACACCCCAGACACACACACTTCTCTCACCACCTCCCACACCTATCATAACCACATAACCACACCTGACACTATATTAGATGAGATCATATCCATGCTTCACATAATCAAAGAGGATCTCCATGCTTTTAAAGTGATGCTATCGAGTCATCCATGGCTCCCCAGATCCTACAGAACCAGGTTACCTAGCAAATCCCCAACTCATCTTCCTAGCAACCCCAAACACAACGCTCCCAGCTGGAAATCAGTACCCTCCCATAATCTATCCTCCCGGCCAACACGTACCAACAACCCTTTTTCGGAGACCGATCTTCGTACTCTCCTGCTCTCCTATGAACCCTTCTTTACGACCCCCGTTTCACTCGTACACATGCCTATCCCTTCTATCCTCGCCAATCCTCACAGGCCCTCTACCCACAACAACAGAGGAATCACCTACAATAATCTCTGTAAAGTCCCAATCATACAGGAACACACCACTTCCCTCGCCACACCCCGGCTTAAATGCACACTCCTGAACTGCAGATCGGCCTCTAAGCACGCCACCGACATAGCCGACCTCATTACCTCTACTGATCTGGACCTGATAATTCTCACTGAAACATGGCTTACAGAATCCTTCTCGCCTCTCATCGACATCCTAGTACACCCTAACTATGACATCATCAGGCTTGACAGGACTGGTAAGATTGGAGGAAGTATTGGATGCATACACCGAAGCAACATCACCGTAAACAGAGCTATAGCCTCGGCGCTCCCTTCCTGTGAATACTTAAGCCTCGACATCAACAGTAATGGCAAACCTGTCTGCTCACTACACATCATCTATCACCCACCTGGTGACAACCTCCTCTTCACAGAACTCCTCATGGACTTGATCACAACTCACTCTGGTCGACAAAACACCCAAATTTTCCTGGGCGACTTTAACCTCCTTTGGAACGATCCCAATGATACAGTGGTCAACAGTCTCAAGATCTTCCTCAACGCCTTAGACCTCAACCAAATTTGCAACAGCCCTACACACAATAAAGGCGCAACTCTGGACTTAATAATCTCTAAGAGCGATTCCACTCACATGGAGTCGAACCTCCCCTGTGATTGGTCAGACCATCACATCATCACCTTCCTCAAGGAAAGAGTCAAACTTAACGCGGCCCAATCCACAAAACCTAAAGTATGGAAAAGAGACTGGAAAAAACTCAACCCAAACACGTTACCTACTTCAAGGCAGAATCTACTTCTACCCCCTGCTGGGTCCTCCAACGTACATGATCTCACCAACCACTACCTCAACTCTATGACCTCGATTATTAACGAATATGCTCCCCTGCAACTAAAGAGAGTTTCCACTAAAGACTCTAAACCCTGGTTCAATGATCTTCTTAACGAGGACAGACGTTCTCTTCGAACTGCTGAACGCAACTAGAGATCGGTACCATCCGCCAAGCTCCTCAGGACTCTAAAAAGAAAGAGAAATGCCTACTATCGAAAGGTCAAGCACACCAAAGCAGTCTTCTTCAGCCAACAACTTGACCAGGCAAGAAACCGCCCCCAAAAACTTTTTTAATTAATCAAAACTCAATCTAAGGACCAACCTCAACGCCCACAAGATCTAACTCAACCACAACCCACATGTGAAGACTGTTCTAACTACTTTAATATAAAGACCGAGAACATCTAAGAAAGATCTCATCAATGATCTAAACTCTCACTCTTGCCCGCTCACCAAAACTTCACTACCCACAATTTCAACACAACCAATCCCGTCAAAGTTTGTTTTAAAAAACGACGCGGCATGGTCATACCTTTACACCTATTCTCTAGACGCTATAAGCAAATTTCTCAATGCCCTGAAGCCTTCCAATCACCTCAGTGACCCTCTCCCCGCAAATGCGGTTAAAGATCTTACCCCTTTGCTACTACCTCTCTGGACCAAAATCATAAACCGTTCACTTCTACAAGGTTGCATCCCTGACTCCCTAAAGGTGGGGTAGGTATCTCCCATCCTTAAGAAACCCACAGCTGATCCCACGGACCTTAACAACTATCACCCTATCTCCAATATTCCCACCCTGGCCAAACTCCTGGAAAAAGGTGTTCACCACCAACTGACAAATCATATTGATCACTTCAACCTTCTTAACAAACACCAATCCAGCTTCCGTGCCAACCACAGCATGGAATCAGCCATGACACACATCATTGATGATGCACTACAAATACTTGATCAAAACGAAGCATGCCTTCTGATCCTACAAGACCTCTCCTCAGCGTTCGATACGGTCAAACACGAGAACTTGATAGATCTGTTGAAGCACAGAATGGGTCTATCAGGATCAGTGCTCAACTGGTTTACTTCTTTTCTGCGAAACCGGACTCTCAAATTCAAGGTCAACAACACCTGTCCAAACTCGTTCTAGTTACGCTAGGAGTCTCACAAGGTTCCTCGCTATCTCCTACACTCTTTAACTTATTCATGGAACCACTCACCGATCTGCTACAAGCGTCTAACGGGCAATTTCACATGTACGCTGACGATACTCAACTGTACCTTCAAGATCAACACCCTTGACGACATTAATCTGCTTAACACTACAAGTCCACCCAAACATGGCTGGCAGAGAATCACCTCAAATTGAATGCTTTAAAAACTGAATTCCTCCTAATTGCCCCACCCTCCAAAGTCCCCATAATGCACAATTGGATCAAACACCTTACAGCACTCAACGTTCAACCAACCATTGTGGATTCAGCGAAATCATTGGTTATAACTCTGGACTGCAACCTCAATATGCAGAAACACATTAATAACACAACAAAGGGAGCAAACTTTCAGATTAATACACTAAGGAAGTTGAAACCCTTCCTACCTCCCAATGACTTCAAGATGGCGGTTCAAGCTCTAGTTCTACCGTGGCTGGACTAAGGAAGTGTCTCACTATGCGGTCTCCCCAAAGCCACTACAGCTTCCCTAAGAGCCGCGACCAACGCGGCAGCGAGACTCATCACTGGCTCGAAAAGAAGGTCCCACATCTCCCCTGACCTAAAATCTCTAAACTGGCTGCATTTGAAGCCAGAATCCACCTGAAAATAGCATGCATGACACACAAGGCCTTACATCACAATGCTCCCAGCTATCTCACACAAAAACTCACAATATCCAGTGGGATTAAATCCATAAGAAGTGCGGAAAACCTCCTTTTGAAGCCACAAAAATTCAACAAGAAAAAAACGTATAAACGATCCTTCTCAGGAATGGCACCCAGGAAATGGAATGCCCTTCCACCGGAAACAAGAATGAACCCCACCACCGCATACTTCAAGTTTAAAGTAAAAGGCATCCTTATGGCAAAATTCACCTAAACATAGTCCCAGGTTTCCATTACCATGCTTCGTCAGTTCACCCTTCCTGTGCACCTTACTGCTTTGCTGTTTGTTTACTCAATGATTTGCTATATATTTGACTTTCTTATCCTTATTATACTACTATGACACAACAGGCCGCTCCTGTTCTGCATCAGGTTGATTTACTTTTTGTTTTCACTAATAATGCTAGGTATTATGGTCTTGCATCTCTGTTAATGTATGATATAACTAAACTCATTGTTAGACCCGTCTGCTTCTGAGAGTCCCCTCACCACTATGATTTCTTTTGTTCCCCTGTAACCTCCCAAAATTTGTCGTTTTTTATTTGTCTACCAGGACTTTTTATGTGTTGTTTCATGGGGTTAGATGTTCCTTGACGCCCAGTTGCTCACAAGGTTTGTGGCACCTATTTACAAGGCGCCTGGCCCAAACCTGTGGCATTACAAACTGGGGTTGTCAACCTGTATAAATGAACCTAAAATGGTGGACACCCTTTCTTCCTCATGTGAAGTGACTCCCATTGGAGCCTTCATGAACCCTGGCCTCTTGAGGTTTTGGCGCCCTTTGTTTGGCGCGCATTTCTGACAGGAATTCCGTTATTTTCCTCAGGTACACAAAATGGCTGCTCTAGAACCCCAGTACGGTGGCTGTGAGTGTCCTAAATACCCCTCAAGAGTGCCTTGTCATTGTCACAGCCAGAGAAGGTTCTAGAACCTTCTGGCTCGTGCCAGTACCCCAGGGCACTGGCTATATAAGGCCCAGTCCCTGGCGGCCATTTTAGATTGAATGAAGGATTAAGAGATTCCAGACTTGACACCAGATTGACACCTGCCCTGTTGACCCCTGTGGTGGCTGGTAGCGCAGGCAGTAGAGCAGCAAAGGGTTGCTGGCGTTGTGTCTGACTGGCGTTCCAGTCAGCTACGTGAGAAGTGACCTAGCGCCTACAGCGCCTGCCCAGCGAGTACCTCATTGCCCCCAAAGACTGTGGCCCGTTTCGTGTGCCTCCCCGCCCCCCCGGTGGTGAACTGTGATCGACTTATCGAGTCGCAAGGCGAGAGCAAGTTTGCCGCAACCGCGATCGTCAGCTGTGCCCCCTTCGCGTCAGGTGCCTCTAGAGGGGAGCTCGGACGTCTCCGAGCCCCACCAGCGTAGAGCGCTTCCTGCGCAGATAGAAGGTGAGGTGGTGCGCCGGGGCGGGGAAAGGCCGGCCTTCGTTGGGCGGGACTAGCGTCTCTGCCACTCCCCAGTGACCCGGGAGCTGTAGCTGTGGGCGGGAACCACCCTGAATGCGGAAGCCGGAGGGAGGTCCATGGAGCCCCTGAGAGCCCCGTCGCTAACGAGAGGAGTGCTGTGCCCGACTGAATCGTATCTTGATTGCAGCCGATGTGAGGTGGGCCCGTTTCCTCATAGTGAATGCAGCGTTGTGAAGGAACTGTGAACCGGCATTTACTTGACTGTGTGCGAAGGTTGTGTGACCTCTCCGGCAGCCCGTTCGTCAGTCTAATGACTTTGAACTGGTGCCGCCTGTGCTCAAGTGGTGCTAAAGCCCGTAGGCGTGCATAGACTTCACCGGCAAAGCAGAGATCCTATCCCGGTGACCGCCGAGTGCAAATGATGTATTTACTGTGTTTCCTTGCCTTCTAGATATACGCGCATACGCCTTGAGTGATTATGAAAGAGTCCCAAACCTTATTTTGTGCTCGGAGAAGCCGTATACCTGGTAATTGAAAACGGCATAAACTGTAAGAGTTATCTTTCCCATTTGAAACGTATTGCAGATGTAATGATTCTGAAGTATTTAATTGGTGGCAGCGATACCAGAAGAAACATGTGGTTGTTTATTTAAATGAACCAATATTTATTCTGATATTTATTCTGATATTTATTCTGATATTATTTGAGATATTTATTGTGATACTCATTCCTGAAGTTATTCTGTTTATTAATACTATTTATTACCAGAACTGTATGACCAAAAGAAATGTATATGTGCTTTCCCAGTCAACCCTATTTACAACAAAGAACTTTTATATAAAGGAATCGTATTTTTCTACAGCAGTGGTGTGGTGTCCTTCTTTTTGGTGTGGATGTACAAGGAGTTATTATTGGGTCAGAGCCGGCTTAACACTACAGCCTTCACTTGCCTTGTCACTTGAGCCAAGCTACCCCCTTTGTGCTGGGCTTGCCCATCGCAGGTCCAAAATAAAATTGGTGCTCAGCGGGTGGGATTGCGAGCCGTGCTTGTTTTGAACCCCATAATAATTCAGTGTGCACCACAGGTACACACCCGGAGTTTTCCCCTAGCGGCCCTCAAATTCAACGTTTTGCTTTATCCAAATTCTTTCCTGGAGGTGGGTGGAAGTGACCCTCAAAGTTCTTATCCTGGTCAGCTACTTTGGGGTGGTGGTCCACACTTTTCACTGACAAGAAGGAATTCGAAATGTCAGAGCTGGAGACCTATACTGTGGCACAGCTCAAGGATTTCTGTCAGGAGAGGGGAGTGTTTGTCAGGCGAGGGGCCAAAAGAGAGGAGCTCCGTACTAGTCTGCGAGCATGGGTGGAAGCACACACGGAGGGAACGGTGGAGGAGGAGGATTCGGACAGAGGTACTGTCATTGATAGGACTGCGGAATGTCCCCCGGGGGTGGGTGAGATGTCAATCAGCCCCAAGGCAACCTCACGGGAGGGCAGCAGTGTGTCATCGAAAGGGTTGTCAGAAACCGAGTTAGCTGACAGGAGAGAGGAAAGACTGTTAAGGTGGGAAATAGCAAAAATGGAGTTGGAAGAAAGGAGGGAGGGGAGGAGGTTGGAACATGAGTCCAAGCTGGAGATGGAAAGGAAAAGGATGGAACACGAGTTCAAGCTACGAGAACTCGAATTCCAGGCCCCTAACATCACTCCGAAGGGTGTCGAGTCAAAGGAATTTGCTAGGGAGCCCAGGCCCCATTTACCCAAGGACGTAGTCGCCAGTTATACCGCTGGAGATGACATAGCCAAGTGGCTGGCAGCCTCTGAGGTCTCCTTAAGAGCCCATGGGATCCATGAGAAGCATTGGGGTGGTGGATTATACCGGTACATGCCTCCGACAGGTAGGGATGCCCTATTGGCCCTAGACCGGGAGGAACAGGTTAATTACCCCGCTATGAAGGTGGCGCTCATCAGGAAGTTTGGGTTGACCCCCGAGAAATACCGGCAAAGGTTTAGGGGCAGCCACAAGCTGAGCTCACAGAATTGGGTTGCCTTCCTGGATTTTGCCAAGAAAGCCCTGGATGGGTGGGTCCAAGGTAATGAGGTGGAGGACTATCGAGGGTTGTACGACTTGATACTCAAGGAACATCTACTCGAGAAATGTCTTCCCGAGCTGAGGCAACACCTGGTAGACAGCAAACTTACTTGCCCCCGTAAGCTTGCTGAGGAGGCGGACATTTGGGCAAGTACCCGAGTGTCCACGAAGGGGACGGGAGGAGATTCTCAGAAGTCCGGACAGGGCGCTCCCCAGAAGAAAGAGGGGGGAGATAACAAGAAGCAGGAGTTCTCCAAAGGCCCCCAAAATACCTTTAAGGGGAAAGGTTTCTTCTCCACTTCTAAGGCTAACCCGCAGAAGAACCCTAATCCTGGCCAGAGTCAGCAGCTAAGGGTTATCCATTGCTATGAGTGCGGTGGTATTGGACATTATAAGGGAGACGTGAAATGCCCAAAGAGACCACCCCCTCCCATTGGAGGAAAGGCCCCGGGAGTCGCTAGTGTAGCGCTCGGGGAGGAGATGCCCTTAGTTAAGGGGGGGGAGTGGGCGGGTGTCACCTTAGTGTCCCTGGGTGATCGGGAGGTGGTTCCAAAGATCCAGGTGCCCTCAAATACTACCAAGTATGGGCAATGGGTCACCATCAATGGCCATAGAGGGGAAGCTCTGAGAGATACAGGAGCCAGTATGACTATGGTAAGGAGTCATCTGGTGTCCTCAGAGCAGGTGATTCCAGGCGTACTTCATCCAGCCGCGATGGCTGACGGCAGAATGGGCCACTATCCTGTGGCCGAGGTTCCCTTTGAGTGGGGAGGGGTTGCAGGTTCACTTCGAGTTGCCGTAAGCCCCGCCGTGCCAGTCGATTGTCTGCTGGGCAATGATATGGAGCACAATGCTTGGAAGGAGGTGGAATACCGGACTCGTACTGAGATGCTGGGTACACCTGATTGGGCCTGTGTGAGTACCAGGTCTGCGGCTGCTCGGGAGGAGAAGTCACGTGGGTTGGAGCCTGGAACAATGGCCCACCCAGCTGCTGATGAGGGAACATTTCGAGGACAGGAGGAGCCTGCCTTGATGTCCATGCCCCGTGAGATGGATAGGCTACCTGTGGAGGTGGACCCGGAGTCCGCGGAGGAGGACATGGTTCCGTTGGAGGACTTGCCTATCCCCGCTGAGTGGCGAGTGGAAGGAGGACCATCCAGGGAGGAACTGAGCAAGGGACAAAGGGAATGTCCCACCCTCGAGGGTCTGAGGCAACAGGCTGAAGCCCAGGCAGCAGGTAACGAGTCTGGGAACTATCGTGTTTACTGGGAGGATGGTCTCCTCTACAGTGAACCTAGGGCGCCAGTGCACGGACTGTCACGGGCCCTGGTAGTCCCACAGTGTTACCGAGCCTTCCTATTAGAGTTGGCTCATGAGATTCCCTTGGCAGGACACTTGGGTCAGGACAAGACCTTTACCCGGCTTGTCCCCCACTTTTATTGGCCTCGAATGAGGGTGGCGTCCGACACATACTGTCGGCCGTGCGTGTCATGCCAAGCCAGTAGGAAAACAGGGACGAAGCTGAAGGCTCCCCTGGAACCACTTCCCGTCGTTGGCACCCCCTTTGAAAGGGTGGGCATCGACATTGCTGGGCCCCTAGATCCACCTACATCATCCGGTCACAGGTTTATCCTGGTCCTGGTGGATAACGCTACAAGGTATCCAGAGGCAATCAATCTGAGACCCATTACTGCACCAGTAGTGGCCAAGGCCCTGATGGGGATCTTTACCCGAGTGGGATTCCCCAAGGAAGTTGTGTCTGACAGGGGGACCAACTTCCTGTCAGCATATATGCGGGCCATGTGGAAGGAGTGTGGAGTGACTTACAGGTTCACCACTCCTTATCACCCACAGACCAATGGTCTTGTGGAAAGGTTCAACCAAACCTTGAAGGGTATGATCAGAAGTCTACCCGAAAGCCTGCGGAGGAAATGGGACGTCCTCCTACCCTGTTTGCTCTTTTCCTACAGGGAAGTGCCGCAAAAGGGAGTGGGCTTCAGCCCCTTCGAGCTTTTGTACGGGCACCCTGTACGTGGACCTCTCAGCAAAAGGGAGTGGGCTTCAGCCCCTTCGAGCTTTTGTACGGGCACCCTGTACGTGGACCTCTCAGCCTGGTGAGGGACTCCTGGGAAAGGTCTCCCCGGAAAGTTCCCCAGGATGTGGTGAGCTACATGCTGGCCTTCCGAAGCCAAATGGCTAAGTTGTGGAAGCAAGCTTCTGACAACTTGGAAGCCAGTCAGGCAGTCATGAAAGCGTGGTATGACCACAACGCTCACCCAGTGGAGTTGGAGCCTGGCCAGAAGGTGTGGGTGATGGAGCCTGGAGAGCTGAGTGCCCTCCAGGATCGTTGGACAGGCCCCTACGAGGTATTGGAGAAGAAGGGCAAGTCTACCTATCTGGTGGACGTAAAGACCCCTCGGCATCCGCATCGGGTGTTACATGCCAATCGCCTCAAGCCCCACTACGAGAGGCCCGAAGTCATGTTGGTTATGGTGACTGACGGATCGGAGGAAGAGGACACAGAGCCTCTTCCCGACCTTTTGGCGTCTCAAGAAAAGGATGGGTCAGTGGAGGGAGTGAAACTCTCGCCAACCCTGACTCCTGAGCAGCAGGAGGAATGTCGCCAGGTCTTGGGGTCATTCGCTCCTCTGTTCTCCCTTGTCCCGGGTAAGACCCACTTGTGTACCCACGACGTGGACACAGGGGACAGCCCACCTGTGAAGTCAAAGTCTTACCGGCTGTCTGACAAGGTGAAGGCCAGTATCCAAAGGGAAGTAGCTAAGATGCTGGAGCTAGGAGTCATCGAACCTTCAAGTAGCCCTTGGTCTAGCCCGGTGGTGTTAGTTCCTAAAGCTGCCCCACCTGGCATCACACCAGAATTGAGATTCTGTGTGGACTACCGAGGACTAAATTCGGTAACCAAAACGGATGCTCATCCGATCCCTCGGGCGGAAGAATTGATTGACCGGTTGGGAGCTGCCCAATATCTCAGTACCATTGACCTCACTGCAGGGTACTGGCAGATTCCCATGTCTGATGGAGCCAAGGAAAGGTCAGCCTTCTCCACGCCTGATGGACACTACCAGTTTTGCGTCATGCCCTTTGGGCTCAAGAACGCTCCTGCCACTTTTCAGCGGCTGGTGAACACGATCCTCACCGGGATGGAGTCATTCTCTGCTGCGTACTTGGATGACATAGCTGTCTTCAGTAGCAGCTGGGTGGATCACTTGCAGCCCTTGCAAGCCGTTCTCCAGACCCTGGAACGGGCTGGCTTGACGATCAAGGCCAGCAAATGTCAGATTGGACAGGGGTCGGTAGTGTACTTAGGACACTTGGTGGGCCGGGGAACGGTGCAGCCCCTTCAGGCGAAGATTGAGGCAATCATGGCCTGGAAACCCCCCAAGACCCAGACTGAGGTCCGAGCCTTCCTGGGCCTCACAGGTTACTACAGACGATTCGTGAAGGGGTATGGCATTATCGTGGCACCCCTTACAGAACTCACGACCAAAAAGCAACCCAGGAGAGTCATTTGGACGGAGGCTTGCCAGCGAGCCTTCGACACTCTGAAACAAGCATTGTGTAAAGCTCCAGTCCTGAAGGCTCCAGATTTTTCAAAAGAGTTCATTGTCCAGACAGATGCATCCGACATTGGCATTGGGGCGGTGCTATCGCAACTCAATGAAGAGGGTCTGGATCAACCCGTGGTCTTTCTGTCACGGAGACTGCTTCCCCGGGAACAGAGGTGGAGTACCATCGAGTGGGAAGCCTTTGCGGTGGTCTGGGCACTGAAGAAGCTGCGACCATATTTGTTTGGTTCACACTTCCTTGTTCAGACAGACCACCGACCCCTTCGTTGGCTCATGCAAATGAAGGGGGAAAATCCCAAACTGTTGAGGTGGTCTATCTCCCTACAGGGAATGGACTTTTGGGTGGAACACCGGCCCGGAGTTGACCACGCCAATGCAGACGGTCTCTCCAGGTATTTCCGCCTTAGTGTTGAGGACTCCCAAGGGGTTGGGTAGCTCTCCCCACTTTCAGCTGGGGGGGACGCGTGTTAGACCTGTCTGCTTCTGAGAGTCCCCTCACCACTATGATTTCTTTTGTTCCCTTGTAACCTCCCAAAATTTGTCGTTTTTTATTTGTCTACCAGGACTTTTTATGTGTTGTTTCATGGGGTTAGATGTTCCTTGACGCCCAGTTGCTCACAAGGTTTGTGGCACCTATTTACAAGGCGCCCGGCCCAAACCTGTGGCATTACAAACTGGGGTTGTCAACCTGTATAAATGAACCTAAAATGGTGGACACCCTTTCTTTCTCATGTGAAGTGACTCCCATTGGAGCCTTCATGAATCCTGGCCTCTTGAGGTTTTGGCGCCCTTTGTTTGGCGCGCATTTCTGACAGGAATTCCGTTATTTTCCTCAGGTACACAAAATGGCTGCTCTAGAACCCCAGTACGGTGGCTGAGTGTCCTAAATACCCCTCAAGAGTGCCTTGTCATTGTCACAGCCAGAGAAGGTTCTAGAATCTTCTGGCTCGTGCCAGTACCCCAGGGCACTGGCTATATAAGGCCCAGTCCCTGGCGGCCATTTTAGATTGAATGAAGGATTAAGAGATTCCAGACTTGACACCAGATTGACACCTGCCCTGTTGACCCCTGAGGTGGCTGGTAGCGCAGGCAGTTGAGCAGCAAAGGGTTGCTGGCGTTGTGTCTGACTGGCGTTCTGCTGCTCTGGGGTCAGGGTGGGCGAGGACCACACCATCCACTGACCGATCTTGCTCCTTGGCTGCCAGGCGGTCATCCCAGCATCTGTAGCCAGGAGCAGTCACTTCAGACCCCTCAAAGTGGGGGTTGAGGTGGTTCACATGCAAGACTCAGGGCTGCCTGGGAGTCTTCAAGTTAACCAGGTAGGTTACTTCGCTCTTGCGCTCCACCACGTCATATGGCCCAGTCCACTTGTCTTGGAGTGCACAAGGCTCCACTGGCGCCTTCACCCACACTTTCTGCCCAGGTTAAAATTCAACCAGAGTAGTATTTTGGTCGTACCATCTTTTCATTTCTTCCTGGCTAGCTTCTAGGTTCTCCTGGGCGAGTTTCCTGAAGTGTTGTGTCTGGTTGCTGAAGGCCAGCACATAGCTGAACACATCCTGGGAGGTTTTCCCACAGGATTTCTCCCACCCCTCCTTCACCAGTGTGAGAAGTCCTCTAACAGGGTGGCCATACAGAAGTTGAAAGGGACTGAACCCTAAGGACTTCTGAGGCACCTCCCTGTAGGCAAACAACAGGCATGGTAGAAAGACGTCCCACTTCCGTCTCATGGGCTCCGCTAGGCCCATAATCTTACCTTTCAGGGTGCTGTTGAACCTTTCAACCGACCCGTTTCCTTGAGGGTGGTAAGGAGTGGTGAACTTATAAGTTACCCCACACTCCTCCCACAGAGACTTCATGTACCTAGAGATGAAGTTGGTTACCCGGTCGGAGACCACCTCTCTGGGGAACCCCACATGGGAAAAGATCCCCATCAATGCCAGCCCACCACAGGGTGGTGATTGTCCTGAGAGGGACAGCTTCTGGGTACCGGGTGGCATGGTCCACCAAGACCAGGATGAACCTGTTGCCTAAGGCTGTCTTGGGGTCCAGGGGCCCCACAATGTCGAAGCCCACCCGCTCGAAAGGGGTGCTCACCACAGGAAAGGGTTGGAGGGGTGCCTTGCACTTCCCCCCACATGTTTGGCAAGATCTACAAAAGGTACCGACGTGCTTCTTCATCTGGGGCAAGTAGAAGTGGTTGACAAGCCTTTGGAAGGTCTTGTCTTGCCCCAGATGTCCTGCGAGAGGCACGTCATGAGCCAGACCCATTAGGAAGTTCCTGAAGCGCTCGGGTACCACCAGCACACGGGCTGCAACGGGCTCAGCAAACTTAGGCTCACTATACAACAACTCATCTTCCCAGTAAATGAGATGATCCTTGGACTCTCCACCTGCTGCCTGGTCTGCAGCCTGTTGCCGCACACCAATGAGAGAAGGAAACTCCTTCTGCGCCTTGCAGAATTCCTCCCTGGAGGGGCCACCTTCTTGCTGCCAATGGGTCAACTCAGGTAGGTCCCCCAGTTCGGACACCTGTACCCCTGTAGGTTCCAGGGTATCCCCCTCAGGTTCTGCTCCTTCCTGGACAGTGGGAACGCCCCCTGCCCTTTCTCTTCTTAGCAGTCTCCCGGGCCACTGTTTCAGGCTCCAGGTCTGCTGAATCACCCTTACTGGCTGCCATAGCCCGCGTGGTCACGCAGATCCACGCAGGCACACCCAACATCTCTAGATGAGTCTGGTGTTCCACATCCTTCCATGGGGAACTTTCCAGGTCATTACCTAGCAGACAGTCTACAGGCAAGGCTTGACTTACAACAACCTCCAAGAGACCTGAGACCCCCTCCACTCAAAGGGAACCCGTGCCACTTTGCAGAGGCGCACTGAGCTGTCAGCTGCCACTACTGGGCGGAGTACATTGGGAATGACATGCTCTTCAGACACCCACTGACACCTCACGGATATCACACTGGCTCCAGTGTTTCTCAGAGCCTCCACCCTCTTCCCATTGATGGTCACCCACTGCCCGTATTTCTTAGTGTTCTGGGGCAGAGGGGTGTCCTGGACCATCTCTTGATCTCCTAAAGAGACACGGGTCATTACTGCTAGTCCCTCCTCCCCACTGGAAATCAAATCCCCTCCCAAAGCCACACTCGCTAAACCCGGGGTGGGAGAACCAGCGGGTGCTGGATTTTTCGTGGGACACCTAGAGGAAAAGGGGCCCACCTCGCTGCAGTGATAGCAGGTAGGGGGACTCCGGTAGTCACTGTTGTCCCGCCTGCCCTTAGGGGGCCAGGTTGGCTTAGAATTGGGGGGTTGGGACTCCTTTCCCTGGGAACTGTTTTGGGGCCCTTGCGAGAACACCTTTTGGTTACCCTTGTCCCCCCCACTCTTCTGCTGGGGACCCTGCCCACCTTTGGCTGTGGTACCCACAATTCCTCTGTGGACCCTGGTACTGGTCCAGCGGTCCGCCTCCTTAGCAAGCTCAATGGGGTCTGTCAGTTTGCTGTCTAAAAGATGCTGGTGCAGCTCTGGAACACATAGACTACTTAAGTGCTCCCAACTAATTAAATGCAACAACCCCTTATAATCAGTTACTTGGCTGCCCTTCGTCCAACCTTCCAGTGCACGCAAGTACAGATTCACACACTCCATCAAAGTCTCAGACTCTTTCTTTCTGGAGTTCCTAAACTGCAGTCTGCACTGCTCGGAGTAAGTCCATACCTGAGACATAAGGCCTCCTTCATATTGGGATAGGTCATGGTACGTACTAATTCTAAGGGTTTTAGAGCACTCCTCCCAGAAGTCTCAAAATGTTTCCACAGGCCCGCCCCCCAATGCTGTTCAGGCACCCCATTCATTCTCAATGCAATCTCATACAAGGTAAACCAGGCATAGATATCTTCACTCCTATTATAATTCTGTACCAAATCCTTGGGAATATATACTTTACCCCCCTGCACTGGCTGTGCGCTGCCACCATTTGAACTGGAATCCACCTGCTTGACCTTGATCTCCAGTTCCCTCAGGCTCAATTGATGAGCCAAAAAAATTCCTTACTTCTAGGGCATGAGCATTCTTGCTCTCTTCTGACTCTTTTTTAATTTTCATTTTCAAAAGTTCCAACTCATGATTCCTCACTCTTTGATTCTCCTACAACTCTTCTGGAGCGAAACCCCTATTGGAATGGTTGCTGCCAGGCCTTGAGCCTGGTCTGCTCACAGGCAGATCTTGGAGTTGAAAACCATTCCTTCCACTTGCGTAATTTCCTTCTTGTGCCTCCCAGTGGGCCTTCAAGATTCTCTGCAGCTCCTCCTTTCGGTAGTCGCTCTTGGTGGGGTAATCAAACTTTTTGCAGAATTGTCTGAGCTGCTCAACTTTGTAGGAATACAAATCCTCAATGCAAAACTCCAATCCTGCCTCCACACTTGGTGCCTTCCCATTCCGAGACATGATCCTTTGAAGAGTTACTCAAAAATAGAATCAAAAATCAAAATGTATTATGCGGTGGCGTAGTGGTCTGCACTCACTAATGATGTACACCAATCACTGTGGGTCAAGTACAAGTACAAGTACAAGTTCAAAATCCCACCGCTGACCAACAATGTTTGAACTGGGGGTCTCTAGTTGGCAGAGGTAGGTACCACTGTCCAAATAGGGACCCTTGCTTCTAGCCATGGTAAGGAGGAACCACTCTTTAGATAACCCCTGCTCACCCCATTGGTAGCTTGGCACAAGCAGTCAGGCTTATCGAAGACAATGTGTAAAGTATTTGTACCAAAACTCACAGTAACACAGTGAAAACACCACAAATGGACTCCACAACAGTTTACAGTTCAAGATACGGTTTTTAAAGAGTTCTTAATGGTTGCGTCAAAATAATCCACAGTTGCGTGAGAATAGTTCACAGTTGCATCACATTTAGCCAACAGTACCTTTAGATGCGACAAAGTTCCAAAACAGAAGCTGGTGCGGTGGAAAACAAGCGATGCGTCACTCCTGAGACTCTGGGGAGGCGATGCGATCGCCCCGCTGGACGCAGCGGGAGTGGTCTGACGAATCCGGTCCGATACCTTGTATTGATTCCGGTGCGTAGGTTCTGTAGGGAGCGTCTCGCAAAGGCACGATGCGACGATCTTCGGGATGGCAACGATCTCGGGTGCGGTGGCGATGCGCGGGGCAGCGTCGATCTTCTCCTCTTGCGGCCCCTCGATGCGATGGCTCTGTGACGATGTTCGCAGCGACGTGATGCGGTCCGCAAGCAAGCGGTGCGGCGATCTCACCCAGCGACGACAGGCTCTGCGACGATACTCACAGCGATGGTACTTTTCCCGCACCGGAGCGATGCGATCTGCAAGCGAAGGATGCATCGGTTCTTGCAGCGGCAACAGGCGCTGCGACGATCTCGGTCTTCGCGGCAGCGGGAAGTTCCTCGCACTGACGGGGATGCGCTCCGCAAGTGAGCGCTGCGTGAACATTTGCAGATAGTCTTAGTTTCTTGTTCTCCTGCTTTCCAAAGAGCAAGCCACAACTTCCAGATGCCCCTCAGTCGGATTCAGCACTCATGAAGGGCAGAACTCTCTCAGCAGAGTTCAGGGAAAGCTGAGGGTGAAGTCCTTTTGTTCCTGGGACTTCTTAACAAGAGGCCAGCTCACAACAGGCCCTTGGAGATCTCTTCAAGCATGGGGACAAAGCAACAACAAAGTCCTTCCCCTCTCCTTGGCAGAAAAGCAACTGCAGGTCAGTCCAGCAAAGCAACTGCAGGTCAGTCCAGCAAAGCAACAGCAGGAGAGTCTACCTTCTTCAGTCTTCCAGCTTTCTCCTTGGCAGAGGTTCCTTCTTGATTCCAGGATGATCTAACTTTCTGTAGTCAGGGGTCCTGTACTTATACCCCTAAAAGTCTTTGTTCCCTTTGTGCAGGAGGGCTCTGAGCCCGGTCTGAACCAGTTCTGGGTGTTCCTTGAGCACTTTGTTTTCCTGGCCTCTCCTTTCCTTTAAGATTGAAGGGTAGGGTTGTCAGGAGCCCAGCAGGAGGTGGAGCCAGCATTGTGGAAGGCAGGCACAGCCCTACTCAGGCCCCGATGCTACCCCCTCCCACCACTCTAGATGCAGAAGGAGCTATTTAGCCCAGGGATGGCCCACTCAGCCTCTGGGAGCCACCCAGCCCCTGTCACTCACAAACCAGACAGTCAATTCACAAACAGGCCACGGCACACAGAAAGGTCAGACAAGAGAACAGCCACTTTCTTAAAGTGCTGTTCTCAAACACAGGATTTAAAAACAACCTTTCCTAAAAGATGTGTTATTCAATTCTGAGTTCAGGGATACTGTATTTCTATGCCCTATCTTGCTCCTACGGGAAGATATGCTGGTAGCCACTGTAGTCAGCATTCCCCATGATAGCCTATGGGCAAGATAGCCTTACAATAGTGAAAAACGAAAATGGCTGTAATTCACTACCAGAGCATATCACCTGCACCAGTACATGCTCTACCTTTCACATATACTGCACCCTGCCCAAGGGGGTACCTTGGGCCTTCCATAGGGGTGACCAATGTGTACAGAAAGGGAAGGGTTAAGGCTTGTCAGTGGGGACACTGACCAGGAGGACATGGCAGTTCACAGACTGCACACAGGCACTGCTGTGGCAGGCCTGAGACACCATTTTAGGGCTACTCATGTGGGTGGCACAATCAGTGCTGCATGCCCACTAGTAGCATTTGGATCACCAGCCCTGGCACACCCAGTGCATTTTACTAGGGACTTCTTGGTGATACAAATATGCCAATCATGGATAACCAATTACAGTAACAATATATACAGGGAGCACTTACACTATGACACTGATCAGCATTGGCAAAGTGCCCAAAGCATCTAAACGGGCAAAAACGAAATCCAGCACAGCATCAAAAATACAGGAGGTAGAGGCAAAAAGATAGGGAGAAACCACGCCAAGGATCCCAGGTCTAACACCTAGGATGGAGTGAAGACCAACCCGCTGGCCAAAGGGCTGGTAGGAGTCCCCCGGGATAGGTCAGGAGACAAAGACTTCAGGACAGGATAGATGACCTCTCTAACACCGACGATCACGTTGCACCCCTCTCGGACACTCTCTTCCTCCTCGAGATTCTTTTGCGATCTTCTTTCTAAGCCTAATAATTAGGATAGTAGGTTCTGCATTCAATTCTTCATCAGCATCTTATAGCATCTCTCCGACAGCACCCATGGCTCACAGCATCGACGTCTCTCTAACTAACTAAAACTACCTCAATTATACCTTTTCTTTCCTCCTGTACCACCCATAAATGTTTCAATATCGTAAAATACTAACTCTGATTGGTCAGGCAAGGGGGGGAAGATCATCACACCATGCTTACATATTACTCTTTTCAGTTAGCCCTTTGTTAATAAACCCATCCCCTTAATTTTTATTCATACTTTGTTTTACCACCCGCATTCACATTACATTCGATACAAATGTTTAACTTTAATATGTGGTTTTATTCATTCCGGTCGTTTACTGCCAGTTTCTCAGGCTTCAGGCAGGCTGTGGGCTTGTACTCTTCTTGAACCGCATGTCATTCTTCTGGGCTAACTTCCACTTGTCATGCACGAAAACCCATGTGACACGGCTCACTCCAGACACATCCAAAAGGCCCAAATGCACACTAGTAATAAAGTCATAAAAACAGACATTACTTTCAAGAATAAATGATTTCACTGTATGTCACCCATCTCTAGTCTAATTACCTTTACTCTTTAATATTTCCACTGCATTAGCATTAATAAAATAACTTCATTTAGTTTCGAGCAAGCAGATGCAAAGCATGTGAGTCTTCAGGAAGCCATATTAATACCTTCTGCTCATGCGCAAGAATTTCCCTCCTGGGCGCATCTGTGGTAGAGTCTGGAACAGGGTTTAGGCACAAGTTGAGGTCACCCCCTAAGATAACAAAGTCAGCATCTGCCTGCCCCAATATGAACGGCAAGTCCTGGAAAAAGTCTTGGGAGTCCGCTTTTCAGGCATAAACATTAAGCAACAATACACTGCAGCCAGCTAGTAGGCCAGCAACTGCTACGTACCTGCTGTCTTAGTCTGTGTAGCTCATTCTAGGAGTAAAGGGAACGGATCGGTGTATTAGTATGTAAAGCCCACGAGAATATGTACTGTAGGAGTAGAAATAGTGGAAAAAAGTTGGAGCCGGAACAAGGGAATAACCAATTTAATCAGAAACTGACAGAACAGTTAGAAAACTCCCGGCCTTAAGCATAATGAGAGACCGAGTGAACAAATCAATCGATGAGGGGGCATTGATTTATTCACACGGTCTCTCATCATGCTTAAGGCATTTATTGGCGATTAGGACTCTGGATTTTTCTTTAAAATTATTGATCCGGGTTCCTCATTTTGGCCATTACCGAATACATTCATGACTTCGAACGTGTAAGTAGGTTTCCACATGAGGTTAGTGATTCGTGGGGCCTTACTCTGGGTATGATAGATGCATTTACAGTAGCTGGTGGTTTTCATCCTGTTCTCCACTCATAGTTTCCTTAACATGCATTCCATCTGATGGATCTCATTCTGTTTTCCACTCACTCTTTCTTTCTTAATATTCATGGCACTGTGAGAGCATTGGTTTGATTTTTCTTACTTTGCATGTTTTTGATTAATTCAGTTTATTTTTGATTAGCACGTAATTTATCAGCTTTGAATGCATGACACTGGATTTTTTGTCTTGTGCTATGCTGATATTATTTAATTAGATCCCCTTGGTTAGGATACCCTTTGTCCATTGTTGTATTGTGATATTATATATTTTTTTTTAGGTAAAAGATGTTTTTGCAGTATAAATTGTTTAAGTATGGGTATTTTTAAATAACCTTTCATAATTTCTCCTTTGATTTTTTTATTATTTTTACCTCATTCATATAGTTTACAATATAATTTTCATTTGTAATCATAACAATTGCGTGCAATTTCGTGCTTGAGCCACTTTTTTTTAATCTGTTTTTATTAAGCATTTCAATTTTGTTAATACATGTGCTTTCAATACGTAATTTGTTGAGAAAATAGATTGGGCATTTCATATATGTACTGAGCAATTATACATACATTGTTGGTTGCCTTTCCGACAGTTTTAGAGCATAGAGTATCGTGTGCATGCATGATACAACATGATGGCTTTTGCAAGTGTGAATATGTTACTATCAAGTAGACCAGATTTGTTATGACATTCCATATGGTGCACGCAGTATTTGAACAGATATTTGAGAGTATCAGCGTAACTTTACTAAAACTGTGGTATTAACATGAAAATGGAAAAACAAGGGGAAGGGGAAAACCTTCACGCAATTAGCCCAGTCCGCGGCATCTCATCCATCTCCCTATGTAGAAACTGTTTTTTGCTTCTTTGTCTGTTGCCCGCCTGTCGCCTTCCCACCTTGACATTAAGATATACGATCATCTTGAATCACTATTATTAATATAAGCAAAAATATAAAGTCATTTACCAGAGAGTGGCTCTGTTCCAAAGATCAGGCAAACAGCTGAGGAATGATCGAGGAGGTCCCAGGCAGATCCCCCCCCTCGAATTACATGTAATTGAAAATCAGGTCTACCCCACTCCAGTTAAAAATGCGCGGGACCGAGGCCCTGTCCACTAGTCCACCAGCCCGCACAGCAAAAGGTCAGAGATGGGGTATTGTGGAGATTGGGCTCCCTGCGGCATGTCTCAACCGCTGACACAGGAAGGCACAGACCAGGCCCCTCGTCTGCCAACTGGCATTGGTGAGTAGCTTGGCCCACTTCTACGGTGGAGCCAACGGGTAGCTATCCCAAGCCTGAGTGTTATTTGCAGGTGAGACCCTCACGGCTCAATGTAGTTGCCGCCCCAGCAGTCCGCAAGTTACTCAACAGTGGAGCCTCCCTCCGCGCATCACGCGACTCCCCAAAACCAGGCCGGTGGGCACATCCACACAACCAGGGGCGGCTTTAAGCATGTGCAAGCTGTGCACCTGCATAGGGCCACCAAACCCCAGGGGCCACCATGCCAATATATATCCTTAATATAATAATCCTTTGAGGATGGATACATATTTGCGTGGCGGCCCCTGGCAGGGATTTGGAGGCCTCCAGCTCTGTTCCACTTCTAAACACCGCGACCCCCCCCCCTCTTCACTGGCCTCCGCGCTCTGCCCCGCCCAGACCCCCTCTTCCGGGGCCCCCTACCTAGGCTCCCTGCCCAGGGCGGCCACGAGCCTAGAGCCGCCCCTGACACAACACAGAGAGCAGCACTGACATGTGCCTCGGGGAACACAGACTAGGTGGGGCTAGTTAGCCCCACGCCTCAGGTTCGCCCACGTACTCTGTCACTGCGGGCCCTCCGAGGCTCGGGCCGGCCGGATTGCAATGTGGGGGTACATCTGCACGCAAGTACCTGCTTTAATTGCCAGATCTGGCTTGGGCGTGTATCCCCCGTGTAACCGGGCAGAGGGGCCGCTCCCCCTTCCACCCCGGAGTGTGTCTAAACTCTGTGACCCCCCCTCTTCTCTCCGCAGGTGGCCGACTCCACGTATCAGGCCCCGGGGTGGTCCAGTACAGCTGTGACGAGGAGGACCTGGAACACGGCCCCTTTAACTGGCCCAGGTCAGGTGATGAGGAGGAGGGACTGAGCTTCCCTTTAAATGAAGCGCGAAACCAGGACCAGGGGTGTCTATACACCGGAGGAGCGGTCAGAGAGGTGCAGAGCGGAGGAGCGGCGTGGAGCAGAGGATTCGAGTGGAGTGCGGAGAAGGGAGAAGAAGAGACGGAGAGGAGAGGAGAATACAGGAATCGCGGATTGCCTGGGCGAGCTTGTGCAGAGGGGCTAGACGGATACGCCGGGACATATTACCCCGCCCGGACCCAGACGGCTAAGGAGGAAACCGCCGAGCGAGAGGACGACGGAAGAGCGGCCAGAGGAGCACCGGACATCGGAGAGGAGGAAGACCCAAGCTACCGAGAGCCAGAAGGGCTGCAGAGACAAGCGACCCCCACGATCCCAGGAGGGCACCGGACCCACGATCCGCCCAGCCACTCCCCCGGAGGGGCGTGGCTAACAGAGGTACGGGGTCGGGTCACTGGGTGGTTGAGGTTGGGGAAAGGACGACCGGCTGGCCCTTAGTGTAACGTGTCCCCCTGCACTCCCCTCACTGATCGTATCAGGAGTAAAACACACAGTATTCCCTCACTCCCTTTCCTATTGTGCTGGCTGTAGACACGAGCAGACTACTCATACCTCCTCTGTTCTCTGTTTCCCCCCCCTCGGTGGAGCCTGGGACGCGACGGAGCCCGCAGTGCCTGGGAGGAGGAGCCCGACCCGACGCCGGGAGCCCGACGGAAACATCAAACCCCGCCGAGAAAGAAGCCGGTCCCCTCGACCTTTGTTTGTGCGCCCCACATGTACTGACAGACTATTTCACGCAATAAAACCTAGTCTGAACCCTACTAAGACTCGCCTCTTGCCTATCCCCACCCAAACTGCCACACCCCGTTTTCGAAGATGGTGCTATGATGCCGATGGGTATTGATGCATCTTGGAGGGCATTAATCTAGGATGTTGGGAAATCAGAGCCGGAGCTTCAGCATCGAGAGGCCATCTTGGATGCTGATGTGGCCATGCCACCCCCTAGTGGCTGGGAGGGTGAGCTGAATGATGATGACTGGAGGGAGGCATGCTTGGCCCTGATAGACGTGGTGATATCCTCCTAACTGCGGATGAGCCAAATTAATTATCTTCAAGCAATGTATCTGTCTCCCCAATGGCTACAGCGGATCGGCCTTGTGTCTTAGGCCATGTGTGCGCTGTGCTCATTCCCCCAGCACTGACTTCTTTCATGTAGCTTGGTTTTGCTCAGCCTTGTGCTCCTTTTGGAGTGGGCTGAACCATAACATTTCTGAGGTGCTGGGCCGCTCCTTTGATTTAGGTCTCCTGGTTGCACTACTGGGTCTTCTGGAGGGAGTTAGAGAGCCACGCTCCGGAAAGACCTTAATAGGTGTGGTATGCTTAGTGGCCAAAAGGTATAATGCCCGCCATTGGTAGTGGCACAAGCCCCCCTTCACTGGTCGTTTGGAGGAGTTGGGTTGACTGGTGTGCGTGTCAGGTAAAATCAACATACGCTAAGGTAGTCTATTGTGGAGGGGCTGCCTTTACATCTGTGGATTGCAGAGTCACTTGTTCCTGCTACCTCGATTACATTTATTAAATCAAAAGAGGCAAGGTAGGCCACAAAAAGCCTCCTAGGATCAGCATTTACCATGGACTGTATATGGGTGCAAGGCGTATTCTATTTACTGGGTAGTTTCACATTAAAATCACCTGCCAGACAGAGATGACCTGTCTGCCCAGTCGTGGTAATTTTATCTAGCAGTGTGTTGATGTATTCAAACAACACTGGAAATATAGGGTTCGGGATATTGGTGAAATCATTGTTGTAAAAAATCAATAAATAAAGGCCAATGAGATTCTTACGGTGTATAACCTGAAAATCTCTATTTTGCACCTCATGTTTATGTACCACACCCTTCCCCCCCCCATGGGCAAACAGCTATGCCCCCTTATGCATTACCATGGAGTCAGGGTGTGGCAGAGATACTAAAACAATGAAAGCCATCAACCACTGAAGGTAATATATCCCAAGTCTCTTGGAACATGAGGACTTCGCACAAAGCAGCCGGGTGATGGGAAAGACAGATAACACTGGGTTTTGCTAAATGCCCTGCGTCAGTAGGCAATGTAACCTGACAAGCTGATGCCTCTCCTGCCGGTTATTCTATATCCTCTAACCCACACCGTGAAGCAAACCTGTTTGTACTGGTGATCAGAGACATCTGGTCTGGGGGAGCAAATGTATGAGGAAGGGACAGAGCTGGCTCATAAAAATAGCTGAGGGGAAGTGCAGTGATACTAGATTCAATAAGGCAACTGGATTCCTTCATGCTCACTATTTTGTGAACACGAAGGATTTCAAAAGTTCATCACTATGCAATCACTCTCAATAACCTTTTTTGATTTCCTTACCCAACTTACTCTTCTTAACATGCTGACCTCATTGAAACACCCCTTCCTAAAATGTTTAAGCTTATTTAACCAGCGAACAGTTTTATTGTGGTGTTGAGCCCCCTTTCTAGGTGCTCAGACTCTTGAGGGCCTGCAGCAGCAAGTTTGGCTCCCCCCGAGTGCCTCCATGCCCCTGCCAGTGTCTACGTGAGTGCTCCAGGGCTCATCACTTAGCCCCCTCCTTTTCAACATCTATGTGACTTCGCTTGTGTATCTGGCGGAGTCACTGGGGGCTAAGGTTATGGCTTACGCCGATGATACCCAGCTGTTGTTCACCTGGCACAAGGCGGATGACTCGGTGGGGATGGCCCAACACTGCCTATCCTCTGTCTTTCACTGGCTATCCAATGCTCAGCTGAAATGTAACGAAGGGAAGTCGGAGGTGTTGTTGTTTGGCTCCTTTCCTTTGGATTTCAGAGAGAGGCTTTGGCCTCCGGGTTTTCCTCGGCCCTCTGAGAGAATTGGCGCAGTGAAAAATCTCGGCGTCTGGTTCGATCAAAACCTGAACTTTGTGACGCATCTGAAGAAATTGGCCGGCACTTGTTTTGGCATACTTAAGAGCTTGAGGACATTTCTTTCCCTCTTGCCGAGTACTTCCAGAGAAACAGTGGTCCGTGCGCTAATTTTGTCCCGCTTGGACTAGGCTAATGCCCTCTTGGTGGGCTGCTCGGGGTCCCTGGTCAAAAAATTGCAGGTGGTGAAGAACTCTGCGGCCAGACTGCTTATGGGTCTCTCTCCCAGAGACAGTGTACGGTCACATTTGCGTGCCCTGCCCTGGCTGCCAGTTGACTCACGCCTGAAATTCAAAATGCTTACTATTGCTCATCGGGCCCTGTATGGTACCGGCCCCTTATACCTACAAAAGAGATTCGCCTTCTATGTGCCAGGGCGACTGCTTCGTTCCTCTGCCAAATGGCTGATGCAGACCCCGAAGTTCAAGCGCCAACGACTTGGTGGCAACTCTTTTGTGCGCAGGGCTGGCCTGGCCTGGAATCTGTTGCCCTTAGCCTTGCGGACCACTCGAGCCCCATTGATTTTTAAAAAGAAACTCAAGACTCTGCTGTTTTAATCTGACAATCGGACATTCTTTCCTCTCAGGAGCTTGCGCCGGGATACTTTGAGTAGCTGTGCGCTTTAAAAGTTCAATATAACATAACATAACTCCAGGCCAAGATTATGACATATGGGCAGGCTGCTAGGGGTAAATTCAGTATATCCTCATTTGGATTATTGCCTCGCCCATGGAATCCTCGGATTGTTGGGGTTTGCTCTTTTTGACGGGTATCAACTGTCATAGCTTTATCTGTGAGGTTCAAGACCATTGGTTGCGAAGCACGCCCTGGCTAAAAAAGCCATGTTAGATGCAGGATTACAATTGGTCACAGAGGGCGTCACCACACACTTAGCTTTGGCCTGAGAATTACTGGTCCCCGACTGACATAAAATAGTTTAGGCCTGTGGCACTCCTATCACTACTTGCGCCTTGTTTGTCAACCAGGCCAGTTATCTGGTTCTCAATGTGATTGAGAGGGTCCATTATTTGCTCCAACTTCTCTGCAAAAAGGGAGCTCAGTTTCTCACCCAAATCAGCACAGCATTTGGGGTCATGCAGCAGGTGATCCAGTGTCTGAGTTGACTGGGTCAGAATATGCAGTTGGACCCATGGCTAGAGCTGGCTTTGATGTACTTGCGGGTGGCTAGTTTGTCAAGTTGATAGCTCACGTCTAGTGATTGTATCCTTCCCAGCAAACCTTTTCCTCTTTGCTGACAGAACTCTGTGGGTCTGAGTAACGGTCTGAGCAACGGTCTGAGCAGAGGGTGGACTGAACAACTCGAACTCCTTATCCGGATTTGCAACTGTTTCTTCAAGGTCACTACTCCATATGTGGGGTGTGTTGTGCCAACCTCCGGTACAAGAGGCCCCGGGATGCTAATAGCTGTGTTCATATAGCCACCTAAATTCCTTATGGCTGGGCCATTCTCCAAAGAAAGTCTGTGCCCTGAAAGGGCAATTTCATTTGAAAGTATCCCAACTGTCCTGTCCAGCTTACTATCAATGGTCACTGAGGGCTGGGGAGTGAAAGCACTACCAGCAACTTTGATTGCTTATAGTTTCAAAGTCGGAAGGTGGATATAAAGGCTCTCACCTGATATCCCAGTTATATTTCTCCACAGGAACTACCAGTGTCAGGCTCTTTGAGAGTGGACCCAGCCTTGTCCAGCTGCGGACAAGCACAGATGGGACTGGTCTTCGCCCTGGGACGTCCCGTGCTGCAGGACTCCATTTGAGCTCTTAAGCGAGACAGTCAATATGGCTTTGGTATTGTCCATGATTTTGGACAGTTCTGGTTGCAGAGGCGTCATGATCTCATCTGGAACCCCAATACGAAATGGGGAACATGTGAGAAAATTATTGAAAGCGCTGCAGAAACCAGCAAAAATTGCAGTTGTTAAATGTGCAGTTCACAGGAGTGACAATGGATATGTCCCGGTTGGAAAAAGATTTGCAGAAGTTCCATGGTATTGTTCACTTGTGGCTTGCACATTTAACATGACTTACTCAGATGAATCTGAAGAGGACACTGTTTTCTCAATGTTGTCAGCGGCTGATTCATAGGTAGAGCTTAAAAGACTGCAGGAAGAGTTTCAGAAGCAGAATAGGATTGGATCAGAGCAGGATGAGAAAAATGCAAATACATTTGAATGTCAGTAGATGGAGGACCAATATTGCCAGACAGTTTGTTGTTCCCAATGACACGTACTTCCATGGTACAACACATTTAGGAAGAGATGCAATGGTGAGTATATTCAGACAGAATTGGTTTAATCCCACACTTAGGATGCTTGCAGAAGAACTGTGCGTTGATGTGGGACATGTCAACAGATGAAAATAGGGAAAAGAACATCAGTATCACCAAGCCACATAGGGAGACAATTACATGCATGATGCGCTAGTCAAATGTTGAATGGTAAATATCTTGATGCTGACCTAGTTCATGTAACAAAACTACTAAAATATGTTTTTTTTAAAAGCCACATCAGGAGTACAGGTAGACTCTTCAATAGAATGTAAATGGACTTTATCAAGATGACTGTTTATAATGGGTTGTGATATGTCCTGGTTATAGTATGCATTTTCTCTTGATGGGTGAAAGCCTACACAACACAGGGAAATCACACTCTCACTGTGGCTAAACTGTTGCTGAGGGAGTTTTATGCCAAGGTACAGGTTACTGGTTTCTCTGGAGTCAAATCGTGGGACACATTTTAATAATGAGGTCCTGAGAATGATTTGTGCAGCACTACAAATTAAGTAGAGATTAAACTATAGTTAGCGACCTAAAGCTTCTGGCATTTTGAACCATTAAGTCCTTATTGGCAAAAGTTTGCGCTTCTACATCAATGAAATGGACAGATGCTTTACCTTTGGTGATGATGAGTCTCCCAAACATTCCTGACAGGAAGATTGGGTTGTGCCCACATGAAATATTGATAGGGCGTTCGATTACACTGCCTGCTGTACCTGCAAATGCACTTTTGAATATCACAGATGATGAGATACTAGTCTACTGCAAAGGATTGGCTAATGTGGTGCGTTCTGTCTCTCACCAGGTTGAAGCTGGTTGAAGCTGTCACTTTAAATCCTCATCGAGAATAGTGCCTCAACCTCAGTCCCGGTGACTTGTTGTTGGTCAAGAAACAAGTTCAAATGTCTTGCCTGGAACGGAGATGGAAAGGCCCCTACCAGGTGATCCTCATCATGAACACTGCTAAGTGTGCCGGAATACCAAACTGGGTGCATGGGTCGCCTATCCAGAGTAAGAAATCCTTACAAAGAAATAGTATTCTATGAAACCAGACCGAAGCGCACTAGTAGCAGGATCGTCATAAGTTGGACAATTGCAAGGAGCAATACAGCAGAGGCACAACAGCAAGAGCGAGATAGGTGTGATGAACGACAAACAGTCCCACCAATCCAGGTCCCTGTGATTTCTCAAAGTGACATTGAAGCCTCTCAAAAAGAGACAAGATCTCAACCTGAGAGAACAGTTGAAACAGCACCAACACAACCAGACGATCTGGGTGAAGGAACAAGTACCGGAATGAGAAGAGTCACCCGCACTGCTGAATGGCCAAAGTATTATGGTCAAATGAAATTATTAGAAAGAAACCTAACTACAAAAAGAAACTGTTTGAGATTAACTGAACTGAACTTTTGAATTATTGCTGTACATTTTGCTTAAACACTCTCACTACAGACAAATATGGGTTATCTAAATAGAAAATTATGCAAGAATTTCATGGGTATTACATTTTTCATAACAAGATTAGTGATTATAATAACATTAATAGGGTTTTATTTGCCAACAGAGAAGTCTGTCTACTCCTGAAACTACAACATCCACACACACAGTAGAAGAGACAAAATTAAAGGCTTCATTCGTGAGTTACAAACAAGAAGATTACTCTACTAACATTTATTCTGGATTCGTGCAAGATTACACACAGGCACCAGACACAAATGATTGCTACGTTGGTGCCCACTTACCTTCATCAGCTTCAGAGGAGGTAACTTATCACCATATACCTTTATCATATGCCAGAACGTGTAGTATTTTGCTAACCTTGCTTATATCTCAATAGGGTTAACTGCTCATTACCTTGACCATGATACGTATGTTCATGAAAAGGTCTTGTTGCAGATTCATAAAAGGTGTACTTTTTGAAAGGCGTTTTAAATATGGATTAATTTTCGTTAGGCCGGCCTGCGTTATGTTAGGTCTGCACATTGCACTTTAGTATCTATATTAGTAACTGAAATTATCTGCTGCACTTCATTAGGCTTAAATTATTGCCTTTCTTAAGAGGGCATATACGTTATAAATGGGTTTTTACTATAGACTCCCCTAAGATGTACTTTTTAAAAATTATAAAAAATACAGATTTATATCTGTTTTAAGGTATATGTTATGATGTGGTCTAGTTTTATTTATTAGAGATTTTATGATATTTCTAATTATGTATTAATGAACTGGAAAACTACATTTCTGTAAGAATTTATTTTATTTAAAGGCAGGGAACAGGTAAGTTTGCAAAATCCCTCCACGAGTGTCCAGACAGCGCCCGCTCCACCGGCGCTGTCCTCAGTTTAAAGCGCCTCGGGGCGCGGAAATGTCGGTGGCGGCCTCCGCCGCAAAGGAGCCTGGGAGGTGTAGTCCCCCTCCGCACTGCGGCTGCAAGATATAGAGCTGCGGCGGCGGGAGGGAGACCAGGACGACCAGCGGGAACGGCAGGGAACAGGTAAGTTTGCAAAATCCCTCCACGAGTGTCCAGACAGCGCCCGCTCCACCGGGGCTGTCCTCAGTTTAAAGCGCCTCCGGGCGCAGAGATGTCGGTGGCGGCTTCCGCCGCAAAGGAGCCTCGGAGGTGTAGTCACCCTACGCACTGCGGCCGCAAAATGTAGAGCTGCGGCGGCGGGAGGGAGACCAGCGGGAAAGGCAGGGAACTGGCAAGTTTGCAAAATCCCTCCACCGGGGCTGTCCTCAGTTTAAAGCGCCTCCGGGCGCGGAAATGTCGGTGGCGGCTTCCGCCGCAAAGGAGCCTGGGAGGTGTAGTCCCCCTCCGCACTGCAGCCGCAAGATGTAGAGCTGCGGCGGCGGGAGGGAGACCAGGACGACCAGCGGGAAAGGCAGGGAACAGGTAAGTTTGCAAAATCCCTCCACGAGTGTCCAGACAGCGCCCGCTCCACCGGGGCTGTCCTCAGTTTAAAGCGCCTCCGGGCGCGGAAATGTCGGTGGCGGCTTCCGCCGCAAAGGAGCCTGGGAGGTGTAGTCCCCCTCCGCACTGCGGCCGCAAGATGACGAGCTGCGACGGCGGGAGGGAGACTAGGACGACCAGCGGGAAAGGCAGGGAACAGGTAAGTTTGCAAAATCCCTCCACGAGTGTCCAGACACAGTCATTCCTGAAGAATATTTAATTTGCGGACAGGATGCTTATTTTCAATTGTCAGCTAATTGGGATAGTATTCCATATTTAGGTTTGCTGTTTCCTAAAACGTAGCATGTATATAATGCAGATGCAATAACGACATCATCACACAGACACATACGTATTATAGGTGATAAAACACAACTAGTTGGAGACATTTTTGTCGCAATCATACCACAAGTAGGAGTTGCTTTCAACAGAAGTTGACAAATTTATAACCAGTACTTCTGGAACTTTATTAGTTATAAATCCAGAATTAGAGGCTATTAGATCCATGGATTTACAAAATTGCCGCACATTAGACATTTTATTAACAGAAAACAGCGGGGTCTGCAAGATGCTGAAAGTTCAACATTGCTGCTCATACATATCTGATGAAAGTAAGAAAATCTTTGATTTCAACAAAGAACATTTCTGACCTGAATTGGAACACTGAGTGTTTTAGAAAATGTAGGCAAATGAGTTTCAGTTATTGGAAACTGGTTCGCAACAGCTGGAAGAGGGATTATTAGAGCAATATTTGTGCCAATATTAATTGTAGGGATTTGCATACTGACCTTGTTTGCAACTTACAAACTCTGTAAGATGCTGTATTAAAAGAAGAGAAAGAGAGATGAATAGAAAAGGATTTAGCGGTAAACTATTGCATTCAAGATGAATACAGAAAGGAACAATATGTGAGTTTAAAAAGGAAAAAAGAAAATTCTCAAGTGAGAGTGAACTCTAAATATTAATTTGTAACAAAAAAATGATGGTTAAAATAACGATCAGATGGTGGTTTGAGAAAGATTTTAAATTACCAAGAAAATAACACTGGTTCTAATAAAGGGTGAAAAATTAGCTAGCATGCTTTGATGAAAATAATGTGTTTAGAAGGCAGAATACTGTAAGCTATCTTATGTACTCATACTAGGCCTCAAATAACAAAAGCAACACAGCTTGAAAAACAAAATGGAAAAGAAAATGCTAAATATACATAAGAAGTTTAATTCTGGAGCTCTCCGTGATCATGTTCTTTTTCGTAATAATTAATGTTACTTATATGATTTAGAGTATTTCCGCAGAATGTTTCTACTCACACTAAGGTAACTATTTATACAAGACTATTTTTTGTCATTTAATGGAGTAAAGAAGAGTTCATACATTGAAGTTTTAAAACGTGAGCTTAATTTGCTAACCTACTTGTTTTTCCCCATCAATGGTGATTTCTGCAAAATGTTTTCTTTTTCATAAGTGCAAATAGTTCAACTTTACATAGACTGTTGTTTAGAAACTTGATATTAGACGATTAAAGATGTAGTGTATATGTGGGAAAGTAAGCCGGAATTAATCAAACTCCACGAGAGCACATCGTGGTTATAATTTAGTTGCAAACGTAACACTGCTGTCTGTGGACTATTGTATTTGTGTGAGACGATGAGGAGGACCCTGTTCCCAGTAGAGCATTGAACGCTGATTACCTGACGAAAGACGAGAAGAGGAACATGTTGGAAAGCTCCTCACAAGTGATGCCTGTAATAGTGTGTGTTCCTAAAGTGTGTTACCACACCTTTTACCCCTTCTTTTTGTCCCACTTGCTACTGAGACTTTCTAGAATCAGATTTTATGTCACTTTGCTTTGAGACTCTACTGAGTTTTCCGAACCACTCTTTATGGAAAGTTCTGCTTTGATATATATATTTTTTTTAACTGATTTAAATGCTAAAAAATTTCTCTCACTCTCATCACAACTCTTTATGGTTCTTACTAACTGCATTTTCACCAGATTCTTAGAATAGGGATTCTTTCCTTTATGGAACGTGCTTTAATGCAGGAACTCAGCAGTGAGCCCCGCAAAGCGTGCTCGGGGTTTCTGGAGGCAGTGGAGTCTGCGGCGCTGTGCATCCTCAATGCCTGACCTCAACAATCCAGCGAGGGACAAGATGGCGGCAGGAGCCCGCCCGTGATGAGACAGCCCGACCCCTCTGAGAAACATCGTGGCTACTGACACTCTGGAACCTTGAGGATCACAGAGGTGAGCCCCGCGAAGCGCGCTCGGGGTTCCTAGAGGCGGTGAAGTCTGCGCTTTACATCCTTAAATGCCTGACTTTAACATGGCGGCCGAAATCGCCCTCAAATGCGCCTGGAGCTGAAGCTCCGTGTCGACCCTGCTCTCCAGGCTACAGAAGGGATTTTTGCAGCACCACACTCCGGAATAGAGAGCGTGTTCCAGCGCCGGAATTTGGTTGGAGGTGCATGGGCATAACATCAATGCCCTAACTTGTGTAGCTGGCCCCGAAATTGGAGTTTTTGGTTGCAAACACCGGTGAGCAAGATAGCGACTGCCCCCGAACTGTCTGGTTGCGGATCACCCTAAATTTCAATTTGTGACTTTGCCAGCGGCTGGTTGCTGAACCTTTTTCAAGCACCCTTACAAGCAGGCATCAGGCCGGACAGGGCACTCCTATAAGACTTGGAGAATCATTTGACCAATGTGATCAATTGGAGAATCGTATGACCACTACTACAGCTCCCGGTGTGGGAAACTCCTGAGGCATTGCAATTGTGGACCACAGTCTCTCATGGACTTCTTTACTTTTCCCTTTGTCCTGCCCGCCATTCTGCAGCTGTTATCTGCAGTTTTTTCCCTGGTCCCCGACCCGTCATCTTGTCCATTCCCTCGTCTTTTTACCCTTTTCCCTCTTTTCACCCTTGAGGATCGTCAAATGTTTTGCCTTTTCTCCATACCCTCGAATCCCTCCCACCCTCCCTTGGTGTTGTGACTACGTCCCCCTCCTACCCCACTTAATGGAACTCTGCCTGAGGAAATCTACTGTTTGTATATTTATGTATATAGGGATAACTCTAATCACTAGTATAGGCAGTAGACCTTTGTACCATCTACCATTCCTATGTGACTCTTAGAGTATATCCAGTCATATCCCTTCCCTATGTATATAGAGATAACTCTAATCACTAGTATATGCGGTTGACCTTTGTACTATCTACCATTCCTATGTGACTCTTAGAGTATATCCATCTGTAACACTTCCCTATGTATATAGAGATATCACTAGTATATGCGGTTGACCTTTGTACTCTCTACCATTCCTATGTGACTCTTAGAGTATATCCAGTCATATCCCTTCCCTATGTATATAGAGATAACTCTAATCACTAGTATATGCAGTAGACCTTTGTACTATCTACCATTCCTATGTGACTCTGAGTATATCCATTTGTATCTCCTCCTTGTTTGACTTTACATCTTGTACATTTGCAATTTTTTCTGTTTGCATCCTTCATGTAACGCATGTAATCCTAAATCCTTATGTTTCTCAACTGGTTCTTATGTAAAGCGCTCTGACACCTTCGGGTAAAGTTCGCGCTATATAAAATCGCATAAATAAATAAAAAAAATAAAACCAGGCGCGCAACACCCACTGGACTCACAGAGTTTCAGCCCCCCCCCCCCCCAATCCTCCTCCGCTTCCCCGTTGGTGTGGCAGCCCGGGATGAGACAGCTTCCCGGGCACACACACAGCCGCACCCGAGCACTTTACATGTCTTTAAAAGACCATTTGCATCTTAATATCTTAATGAGGCACTGTTGTTGTTTTACCTCTTCTGAGAGCGCCTGCAGCTCCACTCTGCCTATTGCTAAAAGGTTCAGCCCCCCCCCCGAAATTTTTTCTTAGACCCCCCCCCGCGGAAATGTGGATCTAGTTGCGCCTCTGGATACGACTGCTCAGTCCACTCAAAAAACGGCCCACCAACTGGCCTCGGTTAAATGTAAATGTAAATTTGCCCCTTCACCACAAAAGCGTCCAGAACCTAAAATATGAGGGGCCGCAGCAAAGCAACACCACCCAGTAAGCCAGACCACAAGCGGCTGTGCCTTCACTTCCGGATGTTTGGGAGATTTCTTCCGAAAACATAGGGCGATCTCTTCCGGAATAGCAGCCGAATCGTGTAGGCATTTTTAAGCCAATCCCCGAATTTAGGGGGCGGTACCACCGCTAAGCCCCGCCCCATACCGCCTCTTAACATGTCAATCGCTTTAAACTAGCTTTGCGATTGCCTCTCTCCGCCTTCAGTTATTGAAGTCGCTTAGTGTCCTTCATCTATTGAAGTCCGTTAGAATCGAAAGCAAAGCAGAGGTAGTCGGATGTTTGAGCTCGTCTGACGGGAGGCGGGAGGTAAGGTGCGGGAACCTCCCGCCTGGCTCGGGAGGGTTGTCATGGCTATGGTTGTGATTATTAGTGACACCTTGTGTATTTGCCTGTTAGGGTTGCCTTACCATCTTCGAATCATTCATTGCATTGCATATGTGCTGCTCAGGGCCGTACTTTTTGATCAATGAGCCATTGTTTATGTGCTATTCGGAGCCATTCTTGTGAGCAGTGCTGCAATGTGTATATGTGCTGCACAGGGTTGCCACTTAACGGAAGTGGGCTTTATGTGTTGATCAGGGCTGAGCTTATGGTCAGTCATGTATTTGCTGCTGATACCCAGTACTTGCAATAATTGAAACCTGTTTGTGTTGCCCAGTTCTGGTGATTATGATCACTGATCACCAAATGCTCCAGTGAGCCCTGGCGAAGGTTGATTCTTGCGATCACTATTGCTGCTCATGGCGATGACTTATAGCATTTACTACGCCTGATGAGGCTTTGAAGAGCTTTAGCCTGGGCATCACTCTGCTCTGGAACCCAAGGTTGATGGTTAGTCCAGTGCTTTTGCTTATGGTTAGGTATTAGGATTAGTCTTGTACGCTCAAGCAAACCAGTCCATGGCTTCACTCCAGTTTCCTTGCAGAAGAGTAGATTAAAAAGAGTTAGGTTGTATCATTAGTGGGGGAGGGGGAATGTGAGATCATTCAAATGGTTGGTGGTGTTAGTAGACAAACTTGAGGAGAAAATGTATTATTGGAAGGAGAGTGTCCTACCACTAGTCCATTGTAGCAGCTAATACAGTGCACCTGCTCAGGAGTTGGAAGCGTAAAGTAATGGATGTGCGCATACTTGGGAAGTATGGCGAGCTTTAGACTATGCTCGAAGGTAGCAGTAACTTCAAGATCATAGCAGTGTGAGAAAATATTTTGGTAAATAATGCAAAGCTTGAGAAGCAGATTCTGAAAATGCTGGAGTGTATGTCTAGTGATGTTTATCCTCAAGTTTGGCTCAGAGTATTACTTATAAAACCAAAAAGGGTAACATTTTTGATGCTCTTAGTTGTAGCATTACTCAAGATGAAAGGCGAGGACACTTTCCCAAACAGTGCAAATGTATTGCTCTCATTCCTGTGACTGCACGATAAAGATCAAGACACTGAGGAGCAAAGAAAGGTATGTCCTCCAGATTTAATAGAGTGAAATGGGGTGGAAGCAGCTTCATGTCGGAAGCCACTAAGCACTGGAACCTCCTACCTCCTAATAGTTGAGCTGCCCCATCGCTGCTAATCTCCAGAAAGCTATTAAATACCTGGATTTTTAACAATTAGTCTCACTCACAGTCTCTGTCTATATTCATGCTGAAAAAAAACAAAAAACACAGTTGATGAACAGAATGTAGAACAATGTCATACATTCACCCCAGTAAAAGGATCTGGGCCTAAATCCATCGTTTTTTTGCACTCCACGCCACCCTGGGTTAGACACTGGCTATATGCAAATCAGCTCTGACCCTGTACCTCATGGGAACAGTCCAGTCCGAACTAGCAAGCCATGTCTTTCCCAGACCGGAATCAAGCATCCAAGCACCGGTTTCTGGCTATCAGCCTTCATTCAGCCTGGATAGCTTGACTCCAGTGGTGTGGAGAGCCTGGGACTCACGTCTGAGCATACCCAGCCCACTCGGGTGAAAATTGCAAAAAACACAGTTGATGGACAGAATGTAGAACAATGTCATCCATTCACCCCAGTACAAGGATCTGGTCCTAAATCCATCGTTTTTTTGCACTCCACACCACCCTGGGTTAGACACTGGCTATATGCAAATCAGCTCTGACCCTGTGCCTCATGGGAACAGTCCAGTCCGAACTACCAAGCCATGTCTTTCCCAGACCGGAATCAAGCATCCAAGGACCGGTTTCTGGCTATCAGCCTTCATTCAGCCTGGATAGCTTGACTCCAGTGGTGTGGAGAGCCTGGGACTCACGTCTGAGCATACCCAGCCCACTCTGGGTGAAAATTGCAAATAACACAGTTGATGGACAGAATGTAGAACAATGTCATACATTCACCACAGTACAAGGATCTGGGCCTAAATCCATCGTTTTTGCACTCCACACCACCCTGGGTTGGACACTGGCTATATGCAAATCAGCTCTGACCCTGTGCCTCATGGGAACAGTCCAGTCCGAACTACCAAGCCATGTCTTTCCCAGACCGGAATCAAGCATCCAAGGACCGGTTTCTGGCTATCAGCCTTCATTCAGCCTGGATAGCTTGACTCCAGTGGAGTGGAGAGCCTGGGACTCACGTCTGAGCATACCCAGCCCAATCGGGGTGAAAATTGCAAAAAACACAGTTGATGGACAGAATGTAGAACAATGTCATACATTCACCCCAGTACAAGGATCTGGGCCTAAATCCATCGTTTTTTTGCACTCCACACCACCCTGGGTTGGACACTGGCTATATGCAAATCAGCTCTGACCCTGTGCCTCATGGGAACAGTCCAGTCCGAACTAGCAAGCCATGTCTTTCCCAGACCGGAATCAAGCATCCAAGGACCGGTTTCTGGCTATCAGCCTTCATTCAGCCTGGATAGCTTGACTCCAGTGGAGTGGAGAGCCTGGGACTCACGTCTGAGCATACCCAGCCCACTCGGGGTGAAAATTGCAAAAAACACAGTTGATGGACAGAATGTAGAACAATGTCATACATTCACCCCAGTACAAGGATCTGGGCCTAAATCCATCGTTTTTGCACTCCACACCACCCTGGGTTGGACACTGGCTATATGCAAATCAGCTCTGACCCTGTGCCTCATGGGAACAGTCCAGTCCGAACTACCAAGCCATGTCTTTCCCAGACCGGAATCAAGCATCCAAGGACCGGTTTCTGGCTATCAGCCTTCATTCAGCCTGGATAGCTTGACTCCAGTGGAGTGGAGACCCTGGGACTCACGTCTGAGCATACCCAGCCAACTTGGGGTGAAAATTGCAAAAAACACAGTTGATGGACAGAATGTAGAACAATGTCATACATTCACCCCAGTACAAGGATCTGGGCCTAAATCCATCGTTTTTTGCACTCCACAGCACCCTGGGTTAGACACTGGCTATATGCAAATCAGCTCTGACCCTGTGCCTCATGGGAACAGTCCAGTCCGAACTACCAAGCCATGTCTTTCCCAGACCGGAATCAAGCATCCAAGGACCGGTTTCTGGCTATCAGCCTTCATTCAGCCTGGATAGCTTGACTCCAGTGGTGTGGAGAGCCTGGGACTCACGTCTGAGCATACCCAGCCCACTCTGGGTGAAAATTGCAAATAACACAGTTGATGGACAGAATGTAGAACAATGTCATACATTCACCCCAGTACAATGATCTGGGCCTAAATCCATCGTTTTTGCACTCCACACCACCCTGGGTTGGACACTGGCTATATGCAAATCAGCTCTGACCCTGTGCCTCATGGGAACAGTCCAGTCCGAACTACCAAGCCATGTCTTTCCCAGACCTGAATCAAGCATCCAAGGACCGGTTTCTGGCTATCAGCCTTCATTCAGCCTGGATAGCTTGACTCCAGTGGTGTGGAGAGCCTGGGACTCACGTCTGAGCATACCCAGCCCACTCGGGGTGAAAATTGCAAAAAACACAGTTGATGGACAGAATGTAGAACAATGTCATACATTCACCCCAGTACAAGGATCTGGGCCTAAATCCATCGATTTTTTGCACTCTACACCACCCTGGGTTAGACACTGGCTATATGCAAATCAGCTCTGACCCTGTGCCTCATGGGAACAGTCCAGTCCGAACTAGCAAGCCATGTCTTTCCCAGACCGGAATCAAGCATCCAAGGACCGGTTTCTGGCTATCAGCCTTCATTCAGCCTGGATAGCTTGACTCCAGTGGTGTGGAGAGCCTGGGACTCACGTCTGAGTATACCCAGCCCACTCGGGGTGAAAATTGCAAAAAACACAGTTGATGGACAGAATGTAGAACAATGTCATACATTCACCCCAGTACAAGGATCTGGGCCTAAATACATCGTTTTTTTGCACTCCACACCACCCTGGGTTAGACACTGGCTATATGCAAATCAGCTCTGACCCTGTGCCTCATGGGAACAGTCCAGTCCGAACTACCAAGCCATGTCTTTCCCAGACCGGAATCAAGCATCCAAGGACCGGTTTCTGGCTATCAGCCTTCATTCAGCCTGGATAGCTTGACTCCAGTGGTGTGGAGAGCCTGGGATTCACGTCTGAGCATACCCAGCCCACTCCGGGTGAAAATTGCAAAAAACACAGTTGATGGACAGAATGTAGAACAATGTCATACATTCACCCCAGTACAAGGATCTGGGCCTAAATCCATCGTTTTTTTGCACTCCACACCACCCTGTCTGAACTTGGGTGGCGGAGTGAGCTAAAGAACGGTGATGGATTAAACCCAGATCAGTTGACTGGGGGTGAGTGTTTGTATTGTCAACGCTCCGTCCATCACCACCTTTGGTTTTTCTATATTCATGCTGAGTCAGCACTAAGACACCTTAGGGTAGACGTGCGCTTTGCAATTCTGTTAACATTAACTAAGGTGAGAAGGGCAGTGTCTAGGCTTCCTTTAGAAATCAATATAAGATTTTGTAAGGGGCTGCTGATTAAACTTCTGAAGCACTGCCCTTTGTTAGATGGCAATGGGAGAGTTGGGACTGCTAAGGCTGTGCAGGTAAAGTGGACCTTTTAGGTGAGACCTAGTCTTTTGTAGTTCTTGATTACAGCCAGATGCAGAGGCATCACACCTCTTCGTGCTTGCTCTAGGCATGAGACCAACCTACTGTGAGGGGCAGCACTACATAAAGGCTGTGTATGGGGAGCAGCCAAAATAGGGCATTACATTCTGGTACACACTGGATAGGGGAAGTCTCTTTGTTAGTAATACACTAAGGCTTCATGCAGCAAGATAAAGTGGACACATCACAGTAGTAACATTCATCTACATCGTATCAGTCTGAATGTTCAGTTTTCTGCTGTCAACAAAGCAGGAAAATGTACCATCTGGGATGAGAGGGTCACTATGGAATACTTGTTTTCAACGCTGTTCCTCTAGCCTAGTTGGGTGAGGTGGCCCGAGAATTTACATTGTTCACCCCTAAACTTCAGTAACAGTAATCAATACCACAATAAAAACAATATTGGATTATTATCCTCTGTATCGGTTTCTGTTAAAAATGCTTTTACTACTAAAGAGCTAATTAATTTCGACAACACAGTTGTTTGAAAACCTCTACATAGGACCACAAGAAATGACCAAATACCTCCGGTTTTAAACACAACATTCAAAATACAATACCAAAAGCCCCCTTCTTTCATCCTAATGCACACTTTCAACTTGTTTCTTCAGAGCACCCTCAAAAACAAAATAATCGATCAAAAGTCTGTGATTCCACTGGCAAAATCTACACTTGAACAGAGGAAAAGCAGTGTTTTAAGAAAATGAGCGTGTGCTGCATCAGATTAATAAATGATATGAGAGAACAGCTAGTTAGTGATTACAGCGGGCACACTTTGCAGGACTAATCATAATGGAAGTATTGAGAAGCGGAGAGCTTAAATTCGATACTGCATACATGACATTAGCAGATTACTGCAATTGAAATGCATGTTTATAGATTGTGTGCAACTAATACTAACTCATCACACATTTCAGCACACTCACAATTTCGGTAGATACGAGAACTGAGGCAGATTTTACCAAGGTGATTTTACCAAGATCTGGCATTTCAGGAGGGAAAGAAGTGACCCTATGACTCATGTTTCTACCATCTAAGTGTGGAGCTTTATAACTAATGAAGAAAAGGAGATTCACATCAAATATGACTATTTCAATGAGATGTCAAGTTCTGGCAGATAATTGGGCAGTATTAACCATGGGGTTTGTGATCATGCCTTAGACCCCAGAAGTGGTAGGAGAGCTGAGTGTTCCTACTGCAGCATTCAGGGTATTGATAGGATAGAAAAGGAAAGGTATAAAAAAAAACAGGATGCACATCAAATATGTATCTTTTGATCAGATGTCAAGATCTTGCGATAGTGGGGCAGTATAATTCGTGGAGTTATGATCATGGACGGGACCCAGAAGTGGTTGAAGTGCCGTGTGTTCTGCCTGAGCTTTGGGGGTACCAACAAAATGTGCATGCCCCCTTACTCTGTACCAAACAGGGCAGCCAAAGTGCAAACTCACTTCCCCTCTCTGAGCTGCCCCTCTTACTCGCCACGGTGTGGCTTTCTTTTTCTAGTTGTGATGACAAACTTTAGCTAGCATGTACCAATGTGTCTTAGGGCATTAGGGTGTCCTGTGTGCTGGGCGAGGATGGCACCCAACCTCACTGGGCTCACATCAACAGCTACCTCTGTGTGCAATTTCAGATAAAAGTATGCTGTTTCAGTGGCATTATAAATTGCATGCTTGATTTTCTTGAAACTTTGTTCACACTTACTTGACCATCAAAATGGTACATTTCTTTTTGTTAAGTTTCTCAATGGGGCACTTACAGTGGCAAAGTCATGTGCATATACCTTGAACAATAACTGGCCATACCAAGGAAGTATCGCAGCATAGTTACATCTGGAGGGGGAGAAGTGGATGACAAGGCTTTTACTTTTTTCAGATCTGGAGTCATTCCCCCATCAGAAAATATATGACCATAGAACTTGAGTTTGGTTTTTTGAAACTTACACTTTGCCTCATTTAAAGTGAGACTAGCTTCGGCAAGTGTACAACACACTTGTGTAAGAGCTTTATCATGTTCCTTTTGGGTGGCCTCAAAAACTAGTATGTCGTCACTGTAATTGAAAGCATTTGTGACTGGCTTTATTATGCAAAGAATGAAATCATGAAAGAGTTCTGCAGCAGATGACACTCCGAAACTTAGCCTTTGATATCTAAATAAAGCAACTTGAGTCGTGAAAGTAGTAATGTACTTACAGTTCTCTTGCAGTTCGAGCTGGTGATACCCTTTGTTCAAATCAAGGTGGGAAAAGACTACTTTACCTTTATTCAGCTACATAATCATGTCAGCAATGTGAAGACCTGGCTGTCAGTCTCTTTCAATTGTCTTCTTCACTTGGCGCATATCAACGCAGATGCGCATAGCTCCTCCACTGTCCCTTTTCGGCACTACCACTATGGGTGATAACCATTTTGTTCGACCAACGGATTGCTCAATGATGTAATGCTTTCATAGTGTCTCAAGTTCTTTCTCAACAGCCTATTGTAAATAAAATGCAATTCAACAATGTCAGTGAATAACAAAACGGACATCCTTGTTTATGTGAATTTGCTCTTTCATGGTCTTAAGTCTTCCTAAACCATGAAACAAGGATGAAAACTGATTCACTGTCTCATGATAGACATTGACATTGTAGTTTACAGAAATCAGTCCCATGTCAGCAGCAGTGCTGAAACTGAGTAAGCATGCACTTGATGAAGTGCCTGGCTGTACATGAATTGATGCTTGGACTTTCGTCTTTTTATACTTCACAGTTGCTATAAATGAACCTTGACTTTGCAGTGGTGTTGAAGCAGCCTTCGTATATACTTTGGTTTTTGACAGGGTTTTACGGGTGCACTTGAGACAGTTCATTGTACTTTTCCATTGGCATAATGTTTATGACTCACCACTATCTTTGATAAAAGGTGTGGAGCACCCATTCATTTTCAGTGTGACTATGGGACAGTGTCCAAATACATTTTGCACTTTCACTTGTTGACTTCACTTTGACCTGCATTTTTCCTTGCTCAAAGCTAATCCTACGTGAGCACGTAGTCCAGCCGTCAACATTGACATCGCTCACTCATCTTTCTCAGTTTCGCTTGACAAGGACAGTGACAAACTTTTAGATGAGGAATTTAATGAGAAGCGACGTCATTCATTTTCTACTTGCCTCAACTGATGTTGCTATTTGTCCTTGTGGGTGTGGTTTGAATGTTGTTGGAACTTTATGGCATCCACTTTTTTCTCTCCATGGGACATACTTGATCTTTCCCTTGCTTTGCAAATCGTTACAAAATGGTTCTTTTGCCCTCATCCTTTGCATATCTTTCCACTAGCGGGACATTTACCTTAATGTAGAATTCGTTTTGGGGCCTTCTGGCCTCCATGTTAGCTGCTTCTCTGTCAGCCCTTTCTTGCACTCTGGCAGCCAAGCTTAGTGTCTTTTTTAGCATTCGTCATCTGAAGGAATCGGAGAGACAACCCTCTACTATGAGACTCATGGCCTCTTCATCGTTGAACTCACTGAACTTACAATGCTTGAGGAGCAGATCAAGTCTTTCTACAAACTCATCCATCGTTTCAACGGCTGTCTGCCTTTCCTGACTATAAATGTATGTTTCATAGTCCGCATTCTGCATTGGATTGAACTTGGTTTTTAACACCTCTTTGACTTGACGGTACATAACTTCATCATCTTCTGGTATTTTCTTTATCACTTCTTTTACTCCTTCACTTTCTAAATTCTTTAGATATTAAATGACCTTTTTTTAACTTGCTTCTTCCAGCACATCAATGAAATCATAAAATGTTTTGATCCAGGCAGTCCATCTGGTAACATTACTTGCCATTTTTTGCTTTTTAGCGGTATCAATAGGAAGGGGTGGTTTCAATAAGGTGGCGGCACCATATTTGGAGCTCTTTTCTGCAGCCATTGGAAAAGAAAATGGCACTATTCCAACCTCATGACTTTTTATTCGTTGCCCATGACTTTTTATTCGGTCCAATGTGATTCACCAGCCTTGTAAGCACAAATCCCGTGCTTTTGCTTGGATTACGGCACCAGATACTGAGGTTGGATGGCTCTCTTTACTCAGGTTCTGGTAAGCGTGATCGTATGCTCTATATCTAGTTATTGCAACCTCTAATGCTTCTCTGCGTTTACCTGCTTCTGCTTGCAGCGTTCTCTTGCACGTGGCTGTCCCTGCTTGTTGCGCTTTCTGTACCTGGTTGTCACTGCCTTAAATATTTCATTCTTAGTGCTTTCTTGCACTTGGCTATCATACCATTTAGCACGTCTCTTTACCTGGCTGTTGTTGGCTTTAGCGTTGTCGTACTGTTTGAAGTATGCCTCTGTGCTAGGCTGTGGCGCATTATCTCTTGTCTCAACTTCACAAGCAAATTTTGAGATGTCATCATTGATGTCACTGACCATGAAAGAGTGATGTAATATGTGAGGTCATAAGCAGTGCATCGCGGGGGCTTAAGTTATAGCTGAATTTCACTTATTTTTGTACAAGTGAAATCTGAGCCTAACTATAATGTTTTTGTAACCTTTGGATTGTTTTCAGTGTATATATATATATACACACACACACACACATATATTATGTTGTCTTTAGTAATACATGAAATGTATTTGGAGTTTTTGGTTAATTATTGCTTTGGCCCCTATGTCTAGATGGATCACTATAATTACCCGTTTAGGTGTAAAGGAAAACATAAAAGTAATTTAGGTCAGGCTGTGATGTCCTTTTCTTTGTGTACACAGGAAAAAACCCGTCTTTGAATATCACAGTGAATCTGACAGCCGTGTTAAGAGCAGATCACACATGGAATTACTAAATGGCAGCATTGAGTGCATAAACATAAAATGAGGACTGCATGATTTATATTTTGAGAAAGAGGTGACCGTTTTGCCATTGAGCATTATGCAAGATACTGACTGACAACACAGCAGCCATCTATTGGATTGTTTATTTTGTCCAGGTACAATACAGTTTCATTTACTTGGGTACTAGCAAAGCCAAGTCATCAAATCACTTAGCAAGTCAACCAGCTCTTAAATTTATTCATGACAATTCCATCATCAGTTTTCACCATTTCAAAAAATATTGTAATACATTGTGACATAATGTGCTTCAACACCAATAGTTCTCATGGCTTGTATTCCCTCCGAACCTCTTTCCTTGCCAAAACACTGTTTTAGATTACTCCTTGCTTACTCGCACAAAAAGTTGTCCTAGTGAGTTGGGTTGTATTTCCATAAAGTTTGGAAGCACGGCGACCTACCTGGGCACTAGGCTGACAAAAAGAGAAGAATAAAGGGGAAGGGTGCAACACAGTTGCAATTTTCGCTTGGTCAGACGAAAAGTATAATAAGCATGCACGTTGCTTGTTAGAATCTATTGCGCATGAACAGCACAGTCATTTTGGCAGGAGCGCTGGTTTCTGTCCGCAGCGTCACAGTACTGTGCATGCACTGATGAGCTTAGTTCATACATAAAAACAAAAAATAAAGCATGCATTGGCAAAGCTAATAGGCTATACCCATGGTACGGGCTGGCGACCTACTAGAGTTACTAATGGTTTCTTGGAAAGTACTTTGTTTTTAACAAAACCCATTCGAAGATCGGCATCTGCACTAATGGTGGACATCTTGTAATGTGTTTTCTTACAAAAAAAACACATGAAACATATTACAGGATGCTGGCGTGCCTCTGTGCAGAACAGCCACCTTGGAATGTATTTTGTTTTTAAGGAAACACATTTCAAGCTGGTCATGCGGTGGGGTGGGGTGGGCTGGGGGTTGGTGTGTGTGTGTGTGTGTGTATATGTGCGTGCCCGCCCATCCTCCCCCCAGGCATGAATGTGTACACATGGTTACCCTCTTAGGATGCTTTTCATTTTAGTTAATGTTAAGGCAAATCCATACCAGAATGGTTGCTGTGCTCACTCTAGGCTGTCCTCTTGGAATGGGCTTGGCTATTTTTAATATTCTTAATATGAAAATTAAAAATCTTCTTAAACAGCTGATGTGCATGCACATGGTCACTCATGGGCTCCATCGTACAATTCTTTTACTCCTATTCAAACATTGGCAGTTACAACAAGGGGGGACCAGGAGCACATAAAGGTCCAGCATACATGCTCTAAACGATTGCTAGTAGGTAAATGGGTATGCAGTTCCTTTAAGGATGGGAAATGTAGATAGTATATTTGGCGTTCTAACAGGCCAGGTATGTTGGAACCAGAAGTGTGGTCCTTTTTCGAAATTAGAGCCCTCAGGCACTCTTGCGAGTGTCATGCTTCATCATAGGGTGTTGATCCTCGCCGTGCTCGACGGGCACCCTCTAGGGGTCTCTTTGCTAGAGAACTTTTTCCAAAGCCGTATGTGAAGTGCCTGTGTAGGGCCGTGGGTGTAAATGCGTGAAAAGTGAGTGTTGAGATAGTGAGTGCTAGTGACTTAAAAAAGATCAAGTAAATCTCAAGACAAAAGACTATTTATTCAGTGAGTCCTCCTGTCTGGTTAAAAAAACTTGTGCGCCACCAATAGAGGCAATAATCCCTGGTGGCTTATTAGTATCATGAGGTCAACATGTTCTTACCTATGGTTGTCTAATGATCTGTGGCAATTCTTCAGGGGGTAATTTAATCTACACAGTGCTTGGAACCGTAAATGTAGAAGTAGGGTGTTACTGATAATACACCATAAAACTGATTAGGCTAGCATTTGGAACCTAATGAGACTGACCCAATTAGGTTACATGTATTCCTCCTCGCGGTCGTCTAGAGAGGCCGATTGTTCTACACTTATGGTTCTAAGCACTGTATAGATTAAATTACCCCCTCTTTGGTCCTGAAGAACTGCCACAAATCATTTATTGACAACCTTGGGCAAGAAACATGTGTACCTCATGATACTAATAAGCCACCAGAAATCATTGCCTCTGTTGGTGGCGCACACGTTTTTAACCAGGAAGGCGGACTCACTGAATAAATAGTCTTCAGTCTTGAGATTTACCTGATCTTTTTTTAAGTCACTAGCACTCACTAACCCAACACTCCCTTTTCACGCATATACACCTAGGGCCCTACACAAACACTTCACGTACAGCTTTGGAAAAATAGCTCCGCCTAAGTGTCCCCTTGAGGGTGCCCATCGAGCATTGCAATGCCGACTCGACGAGGAGCAAAGCCCTATGAAGAAGCATGACACTCGTAAGAATGTGTGAGGGCTCTAATTCCAAAAAGGAACCACCTTTCTGGTTCCACCATACCTGGCCTGCTAGAACACAAAATATATTCCCTGCCTTTTCCCATCCTTATAGGAACTGAATGCCCATTTATTAACTATTCAAACATGGGAACATGTTGAGGCCAGCAGGAGGAGCAAGTGGACTCTGGGAGGGTGCCAAGTGGGCGGTGGGGGCAATTTGTAAGCAAGGAGAGGAAAGCAGGGAGAACAAAAATGAGAAGGAAAACACCGTCTCTCAAGCAGTGCAAAGAGTGACATCAGCAGTGGAAGGATACAACAAAAACAGACACAAACAGACAAAAATGGTGAAACCTAAATGCTCCTCGAGAGGGACAAAAAAAAAGAATAGGGAGAAAAGCCTCCAAAGCAGGAGCAAGGGACTGAGATTGACAACAAACATCTGATCATGAGCAAGGGTTGGACCTAAAGGCCATTCTAAGTCTTTATTAAATACAGTTGTCTGTTTGCCACTGTCTGTTGGGGACACCTAAGACCCAAAGCCCCTTTATTTATTTGTTTAATTATTTATGTATTCATTTTAGGAGTTGTACATGGTTGGTATACAGTTCAACTGTCTCTATGCCAGACCCAAACAGCAATATGCTAGACAGCATTACAAAAAGAAATTTGAAAGGGTAATTAAATGTTGGTTTACTTCTGTATATCATATTACAGGGTTTAACTGCCCAGTAACATTTTCCACATGTTCATGGTAGCTACCCTTATAAATGACTCTAAATGACATAATTTTGAGCCAAAATGCATGTAGCTTGCTTAATGCTTTTAGAAAGGATCTGCTTTCTATGTTGAATATTGAAGTGCTTTGGGTACTAAGAGTCATAAATTGAAATATGGATTGTACCCTGTAGGAGAGTAGGGTCTGCAATCCTATGATCACCCAGATTTTTGCTTTTTGCTGCACTGGTTTACGACTTTCCCTGGCTGTGGGCCTGCTAATCAGACCCACAGCCTAGCTGTTCTCTCTATCCAAATTGTACTCAGGTACTGAATTGGCACTGGGCCCTCTCCAAGTCCCTGTACCCAGGGCTGAGGTGCACCCAGAAGTCTCCCAGGGGCTGAAGCATGTATTGTGCCACCCCTGGATTGACTAACTAAACTGACACAACTGGCTGCACGACAGCTGGGGCAAGGTGGTGTACTCACCCTTTGCTTTAGATATAGTATACCTATATCTAACCCTAAAAATGGACACACAGATCTCCTATCAGTCACTCCTATGGCAGGCCTTAACAATCCTGAAGGAAAAAATTCTAAATGTTCAAACAACTTCTCCAATTGACCAAATAATATACAATGTGGTAACATTTATTTAAATCATCTTTAGATCATGAACATAAACGTTATTCATACAATGACTTCAAATTTCAATCATATACATTATTATTTGCAAATTTTTCTGAACCACCACCCAATGCATTTCGGGACTTCTTCGTCCCTTCGTCAGGGGTTCCAGTTGTCAACTAAAAAAGCAACAAGGAAACAATGTAAAACGATGCCATGTCACATATTATGAGTTGAATCATAAATATACATCAACATTAAATGTCAGCGATAGAACATTAGCACAGATGTTTTCTAAGATATCACAACAACATTTTTCACAGGTGCAATCTCAAAAACTGCCTATATGATCATATGTAAACAAACGTATAAGTGCTCATGCGAAAAAATTGCCCAATCACCAATAGTAAAAAAATGGAAAAAGCGTACCTTGCAATTGTATAAGATACTTATATCTGAAACGGAAATGAATCCAAAGCATCACTATGACCAATCACGGTGAAGTGATAAAACTACTGCATTAATGGCATACACGCAACCTGCTCACCTTTTTGAACAAACCTAAGTCCTGGTTCAAAAAACCAATCACGTGGTCAAATGACGACTCTGAGAAGGAATAGAGTATCTATAATCAGTGACACCGTACTAATGAAAAAACTCCGCGCATGTGAATACATAATTATTCGGTCTATAATTATGTATTCACATGCGCGAATCTCCATTTATTCACACTCGCGTTTATATAAACATTTATAATCGTAGTTTTTCAACTCTTTTGTTGTAGTTCGATATAGTCTGTTTTCCATTCTCATGGTGGAAGTTCACCCGGTAGTTGTGTTTATATGCTGTAAGCGATGACACGGAAGTGCATCACACTGCCAGGCGGGTTAGTTTGGAAGTACTCGGTGTGCCTAGGAGGTAAGCGCGGATGGTCTGTTCTGCGGGGTAACGTAATGACCGGCTAATATCTTAAAGGTACTGATGTTACCTTTATATTTCTTCAGGCACTGACGATTAGATTGACGGACTCTCGGCTTTGAGACATCTTGCTGCGATAGAGGTGAGCAGATGGCGGTTATAATAATGTCACGGGCCACCAGGAGTCGTCCCAGGCTGAGGGGTTGGGACCGAGGATGAGGATCTCCGTCTTCTCCGTCTTCTCCGTGTTCAGTTTGAGCCGGCTTTCTTCCATCCAGTCGGCGACGGCCTTCATACCACGGTGGAGGTTGGATTTGGCGGTGAGGGGGTCCTTGGTGAGGGAGAGGATCAGCTGGGTGTCGTCGGCGTAGGAGATTTTGTTGAGGTCGTGTAGTCTGGCGATGCGTGCGAGCGGTGCCATGTAGACGTTGAATAGCTGAGGGATGATCCTTGCGGGACACCGCAGACGGTCTTTTTTTTGTCCTATTTCTGCAATAGTATATGTAAGGAGTTATCGGGTACCCGACTCTGTAACTTCTGAACCTTCACTGCCCCTTAGATTGGTCCTGTGTGGGGAGTTTCCCTAAGATGGTTGTTTCAGTTGCAGTCCCCTTGTTTCCATTACCATATTCAATAATTTTATCTCTTCGTGGGTGGAGCTAGCCATCCTGGCTACTCAACAGGAATTTACCTGTTTTATTATTGCCATCGTATAATCATTGGACTTTGGTGCGCTTTAAAATTAAATAATGATTTAGGTGTTCGTTTGGTGTTGATCTTCCCAATGTTTCCAAAAGTTGTATTTTTTGCTAGGCTTTCCCTTCCTGTCGAGTTTATTCCTTCTAAGTATCGAGTTTAACCATTCCCCATGGGTAGGTGGTGTCGGACTTAACCATTTTATACATATCTCTCTCCTTGCCAATAAGACCAGTACAAATAGCAAGTTTTCTTGTATTTTGGTTAATTTACCCATACCATTTGAACGATCAACCCCAAAGATAACAAGATTTGTACTTACGTCCAGTTGTTTTCCCAATACCCTACTTAAGGTCTTGCCCACTTCATTCCAGAAGATGTCAAGGTGGGGGCACTGCCGGAACATATGTAGATCATTTGCCTTTTCCAATCCGCATTTAGGGCAATTCTTGATTCTGGCCCCATTGAACTTGGATAGCCTTTTTGGCATTCAGTAAGCCCTGTGAGTGGTGAATAAGTGTTTTCTTTTTAAGGCCGCCAGTTTTATAATGGTCCAACATTTATCCATAGACACTCGCCATTTGTTCTGGATATCCAGTGTTGGCATGTCCTTCCCCCAGATCGTTTGTGGGATCAATAAATCTTCCCCCCCTGCTGTTATTAGGGCCCAATACCATTGGGATATCTCTTTTTTTATGGGCGAGTCCTTTGTCATTTCTGTCACCAGTTCCTCGTTTCCCTTTTTCTTTTCTGTGATCGATTTTGCCCAGCTACTAAGCTGATAATCTTTAAATTTAGATAGGGAAGCATTTGTAATTGTGGTCAATTGATCCCAGGTGTTTAAAGTACTCCCCCTCATCATCAGTTGGCCCCATTCTTTAATACCTGCTACTTTCAGTGGGATAGCCATGCTGTCCTTGAGGCAGTCTGGAGTGCCCGGGGATTCCCATATGGGTGCTAGGGTGCTGTAGTATGGTATGTTCAAAGTATTTCTTATTTGATACCATAGTTTTGCCGCGTCGCTAAGATTCTTTAGTTTTACCTTTTTGAAAAATTTCAGATGGCCGAATTGATATATGAAGTGGTCTATTGTTCCTGTCATTATTTGTAGACATTCCGGGTATTGTTCACAACTTTTCAATTAGGGTCTGATGTTTTTGAATTAGAATGCTCTGTAATATTCGATTAGATCAGGGTTTGCTATCCCTCCTTGCTCTTTCTTTCGCCTTAATTTGCTCCAAGCTATTCTCGTTCCCTTGGATGCCCAGATGAAACTTGTTAATTCCCCCTGGAGTTTCTTTAGAGACTCTCTCTTAAATCCTAACGTATAGTGTTAAAGAGATAGGTGAACTTAGGCAAAATGGCCATCTTTATTATGTTTGATCTTCCCAGGAAGCTTAGTGGCAGTCCTCCCCATACTTTGAGTAGTTTCCTAACTTCTGAGGCGATTCTGTTTAGATTCATCTGAGTCACTTTATTTAGATCTTTAACCAGGTTGATTCCTAGGTATTTTATCTTGTCTTTAATATAGGGGTTACTGAATTGTGTATTCCACGACATAATCTCAGTCTTTGCCTGGTTGGTCTGGTATGCCGCCACTTTTCCAAAGCTGATTAGAGTTTCTTCTATTGATCCAATGGACCCTAAAAAATCGTCTGTAAACACCATCAAGTCATCTGCGTACAATGCTACTTTTTTACTCCATCGAAGGTACCTGAAGGGAGATATTGAGCTGTGATTCCTGAGACTGTTTGCCAGAGGCTCAATGTACAGATTAAAATGTAGTGGTGATAATGGGCACCCTTGTCTTGTTCCTCTTTTGATCTCAATATTTTTGGTGAGGTTCCCATTAACTAGAATCTTAGCTCTTGGTTTTTTATACAACTCCTCCACCATGCGTAGAAAGTTCTCCTCCAAATTATATTTTCTAACGACCCTACTTAGGAATGCCCAGTTTACTTCATCAAAAGCTTTGGCATTATCAAAAGTGATTATGGTTAATGGTGTTTTTCACTGATGGCAATATCTATTGCTCCAAACAGCTCGTGTGTTAAATCTTGTAACTGTCTGCCTTTCACAAAGCCCTTTTGGTCTGTGTTGATCAGATTTGCCATTACTCTTCCTACCCTTTTTGCCATTATTTGTGTAAATATTTTGTAGTCACAGTTGAGTAGGGAGATGGGTCGGTATGATTCGCAGTTCACCTGGCTTTTCCCTGGTTTTAATATAATGCTAATTGTTGCATCGTTCCACGAGTCAGGAACTTTATCGTTTCCCCGATATATTGTGTTTAATAAATCCGTTATTGGTGGTACCAGTGTTTCCTTTAGATTGATGTAGGACTCATTTGGTAAGGCATCTGGACCGGCAGCTTTCCCTCTTTTTAGGCCTCTTATTGCTTCTTCTACCTCCTTGTTCGTAATTTCTGCATTCAGTTCTTCTTTTTCTTCTTCCACTAATGATGGGAGGACCGCTTCGTCTAGATATTCTTCCAATTGTTCCTTAGTTGGGTTAGTATCCTCCATGTACAGATCTGAGAAGAAGTTTGTGAATTCTTGCATTATTACATTGTCTTCTGAGCTTGGATCTGCCTGATTCTGTTGCTGGATGCTGCAAACTTTGTTTCTGGTTTGGTCAGTCTTTATTTTCCATGCCAACATTTTACCACATCCTTCTCCGTATTCGTGGTGAGATAGTTTGCTTGTCTCCCATTTCTCTCTTACTTTTTTCTCCAGTATATCTGTGAGTAGTTCTTTTTGTTTTTGCTTTTCTCTCTCTAGTTTCTCCTTATCCGTTGTTATATGTTCAGCTGCTATTTGTCTATCAATTTGTTTTATATTATTTTCTACCTTCCTTATCTCTAGCTTTGAAGATTTTAGCCTGTATGCTGCAATGCTTAGTAGTTTGCCTCTGATTACTGCCTTGTAAGTATCCCACGTGATTTGTTTTGAGGTTCCAGTTTTATTATTCTCAAAAAACGTATCTGTTTCTGTCCTAAGTTCTTGTATTATTTGTGGGTCTAGAAACATAGAGCGGTCGACAGGCCATCTAACTTCAGAGTTGTTTTTTGTCGTTTTGTATTGTAAGCTGGACTGCTGAGTGGTCAGATAGGTGGGCTGATAATTGTTCTATTCTTATGGTATTTTCTTGTAACCTTCTGTCTATTAAAAAATAGTCAATTCTAGATTTGTGTCCTAATTTTTGTTGTGGAAAGTGAACGCTTGCCTTTTATCCCTTTTCTCTTTCCACATATCTACCAGACCCAGATCTTTTATGCAGTAACCCATCCATTCCCTCATTTTTGGTAGATTTGCTTGTCTCCCTGGAGGGGATCTATAACTTTTGGATCTATGATTTTGTTCTAGTCACCCCCTATTACTACTGGGGAGGTTGCTGATAATAATCCCGTATAAAGCTTTTGAAGGGGAGCTGGGTCGTCTGTATTAGGACCGTAATAGCCAGCTATAGTGTATAGATTATTATATATTCTCGCCTTAGTTACTACCCATCTACCCTTGTTGTCTACTTCTGTACATTCTATCTTGGCTTTGAGCGATTTATTGAATATTATAGCTACGCCCTTGATATTACATTCTTGATTGGTGCATACATAGGTGTCAACCCAGCTCAGAGTTTTCATGATTTGATCCCATTCTGTTTTCGTAAGGTGAGTCTCCTGTAGTATAATGATTTCGCTATCTATTGTCTTCAGATATTCAAGTATCCTTCTTCTTCTACTTTTAGTTCTGAGACCGTTCACGTTCCAAGAGAGTATACTGAATTCTTTAAAGTTTACCTTCATCTTCCTTTATTTCCTTTGGGGCTCTCATGTTCCCGTTTGTAGGTACCATAGAACTCCTTCTTTTTTAACAATGAGGACATGTTTTTTTTCCCCCCTAATTTGCACCCCACCCGTGCGCTCTTTTTGTTTTGTTTTTTTACTATTTTGTGCATATTATGATTACCCTCCCTGGGGAAGCCTCCCTTTTTCTGTTTGGGCTGTAATCTTCGCCCTCTGTGAGCTCCATACCTCACCTATTTCAATCGCTTCGCCCTTCATATTCATGTTGTCTATTGTTGTTCCCGCATTTGAGCTTTCATTTGCTCTAGGAAGTTTATGACCTCCTTTGGATCCCTGATATTGTGCATTTTGTTTCTCCACATGATCCTGAGGGCAGCGGGGAACTTCATTTGCACTGTAGCTCCGAGAGATCTTAGTTCCTGCACATGCTGTCCCAGCTCCCACTGTCTGTCCTGAGTTGCCTTACACATTTCTGAGCGTATCCTGAAAGACCATTCACCCTTAGTGAAAGTGCCTTTTTTTAAGGCCTCGCTTAGAATTCTTTCTTTCAGGGTGTATGTTTTGAAATGTACTAAAATTTTGCTGGGGTTTTCCTTTCTTTGTTTTTGCCAAAAGGATCGCGATTCACCCTTTGTATGTCTTCTTCCAAGTCTGCTGCTTTTACCCAAGGGAAGTGCTCTTCAAGGAGTGACACAGTGAATATATTAATGTCCGTTCCCTCATGATTTTCTGGATCATTTAGGATTCTCAGGTTGTTTCTTCTTGCCTGATTTTCTAGAGATTCAAGTTTCTCTTTGATATTTTTGTCACTTTCTTTCAGTGCTCTGATCTCCTTTTGGTTAATCTCCACCTTTCTGCTAATGGCTCCTACTTCTGCTTCTACTGCAGTACTCTCTCCCCCAGTGCATTTAGTTTAAAATCCAACATCTCGCAGACCCCCCTGGATCTTGCTCTCGTTGGCCTCTGATACTGCGAATTTCTCTTTCAATTCTCCCAGCATTTTTTCCAACATTTTCTCTGTTTAAATATTGCTGATGGGTCTTGTGAGTCTTTTGCGGTATCTTCTATTGTATTGCTTGTTGGTTGCATTCCTGCAGAATCAGTACATCGTGCCATTGTGGAGTCCCCAGCTGGATCAACCTGCAGTTGTATGTGTGAGTCTGTCTCGCTGTTCATGTCTGATCTGTTGTTCCTTATTAGGTCTATAGAATGTTCTTCTTCAGGACGGTGGTTTTGGGCAGGGGCTGGGGCTGCGTTAATTGCGTTAATTGCTGTAGGGGGTTCACTTTTTTTTGTTGCAGTAAGTTGTGATTCTTCTGTGTCTCCTGTATCCCTTGAGCTCCCTCAGCCTGCAGTTGTACTTTAATCAAGCATTTGCAATGCAATAGGTCTCGCATTAGGAAAGTTTGAGCTATTGGTATTGTAAATGACACATTTTTTATTTATGTATTGTTTTTGAAAACAGCGAAATTAATAGCTTTGTCATTTACAATGCCAATAGTTATAACTTTCGCAAATGTGACACCTATAGCATTTGTAATGCAATATGTGTTGAATTTACGTGACTTACATGTATTGATATTACAAATAACAATGGCTTTAATTTTTTTTAATAATGAAAACTTAAATAAAAGCTATTGTAATTTATAATGGCAATAGCTTAAACTTTTGTAAATAACTTATGTGAAGAATATGTTCAGTGTATTTTATTGTGACGAAAATCCAAGAACAGAAGTGAAATATTAACATCTTTTTGTTACATTTGTAATAAAGCTTGAAACATGGAGAGAACATATTTGAACCAGTTGTTGTTGAATGGTTGCACAGATTGATGCTGTGGTGGCGCTGAGTGATGTTGTGATGGCGAACGAGTGATGCTGTGGCGTTCAGTGAGGCCGACGATACACCGAGTACTGGGGATGTAGTGCCTTGTGGTGGTTGTATGGCGCTGGAGGGATCGAGCCGGATGTCGCACGGAGGCAGGAGCCTGTCTGCGGGATTCTCTCATTGTTGAGAGTGCTGCAGGAGTGAGGCGGTGCGGGGCAGTGTGCGGGCCCCCCCTCGGCAGGAGATGTGCAGGGGAGGGCGCATCCTGCATCAAGTGGTTTGGGCAGCAGTAGTGAACGAGTAGGAAAAGGCGGCAGGGGGGCTAAGTACAAAGTGGAGGGGGTGATTAGCCAACAAGGGGAGGGGGGGAGTAGCACCTCTGAGGCTATTTGTGCTCCTTGGTCCAGAGAGGGCTGGCGCGCCCCAGGGGAAGGTTCCAGATTGGAGGCCAGGGGGTCACTGTGGGCGCAGACTATGGTGCATGGATGGTGGTGTAGGCAGGTAAGGGGGGGCAAGAAACGAAGGCTGAGCAACGGCGGTTTGGGTGCTAGGGATAGCAGAGGGAGGCTTTGGCTCAGAGCGTCTGATTGTGCAGGGGGGGGGGGAGAGTAAAAAATAAATAATTAAATAAAGTTTCTTCCGTATAGCGGAACAGGCGAGTTGCAGGCTGTGCTGGGATGGGCGGAGATCGGAATTAAGAGAGGAGACGGACACTTCTTCACAGCTGGACCGGTCTGTGTAGTACCGCTCTTTTCATGCCCTAAGAGCCCGTTATAGCGCCTTCATTGCATAAGGAGCAGGAGATGGTAGAGCAGCGAGAAGGGGGTTGTAGGTGAAGGCCAGCTGCGGGGATAGGGCATTATTTATTTATTTATGTCCCTTATGGCCGGCGGTCCTGGTCAACTTTGGGCAAAGCTGTGGCCGGAGGTCCGGATAGCCCGTCAATTGCTGGCTAATAATGGGGGCGTATCATAATGTGCTGCCCCGCCCCCTCAACATTGGGGTTTGTTGCGGTTTGGTAATGCCCGGGCGTTTTGAAAAATAAATAAATAAATAATAAATAAATAAATGTTACGGTACAGCCTTTATGAGCCAACTATATCGGAGCCTGCCATAGGATGCTTCTCCTCCAGACTCCCAGTCATGCTGCTAACCCTCGGCTCCCATTGGGCCTGGTTCCCGCCTCTCTTCTGTTACTGCTCGCTGGCTGGAAGTCTCTCAATATTCTTGCTCCCGGAATCCCTGCTTGAGTTTGTCGCCGCCTCCCCCTCCCCCGAGCCCTGGCTGGAGCCTCTCCTCAATTCCTGCTCACCGGACCTGGGCTCCTAGAAGTCCTATTCTGGCCTCTTGGCAGGAAAGGGAGGGCAATAGTGGTTAGAGAGAGGGGATGAAAGGTTGGCGCGAGCTAAGAACAGCGTGGAGTGACGACCAGAGGACTGCAGGCCCCCGCCGCGGCCCGGAAGGGTGGGGCAGAATGGACGAAGGCCCGAGGTCAAGAGATACAGGCAGGTCCCCCAGCTCCCCAGGAGGTACGGGCTCAAGGAGCAAGGAGGAGCGGCGTGGCAGGCCGTCTAAGCCGGCGGAATTGCTGAGGGGCATCTACAAGATGTTGCTGCCCGGTGGGGGTTCTGTCCACGTGCTGCACAATGCACCGCCGTGACCCAGGAAGCCGGCAATCTCGTGCAGAGCCAGGAGGTGGAAGGTTTAGAGGGCTGCATACGAGGTGTGTAAAAAAAAAAGAAATATATAGGTATGTGACTGTGTTAGAAAACTTTGTGAGGGGTGCAAAGGCAGCGCGGTGTAGTACAGCCCCTGTTAAAAAAAAATACCTTCGTAAGCTGCTGGGATGCTTTCCACCCAGCCGGCACTTGAAGGTCGAGGAGCGCTCTATACTAAACAGATAAGATAAGGCCGGGTTATGAGAGTAGTAGTATATTGCTGTGAGAGAAACCACAACGAGCTGACAGTCTTAGGGTACTAGACGCTGAACATCTGTAAGAAAGGGGATCACATGCGGGCATAAGCTGAGAATAAAGGCTAGAACGGGTGGCCGTGTAATGAGAGTACCCTACAAAAAATGAGAACGCGCGTTAATTCGAGATGAGACCATCCCGTAGAGCAAAGGCACACGTGTGGGAGAAAAGTAGGAGTATCCCGTAGGAAGGTAGAGAAGGTTTGTACCGAGGTTCAGAGTATCGTGTAGGAAAAGGAACCATGTGAGCGCACTGAATGAGAACGCATGCATGTGAGCTGAGAGCACGCGTGGGAAAGGAGTATACGTGAGCGCGAGCTGAAAGTTCTCCGTAGGAAAGGAGCACGTCAATGAGCGTGAGCATATCCTGTAGGAAAGGAAGGCACGTTTGAGTGCGAGCCGTGAACACTCGGTAAGAAAGGACAAACTGCATGTGCTGCGTAAAGGAACATAACACGTGAGTGGGGACTGTAAACATGCTGTGGGAGAAACCACAACGAGCTGACCGTGTTAAAGGAGAGAACACTTTCTTAAATCCGAATATGTAAACGGTGCGGGGTCTGCCTCCTTATAAACAAAGAGGGGAGGGTGTGGCGTAAGGCCAGAGTTACCGACTTTGAATGAATGAATGAATGAGTACATATTTGTATAGCGCTGGCTACCCGTAGGCATCCCAGCGCTTTTAGACCCATAACGGAACACCACCACTCAGCAGAACAGGAAGGTCTTCAACCGTTTCCTAAACGCTAGATGGTTGGGTTCAAGCTGTATGTTATCGGGGAGTTGATTCTAGCTTTTAGCTGCATGGAATGCGAACCGACGGTCACCCATACGTGAGCGCTTGACCCTAGGGACTGAGAGCAGATTACGATGGTTAGATCTTAGGGCTTTGGAAGATTGATAGTGGCAAAACAGAGGGCGCAGGATGACCGGACCGTTGTTAGTTATCGACTTATGGGCCATACACATGGCTTTAAACCGGACCCTTTCCTGCACCGGTAGCCAATGAAGAGATCGCATTGCAGCTTTCGCGGAGCCATGTCTCGGTACCTCCAAAAGCAGACGAGCTGCACAGTTCTGGACGGACTGAAGTATCTTGATGGTGCCTAAAAATGAACCCAGATAGACCGCATTCGCATAGTCCAGTCGTGAAAGAATCAGGAACTGGACAAAGATCCGTCTAGCCTTGAACGGAAGAAGGGTCAAAACCTTCCTTAGGAGCCGCAGAAGGCTGTAACAAGTCGAGGCAACCTTTCAAGCCTGAACTTGAAAGCCCAGAGTGGGATCAAGCCAAACCCCCAGACTCTTGGTTCTTTGGAGTGGGGGAGGGACCCAGGCACCTCGGCCACCAAAGGACAAGATTAATGGGGGCCTTATATCCCAACAACATGATCTCAGTTTTTGATCCATTGAGCTTTAGGAAGAGGCATCCATCCAATCGAGAACCTTGGTAAGGCAAGGGGACAGATTGTTTGACCCAGAATCCACAGCATCCGCCCTAGCAAGGGAGACAACCAACTGCACATCATCGGCGTAGGTGACCAACTGGATTCCCCAGTGTTGGAACTGGGGTCACCAGCTCCCCGAGGGTAGCATGGCACGAGCGGGTAGGCATCCGAATGCTTACGTGTAAAGCGACCATACAGCACACACATCCACTGAGACAGTAAAATTGGGCACGCAATGACTGACGCCACTCCATTGAGCTTGTATAAAAAGAAAGTAACTTTTATATAGAGCGGGATCAGGGTAATCAAGAGTTGCAATATCAATAACTTATTAGTTTTTCTTCAGAATACATATGTTCCCATACTCTGTAATAAATACTTGGAGGAATAGATATTAAATAGTAAATATTAAGTAATACATAACCACAGGCCTGACCTCAGCCTGGCTCCTTGTCAGCACCTGTAAGGGATACATTACAAAGGCAACCAAATGACATGGCATCTTATTGGTTCTGTAGGCATTTTACTCACTTCTCACCAAACAAGGGTGAGCGTTCCACAGCAGTAAGACATTTAAATAAATAACGGTAGGCTTCCCGTAAATGTGGCACTAAATGGGAGAAAACATTTCATTAAGACTAAACATCCCCTTGTGCAGGTTTAACTGTCTCCTTAATCAGGAATAACCATATCAAGAATCACTCCCAGTGGGAATAAGCATTCCCTAGATTGAGGCTACCCATTTCATTAGGCATTCAATAACAAGGCACCCAGCAAGGGTGAGCATAACATTAGGCAAGTAACCTCTTTAGAGATCAGGCAGCATTTCATTATACTAGAATAAACAGTTCCTTTAGCCAGAATGAGCAGGCATTACTCTCATGAAGAGGGATTCAACATTTCAGTAACCAGAGTAAGCCTATATATAACCTTGTGCCTCAGGACCAGCAAAGCGATGGCCCGTTTCAGCATTCCTTGGAGCCCTGCCAAGGGCGGATTTATAATCACAGTAGCCATGACTCATTAAACATTCCATCCAGGGAGCATAACATTTCATTAGGTAAGGGTAAACCTTTCCCTACTCAGGAATAACCATTTCAGGAATCAACCATAGGCAGGCCTGTCCTTTTAGAATTCAGGCTGCATTTCAGTAGGGCAGCAGTAAAACCATTTGGGGTAAAGGAACAGGCTACAGTTCATTACCTAGCTGTAGGCGTTTCATTAAGTCAGGATCTTCATCCCTCAGGCTAAAATAAGCATCTCATTAATCTGGAATAAACCATGCCTAGGGTGAGTAGGAGCATTTCATGAGGGCTAAGATAATCCAGGCCCAGGCAACAAGTAAAAGTAAAACATTTCATTAATTATGCATCACCATTTCTGTAGGAATAAGCCCTGCATCCGGTATCAATATTTCCTCAGAGATAACCATTTCATCAATCAGGAATCAGCGTAGGAACACCGTCCCTGGGCAGGAGTAAACCATGGCATTAACCAGCCCTTAAACATGTATAGGGCTAAAATGAGCATTTAACTTCACCCCAGGTAGGGGTTAACGTTCGTGGCCCAGCAGTCCCCTGAGGGCTTTACCCTGATTCAGCTGGTCCACGTGGGGTTAATTAGAGCCTACGGGGCCCACAACAGGCTTGTCCCCAGGGGAGGGGTGAACTTGGGCCCTCTCCGGCCTTCTACCCTCCTCCCCTGGGTTTCCTCAATCTTCGGCTCCTCGGGGAGCCCTTGCGGTGCTTGAGGGCGGGTAGGAAAGGCTCCGGCCCTCCCGGAGGCCTCACACGGCCTGGGATCTCTTCTAGCCTCTCTGGGGCTCACGGGCTCCTCCTGAGCTGGCGCCGACAGGTGGGGGGCTCGAATTCTCTCGGAGCCCTCCCCGATGATGTCAGGCTGTTCCCGGGCCTTCCGCAACCTCCACGGCCGGGGAACCAGAATGAATGTGGTGCAGGAGGGACTAGGCCGCAGCGGCCAATGACTGTGCACCAAAGGCGGGGGCGCGGCCGGAGACGCGGCGCCCCCGTCACGGGACCTGAGAGGCAAGCTTCAAGTCCTGTCAGGCCCTGCGCGGCCTAACGAATTCCGGCGGCCCTCTCCTGACACCGGGGGCCGCCGCAACGGAACACACAACGGGGGCAGGAAAAGCACAGACGATCGCGGCAATGATCTGAGACGCAGCGTCTCTTCTCCCAGCAGCGCAGGGGCAGCGGTGGTGAGTCCTGCACACAGCGGTTCTCCTCATAGCGCTCTACACTTCCACAGCGCTCACACTAGCGGCAATGTTCTTGGGCACAGGGCGCTTTCTGACACAGCGCCAGGCAGCAAATTCAGGTCCTGGGCACACAGCGCCTCGCTGATGCAGTGCTTGAAAGTAATGACAGATGCTGGATGTACAGCGCTTCACAGTACCTCAAGGGTCCCCAGGCAGCAGCGGAGCTCTCAGGTTCACAACGCTTCGCAGTAACAGCGCTGGTAGTGGGTTTCAGGGATCAAGTACTCAGCGCGACCCATTCACAGCGCTGGTAATGGATTTCTGGTGATAAGCGTGGCTCAAATCCACCCGAGTGACTTACCACACTCACCTATAATCACCAAGTAAGAAGTCAGCCGGACAGTGGAGAAGAATAAACAAAGTATTTTATTAGGCCACAAACTCCCATATGAGAGGGCCCTGTCTCATCACAGCAATACATTATATCATGGTACAGCAAAGTAAAACACGCCCATACTGGAAAAGTACTGGAACCCGGAGAGGGTGAACAATGGCCTCACACAAGAGGCATCTGCACCTGCAGTAGCAACATTTGGTTATCTCTGCCCAAGGCCCCGGAGCCGGGCCTCAGTATCTCCCGCGCATGAGAACATTACTGATTAGGGTTTTTGTTGCTAGTTTCGGTCACAGTTAGCTAAGAAACGAAAACTGCTGCGTTCAGGGTTTTTCCTATTCCTACGGGAGGGGGAATGAGCGAGTGCGACTCACACGCAGAGAGAAGCAACCCAAAATGGTGGCTCACAAGCTAAGCTAAGAAAACTAAGTAACATCACACGCATAAATGAATAATGAAATGGAGAATATAAACGTAAATGCACTAATGAATACATCATTAGTTAGGCACATTATGCTAACTCATAAATGTAAATGAAAATTGGCGGGGCATCGGAAATTGAAACCTATCAGACCCTCCTTTTAGCATTATATGGCTAACGTGGGCATAGCCTTTATTAGATAAAAGATAAAGTCTTTACACATCATGCTAGTGACGGGGGAAACATATCAATCAAGAACATCAGCATCAATAAGCATCAACCAGTGCACATCATTGAGCTCCATGTCATTAGAAACAGGATACTGGCGGGTCAGTCTTTTGGGATGTTGCAAATTACTGGCACACATGGAGCAACAAGGGGGAAGGCAATAAACACATAAGCAACAAGTCAGCAATATACCCACTACTCCTACAACACCCATCAAAATCTTCCAGCCCCAAAAGGAGAAAACACCCCACAACCATGTCTGTAGTGACCAAGTACTAGTGTCCTGATTAAGTTCAGTCGCTAATCTATGAAGTTTCTGTACAGCTAAGTTAACAGTGGGGGCCGAGTCAGGAATGTATACACAGCAAGACGTCCCGATGACGCAACAGGCTCCACCCCTATCAGCGAGAATGACGTCAAGCACCATCCTATTCTGAATCGTAAATAATCTCATAGCCTGCATCTCAACAGACATATTAGCTGCAATGTCTGCCTCAGGATTTACTACTTTCTCCATCACCCTTGACAGTCTCCGAATAGCCCTACTGTTAAATATGGGACCCCAGAACGGCAGTAAACCCTTAGAAAAATCTGTCCATTGCTGCACAGAAGTATCAGTCTGATCTACATCCTCAACTTGAAGTGCCCTCCATTGACGCTGTCCAGGCATTATAGCAAACCGACGATGAGTCTTGTGATAGTCTGAGGGTGCCACATAGACAGGGGGAAGCAGATAAGCCAGATTACAGACCCCACCCCAACCCTCAGGCAACCACAGGTATCCATTATCTCCACAAATAAAGTAAATATTCGGGGGAGTGACCAAAGAAGGACTAAGGGGCAAACGAATCGAAGCAGTCACATTGCAAGAACTGTTCCCAACCTTTATAGGGCCCCTCCCTAGGATACCGAAGAATGGTGAGGGCCCAACAACTGCCAGGGGCACCAAAGAATGACTACTACCATTTGTCACAGGAGGGTGTCTATAAGCCAGAGAAGAGTTCAACTGTAAAAAACTCTCCCTAACTTTCAGTGTCGTTAGGAGTCACAAATCGTCCCACTTTCTTCGAGCATGTTTCCAGAAATGTCTGATCGAAACGTCCGCCAGTAAACAACTGTCCAAGAGAAAAGGTGGGCATAGGGCGTACTCGCATTGTCAAAGTAGATCCTTTACTAGGTAATCGAGGATCTAGAAAATCAGGTTGTTGAAAGAATTTCACCATACCAATTAAAGTGTACCATCCCACACAGCTATTCACAGGAGTGCCAACAATCTATCCTTTTTATAGGCAGCAGAAGGTAGCAACCCACAAACCCAACAATCGGTCACATTATACACAGCATGGGCATGATGTAAAGTCTTGATAAAAACATTATCACGGTAACCTTTTCGCAAACATTGTTCACCATAATCAACAGTAACCATGTTGTGCTCAGGAAGGGCAGAAGGGGTAGGGATAAACATATGAACAGGATAGGCTTCATCTAAGAAAAACAGTATTCCAAGAATTATTAGAAACACAATGATGAATATCACAATGGCCACTATTTTTCCTTTTCGGGGCAGAGCAAGCCATGGAGAGTCGTGTTCTGGTCTACGAGGAGCTGCAAAAGGCTGCTCCTCCTCAGGAATGGGGCGGCCAAAGGGGTACATGTTCCCTAACTAAAAGTCCAAAACTAAACTAAAAGGTAATCAAACAGTCACAGTCACACCGAAGCCGGCCGGGGGAGTTCTTCACCCTCGGAAGGGATCTTCTCCCTGTGTCCGTTAAAGCTTCACAGGCAGGCTTCTATTGTTCGTTCCCTAATCCCACGACGGAGTCGCACAGCCTTTGCAACTCAGGAGCACTTAATCCGGGCCCAGGCGCAATCCTAGTGTCCCATCTGACAATGTCTCGACAATGCACCAGGGCTCTTACCAGCAGTCCGTCCCTAACTCTTAACTATTCTGCAGCACGGTTCTCTTCTACATCCCTATCTCAGCCCTTCTTCCAGTGCTCAGTTCTCCTTCCTTCCCTTCCTGGGACGCAGATTATAACGAGTGCTCCCTCGCACTTCTGGATCTGTAAACAGAATGGGGGGCTCAATGGCAGGAGATTTATCCGCTGATGTTTGCTCACTGTGATCAGGAGGGGCCTCACCACTTGCAATCAGAGCCGGCCTTTTCTCCCTTTGATCCGGCTCCTCACCCCTCAACAAAGCATCCGAAAAGGGTATGTACCGAGGAACTACTTCACATTCGTCATCAGCGACGCCGTTTCTCACCCATTCGTCATATAGCAGTGGCAGTGGGACGCGCTTCACGTGGGACGCATGTGTCCACGCCTTGCGACCCTGGATCTGGAGTGCGTGCGGGTGGTGAGGAGGACTTGCCTTGGCTCCGACCACCTTGGATCCAAGCAGGACTTCCGCTGGTACTTCTTAACGACAACCCAGTCCCCGGATCGTATGGTGTGTCCTTCCCCCTCCGGCCGCGGCTTCAGGGTGTCTGCTACCTGCTGGTGAACAGAACGGAGATCTTTAGTCAAAGCATACAGGTAATCTATCAACAAAGGGTATTCTATCTCCGAGAAACATTTAGGTCTAGGGACACCCCACACATTGGCCGGACGGCCAAAAATAACCTCGTGAGGTGAGACACCTGTCGTGGAATTAACTGTCACTCTAGTAGAAAGCAAAGCCAAGGGGAGTGCGTCTGGCCAACGTAACCCTGTACTCTCTTGTATTTTGGCCATTTTTAGCTTTAAAGTCCTGTTAAACCTCTCTACCAAACCCGCAGCCTGGGGGTGTCGTGCTGCATGAAATTTCTGTGATATCTGTAGTCCCTTACATATCTGTTCCATCAATTTGGCATTAAAGGATGTGCCGTTGTCACTCCAGATCACCCGGGGCAATCCGTAGCGAGAAAAATATTCCTTTATCAACATCTTAGCTGTCGAGCTAGCTGTACAATCCTTAGTTGGGAAAGCCTCCACCCACCTACTAAAGGAGCATACCACCACCAGGACGTCCGTGAGGTTATTGACTCTCACCATTTCAATATAATCCATCTGGATCACTTCAAAAGGAAAAGGAGGAGCAAAATTGCCAACCGGAACAGGTGTTCCCTTTCCAGGATTATGTCTTAAACAAACCATGCACTGCTGCACTAAATGGGTTGCCACCTTGGAAATGTTCTTATTGCTCCACACTGGGTCTAGTAATTTACATATTCCTTTCGCACTAATATGAGCTGGCCCATGAGCCATTGTCACCACTGGGAGGACATATGTGTCCGGGAGTAACCATCGTCTTTTGTCTGACACATCCGTCCAACACTCATCCGAGTCCAACCGTCCCCCACCATCCTTCCGTGTCCTCAGCTCATCCTCAGTCGCTTTTTCTTGTATGTTCTGCACACTTTGTACAGTATCCACGAACATGTTAATGTCCGGTACCCACCTAGCTGGTCCTGCCACAAACATTCGTGGGAGTTTTGTCCTAGCTGTCTCCTTAGCTGTCTGATCTGCAAATGCATTGCCCCGTCCTACATCATCCACCACCGCTTTGTGTGCACTACATTTGATCACAGCCAGTCGTCTGGGACGCGTCAATGCTGTCAATAGTCGTAATATCAACGGACCATTCTGGATCCTCTGTCAGTGTGATGTCAAAAAACCCCTCTCTGCCCACAGTCGCCCATAACTATGAGCCACGCCGAAGGCGTATTGGCTGTCAGTGTACATATTTACGTCCAGTCCTTCACTCAATTCACACGCTCGCATCAATGCTATTATTTCTGCAGCTTGGGCTGAGTGGTACGGGACCCTAGAAGTCTCCACCACTGTTTTCAATGTTGTGACTGCATATGCTGCAGTTGAGGTGCCATCCGCAAGTTTAAAACAGGAACCATCAACATACAGCTCCCCGTCGGGATCATCTAAGGGGGTGTCTGTTAAATCTATCCTTCCCTTCGTCTCCTCCTCTGTCCAAAACAAACAATCATGGACTTCATCGTCTTTTTCATCTGAAGGGATGGGTAGCAACGTGGCTGGGTTCAAAGTGGCGCATCTTTTAATCGTAACATGGGGTGCAAATAAAGTGAGCTCATAACCAGTAAGACGAGCACTAGTTAAATGCTGCGTCTGCGTTTTGTTCAATAAAGTGTCCACAGCATGCGGTACCATTACTGTGAGATCAGAACCCAGCACGAGCCCCGCCGATTGTCTAATTGAGACCGCAGCAGCCGCTGTAGCCCTTAAACAGCTCGGCAACGCTCTCGCCACATTGTCAAGCATAGCAGAAAAATAAGCGCAAGGTCTCTGTTTCCCGCCAAAACATTGAGTTAGGACAGACAACGCGCAACCTTCCGCCTCATGTACATAAAGCACAAAAGGCTTCTAGTAGTTCCCAAAACAGGTGCAGAACACAAAGCAGTTTTTAGTGACTCAAAAGCTTCTTGACATGCTGGAGTCCAGGGTAGGGGTTCGCGCACCTCCTTAGTAGTCAGATACAGAAGGGGTTTGGTTAGTAAGGCATAATTGGGTATCCACTGGCGACAATACGAGGTTATGCCTAAAAACGCGCGCACCTCTTGCTGCGTGTTAGGTACAGCCATGTTAGTTATCGCCTTGATGCCCTCCGGTGTCAGCCTCCTCCCCTCCTTCGATAGGAGATGACCTAAGTAGGTAACCTCCTGTCGACAGTATTGAAATTTAGAAAGGGACACTTTATGTCCATTTCGAGCCAAATGGTGCAACAATTTAACCGTAGCATCTCGACACCCATCTTCGGTGTCAGATGCTATTAAAAGATCATCTACATATTGCAATAAAACATTGCCCTTGGGGAGTTCCAAATCATCCAATTGAGCCTTCAAAGCCTGACTATAAATGCTTTGGCTTTCGGTATAGCCTTGAGGAATTCTACAAAATCTGAAGCTTCGGCCAGCCAATGAGAATCCGAAAAGATGACGGCTGTCATGGTGTATCGGGATACTAAAAAAAGCATTTTTCAAATCCAAAACAGAGAAATATTTGGCGGTGGGGGGGATCATGGTCAAAATCGTTGTAATATCAGAGACCACCGGATATTGTGGTTCAACCACCTTATTAATGTGGCGTAAATCAATCACAAAACGATAAACATCAGGTGCACCATCACCTGCATCAGCAGAAGGTCTTTTAAGAATCGGGAGAATGGGGCTATTACAAATGTTAGAGGCCGTCTCCTCCACTACACCTGACCGTATCAAATCCTGTATTATTTGTAGCAAAGCCATTTCACCGTCCTTGGATATTTTATACTGCGGGATTCGGGGCAATCGAGCTCCCACCTTAACCTTGATGGACACTGGGGCAATATTCACCTTTCCCACATCAGTATCACTACTGGCCCACAAAGTCTACGGGATCCCCATAAACTCAGCTGGAAGAGGCTCGTCTTTTGAGAAGCACTGTTGCGCACGCACGACAGTAGTGCCCAAAGTGACGTACACACCGTCTGGAGAACAGTAAATGGTAGAATGCAATCTCTTCAACAAGTCCAAACCCAGCAAATTCTCGCCACAATTCGAAGTCAAAAGGAAAGGAGAGTCAATTGTGAAAGGACCAATCGTAAGTGTAAGAGGCTTAGAAATGGGGCTAATTACCGGAGTTCCTGAGAACCCAATGGAAACATTATTCCTGTCAGACAGAGCCGCCCCTGGGACCTAAGAACGTGCTACAGAACTTTTCATAGCACCCGTGTCCACCAAAAATTTCTGAGGAGACCCCAACAAATCTGCAGTCACATAGGGTCCTCGTTGATCAACATCCACAGAAACTGGTCCCATGCTCTGTCCTACGCTGTCCTAGTTATGGGAGAAGCCAGTCATATCATCCATTGCGTATGCGTCGTTGTAGTACTGGTTGTAGTACTGTCTATCTCTGTCATCGTCACCCTCCTTTTGAAAATGTTGTCGATCCCTCTCTCCGTCAAAACAATTTCTTCCTGGTCTCTTTTCTTCATCAAACTGTCTGTCATCCCTGCGAAATTCACCACGACCTCTACCACTGCCTGGTCCAGCATTGGACCGAAGCTTCGGACAATCTCTCCACCAGTGCCCCTTCTCTTTGCAGTTCGCACACTGATTTGGCCCCAGACGGTCTCTCTTCTCTCCCCTTCCATAACTACTTCCACCTCGACCCTCTACCATAGGTGGGGCTCCACGTCCCCGACCCTTCGACACCTGCTGCAGCAGCACCCTTGTCTTCAAATCCTTGGCTTTCTTTTCCTGTCTGTCTTTGTTCTCGTTCTCTCTATGTTCATAATACTGAGCCATACTCAGAATACCAGAGGGGGTGGACGTCGTCCACGTACTCTCCGATGCCTGCAATCTAGCCGCTATTTCTGGTAAGTTAGTGACAAACCTATTCACAAAAAGTCGCAGGCCCCCATCCTGAGAGAGACCCTGACCACTAAAATTCAAAAAGGCTTCCTCGAAACGAGTGAAGAAATCCAAAACCGCTTCATCCTTCTTTTGTCTACATGCAGTCAACTCATCCCAATCCACTTTCTTTGGAGGAATAAGAGAGTGCATACATTTTATTATCCGCCCCGGTAATGCTAAAATCTCAGGTTTCGGTTTGTCTCCTGGCTTCCGTTCCTTATCCCAGTCCTTAAATTCCTCCCAAGTACCTCCCAATTCCTCCGAATGATCTGTACCCTTCACCTGTCTCCACACATCCACCGGAACCAGTAATCCAAAGAACAATTCTATGTCAGCTAAAGTCATGACCGTCGAGGAAGCTGCTTCCGTCAATTCTTTGTAATAAGCAGTCGGGTTTTTTCTAGAGTCGGGCAACTGCGCCTTCAGCGCCAACACCTTGCTCCGTTTCCATGGCGTGTATACCCACTGTTCCTGGAAACGAGCCTCTACACGAGCTTTGGTCACATTATTCGTTACTGGGTCCACCACTGCAGGCACTTCAGGATGGAAAATAGGGTGAACTTCGCGCATTGGGTGCACTCCAGAAAAATAGGCCCCTCCTGCTGACGGCAACTCATTTCTATACTCCAGCAAAGTCCGCAAATTCTGTAACACATCTTTCATACCAGTATTAGCCCTATAGGCTCTGTCCTTAATGTCATACAGAACCTGGGGCGCCGTTCCACCATAACCCTGTTCCCACAACGCTATCAGCGTCGTTGACATATGCCATAAAGCATGCTGCTGCATCAGAGGCTCATAATCCTTCATTGTGGACCAGATGTCTTCCAGTATGTAAATAGGACTCCTAGCCCACTGACAAGCCTGATTAGCCACTATCGTTTTTTTATCCAACCCAACAGTAGAGCGGGTAAGCAATTTACGTACTTGGGTAAGTAACCCCCTTCCGGCACCTCGAGTCGGGGTCGGCAACTCACCTTGGGGGGTAGCGCTAGCAGAAACAGTGGGAAGCGCAGAAGAGATCACAGAGGGGACAGGTGGGCTCGCCGCAAAGAGAGAAACCAAGGGCGCGGTCACGGAAGAGGTGACAGAAGACAATGCTTGTTCAACATCTCTCAACAAAGTAGGTGCCGAAACAGAGGAAGTGGGGGTGCCGAACAAGGGAGGAGCAACAGTTTGTGGAACTGAAACCACCGCAGGGGAAGCAGAACCTGTCAACACGGGGTACAATGATTGCGGAGCATACGGGGGAGGGGGCCGAACATTCAAAATGTCCTCCATCTCATCTTGTTCTTCCTCTCTCACTACATAGCTTTTATCCGTCTGTAACCTATGAAGTCAGTCTGCGCGCTCAATCTGTTTCTCATTCTCTTTCTTAGTATGTTCTCTCGCCTTTTGTGCCATCGTTTGCGCTGCTCTCTTCTGAGCCACCTTCTCCTCTCTCATCTGTCGTTCCCTTACTTCTTTTTGCCACATCCTCATGGAATCGAACATACTCTGGCGGCTACGCTTAGCAAATAATCTGTCCTGCAAGTAATCTAGTTTTGCCACATCGAAAGAACCAATCAACGGCCATTGCAAATCTACATTACCCTTGGTATACTTGTGCCACAAAGTATTAAACAAAATTGGAGTCAATCCATGTTTAACATACATCTCGAAATTAGGTGAGCCCTCCACTGGGGCGGGTTGGCTCTCAGCCAATCTAGTGTCCGAGGCGCCGCAGCAGCACCCGAGGCACCGTAGCTTACTGAAACACGCCATCTTCACCCACTCAGCCACACACACCAACACAAAATTCACGCTTCCTATGCATCAAATCCCTGCCAAACACGTGTTACCAAAATGGGACAAGGCCCGTCGACCAAGTCCTGGGGAACCTGGACCGTACCGCAGGCCGAACAGTACACTCACTGTTCCGAGATTGGGAAACACATCTGCCACCCCGGCGGCACTACAGATTGCTGCGCACTGTACCACGGGAGACCTGGGACCCGCTCCCCGTAAACCACACACACTAGGTGTTCGGGTGAGTCCCAGAATCCGCCCGCAATGAGCCAAGCCTCGACCGCAGTACCACCCGGTCGGATGACCACAAACAAACGTCCACCCAACCTCCGCCAAGTCTGTCAGAGCACCACTCGCAATCTGAGTTCCCCGGAGCACATTAGCCCCAGGAGCACACAGGCTCCTCCACTCACTAGAGACACGCCGGTCTCGGAGACACACCAGTCTCTTGGAGCATCCCAGCTCCCTCAATCAACAGTCGGACCACTCACCTTCCATACGCAGTACCGACCTCTACCGTTCTCCATCGCCGGCTGCTGGGACCAACACGGTCAGCTCCAAAGTTCCGCCTTCCGGACCCCGGCGCAGGATCATGAACCGGGACCTCTCCCGATCAGCGGGGTGGGGCAGCTCTGCGAGAACCAAGCTCGGCATCAAATGGGTACCCGGACCCACCGTGCCGACCAGAGGGTCCCCGGCATTCTGCTACCGACTTACGGGTGAGAAAGATCCTTATTGCAGGGTCCCTGTTCGGGCGCCATCTGATAAGCGTGGCTCAAATCCACCCGAGTGACTTACCACACTCACCTATAATCACCAAGTAAGAAGTCAGCCGGACAGTGGAGAAGAAAAAACAAAGTATTTTATTAGGCCACAAACTCCCATATGAGAGGGCCCTGTCCGACCTCACCCCTAAGAGTGCGCCGAGAGGACTGCCTCATCTCATCACAGCAATACATTATATCATGGTACAGCAAAGTAAAACACGCCCATACTGGAAAAGTACTGGAACCCGGAGAGGGTGAACAATGGCCTCACACAAGAGGCTTCTGCACCTGCAATAGCAACATTTGGTTATCTCTGCCCAAGGCCGCGGAGCCGGGCCTCAGTATCTCCAGCGCATGAGAACATTACTGATTAGGGTTTTTGTTACTAGTTTCGGTCACAGTTAGCTAAGAAACGAAAATTGCTGCGTTCAGGGTTTTTCCTATTCCTAAGGGAGGGGGAATGAGCGAGTGCGACTCACACGCAGAGAGAAGCAACCCAAAATGGTGGCACACAAGCTAAGCTAAGAAAACTAAATAACATCACACGCATAAATGAATAATTAAATGGAGAATATTAACGTAAATGCACTAATGAATACATCATTAGTTAGACAAATTATGCTAACTCATAAATGTAAATGAAAATGGGCGGGGCTTCGGAAATTGAAACCTATCACTGGTGTCAGTTGAAGGGGAAGGGAATATGGCAGTCCTGGAGATAGCGCTTCTCTGGTACAGCGCTTCGCAGGGGCCCTTCCCATAGATAAGACAGTTCAGACAGCACCGGCAGGACAGGTAGTCCAGGATGCTAGCGCTAGGGAATAGGGGCGCTTAGTCAGCAGACAGTTCATTTAAGTTGGAATCAGATCAGCAGGACCAACAGGACAGGCCACACAACAGTGGCAAACCAGCAAAAGGGGTCCCAGGTGGCGTCAGGGAGCGCGGGGAGCGACACAGCGCCAATACCTGGTTGATTTCTTAATAATCCTGTGGTAGTTTGGTTTCTTCTTGGCGCTTTATGTTTCTTGCGCCCTCGTAAATAGCAGTCTCTGGGTTCCTTGAAGGGGGGGTTGGAGTTGATGGCTGATATCAAATCTCCTCAGCCAGTTCCCTTCAAGTGGACCCTGGGTTCCCCTCCCGCCGGGCCAGGTCAACGGGCTAGTTCAGGATTCCTCAACACTTGGAAGGCAGCACCCAAGCCCTGTCACTCCCAGTATCATAAGTCCCTGACTAGACCCTACTGCCTCAAACTCCTGCGTAGGTTCTCCCCCCAGGTCTGTGCTCCCTCAATCTGACAGGAAAATTTCCCTCCCTTTCCTTATTTAGTGCCAGTTGACAGTTGGCAGTGGCAGTTGGTGTCACCTCACCTGTTCCAGAAGGTTCCGGGAGGTTCTAGGAGGTTCCACCATTCTAGCGATGGGCAGGCTGGCAGGCTAGTATGGATACATTGTTTGAGTGTTCTAGCCAGCTCCTGGCTACTAGAATGCGTCCACAAAGACCACGCTGCAGTAGCAGGGGTCAGCGGCAGCCATGTTAGGGGAAGAGGGCACCTGCACCTTAACATTAGTTTAACATTACGCAGGGCATCTCCACTACACAAGGCCTATTCCCTTTTGTTACAATAAGGGTCACCCTAAATGAAAGGAATAAAAAGCGAAACATTTCTGGGAAAAGGACCAAGTCCTACACCCAGGGAAGAACCACATTAGCCAAAGGCCTCCTGTAGATATTAAACATGGTCGGGCTCAATGAAGATCCCTGGGGAACTCCGTAATGCAGTGGAAGTTGTTTGGATGCTGATTCATCTTCAAAGACTGAAAAGGTTCTCTCCGACAGAAAGGACTGGAGCCATTTAAGGGCCACCCCTGCGATGCCAACCTCCCGCAAACGGTGAATCAGAAGTGGGTGGTTTACCGTGTCGAAGGCTGCGCTGAGGTCCAACAGGACCACCGCCGCGCAGCCTCCTGCATCCACAATTTTCCTGGTCTTCTCCACCACAGCAACCAAGGCAGTCTCTGATCCTTGCTTAGTTCTAAAGCCCGTTTGGGTGGAGTGAAGGGCTCCCTCGTTCTCAATGAACGATGATAATGCAAGGTTGACATGTTTCTCTGCGATTTTACTAAGCCCGGCAGCAGAGAAATGGGTCGGTAGTTGGACCAGTCTTCCGGGTCCAGGCTGTTTTTTTTTAATAAGGCCTTAACTCTGGCCTGCTTCCATAGAGGTGGCACCACACCTGCCACCAAGGAGGAATTGATGACATCCCTAATGATAGGAGCAACAGTCGCCGAGGCTTGTTTAAGTACAGGTGGAGGAACGGTGTCTGAAGGGGAGCCAGATTTTAGATTCCCAAGGAGTCTTTCCACCGTGGGCAGGTCTAGCACCGGGAAGGACTCAAGTACTATGGAAGTTACAGGCACAGTCAGAGGGACGGAGGTCTCGATAGTATCAGAAGGTCGAAAGGCTGAATATAAGTTAGCAACCTTCGTGGCAAAGAAGTAGGACAATTCTTCGCAGCGTTTCTGGGGGTCAGATACTTCATTAGAGGGACAAGGGGGGATGACCAAGGACTTAGATATTAAAAAAAATGTCCCTAGGGGAATTAGCGGCATCAGTGATTTTCACTTGATAATAAGCGGATTGTGCGATTTTTAGTTGGTTCTTATATTCCCTAAGTACCAGTCTATATTCATTTTTATTCTCAAAGGAGAAGTTCTTTCTCCATTTCCTTTCGGCCCTCTTGCAACTTCGCTTAAGATTTTTCAAGTCCGTGGAGTACCAGGGCAATTTATTTAAACCGGTACGATGACGAACTTCTGTTATAGGAAGGATGAGATCTAAGGAGGTCTCTAGCCACTTATTAAAAGCCGCTTTAGCTCTGATAGGATCATCACAGAAAGGGGGGGGGGGACTTGTTTAAGGTAACTACCCAGTTATCCAAGGAGAGTCTCGACCAAATCTGACTCATCTTCTTAGAGATTATGGCCGGGTGATTAAAGTCGGCCGGAGTCCAAGCAAATGCGAGCAACGCATGATCTGACCATGGAACAAAAAGTGACTCATCCCAGCTAATGTCCTCCAGGTTAGTACAAGCACTGGCGTTGCCAATAGGTCTCGCAGTAGGAAAGTTGGAGCTATTGGTTTTGTAAATGACAAAGCCCTTTATGTTTTTAAAATGAAAATAAAAATAAAAGGCATTGTTATTTGCAATTGTAATAGCTCCAACTTTCCTACTGCGAGACCTATTGGCAACGCCAGTGCTTGTTCCTTCTTAAAGTGAGGTTGCAGCCTGCCACACTGTCCGCTGTGTCAAATTGTGCAGGCTGACGTCACAACCTCCCCCCTCGAGTATACAGACCCCTCCCCATGGAGATTGGTTAGAAATACAATACTTTTAGCTGGAAAACAAAAGTGCGCTTCTCGGAAGTTTTAGGAAGCGAAATTGCCACAGCCCATTACAAAACTGTCACCTTTGTGAATTCTAAAGCTGAACAAGATGATGAAACAACTTGCTATAAAAAGTAACTTTAAAAACGTGGTTGAAAACAATTAGAATTAAAAAAAAATAGAAGGGAAAAATGTATGTAAAAGAACATATTTCACGGGCAGGGCTGGCGCAGAGGCTGCGAGTGGGGCACGCCAGCACGTGGAATCACCGTGGGGCACTTTAGTGCCCAGTGTCACGCGCCTGGCTGGGGCATGTTAGTGCACGCCGCCTCGGAGGCACTCGTCCGTGCGATAAGCACCAGTGCACAGGAGGGGGGTCAGATATGTTATTACATATAGTGTGGGTGGCTTGTGTTATCATATGGAGTCTGTTGGGATTTTGATGGGGCTTGGCGCGTGGAGTTGGAGTAAGACGTGATTACATGGCGTCTGAGTGAGGTCTGATGTTACACAGAGAGGGGGTCGGAGGTGTATTGTGACATCCGGGTGTGTTCTGCGTGGGACATCTTATGTGAATCTGGCTGTAAGTGCCAGTATGAAGGGCGAGGGTGGGTCCAGCTAGTGCTGTGGGACGTGTTACTACCTCGAGTCTCGGCGAGGTGTGTTATGTGGAGGCTGGGTGGGATGTGGCATTACGTGGAGTGTGATTGGGACGTGATGGTATGTGGAGTTTGGGAAGCCTTAGTACATGTGGTCTGAGTGAGATATGTTATTACTTTGAGAGTGGGTGGGGCGTGTGGAGTCTGCGTTGCATGTTTTGTTTATGTGCAACGGGGTGAAACATGGTATTAGGCTGAGTGTGGGTGGGAGTGGGTGTAGGATGTGGTAACTGGTGTCTAGGTGGGATTCATTACTATATGGAGCCTGGGCGGGACGTGTAATAATGTGGCATCTGAGTGAGGTGTGCTATTATCCAGTCTGGTTTGGATGTCTTATGTGGACTCTGGGTGGGTTGTACAAATATGTGAAGTGTAGTTTAGATGTGGTATTAGGTTGAGGGTGACTGGGAGTGTGAGCAGGATATGTAATTTGGGTGGGATGCGTTACTATTTGGCATCGAAGTGGGTGTGTTATTATGCAGTGTACGGTTTGGATCTGCTATCTGGAGTCTGGGTGGGTTGTGTTATGCGGCATTGGAGTGGGTGTGTTATTATGCAGAGTCTGGCTTCGATGTGTTATCTGGGGTCTAGGTGGCAAATGATATGTGACATTGGAGTGGGTGTGTTGTTATGCAGAGTCTGGTTTGGATGTGTTATGTGGCATCTCTGCAGAATTCGAAGGGGGGAAACGGAGACGTCGGAGAGTGACTAAGAAAGAGGCAGAGGAAGTGAGACAGGATGGAGAGAGGGTCAAGGCCGGGGAATAGGAAAGATAGGCACATGACGAAAGAGAAATTAGGGTAGACTGAAAGGAAAGAGGGGGGGGAGAAGGTCACAAAAGAAAGACTGGCAGTAAAACAGAGGCGGAGGAAACTGAGGAGGCAGAGTGCGAACACAGAGTAGAAAGGCTTGTGGGAAAAGGCAGATTGCGATAAAGCAGAGACGTATAGACAGACGGACGGAGGTGCGGAAATGTTAACAATGGGATAAGACGGGTAGGAGATGAAAGGCAAGAACAAAAAAATGTGAACAAATGCTTGCGCCGGGAAACTGAGCCATGAATAATTAGGGGAGGAGAAGCCGAGAAGCCGCAGAGCGCACGCTGGGCGAAGCCCTTTGATGTGCTGTGCGGCCGTTAAAAAAAATGCAATTAGGAGGGAGGGAGGCTGATGCGCGTGCTTGTTTGGTCTCGTGATTCACGTGAACTTAAAGAAAACCGCAGCAAGAAGCCCTTGCTTTGACGAGGATTTTGAGGACATGAATTCTCGCTCCGCTCAATGCGCTTGCGCGCATTGATAGGTCGCGAGACCTAAAAAAAGTGGTCAATCAAGTGCCCCGCTAAATGGGTGGGTCCAGCTACAATTTGTTTGTTGTAGCATCCCAAATCCTTCCAGAAGATCTTGCGAAGGAGGAGCCTCTGGCTCATCAAGATGAATGTTAAAATCTCCCAGGATAGAGAAATTGGGGGTGCTACTAATAATATGGGTGATCTTATCGTGGAGATTGTTGCAGAAACTATTGTGTGCTCCAGGGGGCCTATACACCAAAATCCCTGAAAGGGTACATGTAGGGGAGAAAGAAATGGCATACGCCAGACTCTCACACTCAGAAAGCGGGCTCTCAGAGGTACGACACCCAAATTAATTTCTATAAATGATTGCAACCCCTCCTCCCCGTCCAATTTGGCGGTCATATCTGCTAATCGCATAACAGGGGGGAAGGGCACAAACTAATTCTGGGTCAGAGGCCTCACTTAGCCAAGTGTCCGTAAGGAACAGGACATCGGGATCTCGCTCCTCCAGCAGCATGCGGATTTCATGCGCATGTTTCGGAAGGGAGCGACAGTTCAAAAGCACTAATGAATAAGTTTTAGGTTTTATAGTTCTCAGAGCACCTGTTTCATGAGGACCCAACAAAAACTTACAATGAGGACAGGGAGTCATTACCTCCTCAGGTGAAATACAGTGGGGACAGAGAACAGCAGGATCACCCCTCAACCTCAGGAGCTGTTCCCGACTATATTTTAGTTTACCTGCTACACTGACCGCAATGGCTCCCATCCTCCCAGCCCCTGGTCCCGTCCTGTCACGGACAGGCCCAGACGGGCTTTCCTTAGGCGCTCCTTTGGCGCGAGAATGGCGCGCCCGCTGACCGCGTCCGCTGCGCGGAGAAGTGACCCTCTCAATTTATGCGCTTCAGCGCGTGTGACTAACTTCTTCCCCAAGCCTAGAGCGCCAAACTGCCTCCTCCCCAAGATGGCCACTGTGTATTGCCGACCGCCTCCGAAGGGGCAATGATGTCCAAAATAAGCGGCGAAAATGATAATAGATGCCTGCTAAGGAAAAGTAACAGAGGAATAATACCGTTTTATTAAAAATCACAGAGTGAATTTAAAAACGAGCAAACAGTCTAACTCCCGGCTTCCGCCTCAGGAGTGGAATGAACGTCCTAGGTCCTAGGACTTTGTAACCGGATTCAAGCCTCGACAAGATCCTGCTTTTCTGGGCAAATCACTCAATCTCCCGGCGCCTACCAATAAGGTATCTTGCCCTTGTGTAATGTAACTGGTGCCAATAAAAAGCGCTCAATTATATTTAGGTGGAGTTCGTGCTATAAAAACAGCAAAGAGAAATCATTACAGACGGTCAGCAACACCCACACGCTTGTAAACCTGGCACACATGCTTTGAGTAGTATATGTCTAGCATAAACAACCTAGTCAGACAAAGCATTCTGCCCGTGATGATAGGAAGGACCCCCAAAAAAATGTATAGCGTTGCCCGGAATGTCTCAAACCTTCCCCCAAATGTATGAAAGCAGGGTCGCTGTATTAAAGCGGGCATGACTGCAATATGGGCAGTGTGGTTTGTAAAAGGCTGCCGTAATTATTTATAGAATCTTTAGCGCATCCAGTCCCAATCGTCCTTTTTTTTTCTTTTTTTATATATTTTTTCTTTTGATAGTTTTCATTGCGAGTGATAGGTTACAAACAAGTTTAGTACAAAAAAAAAGCAGCAGAGAATATTTCATATATACAACAAACATTGCATAAGAGAGAAAGAGAAAAAAGAAAGAAAAAGAAAGAAGAAAAAAAGAGAAAGAAAAAGAAAATTATTTTCCCTTTCTTTCCCCTTCCTCCTCTTCCCTCCCCCTCCCCCCTTGCCATCTTCCAATCATAATTATACATTGAAAAGACAACACTGTGTATAAGAACTCAAGAAAAAATAACTAAGTAAGCTACTACCCCCCTACCCCCTCCATCCATCACTCTATAGGTTCCCAGATTTTTATTCCCATTGCCCTTCTTTTACGCCCTTTCGTTTTATAAATGGCACGTTCTAGGATATACCTTGCCAGAAGCCGCCCTCTCCAAGCAGAGAAAGAGGGTGGGTCTGGACTAATCCAATCTTGAGTCACACATGAACGAAAGACCCCAACAGAGATAAATAACAGCTTTTTATGATTATCTATTATAAATGTAGAAGAGACTCTAAACAATATGAGCTCTGATGTGACTATTATGGGAATTCCAAGTATCGAAGAAAGAAAATGTTGAATTTCTGATAAAATTCTGCTTAGATGTGGACATAGAAAAAACATATGCACCACGTCCGCCGCATGCAAACCACATCTACTACAAGCAGTGCCTAGTGAAGACCCCCATTTTGAGATTTTGACTGGCGTATAATAGAGATTGTACAGCGCCATATAATGCTGTGTTCTACTCCTTCCGGAAACCAGAATAGAATTGGCCAGATGTATGGATTCCTCCATCTTAATGGAGTCTAGTCCCAGTTTCTCAGCCCAAAGTTGTTGTCTGAAAGATAAATCATCTGGGTGTAAGGACAACAACAGATTATAAAAATAGCCAATCTTTCTTCTTTGATACATGGAGTCAATCAAAGGAATTTGTTGTAGCGATGTGCGTTCTTGCACCGTTAATGTATTAAAATAACTATGCCACTGTAAATATTTAAAGTAATCAGCATTCGTTAGTTTGAATTTGATTTGAAGTTCTGTAAATGATAACATTTTATTATCCTGTAAAAGATCACTAAGCTGTGTGATACCAAGGTTGCGCCATCTTTTCATAATATTATCTGTACCCGCAAATGGGAAAATTTGAAGAGAGAGCAGAGGAGTGTATCTCGTAATTCTTGGGATGTCAACAATTCGTTTGATGAATTTCCAAGCCCTAAAAGCAGCTTTAAGAATCTTAAATCTAGTTCTTTTATAGTAGCTGGGCTCAATAAATGTTAATAGGCAACCCTTAGCCTCTACTCCTAGAACCAGTTCATATATGGATGGGGAATGGGAATCAAATATCGGGGCCTTGTCACTAATGATTAAAGGGGAGATGAATTGGAGCACTGATGATAAATAATAATAGAAAAAATATGGGATGCCCCAGCCCCCCCTATCCTTTGGTATTATCATTTTTTGGTAGGCTCTTCGGTGTCGTTTATACCCCCAAAGAAATCTTCCTGTCATTTTCTCTAACTGTTTAAAAATGGGAAGAAGAAACTCCAAAGGAATACAACGAAATAAATATAAAAATTTCGGCAAAATCATCATCGTCATAACATTGTTTCTGGCATATAGGGACAAGTGTAGATGATTAATACGCTCAAGTAAAGTTTCAGACTTTTTTATCGTGGGTAAGATATTTATTTCAGGAATTTGTGAAACTGGTGTTGTGATCTTGATACCCAAATATGTTACAATGGGAACTATATTAGGAAGAGATGGGGAGTTGTGGCCGGTGAATAGGATTTGTGTCTTGGCCATATTTAATTTGTAGCCCGAGAAGGCACCAAACTGATTGGCCAGATCTTCTATCTTTGGGATTGCTCTAACTATATCCGTGGTAAGAACAACCACATCGTCAGCATATGCCAGTGCCCTGTAATGAATGCCAGCCACCACCACCGGTGGTATATCGTGCGCATAGTTTAGTTTGTTTAGAAAAACATCAATATAAATTGCGAATAGCAATGGGGAGACCGGACACCCCTGCCTAGTCTCTCGGCAGATGGAAAACGAGGTTGACTTGTTTACTCCAATTTTAATAGATGAGGTAGGTGTATTATACAACGCTTTCAGTGCCCTCATCATACCTGGTCCAAACCCCTTAAAGAATAGTAAATCCCAAAGATAAGGCCAGGCCGCTCGATCAAACGCCTTTTCGGCGTCTAAAAGGGTAACCCCCCGGTGTATTTGTGCCTTCAGCCCAGTCCAACAGAGCAATTACTCGACGGACGTGGTCCGTGGTGTCACGTTTGGGTATAAACCCATTTTGCCATCGCGATACTATATTAGAAATTATTGATGACAGCCGTGTTGCTAGATTTAGAAAAGGCTTTACTATCGGCATTTATCAGTGATATCGGCCTATAAGAGGCCGGATCAGAGGAAGGTTTATCCTTCTTAATAAATGCCATAATGATCGATTCACCCCACGAAGGGGGAGTATCACCTTTCTGTGCATCCAAGAATGTGGCCAACATGTCTTGTTTTAACACGTTTCTAAACATTCGATAAAATTCTAGTGGAATCCCATCTGGTCCCATAGCATTACCGATACCCAGAGATAGTATCGCAGGGTTTATCTCTTCCCAGGTAATATCCAAATCTAAAAACTGGGTCTGTTCTAGAGAAAGTTTGGCCACGTTATCATTAAGAATAAAGTTCAAAAATAAATCACTAGAGTAATCTAGGGTATCTTGAGCAAATAGCTTGCTATAAAATTGTCGAAAGACATCTAGAATTTTATCAGGTTTGGTATGTATCTGACCAGTCTCGTTTTTAATTGACCCAATAAAATTTGATGCTACTTTTTGTCTCGTCTTTTTTGCCAAAACTTTCCCGGTTTGTTCCCCCATTTCAAATATCTGTGCCCTCATAACTGCAGATTGTTCTGCCAATTTGGCTGCAAAGACTTCATAACGTTTGGCTTTATGAATGGCTAATGAGGATTTGATAGCTTCAATGTTCTGGTTATTCCTAATAGCAGATATCAGTTTCTCTTCCCACTCTCGGACAGCTTTATATAAAAGATCCATTTTATCACGATTCAATTTCTGTTTATTGATTGAATATGATAAGGTCTCTCCTCTCACCCCCGCTTCAAAAGTGTCCCATACGATTTTAGGGGGGGGCGCTACCTCTGTTAAATTCAAAAAATTCTGTGATCCACTTGCCCATGTGTTCTATATATTTTGAATCTGCCAGTAGTTTCCGATCAAATGACCACTGCTTGAGACTGACACTGGATTCAATTTTTAGTTCTATCATGATGGGATTATGATCCGATATTATGCGGGGAAATGTCTGATATACAATATTATCAATGAGAGAAGTATTAATGAAAAAATAGTCCAACCGCACCATCTTATGATGCGGTGCAGAATAAAAAGTATAATCAGGTAAGATAGGATTCTTTATAAATGCTAGGTCAGACAGACCATATTCTTTTATTAACCCTTTTAAAGCTTTAAAAGCTTTTTTCTTTAAACCCGTATAATCGGCGCTGCTGTAAAGATCCAGGCCCCCATACAGATGAATATTAAAGTCGCCACAAAGTATCAAGGGAGACGGCCACTGCGCAAGCTCAAGGCTTAAGAAATTCAATATTTCAGGATCGTCTGTATTGGGAGCGTAGATTGAGCAAATAGTGTAGATTTTACTATCGATATTGAGTTCCAAAATAACCCATCTACCATATGGATCAGCCTTGCTGCGCTTAAGAAATCCTATCCCTCTTCTGATAAGGATCGCCACCCCCTTTATGGTAGTTCCTTGACGTGTGCAAGCCAATAAGTGCATACCTAGATCATTAAAGCAATGCCGAGCATTCCAAGTCAAATGCGACTCTTGTATACATAACAGTTCTATACGCATAGACTGTATCATCTGTGCACATACCCCCCTCTTCTTTTTGTTATTTAGCCCACACAGATTCCATGAACAGATCCTCAATTTCCCCGTCATTTCATTTTAATGAGATCTTCCCGAACATAAGTGACAAAATCATTAGGATGAAATTTAGTACACATAATTCTCTCTTATCTCCGATAGAGTATATCAACAACTGCCCTCTATGGATAAGTTTCATATTCATGTTTAAATAGACTGGCACACCAAACAATATAATCTCTGCTATAATTTTATGATATTTTTTCTTCAACTGATCAGTCTTGCACCCTACCAACCCCCTTCCCACCCTCAGAACCCCACCCCACCTCTCCCCCTCCCCAGTAGAGGCAAAGGGACTAAAAAGCCCCTCATCGTGATGATAATGTGAGATGCAGCTAGTGTGTCTCGTCACTAAACTATACTAAACTACACTAAAGAAACCAATTGTCTATACCCTCCATTATCTAAGAAAAAGGTGAATTAATGGATGAGCAATACAAAACAGAAAGAGATCATTACAGCTAAATATCCCGAGAAAAACAAGCCTCAAAGAATGAAGTCTAACTTAATCTCTAATCACATTGATGTGAGTAATTATTTGGCTACCCCCTCTGAAGTTAGAAAGTGTGTTCTCTCTTTAAATATAACCTTCAGTTTTGCGGGGATAAGGAGAAAAGCCTGGGCTCCCTTTGCTTGAAAGAGTGGAATCATCTGTCGGAACTGCCATCTGAGTTGTACAGTAGAATGGCAATAATCAGGCCGGACAAAGAACTCCAAGCCTTTCCCCCTGCGCTTCCTGTCTGGCCTAGCTAGGTCATAGATAGCTTCTCTTGCGAGAAAGTTGTTTAAACAAATGAGGATAGCTCTGGGCTTAGCATTGGATTCGCTTCTGACACTTTTGAAAGGGGAATCTATGCACCCTTTGAAGTTCTATATCCCTTTTCCACTGAGTAAGCTCTGGAAAGGCCTCAGTGAAAAGATCTACTACGAATTTTCTAATGTCTCCCCCTTCGATAGTTTCAGGAATACCTAGGATACGTAGGTTATTCCTACGTGACCTATTTTCGAGATCCACAAGCTTCCAGTTGATCTCCTCTTTTAACCCCTCTAACGATGACAACTGTTTGTTCTGGTGAGTCATCGAATCCTCAATTGCTGAGATCCGAGCTTCTGCTTCTACCACTCTAGCTGAGACTTCATTACAAGTTTTACCAACTTGGCGAAGATTATTTTGAAGACAGCGAACTGCGCCTTGTGTACATAAGTTCTCAATTCTAGTCTCTTCGCGATGCTGAAGCATAACTTGATATAAAGTATTTAAAGTTATTTCAGGTACTGAGGAAGTCTCAGAGGTTAATAGCAGGGGAGTAGGAGACAGCTCAATGGAGGGACCATGGACTGTGAGAACCGTATGCTCCTCATCACCCCAGTCCCAATCGTCCCACTTACAAACCGAAACCCAGAGTCTTTCTTGACACTGCAACCTCCTGGCGGGCTGTGGGCTTGAGAGGGCGCTCAGGGTTTGATCCCCAGTGTTGTTTCCGTACGTGGCAGGGAATCGGACTTTTGCAGATGGGCACGGCGTGAATTTAAAATATTCTGCAAAGTAGCGAATAACGCGTCGGCCCACGAACGCCCGTCCTTCCAGAGCAGCAGCTAGAGCCAAAAAATGAAGAATTTCAAATAGTGAAGGCAAAAGCAACAAGCTCTGTATCCGGGCTGTGAGGAGACCTGGAATGGCAGGGGCTGCCCGCGCATGCGCGGCATTTCTAACTTTCGTTTTGAAGAGCCCCGGTTACAAATGCCGCGCATGTGCGGGCAGCCCCCGCCCTCCCAGGTCCGGCAGCTGAAGTCCCGGGTCTCTGGAGGGGGCCCGGGTGAAGAACATCGGAAAGCACTGCGGGGCACCCATGCCTAAGGGGAGAGCCCCGCGTCGTGCTGGCAGAGAAGCCCCGCTTGTGCCAGATGATGCCGAGATGCGCAGCAACAAGAGCCCGGTAAGAGGGGGGGGTGTAGCTGTGTGTGTGTGCGCGTGTGTGTAGCTGTGCGTGTGTATCTATGTATATGTGTGACTGTGTGTGTTAGCTGTGCGTGTGTATATGTGGGTCTGTGTGCCTGCGCCCTGATGCATTGTGCCTGCGTGGGTGTATGTGTGTGTGTGCGCATGCGTTAGTGGGGCTATGTGTCTGCGCGATTGAAAGTGGCGAGAGGCTGTCTAGCTGTGAATCTGAGACAGGAGATGTGCACGGCGCCGGGCTGGGCGTGCGCGCCCACGAAGTGAAATCGCCGCGTGCACATCCCCTTTCTCAGATTCCCGAAAACGGGCAACATTAGATACTTCGCTGGACGCAATGCTTCGCATAGCTTTCTCCAGCTCGACCTAAAAAGAACCTTAAAGAGGGGGTCACTCTGATCTTTGTCTCTGTCTGACTTTTTCTCCCCCTTCCTCCCCTTTATTAATTTGCTCATTGTTCTGGGGGTTTGAACCTCTGAGCTAGGTTTTCCTTTGGGCTTCCTTTTTGTTGTACTAGGGGCCACACTCTGCTTTAAGGGAGGGAGCTGACTACACTTGAGGAACTGTCTATTCCTGAGGCAGTAGCTTGAATGTGCAGTTTTACTCTGTCCAACTTCTGCTACTATTTTTGCTATACCAGGCGTGTTTGAAGAGGCAGGACTTCCCTCCCCCCCGCACTCCCCTAAATGCACACGGAGCTACAGCCTTAATTTTGTACTCTTCCGCCTTGCGATTATAGCCTCTATGCCCCTCGAGTAATTCTCCTTCCTCTCCACCCCCCTCTCCGAATACTTTGTTCATGTGTAGTGCCTTCCTCCAGTCCAGCCCTGTTTCGCTTGTTTCCTGGGTTTTTGGCGTGAGGACGATATCTTCTGTCTCCGTCTTAATCCTTTGATTTCTCGCCGCTTTACTTCCTGTATCGGCTGGGTCTGCTGCTGCAAGAAGGCACGCACTGCTCTCAGGGGTCGCGCTGCCTCCTTTACCCCGGAACAAGAAAGGGATCCTGCCGGCGGCCCTCCTGCTGCCTCTCCGTGCCTCAGAAGCCACCGCCCACAGCCCGGAGTACGTTCTCAAAGCGCCGCGCAGGGCGTCTCTCACTGTGCCTGCGCTCGTGCCTTCCCAAACTGGAGTCCCAGGGACCCGGTTTTGCATTCCGCTTAAATTATGTTTTATTTGTTGTTTCTTTAATTTTCCAGAGGTCGCTTTAGAGTATCCTTCCTGTTTTTTAAATTAGACGTAGCTCTGCGCTCTTGGATTCGTCGTGTAGGCATGTTTTCCTGTAGTTTTAATCTGTGGCGAGCATGGAGCTCCCGACCGGACTTCTTAGCCCCCTCCCCCCCCCCCCGCAGACGGTCTTGGTGATTCCGGAGTGGAATGGGGGGAGGCGGACTCTTTGGGTTCTATCGGAGAGGAAGGAGGTGGTCCAGTTCAGGGCCTTGGTGCTGCAGCATGTATTGTGCCACCATAAAGGACCCCACACCAAACACATACCCTCTGCCATTGCAGGCTATGTGTTTTGGGGGAGCTAAACTAAAAGAGTCGACATGGCACACATTTCTGGGTGCCATGCCTATACTCCACTACCTGTGGCATAGGTAAGTCACACCTCTGGCAGTCCTTACAGCCCTAAGGCAGGGTACACTATACCACAGGTGAGGGCAAAACTGCATGAGCAGTGTGCCCTACATACAGTGTCTTAGACCATTCTTGGACACTGTAAGTGCAGTAAAGCTATCTGAGGAGTTTGTCAAAACGAACTCCACAGCTCCATGATGGCTTTACTAAAGACTGAGAAGTTTGGTATAAAACTTGTCAGCATAAGAAACCCACACTGATGCAAGTGTTGGATGTATTATAAAATGCACTCAGGTGGCATCTTAGAGATGCCCCCTGAAAAACTACCAACTTCTAGTGTATTGGCTGACCGGTCCCTGCCAGCCAACCACCACCAGACAGGGTTCTCACCTCATGGGGTGATTGTCTTTGTGGTCTCGGAGGTCAGGAACAAAGCCTGCTCTGGGTGGAGGTGCTTCATACCTCCCGCTTGCTTCAAAGGCTCTCACCTTGTGTTATGCTGATTTGGCCAGCTTCAACTAGTGGAGATGCCCGCCCCACTATTTGGTGGCAGGACAGGCGGGAAAATTAGTAAGCGGAGTAGGAGTGCTCACCTTGGCTTGGCACACCCCTAGAGTGACCAGGAGCTGAGTTGAGCCCCTCTCCCTCGATTTCTCCATCTTGGTTTGGAGAACTAGGACCAATAGGAATAGGGATGTGCCCCTCTCCCTAAAGGGAAGGGGCTCCCAAAGGGTGTAGTCTCCCCAGGGGGACAGTAGCCATTGGCTACGGCCCCAACCTCAGTAATGATCTTAAATTTAGTATTTAAGGGCTCCTCTGAACCTTGTTCCTGAGATTCGATGACCTAAGAAGGAGGATCAAAGAGCCGTGCAGCAGCGAAGAATTAGACAACAACTGACTTGACCCTAGCCCTACCGGCCTGTCTCCCGCTTCAAAGACCCTGCTCGTAGAAACAGGCGTGTCCCACAGCCAGCAACTGCAAGAACCCCAGAGAACTGACCTGCCTTCGACAAAGACTCTGTTCTCCTGAGGATTCTGGATTTGTCCAGAAAGAAGGATAACCTCAAGGATACCAGATCCAGGCAAATTTGCGATACTTGAACTACTCTGCACCCGACTCCCACGACCCGAGTCTGAGTGACTCACCTGTGAAGTCTCCCCAGCAATCCTGACCTCGTCTACATTGGTAGCTGACCTCTCCAGGACTACACAATGTTACCTGCAGCCTCATCATGAAGGGTCCCCCCGACTGCGATCAGATCCAGAGGAGGGAAACCCGATGCCTAAAGACACCCGCAGCCTCCAGGTCTTTGATTGCCCAACCTACAGTGCCCTGGCATTCCCCCACTGTCCAGCTCACCTCTCCAGTTGTTGGATTCCTCCATCCAATCTTCTGGACCGTGCCTGAAGCCTTTATCCCCAACTGAGGATCTCCAATGATTTCCATATGGCACCCGACGCCCCCTGTGCACCCTGCACCCAGCCGCCACTGTGCCGCTGGTGGTGCAGCATTGGTGCTACTTGGTGGTCCCAACAGTGCAGACCTCAACCCATAGTGCTTGTGCTCCTGAACTGCGGTCACTTACCTGCAAATGGTGCCTCTTCAAGGTGCCCCCAGATGCCCCCAGCTCCTATAGGCTAACATTGGGCCCAGTGACCTCTGCAACTGGCCGCCCCACTGCTGCTGGTGCTGTAGTACGTACCTTGGTCCAACCTTTGTCCAGGGTTGGTCATACCCCCTGAAGACTGAACTTGTAGGTCGAGTGCTTACCTGAAAACTACTTACCTGTCTTTCCTCCCATAGGATTGCATTGAATTTTCTCTGTATTGAATGTTGATTCTGAGAAAAATACAAAGTATCTCTTTGACATTGAAAAGTATTACATGCACCTGTAAAGTGTTTTGAATACTTACACAAACATTTGACAACTGTATATTGAAAGTATTGCATTTCTGAAAAGTCTACTTCCGTGTAACTGAGTTCCACTTGGTTCCTAAAATAAAAGTAACTAAAGTAATATTTTTGGCCTGGAGTTAGTTAGGAGAACTAGGACCAATAGGAGTGACCTTGTTAGATAGGTCGCTCCCCCTACGCACGGCACTGCCTGTGTGCACTGACCCTGCCCCTGCTGCCGCTGCTGAGGAAAGTCGAGGCCCTCCTCCACCCGCAGGCTACCACCTGCTCCTCATCCCTGGTGGCCAGTGGTAGGCCTTAGGTTTGTTCTATTGTCGGTGTCATTTATTGTATTGCCCTTATTGTTTTTCTTGCTTTTGCTGTCTGTAACTGCTATTGTCTGTCTTCCCCCTGTGCCTGTATTTTCTCCTGTACCCTTTTTTTCTTCTGTTTCCCATTGTTGCCCCCGTGGTTCTGTGCCCTTTTTCCTTCTGTTTCCCATCGTTTGGCTGTGATTCTGTGTCCTTTTTTCTTCTGTTTCCCATTGTTGCCCCCGTGATTCTGTGCCCTTTTTCTTTCTTTTTCCCATCGTTGCTCCCGTGATTCTGTGCCCTTTTTGCCTTCTGTTTCCCATCGTTGCCCCGTGATTCTGTGCCCTCGCTTTCCGCTCCCTTCGCCGCTCCCGTTCCCGCTTCTGCGTCCCCTTCGTCCCCGCCCCCCTGACTGCCCATTCGCTGCCCCAGCCTCCCACCTGCTTCTCCCTCCCACCTCCCCATATATGGCGGCCGCTGCGCTGTGAGGAGAGCGACCCATGACCATGCTAGGTAGGTCGCTCCCCCTCCGCACAGCACCGCCTGTGCGCCCTGACCCTGCCCCAGCTGCTGCTGCTGAGGAAAGTCGAGGCCCTCCTCCACCCGCAGGCTACCACCTTGCCCCTGTGATTCTGTGCCCTTTTTCCTTCTGTTTCCCATTGTTGCCATGTGATTCTGTGCCCTTATTCCTTCTGTTTCCCATCGTTGCCCCTTGTTTCTGTGCCCTCGCTTTCCGGTCCCTTCGCCGCTCCCGTTCCCACCGCTGCGTCCCCGCCCCCCTGACTGCCCATTTGCTGCCCCTGCCTCCCACCTCCCAGCTGTTCCTCCCTCCCACCTCCCCATATATAGCCAGAACCGGTCCCATGATGCTTGTTTCCGGTCCAGGGAAGACATGGCTCTGCAGTTCGGGCTGGACTGTTACCATGAGGCACACGGTCAGACTGATTTGCATATGGCCATGTCGGAACTGGGGTGGCGGATTGAGCTAGAGAATGATGATGGATTAAACCCAGATCATTTGACTGGTGGCGAGTGCTTGCATTGTTCAACACTCCATCCATCATCCCCTTTGGTTTTGCTTTGTTCGCCCTAAGTTGACAGGGCCCCCTGCTCACTTTGCCACTGGATTCAAGCTATACAAAACTATACAAAAGGGGGTGGTGATGGACGGAGCATCTGAACCAATCAAACACTCACACCCAGTCAAAAGATGTGGGTTTGATCCATCACCGTTCTTTAGCCCAGTCTGCCACCCCAGTTCAGACATGGCTATATGCAAATCAGTCTGACCCTGTGCCTCATGGGAACAGTCCAGCCCGAAACTTTAAATAATCGATTAAAAAACTTTACAACCGGTACTGATCCTTCCAGCGATCATTACTCTAACAGTATCACCATTATATTTAATTCAGCTCCCTCTACCCACTCCAAGACTAGTCTTTTAACGCAGCATTCTCTGGAGATGGATAAAACCAACGGTTTTACAGTAAAATGGTCAAAGATCAACCCCAACGAGGTTATTAGCAGGATTATCCAAAAAACCCTTCCCTTAATATCTAATTGCCTGGAGGAGACCTCATCTCCCCAGTTGATCCTCTCTAGCTTCGTTAACATCTTAGAAGCTATTCGGCAGGAGCTCACTCGCCAACATAAGACACACGATAAGGATTCCCGGGGGTGGTTTGATTCTCATTGCCGCAAAGCCCTTAGTGCACTAAAACGAGCTTTACATAGCCAAGATAGGGACATGGCCTTAATAGCCTCACTAAGAAAGAATTACAAGCTGGCCCAAAAAACCCGTAAACAGGAAATAAAAAACAACCTCTGGGCCCAATTGCACGAGAGCACAAGAAACAAGGACACCACGTTGTTCTGGCGAACAGTCAAGTCCCCCTTTTTAGCGGACGATACAGCTGTTCGTCACCTAGACGTGGCAGTTCCTGCCGAAAAATGGGTAACCCACTACTCCGAGATCTTTGGGGACTCCCCTTCAACAACTGAGGCTACCAGAATCGGGGAGGCAGTCTTTACTAGGGATAACACCTATCCTATTGACCTCCACTTCGACCTTGTGGAGGTGACCGCTGCACTGACTTCCTCAAAGACCGGGAAAGCTCCCGGCCCGGACGGAGTCCCACTTGACATCTTTGTGAGCAACCTAGACCTATGGGCTCCAATTGTCATGCAAGTCATGTCCGCAGCTTCACAAGTCGGCCTTATCGATTCCTGGTCTACATCTGTGCTCCTACCCATTTTTAAAAAGGGAGAACGCGACAACCCAGCCTGCTACAGACCCATTTCCCTCTTGGACTCGCTGGGTAAGGTCGCTGGGAGACTAATCTTGGAACGTCTCCAGGACTGGGCTAAAGAGAAGAAGATCTTAACCGACCTCCAGTTCGGGTTCCAAGAGGGATTGGGCACTGTTGAACAGGCCCTTAACTTGATACTACTCATGGGTAAATATGCTTGGGCCAAAGGCGGCAACCTTTATCTGGTCTACGTGGACTTAAGCTCCGCTTTCGACTGCGTAGTCCACTCTAAATTATGGGAGATTCTGAATAACTTGGGCATAGATCCTCCACTCCTGAAATTTCTTCGAGAGCTCTACTCGGATGCCAAAGCATGTGTGAGGTATGGCATTAATGGCGAGCTATCGGAATCTTTCAGCATCACAAAAGGCGTCAGGCAGGGGTGCGTCCTTGCTCCATTTCTATTTAATATTTATACAAACGGATTGGAGCAAGTGATGCTGGTAGGCAATAAGGATCTTCCCTGCATAAACACCCGGCCAATCCCCGCATTATTATATGCTGACGATTCCGTCATTCTAGCGAGAACACCAAATCAACTCCAGCTCCAACTGGACAAGTATTGTCACTATATGCTTTCTCTTGGCTTAAAAGTAAACAAATCCAAGACTTTTGTTATGCATATTGGCAAGAAAGCTCAGAAATGCAAACCTCTCTATATTGACAATACTAGGCTAGATAATGCTAGAAAATATCCATACTTAGGGATCCTTATAGACGACCGTATGTCCTGGAAACCTGCCACCTCCAGCAAGAAATTGCAGTTTCAGCGCACAACAACGGTGCTGACCTCTTTCTCAAGGAAATTGGGCAAGCCCGCTCCTGCTGTGATATTGAAAATCTATCAAGCCAAATGCTTGAGCGTGGCTACTTACGGAGCGGGTGTATGGGGCTATGCTCCCGCCACTGAGCTTCAAGTAATTGAAAACGATTTCTTGAAATATGTATTAGCTCTCCCCCGTAGTGCCCCCAACTACGGTAGCCACATTGAGCTCGGTTGGGATTATCTATCTGACACCATTAGATACCAACCGATCCTCCTCTGGCACCGTATCTGGACTAAGGAGCAATGCCTCCTTACTCGGTCATTAATAACCGATTGCCTGACATTGACCCACTGGAAAAAGATTCCCTGGCTTTCTTATGTTTTTAACTTTTTGAACGACTTGAATTGCCCAGCGTTTTTCACTAACCCTGTCTCACTAATGGCCATACCTAGAAAGACCTTGAAGAACTTATGTGTCACCCATTTAAGAGAACTACGCATATGTTCTGAAATTGGCAAACAATCAAATACCCATTTAATGATGATACCATCCTCCAATGGTATACAACCATATTTGTCTTTTTATTTGTCAAATTATGATAGATATGTTTTAACTAGATTTCGGTTTGATTCCTTTTACCGTCTTGTCTCGTTCCCTGAGCCCTTAGATTGGACTCGTGAACTAATCAGATGTCCCTGTGACGACTGTTCTACTCAGTCTACTTTGCATGTAACATTATTCTGTAGCTTTTACGAGACCCCGCGTAAACGCTTGTTGGTCCCACTTCTCCGACAATCTGGACTGAGAAGATGCAGACCTGCTCTTTTGGCACTACAGTTTTTAGACACTCCATTTGTTGCCAAATCTATAGCTTGCTTTTTAAAGGCTTGCCTGAAAATTCGTTCCCAATTAACTGTTTCTGCATCATAAATTTTCCTGTTTTTCTATGTGAATAACTTTTATTCCATCGCCGTACAGGATATCATTGTACAGACGACTCTTTTAAAGATTTAATTTATGTTTTCTGTATCTATCAGCCAATATTGCCTTTGTGGAAAAAAACTTTAAAATTGTTGCAAATTTTCTATAATGCACTTTTATGATTGTAAATTCAATCGAAATAAAGTTTCTTTTGATTTGATTTGACACTGTCTGCCACGCACACTGCTATGGTTCCTATGAGTTTTATGAACATTGAATAAATAATTTTTGGGAATTGAAAGAAAATACTTGGATTTCCAGGTTCTTCTTTATGTGCTGATTATTATGGCCTTTTCTACTGATTACACTGTATTGAGTGCTGAACCAATTGTTGTGATGTATTCATAGGATTTTCCGTAATAAGGAGTGTAGAGGGAAGTGCTCCTTGGTTCTGTGCACCATTATTTACTGCTCATACAGCATATTGTTCGGTGCGGATTGTCATAGCCTCAACTCTCAGTATTGGTGTGAAGAGAAGAGGCACTGTTGATTGGTGATAGTGAGGGAATCATTGAAGTTCCCCAACAAAGATTGTTGTATCGTGGTGCACAGTAAGGTCATCATTTACTATGCTTTAAAAGCGAATACATTTGAATATATAATGGCAAATGTGTTATAGAATGCACTATTTCCCCCCCAAATTTTATTGGGGGAAGAGCCCCCTAACCCCCACCTTTGTAGTGCTAAGTCTTACTCGCTGCACTTGGTGTGCACCGTACAGGGACTGGTCAGACATTTGCCGGGGCTGCCTTGGGTTTCCAGTCCGGCCATGGCAGAAGCAGGTGCCTCGTACTTCGAAAAAAACAAAAACTCTAAAAAGTTGGTTGCCGAGATGCAGCACCAACCTTCCCATTAACATTTTCAGTTTTTTTTGTGCAAACCTTTTCAATATAAAATAATAAAATCGTTAGTAATTCGAATATTTGTTTGGAGCGCACTTTGTGTATTTTTTGTGAATTACTGTTTTAATGTTGGAAATTTAAACAGTACAAATTGCTTGGGGGTCCCCAGCTTCCAGTAGTGAAGCAATGGGGGTCCTCAAGAGTCAGAAGTTTGGGAGCCACTGTGTTAGAACATGAAAATGTTATTGTATAGCAGCTAAGGGTGTCTGATTAGGACAGCTGGCTCTTTAGTTTTTGGACAGATTCTTAGGATGAACATTTTGGTTCTTACACTTTTCTTTGTGATTGTTTACTATTTAGTAAAAAGACTTGAGTTCTTAGTTTTTCTGCACAGTATAGAAATTCTGTTCACAAGACAATTTTTCAAAAAGTGTTTAATTGTGGGAAACTTTTAGTCTGATCTAGAATTTTTCTTTTATTGATTTCCCGTCAAAGACAAAGTGTGGGAGGCTTCAGCAAGCTAGTGTAACTTGTCTTTGTCAGTCTCTATACTCGGGATTCCAGGGATCATGAATACTATGTATTATATTTTTTTTAGATCTTTTTATTGCAAAGGAAACACACAAAACAACTGTGATTGAAAGCATCGTACACTGTTGCATCATGCTACGGCCATAAAAATGTATAATTACATCACTCTCAAGAAATCCCCAGTCCGCCTCCCACCTCAACAGTTCACCGAGCAGATACGGAGGCTGGGCACCGAAGCACAAAACGTCAAATTTGTGACTCACAATAGAGGCACATGGTCCACCCCGGTGGTTATTCCATTTCCCCCAATATTTTTTAGGAAAGCTCCCGTCCTTCATAGGTAACCCTCTCTGCCAGCATGCACCAGTCCATGGCGCTCCTCCACTTACCTTCCTGCTGAAGAATTTCGTCACTCCTCCACACCCGCTCAATATTACGATTGCCCACCATTAGTCCCAATGTCATTGAGATCTGGTCCATACAGGTGAGGTCAGTCGCTTCCCAGACGTTTAGGAGGCACCATTTAGCCTAAGCCTCCATGCTGCCCCCACTAACACTATTCAGACAGTTAACCAGGGTAAAAGTTTTTAGGTCGAGCTGGTAATGCATCCGAAGGATGCATGTGTCCAGCTGGAGACCTAATGTTGTCTGTTACGGGGGAAGGAGAGACAAGAAGGTGTTACGAGCTTTTTCCTGGATTTGGGTGCGCGAACGCGCACGTTCCGTCCCGCGCCGCGCCGTGCACTTCCCTCCCATACTCCCAGCAAGTCAGCCTAACACGCGCGCATGCATGCACACAGACACACACACGGCGCACACGCACTTACACAGACACGCAGGCACCCAGACAGGCAACCCCCCCCCCACAGTCACACACACACACGCATACACACAGACTCCAAGACACATACACACGCACGCACGCACGCTCACACACAGCCCGCCGCCGCACGCGCGCGCACACACATGCCCCCCACCCTCGCAGCCCAGCAACAAGGCGAAGCCCCACTCACCGGCTTCCTTGGTGCAGTGGCTCTCACCGGCAGCAGGACTCTTCCTCCCTTCTTCGGCACCGGGGCGCAGGGTAGGCTCCTGCCTGCTCCGGTGCTCCAAACAATCGCGGCTCTTCCGTGGGAGGCGGGGTAGGCTCCCGCCCTCCTACTTCCTGTTTCCGGATGTCCCGCCCGGCCTGCCTGACTTCCTGGTCGCAGGCCGGCGGCGCGAGCTCTGGACGGACTGCAGCACGCGCTCTCGCGAAGATTTCCCTGCCCTCGCAGTTGTTGTAAGGTAAGAGAAAACTGCAACGAATGCTTCACTTGGCTCCCTAATGCTTCTAAACGTCATTCTGCCAGCGGAAGGTTTCTATCTGACACAGCTATCTGTCACGCTAGCTGAAGGCGGCCATCTTTCTTAGCTTTTCAACAATCAAAAACACATCTTTTTAGATCTGGAGTTTGGCAACAAACCTGTCAATACCTCATGGCAACAATATACATAGAGCGGGCTTTGGGTCTTCCCTTATCAATTACTCGCTTATTTGATCAGTCTTTTTCAGCGATTGGTTTGTAACTTTGTCAATCGCTTATTAGCTGAGCCCATTGGAATATTCATCTCTCAACTAATGCTGTTGACTATTTGAGTGTATCCTTTTGCCTCACTTGAGTGATTGTTTTGAAATGCATAAGTAACTATTTTACAACTATACTGGTTCAAATATACGCTATCAATGTTTCAAGCTTTATTGCAAATGTCACAAAAAGATGTTAATATTTCACTTCTGTTCTTGGATTTTCGTCACAATAAAATACACTGAACATAATTTCACAAAAGTTCTTTAAAAAAAGTTTAAGCTATTGCCATTATAAATTACAATAACTTTTATTTAAGTATTAGTTATTTAAAAAAATTAAACGCCATTGTTATTTGTAATATCAATACATCTAAGTCATGTAAATACAAAACATATTGCATTACAAATGCTATAGGTATCACATTTGTGAAAGTTATAACTATTGGCATTGTAAATGACAAAGCTATTAATTTAGCTATTTAAAAAAAAAAAAAACATAAATAAAAACTTGGCCATTTACAATACCAATAGCTCAAACTTTCCTAATGCGAGACCTATTGCATTGCAAATGCTTGTCTAAATAGAGAATATATTTTCCTTCTTTTAGCAGACACAAAAAGTGAAGTGCAGTCACAATCCATAGAAAACTTTGTCACAAGTCTAATTTTACACTTTGCAATTAAGTATGCAGTAATAACTATGCATAAACTTAAATTGGATTCCATAAATTCCTCTTTGAAGCCTTTTATGTTGCGATTCTATACATATAACAGTCTATCCCTAAACATTAGTATATCATGGCTTATTCTATATGTAATATACTAAACCTTCAGGTTAACTGCCTGCTTGGGATCATGTAAGAGTGATGTATGATAAGAGTAACCCTGGGCGTAGGACTACGCTCCGCTCGCGGAGCGTGCGTAGTTTGCGCTACTACGCGCTACGCGAATTGCACGTAGCACTGTTCAAAAACGCGTAGCAAACATTTTTTGCTTGCTCGCTGTCCTCAACGTCAAGTTGGCGACCGTGAGCAAGCAAAATCAACATCCTGGCGAGACTTTTTGCTCGTTTGCGATCAGCAACATCAAGTTGCTGATCTCGAGCATGGAAAATATACCTCCCGGCGAGATTCTCAACGCGGGGAGGTCAGATATCTCATTGCGAGTGGTTGCGTATGCTCGCGACCGCACGCAATGAGAAACTACCAGTCCGCGTTGAGAAAGCTGCAGCTCGAGTACAAATCTACTCGAGCGGCAGAAAACGACCCTTGCACTGTGCAAGATGCCGTTTGCAATGATTGCAGTGTGGACAAGCATCCGGCACTGTGCAATCAGTGCGAACCGCATTTTCCCTACCGTACTACGCAGTTCGTGTAGCTACGCGTAGAAGTGCACTTCACATAGCTACGTGTAGCGCTACTTCGCGACCTACGCCCAGGGTTAGATAAGATGTGCGATGACTCCACAAGAGGTCTGTAGGTCACTGACACTGTCTGTAATCATGTGAGTGGATTTTCCATTTTCTTTGTGAATCAGGTCTATTGTGTTTTGGAGTATAAATTGCCGTTTGATAAATGGATGTCTTTTTTTTACCATCTTGAAATTTCAGATGTGGAATTGGCATTCCATTGACTTTAACCTCTTAAAGTGCCGGCGCTATTCACTCGAGTGCTGAGCCCTCTTTTTAAATTGAAGTCAGCTCATGATTAACACTGCTGAACATTTTACCTGAAAATTATATCCAAGGTAAATTAGTTTTTTTCCAACATGTTGGGGGATTGAAAAGTACCCAGAGTTTGTTTTACTCTGGAGGGGTCCAGAGAAAAAAATATAGAAAATTTGGGAAATTGTAGGTTTTTCCCCTCCCAAAAATGGGGAAATGGTGCTCTGTAATTTTTTTCCCTCCCAAAAATGACATCAACAAAACATTTGTTGTACTAAAATTGCCCTCTTCTCAACGTTCAGAAATTAACAGGGTGGAAAGCAAACATTTTCACCACTCTGAAAATATGCGCGTGTTGGGTCAGAAAAGTTCCTCACATGGTGACGGACATGCACCCCTGCCCTGAATGCTCCAGCTGCAACGATGTAGGGTGGAGCACACACTGGGTGGTAGGAGAGCCAGGCTCTTCAGTACACTTCAAAGGGTGCTCTTGAATTAGGGAGTGGGCAATGGAAAGGGGCCTGGGCACATACAATAAAGGAGATGGGTCTGATAAGAGAATCATAAAGAGTAGGGCTGAGCTTGGATAACCCTTTTGATGTACACATGACTGTGGCTGACATCCAGGTGTGAACCTCTAGTCACTCCCATGGCCTATATAGTGGGGCTATCAGATTTAGGGCCATATGTATCAAGCTAAATTGCGATCGCAAACGCCGAAATTCGCAGAATCGCAATTTTGGTAAATGATATGTATAAAGGCAAATCTGCGTGCAAAATAAGGAATTGCAAAATTCGTGATTCCTTATTTTGCGATTGCATTTAAGGAATTGCTAATTTTGCGATTCCTTAAATGCAATGTGAGAAGCACCAAAAAAGTGCAATTTGGCCTTAAGGAATTCCAAATTACCACCAACTTCAAGTTGGTGGTAATTTGCGATTTCTTTGAAAAATGCACTTTTTGCATTTTTCAAAGTGCAATGTGAAGCACATACATGCCCTTAGGGCATGTATGTGCGCCACATGTGGACCCATGCTCATTTCAGCGGTGCAACAGGGTGTCCTTTTGACACCCTTGCACCCTTGAAATTGCATTCTCAATTTGCGATTCTCTAATTGCTAATCGCAAACTGAGAATGTCTTCCCATTCATTCCTATGGGCCTCCAGGCCCATAGGAGTGAATAGGGAGGTATTCCTTAATTGCGAATCGCAATTTGAGATGCGCAATTAAGGAATATGTAGGATTCGCAAAATGTATCGCAAATCATACATACTTCGCATTTTGCGATTCTCAAATAGCGATTCGCTAAAAATCGCTATTTGAGAATCGCAAAAGAGGATTTTGATACATATGGCCCTTAGAGAGAATGCTTTTAGAGGAAGGGCAGGGCATAGGAGTGGACACTACCAAGGAAGCAGACACCCATCACAAACTTCAAAGACTCAGACCCTCAATCACATTTTGGTGTCTGGAAATTACTATAAGAAGGGGAGTTTGAGGACTCCAAAATGATCAATTATCAAGCAGCCAGTCGATTGTGTGAGGAGAAGCTCTGTAAGACTTCTGCCTGTGACTAGGTATTGGGGTTAAGGCCTGCCAGTCCCCCAGCTGGGTGAGGGGACCTAACCCGGGGATATCCAGGAGCACCTTCCCCTGGAGCCTGGAGCCCACATGCCTGCCTACTTGCCAAGACCAATGTGCCCTGTGAGGTAGAGGAGAGCGCTGGAGGGTGTGAAGTCCAGTGGAGGATCTTGGCAGGTGGCTCCTTGCAGCCAGATGTGAGGAGACAGCTACTGCACTGTTTGGGTTATTGCAGATTCATGTCGGCGATCTTGTATGGCAGAGGGGGTTGCCGTGAAGAACAATCCTGTGACAATTGGGCCGTTGCCTGTGGGCGGAGTGAAGTCGGCTACAACATATGCCAGTGAGGACCACAGTGAAGATTACTACTGCACAGATCAGGCCGTAGCCTGTGTGCGGAATGAAGCCGGCGACCCCTTATGCCAGAGAGGGCTGTTTGAAGCCTACTGCTGTGCGGATCAGGCTGGAGCCCGTGTGCATATGGAAGTCAGTGACCCAGTATGCCCGAGGGGGGAGCCAGAAGGGACTAGGACACGTACGGTTGCCTGGTGAAGGAGAAGGCACTGGAATGGATCGTCTCCTTCCTCGACGGAAGAACACAGAGAGTCCGCCTACCACCGTACAAGTCAGAGGCCACCGAAGTCATCTGCGGCGTCCCTCAAGGATCCTCGCTGAGCCCCACCCTCTTCAACGTCTACATGAGCCCCCTCGCGCCATCGCACGCCAACACAACCTGAACATCATCTCCTACGCCGATGACACCCAGCTGATCCTCTCACTGACCAACGACCCCGCCACTTCCAGAGCCAACCTTGAAAGATGTAGCCGAATGGATGACGACCAGCCGCCTGAAACTGAACTCAGACAAGACAGAAGTCCTCATCCTGGGCTCCTCGCCCTCCGCCTGGGACGACTCCTGGTGGCCCCCCGCCCTGGGCACCGCACCCACACCGACAGACCACGCACGCAACCTGGGCTTCATCCTGGACTCCTCCCTCTCCATGACCAGACAAGTCAACGCCGTCTCCTCGTCATGCTTCAACATCCTGCGCATGCTACGAAAGATCTTCCGGTGGATCCCCACCGAGACCAGGAAGACGGTCACCCAGGCCCTCGTCACCAGCCGACTGGACTACGGCAACGCCCTCTACGCCGGAACCACTGCCAAGCTCCAGAAGAGACTCCAGCGGATCCAGAACGCCTCAGCCAGACTCATCCTCGACATCCCCCGACGCAGCCACATCTCCGGACATCTGAGAGACCTGCACTGGCTCCCCGTCAACAAGAGAATCACCTTCCGTCTCCTCACCCACGCACACAAAGCCCTACACGACCAAGGCCCGAGCTACCTCAACAACCGCATCAACTTCTACGCTCCCAAACGCCACCTCCGATCAGCCAGTCACGCCCTCGCCGCCGTCCCCCGCATCCGAAGATCGACAACAGGAGGAAGGTCCTCCCACCTGGCCGCCAAGACCTGGAACTCCCTCCCGACCGACCTGCGCCTGACCCAAGACCACCTCTCCTTCAGGAAGAAGCTCAAGACCTGGCTGTTCGAGCAGTAGCAGCACCCCCCCCCCTAAGCGCCTTGAGACCCTCCGGGTAAGTAGTGCGCTATATAAATGCCCATGATTGATTGATTGGTTCAAGAATAGGCGGAGACGAGGCCTCCACGGTGACTCGTGCGGGTCTGAGCACCCAACAGAGGATTGGAACCTGAGTGGACGAGCTACCCCCCTCCCCTCCCCTCCCCCCCCCCCATAACCCCCTCCCATCTGAGGATCAGAGGAACCTTCGGTCTTACCCCAGTATGCCAGTATGCGCCGTGGATGCCTAGCTCCTGCAGAGCTGCAAGTACTACTCCACTACAGCAGCCTCCGGTCGCACAATCCCTGCAGGTGGAGAGTGCAGACAGATCATTTGGCCGTAAGGACCCGGGGAAATTGTTCTGCCATATAGTCATAATGGGACTCATGTGACTCAGACTACAAGTGGGGCTTGACCTGAATGTTGCCTCTAGTGAATGGGAAATAATCATTATCATAGTGAGAGGGAAATGGAACTCCTGGACCTGCCTTATTGAACACTAGAGCCCCGACCAATAAGGTGCTGCGTGCATTGTTTGTGTATGATATATTTCACTTTGTGTTTGTATATAAATTATAATTTTTCATAAAAGCATTTATTGCTGCTCCTGGACGTACTTTGAGTTGTGAGCATGTATTCACCCCCCTGCATTTACTCCTGACCCCGCCCCCCCCCCACCCCCCCCTGCTGAGAAGCCTTGGACTACTCGACCCCAGCTACTACTGAGAGCCAAGTGGTGAAGAGGTACTTGGCCCAGTTGCTCAGGACTCCTAGTAACTCAGGCCCGAGACATCAGCAGTAAAATGCCTTCAACCCCACGATTGTGCCAAGTAGCTCCTGCTTGGTCCATGGCCCTCTGAAAGGGATTCTGACAGAAAGGGTGGACAATCTTTTCGATTTTGCAGTGTCTGCCTACTTTCAGTTTGTGGGAGATATGGTGAAAAAAACAGTTGTTGAATCCAGGAAGCTACATATTTTTGACAACTACACAAGTTCAGCAGGGGGTTATTTGTGTATATTTCTAAAGGGATTTCCTAAATAAACTAGTTATTCAAATACAAATATTTAATGAGTGCGGAAAAAAGAGAAATGGATAATAAGGTTTTCCTATTACCTTTTTGGACTGAATTCCAATCGACAAATGTAGTACACCATAATATCCATCAGCCTATTCCATCTGATAGAGATATAGGGGCCAGATGTAGGAGCCCAAATAACTGTCGGTAACCGCCGATTTCGTCCGTTACCGACCGGTATTTAGAAATTGGCATGTAGGGGCCTTTATTTTACAGAATCGGTAAATTTACCGATTCGGTAAATTTACCGATTCTGTAAAATACCGAATCGGTAATTTTACCGATTCGGTAAATCCAAATGTAGGTGGGACTCTTCTGAGTCCCAAAGGCCTTTCAGATTCGGTATTTTACCACCCAATTCAATTGGGTGGTAAAATACCGAATCCAGGTGTGCATGCACACATGTGCATGCACACCTATGCCATGTGACAGACAGACATGCCCTTAGGGCATGTCTGTGTGCCACATGGCACACATGCCTGTATTTGGGGTGCTAGAGGGTGTCAAAGTGACACCCCCTGCACCCTGGCAGGAATCGGTATTTACCGATTCGGTAATTACCGAATCGGTATTTCACATTGATTCCTATGGGCTTCACAGCCCATAGGAATCAATAGGAAATACCGATTCGGTATTTACCGAATCGGTAAATACCGAATATTAACGATTCGGTATTTCAATTTCTAGAAATACCTACATCTCCCCCCTTCATATTTACCGATTCATAAATACCGAATTGGTAAAATTCGGTATTTATGAATCGGTAAATTCGAATTACCTACATCTGGCCCATTGAGCCTAATTTAGATTTTGTGAGGCAGGTACTCCATCACAAACGTAACGGATATCCCCTCAACCGTATTTCTACGTGCATTTTATCCTAATGCACTTGTAATAAGACAAAAGAAATATCCATCATGCTTGTAACGGAGTACCCAGCCAACAAAATCCAAATCAGGCCTAGTGTGTGTGCAGTTCGTGATGCTGTAATACATGTGATACTGAGAGCCAACTGAGAGCCAACAGAATCATGGCTCGCACTCTTTATTGCAGACCGACCATACATCACTTGACAATGTAAAATAAATAAAAATTGGGTATGACCACGAGCTGTATATTAGACCCCTCTAGCATGGCCACAGAGCAAACAGGGGCATTTGGTCCTTAGCCGTGGAGGCTGGGGTTATTTTCCTCTAAAGCTCCTGGGTCCCTTTTGCTGGGGCGCTTCAAAAGTGGGCCAAGTCAACCCCTTCTGAACTTGTCTGTCAGTGGTAGCAATGGTGAACAGTCACAGGTGTCTCAGATAGGTGGTGCGGGGCTGTAGTTCAGAACTCAATTCACTCAGCAGCGCAGTAACTGATTGTCCAGCACAGTGCTTTTGTAAATTTAAGTGCTCTATTACACATGTCAGACTTATATTTGATTAGTTCATGTGCTATATGGTTATCTTAAGCAGTGCCTGTGGTACATTATTTACAGCTTTGGAGTTTCAGCCCTCTTCGGCTGGCTGGCAGAGACCAAGACTTGCATTCTTACCACTTCTTTTCCTGGGAGCAAACACCCCGGGGGATGGAGGTTCTTCCACATTTGAAAATATTCCTGAGCTCCAAAATGATAGTGTCAAGTCCAAATAATTTCAGCAAAAAAGAGCTGAACGGATATAAAGCAAATTTGGCAGGAATCCAAATCTTGGTCCACAGATTGTGCTTTTTGCGATTTGGTGTATATTTGCTAAGTAGTTTCTGTGAAATTATGGCTCAAAATATTTGTTTATCTGGAAAGTTGAGTCTGCGAGAGGCTTGCAAGAGACGCAATTTAAAAATAGAGCTTTGTGACTGGTCCAAGAGCTCTTTTTTTCCCTTGGGCCAATTTTCTCCTGTGGGAGTGAGTGCTCTGATTGGCTGCCACCAACATGAGAAAAATGTTGCTGGCAGCCGTTAAAATACTCTGGGACTTAAAACTTTTGAAATTAAAAAATACTCTGGACTTAGTCCCCTGTCCTGAAGTAAAGGTGATATAAGGGGACAGGGTAGGGATACCCTGCATCCCTAGGCACCATTGGGGGAGGAGGGACCCACCTAAAAGTATTTTAGTTTTTACCATGATCCTGCAGGGGTCCGGCGGGATCGTGGTGGCAAAAAAAAATATTTTGGCAGTTGCCATGATTTTTACATACAAATGGGGAGGGGGGCGTGAGTAGGGCTTACGTCCCCTTGCTGGCCATTTTGGGCCGGGGGACCCTAATTCCCGGGGCTGGATATTTTATTTATGGGACAGTGGGTGTGTAGCTCCACTCCCTGAGCCATTTATGGACCTCCTCACCGAGCCATATTTGCTGCCTGGGAACCAATGTGTTTATTAAGGCCCTAGTGGATGGGTTCCCCTGGGCCTCATAAAGCTTGGGGAGGGGGGGGGGGGCACGTGACACCCCTTCCCCATTATAATGTAATGTGGACCTGGGAGATGGGGACTCCATAGCCTAATAAGGCTCTAGGAGGGGGGGCACATGGGAACACTTGGGAAAACTGTACAAGAAAACATCCAATCAGTAAACAGTCCTGTGAGCTCCAATCAAGGGGCACCTAGGCCCAACACTGTCTGTCTTTACTGGCCCTTCACCATCTTTCATCACGCAAAGTCAGTCATTGGGTCACCTTCCCAAATCCTGTTTATTTGCATCAGATGCTACAAAAACAAAGGGACATTGTCACCATCTGAGCACATAACCACTAAGCCTGCGGAAAAATAGTAGTGAAAGCAGTTATTATGCCAACCAGACAAGTGCGTTAAACAATACAATTTTAAAATTCAAGTAGAATTACTTACTCTACTACGGGGAGGGCGAGCTTCTTAGGAAATCCCTAGGGTGGGATAATCCTCGCCTCCGAGTCTTTAACAGAATTGAAACTTTCCATTACGATAGCTAGGAAATCATTCCTTCTATGTCAGAACTGGAGGCAAGGATTATGCTGGTTTAAAGCTTGCTCACCATGAGGTGAGCCTTATCCAGCACCAGCTTGGAGTAAAACCTCTTAAAGGTGGAGTTCTAAGACCAATCTGCCGCGTTGAGGATATCCTCCAAACGGACACCCAGGCCAAACGCCTTAGACGCCCTTGCCCCTCGTGCACAGTGGGCCCCAAAAATCAGAAGGTTAATTCCTGCTTCTTGCATTACCCATCTAACCCACCTAGCTATGGTGGGGGAAAAGGCCGCTTTAAAAGGCGCGGGCGAAACTCTTCGGTCATTTCCTCGTATGCCTTCAGGCATCGGACAGCACACAGCTTAGGAGAATCCGGGAATTCTGGGCAAGTGATGACTCTTGTGTGGCACTCCGTCCTTCTGTGGATTGTGAACGTTACTCTGTTAGGGGAAAAAATCCTGCCTGTAATGTCTAAAGTCCTCATGTCCGAGAAGCGGCGGCATGAGATGAGGCAGAGCAGCATGGCTAGCTTAGTGGACAATTCCTTCTGTGACAGGAAACTATTAGGTTGCCAGGTGAGGAACAGGTTGAGAACCTGGTTCACCTTCCAAAGAGCTGAGTAGCTGGGCTCTGGAAGTAGAGAAAGTCTGGTCCCTCGCAACAACCTGCATGTTAGGGAATGCTCCCCAACCGCCACATCATTAAGTTGCAGGTGGCCGGCTAAAATGGCTGACCGGAAGATATTTATCAATCTGTAAGCCAGACTGTTGACACCAAGTGTGCTGAAAAATTCAGTAAGTGCACTACATCTGCATTGAGGGGATTAAGACTCCGTCGCATACACCAACAGGACCATCTGCCCCATGCAGATCTGTACCTTTTGACAGTACTCTCCGCCCAAGCCTTAGGCATAAAGTTTTCAGCCATTTCAGAAAGGCCCGGGACCTCCCATTGTCCCCTTTAATCCACCACGCCATGAGCCACAACGAGTTCCCCTGAATCAGTGGATGGGGAACTTGGTCGAGATTCAAGGGGAGAGTCGGAAACCAGGGGAGTAGGATTGGAGAATCCCAGGAAACTTCCAGTAGCACCGCAAACCAAACTTGCGATCTCAAAAGGGGGGTGATCAGCACCACCTCTGCTCATTGTCTCCTAACCTGCGCTGTCGGCCTTGTGATCATTGCGAAGGGGGGGGAGCATACACCTTCTCCCGATTCCAGTCCTGGAGGAAAGCATCTGTGGCCACTGCTAGTGGGTCTGGCCTCCAGCTGAAGAAGCGGGGAAGCTGGTGGTCTAATCTCGAAGCGAACAGGTCCACTGAGAAAGGACCCTAATGGTTGTGAAATATCGCAAAAATCTCCGGGTCGAGCCCCCAAAGACTGGAGTCCCTGAAGTTGCTGCACTGAAAGTCTGCCACTTGGTTCTCCTGGCTGGGCAAGTACTTTGCCATGACTGATACTTGATCGTCCAGGCAGTACTGCTAAAAGCCAACGGCGAGGTCCGAGAGGGCTTGGGACCGAGTGCCCCCTAAATCGTTGATATAACGGACTGCCGAGATGTTATCCATTTTTGGAAGGACACATGACTGATGGAATCTCTCGTCCAACAACGGACTGCAAAGGAGCCTTCTATGGGTTCCAAGCAGTTGATATGCAACTTTCGTTCTCCTGGAGACCAGAAGCTTCCCGTAGAAAAAGTGCAGCATCTGACCCCCCAGCCTGCCCTGCTGCCGTCTGAGGTTATGACCAAATCTGGGGCCGATCCGAAGATTGCTCGGCCATTCCACGCATCCATGTGGTCTAACCACCACTGGATTTCTTCTCGAGCCTCCTCGGAAAGTACCACCTTGTGGCAGTAGGGACACCCTCTGCGTAGGTAAACGGCCTTCAGACGTTGCAGCGCCCGATAGTGGAGAGGTCCCGGGAAAATGACCTGGATTGATGCGGAGAGGAGGCCCACGATCATAGCCAACTGCCTGAGAGACACCTGTTGTTTGGTGAGGATAGACCTCAGTTCATGTCGAATCTTCAACATCTTCCTAGAGGGAAGACTTAAAGCGGATGAGGTGGAGTCTATTAGGAAGCCTAGAAATGTTAAGCTCTGAGTAGGTGTTCGTAGCGACTTCTTCTCGTTCACTACAAAGCCTAAGCTCTGAAGAAGGGCCATAGGACATCCCTGAGGAGGTGAATACCCTCCATTTTGAAGTGGCGGTAAACCTGCTGCTCGTTGAATTAGCTGAGGTTTATCACTGGTCTTTGGTCCCGTCGGTCTTGTAGTTCAGAAATATATTGTTGATGAACTCCCGGGGATGTGGGGTTGAGAGGAAATTGCGCCCTTGGTTAGAAGGGATACAACTTCTTCGTCCACCAGGGCGGCCTCTTCTTGTGAGAACTGGATGGTACGGGGTCTGGCCCCTTGGGAGGGTTCTCTGAAATATTCGGTGTGGAATCCTTGTACTGTCTGAAGGACCCACGCATCACCTATGATGGAAATCCAAGTCTGGAAAATTCGCCAGCCGCCCCCCTACCTTTAAGCGGGAAGAAGGGAAAACACTCACTGGGACTTGAGGAGGTTGCTGCTCCTCTGTATCCTCAGCCTCTGCCACGTCAGCCTCTCGTGGGGTAGAAATTACTGACCCTGGATACATCCTGGTACTGACCTTGCCTGGAGCCTCGCCCTTTCGTGGGGTGCTGGTTGGAAGGGCGGCCGGTTGAGTGACTCCTACCTCGACCGGCTCTGTGGAAAACACAAGGGAGCACCTTTCTAATGGATGTCTGATATTTGTCAAAGGAGGTAAAGTTGTTCACGAATTTGCCTAGCTCCTTGACAAATGGCTCTCCAAAGAGCCCTCCCTGTGCAATGGCCCCCGCCTCTGTATCTGCTAGATGTCTCAGCTTGGGGTCCACCTTAATGAGAATGGAGCAGTGATACTGCGTGGACAGGGCCCAATTTGCATTTCCTAAAAATATAATGTCCCTTTGTGGCCATCCTGAAAGTGTATCTGGGGAAATCAGGGGCCCATTATCTTGGCCTATTTGGCCATATCCAGGATTTTGGTGAGGGGACCCATCGTATCCAGGAGCTAGTCCTGGCATGCCCGCCAGAACCTATCAATCCCTTTCTCTGGCTTCTTTTTCTAGCGGCCTGGGAATGGGCACCGCCACATAGCTTGCGACCTTGTCGGCCGGGGCCCATTTGGAGGTCCACGGGGGGATGATGTCTGGATCGAACATGTCTGAAGTACCTTGTGTGGCCTGAGAGGGTCAGGAGGGTAGGCACGGTCTAGGTGGGCTGGGTTCATTGTCTGCATCCCCTGTATCGTTGGAAGGGGCAGAGTTATCAGGAGTCGGGACACTCTCATCTCCTACTGGTAAGGAAGGTTGGCTGTCCAGGAAAGCTTGCTTGAGCCCAAGTCCGAGTCCACTCCCGTTTTGCGGTCACTCTTTACCAGGGGTGGGGCTATGTCCACTGAAGGGGGCACCACTGAGGGCAATCTCTCCTTTAAACGGGTCATAGCCTCCGCCATATGGAGCGCCCAATGCATCGTAGAAATCGTCATCCCAAGGGTGGTTGGCCAGGGGGTCTTTCATCCCTTTGAAGTCATACTAATAATCCGAAAACCAAAAAAAAACACATGCAATTAGAACACAATATCAGAAGTGCTTATCTCGGCTGCGCAGCAGTGAAGAAAGAGGGTGAAGGGCCAGTAGGTACGGACTATGTTGGGCCTAGATTGGAGATCACAGGACTGTTTCCTGTTTTCATCTACAGTTTTCCCAAGTGTTCATGGGAAACGTAGTGTGTTTTTTCTTTTCAAATAATGACTGCCGTAAAAATATAATGAAGAAAGAAGGCATAATCCTCGCCTCCAGTCCTGACAGAATTTATTTTTCTTTTAACTGAAGTAGGGGTCTCTATCGACCTCTGCACATATTTATGCCTGAGAGTCCGGCTGTAATCATTCTACCCCATTTTGTTTGTTTGAATCTGTTTATTGAATTTTTGTTTTATAATCATTATATGGGGTTTGCACATCTGGTATAACAATTTGCATAGTATACATCAGTGCTGCATTACGAGTGTACAGTGCATTACACTAACCAGCTGTTAAATGTATCAAAGGAGATGTACAGTTAATAAATAGTGCTTCTAAAGATGCCAATTTGCAATTTACTAGTCCAGATAATCTATGCTACAACCAATATTTCACAGTGATGAGGCCATTTGTGTACCCAGCAATAAACAGGCGAACTGAGTAAAAACAAAGTTAAACATCAACAATCACTCTGTCCCTGTGTAAGGCAGGTGGTGCATAACCCCAACAGCTCCAGCAGCTGGTGAACCAATTAGTGAACTATGGGCCATATGTATCAAGCAAAATTGCGATCGCAAACGCCGAAATTCTGAGAATTTCGGCGTTTGTGATCGCAATTTTGCTAAATGGTATGTATGAAGGCAAACCTGCGTGCAAAAATAAGGAATAGCAAAATTTGCGATTTCTTATTTTGCAATTGCATTTAAGGGACCGCAAATTTTGCGATTCCTTAAATGCAATGTAAGAAGCACAAAAAAGTGCAATTTGGCCTTAACCCCTTCCATGCTGGTGACAAACCCCAGCCATCACGCTCCACGGTGCTACTGTGCTGATGACGGCTGGGGTTCGTCACGGTCCCGCCCTGTTCGTGCGGCTGCCGCACACGGGGGGGAATCGCGGCGCACGGAAGGGGTTAAGGAATCGCAAATTACCACCAACTTCAAGGTGGTGGTAATTTGCGATTTCTTTGAAAAATGCACTTTTTTGCATTTTTTAAAGTGCCATGTGGTTCACATACATGGCATGTATGTGTGCCACATGTGCACACATGCATATTTCAGGGATGGAAGAGGATGTCCTTATTACACCCTGGCACCCTTGAAATTGCATTCTCAATTTGCGATTCTCTAATTGAGAATCGCAAATTGAGATTGTCTTCCCATTCATTCCTATGGGCCTCTCGGTCCATAGGAATGAATGGGGAGGTATTCCTTAATTGCAAATTGCAATTTACAATTCGCAATTAAGGAATATGTAGGATTAAAAAAATTATTTGCAAATCCTACATACATACCATTTTGCTATTCTCAAATAGCAATTCTCTAAAAATCGCTATTTGAGAATCGTAAAACCTAAGTTTGATACACACGGCCCTATGTCTTCTGTCTGTTGTGGGGGCGAATTAGTTTCCATGCTTAGAGCTGACTGAATGGCGGCTTGCAGGTCAACCAGGAAAGCATCCCAGTTGGTCGCTATGGGGTATATAGCTAGCCCTATCATTCTACCCCGTTATGCGGCTTTTAATTTTCGTTCCAAGTTGCAGGGAGAATGCCTTGCATCATGTAATGGTGGCTGCAAGAGAAACTTTTCTCTTGTGCCAAGCCTCACATATTGCTTGAATTCAAGGTCCTGACTTTCAGACTAAGAACCCAAAGTGCACAACAGAAAAGCTCCAACATTCAATAGGAATCAAATATATATATTTTTTATTTAGCCTGCGTATGGTTCAAACTATCGGCCAAAGTATCTAACTTTTTATTCCTTTCATGTCCTGCTGAAACATTAATTGCTGAAAAACTATTGAACATATTTACAACAGCCCAGGCATTTTGTTCTGGAAAGTTCTACTTTAATGCCAAAGTTTGATGTAAATCCTTTCAGTCGTTTTGCCTTTAGTTGGAGTTAAAATGGAGAAAGTCCCTTTTTTTGGACACCTCCCCACCCTTCTTGATAGATCTGTGCAAAACTTCCCATACCGAACTCAGGTTGGATTTTTCTTTTTTTCCGTTACTCCTCTTCAGCTGAGAAGTTCTCTTATAGCACTGATGCTTGAATTACTTACCAGTACTCTTCATTACTGTGAGTTGTTGTCTTCCTTCTCAAAGTCCTCCTTGACTTATGATTTAAATGGTGCAGGTGTACAGGGATCGCTCAGGGTAGGTCTACAAGAGGAATATCTGATTCCTCTGCAGCATACAAACAAGTATCTCCTAATGATATTTGTAATGCTGCTACCTGGGCTTCTTTTGTATCACATTACAAACTGCTATTTGGGATCCCGGGATAGGGGGGGGGATCTACTGCATTTGGTTCAAAGCTCGTTTCTGCAGTTTTGGATTGAAATGTTTACTTTATAAATAAAGCAAGTGGTGGAGCATAAATTACTTTATCTTTCTTCATTATTGATACGTTTTCTGTATAAATGGCGGATAGGTGTGGTACATCCTCATTACTAAGGACTGGACCGAGGAAGATAGATGAGGTGGTAATGCTTGGAAGTTAGATCATTTATCAGTGATCTTCATTACTCAGAGTCTCATTCTTCATCGTCTCAGTTCTACGTGCCCTTCCCTCCCTTGTTCTTTATGCAGCTTATATTTGATTCAGCGCTTTGCTAGAACAGGAGTTGGAAGAGGGGTTGTCCCTCATTTGCTTCAATAAATCTGGGGGTGGGGTTTCTGATGGGACCCCAGGTCTGGACCAGCATTCATGCGTTTTTAAGGGAGTTGACACGATCTATGCCGGACTATAGCCTAATTCATAAGCAGAATGACTTTGAAGACGGGTGAGGAGGAATGTCATGCATACTAGACATACGAGGTAAGTTCCATGGACCAGCTCTTCACCACTAACTGTGACACAGAGCCAGGCCAAGAATTTCCTGGTAGCATTTTTGAGATACAATATTTGGCCAACGTATCTTAAGAAACCTCATTGCCTAGTAGCTCTATTAGCCCAATGCTGTTTCCCCTCCTAGCTTAGTTTTTTCTCTTACTGTGCATTTACCACAGGTTGGGCATATTGGAGATTCAGTGCGTAGGATCATGATAAAGTTACCATTATGTTGACTTGGTTACTCTCACTCTTTTGGGTCTCTACTATTCCCAACAGCCTTCGGTGTAACTTTTTTCTGTCAGTCAATACCAGGGGTCTCCAATCTTCTTGTTAATAAGAGCTACTTATGTTCAAAGAATATCATATCATCCCTAGCTACTGTTATTATCAGTGTTGTACCCATCAGACAAGATTAAATTAGTGATCACCCAGTTTTAAGATTACCTACCATGATCATCTCAGTCCAGCATTGTCAGCAGTAGTGCAAAAAGGCTTTGTCAGTTGGAATGCTTCTACAAGGGTAATACAGAACAGCCACATCTGCGATGGCCATAGCACCGAGCTAATAATATTAGCAATAAGTCTCCCAGTGTTGCATGATTTATCATTAAAATACTAGCTTTACATTTGTTTTGGAAACTATACACATATGTATCTTGAATATGACACTTTCAATGTTGGTTTACATATATTAATTCAACTAAGCAAATGTTTTAAATTTAGTAGGCTGGGCTGCATATAGGAGAGCTACTCACAAGTCACTGGGGAGCTACCAGTATCTCACGAGTGACTCGGAGAAACCTGGTCAATACTGATACACCATATATTTGAGGAAGCTGGTGAGTGGGCACCTGCTTGGATAAATGAAGCATGGCCCCAAATATGTCATGATGTGTGTGTACTGTCAACCGTGCAAGGTTCTCTGTTGAACAAGTTTGAGAAGCCGAGTCGATGACACAGTACGCAGAATTCGGAAATAGGGAAATCTCTACGGACATGGAGTAACTGAGTTACCATGAAGTTAACTTTCGCCTGCTTGACATAGGGATAGGCTCCAATTATAAATATAAATTATTACACTAAGCTCTGTGTGTTCAAGTTCTAGGCTGCTGTGAACCATGTGTTTGCAGTTCAACAATAATGTTTGTTTCTTTGCAGGTAATACACGGGCCTGTGGAATATGAGTGATGACAAACCCTTTTTATGCACGGCACCTGGATGTGGTCAGGTACATTTTTATTTGTTTTGATTAATCTATCACCAAAGTTTAAGTGCACTAATACTTAAATATATTTATATAGATACCAATTTTCTGAAATGAAATAGCTTGATTGATAGGTACTTTAATGGACTGTGCGTATGATCGTCACTGCTTTGAATGTAAGTACAGAAGAGATACCACTGATGAATTCTTGAGACGACCTAGCCGAGCAGTTCATTTTGGGTTGCTACTATTGGGGCAGGAGCAAATCCGGTTTGCCCATAGCAACTTCTGTCTGAAGTGGCAAAGAGGGCAGAAAACGGTGGACTGGAATATGAAGTGCGTATAATAAGAAAATTCAGGCCTTCAGTGTATCACTTTTTTGTTTTCCGAGCACTCTTAAGAGACTCCTGTAGAAAGCCAGTCTGCATCTCTCTACACAAGGACCGGTCATGGAAAGGTGATACTGCTTTTAACATACATGGCTTAGTACTCATCTTTTGAGTTGAGTTCCCTACATTTCTTTTGAACATCTGATATGCCAAGAAGTGGTCATACTGGACATCTAACTACCATATACCTCACAGGTCTCAGAAGCCCTTGACAGAAGTTACTGATCTAAAGCGCATGCCTATCAATGAAGGGCCATCATTCACACACTGCTCTGATCTTGTATAGCCTTTTCATTGATGGGATCCTACATTTTCTCTACATTTTTTTTAGAATAGGCTCTCCTATGTTTGTTGATCTGTTTCCCCTTGACAGTAAGACACTACTGAGCAAATCGCTCTAAATGATATGGGTGGAGGTGTTTTTAATTATATACATTATCCATGGAATCTTTTGCAGTTGAAAGCTGTGAATCTAGCTGTTGCAAATCTTCACAGCTTGTACGTATGCCATATGTATTGATAAATAGGCTCAGTAAGTGATGAGGTATCAATGATGACCTTTTTCCTGTTAATACATTGATTTTCCGTCCAAAACGATAAGATCTTTTGGTGTGTGCTCTTGGACCTTGAGATATTAGTGAATGCTGCATATGACTTATAAAGCAACCTGTTACTTGGCTTCAAATGCGTTGTTTCTCTCATGTCCATTCACTAGTCCTACTTCATGTCTCTACATATACAACTATGTGCTATTTGTCCATAATAATCCTCCTGATTTTAAACAGGAGGAAAACTATATATTAAACTACAAGATACTTGTGTATGTCAAACCATGCTTACATTTCTGACTCCAGAGCTTCCCTGAAACTTTCCTCATTGTGGGCCATCTCCTGCACTCTACTTCTTCTCCCTTGAGCTAGCTACCTCCCAAGTTCCAAATTCTTATTACTGGTGTTGGCCTCCCAATAACAAGTACATAGCTCACCATAGAGCATCTTCACGTTTCTTTTTGATTCTCGTGGAAATGTGTCGACACTGCAGAACAGAAAGATTCCCCCTGTCAGGAATCCATTTATGCCTCCTCCTATCGAGCCACTCCATCTACTTCTCAGCACCTCAAGTGTGGCAGCTCCATCATCACCTACCATCACAGAGCGGCTCCCACTACATACGGTCATCACTTCTGCCCAAGAGTGTCCCTGTTTGACAGCAGAGTCCACCAACCGGAGCACAGTCACTCGCTCAGCTGCGAGCACTTGCCTCACCTCCACCAGGCAGTCTTGCCATGGTCGTTTTGTTAACCACTGCGTGGCCTTTATCAGAGGCTCTGTGTAGATGCTGGTCTTCCATGTATGCCACCATGATGTGCCAGTTCCAGCCTGCTCACAGGGGCTGCAATCGTCAATTTGCCACTTTCTCTTCACCTCCAGCGGCATCCCAACTGTGCTTTAGTCCCTCCATCATCTTAAGACAAAGCATTGATATTGAATGGGGTTACCTGAAGAAACCCAAAGAACCTGGGCATCACACTGTACGAATGGGAAACACAGTTCTCTGTTGGGACCAATATTGATATAACGTCATTTATCTACAGTAAAATCGGTATTTATCATTGGAGAACAGATTCAATAAAAAAAGTGTTAAGTCAGCTGATTTTTTTAAATCTCTGAAACCCCATCCACACAAGACAGTCCCACATTTCAGTGCATTTAAATGTGAATGAGACTCAACAAAACAAATCATCATATATGTAGACAAAAACAAGGAATTTGCATTTGTTTAATTAAAGATTTCATTAGTTATGTCTTCCAAACAAATATCACAATCAGTATCCCTGATTCATTTATACATGGTAGGTAGAAATTCTGTCTATAATCCAACTTGAGGTAGTTCAACGGTATGCAGTCACAGGGACTTAAAGTAAGAAAGCTCCGCAGGAGGGTTTTTTAATAGCATTATTCTTTTAAGCCAAGAACTCCTCTTTTGAAAAGTAACTTTTCCATAATGGAGTTCTTGTTCTAAAGGTAGAAAACTCACTTGCAAGGGTATGCAGAAAGCCACAGGAGCCAATCGATGGGGAAGCATTCTGTAGTTGACAGAAGCAATACTTGAGCAGGAGCAAAGACCAACATTCACCAAAAATATTGCGGTACTGAAGGGTAACATGCATAAAAATATTATGCAAGTATTAAAAGAATATCAAAGTAGAAAGCGAAGCAACAATGACTATCAAACGGACAAAATAAAAATAGGAAAAGAGATCCCCCATGGTGAAATATACTAGGGACTGACATTGACCACAACGGAGGATATAGACCTTTGAGTACAGTATGCACAGAGGATATGGCAGTGCAGTACAGCACTGTGTTTTCTTGGAGCAGGCTCGAAACATATTCCCCATCTTGGATTAAACTGACAGTGAAAGTGACCTAGTTCCCCCATTCTATAATGGGAATATGTTTTTGCATTTTTTCAGAAAACTTCATTGAAAATACTTCTTTTTCACAGACCATATAATTTTACAGTAGACTCCAAGCTCTCCTTTGTCTAGTCTGTCATTCGACGCCACGAAGCACTCCTCTTCTTCCAGTCATCTTTAAATGTCTCCCATACTTCCCAGAGCAAGTGCATCCTGTGAGAGAAACATCCAGAAACAGCCTGTAGCTGCTGCCTACCGGCATACAGGATGGAACAGTAGCAATCGATAAGTGTGCAGGTAAATGCCCACTCAATTCCAGTAGCACCAGAGCAGCGTCTAAGGGGAGAGGAGTTGGCCATGGGGTACAACTGTTGAAATGATTTGCCAGTTTTCCCAGAGTTTCTATTGCTCTAGAGAACCAGGTCAGCACCTGGAAAACCACTTTCCCTTTTGCTTTACTTTGGTCAAGCGAGTCTGTAAATGTAAGATCCTTTCAGTTTCTTAAACACACAACTATTGCACATTCACAAGGCATTACTTTGTAGCTTTCCTTCTTTTAACCCAATTGTCCTCACCATACGCATTTATAGTTTTTGGGATCTGTTTCCTTATGTTGTTGGTACTAAAGTAGGAGCATGAAGGAACTTAGGGGAAAGTACATTTTCCATTCTGAGCTCTGTATACCACTTTGTCAAACTGGGAGAGACACTGCTCTTAAGTAGTGTGTGTGCTCTGCCTGAGACGGTTTAAAGTGGCGAGGTGGTGTGTACGCTAGGTGAATCCTAACATTGAGTCCTAGGAGGAGGGTGATGAATTTTGGAAGCTATTGAGCCAATGCTGTACCTAGAGTGTCTGACCTGAAATAAAGAAGATACTTCCTTCTACTAGAATTTCTCCTGAGTTACCCTTTCTAGGTACTACATAGAATATTGTCAGCTTTTAGACAGAGTACTGTAACTTCCCTTATAAAATCGCTGCCCTGGAGTTTACGTTTAACATAGTAATCGCCTTATTATTGATAGGCAAAGTTACGCCAAGGGCTTTTCCTGGGGCCAACGAGTCCATTACTTCTAGTAACACATACAGACATCCACATACTGTCTACAGAGCCCGGTCCCTGATAGGGCACAAATCTGAAATTTTTCTATGGATTAACAATATTTTTGGATGTTGCCAACTGAGAGGTGCTGAAGAATTCTTGGCTTCTCTCAGCCGAGGGTGCATTTGGGTGAAGATATTCATTCAAACTAATCCACGAGCAGAGCTGGTAAATTTTGAGACTTAGTGATTTTATAAACGTATACTTTACAATGTATTTGTTGACTAGGTCTCTGCACATTGTCTTTAATTTGAGGTATTCTCTCTGAAAAATTGTCCATATTATGAATGTGTTTTAATAGGCAACCAGAAACTTTCTTATGGTTGGGATTTGTTTTCTTTCTTAAGATCCAATGCGTCCTGCTCATAGCGAGACATCTAAATAGCAAATATATGACTAATCTTATTTTCCTACAGCGTTTTACCAATGAGGATCATTTGTCAGTCCACAAACATAAACATGAGATGACACTGAAGTTTGGCCCTGCACGCAATGACAGTGTGATCGTTGCTGGTTAGTACCTACTCTTTCTCACTATTTTCTGGTATAACTTTGTTTGGAGAAATAGTTTCTGTGAATGTATGCTAAACAACTTTTGAAAATGCAAACTAAGCAATCTTAGATAAATTAAAATGCACTGGGCTGATGGATTTTTAAGAATAGCAGAGACGAAAAAATAGAAATGCGACATTTTAGGTGCCAACACGTGGACTATCCATCGTTAAAGAGCCACAGGTTTGAGATAGTCTTGTGTCAGAATTTGTCCAAGATGAGCAACTGAAATTTTGACTACTCAATACTGTGTCTGTAAGATGTGACAGCCATTGTTTTTTCTGCAGTGCTGACAAGGGTAATATGTTCCTGAAATATATTTTGCATAATTGTCTTGTGAATATATCTTCTATAAAATTCCTAATGTAATAAAAAATAATGGAATCGGAGATTCTGTAATCAGTCTTGTGACCAAGGGACATGGTACAAGGGTGGAAGGACTGACTTCATCCCTGAACCCTCACATACATTACATCCCTCAAATGCATTCCTGATAGGTACTGTAAAATTTTTTTGTTGTTTTCCAGCTATAACACAAACTGTATTTAAATCATTGCATCAATTACAAATTCACTAGAAATATGTCTTTATCTCAGTTAAATCATTCTTATCTCCTGATGTCCCCAATGTATTTGCATTCCTTCAGCCAGGGATCTGTTTTTCCTTATATCATGTTATCCCAGATAGGCACTTAACAGTGGGCTTGACATTCTTCTGTACGTTGAATTTCTCAGCATCTTTTGTCATACACCTGAATGTTGATTTAGGATATAAAGGAAACATGAGATGGTATTACATGGACACTGATGTTCTCAATGATTACTCCTTAGCTTCCAAATTATCAGTGAACTTCGTTTTTGAGTGCTGGATGAAACATACAGATCTTCCAGAAAGCTTTAAACTCAGTTATATAGCTGCCACTTCCAGATCTGGGAGCCTGGGTATGCTCAGACGTGAGTCCCAGGCTCTCCACACCACTGGAGTCAAGCTATCCAGGCTGAATGAAGGCTGATAGCCAGAAACCGGTCCTTGGATGCTTGATTCCGGTCTGGGAAAGACATGGCTTGGTAGTTCGGACTGGACTGTTCCCATGAGGCACAGGGTCAGAGCTGATTTGCATATAGCCAGTGTCTAACCCAGGGTGGTGTGGAGTGCAAAAAAACGATGGATTTAGGCCCAGATCCTTGTACTGGGGTGAATGTATGACATTGTTCTACATTCTGTCCATCAACTGTGTTTTTTGCAATTTTCACCCCGAGTGGGCTGGGTATGCTCAGACGTGAGTCCCAGGCTCTCCACACCACTGGAGTCAAGCTATCCAGGCTGAATGAAGGCTGATAGCCAGAAACCGGTCCTTGGATGCTTGATTCCGGTCTGGGAAAGACATGGCTTGGTAGTTCGGACTGGACTGTTCCCATGAGGCACAGGGTCAGAGCCGATTTGCATATAGCCAGTGTCTAACCCAGGGTGGTGTGGAGTGCAAAAAAAACGATGGATTTAGGCCCAGATCCTTGTACTGGGGTGAATGTATGACATTGTTCTACATTCTGTCCATCAACTGTGTTTTGTGCAATTTTCACCCCGAGTGGGCTGGGTATGCTCAGACGTGAGTCCCAGGCTCTCCACACCACTGGAGTCAAGCTATCCAGGCTGAATGAAGGCTGATAGCCAGAAACCGGTCCTTGGATGCTTGATTCCGGTCTGGGAAAGACATGGCGTGGTAGTTCGGACTGGACTGTTCCCATGAGGCACAGGGTCAGAGCTGATTTGCATATAGCCAGTGTCTAACCCAGGGTGGTGTGGAGTGCAAAAAAACCGATGGATTTAGGCCCAGATCCTTGTACTGGGGTGAATGTATGACATTGTTCTACATTCTGTCCATCAACTGTGTTTTTGCAATTTTCACCCCGAGTGGGCTGGGTATGCTCAGACGTGAGTCCCAGGCTCTCCACACCACTGGAGTCAAGCTATCCAGGCTGAATGAAGGCTGATAGCCAGAAACCGGTCCTTGGATGCTTGATTCCGGTCTGGGAAAGACATGGCTTGGTAGTTCGGACTGGACTGTTCCCATGAGGCACAGGGTCCGAGCTGATTTGCATATAGCCAGTGTCTAACCCAGGGTGGTGTGGAGTGCAAAAAAAACGATGGATTTAGGCCCAGATCCTTGTACTGGGGTGAATGTATGACATTGTTCTACATTCTGTCCATCAACTGTGTTTTTTGCAATTTTCACCCCGAGTGGGCTGGGTATGCTCAGACGTGAGTCCCAGGCTCTCCACACCACTGGAGTCAAGCTATCCAGGCTGAATGAAGGCTGATAGCCAGAAACCGGTCCTTGGATGCTTGATTCCGGTCTGGGAAAGACATGGCTTGGTAGTTCGGACTGGACTGTTCCCATGAGGCACAGGGTCAGAGCTGATTTGCATATAGCCAGTGTCTAACCCAGGGTGGTGTGGAGTGCAAAAAAACCGATGGATTTAGGCCCAGATCCTTGTACTGGGGTGAATGTATGACATTGTTCTACATTCTGTCCATCAACTGTGTTTTTTGCAATTTTCACCCCGAGTGGGCTGGGTATGCTCAGACGTGAGTCCCAGGCTCTCCACACCACTGGAGTCAAGCTATCCAGGCTGAATGAAGGCTGATAGCCAGAAACCGGTCCTTGGATGCTTGATTCCGGTCTGGGAAAGACATGGCTTGGTAGTTCGGACTGGACTGTTCCCATGAGGCACAGGGTCAGAGCTGATTTGCATATAGCCAGTGTCTAACCCAGGGTGGTGTGGAGTGCAAAAAAAACGATGGATTTAGGCCCAGGTTCTTGTACTGGGGTGAATGTATGACATTGTTCTACATTCTGTCCATCAACTGTGTTTTTTGCAATTTTCACCCCGAGTGGGCTGGGTATGCTCAGACGTGAGTCCCAGGCTCTCCACACCACTGGAGTCAAGCTATCCAGGCTGAATGAAGGCTGATAGCCAGAAACCGGTCCTTGGATGCTTGATTCTGGTCTGGGAAAGACATGGCTTGGTAGTTCGGACTGGACTGTTCCCATGAGGCACAGGGTCAGAGCTGATTTGCATATAGCCAGTGTCTAACCCAGGGTGGTGTGGAGTGCAAAAAAACCGATGGATTTAGGCCCAGATCCTTGTACTGGGGTGAATGTATGACATTGTTCTACATTCTGTCCATCAACTGTGTTTTTTGCAATTTTCACCCCGAGTGGGCTGGGTATGCTCAGACGTGAGTCCCAGGCTCTCCACACCACTGGAGTCAAGCTATCCAGGCTGAATGAAGGCTGATAGCCAGAAACCGGTCCTTGGATGCTTGATTCCGGTCTGGGAAAGACATGGCTTGGTAGTTCGGACTGGACTGTTCCCATGAGGCACAGGGTCAGAGCTGATTTGCATAAAGCCAGTGTCTAACCCAGGGTGGTGTGGAGTGCAAAAAAACCGATGGATTTAGGCCCAGATCCTTGTACTGGGGTGAATGTATGACATTGTTCTACATTCTGTCCATCAACTGTGTTTTTTGCAATTTTCACCCCGAGTGGGCTGGGTATGCTCAGACGTGAGTCCCAGGCTCTCCACACCACTGGAGTCAAGCTATCCAGGCTGAATGAAGGCTGATAGCCAGAAACCGGTCCTTGGATGCTTGATTCCGGTCTGGGAAAGACATGGCTTGGTAGTTCGGACTGGACTGTTCCCATGAGGCACAGGGTCAGAGCTGATTTGCATATAGCCAGTGTCTAACCCAGGGTGGTGTGGAGTGCAAAGCAAAAAAAACGATGGATTTAGGCCCAGATCCTTGTACTGGGGTGAATGTATGACATTGTTCTACATTCTGTCCATCAACTGTGTTTTTTGCAATTTTCACCCCGAGTGGGCTGGGTATGCTCAGACGTGAGTCCCAGGCTCTCCACACCACTGGAGTCAAGCTATCCAGGCTGAATGAAGGCTGATAGCCAGAAACCGGTCCTTGGATGCTTGATTCCGGTCTGGGAAAGACATGGCTTGGTAGTTCGGACTGGACTGTTCCCATGAGGCACAGGGTCAGAGCTGATTTGCATATAGCCAGTGTCTAACCCAGGGTGGTGTGGAGTGCAAAAAAAACGATGGATTTAGGCCCAGATCCTTGTAATGGGGTGAATGTATGACATTGTTCTACATTCTGTCCATCAACTGTGTTTTTTGCAATTTTCACCCCGAGTGGGCTGGGTATGCTCAGACGTGAGTCCCAGGCTCTCCACACCACTGGAGTCAAGCTATCCAGGCTGAATGAAGGCTGATAGCCAGAAACCGGTCCTTGGATGCTTGATTCCGGTCTGGGAAAGACATGGCTTGGTAGTTCGGACTGGACTGTTCCCATGAGGCACAGGGTCAGAGCTGATTTGCATATAGCCAGTGTCTAACCCAGGGTGGTGTGGAGTGCAAAGCAAAAAAAAGATGTATTTAGGCCCAGATCCTTGTACTGGGGTGAATGTATGACATTGTTCTACATTCTGTCCATCAACTGTGTTTTTTGCAATTTTCACCCCGAGTGGGCTGGGTATGCTCAGACGTGAGTCCCAGGCTCTCCACACCACTGGAGTCAAGCTATCCAGGCTGAATGAAGGCTGATAGCCAGAAACCGGTCCTTGGATGCTTGATTCCGGTCTGGGAAAGACATGGCTTGATAGTTCGGACTGGACTGTTCCCATGAGGCACAGGGTCAGAGCCGATTTGCATATAGCCAGTGTCTAACCCAGGGTGGTGTGGAGTGCAAAAAAAAGATGGATTTAGGCCCAGATCCTTGTACTGGGGTGAATGTATGACATTGTTCTACATTCTGTCCATCAACTGTGTTTTTTGCAATTTTCACCCCGAGTGGGCTGGGTATGCTCAGACGTGAGTCCCAGGCTCTCCACACCACTGGAGTCAAGCTATCCAGGCTGAATGAAGGCTGATAGCCAGAAACCGGTCCTTGGATGCTTGATTCCGGTCTGGGAAAGACATGGCTTGGTAGTTCGGACTGGACTGTTCCCATGAGGCACAGGGTCAGAGCCGATTTGCATATAGCCAGTGTCTAACCCAGGGTGGTGTGGAGTGCAAAAAAAACGATGGATTTAGGCCCAGATCCTTGTACTGGGGTGAATGTATGACATTGTTCTACATTCTGTCCATCAACTGTGTTTTTTGCAATTTTCACCCCGAGTGGGCTGGGTATGCTCAGACGTGAGTACCAGGCTCTCCACACCACTGGAGACAAGCTATCCAGGCTGAATGAAGGCTGATAGCCAGAAACCGGTCCTTGGATGCTTGATTCCGGTCTGGGAAAGCCATGGCTTGGTAGTTCGGACTGGACTGTTCCCATGAGGCACAGGGTCAGAGCTGATTTGCATATAGCCAGTGTCTAACCCAGGCTGGTGTGGAGTGCAAAAAAAACGATGGATTTAGGCCCAGATCCTTGTACTGGGGTGAATGTATGACATTGTTCTACATTCTGTCCATCAACTGTGTTTTTTGCAATTTTCACCCCGAGTGGGCTGGGTATGCTCAGACGTGAGTCCCAGGCTCTCCACACCACTGGAGTCAAGCTATCCAGGCTGAATGAAGGCTGATAGCCAGAAACCGGTCCTTGGATGCTTGATTCCGGTCTGGGAAAGACATGGCTTGATAGTTCGGACTGGACTGTTCCCATGAGGCACAGGGTCAGAGCCGATTTGCATATAGCCAGTGTCTAACCCAGGGTGGTGTGGAGTGCAAAAAAAAGATGGATTTAGGCCCAGATCCTTGTACTGGGGTGAATGTATGACATTGTTCTACATTCTGTCCATCAACTGTGTTTTTTGCAATTTTCACCCCGAGTGGGCTGGGTATGCTCAGACGTGAGTCCCAGGCTCTCCACACCACTGGAGTCAAGCTATCCAGGCTGAATGAAGGCTGAAAGCCAGAAACCGGTCCTTGGATGCTTGATTCCGGTCTGGGAAAGACATGGCTTGGTAGTTCGGACTGGACTGTTCCCATGAGGCACAGGGTCAGAGCCGATTTGCATATAGCCAGTGTCTAACCCAGGGTGGTGTGGAGTGCAAAAAAAACGATGGATTTAGGCCCAGATCCTTGTACTGGGGTGAATGTATGACATTGTTCTACATTCTGTCCATCAACTGTGTTTTTTGCAATTTTCACCCCGAGTGGGCTGGGTATGCTCAGACGTGAGTCCCAGGCTCTCCACACCACTGGAGTCAAGCTATCCAGGCTGAATGAAGGCTGATAGCCAGAAACCGGTCCTTGGATGCTTGATTCCGGTCTGGGAAAGACATGGCTTGGTAGTTCGGACTGGACTGTTCCCATGAGGCACAGGGTCAGAGCTGATTTGCATATAGCCAGTGTCTAACCCAGGGTGGTGTGGAGTGCAAAAAAAACGATGGATTTAGGCCCAGATCCTTGTACTGGGGTGAATGTATGACCTTGTTCTACATTCTGTCCATCAACTGTGTTTTTTGCAATTTTCACCCCGAGTGGGCTGGGTATGCTCAGACGTGAGTACCAGGCTCTCCACACCACTGGAGACAAGCTATCCAGGCTGAATGAAGGCTGATAGCCAGAAACCGGTCCTTGGATGCTTGATTCCGGTCTGGGAAAGCCATGGCTTGGTAGTTCGGACTGGACTGTTCCCATGAGGCACAGGGTCAGAGCTGATTTGCATATAGCCAGTGTCTAACCCAGGCTGGTGTGGAGTGCAAAAAAAACGATGGATTTAGGCCCAGATCCTTGTACTGGGGTGAATGTATGACATTGTTCTACATTCTGTCCATCAACTGTGTTTTTTGCAATTTTCACCCCGAGTGGGCTGGGTATGCTCAGACGTGAGTCCCAGGCTCTCCACACCACTGGAGTCAAGCTATCCAGGCTGAATGAAGGCTGATAGCCAGAAACCGGTCCTTGGATGCTTGATTCCGGTCTGGGAAAGACATGGCTTGGTAGTTCGGACTGGACTGTTCCCATGAGGCACAGGGTCAGAGCTGATTTGCATATAGCCAGTGTCTAACCCAGGGTGGTGTGGAGTGCAAAAAAAACGATGGATTTAGGCCCAGATCCTTGTACTGGGGTGAATGTATGACATTGTTCTACATTCTGTCCATCAACTGTGTTTTTTGCAACTTTCAGATCTGAGGCAAGGCTTGTGAGATGAGTCTTTCAGCTTTAAATTGAATGAGTCCATCCCCGGAGAGCCAATGTAATGTGAGAAGGCCGTTATGGTGGGATAATTCAATGGATAAAATCACAAATATCCGTCGGAATAATATTTTGATATCACTTTCATGCATTGTTGTAGGATGCTTCTGAACAACTTCTTCAGTTCCGTCCGACATTTCTGCTGATTCTCCAGATCTTGCAGATGACGTTTGCCTTCACGTAGAGTCCAGAGCAATGTCGTAGCACAGTACCATAATTAGAGCAACTGTTTTTTGTAATAATTGCACCATCATAGTGGGGTTACTTTGTTCTCAGTGGTCAAAGCAATATGTTCAGATGTCTAACTTTACTGCATGAGATAACTCCACCTGCAGTAAAACGGTGGCTGCACCAACATCGCATGCCCCCTTTAACCCCTTCGGCGCTCATGACGAGCTCAGCTCGTCATGAGCATAAACCTGTGCTACGCGGATGACGAGCTGAGCTCGTCATGTAACGCGGGTTTTTTAAATCGCAGCGCGCAGCGGGAAAACCGCTAGCGCGCATGCGGTTAAGAGCTGAAATCTTGTTGTTCTGAAGTGACAGCACACTGTGTCTATCATACGAACATGCTGTAGTAACCTGCAATCTCCGCTCCTACTATCAATGACCATCTAGCCTTAGCTATAGACATCACTAATCCACCTGGATCTTCCATCTAATATATTTCAGTACAAAACAATACATTAGTCTACACCAATCTTCCTAGCTACTTTCTAGAATGACTTACTTTTAAAAATAGGAAACACAACCAAAAATAATATAAGCAGACCACTTTGACCCCAGGCAATGAGAATTCCAGAACATAAGAAGGTCAGCCAGATGCTCAAAGTGCTTCGGGAGCATCCAAATGGTGGGAGTGCTCCAATTAAGTGCATGAAGCATAAATAGAAACCATGCACTAATCTCGGGCCCAATCACAGATGCAATTTGTGTGCTGCATCTGCAATCTAGCCCGAGATTATTTTTGAACTGCTAAGGGTGTTGTAACCACAAACCACCTCTGTTCTAGATTTTAAACATTCCCGCTAACCTGTATTCCTTCTACATAAAGATTAATCATACATTGATAAGCTGACCTCACTTTCTTTTTCAATCTCTTTATTTAATTACTTCTTAAGTTATTTTATTCTGTTAAGACAATGCATTATAAAATACTGCATTGGATATATTTATCAATTGTCACAATACTTAATTTCATTCATAGGTATACAATGACATAACTTAAACTCTCACAAACCCCACATCCCCTACACCCGTTCTCATGCATACCATACACTCCTACTCATCTACTCTGTCAGAAGAACCCCCCCCTTCCCTCCCTCCCCCCCCCCCCAGGACTTTGGTCAATAGGAGATCCTGGGGGAAGTTAGTGCTGCTGACATAATGTGTGACTATGAATGTATTGTGTACATAAGAAGGATTGTAATGAATGTGGGGGTTCTGAGTGTTTGTTATGTCATTGTATACATATATGAATTGAGTTCATTATTGTGACAATAGATAAAGCGTTATGTAAATGAAGTATATTACAATGTATTGTCTTAATGGGATGAAATAAATAACGAGAAATGAAATAGAGATTGAAAAAAGTAGGGTCAGCTAATATTTATATGATTAATCTTTATGTGGAAGAAATACAGGTTAATGGGGCTGTTAAGGGTATAGTAATGACTTAGTGTACAAATGACATTCAGTAAGGATCTCGGAATCCGTGCCCTATTAATATGAAGGAAGAGGAGAGTCTGTTATTGAATCCCTCCAAATGCCTGTAAAAGCAGGAGCGGAGGCCTGCGAGGGACAGCAGACCTCCAAGCTTGCTTCCTGTGAATGACATTGGGGGTGCATGGTGTAGTCCTTCATGGACAACCTCCAATGTGCAAATGGCAATTGTAATTGCAGTCTCAAACCATTGATGCATTCTGCCTCTGAAGGAGTTGTTATGCATGCATCCTTTGCTGCCTCTTCTCTTTCCAAATTGTAATGAGTAGTCAAGTGCACATTGCAGGTTGGATCACCATTTAAACCTCAGTGTATCTTTAGTACATTGAGACATGCCTTTTTTCTGATGTAAAGCCTACAGTTTTAAGAATCTCAGACTTTGAGACCACAAAAAGCTTCCTCTATTGGCCCATAATTCCAAAACAGCTAGTGACCTAGAATCATGGCCAGTAGGCAGAGAAAATACAGCATTGTGGAAGGTGAGCTTCAGATTCTTTGTGCCATCTTGTAGTAGCATACATAAATAACTAACTACCTTTCTTTTCTCTATATAAATTCCTGTAGATTGATGTCTTTTAATTATTATTACACTCATATGTACTTTTTCCTAATTTTTCATGACATGTTTCTTGTATCACTTTTTAATGCTTAATAAAAATTCTTAAACAAAAAATAAATAAATAAATAAATAACTAACTAGTTTGCAGGTTTTAAATATGCTTTACTTTGCAGTCAGTAAGTTACTTCTACCTGTATTTTGGATGCTAATTAAAATGAAGCTTGTCATTGTCAGCCTGTCCATTTTCACTTACATTTTTTAATGTCGCAATGGTTTTGTTGCAAGCATGCTGTCTCGGGGATTTATTGATTTTGATTTCAATAGACGCACAAACTACGCACATTGATTGTATTAGAGATAGTATTGACTGGGGCGGTCAAGCACATTCTACAGGGGCTTTCTGTTACAGAACTTACCTGCTCCTTGATGCGGACACTCTTCTGGTGGGGTCGCTGGTGCTCTCTGTCCCCTCTCCCGCAGTACCAGCCCTCGCGGCTGCTAAGTGGAGGTGGGCACTACCGATCCCAGGCTGCATAGCGGCGGAAGCCGCCGACGATACTTCAGCGCCCGGAGGCGCATTTAACCGGAGGACAGCCCCCTCAATACGGGACCACGCGTAGGCAGCGCAGGGCTAAGCCCGGGCAAAGGGCACCGTCTGTGGCCGTTTGTGGCCGTTTGTGGCCGTCTGTGGCCGTCCGGGGCCGGCAGAGGCCAGGCTGGGCCACCCCCCCCAACTTTTAACTTAGCGGACTTATTAACAAAAAGGTACTGTTATAGAAATATTCACTGATACACCTGGTTATTTGTTTAATCCAAGCCAGGGGTTATAGGTGGATGGGTCGGACCACTTTATGTACACCTCTGCTTCGTATTGTCTAACGGTTATATTAATTTTGCGGATTGTTTTCCCTCCTATAGCCGGTACTGAGTTGCTAAAGCTTTGTTTTAATTGTTTACTTCCCGCAGCGAGGGTGTTATTGTATTAATTAGGTCTGTCCCTTTAGCACCGTCTCAGTTCTTCTACAATGGTCCGCAAGAAGGCACAGACTCTTCCACCAGGGGCACTTCCAGTCATAAAGTCAACAGTTACAACTATGGAAGCCTTTCTAAATGGGGCAGCATCTGCTATTGACAAGGAGATCGAGATGGTGAATAGGCGTCTCTCTAGATCTCCGGTGGGCCGTCTCCAACACCTTGGGGAAAAATCTATCCTAGATGAGCAAATCAACGCACCACCTATTGGCTCACATAATGGAGGGGCTAGCGGGGGACTACTGGGACTTGACCTACCCGAAGTCTTATCCACAACAACGGGGGAGGTGGTCCAACATTCTTTGTACCCCACAATAATTATTGCTAGTAAAGAGGGCCCAGTATCAGCTGATAATCCGGGGAGAGGAGGGAAGAGTTCTGTACTATCCCCTGAAGATCCAAATGATCACTGCTTGTCCCCATCCCCATTGGCTAACGGGACTGGCCGCTGTGTTGGTGGCCTTAAAAGAAAATGTAAGGCATCAACCGGCCAAGCAAAAAATATAAAACTCAAGGAAAAACAGGCCCCCACTGTAGTAGCAGGGGGTGTACAAGGTAGTGAGAAGTATCTGTTGGATACACTCAAATTAGCTCTAAGCACTGTGCTGGATGAAAGGTTAGCGCCAATTATGTTGAAGCTGTCTGAGATAGAGCGCAGGCTTGAGGCCATGAAACAGACCCCTCTATGCCACTTGGCTGGTGCAAGTAACTCGCAAACCCTAACATCCCAACTCGACCCTGAAGTAGGTCCTGTGCAAGTCCCTCATAACCCCGAAACTACCACCGAAGCAAGTAACAACAACTTTCAGGGGAGGTGTACTGGTATTGGGCCACAGGAGCGAGTGCCAAGATGTGTCACTGACGACATAACAGAACAAAGGCAGACCACAAAGACAAGGGAAATCAACTTTTCACAGGGCACACGGGGTTTTAGTGGTGAAGTCTATGGTGAGATTATCAATAGCGTGCGAAATTTCGAGGTAATCGATCTGCCCCCCCAATCTGGGGGTTATTTTAGGCAACGTGCCACCACTTCCGCAAGGCTCAACAGAGGCCTTATACCAGCTTAGGAACAAGGTAATGCATTCCCTATCTGGTAACTTCTCAATGGGCTCTGAAGTGGGTCGTAATATCATAATGTTGCGCGGGTGGGTTGGGTCGGAAATTCGAGGAAGCAAGGAGGTGGCGACTGTATAATCGTGAATTTCAACTACCATTTGATCGTTGAGAAACTATTTCGCGAAAATTATACAAGAAAGTCCAACATTAGAACTGGCATACAGATGCTCCCTTTGTTTTTCTTTTACCAACCTATTCCCTCGATTAACTCCAGCTCTGGCCCACAAGCTCCTAGGCGTATGCAGGGCTTTAGACCTGACCAAGGTTTAAAAAAAAAATCTTTTTTTCGATCGGTCTGCCCACATGACACCGGATAATACCTGGGAGGCTTACCATGGTCCACCAATTATGCCATTGACCAATAGATTTTGAGCCCTGTCCTCACTAGAAGACTGCGATTGACTAATCACAGACCATAATGACTTGCCATCACTTATTGAAAAGAACCCTATGGGGGCGGGACTGACGGATCAGATCTTAGTCAGAGGTAACACGATCACTTGTAACAAGGGACCAGTAGATAACTGCCTTGTGGCTAATGCCAGTCCAACGACCCATAACATAATATCATGGAATATAGCTGGGTTGGCAGGGAAGGTTGAAGACCCAAAATGGGTAGAGTCTATAAGAACCTTTCCGGTGATCTGTCTACAAGAGAACTGGATGGTGGAAAATGATTCATTCCTGGAAGGTTATAAAACTTTTTTTGTTCCTGCACAACGTTCTAGCAGTGGCAGAGATGAAGGGGGTATGGTGATATACATTGATATGGCCCTGAATTGTGCTGTCAAACTAATAACTTCAGACAACACTAACATCCAAGCAGTCACCATAAAAAAAGGTAATGTAAAGGTGCTCCTAATTAATTTTTATAACGCTGTAAGCACAAGAGGCGTTTGCAGGTTAAATGAACTGAGTAATTTCATCAGACTAAATTGCGCTGGGGATTCCCACCGGCTTTTGATCATGGGGGATTTTAATGTGCACTCATGTGGGAATCCAATTCTTACAGCCATGGGAGCTCTGGGTTGCCATAGGATGGAGGGACGCCATTTCGAGCACTCAAGTAGGGGTGATATGCTGAACCATCTACTTAATGAATTCGACCTGGTCTCTGCTTTATCAGTGGTGGACCCATGCAGTACTCAGCATGCCCCAACTTTTAAAGGGCGCTTTGGGGGGTGGTTTATTGACCATATTCTGTTCTCCATTGGTTTTCAGTCTATTATATCGGGCTTTAAAATTGAAGACAGCTCCTACAGCGATCACAACCCAGTCTGTATCCTCTTTGAAGGCACTCTTTTAAACTTACGGGAAAAGTTGGTAACCGGGGGAGCACTGAAAAGCATAGACGGAAGACGCTGTCTTAAATGGACGAACGTTAACTCTGTTCAATTATATGATGGGATACACAGAATTTGTGACTCCGAGTTGACACTGTGTATGTCTCCCTTATCCCGGCCATCTGAAATTCTGCTCGCCTTTGAGGGGATTACTACCAAAGTAGGCTTCATGTTAACTATCCCGGTCTCGGGAATTTGTCTTGTGACCCTAAATGGTTTGACCAGACCTGCTCAAAAGCTGCCCAAGTTTTAAAGGCGGCCTTGAAGACTCGCCCTAGGGATCCGCAGTTGATTCGGACATCACGCCATAGCTACAAAAAGGTTTTAGCGAAGCGAAAAATAGATTTAAAGAATAAAGTCTGGCAAGAACTTCTCGATCCAAATGTATTGGGCAATAGTGAGCGCTTTTGGGTCATTATCAATAGACCAGTATTCGTTAGAGATGGGGAGCTGGCATTAGACACCAATATTACCGAAGATGACTGGGTGTCCCATTTCACCTCTATTTTTAGCAGTAACACTTTACAACCAGAAAGTCAAAGTGATGGTCAGGTCCAAGACCCACTCCACTTTTCACCAAATGAGATAGAGAAAGGTATCATAGGGCTGACAAGCAACAAAGCCCCAAGACCAGATGGTGTGCCCCCGGATCTTCTTAAATCTAAAGTCTCATTATGGACGCCGGTTCTGACCGCAGTGCTTAATGCTGCTGCCAAATATGGCTGTCCAAAGTCCTGGGGCACCTCAACAATCGTGCCAATATTCAAGAAAGGAGATCGTAATAGCACAACCTGTTACAGGCCGATATCCTTTATCGACTCCACTGTCAAGGTTGTGGGTGGAGTAATCTTGAATAGACTAACATCATGGGCTGATGCAAACAGGGTCATCTCTATCATACAGTATGGGTTTCGGCCAGGACACTCTACTATGGCCCAACGCATCAATTTGTAGACAGTCCTGGGGAAGTACACCATAGCCAGGCAGGGCACCGTATACATGGCGTTCATGGATCTCTCATCTGCATTTGACTGCGTCAACCGGGCAAGGCTGTGGGAGTCCATGGGTGTCGAACCGGCACTGGTTAACTTCCTGAGAGACCTACACCGGGACACAAGGGCCAATGTAAGATACTCTAAAGATCTTAAAGTATCTAGGGACTTTAGTGTCCATAGAGGTGTAAGACAGGGGTGCATCTTAGCCCCCTTTCTTTTCAACCTATACATCAACGATTTAGAAGAGTGCCTGATCAGCACTGGAATTGATTACCCTTATGTCGGCGGAAGGGGCCTACCAGTTCTGCTATACGCGGACGATGCCGTCCTCCTGGCCAGAACTGATAGAGGTCTACAGTCCCTATTAACTACTTTTCATTGCTTTATGGCTGCCCGTGACCTTTCTATTAACAATAGTAAATCCTATATTATGCAGGTGGGGAAGCACACCACGAAACATTATCAATTCACGGTCAACACAGAGAAGGTTCCTAGGACCAAGACATTTTCTTACCTGGGAGTCCTATTTGATGACCTGTTAAACTGGGGTCCACTGTTAAAGAGGAAAAGGGGAGAAATCATAAGGGCAAACGCTGCCATCTTCAACTTTGCCAAGAAAATGGGCAAGCGACCGGTTGAGGCCCTTTTAAAACTCTACAATGCAAAAAGTGTTGTAATAGGCAGTTATGGAAGCAAACTGTGGGGTACGTGGTGGCTGATGGAATAGGTGTTGTAGAGAATAACTTCCTGAAACAGCTTCTGTGTGTACCAACAGGAACCCCTAACCAAATAGTCCACGAGGAAACTGGCACCCCGTATATTAATGACACCATAGCACTTCGGCCATTAGTCTTCTGGCTTAAGTGCTGGCTCAATAAAGATCTGGCCCTAAATCATTTGCTTTTAAAAGATGTTTTGACCATGGACCATATGCTCAAAATCCCATGGCTAAAAATATCTAAAAGACTGCTTTTTTGCATTGGGGCGCCCGGACCTCTTTAAGAATCCAGACTCGATTGCACATACTGACGTGGACTTTGTGAAGAAAACCTTTATCTCCCTAAAGCACTCGAACCGTGACGAGGTTGAATTGATTAAACCTAGCGTACGCAAATATATCATGTTGAAAACTACTCCCTGTTTGGAGCCCTATCTTACATGGTCAATATCGGGCTATGAGCGTTTTCTGTTAACCAGGTTTCGGCTAGATTGTTACCACCTTTTACTAGCTGTTCCAAGTGCCTGTCACAGGGGCCAAGTGTTACCGTCCTGCGGCTGCGACAATGTGTCTCCACAGGACCTGGTACACTTCTTATTTGTATGCCCCTTTTATGAGATACCACGGAGGTCTTTTTTAAAACCCCTTTTTAAAGTACAGAATTTTACTCAAGCCCGTCCAGCCCTCTGTTATTTACACATGTTGAAGCCTGAAAGCACTTTATTCTTGATTGGTTTTTTAAAATCAGCCTTAACATCTAGAAATAGAAGGATGATCTAAGTATATGTCAAACTGCTGCTATTTCAGATCTGCTTTTTAATGGCTGTCTTTTTAAACATCCTTTTTTTTATATGTAAATGCTTTTTTATATGTATGACCGTTGGGACTTGGATCTCTGTTTTAATTATGCACTGTACTGATTGTGGCAACATCACTTTTATGGTTTTATATACTAAAAACCGAATAAAGTTTCTAAATGAATGACTGGAGTATGTCAAAGACATTTAGCAATGATTTGTATGTTTGAGTGATAATAATTTAGCAAATTAAATTCCAAAGTAGGTGGCTGTAATTACAATAATATTTTTGTCTATTTAAATGCAATTTCAGACCAGACTCCGACGCCAACACGATTTCTGAAGAACTGCGAGGAAGTGGGCTTATTTAATGAGCTTGCAAGCCCTTTTGAAAATGACTTCAAGAAGGTTTCTGACGATGACGTCAAGAAAGTACGTTTAGAAAACTTGCTGTGAATGAACATTTAAGCTGCGCTAGGGTGGTTCATCTCTGTTTCTTATTGCTCTTAAATAATTCTATAAATGTGGTTAATATATGTATTACCTCACCGAGCATTCTGACTCGGAAAGAGTTGTTATGCATGCATCCTTTGCATGCGTAACAACTCGTTGTAGGAGGGTGATAAAATGGGATTGTTAAAAGGTGTATATTTTTTCTAGTTTAAGTTCCCCAAAATGAGCCTGTGTAATTGGTCAGTATTGATAGAAAGTGTCTTAATCTTCTTCTTTTGATGAAGAAGAGGCCTGCTCTTGTTGTCTGCCACCTTGATGACCTGGATGGGATGTAGGTTAACCAAGGTGAGAGGAAGAAAAACAGGACAAGATAACCCAATCATACATTGGGGGAAAACCTGAAGACAAGAAGATAAAACCATCTGGAGAGGTAACTTTCTTGTGGCAGCTCTAACCTGATTGAGTTTGTATAACCACAAGGGATCACAGGAAACAAGTAAAGATTCTAAAAGAGGATCAGGAAGAATGGGGGGGGGGCAAGAAGACAGAGAGCCATCCAGAGCGATCACCCTATTAAATAAGAGAAGAACTTGCAACAAACTGAATGTCCTGCTTTGTACCCTGTGAATAACCTGGAAGAGGAGGAGAAGACAAGGAAATGATTAACCTCCATAGTGCATTGGGAAAAGATACAGAGCCGCAGTTCAGGAAGATTTCCTTCCCAGAAGTAATTCAGAAATGGTTTAAATAGATTAGAAGAAAAAATAGAAAACCCAAAAAACAAAGGTGCCAAAAGAGACAAACTATAATAGACTATGTAAAATAAGCTCAATGAATAGTAAGTCCAGGTTGAGCTTTGTTGGCCAACACCACCAAAAAAGACCTAAAAAACCCACATACTAATAAAATGTGAAAGCTCTGACTGTCATTCACAGAGCCAATACGCTGTGGCGACAGACTGAAGCCTTTTTGTTTTAAAACACGTCTTCCCCTGAAGAGAAGCAGAATTCTCGCCCTGATATAATGAGCTGGGAAAAGACCAGTTGAAAGGGCAAGATCCCTAAGACAGAGCGGCTGCATTGAGGGGACAAAACAGAAGAGGAGCCTGGAGCTTTCTTGAATTTCGGTAACCGGCTGCTTGTGTTGACGAACCCAAAGGTTCTCCTTTTCAAATGTATTACAGGCTGTTCTTAAAGCATTTTGCACTCCTATGTTCAGCTTAAGTGTGCAACAAAAATACAGAGCCAGAAATGATGCCAATTTATTGTCAAACAGGATTTGCTGATAGAGGAGTTGCACTAATTGTCATGGAAAAACAAAAATGTTACACCTGAAAATGACAGTTTTTGTACTGTTTAAACATGTAGTGTTGTGCGCTGAGTTACATTTATGCATGCAAAAATATTAACACAACTGAGGACTCAAGGAAATTCCTTTAATACTTTTGAGATGCTTCGTGAAGTCATAAAAGTCAGACATCCTCTATACATTAAAATAATCCTACAGATGCAACATTTCTACTATCAGACTTAATAACAGCATTATGCATTGTGAAGAAATATTAGTGACTTTAGGACTAAAAAGTGCCGGCTTGTTATATTTAACCAAAATCCTTGCGACTGTAACCAAATCCTGAAAGGTCCAATGTCTTATCACAGGAAGAAGAGCCAGCATACTGAACAGGGCATGTGCCAGGCTAGCTTATGTCTCTATGGGAAAGCATAACACTTGTGCTTGACACAGGGCTGTGTGTGTGTGTGTGTGTGTCTCTGTGGCTGATTTTCGCCTAATTCTGGTAACCCAACTGTTCATTGTCTTCTTCTGCCTTGTTCCTCTCCTTACCATGACTAAGTTATTATATATGATTGTCTGGATTTCGTTTTCTGATGGCTTTTAGTTGAAACATTGATCGTAATGTGCACAGTAAATATTCATTTTCGCTCGCCCGTGACTCTGATTTATGTTGCTTATGTTTTTTGTTTCTTGGCCACTGTCACTAAAAAGAAGAGCGGCCTGATTCAAAAAGGGAAAAAAGAACAGTGTGAAAGTATGGGTAGACCTCTATGAAAAAATTGGTATTACACCTGGTAGATGTCCTAAGTCCAAAAAGAAAACTGTAATTTTTCCAGAAAATAAAAAATCTCTCAGTTGCCGCTAACCCTAACCACCGAGTTTATGGTCATGTGGGGAAGGTTGTTAGGATTCTGAAAAACCTGTCTATGAATCTCTTATGTGCAGGTGAATATGAAGGGCATCAGAACCCTCAAAGAAGTACACACATATTTGTTAACATCATTATTAAAAACTTTATGATTATGTGCCAATATACCTCCCATGGATCTTTAATACCTCCGTTATCCTATCTCCCATTATGGGATTCTTAGCTCATGTTGTTATGTGAGGGCAGGGTGTTTTTTACCCGTAAACTTGCTCAAGTACTGTAATTGTTTTTGATTGTATTGTTTTGTAGTGCCTTTTACCCATGATTGGGTCTCAGTGCTTTCTGATTTGCATTGGACTTCTGGACGCCTACTTTGGGTGTATGGATCAAAAAGGTGTTGGTTGTCAATTGGGCTACCTAGGTACATACGAGTTGTTGGGTGATGTGCATACGTTTTTGAGACAAAGTCTAAACATGGTGTGGTGATGTTGATAAGCATGACTTATTGAGGAATAGTGTGTTAATAGACATAGTCTCATATGCAGATACCTTCTATTTCATTATGGATGTAAGTATTTAAGTATGTATTAAGGGCTTGGTAAGTAATGCTGCCTGCAATTCTAGATGTTTGTTATTTTTTCTTATTCTAGCGGGAATTGAGTTTCATATCTTAGGTGTCTGAATGGAGAATTAATTTAGACCCTGGCAATTTTTTTTGAAAGAGGCATCGTCAAGAGTGTGCCCATCACAGATCGAAGAGTTCTACTTTGTTGGTAATTGTGGAGTTTGTTTTTGAAGATGCAACTGGGGTGATGAACTATACACATTGCTTTGAAAGCATTACTCTTGGACACCGGCAGCCTGTGTAGAGACTAAACGACTGGTGAATTCCTTGTTTGGACATTAATCTTAAGATTTGTGTCTCCCAGCGGCGTTTTGGATTCTCTGTAGCTCCAAGTTACTTGTAGGGATTCTCCAAGGTTCATACTATCGACATGGTGTAGATGGAAGAGCACCAGATTGATAGTCGCTTGTACACTTTGAGAGAAGCCTAGATAAGTGGAATTTCAGCATCTCATCATGTAAAAGGAGGCCCCTGTAACTTTATTCACTTGTGGCATAAGGAAAATGTTAGAACCCATAATCACTTTTGGTTCCTCACTTGATGTTTGTATGCATCTATACCTGTATGTATGTGCATTTGTAGAGCTCAAAACTAGACACAGAGCAATGGAGCGGATGCAACAACGATTGCTACTGGAATGGCTAGTGATCTAATTTTTATGCTTTAAGAATAAAAGACGATAAAGGCACATCTGGAATATATGCATATCTGTGACGTTCCATGTTCTGGTATAGTTTCCGAGCAATCATGCATTGCAGTGAGACTTTAAACAATGGGATTTTACTTTAACACCAGACTTGGAAAATTACTTCTTCTGCTCTCATCTTTTACAACGGTAAAAATACAGTGTAGCAATCCATAGAACGGCTGTACTAATAAAAACCTGCTCTTTGGACATCTGTTCTAAGCAAGTCATGTAATACGTAAAAAAGCCATTTTCGTTGTAAAGTTCACTATCAAATTTTAAATGTTTAGTACTTTTGTCTGCTAATATATTTATATTCCTTTGTGTTGTCTGTTATGTAGATGCCTTTGGATCTATCCCCCTTAGCAACACCTGTCATAAGGCATAAAATTGAAGAACCCATTGCTGTGGAGGCAACTCACCAGGAGAGCCCATTACCTCATCCAGAGTCCACCACCAGCGATGAAAAGGTTAGAATTCTAACAAGCTGACTCTTCGAAGACCGTGTGGCACATTTTTTAATCCAGAATCATAAGCAATGCTTTATAGCTGTAGTGCCCAGTTTTGGTCACACAAGGTCAGCTTCTCTCTTTATATTCTAGCTCTGTTGCTCAGGCATTGGACATGAAAGAGAACAACTATCATCAGTACTGGAAGAAAGATTTTAAGAGTCACCTTTTTTAGGTTGTGTTTGCATGCATCTTTATCCAAATACACGTTTATTTTTCTCACAGAATGGCAATACATTTCAGCTTAGCCTACACTGATAATATGCACCCTCACCATTTTCACCATCAGCAGCACAAACCCATTGCAAACTCTTTATCAGCAACGTTGTCCTCTACATTGAGTCGCCTTTATATTTAAATTTCCTAGGTATCCTCCTATGTTGAATGTTTCCAGGTAAATAAAGAACATTATTCTTAAGCATAATCAGTAAATTGCTATCAGAAGCATAGTCTGTCAGTTGGTATACAGAGCCAACAAGTGACGAGGACAATTCAAGTGGAGGCCATGCCATTAGTCATATTGAACTTAATTCAAAGTTATGATCTGCCCCTTGCAGGCATTAAATGCGTTGAGTACTAGCTTCTGACAGTCAACAAATCCTAAACCACCCCTCGCCTGAAAAATATATTCAACAATTAAGAGATAAAATAGAAAGGCCAGAAAATAAGAGAAAAGAGAGGCAAGGAAATATTCTGTGAGAGAGAGCAGGCCTGATGGAGAGGACCAGAGAAGTGTATGATGTGAAAATATTATCCAAAACATTGTTTACATCTGGTGGGGGTATTATACACCTAGAGGAGGGTTGGTGTCTGGGGAGGGGGGTTCACAGGGGGGGGTGTCCAAGCATCCCAAAGACAATATGAAGTACTACCACGCCCAAGACCAAGATGGAGTTCCCATCCCTACTATTCCAGGGATCTAAAACTTCAGTCGAAAAGCTGGAGGGCTTTCAATCTGACTGGAGTAAAGCATAAACCTTCAAGCTTTGACATATAGCTAATAATAGCTTGCCAGCCAGCTTTTAGTATGGTTCTGTGTTAGAGATGCTTCTATGTATTCTAGGAATATCAAACTAGAGTTCCTTCCACTACTTACACGGTATTGGCGTGGCCAAGCCTGTTTCCCATCGTGATTGGTATGGATCCTCAATGGGTGATGTTGAGGCTTCTATGGTGCAGTAAGTTTTGGATTTAAGGCTTTTTCTGCCTGCAAATGAGAGAATTAGTTTCTCAGATAGTGTGAGGGGTGAGGGGGGTGTCTAGATCATTTGCAGAGTGCAGGGCCCAGTGTCTTAACTGGTAGTATTGGAGGCTTCTAAGATTTGGAAATCGTTTTTGCTTTGCTCAGATGATGTGATCTGTTCTGCCTGAAACAATTCACCTAGTGTTCTACATACTGTCCCCTCGATCCAACGAAGCATGCGGGGCTGTGGGTGTGTTAGGTAGGGAAAATTGGCGAGTCCCCCTTTTAGTGCCACCTGGTCACCGATCTGCAGCACTCTTAGGCTGGTGACAGTGTGGAAACCAGGCCAAATGCCACAATAGGTGACATGCCATTGCGTGGTCCATGTGGAACCAGTGTTTCTCAATTTCACTGACAACCCACTCCGATAGGTATCGCAAGTGTGCTGCCCAGTAATATTTCAGTGGGTTTTGGCAGGCCAATCCACCCGTATGTTTTGGCAGCATAGAGAGTTTGTTGGAGATCCAGGGTTTCGTACCCTCCCAAATCAATGTGTGGAGTTTGTTCTCTAGAAGGTTAATGTCTTCCATGGTGATAGAAGTAGGAAGGGATTTGAAAATGGACAGGATCCTTGGGAGGATGTTCATTTGTAATACGTTGATTCTAATTTTCTAATGTCTCCAAGGATATTCTGGCCAGTTAGCTTTAGTCTAACCTTCAAGTTGGCGAGTGATGCCTACATATTTAATAGACGGCTGGGCCCGTTGAACAGAACCAGTACTTGTAGCCTGATGAGATTCTGAGGGAATGGTCAGATTAAATGCACGGGAATTTTCTAATACAGCCGCCACTGCCATAAGTGAATCTGTAGGGATAGTTATTGTGAGAAGAAGGTCTTCTGCAAATAGATTGACTTTGTGGGTCCCTCCTCCAAAGAGGATCCCTGATATTTTTGTGATTTTCAAATTTGTATATGAAATGGCTCAACTACTAGGGCAAACCAGAGAAGGGAGAGGGAGCAGACCTGTCTCATGCCTCTCACTCGTGTGTATGGTTTCGTAGATTGTAAATTTATCCTAACTTAATAAAAACAAATATTTAACAGATTTTATCGAATTTTCAGCGTATCCGATGGGCTGAGCCCAACAAGAAAAGTACAAAGGAAGTGCATAAAATAATGTCGTTTGGTACAGTGTACAAACCCCCCAATAGTCTGCAGAACATCAGCCCAAGAAAAACATGAAACGCCTAACTTCCCTAATGCGCACTGTACATACTTAGGAAACATTGTATGTAGAGGCCAAGGAAATTCCCAGCCATGTCTCATTACATCAATACACTAGACAGGTATTTACCCCCATTTGTTCAATGGGATCACGAGTGCCGGATTGCGACATTGGAGGCAAATCTATACCTCTGTAGGCAGCCCACCAAGATCAAATCTTTCCTTGCTTCTGAGGACACCCCCTCGCCTGAAACACCACAAACTCAGCAGACGTGCACCTGTCCACTTCCCTTTTCCAGTTAGTGACGCTGGGTGGGGACCCGTCCTTCCAATGCTGCGCTATGTCTTGCTTAGCTAAGATGAGGCCCAAAAATAAGAGGTGTCTCTTGTACCGGTTCCCCCCAATGTCCTCCGTGCTATGTAAGAGCACCAGTCTGGGGTCCAACAGAATATCTCACACCAGGACACGACCTAAGCAAGAGGACACGCTGGACAAAAATCGCTGAGTTGCCCCGCAACCCCACACCGTATGTAAAAACGACCCCTCATCCACACTGCAGCGGAGACAGATCGGGGACTGGATTGCCCCCATTTTCCAAAGTCTAAGATGAGTGTAATATACCCTGTGGAAGTATTTAAACTAGTCTATATCTGGTAGATACGGCGGAATACCGAGGGCTAGCCAACGCCTCGGCCCAATCGTCATCCGTGAGGGCCGGCAGATCAGCGGCCCATGCCTCCCGTGTCTGGTAAATTTGCCGAATTTTGTCAGCCCCAAGTGCCGAATCAGGGCGGTCAAGGCGTGACGGAGCTGCAGATAGCGATGAAACTGCGATTTGTGAAGGTCAAAATCATATGCAGCCTTTGAAAAGATTTAAGTGTGGTCCCCTGCATAATGTCCCCAAGCGTAGATATACCAATGAGGTCCCACCTACGGAATCCTGCGAGCACCGAGACTAACATAAATGAGTACCCTGCCAGAGGGGAGTAGTGCCCGGCAGCTTATCCCACCAACCCGTGGACCGAACCACCCGCCTCCATGTCTGGATGACTATCTGACAAGCCGGAGGGAGCGCATCCAGTGAAGTGCTACTATATAAAAAATGGAGTAATGGGGGACCCGCCATGGCAATCCGTCCACAACGTAGGCCGGGTCCATCTGGGATCCGTACCACCACTCGTTAATCACCAGGAAGTGCGAGGCAGAGTAGTACACGTGAACGTCTGCAGCCGCGATACCCCCGCAATACGTGGACTGTGTACACGTTGAGAACTCCACGCGAACAGCACCCCCTGCCAAAAGAATCTATTCAAAAGTGCGTTGAGTTGGGTGAACCTCGACGGGTGGGGGGATAGGGTGTGGATAGTTCTGGAGCCTATAGAGTAAGCGTGGTATGGACACTATCTTAAAAATTGCAGATCTGCTGTACAACGATGGGGTTTAGTTAGGACCAAATCCTCGTTTCATCACGAACGGCTGGAAGTAGTGGAGCAATGTTGTGCGTCCAGGCAATGGTGGGACACCGCGAGATATATACCCCAAGACACTTAAAGCCCGTTTCTACGATAATCAACTCCAAAGCCCAGGCCTGGCTCCTCTGTTCTCTGTAAATAGGAAACAGCATTGATTTTGACGGATTGGCGAAGAGACCGGAGGTCTTCCCAAAGATATGGAGAATTTGGAGGACATAGGGCCCTGAGGCCCACGGGTCTGAAATGAAGAACATGGCTTCATCTGCGTAAAGCGCAATTCTGCCAGAATGCTCCTGTGACCAGTCTAGTCCCCTAATTAGGGTGTCTCGGCGCACCCATTCGGCTAGAGGCTCTCTCGCCAAGGTGTATAGCAGCGGAGATAAGGGACACCCCTGGCACTTACCCCTACGGATGGGAAAGGGGGTCGAGCAGCATCCGGCCGCACGAACCGAGGCGGTGAGGTCCGTGTACAGCAGCTTTGCATACTCTATGAACCGTGGACCCGGGTTACCGGTCTCCTGGAGTTTAAAAAGGAACGTAATAATTTTTGACTTGACAGAAATCTGCCTTCAGAGGAAAACGGTCTTTTTGGACAATTGTAAGGAGAAAAAAACTAACGGTTAATATTGGTAGGAAAATGTTGGGGTGTCCACGCAAGCCATATCTCCCTGGACTCCCCCGGGTGTCTAGTTTTCAGAAATGTGGGGGTTTGGTAGGTTTCCCTAGATGAACACTGAGCCCCGGGCCAAAAACCCAGGTGACCCCCCCCCCCCTTTTGCAAAACCAGGTAGTTTTGTGATAGGTAATTTTGATGTCTTCTCAATATGTTTTGGGCCCTTGCCTGTCGCGGGGACTTGGACCACCCACACGACCTGTGCCCTAAGGGCCACTTCCCGACACAAAGGGCATTAAAAAATCCTTGAGGTCTAGTTGGCATTCCTGCTGCACGATTGTGACCCATGCGCGATTGTGCAGCAGGACTGCTAAAAAGAGACATCGGAGGAAAGGAAAACCCTTTAATTTCCTCCAATGCCTCTTTTTAAATCCCCCCCACACTCCATGAGGAGAAACTTATCTTCTCCTCCTTGGAGGTGCTGGAAGCAAATGGCTTCCAGCGCGTCCAGTTTTACCTAATGATTTCAACGCGCACCAGGGAGGGCGGGGCAGCATGAAGGGCGCCCCACAGGGGGGAGCGCCATCGCTTTTGCGGGGTTGGGTGCTAAGATGACCGGCAGCTGTCCAACGCACGCGCCCACCGTGATGTTGGATGGCTCCCGGCCGTCTGACACATGGAAAGGGTTAATAATGTATTAATTGGGGAGTGATCTTTTATTGTCTGTGCATTATGATTTAGGATAGATCCATTTATGGTAGGATGAATTATGGTTTTAATCATGTTTTATTGTGGGCTTCGCACGATTTTAATCACTGATCATATGTTATATATGTGTTTAATTGTGTGTTGTTTAAGAGACCATTGGTCTAAATAAACATATCTTTGATTGACTGACCATGCTCCTGCAATTTCCACAACACAATTGGCATTGTTTGCCAATGGGGATTACAGCTTCTGCATAAATTAAGTTTAACATGTGAACAGTTCTTGGTAGTTCTTATTGGCACCATGCATAGGTCCAGGTGGGAGACCAAGTAAACAGAGATGTCTGATCCCTGTGGGGGGCAGGCAGAGAGGGCTGCCTTACAGCACAAATGAGGTGGTCCGATTTAAGTACATACCTGCACCCCAATTCCCCCATGACTTTGGGCCTACCTCCGTGGACCGGCCAGACGATCACAGTAGTGTGCAGCGTGTAGATATGAGCAGAGCGATGCCCACTGTTTAAGAGGTCTGGTATCCAGTGGGTCTTCAAATGTATCTCCCTCCCGGAGTCCAGTACGCATAAAGAACTGGGAGCCCGGCAGCCTGGTGACCACAGTGCTCCGCAGAGTAAATTTCCCAAAAATACAGCCCTGATTTCCTTCTGAGTTTTGGATTAAATTTATCACCGGCCCAGGTGGTCATTTTAAGACATCTTTAGGCCCAGGGATTTCAGCAACAGGTATTGAAAAGGGTCCTCAAAACTCTAAAGATACACGGCTGGCTTAGAGGGTCTCCTTCAGTAGTTCAACTACAGGTTGATCTCCAAAATCTTGGAGGAAAGTAATACGGTGCAGGTGCTACAACATAAAATCTCAGAAGGGGACGAGATGCGGACAGGAGTAGCCTATAAGATACAATTTCAAGAAGTTGCCCAGAGGTAATTAACTGCTAATTATTCACAACACCAACACTCTACCTGAATCAATATAAATTGGAGTTGCGCGTCACTAAGAGTGAAATATCGCCTGGAGGCAAATACCCCTTGCTTTCCACAGGAGACTAGAGACCCAGGGGACATCTGCACTATCCCATATCACATCCCAAGCGCCAGGATACCCGTAGGGTGGCAGTTTTGCGCTATATAAATTCTTATTCCATTCCAAGCGGAGGCCCAGATGGGATACCAAGTGAGCAGAGTTAACGGATCCCTGTGGGGGGCACACAGAGCAGGCTGCCTTGGAGCACAAATGAGGTGGGTCGATTGAGTACATAACTGCACCCCAATTCCACCATGACTTTGCACCCACCTCCGAGGACTTGCCAGAGGATCATAAGAGTGTGTACGGAGTGCGGATGCAAGAAGAGCAATGCCCACTGTTTAGGAGAACTTTTATAAAGTGGGTCTTCAAATGTATCTTCCTCTCGAAGTCCAATACGCATAAAGAACTGAGAGCACTGCAGTCTGATGACCACAGTGCCCCTCAGAGCAATTGTCTCAAAAATATAGCACTGATGTCCTTCTGAGCTTTGTATTAAGATTATCCCGGCACAAGTAAATATTTTAGGACATCCTTAGGCCCAGGGACCTCAGGAACAGGTATTAAAACGGGTCTTCAAAATTCTATAGATACATGGGTGACGTAGAGGGTCCTCTCAGTAGTGACAACTACAGATTGATTCCCAAAAACATGGCGGGAAAAAATTCAGTCCAGAAGCTACCACATAAAAACTCAGCAGGGGAGAAGATGTGGACAAGACTGCTGTGATAAGTTGTAATTGTAAATGTATTTAAATAGCCTTACCACCCCTGACGAGACATTGAGGCGCTTTTTTCGCGAGTAGTGTGCTACTCTGGAATCGAAGATTAGTAGTTAGCAGGTTAGTGCAATTTTGTTTCTTCTTTTTCTTGTGCATCAGTTTTGTTAGGTTTGTGATTGTGATTTGATTTGTATTTAGTAGAGTTTGGGGTAGGTATTGAATGATAGAAATGGATTTGAAAAGGCGAGTCTAGGGGAGAGACAGAATATTAGCAATGGGGGAAAGTACGTTTTTTGTAAGTTTGGTCCTTTGTGCTTGTTAGTTGGGTAGTATGGCTAAAAAGGAGGGGTGAAAGTTTCAGATGGATGATTGCGAGTTCACAGTTGGAAAGGTTTGAGATGAGCGAGAGGGAGGAGGGATGGAAAGGATAGAAAGGATTTACTTACTAAACACCTTGCAGGATTTTTTGGTAAACTCTGGGGTTCTAAAGTTAACCTTCACAAATCTGATATTTCAAGCATTAACATTCATAACATAAGCATTAGGAGCAGCTACCATCATCCCATTGGCCAACCGGGTGCTCAATGCTTCGCTGTCTATAGCGACAGTTCCCCTTTCCTGGAAGGATGCTAAAATTATGCCTCTTCTGGAAAAAAACTTTGGCGGACCCTAGTGAGTAGTCTAACTATAGGCCAATATCCTTACCACCGGCCCCTAGCGTATTACTATTCTTCAGTTATAATACCCCGGAATCATAGCAGACCTTTTGGCCGGAAGAGGCCCCCTCCCAGGCCTCCGGTAGAAATACTTAAGAACCTGGGTGTCCGATTCGACAGCTGTCTATCCTTCCAAGCACAAATTAAGTCTGTGGTAGGTACATGTTTTGGGCTACTGCGTATACTAAAAAAGTTCCTGCATTTGCTTTCATTTTATGCAAGGAAGTTGGTTGTCTAGGCAGTTATATCCTCGAGGGGGGACTATGGAAATGCCCTATATTTGGGACTTCCTGACTACCTGCTCAACAGATTTCAGATGGTCCAGGATACCGCAGCCCACATTCTTCTTAGCCTACCTCCGAGAACGCACATGTCCCCACGCCTACACGCCCTCCACTGGCTCCCAATAAGGTAGAGAATTCTGTTTAAAACTCTAGATATGGTCCACAAGGAACTTCATCATACAGGTGCAGACTACCTTAGGACAAGGATCAGCTTTTACGTCCCCTCTAGCAATCTGTGGCTAGCTAACAGCCCTCTGGCTAGGATCCCTAAGATTTGCAGCACTAGAGCTGGCGGATGGGCCTTCTCCTATGTAGAGCTATTTGCATGGATTAAGCTCCCCCTTGAGTTACGCTCAGTGGACGCCATCTCGTTGTTCAAAAAAAAAAGCTGAAAAACTGCCTTTTTAAACAATAATAGACGGTCAGATTGTATTTTGTAAGGTTGCTGAAGCGAAGCGATGGGACACTCCTTGGAGTATCCGTGCACTTTACAAATTGCATTTTAGTCATTCCTGCAAACTCAGCAAATTGGGTAAGCGTACACTCTAAGTTTAAGATGAGCTGCAATACAATTAGATATCTAGGAATGAGGCTGTGTACCACGTTTGTGGGAATATACTACACTAACCTTCCTTAATTGATATCAGAGCTTATATAGCAATGTCATCCATCCCCAACCACAACGCTTAAATATTCTGCATACTGGTATAAATGGTTTATTGTGAAAGATGCTTTTTGGGGCCAACGTGGTGTGAAAAACATACCCCCTCTTTGAACCAGAGGCTGGGATCAGGGGAGTTCTGTTTGTGTCCAGTCTTTTGCTTCTCTATGTGAGCATATGATAGTATTATACTACAACCAGCCATGCATTCACTTCTCCATGCCATGTACTGCCCCTTCTCTCATGCTGCTATCTTACACTCACCTTTCACACTTCGTCTCATGTACTTGCCAACCAGTCTTTCTTTCCATGCACTCACTGTGCACTCATTCACTCGTCCATCCAACCATCCATCCCTGCGCTCATTCATTTCATTCTTTCATGCACTCATCCATCTAACCATTCATCTACATTACCCATTGAGCTCCTAAACCCAGTGGCTATGAACTTGTTTGTTATGAGTTTTTCATTGCTAGGTTATACTATTAAGGTAGCACTTAAGAAATGGCATTGCATTTTCTGAGGTTATGGTAGACGAAGATGTTCTCTGCTCTAGATTCTACTGATCAAACTTGGTGCAAGATCTGAAGATCCCAGTGGGAACATCTTTCTTAATATAAGCAGCATTGGGGGCAAGAATATGGTATACTCAGAAAGGCTGACGAGGCGAGTTCCAATTGAATTATTTCGCTGACTGGGAACCAAGGACAGAACCTTAAAAATTAATTGGACTTGGCATCTGCCACCACTGCCAATACTCTGACAGTTGAACTAATGAATGGAAGAAAGGGTTTGCAATTAAGGGCAGATGTAGGTGGCCAAATAACGATCGCTAATGCTGAAATAAGCTGAATTTCTGCGTTTGCGATCGGTATTTGGCTTGGGAGCAATGTAGGGGAGTTTAAACCTACTAGCAAAATAAGGAATCACAAAATTTGCGATTCCTTAAGTGCAATGTAGGTAGCACAAAAGAAAGTGCACTTTAGGCTTAAGGAATCGCTAATTACCACCAACTTCAAGTTGGTGGTAATTAGCGATTTCCTGTAAAAAACACTTTTTTGCTTTTTTTTTAAATGCCATGTGGCACACATTCATGCCCTTAGGGCATTATGTACGCCACATGTGCACACATGCACATTTCAGGGGTGCAACAGGGTGTCCTTTTGACACCCTGGCACCCTTAAAATAGCTCCCGCTATTTGTGATTCCTTAATACTGAATCGCAAATAGTGAATATCTTCCCATTCATTCCTTTGGGCCTCCTAGCCCATAGAAATGAACGGGTAAATATTCCTTATTAACGAATCTCAATTTGCGATTCGTTATTAAGGAATTTTAAGGAATCGCTAATATTTTAGCGATTCCTACCTAGATTCAATTTAGCGAGTCCTTAATAGCGATTCGGTAAACATCGCTATTAAGGACACTCTAAATTGAATTTACCCACATCTGGCCCTAAGTTACTAAAAACATTTTTAACCACAGTGACTGACTGGAGCTTTGAGACCCGAACTTCATTTATGAAACAGTTTCATATCATTGTGCAGATTGGTGTTTAAAGATTTATTGGTTAAATACTTATATATTTTTCTAAGTTATCATCACACACAATTTTTTTGCCAAAACAGTTATCTGTTGTGTTAAATATTGTTTCTAGTTTTCCCCTTTATTTATAGTTTGTATATTTTGATTGGCACACAAATCCTATTCATTTCATCCTTCGTTATCTTGGATTTCATTTTGTTTAGATTTGCAAGGAAGACCTGATGGAAAAATCATTGTCAGTATGCCTTTACGTAGTAAAGTAAGTAGATGAGATATGCTGCAGAAAGACAGACTGGGGTTGGTGTTAAATGTGTGCAGTGCTGTTAAAGGAGTGCTAATGCATCTTGCTTCTGTTTCAGGAACTCAGTGAGTTAACTGTCTGCAGTAGCCCTCTGCCCCTCATTGATAATGACTGTAGCGATGAAGATATGGTTATAGAGGTAATTACCCTTTTTGCATTGTTTTTCAGATGAATAACTGGAACAGCTTGATTTTTAAAATAAAGATGTCGTATGGTATCTTCCTTGATCATATGATTTAATATGCTTATATAGTGCCTCTGTTGAACATTGTATAAACAGTGAGGTAGGGGCATCCTGTAATATTATGCAAACATTGTATTTTTGATACGGTGTGCATTGATTCCAGGTTTCTTACAGGAGTTCCACAGTTTGGGATCCAGGATTTTTAAACTCTTCCACCTATCTCGATTTGAGTTTAGGTCTCAAGCTTGCTAGCTGGAAATGTATTAATGAGAGTGTTCTAGAGACATGAGCTGCCTTACTTACTTATGTCTACAGAGTGGGGAAGCCTAAATTAGACCTTTATCCAGAAGGCAAGAACACATCGTTTCATGGTCACCACCACTAGAAACCAGTGCAGCTTCAGTCGCGCTTCTGATCCTTAATCTCTACGCAAAAGGAACATTCATATGTACTCTCCAGCATTGCAGTAACATGTTTGTTTAATTGCTTTTTGGTGCCACTTATCTGTAACTTATTTTCATACTTAACTCGATAATTAGTTACTGAACCCAATAGTGCTTAATTTGTAGCTAAAATTAGTACAGGAGCCTGCCGCCAACAAGGCTGTCTCCTTTTTCAGAATATTGTTTTTAGGCAGAGCTTTGATCGACCTGTTATATCTCTTCTCTGGGGTTTTGGCAAAGCCACAGATTGCCATTGGTTACTATTTGTGGCATTCAGAAATGCTTGTCCTGTTATTGGTGCATTTGTGTAAATGCCCTTCCTTTGCGTGCTTAGTTCCGTCCCTGGGGATTTCACTCAGAGCATGTTTTGTTTGGCCGTCACTCTGTACAGAGTGTGAAGGCTCTTCCTCCTTGCTTTTAGTTTTCATTCCTCGTTTCTTTAGCTTGCAGCATTAACTAAATGTCTCTGTAGGTTGATCCTCTACTGCCAAGACCTGCATGCAAACTGCAGGGCCCACATTCAAATTCAGAGGACCTGGTGGGCATCTTTACGATGTCAGTAAAGTGAGTACACTTTAGTTGGCTGGAAACACATATTTGTCAGATTCCAGTTGTTGTTGCTGCGTACTTCATAAATGTAATGTTTTGAGGTAAGCACACTGAAGTAGTTCACATGCTGTATTAGCACCATAGTGAAATAGATTTAAAAATAAAAAAACTTCTGGTATAAAAAAACACAATACTATTTCTAGGAAAGGGAGATTAAGAAGGAGCCCACCGACCCGCAGTTTTGTTTCAGGTATCTCATCAATATACCCATCTTGAAGGCACCAGTGACTCAGGCGCCATCCTGCCTCGGAGGCTCACAGTCAAAATCTATCTGTACGGGCGAGTGATCCGATAGGGCTCGTGCTAAGATTCGTGCATTGAGTATTCTATGGCTCTTTGTTTTAGGAAATAAGAAGTAATCGAGACAGGAGAAAATCTTATGTGCGTTAGAAAATAAGGTATATCGTCTCTCTGCTGGATGATGCGCCTGACACACGTACAGAAAGGACATATTTTGCAGAAAAGGTGGCTAGAGTAGTTGGTCGTCCGCCGCCTTACCTTAGAGTTACCATGGAGGATTAATCTAGTCCGGGGTCATGGACCCTGTCCCGGGCCACACCCAGCACCAATGGGGCTGCAGGAAGCTCCATATGAGCCTGCTCAGCATCGCAGTGAACTGTGACGTCAAAGGGGAAGGAGCATAAACACAAACCAGGGATAGCGGGTACCCAAGAATTTTCACTGCACTGCCACAAAGCGTCCCAGCTTATCATGCCACTCCCTTAATAAAACTAGGAGGATATGCCTCTGTATCAATATGACAACTCCTTTTGAGCCGCGATTAAAACCCTGCATGAATCACCCTTGAAAACCCTTAATGTGCCAAGAAGGGAATATTCTTACCCATTAGGTATGTTTCCTGCAAGAGGATAATGTCTGGTTTGTACTTGTGGGCTGGCCTCATAACTGACCCCCTCTTTATCTTGTCTAGGGGACCACTGATGTTCCATGAGAGAATGGCGAACCTCCCCGCAAGGGAAGGTGGCTGTGAATAAGTCATCGGGCCAAAGAGGTAGTCCTTGGTGGTGATCGTGTCAGGGGCAATACCCTAGATCTGAGTGTGTGTGTATTGTGTGACAACGAGCTGAACGTAGATAAGCATGTCAAAACTAGGAATGGACCGAAAAAGGAAAGAACCCTCCTGTACCCCAACCCAATACCCTCCCTATACTTTTCCAATAAGAAGTACCTGTTGTGCTGCAACTAGGGACAGTAGCCCACTGGGCTATTCCGAGGTGTGTACCTTGCCAACCCTGCAATTCCTCACAAAAACTAATCCCAACCCTGCCCCTCATCCTTCCCAACACACACAAACAAAAGGAACAACAAAAAGAGAAATAATCCAGGGCATGGCTTATCAACCATCTCTTAATACCAGCACTCAGGCTCATACTAAGTATTTGGGCACCCATCAGTGTTCATTAGAGTAAGTCAAGCAGGGAGTTCCTGAGAGGACGGCAGGGGTCCGGTGTGGCAGCAATCTGCGTAAGATCCATCTCTGACTCCGGGGGCGACCGCCTCTCCGGAGAACCCTCCAGTCCAAACGAGAGTGCTTTGTGCACCTTGTGTTGATTGTTTTGCTGTGAGGCAGTATTCCAGTCCCTGGGAGGTCAGTCATCTCTGTCATCCCTGGTGCCACCCCTCTCTCAAGCCCCACCTGCTGGAAATGTACCCCAGTTCCTAAGGTTAGGTCATACCTCTGCCCAATTCCAAGCCGCCTCAGGGGTATCAAAGAATGGAGTTTTATCGTGGTCGATGACTTTTAGTTGGGCATGGAAGAGGAGTACATAACAAATGCTAAAGGCCACTAGCTTCTGTTTCACTTCCTGGATGGATCTCCATTGTTGCTGGACCTTCATGGTGTATTCTAGGAAAATCATTATGGGTTAGGACTGATGAATAAGAGTTCTGAGTGTGCATGCTGCTGGGAGATTGGCATTTCGGTCAGCATAGTTGAGGATGCGGGCAATTAAAGGTCGGGAGCCCACTGAGGGCTTAGCGAAAAGGGCACTGTGCACCCACTCAATTATGAAGCAGGATGAGTCCTCAAAGTCGGTACCCAGTTCCTCACCCAGTCTGATATGAACGTAGTGGGTTTGGTCCGCTCCACTCCCCCTGGAATTTCCGATATGCGCACGTTGTTGCGCCGAGACCTACCCTCCGCATCCTCCACCTTTGCTTCCAACTGACCAACCAGTCTCTGTTATGGGGATTCCTGCAACTTGACGGTGTCTCTTGTTTCGTAAGCGCTGCCTTCTACCTCTGGGACTATGTCAACCGTATTCCGTAAATCCTGTCTAATTAGGGATAAGTCAACTTTCAGCTCCCCCATTTCGCCCTCCATCGTTACTTTGAATTCTTGGATGGTCTGTTGGATGAAGGACATTTGGAGGCCCTCTCTTCCTCCCGCAGCACCATCCTCTTTCGATGTTACTATCTGCTCAGTATCTTTGTTAATCTTTTGTTGGGTTGCAGGTCCTGAGGGTTTGTCGCGTGTCATAATGGTGTCTAGGCTGTATATCTCCCTTCAGAGCCAACCATGCAACTCTGCTTTCTGCCTTGTCTACACCTGTTGCTACCCGCCTGTCGCTGCAACACCCAGAAGCATCATCTGGCTGCAGTTTCGCCTCAGGCCCCCTTCGGCGTAGCTTTGCACAGTGTTAACAGCTTCGCCCCTGGTACTAGTTGCAGAAGCGGTGCTGGGCTCCTGTCCCAGGCTGACTGCCCGATGTTGCCACTAATCACAGGGGCCTCACCTTGCAATCGCTGTGGAGGAGTGAGGAAGAACAATACCAGTAGAGTGATGTGGCTGAGTAGAGTGTGTAAGCAGTGTGGCCACGCAATGTCACCCCTTCTGGGGAGGCCCCAGTCATCTAACCCTTACTAATGGGTCACTATCAGCCAAGGATGCGAGAGGAGGGCGCAGGATGGGCAATAGGGGGGTTGTCATAGTTCTGGGGACTCCAGTCCCTGTCACGGTGTTTGACACAGATTTTGCCACGCAGGCAACTCCCGGCAGCCTGTCCTAGGGCCAGAGGGTCGGGGCAATCCTCAGACTTCCCTGGGCAACGTGGGGCCCAGCACCCTCACCACTCCAGCCTCGGTATGGTCGCTCTGGTGGCTTCAGGCACCCGCAGCAGGCCGATCTTGTTTCTTGCCCTCCCTGGCCCGCAGGGGTCTCTCACGGCAGTGGATCCCAGGGGCTTCCAGGCAGGCCGCAGGCACAAGGGAAGCCACACCCAGCAAGGCTGCACGAACGGTCGAGCGTTTGTGGCCTGATGCAGCACCTCCTCCCTCCCTCTTCCCCCAAGGGCACCCCAAATCCCCCCCCCCACCCTCCTGGCACCCGCCACCTCATATGCTAGTTTATGTTATTTAAATTTGTAACACGCGCAGATACTCGTAAGTGTCCCGGCGCGGAGCAAAGAGAGGTACCAACAGATAATTAGGCAAAGAGAAAGTTTTTAATTTCTTCTTAAAAATGTCTGGATCCTGGATATTCCGGAGGGAAAATGGAAGAGCATTCCAAGCAACTGCCGCTTTCCTTGCCAAGGAGCTGCCACCCAGCTTCTGACACTTGGCTCTCATAGGCACTTGGCGTCCGTGGGGGCCAACCAGGTGGTGGTCCAGAGCGACCGCACCATAGAAAGATGCCCTCCGCTGATGTCTCACAGCCCACTTTTCCAGCACAGGGGCTGAGCTGCCTCTCCTGGTCGTTGGGATCGTGTCCTCGCACATTGCGATGGTCCTTAGCAGGGCCCAGCAGATGGTGCAGTTTTGACACGGCAAGGGGCTCAATCCAGACTGGAGAGTCCTGGGGAAAGGCGGCGGTATAGACAGACCAGTATCGTAGCAGTGCAGAGCTCTGTTACAGAATGGCCGCCATGATTGGCTTCCAAGCCAAACCCCCACATGAATGCCCCATCTGAGAGCGCTACCTTTGTGAGCTGGCAAGGAGGTAGAGAATGCCTAGTAAATTCCTGTTGAGCCTGTAATGTGGTGAGGCCCTGGGCCCCCATACAGTAATAAAGATGGCATGGACACTGAATTGTACTTAGTGGAACTGGCCCAGGGCACGTGCACCCGGCCGCTTTTATAGCCAGAGTCACATGCCCTGTGACGCATGAGTTGGATGGGGGTGGGGTGTAAGCCAGCCCTCTGGGAGTGGCTGGCAGAGCAAACACTAGACCAGTGACCAGCAGAACACTACATCCCTCACAAACTTTATTCAAACCAGAACAACAAGTCCAACCTGTGGGAGAGAATACAACAATAACAGAAAACGTTCTCTGAGTCTATTCAGCTGCCTGCCGAACAAGACAATGGTGCAACTGCAGCTAAGACCACCGGTTCTACGTAGCACAGTTCAAGGGTGCACTGTGGATCCGGTTCTCCCTGGACTCAAGGCGTGAAAGTTGACACCCAACGTCGCTATAAATACAGTTCTCAGTGGCGGTGCAGGTGGAGTGATCGTAAATCTGGCAGATGTTCCATTTTCACAAAATACATCCTGGCTCCACGAACATTAAGCCTCCGACGACGGATGACATCTTGGTTGTTTAATCACCTCCGAGGCAACAGTGCTTCCAGCTACTGAGTGGTGGAATAGTTATTATTATTATTATTATTATGGAATTTTATAAAGCGCATGGTTACGCGCCCAGGCGTGTCCCCGCCTGATAGCGAAGTATGAGGTAAGCAGATCAAGAGGTTACAGCAGAGCTAAGCGGAAGAAGTAGGTTTTTAGGGCTCTGCGGAACTCGGCCTCAGAAGGTTCGAGGCGAAGCTCCATCGGAAGCAAATTCCAGTTCCTGGCTGCAAGGAGCCTGAAAGATCTACCCCCCATGCGAGCTTTACGGATTTTGGGGACAGCAGCCAAACCGGAGCCAGAGGATCTAAGCATCCGCTCTGGTCTGTAGGGGGTAATGAGGCTATTTAGGGGGGCGGGTGCCCTGCCTCCAATGATGCGATGACACATGCATAGTGCTTTGAAGGTAATCCTTTCTTTGATCGGAAGCCAGTGAAGGGACTTCAAAGCAGCTTTAGAGGACGTTCTCCTAGGAAGCCTCAGCACCAGCCGGGATGTGGCATTTTGAAGTACCTGGAGACGGTTGAGGCTTCTGGCTGTTATACCCAGATATAGAAGGTTAGCGTAATCGAGTCTAGATGTGACCAGGGCATGCACAAGAGTCTGCCTGGCTCCAACAGGAAGTAGGTCCAGGACCTTACGTAACCTCTTGAGTATACCGAAGCACATTCCGACCACCCGATTAACCTGGGGAGCAAATGACAGGTCGGAGTCAAATAATACCCCGAGATTTTTGGCCTGTTGGCAAGGCACTGGAGTAGAGCCCAGGCAGTCTGGCCACCATGCCGAGGACCACACAGTCGGACCACCTCCCACCACGAGCACTTCAGTTTTGGACCCATTCAGCTTCAGGCAGTTGTTAGACATCCAGGAAGCAAGCTCCTGCATGCAAGCACTGAAGCTGGATGCCGCGACTTCAGGTGCCCGTGACAGTGAGATGACCAGCTGTGTGTCATCGGCATATGACACTAGTTGGATGCCATGACTTTCCACAATGGTGGCTACAGGGGACGCGTATAGGTTGAACAGGGTAGGGCTCAGGGCAGATCCCTGAGGGACCCCTTGATCGAGATTGAACACACGAGAGTAGTGTTCTCCCTGTCTGACCTGAAAGCCCCTATCAGTCAGAAAAGATTGGGTCCATCTCCGCGCTGCCCCATTTACTCCGCCTTTGTTAAGACACTGTAGCAAGGTGAAATGTGCTACAGTGTCAAAGGCAGCACTTAGGTCAAGTAAAATGAGAGCCATAGTATGCCCCTCATCTACCCCTTGCCTGATGGTCTCAGTGGCCATGAGCAGCACAGACTCCGTGGAGTGGCGTGAACGAAAGCCAAACTGAGTAGGATGGAGAAGGTTGGCTTTCTCCACAAATGCCATAAGTTGAAGGTTTGCCACCTTTTCTGCCACTTTGGCCAGGTAGCGAAGGAGGGAGATGGGACGGAGATTGTCCAACCTGGGTACAGTGCCGGACCTAAAGGAAAGATCCAGAACATCCCTAATATAAGGTTCAAGGATTTCGATACTCTCTCCAAGAAGTTTTGGTGATGCCGGATCACGGGGGGATCCTGACTTAATGGAGCGGCATATCTGCTGAAGCTCATTAGGGGATGGGGTGAGAAAGTTGTCCAGCCTATTAACACCTACATCCACCAATAAGCTCTCACTGAACTCTTTTCCCTTTTTCTTTCCCCCTGAAAAAGCGGAATAGATAGTGGCCACTTTATCAGAAAAGAAAGCGGCAATGCGGTTGCAGGATCCCTCTGAGACCGAGGATGGATCAACAGGTGAGCCACAGAGAGAGATTTCCTTATAAATTTTAAATAGCTCCTTGGTTGAGTTTTGAGCTTCTCCTATCCTACCTGAAAAGTAATTAGTTTTGGCACGCCTGATCAAGCCATGATATTCTCTGCGTTTGCCTATATATCTCAGTTTTGCTTGATCGAGGTGGGCCACCCTCCACTGTCTTTCTAGTTGTTTACATTCTGCTTTAGCTAGGCGAAGTTCTTCACTAAACCAGGGGGCGGATTTATGGGGTCTGCTACAGGGATTTTTATGACAGAGAGGGGCTGTTTCATCTAAAGCATTAGTAATGCGACCTTCTAATCTGTCAGATGCAGTAACAGCATCCTCCAATCCTGGTCTGCCGCCTTTGGTCAGAGCAGTATCAAACTTGACTTTGGAAAACGCAGTCCATTTACGACTCATGTATTTAGTATTAGAACACTTTTGGGTATTGCTAGCAGGGATAGTTATTATAAAAGGTACTAAAAAGTGGTCTGACCAGGGGACAGGGACGGGGGACTTAACTTCTATATCTTCCCAGTTGGCAAAAATGGGATCCAACAAGTGGCCTTTTTGGTGGGTCGGGCCTTAGATCTAATGTGTAGTTGGAGGGACTGTAGTTGCTGATAAAAGTCAGTGGCTCCTTTGTCTAATAGATCATCCAGATGGATGTTAAGGTCACCTAAGAGCATGAACTTGTCTCTACGCAGAGCGGCTTCCGTTATGCCTTCGATAAGGCTGGTAGTGAAGTGGGTGGAAGGACCTGGAGCGCGATAAACCAAGAAGCCCTTCAGCGTGTTCCCAGCGTTAACCTTAATGGAAAAGGCTCCTGTCTCACTATCAGCGATAGCGAGAGGTTCAAGTAGACAACACAGTGGCTGCTTAGATATTATAGCAATCCCCCCACCTCTGCCTTCAGATCTATCCTGGCATACCAAGGTGTAGCCAGCAGGAAGAGAAGCGGCTATATCCGGCTCTGAGTTGGAGTCAAGCCAAGTCTCAGTAAGAAACAGGAGATCAAGTTTCATATCTACGAGCAAATCGAATATATCAAGACTATGTTTCCGCAAGGATCTAGTATTAAGTAGACCACATGAAAGCCTAATGTTCTCAGCCCTAGTCGTAGATCTGTTGTGCCAGTTATACTGACACTCTTTGCAGTTATTGGTGTCTTCCGCATTAAGACTATGGAGGCAGGCTTTGGCAAAAACAGGACAGAGGGCGTGGAGTTGTTGTGCGCTCCAGCATATCATCGACCCATTTTGGCCAGGGGTCATGGCCCCTGTCCCCGGCCGGCCGCGGACGGGCGCAGACGGGCTCGCCTTTGGCGCGCCGTCGGCGTGCCCGCTGCGCTCGTCCGCTGTGCTTCCTAGGTGGGGGTGCCATTTTATGTCAGAAGGGGCGGGAGGAGCGGAGCACTAGTCTGCTCGGCCGCCTCCTCACCCAAGATGGCGGGACCCACGGGGGGAGAGTCTCCAATGAATAGGTGAGACTATGTGCAAAAGAGCAAATAAAATTTAAAAATAATGGGTTACAGACATCCTTCTCTCACCAGGATGCCCCTCTCCTGAGTGTTCCCCTCTCTCGGGATGTCCCGGAGGCCCTCTTCACCAGGTTTTGATTGAACTGGGTGTATTTCGCCGTGTCACTACAACGACATCCTCTAGGTCCGGTGGAGGAAGCGCTCCGAGTCCCACCTTCAAGTCCCTCGCTCCACCTGGATGGTAGTTGTTTTTGGATAGGATTACTCCTGCCATCCAGACTCTGGTGCATCAGCATTGATAGGATGGCCTTTAGAAGAACCAGCTTACTACATGAGATCTGCGTCTTCCTGGGACCTGCGGAGGAGCTGCTGTAGACTCCTCTCTCGTGTCGGGGCCTGCTCTCACCGGTAATCCTTGAGGCCTTTGCCCCTGGATCGCCACGGTCTGGTGTGGCTTGGTTGGATCCTCTTCTGACCCCACATCTGAGGTCACCCAGGACGTCCGAGCAGGACCACAATCCAGTCTCCCATATGACCCCATAGGTGGATGTTACCAACTGTTCAGCTTGCTCACATCTGCAGGTGATAGGTTTGCCTGGTGTAACCGAAGTCTTCTGGACAGCTAGCCTCTCATGGTGCCCCCGATGTTACCTAGGTATTGTGCTCCACTCCTGATGAGCAGGCATTACCAACTTCAGACTGAAGGCGCTGCACTTCGCTGTACCGTTTCTTCCTTATCTCAATGGTTTGTGCACAACAATTCCTGCACCTGCCGTTGTTAGATGCAACTGCAGACGCATAACAGAAATAAAAGAGGTTCGGAATGGTGCACCAGTAATGTTTTGCTTGTCCAATGTTATAAAGATATTGAGTCCGGCAAAATATTCATTTTTGTCATCAGCTTTATTCAATCAATTCAAAATAGCATCATCCAGCTAACGCATTTAGTTCAGATTTGTTGCTTGAACTTCATCAGAGCAATTGCCAATAGACGGAGAATAGGATATCCAATGGAGTCATGAGCCTCTTGAATTTAAAGGCCTGGCACCTGTATGGTGGTCTAGTACTTCAAACTAATCAATAAAATATACTAATATTGTGAGTAAGTGGCCACATTATCGGGCCGTGGGTATCATAGCCCTTGAAGAATATCCACAAAACATGGTCGCTCGGTATCCGAGTCAGGAAGCAACTGTCTCGGATACCAAGCGACCTCTATATGTGACGTGCACTTCACACGGGTCTCCCTGGCCATGTACTACCCCTAGGACATTGCATTCTACTCGTCCGGTGGACCAGACCTGTCATTGCGACCTTCTTCCTTTCACGACCTCTCCTATTGGTCTCATTACTTTAACTTCAGGTCAATCTTTTCAGACCTCTGGCAGGTCATTTCTTCTCTGACCTCTGGCAGGTCATCTCTTCACTGAACCTCTGGCAGGTCATCTCTTCACTGACCTCTTGCAGGTCATCTCCTCTCTGACCTCTGGCAGGTCATGTCCTCTCTGAGCTCTGGCAGGTCATCTTCTCTGACCTCTGGCTTGTCATCGCTGACCTCTCGATGGTCATCTTCGCTGAACTCTCGCAGGTCATCTGCGCTGACCTCTCACAGGTCTCTTCTGTTGAGGACGCATTCCATGCGTCTCAATACCATGCAGACGTGGCTATCTCTTTGCTGTCTCAACCTGAGCACTCTTCCTCGCAAAGCGCTTACTCTCTGGCTCCAGCCTGTTCCTTCTGTGTTTTGTGTACGATCTTCAGTGCACTTCTATCCCTGCTCTCTCCTTCTTTCATCTGAGAGGACTTCTACTTCGGGCGGCTTGTGCACTCACTTCTCCCACTTGCAGTGGCGTCCTTTAACCACTGGGTGCTAATTTCTCTGTCTCTCAATACTCTTGCGGCCTAGGGCTGTTTAGGTAATTCTTGCCAGTTGGTCCTCTTCTCCCATCACCATAGCAGCTTTCCTCCTGCCGCTTGTGTTTCTCTGCCAACAGTCGCCTTTCACTAGCATGGCCTTGAGTGGTATGGGGCGCACAGCGCCCGCTTCCACCGCCACGTGCAGGATATATGCTGGATCATGCTGCCATTAGTAGGCGTAGTGCTCCTGTGCGCAAAGATAGTACAGATGGAAGTCTGGCGCTGTAAAACCGCCTTGATCATTTGGAAGGGTAAGTGTCTCCTTCTTTAGTTGAGGCTTCTTTCACCCCCAGGCTAGCGTGACCAGAAGGTAACGAAGATTATCGAAAAAGTGTAGCATTAGGTGTACCGGAACATTTAAAAAGTGATATAAAAACCGTGGAAGAACCACCATTTTCATCAACGCTATGCGGTCAGCAAAGGACAGGGGCAATTTAATCCAACGGTTCACCTGTTCCTCAAGCCGCACGATGGCGGTGCCAAAGTTAGCTTGTATAACAGTCTGCTGGTCCCTGTGTAGCCATATTCCTAAATATTTTACAGCGTCCGTACACCATGTTAGGGGATACTCCATGTCGAACTGTTGGGTGCCGTCGGTGAGGCGTAGTATAGTTGATATGGACCAATTGATTCCCAGGCCTGAGAAGCACTCAAACCGAACATACTCTCGTATGAGTTGTGCGAGAAATCGTGCCGGCTCCCGGACATACAGCACCATGTCATCTGCATACATGGAGACTGCAAGCGGACGCTGCAAAAACCGCAAGGTCGACGCAGCATGACGCTGGCGTAGAATGTATGCTAGGGGCTCAAACACAAGAGAAAATAGCAGTGGCGATAGCGGGCAGCCCTGCCGCGTGCCACGCTGGATGGGAATCTTCTCCCACAGCTACCCATTAATTCTGACCCGCATCACTGGGCAGGTATGTAACAGCTTATTCCAGTTAGTAAAGACAAATTGAACACCCATACGATGGAGGACTGGGATCATGTAGGACCAGGAGATCGAGTCGAATGCTTTTCCAGCGTCGAGCAGCACAGCCGCCGCTGGCAGCGTGGGCTCCAATACATGCATTGCCGCGAAAGTGGTGCGCAGATTATGGGACGTGGACTGAGTAGGGATAAATCCCAACTGATCCGGAAGCACCATACAGGAAGGAGTAGTTGTATCCTCGTAGCTAATAATTTCGCTAGAATTTTAACATCAGTGATTATGAGAGATAATGGGAGATACGAGTCACACTGATCAGGTGGTTTACCAGGTTTTAAAAGCGCAACCATCAGTGCCTCCCGTACGGTCGGCGGCAAACACTGGGTATCATATGCCTCCTCATAAAGCTGAAGTAGGCATGGGGCTAATTGGTCAAAATATTCTTTATAAATTTCAGCTGGCAGCCCATCAGTGCCCGCAGCCTTCCCGTCAGGTAAAGTGGCTATAGCATCCTGCACTTCACCTAATGTGAGTTGGTGCATCAAAAAATCTTGTTGCCCCGCAAAAGCCACACCAATGCAATATCATAAAGGTATTGCTCAAGCTCAGCAGCGTCAGCTGTGGGCCAGTGAGCGTACATGCCAGCATAATACTCCGTAAACGCATTCAGAATAGCTGGTGTGTCATAGTGTGTGCCGTCATCGACAGTGATTGCTTGAATCGTGTGTGCCCTGCACTGGGTATACGTATAGTATATGGGCCGCCGTATATATGTCCTACCCGGCCGGCCACCCTCTCCATAGTAACGTGCTTTGTACTGGCGGGATAAGTGTTTTACCTCTTGGTCAGCTGTTACATTTTATTTTACAATTTTCTCCTTAATGCGTGCCAGTGTGCTGGGGTCCGAACGGGCATTACATTTGCTCTCCAGGTCACCCAACTCTCGTTCCAGTGTCGCCATGGTGCGGCGTAGAGATTTTAAAACCCCGGCTTGGAGGCCTATACATTTTCCCCGAATGGTCACTTTAAAGGCTTCCCACAGTATTTCCATAGTTCGGACCAACCCAGTATTCAGTGAGAAATAGTCTGCAATGGCTTCACATATACCCTCATTAAAGACTGGGTCGAGTAACGAAGGGGATTGTAGTCGCCATTGAAAGGGGGGGGGGAGTGTGGGAAGGGAGTATCATGTCCAAAGCCACTGGGGAGTGATCAGACAATGTTCTAGGCAAGTGCCTTATCTGCTCAACCCATTCACAGATAGCCTGTGTTCCAAGCCAATAGTCAATAAGCGACCAGGACTGTCTTGCATATGAGTGACATGTACCTTCCCTGGCGTGTGGGTGTCTTAATCTCTAGACATCAGTGAGACCCAGCGATCTCATCCCTTCATGCACAGCATCAGTAGCCCTTCGGGGAGGGGGGGGGGGGACCTGCTGTAGTCATTCTGTCCATCGTGGGATCTAATACCACATTAAAATCTCCACCACACATAAGTGTCACAGGGGATAATTTATAGAGTTTACACCACAGTGCATCGGAAAAAGCAGGATCATTGGTGTTGGGACCATATATGTTCACAATAGTCAAACGTGTGTTATAGAGCGTACCCCGCACTATTATATACCACCCATTTACATCTTCATCTACATGTGTGGGCACAAATGGAACATTTTTCCTCACCAGAACCATAACTCCCCGGGGATAAGATGAATATGACGCGGCTAGCCTTACCCCAGCCCATCTTGTGCCAATGTGCGAGACTGCCTGCTTCGTACGGTGTGTCTCCTGCAACAAGGCAATTTGAATATGGTGCCTGTCAAGATAAGCTAGCACCTGACGCACCTTCTTAGCATTGTTGAGCCCTCTCACATTCCAACTTACCCAAGAAATGTTAGATTGTTGTGAATCAGCCATGTCTGGGAAATCTAAGTATCAAGAGTGCAACACAGTCGAATTTACTTATGACATATAGCTCAGTACCTATTGGTGAATCATGTGCAATGCCATTATAATATAACAGTGTTCCCCAACCACCCCTCCCACCCACAGCGGTGTTGAAACCTAACCGCGAATAGACCCCACAGAAAACATAACAGAAATAAAACAATAGTGATCTCACAGTCCATAACATGTGAAGAACAATAGGATGTAGTAACCCATTAAAGGCTGCCAAAGGGCCCCTACTCAGAAACAGAACTTTGTGGGGAATTCCCATACTGTGGGTCGCTAGTAGCCCACGGCCCCCATGTAAGCGGGGTGGGTCGAGCCAGGCTGAGATCGGCTAACCGTCTCATGGCTATTTGTAAACTTCAAAGTAATACAATTATTACCTATTACAAATACAACGTCAGGTGTGGAGTGCTCCTCCTAGCTGTTAACTGTGTCAATATACATGAAAATAGCGAGCATATCTTGTCAAATTTGAAACTCATCGAATTATACATTACATTTCAAGTATTAATCATGGGTGGAAGCCTACCAGATAAATTGCATGCAAGCGCCCAAAGGGAATGCGGCAAACAGTACATTCAGAAACCGATTTAGCCATGTCTCACGTGTTCATCCTTCGGAATCGGAATGTCTACTCTTCTCATGTAGCGCCTCCTGCCGCTCCAGCCGCCGAGTGTATTGTAGCGCCTCCTTCGGTGTCGTAAATATTTGCGCTTTACCATCATGTTGTATCCGCAGACGGGCAGGGTGAAGCATTGCGTAAGGAAGTTTGAGAGTTTGCAGCTTCTTCTTAACAGTTTGGAATTCTCGACAAGCTTGTTGCACTGGGACGGTGAAGTCAGGGAAGAGTTCTATTTTCATACCTTAATAGTCAAGCTTCACCTTTTCCCTAGCCGGACGGAGCGCAGTGTCCCTGTCTCTATAGTTCAGGAGTCTGGCAATTATAGGGCACTGGTGGAGCCCCCGGGACTGGTCTTGCAGCCAAGGAACGATGAGCCCGTTCAACTATTAGTACCTTCGAGAAGTGTTTGGCTCCCAGCAGCGTTATTAACAGTGTTTCGACATATGTCTCCATGGGCCCTGTGTTTGTGGTTTCGGAGATTCCAAGTATATGGAGGTTATTTCTGCGGGAACGGGCTTCAATGTCCTCGTTTTTTGCCTTGATGACCTCCAGTATTTTCTCCATGGTAGCGCATGAGGTCCCCACCGCCTCCACGCGATCCTCCGTGGCCGATATGTGCTTCCCCGCCTCCGCAATTTGTGTGCCGTGCTTGTCGATCTTCGAGGCCATGTGTCCATGCGCAGATTTAGATGGTCAATTTTGCTATCAATAGTTTGTAGACTTTGTTGCATGGTGAGCATCATCCGCTCCAGTTTTGTAGTCATACCCGGTTCTGGGTTCGCTTCTGTGTTGGAGGCAGTGGGCGTGGGAGTTTTAGTATGTTTTTTAGCTTCAAATTGTAGCTTACTCTGTTGTTTGTCTGTACGACCCATATTGAGACAACTCTTGCCGCCGACTGCAGTCGTGTCACTCTGGGAATGGCGCGATCAGCTCCAACACCCAGTCAATGTGTTAGATGTGAATTCCAGGAGCCAGGCCACCCGGCCAGCACGTCTGTGTCAGCCACAGTCAGGCCGTAATGAGGATAAGCTGTGGTATTGCCTTTTATGCTGTATTGGGAAGTAATGGGAGGAGAATCCAGCAATTAGCGGTGCAATCGGGCAAAACCAGTCACATCCAGGGCTGTACGAAGGGTCGGATGGCGCACAGCCGAAAGCGTTATTTTTGTCTTCAAATGTGCACGCAGTAGGGGTGCAGTCGCCGGATGTAATTGTCAGGAACCTCAGTGCTCTTCGGGGTCCGGGTGATGCTCAAGGGATCCACCTCCAGACCTCCCCAAGCTCGGTTCAATCAGGTACCCTAAGCTTAGAGGCGGCCTGGCGAGGGAAAATGTGAATGGCGGGGATGGTGCGGCCTGGGAGGTGTCAATCTGAAAGACAAAGGAAGAACCCGTTACAAACACTCTAGGACACCTCTCTATCCTTCGTATTCTCTTTTCCTATGGTTACCCGTACCTTCCTAAGAATACCAGTGTGGAATAACAACGCTGTCACCTGACGCTCTTCTCCTGCGTGAAGCCCCTGGGAGTTTCCTACAAAAACACAAACACAAATTACTTCCCTTTTCTCTCCTGTCATAAGCCTCTCAGTCCCTAGATCCCTTCCTTGTACATACCAGGGACACACACCACGAAGGCCCTATGAAAGTCGTCAGGCATCGCCGTTCTCCGGTTCTCTCAGCAATACCAACGAAGGTTCATTACAAACGAAGGTTCACAAACCCCCCCCCCCTTCTGCTCCGTCACAGAAGCAAGGAAAAGTATCCAAAGTATCAGCACCAGAGCCCGGACTGAAATAAGGGACAAAGAAAAGAAAACAAGGAGGCTCCTAAGGAGAGGTAAGCCTCGTCACCTTACCGCCAACAACCCCTGGAGTCTACAGCAATACTGGGCTCCTCTGTTGGTAGATAGCAGGCTCCTCTTCCGCTATAGAAGCGCTCCTCCTCTGGTGACTCCCCCAAAGTATTTCCTCCCGGAGTGCGGGATGATGACAACAGGCGTCCGTGTCTTCGCGAACCGAACACAGCGAAGCACCACAGCGCCATAGAAGCGTATCAGCCGACACGCACCTCCGTCCTCGAAGCACAGTTCTGATGGTGGATGTGTCTTCGCGAAAACGAACTCTGCGAAGCACCACAGCACACAGGTAGTAAGTCCGCCGACTCACTCCTCAGCAACGTCGGTATTAGATCCCAACCCAGGAGGGCCAAGCAAACAGATGTCCGTGTCTTCGCGACCAATTCAGCGAAGCACCACGGTCCCCAAGAGGCTAACGGGCAGCCGCACCATTACAGAATCCAGAACGAACAAAATCCAATACAACCCGACATCCGGGTTCGGAATGAATATATAGCTCCCGCCTCCATGCCGCCAAGACTTCTGGAACATGTAGTTTACCATTACTAGGCAGGCGCAGTTGACCGGGTTTCAGAACCTGACAGTAACTACAGTTGTGCACTTGAAGCAGGCAAATTCCAAAATGGGCAACTCTCCCGATGGCCCCAGAAGCCCAAGTACCAGCAGCATTAGGTTGATAATGGGCAATGGGCGGCACATGCAAGTTCCCCAAGTAGTGCAGGGTTAGAATAATCCCCGTAACGTGTGCCAGGAAACACACTGAAGTTGTTGGGAGTGTTTTACCTCATTTAGCCGTGCCCCGCTCAAGCGCTCCCTGAGGGAGAGCAGTTCCACCGCCGTGAGACACAAAATGTCCGCGCCACAGTTACCGAGACGGCCAGAGTCGGGCTGCAGTCCCAGCACAGCCTCCGCAGGTCTCCGGAGCGGGGTCCATCGCCGGTGCCGCCACTGCAGGTGGGACCACACCGGCAAACACTCCTCCTCAAGGCTGGATACGCAAAATGGCCGCCCAACCTGTTACAAACCGGGTAAGTCGCACCAGAGTCTTCTCCTCACACGCCAAGGGTCAGGCAGTAGGTCAAACGGTTAGCAGCACCCGGCTTACCGCTAGTGAAGGAGGCAGCTTGCAGGTCAGAGAGATCAGTAGCTCACATTCACGGGGGCTGCCATCTTGCAGCCAGCGAGGTCGGGCAAATCGCAGCAGAGCATGAGTTGTTAGAGGCGGCCAATCCTCAAACTTAAGCCAGCGGAGCACTCCTCAGCACTTTAAAAGCAGGTAATGGTCCATTTCTGCCATGGATGGCACCGAATATGACAGATAATAGGCGGATTGTTTACTCGACCAGCAGAGCGGCACTAAGGCTAAGCCATCACGCTCCTGGCTCTCTAGCGCCCCCCCACCAATAAGTCCTCAATATTAACCAAACTAACCCTTTTTAAGCAACCTTGTAATAATAAAACATTGAGGAAAAAAAACACCAAGTTTCCTAATGTTTGCCTTTTAGTTTGCATGCATATCCTTGATGCAGGATCAGGAATCGCTAAACTATATGATACAGATTTTAACTTGTAACCTGCAGGTAACACAGTGATCTCTGCAGCAAAAACAGTAACCAGCAGAGCTCTCTATGTAAAAAAACAACTCTGTGTTCATGCTGTGCGCTACAGCAGGCACATTGATCCTCTATGCAATTTTATTATTCAGTCAAATCTTTGATTAGAAAAATTCACACAGCAAGTTCATTAACCAGCATAGTTATTAAAGTGCCATTGTACCCGGGAATTTACTGGATTCACAAAGATCTCTGAACCAGGTATTATTTCGAAATGCAACATGTTGTGATGAGTTAGGCTAGGCAGAAAACATTTATTTTCACATTTGTCTTATTGACAAATTCTTTGGGCAGAGTTAAAAAAAAATAACGACATTCAGACTTTGCTGTTTGCGACTGCGCCTACTTTCTTCTGCAAAGCCTTGGGCTTTGCCCGATTGATAAATCTAGAGCCTGTGCTGGCTGTGGCTATTTCGCCACATCGCCAGCCTGCATTCCGTGGTGAGGACTGCAGAGCCCATAGTCCAACGCGCCAGGGGAGGTTCCGATGCACTTCCGAAGCGACGGAGGCGCATAAGAGGCAGTCCGGGCTCCCACAGCGTGGGAGCACGTGTTGACTGTTGCTATTTCGCCACATCGCCAGGCAACATTCCGTGGTGGGGACTGCAGAACCCATAGTCAAACGCGCCAGGGGAGGCCCCGATGCACTTCTGAAGCGCCAGGAGGCGCATAGGAGGCGGCCGGGGCTACTGCAGCGTGGGCGGGCCGCCCCCGTTGGAGCTTAGCTCTCCACCCTCAGGTACTGTTGCGCATATTCCCACCCTCAATATCAGTATTAGTGTTGTATTTGTATTATTGTATCTGGCCATTGACTGGTTACGATTTGTGGACCCATCTTGAGTAAGCGCAAAGGAGTAGCGCGGACCCTAGATGCGTTTTTTGTTGGAGCGGAATCGTTGCTGAGCCATGAAATTGAAATGACAGAGCGACAACTCTCTTTAGACCCTTCCACACTACAGAGTCGCTCGTCAGTAGGTATCCCCAATCCGGGTGGCACTCCACAAACGTGCTTGCCCATTACACCCCAAAATTCGTCTCCGAACTCCCCCTTGTCTACTTTGGATGCACCCTCTATGATCACCTCTAACGGGTCTAGTATAATCACCAGAGCACGGGTCGCTAAACCCGAGATGAGAACAAGAGTACCACCGGCTAAACGGAAGTGGGGGGTTGGCATCCAAAAAAACCAAAGGCATAAAGGGTGCCAGATCCGCTAACCATGTAACTAATCAAGTAAGAACACTAACTAATTCTGTTAGTACACAGACCGGTCGTTTTTCCATCAGCAAGGAATGATACCATTGGGGACGCTGCTCTTGCCACTGATGTGGAGACTGCTCTGGAAACCGCACTAGCCCACATTAAAGAACTGATCAACAGGAATTTTACCCTTCTCTGGGAAAAGTTAGAACGTGTGGACACTGCTATGGACAATTTAAGTGGTAGTGGTAGCAAAGGGCGGATGAAGGACAGTGGCGTGTTCCTAAGTCCGCTTGCGGTGCAGTTTTGAAAACAGTAATCCCTTTTAAACGTAATTTTTAATATTGGGCATTGTTTTGGTTTTTAAAACATTTCTGTGTGAGGAGTTCGAGTGGGAGTGCTACGCTTACCGATAATCTGGTCTCCCTGCCTCGGTCCAACGCGGTGTTCACCGTTGCGTGGAGGGCGGGGGAGACAGAGACCGGTACTTCCGGTTGGTGAGGGAAGCCGTCTAGTTGCTGGGAAGGCTCTCCTTTAAAATCAACATGCCTCTGCGGCCACGCAGCGGGCGCGCCAAAAGCAACGCCAGACTGCGCCCAACCGGGGCTAGGGGCCAGAACTCGTGTTGGATTTGATTTGATACACCACTACAGCCCTCGGAGGCTTTGCGCTCTTTGTCCAATTCTGGATGATAAATGTAAGCACGGCATAAACGCTGAGGGTGAGAGCTGGCAGTGTAGCCACTGCTCCTTCAGGGCAGATGAACGAGTAGAGATTAGGGAGGGAGGCCCCTCACTCAGGCTATCTCTAATTAACTGTAGATCCTTGAGGAAGCACAGAATTGAGATATGTGACCTATTATCTGAAGGTTAAACAGATGTCATATTTCTCACTGAGACATGGCTGGATACTGACTCTGCGCCTGAAATCTTGGAGGCACTCCCTAGTGGCTATGGGATTATGAGAGCGGACAGACTGTCAGGGAGGGGAGGGGGCATCGCAATCATTTACAAACATGACATTCGATGCTCTCTTGCACCTGCTGACATAGCTGATGGTGAGGTAGGCTTCTTTACTATCAGTACAGCCACTAACTATGTCGTGAAGGGGTTACTGATCTATAGACCCCCTGGACCCCATTTGAGGTTTATACCCAGCCTTATTGACTACCTTATTCAACCTGCCCTCCGGTACGAAAAGTTATTGGTGCTGGGTGGTATAAACCTGCATTTTGATGATGCACTCAACTCTGGGGCACAAGAGTTGTACCAGGAATTAGAAGTGCTGCAACTATTCCTAAAATCTGAACTTCCCACTCATAAGTTGGGTCATTTACTTGACCCTATTTTCGCCAATTGGGATGCGCTGGAACTGGAGCCTCCGCTTCCGGTGTTGTGGTCAGATCATTTTCTGATCACGTTTAGGATAAAGTTGCCCCTGTCTAAAACACAGGAGAAAGCGAAGTCCGGTATAAAAAGAAGGAAGTGGGCTGGCTTTTCTCATGGGCCTTTTAATCTGGCCTTTTTAAGGGATGGTCCCCCCTCTGGCCGGGATGTAAATGGGGTGTGTAAAGCTCTTGGGAGACGTATAAGTGTTGCTCTTGACTGCACCGCACCTTGGTCAACTAAAATGTCCACTAATAGATGCAAATCAGCTCCTTGGTTTAGTGAAGAGTTACGAACTGCTAAATCTACCTGTAAACACCTAGAAAGGCGCTGGAGAAAAGATTTCTCAGCCCACTTGGAAGTAGAATATAAAATTAGCCTCAAGAACTACCATTCGCTCCTTAGGAAGGCGAAGGCAGCTTATTTTAATGGAAGGATCCAAACAGCGGAGAACTCTACAAAAGAGCTGTTCAAGGTCTTTAAAGAAATTTCCTCCTTGGCATCCGTTGCAGTGCCTATCGTTGGCTCTGAGGAGTCATGCAATCGAGTTGCTGAGTACTTTGCAGATAAGGCCGAGAAGATCTATTCTTCTTTTCCTGTTTTTGCTCGCGATGGTAAGAGAGTGGAGAAGGAATCTGTGGGTGCTTCTGAAATGCAGGGTCTTTATGAATTTACTGTGCCCCCTCAGGACACTCTTAAAAAGATTGCCACTAGCATCAAGTCGGGCTCGCCCAGGGACCCGGCTACCCCCAGGGTGCTCAGAGGTAGTATTGATGCACTTGAGCCTTTTATGAGACATCTTTTAGAGTTGTCTTTTATCTCAGAGTGGTCCCGGAAATGTGGAAGGAGGCTGTGGTACTTCCCTTACAGAAGAACTCTCATATGAGCGCTGACCAGCTTGACAACTTGCGCCCCATCTCCCTGCTTCCGTATTTTGCTAAGGTTGTGGAAAAGATTGTGAACACTCAACTTACTGCACATATTTGTAACAATAACCTTCTTCATCCCTCCCAGTCTGGCTTCCGGGCTTTTTATTCCACTGAATCTGCCCTGTTGTACTCCTCCGAGACCATCAGGAAGTATGTGGACGAAGGACAGACAGTGGCCTTAATTCTTTTAGACTTAAGTCCCGCTTTCGACACTGTTGCTTCATGATCTAGAGAGAGGGGGTGTAGCTGGCGGAGCCTTAAAGTGGATGGAATCCTTTTTATCTGAGCGTAGCTTTCAAGTCATGCAGGGCAGTTATTATTCTAGGAACATCAAGCTGACCCAGGGGGTACCTCAGGGCTCTATCTTGAGCCCAACATTGTTCAATCTTTATGTCGCCCCCTTGGCTAAAATCTCGGATACATTTGGAATTAATGCCCTGTCCTATGCTGATGACACCCAGCTGGTGGTCTCTCTGACCCAAGCCCGGGCTGGAGCTGCCTCCAACTTTGTATCCTGCCTTCAAGAACTGGCTGTATGGATGGCAAATAAATGCCTAAAGTTGAATGGCAGCAAGACTGAGGTGTTGATAATAGGGAAGGCTCCATCAGTATGGTCTTCGGCATTGGGTCCTACTTCTACACCTTGCGAGCAAGCTAAGAACCTTGAGGTTTGGGTGGACAACAAGTTGTCTTTCAATTACCACACCAGGCGGCTGCAGGCGCCTGTTTTGGCATCTTAAGGGGACTACGGAAAACCCTTGACACCCTCCCCACTGCATCTAGAAAAATCCTTGTTCATGCTCTGGTAACCTCTCGCCTAGATTATGGCAATCTTCTGTATCTGGGTGCAACTGTTAGATGCTTGCAGCGTTTGCAGTGCATCCAGAATGCAGCAGCAAGACTAGTTCTCATGCTCCCGAAGAGTGCCTCAGCTACTCGTGTGCTGGCTTCTCTACACTGGCTTCCCATCAGGGAGAGAGTAAAGTTCATGGCCTTGTGTGTGTCATCGGATTTTACAAAGAAAGGGGCCCATATATCTGCATGATTTTCTAACTCCCTATGTACCGACTAGACTTTTAAGGTCCAGCGGGAAGGGTAAGGTGCATGTCCCCAAAATCAAGAGAGCCAGGATGGGTGGGCGCTCGTTTCGTTACTTGGCGGCCCAGCTGTGAAACTCGCTCCATCAGGCACTCCGGCTGGAGTGTTCTGAATCTATCTTCCGGAAAGATCTGAAGACTTATCTATTTCCTGTTTCTTAAATTGTTTTGTTTAGTTGGTTGCTGCTGCTTCTTTACTGCTTCCTTAGCGTGGGGACACACTGGCCTCAGTGTAACCAGGCGCTTTACAAATGTAACTATTATTATTATAATATCCTGACGCCAATCCGGGGAGGGCTTGCTAATGCCAGTGGATGCTAATTTTAGATCTAATTTACCAATTCCAAGAGCCACCATGCATAAGAGTCCTCATCTGTTAATTTTTGCATAACATGCCGCAAATCAAAAGAACCTCTTGTGCTGTAACCTAGCCCCGAGCAAGGGAACACACAGGATGCTTCTCGGGAGCGTAACAGGAAGATCTTGGGCCCATGTAAAAGTCACCCTGAACGCTTAGATTCTTTCGCCACATCAACTGACCCAAGTTTTACTGTATAAAAAGAGAGTCTCTTTTTATTTGATTAATTTTTATAGCTATGATTTCTACTCCATCCCTAATGGGAATTTTATTAAGCTCTTTGATTTTATTTCCAATCTAGACTGCCAGCAAAAATCAGCCAAAACTAATGGTATCCTTCTGGGGGGGTGACTTTAATGGGAAATTAACAGATACATCACATAGCACATCACATAGCACAGGGTGTCATAATTCCAGCCCTTACTGTTGCAGGGGCGCAGAGTTGACTATGTTTCTGAGTATGCATAACCTCACCAATGCCATGGACATTGTGGGCGCATCACACGCAAATAACTATCCTGTGCCAACATTCAGAGGAAGGGGGTGTTCCTCCACTATAGGTTTTGTCTTTATTTCTCTCCTCCTCGTAGATCACCTAATGGAAGTAGAAGTTATCACTATGAGTCAAGGGGATCATAACCCATGTTTACTTTTGAATGAAGGGCTAGGAATTTAATGCCCTCCACCGATAATTTAAGACTGCTATGGAGGGTTATTGATGATAATGATTTGTTTCAGACAGTGGTGAAGGACAACATGCACCTCATAAATTCATGTTTATCTGCTCAAGATCCATACCCTATCCATATCAAGGTCCATGATTTTATTAAACTCTGCCTAGCAATTAAAACTCTCTTGTCAAAACCCATTTCTCTTGTGAAACAAGGCCCTACATGGTTCAATCATGAGTGCTCTGAGACAAACAGACGATTGCACAGAGCCCTATCATCTAATCCAAGGTGTAATCTAGAAGTGAAGTTGGCCAGGCTGAGGTATAAAACTGCGATTTCTAATCGGAAAGGGGAAATTCTAAAAAATCGCTGGGAGACACAAGCCAAAGCTGCAAATAAAAAAAAAAAGGGCGATACATTTTGGACAGCTGGGAGGGATCTGCGATCCATGGGGCAGCTCCTAACTCCCATTAGCTGTACCATTGCGAGTGAGTCGTGGGAAAACCACTTCACAAAGATTTATGCTGCCCCACACAAGAGGCGGACTACTTTGTGCCTGGGCCATTAACTATAATACAGATAACCCTGTCTGAGGTGGAAGAAGCCATCCAACAGAGTGTGGGCAATAAAGCCCCTGGCCCAGATGGGCTACCCATTGACCTTATTAAATGCAAACCAGACTTTTGGGCGCATCTTTTAAATGTTTTTAACAATCTAATCTACGCTCCGCTACCCAGTTCCTGGTCCTCGAGCATTATTGTCCCTATTTTTTAAAAGGGGGATCGTTCCCAAAGCAATTGTTATAGGCCCATCTCCTTATTTGATAATACCTTAAAAATGTTGGGTAAAGTCCTATATAACCAGATATTAGAGTGGTCTGAGGAAAACGGTATTTTAGAGCCCTTTCAATTGGGTTTTCGAAGGTCAGCACCAATGAACAATGCCTAAATCTTAATCTAATTATGGGCAAATACACCATTGCGCGGGCTTCGCCAATCTTCTTAGCCTTTATGGATTTTACCTCTGCTTTCGACCTTATCAATCGGTCAAAGCTCTGGTTTATCCTCTTGTCCTATGGATTGGACGAGCCCCTAGTGCAGTTTTTGGCACACCTTCACAAAGACCTTAAGGCCCGGGTCAGGATCGGTTGCGGAGGCGAGGTCACCGAAGCTATTAAGGTAGGTAGCGTGGTTAGACAGGGTTGTGTTCTAGCCCCCCTCCTTTTTATCATCTATATTAACGGACTGCATAAAACATTAAAATCAATGACTCAAGATGTCCCAAAAATCAATGGAAAAACACTCCCCGTACTACTCTAATTGGATGATGCGGTCCTTATGGTCCGCACTCCAAATTCCCTTCACATTCTAGTGCAGGGTTTTGTTAACCACATGGACAGTTTGGACTTATGCACTAACTTTAAAAAGATTTTTATAATGTTGTGTAGACCTCAGCCATTTGAGGGCCAGATGTGATAAATTGAAGATAGCAGTTGTGACACTTAATCTTTAGTGGGCCCATAATCTGGCCCCTAGAGACTAAGATCTGCATTCTACTCCCACATGGCAGAGAGGCCTACAATTTAGGGGAGTCATCTGTGGTTCAAAGGGGAACCCCTAAACCACCAAACTTCAAAGACACACAACTGTATTACTACGGGGGCCATCCTTCAGCAAAGGTTGAGATATCCTTGTGAGGATGAGGAACCAGAGAACCTGTACTGCGTAGTGTACACTGCCAGAGGACTATGTTGTGGACATGAAGGATAACTGTCCAAATAGTGGCTGGCCTGGACCGAATACCTGCTGAAGTGTGGAGCCCTGAAGTGTGCTCTTTAAGGGCATTACCGCGGGCATCCTGTTCTCCCTGAGATCTCGGGGACATCAAAGATCTCCCACCAGGGACCTTTACCATCTACCTGTGACATCTGGAAAGGGTGCTATCTCAAGTGCCCACCAATGCTACTGAATCCCAACTGGTACCGGGGTGTGAGCATGGAACTAACCCCCAGATTCATGAAACTAATTTTCTGCGAATTCTAGATTGCGAGAAATACCGAATCGCAATTTAGAATTTGCATAATGGGATTCATGAAATTCTGCGATTAAAAATAATGATTCGCATTCGGCCGCAAAAGCCGATTGCGATTTTCACTAAATCGCAGAATAATCGCTAAATCGGACAATTTCCGTGTTGAAATTGCGATCTCGCTATTAGCGAAATCGCAAATTGCGATCTCGCTAATAGCGAGATCGCAAATACGTGAAGTCGCATTTCGAGCACAGTGATGACATCACAACCAGGAAGCAGGCAGTTCCCTCCCTCATTCTGAATACTGAGGCTGATTTGGAAGCAGCACTGCCCAGAGCTCCACTCTAAAACACCTCCAGCTTTGAATCAGGATACACCCCACTGCAGCAATGTCACAGGAAGCAGCAGGGAGCAGTTCCACAGGGAGAAAAAAGAAAAATTAAATTCTCCGAACAGGAGCTTGAACATCTGATTGAGTGAGTCAGTAGAGATCATGATAGATTGTTTGGGAAGGACTCCAGGAGGGTGCCAGAGGCCGACAAACGGCGAATTTGGTTGCGCATCCACGCAAAAGTCAATTCAGTTGGAGTCACCCAGCGATCAATCGACGATCTCAAGAAGAGGTGGTACAACCTCCGAGGTCGTGCCAAGGAGAGGATCGCTGAGAGGCTGGGTGAGCGTGTTGCAACAGGAGGGGGAGAGCCAACAGTCCCTCCCAACACCCCATTGGAGGACCTCGTTGAGGACACCTTGCAACCTGAGGCATGCGTGGGGGTAACCCGGCTGGACTCCTCCCGACCCACCAAGCCATGGTAAGAGCCATGCGACTGCGACCCTGTCCCCTAACAATGGCCATGACCCTAGAGCTACCCATTAGAAACCCCAGTCATGCAGCCCATGCACATCAGAAAATCCCTATTGCATTGTGGGACATGTAGTCTGACCACAATTTACATTCAGCCCCATACAGCCAGATATGCCCTAATAGAGTCAATCCAACAGCCAGTCAGGGAATACTAGCCTGCATGCATGTAGCAACCTTCCATGTGCAAGATACATGTTATTAATCAACGTCCACTTTACATCACAGGTGGCGCTGAAGATACCAGCAGCGACAGTGAGGGGCTGCAAATTGACGAGAATCCAAAGGATTCTGAGGGTGACGCACATCCATCCACACAACCAGCTCCATCAGGGCGAGCACCAGTGCCAGCAGCCTTACCGCCACCTGCAACGCCAGCGACAACAGGCGCACCACAACCTCCAACTGTGAGACCCATGCCAGTGGCATCAGCAACACCAGCAGCCGCCAGGCCATCAACTCAACACACACCTACTGTGCCCACCCAGTCCAGCGGACAGGTCAGGGAACGGCGCCAAACTACACCAGGCGCCGGCAGGAGGGGGGTGACTGTGCGTGTGCCGGGTCTTTCAGTAGAGCGCCGCATGCTGCGCGTCCACCAACAACAGGCACGACACCTTGCAGCAATACATCTGCAGCTGCACAATACAGCCAAGAATGTTGGCCAGCTGTCCGACCGGATGGAGCGAATGACCACAGCAGTGGAGGCAAACACTGAGGCCATGCTGACCCAGCGAGACCTCAACCGGCGGCGCCACCGCCAGCTCCTAACACGCCTCTCGGCGTACACGCGCTCCAATTATATAATTGGCAACGCAACATCCCAGCTGTCGCGAAGATCATTGGCCATGCAAATCCAGATGGTCCAATGCTGCCAGGATGTGGCACGGGCACTTGAGCAGGCAACCACTGCAGTTCAGGCTCTGCAGGCAACTGGCCACGGCCAGGCAGGAGGGGAGGACGCTAGTGAGGGAACATCTAGCCACAGCAGCCTGTCTTTGCCACCGGTTAGAGTTCCCCGCCGCAGCAGCAGGCCCATTGCGGCTTCACGGGCAAATCCGGAGGAAGATGTGGAGAGCCGAATCGAAGCCTCGGGCCGGAGGCGCCATTGACATTTTTGCTCATCATGCAGGGACATGCTGATGATAAAAGCATGCCCTCTAACAAATCAGGAGATGTATGACGCAATACACCTCAAATGTATCTTTTGAAAATAATGCAATATTATTGTGAAAACAACAATAATATTTATTCAATAACAGTACATCAGACTCATGTCATTATTTCAATTGTCATGCATGGGTGAAGTGTTGGGTGAGGGGAGTGGGTGGACTAGAAACAGTTATTTGTGATTTGGTTGCGGCGTCTGTGTCCTTCAGCTGGATTTTCCCCGCGTGCATGACGCGCATGTGGAGGTGGGCGGTTGTCCCCTTCCGACTCACTGCGAGATATCTCAACAGATATCCTGCGCTTGGTAGCAATGTTGTGGAGTATTGCACACACGGCAACAATGCGGGAGCAGACCTCAGTCTTGTATTTGAGGGCCCCTCCAGTCTTATGCAGTATGCGGAATTGGCTCTTCAAAAGCCCAAATGTCCTCTCAATGCAAATACTAGTGCGGATGTGTGCTGCATTGTAACGCCGTTGCTGTGGTGTTGCAGGGTTGAGGTAAGGGGTGAGGAGGTACTCACGGAGACCGTAGGCGCTGTCACCTGAATGAAAGGAGTGCATGTTCTGCGCAGCTACATGATCACAGTGTATTATATGGGGGCATGTGTACTTACCCAGTAGGTGTCCTTCGCCAAAGTCTCCCCTGGCCAGTCATGTGTGAATGCCGCTGTGCCGGAATATGAAGGAGTCATGTGTGCTCCCCGGGTATTGTGCCACTATGTCCGTGATGTAAGTCTTTGCGTTGCACACCATCTGGATATTGAGGGAGTGGTCGTTTTTGCGGTTGCGGTACATGTACTCCGTTTGTGCTGGTGGGCAGATGTGGATGTAGGTACAGTCAATGCATCCGATGACATGTGGGAATTGGGCAACGTTGTAGAAATGTAGCTTGTTCTCATTCAAGTCCTGTTGGGTGGTCGGGAATGAGATGTAGTGGTGAAGCCGGCTCAGCATTGCCTCCAGGAAACTCTTTAGGCAGCAGGACATGGTGCTCTGGGATATCCCCCCTGCAACATCGACTATCCCCTGGAAGCTTCCGGAGGCCAGTAGGTGCAGGCAGCACAAGACCTGGACATGTGTGGGCACGGCATTGGTCCTCCTTGTTGGGTGCTGCATCAGGGGGTCTAGGTCCCGGATCAGCTTTAGGATCATTGGCCCATTCAGGCGGTACTTTGAGTAAATTTTTTCCGCTGTTTGGCCCAGCAGGGTGACCCGCAAGCGGAATATTCTCTCCTGGATCCTGCGTCTGTTCCGTGCTGCAGCCTGGAGCCTGCGCCGCCTGACCACCATGTAGAGTCCTTGCATTGTGAGAGTCCTCATGCTACTACTGTGTTTCCTTAAGTGTGTTTGTTCAGGACTGCACCTGTGGCTCGTTAGTAATTATTATTTATTTTTTCCTTAATGGTTACCACCTGATTTTGGTTCTCCTTAAATTGCGCCTCCCAAATAGCGATTTTCAGCTTTTTCGCTAATTGCGAGTTTTCATGAATGGCGTTTGCGATTATTAAGCGAATTCGCAAAACAAATCGCAGAATCCATGGATTCTCGCAAATTCCGAATCGCTATTGGGGTTCCTCCTATATTCTGCATTTTGTTTTGCGAATTCGCAAATTTGATTTTGCGATTTCGCAAAATCAGTGTTTTTGACATGATGAATTGCTTTTCTGTAAATTGCGATCGCAATAGCTAATTCGCAGCTATTGCGATTGCAATTTTGCTTCATGAATCTGGCTGTAAGACTTGTGTCTGGAGACTGGATTGTCTAGGACGGGGGGTTCCTGTACTGCGGGGATCCCGAAACTCATAAGCGTCTAGTTATTGGTGAGCGGATTCACTGGTTGGCCCATTTAATTAATCATGCCACATCTCTCCTGTGCAACACATTGACTGCATGCTCATTGCGTGCAGTGTCTGATTCACAGGGTGCGACCCTCGCGGTGGGGTGTACCCGTCCGCCTCGTTCTCCCATATGTGGCTCTGCTGAACGTGCGCCTGTGGGTGTGAAAAGACTGGTTGGTGCAGCCTGTATCATCATGCACCAGACGCGGTGCCTCTTTTCCAGGAAGGTATGGAATCGCATCTCTTCGCTGTGTCTGACCGGAATTGCCTGGTGCAATGCGTCTCAACGTGCACTGGTCAAATCTGAAGTGCCTTGTGTGACTCATACCAACTCGCACCAGATGCTATACCAAGAGTGGATGGGCACGACCCGGATCATTGTGTACTGATCTGGCGCCTCATCCTATCGAGAGGCTACCCTGTGTTACTCCCCATTCATCGGTTGTTCCCTTGTTGACCCTCATCACGGAGGTCCAACTGCCCTCTCTACAGCTGGCCCCTCACAAAGACATCTTGGCACCGGGTAATAGCGAGAGAGATTGACTGGGTTGAAGGAACGCTTCCAAGACAGTTCGGATGTGAATCAAGAGACTTTCTGACTCCTTTATGTTTTGAGACCTGTGGGTGAACTTCCATACTGGCTGCTAACCTACCCTTGTTCACGTCTACCTCCTAATTAAAACTGCTACATATTCCCACCTGCTTTCCGAGAACCCAATGTAAGGGGCCAATTCTGATGCGGTTTGGAAATCATTCTGACCGAATTGATTTGGGAATAGTTTTCCGACTGACTCGGATCTGAAGAGTACGACCGACCGATTACAATGCATGCGGATCCTTCCAGATACGATTGGGTCAGAGTCCCATCGACTTCAATGAGAGCCTATGTTCGGACCGAATGTATAGGCTTCCATTGAAGAAAGGGGTGGCTGGGGATAATCAGGCACCCAGTGGCGGGCATCCCCTGGTGATTGTCACACTGTGCATGGCTGCTAAGGGGGGGGGGGAACGTATGGGTACCCCCACGGGCCAGATTGGGAAGGCTCCAGTTGCAGGGGGGCCTGCTATGGTCCCCCAAAGTCTGATTCCGACTGCCGATTTCAGTCAGTCGGCACGATTCGGAAAGGCTGTCCGAATCCCAGCATCGTAAACGGTCGTTCAGAAACGTGGCCAGTAGAGACGTACGAGTCTGCTCTGTACGGCTCGGTCATTCCAAATGCCGTTGGGTTCAGATTAGGATATTCCTTTCTCCTAACTTGCATCGAAATGGGTCGGAAACCTTTCAGATTCGGTCAGAAGGACACGTTCCCAATCCGATTCGGACGGAGCAAAGGCCGTTAGGAGGCCTTCCAAATGGCATCAGAATCGGCACCTAAGCGTGATTGTGCGACCCAGTATCTGGGAGGCGGGGTTGGTTATCTTCCATCTAGGGGTATAGGACAATTGGGGTGAACTAGAGGTTGGAGGGAGGCTTGGGCCACTGAGCCTGCAGAGGATGAACCATTGACCTGCTGGTTACCAATGGCACCGCATTAGGGTGCTGAGTGCATATATGTGTATGTAAGAGCGTGCCATACAGACTGACTGATACCTGTTGCCCGAGAAGCGTGGGGAGTGTGTGTGTGTGAATGGAAGAGATTGTGTGCGGCCCCCCTGTGATTCACAACACTGGCCAGTGGTGCTGCTTTATGCGTTGATTGTTTGCCAAAAGCACAATACATTTGACATTGGGTTTTCCTGCGTGGCCCTAGTCCCCGGTGCTGCTAAAAAGTGTTCTATTTTCATGTATTTGGATAGTTTTGTTATCTCAATTGGAAGTGGGGGTGGAATTAGGAATTGTCCACAATGTGCATACTATTGATATCATAACAATACGACTGGGCTTAGTACTGCCAGTAATATTTCCCAATGTGTTTTATGCCCAAAAAGTATATGTTATGGGGATTGAATATGTGTGTTGGATATAAGCACTTTTACATACATCCTGCATGAAGTTTCTTTTGGGACACTTGGTGTGTTTATCGTGAGTGACTGCTATGCCTTTGCTTTACACATTGCCTCTGTAGTAAGCCTGATTGCTCAGAGCCAAGCTAACCAAGGATGAGCACAGGTTATACAGTGAGTGTAATCACCTGCCCTTGACGGTAGAGGTTGTTCTGCCTGGCTGGGGGCATCCATTCAGCCTGCCAGACACTGCCCGTTCCAACAGAAGTGCATCGTCACATCAAATTTCGGCGCAAGGACACATTCAAACAAAAGCAACTTGAACAACAGTAGCAATTTTTGAAATATCCCATCTCCTGAGCATTGTTTTGTACCCTTGCAGTAATATTATCTGTAGGTCAACTGACTCCATTTTGTCCATAACATATTTTATTTACTTTGAAGCACGATTTGAGGGTTATATTACTTTGTTACTTTACTCTAACAATCTATTCCCTTACGAACTACATATGGCAAAGTTATACCTACAATGTTAGTTGATTTAGAGTCTAGCAGTAATATCCCACTATCGGAGGCAGTACAGTCTACAGTTGTCCCCCCACCTCCCCAACCCCCACTGAATCACAGAATTCATAAGAGACATGTTTTACCTTTTCTCCTGTGGCCAAAGACTTCTATGAAATAAAAACTAAATATTCTTCTGAGGCCTCCTGTTGGAACAGTAATGCCTCCCTGCATTGTAAAGGGCGCATACCCTTGGCCTGAGAGATTCAATTGCATGTGAATCTGGTTTCATGACTTTATTTTGACCTCAGCGCGCACTGTGTGCACACAGTAGGCCTAGGTCCGAACTTGGCATTGAATCTTACAGCCTGGCTCTGAAGTCATGGAGAAGTGCCAAAAGGGTACCCTTAACTGGGCATGAGACTTAATGTCTGTGACAATGGCATTGTACAATGAGTGGTAGTGGCAGTGTCCCATGTATTTTACTGATCAGTAACCGAACAGGCCTTATTAACAGTTTAGAGGTATGTATGCAGTAACGTTCCACTTGTGTCATAACCAGACGCTGCACTGACATCCCTGTGTGAATATCGAGTGAGCATGCGTGAATGGGGCAAGCATGCATAGTAGTGGGAGGACGTCTTCCTGAGAACTGTTACTTGACTAATGGTGGTGGAATGGGGTAAGTCAGCTGAGACAGTTGCTTGTGAGAGAGAAGTTTCTGGGGAGAGTCTGGGTCCTTTGTTTTCCTGTGAGTGGCCCATCCTAGAAAATTGATAAGAGCCTGGCGCAGAGCTTGAAAATTATTTTGCTGATGTTTTGGGTGTTCCTGCTTGGAGCCTGCATTGCTAATAACTCCTGAGAGAAGCCATCGTCTTCCAAAAAAACAATGTCTGCACTACAGAGGAAATATTAAATATATAAAGAAAGAAACCAGTCCAAACTGCTTTCTAAACCGAGACAGAAAGGTCACCTACATTGCAACTGGCATGAACTCCTGCCGTGAGTAACAGACTTCTTGTGAAACTTGACCCACGTTTTTGTTTGGCACTGGAGTCATGCTCATTTAGTGCTTGCTCAGAAGCCTGGGCCTCTCCCTGGTAGTGCGATGTACAGAACCTGTTCTATGAACTGAATGGGCTCACTAGGCATGTCTTCACAAATGGGTATACAATATGGTTAGCCCCTATAGTTGCCACCCCATTATGTGTTGGCCGCTGTCCTGTTCCGTGTTAGAAAAGGTCATATTAGACTACTGTCCGAGCCCTGGGTAAGCCTCATAAAGTGGTGGTGGCAGCATACCAGGTTTTTGTGAATTACCAGTTTGACCAGATCTTTTTCCCTGTGTCAAGGAGAGTGATGTCTACTGCCCCCTCTTGTGTAAAGTGCCACTATTATGTGAACCTCCTATCTTTGAACTGATATTCCATTTTCATGTCGAGTGCCTGTTTGTGCAGTGAGTGTGTGACACATGTTTGGTAGTAGGACTCTGTGTGTGCTGAGAGTTTGTTTTGAAGCCAGTGGAATGTAGCCTGGTACACAATAGAAGGTGGATACAGCATCTCCAGGCGTGTTTTGACTGCATGTCACGTGGAGACCCAGAGACTGAATTAGAGGAGGATGGAGACAGGACTCTGCTTAGAAATTCAGTAATAGAAAATAGATGCTGATTTAATTCTTCCTGATTACTGACATTTGGTAACTGGTTGGGTTAGCAGTGGCACTGCTGCATTTAGAATGCGATACACTTTCTAGGCAGGACCTGTCCTTTGCCTGTCCCCGATCGCTGTTTTAGGAAAGCTGATGACAGCCAGGGGCAGAGATCTCGCACTTCATTGTGCCATTGTTTGGGCTACTTCTGTTTGGGACCAGATTCATTGCTACATGCTGCGAGAGCCAGCACTAAGCATAGAGGCCATGTTTGAGGAACATCCAGAAAATTACACTTAAAAATTTGAAAGATAACCACCTCAAACCAGTTCTGAAACTTCAGACTAACGATCTGCATCCCCTGTCTGGAAAATGTGTTTAAAAGTGGCATCCAGACCCCTCCTCTTTTTTCCATGTCAAAGTTCCTAATGACCAAGGAAGGGAATTAGCTGTGAAACAAACTCTGTTATCTGCATGACAGCCAGTCTCCTAAAAGTGAGGGGATATTACCTTAAGTTTGCACTTTCTGTTAGAGAAGCTGATGGTGTGCCTAGAGCAAATGTCTTCAAACTATTGGTGTGCCCTCCCCGACGGTCCTAGGCCGTGTTCCCAGGGACACACAAATAATTTAGCAAGTACTTGTAAATAAAATGGCCTCAACGCGCAGCCTGGTATATTTGGTGCTTCTAGGCTGTCTTCACTTATGTTCAGAGCCAGTGAAATGCAAGCCCTTACTGGCAAATAACCATATCTGAATTTGAAAGGAACAAGTTTGGTCTTAAAAAACACCACACCTCATTATGAAAGTGCCCACATCCTTGTATTACACTGGCATGTAAGATCCCAAAGACATTTGGACCAAGAACAGAATGTAATACGTTCCTTTGCCTTGCTGTTCTTGAGATATTTGAACAGTGGCTCTTTTGCCCGATAAAGTATGAATTCCTTTCCATAGTGCTTTGTGCTTGTCAGCCTCTCTTCGAACAGAAATGTGTATGAGTCTAGAGGAGATTCTACGAAGTCTGTGATAACCTCTTCTGGCAAAGTTCAATACCTACTGATTGGATATGTGATATGTTTTTCTATCAAGCATGGAAAAAGTCCTGGATTATTCTACCCACTGTTGTTGAATAAGGAAGGTTAACTGTAATGATTTCTGCTTGAAAGAACCAGCCTAGTTAGTTGAATCACTCTTTGCCACAGCTTCTTGGGTTGAAACTTCTTCCTTTGATTAAGTCCTTGCATCATTCTTTTAAGATCCATATAAACAACAACCCCACGACTTACCTTTATAAGGTAAGATGCTCTTCCTGTCTTTAAACAACTTCGTAATCATTGCATTGTACCCATCTGATCCCCAAATAACCTCTTTTCATCCAAAGGAATCTTTAGCAGGGCTGATTTCCCTGACACATATTCTTCCTAGTCTATCATATAGACATTTCTTCTTGCTAACACTTCAAACCCTGCTGCCATTACAGTAGGTTCCAGCAAATCCGAGGATATATTGGCTATAAACTTGGCGTCCTGCTCCATCAATATCAAGAAGTTAGCACTGTCTGTGCCCTCTTGGATTAAGACTGCCAGCATTTCAAAGTCCTTCACCAGGGATTGTCCTGCACATGCTGAGTAAGTATCAGCTTTAATAGAGAAATTAGTTGCTGAAAATTACTTCTTCAGTGTGTTATCTTCCATCTTGTCTGTTGCATTTGTTGGAGAACAGTTCTCAGGGTTAAGGGAGGTTTGGCCAATCAAAATTCCTTTCAGCCAGAACAGCACCTACTTTCAAATTATGCGGAAGACTATCCTCCGATTCTTCCAGTGGATATTTTTTCTGTAAAAATCTTGAAACATTGGCACAGACTACCTTTTTCCATTCCTCAAATATCACTGCTTAATCTTCTTGGGTAAAGGCATGTTAAAAGAGGCTGCTTATCGTATTGCTGAAAATACCTTTTGCATTTTCAGAAGAGGCAAACCGAGGGAACTCCAGATTGTCACTGATTTGCCACAGAACTTCAGGCCCCTACTCCCTCCTAATGTATTTGCCTGGAAAAAAGTTACTGGTGGTCTCCGCATCCGACGCTGATGAATAAGCTGGAGAACTCATACCACCAGCCTTTGATAGTTTTGCTCGCTTTAGCCTTGTGCTTGAACTTTGCTCCTAGTTCCTTGGAAACTGCAGCCTCAATCATTTCCTACACCTCTGAAGCTTTCATCAGAGAAGGCATACCTGGAGATGTAGTAGCGGATGCTAGAGACTTGCTTTTCTTAGCAGGAATTGACTCCTCCTCTGAGAAAGAGGAGGAACCATGTTTCCTCTTAGAGTTTATCTGTCCTTCCATTGTCAAACAAACAATGTGATGCAAACTTTCAACCCTGCACAATTCAAACCAGTTGGCTTTGCCCAACTCTGACATAGTTAAAACGTATAGATTAAAGTAGTGGATACTCAATGGTGACTTACATGCACCAAAATCAGTGGCTTGCTTCTCACTCTGAACATGTGCTGACCCTCTGCGTGCTGATCCTGCTAATACTGACCCAGAAAAGCAGCCCCAGCAACAAAGAGACTGTCAACTGTATGGCAACTGCTCCTACAGGCAACACCCAAGCAGACCACTCCACAGCCCTCCTGCAAAGTGTGCACTGTCCTCTGGCAAGTAGGCCTACCCCTCAGTGTCCAACCTTTCCCCTGCAACACATACAAGTTGCCTTATGCCAAGAGCCACACTTAATCCAGAAGCAACCCGCAGCTCTGCACAGAGCCATACTTGGTGAGTTTGGGAAGACATAATAGAAACTGGATGGGGGGCTTTTATTTCAATAGGTAGGTGGTGATTGGTGTCTGGGGATCCAGGACTGCCTCATGATTATATGAATTTCATTTATTGATGTATGTACTTTTGTAAATAGGAAATCTCAATCTTAAAGTCTTTTCTTATATTCTTTATTGCATGTACAGGGAATTATGCTCTAAATAGAGTACTGTAATTGTGCATACTGAGGTTTGCTTGGGAAGATTTATTTTTCCAGACAACTTGACAAAAGGATGTAATCCTACCATATATTTCCAAGCATGAAATACTTGATATTACATCTTAAAAATAATTTGGGGGTGATGTTGTAGTCGAAATTGTGTTTGAGAATGAAACTGGAATTGTGTAGCATACACATACAAATATAATTTGTTTTTCTCAATTAAGTGTCCTGTTTATAGAATAAAAAACATGTATTTGACCAGGTATTTGTGGTTTAATTGAAAAGTCAAATTTTTATTTTTATGCCTAAAGGAGGAGCCATTGCAACCGCCTGCACAGCCCACACCTGCCATTGTTTGCCCAACATCATTACAGGTTCCCAATGTGCTGCTGACAAGCTCTGATTCAAGTGTTATCATTCAGCACGCAACCCCGTCACCAACGTCAAGCACTGTTATCACCCAAGCTCCACCTTCAAATAGGACAATTGTGTGAGTAATGAAGAATGAATCAGGACATCTTACACATATTAATCAAAAATGCCAATTGTTTTTGTCAGTGCAAAAAGTTATTAACCAATTTAATCTGTGACGAGTTAAGAAGGCGTTCTGTTATTTTTAAGTAGTGAAATAGATGATAATGGCTGCTCTCCCATGTGTACTCCCCCTTTCCTATTTGCTACAACACGGTCATCTCCACTTATTGCCCAAATATGTTGATTTCTTTGATAACTTGTTTGCTCTGCGTGTTTGGAGCATTGTTTTTTTTAAATACATTTTTATTTCTGATTTTTCCTCCGCAATTTCATTCCTTTGCCTGACTAGGTTTTTGTTCAGTATTGGTATTTAACATTAACATTTGAACAGAATGACCAGGCTTACAGTGACTTAAGAGAAATTTCAGATGTTAGAAAGGAGTCCTTATATCTGAGGAGCACATTAGGGAAGTACAGTAATTGCAGCCTAAGAAAAGATAATACGGTCAGAAGATATGAATATAATTGCAGATATGCTCCTGCACACCCCATGCTAATTTTACAAAGAAGCTTACTCCTATCACCACCACGCAGCCTAATCAGGACACTAGGTTGCGTATTATGAGTTTAGAATGTGGCAGGGATTCGTTCATAGCTATTTGTGCCACAATGGCTCACTTTTAGAAAAAATTATGATATAACTATGCTACAGGAGACGTGGAAGGTGGTACCCTCTTTTTTAGACAGGTACCAATGGTACAATATTCCGCCATAGGTTCCATTCTGGTCGTGCACCAGGTGGATTGTCAGTATGGCTGCATATAGCCTTGAGTGGTCACGTGGAGGTTTGGGAAACTGCTTGTAGTAGTTTTAAGTGCTCTGTTGAAAAACCTATTTACATTTTTACTTGGTAAACTCTTATAACAGTGACTTTAATAATGTACCTAATCCAATATTGTTAGAATTAACTAACTTTCTTACCTATTTATCTGACATGGTTATTACCCAGGGCCAGGGATTATACCTTTGCCTAGCTGGTGATTTCAACGCACACCTCCCTAATGGTAGAAATTCTTTGGGGAATACACAGGGGGGCTAGACCACAGAAGTTAGGTGTTGGGATCGATAATGGAATCTTACGACCTATTAGATATTATAGTAACTGAAGGGAAAGATGTTATCATTCAACCAACTTATAGAGGTGGAGGGTCTCCCTCCACGATTGATTTTATTTTTATCACCCGGAGCCTCGAACAAATCTTGCTTCTTGGTTCAGTTGTTTAGTCCACCTTTAGTGACCACAATCCACTTGAAGCAATTTTTTTAATGGCTCCAAGGAAAGTTTTCGAGAGGCAGATAGGGGCCTGTGAACTTCAACCCAGAACGTATATTTTAAAACTGGTATGGAGACTACGCGATCCCGCTCGAACATTAGAGAAAATTGTGAAAGAGAACAGGAGATCAGTGGAGATCTGTCTATCAGAAAAGTTTAGTGCTATCAACAGAGTGTGTGCCTTTAACAAACTTTGTTTAGGCATAAAAACTCTCCTCTTAAACCATTATACTGACCTACTAAGGTTGGTTTGATCATGATTGCACAGCAGCTAACCACGAAATAAAGATAGCACTAGGGAAAAAGCCCAGAAACCTAGTATTAATCACTGCTTTGGGGAAACACTATAAGGCTGTGACGGCTAAGCACTGGCAGCAGGTTCTCACAGATCAATGGGAGACACTAGCACAAGCAGCTGATATGAAGGACAGCAAGCACTTCTGGGCCGCAGTTTCTGGCATGAGACGTTAAAATCTGACCGTCTTCCCTATATCTTGCCATATCACTAGTGAATCATGGGAGGACCTTTTCAGCAAGGTTTATGTCTGTCCCCAATAAAGATAATAGAAAGCTAATAGATGTTAGAATTACGGTGGAGGAGGTAGAAGAGGACCGCTCCCAAAGTATGGGCGGTAAAGTTTCGGGGCCTGATGGTGTACCAATTGACTTACTCAAACTCAATACTCCATTTTGATCCCACCTTTTAACCATTGTGTTCAGTAAAGTGCCTCCCATAGGTATTCCGGACTCCTGGCGCACTTCTATTATCGTCCCTATATTTAAGAAAGGCAATCGAGAAGTCTCCAGTTGTTATAGACCAATATCGTTGATCGATGCAACTGTAAATTTCCTGGGGTGTGTTTTTCCTAATAGGATTCAGGAGTGGGCCCAAGCAAAATCAATCTTATATCCCCCCCAGTATGGATTTAGAAGTAAGGTTGGGACAATTGAGGAATGTGCCTAATAATAGGTAAGTACACCTTCGCTAAGCGTGTGCCTTTATACATTGCATTTATGGATTTAAGTGCTGCTTTCAACTGTGTGAATTGATCGCAACTATGGCACATGTTGATGCTTAAGGGTTTGCATGCCTTCTCGCATTTTTCCATAGGGGCATGAGAGCCAGAGTTATTATTATTATTATTGTTATTTTTTAGAAGATTTATAAAGCGTGCAGCTACCCAACAGGATTTTCCAGCGCTGACAGCTGAACAAGAAAGAGAGAGATTCAATTGATATTAGACTTGGTTGAAAAGAAAAGTCTTGAGCTTTTTGCGGAAGGCCAAGAGGGATTGACAGTTCCAGAGTTCTAGCGGGAGAGAGTTCCACAATTTAGGTCCCAGAAAGGAAAACAAACCGCCCCTCATACGGGTCAGTCGTACTCTAGAAACTGAGAAAAGGGAAAGATTGGCAGATCAAAGATTGCGAGAAGGTCGATAGGGCTTGACAAGAGTGAGTGTATATGCCGGGACCAGGCCGTGCAAAGCTCTGAACATGTAGTAGAGAGCCTTAACTTCAAAAAGCTTGCCAACTCTGAGCCAATGGAGTTGAAAAAGTGAAGGGGAGACAGCGGCATGGCAAGGCAACCTAAAAAGCAGGTGGGCAGCTGCGTTCTGGATGCGCTGGAGACGACAAACAGGGGTCTTATCCACACCCAGATACAATACGTTACCCTAATCGAGTCTGGAGATCACCAACGCCTGCAGGACAGTCCTCCGAGCAGCAGGTGGAATTAACCAGAGAATTTTCTTTAACCACTTGAGGACCGCAAAGCAGGCCGATGTGACTCCGGAGACCTGAGCAGCGAAAGAAAGCTTGTTATCGATAAAAAACCCCAGGTTCTTGACCTTAGGAACCGGGGTGGGTAATGGTCCCAGAGATACAGGCCAGTGGTTGGCTTCCTAGAGCTCCGGATTGTTCCCCAGGATGAGCACCTCCGTTTTAGAGCCATTCAGCCTTAAAGCATTGCCGGACATCCACAAGGAGTTGTTATGCAAGCCAAGTTTAAGTACGGAAGGATCAAGGTGTTCAGTAGATGATAAAGAAAATATAATCTGCGTATCATCCGCGTATGAGAAAATAGTCAACCTGGAGAAGAGCAGAAGACTCAGGATCGAACCCTGTGGAACACCTGATGTCAAGGCAACGGGGTTCGATTTTGCGGTGTGGTAGAAGACCGAAAGGAGCAGTCCTCCAAGAAAGAGATCAGCCACTGCAAGGCTTCACCTGCAATGCCAGCGCTCATAAGACGCTCCACCAAAATAGAATGGGAGACCATATCAAAAGTGGCACTCAAATCCAAAAGGATGAGTGCTGCTGTGCCTCCACAATCAAGCTGCTGTCTAAGGTCTTCAGTGACCCCCTGCAGAGTTGATTCGGTAATATGACGGGGACGAAAGCCAGACAGAGACAGATGAAATAGCTTATGTTTCGTCACATGTGCAGAAAGTTGAAAACATTTTGGGGGGAAAGGTGGAGAGAAAAGATATTGGCCTGCATTAGACCAGCAGAGGGGATCTAAACCAGTCTTATTCAACAGGGTAAGCACCAGAGCGTGCTTCCAACTGCGCGGTAGCTGGCCCAGATTTAGTGAGGAATTTAAAAGTTGCACAATCACCTTAAGGGCAGGCTCATCCAGGCATCTAAGCTTGGAAGAAGGGAGAGGATCAAGTGGGGAGCCAGACTTGATGTTTCCAAGGAGATTTCTTAAAGAAATTAAATCGATTGGGAGCCAGGCCTTAACTTGACAGGATTCATCCATTGCAAAATCAAGGGGAACAGTCAGAACTAAGTCAGAGAGTAAAGTAGTGGGAAAGATAAAGTTGACCTTAGAAGAGGAATACAATTCAAGCTCACGATGAATGGACAAAACTTTATTGTGAAAGAACTGTGCAAGTTCATTACAGTTTTGTAGTGAAAGGGAAGGGGATGGCAAAAATGTATTAGATGCAGAACTTTACATAGGGTTTTCTGACAATTTTGAATGGACAATTTTATCCGTGAAGGAGGCACGGGCAGATCTCCAAAGAGCATGGTATGTTTTTTTGTGCCTCCTGATAAGTGGCTTTAGCCTTTGGCACGAAATGCTTTTTCCACAGTCTCTCCAAAGCTTCACATTATGTTTTTTCCAGCTCTAAGGGAGTCCGTAAACCACGGAGCGGGGGAGAGCACTCTATAGTGGGATTTGGTAGAAAGAGGAATAATGGAATCGATAGCCTCATAACCATTGGTCAACAAGTAACTGGTCCGAATCTAGTTGAGATGAAATAGTAGGAGCAGTCTGCAGAAGCAGCTCATTAAGTGCCTTGATATCAAGAAAGGACCAGTTCTGAGTTTTTTTGGCAAAGTGGAGGAGTGAGATAAATGAGCCGAAGAGAACTCGATGAAGAAAGGAATGGCAAGGTGGTCAGACCAGCCTAGCTGAATGGGAGGAGCAGTGGACATAGTGGGAAGATTTGAAAAAATAGGATCCAAAAGGTGACCAGCTGCATGGATAGGAGAGGAATTAATAAGTGAAATATTAGGGGTCAACAGTTCACCCAAAAGAGTTTGAGCAGGTTTATTACAAGGATCGTCAAAATGAAAAATCAATCCCCAAGCACAGAAAAATTTGCTGCACAAAGAACGAGAGGGCAAGTGATTCGGTCAACAAGGAGCTCCAGTTGTTAGGCGGACCAGGGGGGCGGTAAGGAGGGCACCAGATAGGCAGACGGGGGGGGGGGGGCGGTAATGAGGGCACCAGAAAAGGTAAAATTGGCGGAAGGTGGGATGGAGAAAAGTAGGGCTTCACAGTTTGGGATCGTGAGTGCCTCAATTTTGCAGTTATAATTTTTTTTTTTTAAATAGCACTTATCCACCAGTTTTCAGAGGTCTATTTATACCTAATAGAGCAAAATTCTGTGGTAGTGTCGCAATCACATCAGGTATAGGCCCATCGTGGAGCCAGGTCTCGGTTAAAAAAAAACGCATCTGGATCCATATCGACTAGGAAGTGAAATAGGTGCAGCTGGTGTTTGGGAAGGGAGCGACATTTTAGACTAAAACAGCGAAAAACCTTGGCTGGATTTAAGCCAGAATTGTCAACTCTGGAAATGTGGGGAGTTTCTCCTCCAAGAGAAGGGTGGGGGCCGGGCTGGAAATATGTGGGGAAGATATTATCAAATAGACAATGAGAGCAAAACCTGGCGCTGTCATCATGGGCAAGAACCTGACCAACATAATTCAGGGTACGGTTGAAACTCCTAAGATCTTGCATGGAGTAAATGAGTCGAGGCTGCAAGCAAGTGCGAGCATGGGTTCTGGCCCCGGCCGGGTGCGGACGGGCGCAGGCCAGCTTGCCTTAGGCGCACCTTTGGCGATCTCGCTGCGCGCCCGCCATGGCATGGGTTTAAATGAGAAAAAAACAGAAATGCCTGAGGACGCGTGCTTGGCTTGTTAGGAAACGATCTCCACGCAAATGGCACACAGCTGCGGCGGAACAGGGCAAAACCAGAAAGGAAATACGTTTCCTCAGCCAGCCAAGGTAAGAACCCCCAGTAGTTAGCCACAAAATTAAAAGTTAAATGTTAAAAGGTCGTGAAATCAATTATTTATTCAATTAGATAGCGTATAATAACTGCACAACTGACCTCTCTTGGTCCGCTGCGTGCCTCCACGGAATGGGTTTAAATGAGTAAAACCCAGAAATGCTGTAGGACGCATGCTTGGCTTGTTAGGAAACCCCGTCTATGCAAACGGCACACATCCAGGGCAAAACCAGAAAGGAATAAAGATTCCCCAGTGAGCCAAGGTAAGAGCCCCCCAGTAGTTAGCCACAAGTTAGAAAAAACGACAATAGGAATTAAGGGCATTGAGATTAGCAGGGGAATTCGACATGGGTGTGTTAGCCCTACTCCTGTTCATACTATACATCAATGATCTCCACCCAGCTTTAGCTCTCATAACCAGTGCTGTTCCAGTTGTTAAAGGAAAATCCCTACCTACACTCGTATATGCGGATGACTCAGTTCAAATGTCGCGGAACCCCAAGGCATTGCGTCTTTAAGTTTCAGCATTTATTGATTTAATGTTTAATCTAGATCGCCGTACTAATTTTGCAAAATATCATATTATGGCGTGCTGGCCACACTGCATTCAATTGTCTACCATGGAGGTAGAAAATATCTCCCTAACAAGGGTTAAGAGTTTCCCAAACGTAGGAGTCATATTTTCAGCCTACAGAGCTTGATCACCTAATATTGCACATCTTAGCATGTTATTTTCAAAGGCAATGTGTTCACTATTCTCCCTTCCTCAACCTCGTGGTAGGCCAGTTGAAAGCTATGCTGCAAATCTATAAATCCCAATGTGTCAATTGCCACACATGGTTCTTCAGTCTGGGGGGGCGCAAACTGCAAAACCATACAATCAGAGGAAAATAGCTTCTGCAGACAAGATTGCTGGGTGCACCATTTTCTCCCCCCCCCCATATTAATTGCCATAAAGAGGTACCTCTGATATATATAACCAATTTCATCAGAGTGAGGCCATTATTACCTTGGTTATCTATTTGGAGTAATGAGAAGGCATTACTTACAAGAGATATAATAAATTCTGCCTCTCCTGCGATAATAGCCTCCGAATTCCGTGGTTGCCATATATTAAATTGGAATTTTGAAAAATTGGTATGGCAAGAGCTTTTATAAAGAGAGATTTATGCCCTACTTTTAATAACAAGCATTTACAATGCAATGGTTTTGCCTTTGTTAAAGTTAGAGCTATTGGCATTGCTCTTGACATTATTTTTATTTATGTTTTTTTTAACATAAATAAATGGCATTGTCATTTACAATGCCACTAGCTTTATCTCTCGCCAATGACACACACAAACACACACAAAGCCCCCCCACACCCACCCACACAGAGCCCCCCACACACACAGCCACACAGAGCCCCCCACACACACAGCCACACAAAGCCCCCCACACACACAGCCACACAAAGCTTCCCACACACACAGCCACACAAAGCTTCCCACACACACAGCCACACAGAGCCCTCCACACACACCCACACAGCACAAGCAGGCAACAGGGGCACACGGAGGCACAAGCAGGCAACAGGGGCACACGGAGGCACAAGCAGGCAACAGGGGCACACGGAGGCACAAGCAGGCAACAGGGGCACACGGAGGCACAAGCAGGCAACAGGGGCATACGGAGGCACAAGCAGGCAACAGGGGCACACGGAGGCACAAGCAGGCAACAGGGGCACACGGAGGCACAAGCAGGCAACAGGGGCACACGGAGGCACAAGCAGGCAACAGGGGCACACGGAGGCACAAGCAGGCAACAGGGGCACACGGAGGCACAAGCAGGCAACAGGGGCACATGGAGGCACAAGCAGGCAACAGGGGCACGAAAACGGAGGCACAAGCAGGCAACAGGGGCACAAGCAAGCAAAATGGGGCACACAGAGGCACAAGCAGGCAACAGGGGCCCACGGAGGCACAAGCAGGCAACAGGGGCACACGGAGGCACAAGCAGGCAACAGGGGCAAACGGAGGCACAAGCAGGCAACAGGGGCACACGGAGGCACAAGCAGGCAACAGGGGCACACGGAGGTACAAGCAGGCAACAGGGGCACACGGAGGCACACGCAGGCAACAGAGAGGTGTTTTATGTAAAGAGTGTGTGCGAGGACTTGGCACGGGGAGTTGTTGCGGGAGCTGGTTATTAAAGAGCAGGACTGAAGATGTTCTAATGTAAATGAGGTGGGACAGACGGCCGGAGACACGGACACCGGGAGGGGGTTGGGGGGGGGGGGGGGGGGGTGCGGGAAGGAACGGGAACACGGACATTATGGAGCTGGGGGGCCAGGGTCGAGTCTCGGCGTCGACAACATAATCTGTTAGGATAGTAAAGAGGCCATTGTGCAGGGGAGAGAGAATCATGAATCTAAACATTTCAAACAAATACCTTTATATCTATAAATCTCAGAAAGCGAGCATGCAAGCATGTATCCGACAGCTGATCACTTACAAGACAGCGTGCCTTTGGAGGCTAATAATACTTCTCAGCAGGAACCTCTAAAACGAAGACATTCGGGAATGGATCGCGGATTGGAATGTTTGCAGCACTATTTTTGGCTAGACATGCCTGCTAATAGACAGAAATAGTCATCTTTTTTTTTTTTTTTTTAAAAGCCAAAGACACGTACACATTGGCAACCCCCCCAGGCCATGTGCAGAATACCTCTAGTAATGGTGAACCGGAGTGGCTCCAGGGTGCCCCTGTGGCACTGCACAAAACAATCCTTATTGCATGCACCCCCTCATTCATGTCCCTTCTCACGCAGGACCCTGCCTTAAATAATCCTATAACGTATGATTCTCGAATCCAGATTCATCCACATACCAGGCCTTCCTGTTAATTCACAGACCATCCACGTTCAGCGATTCCAGCGCCATTAAATACCACGGGTTACTAACTAGCCGCCCTCGGCCATTAACCAGCTCCGTTGTCATTAAAACGCACTAAGCTGAGCACTCGGCACTGGTCGCCGCCGCCGGCCCTGGAGGAGTGTCACTGAGCTCGGGGTTGCCACATTAGACATCGGGACAATAAAACCAGAATTTGTCTGCAAACAATATTTAAAACGTAGTTTCCCTTCTCCAACTCTACCAAGTTTAAGTCACCTTGGTGTCTTGGTGCCGGCGGGGAAAGGAGCAGGGGGCGGGAGGGGGCGGGATAGAAAAGAAAATAGAAAAGGTCAAATTTTTTAGATTCATATTCTTTTTCAGGCTGAAATAGGGAAGGGGCAGTTTGAAGCAAAGAGCATCTTTCCTACTGCAAAAGCGAAGATTAGCAAAATCACAGGTTTTGTTCTGCTGCTCCCCCGCCCCTCTTGCTTCCCCCGGGTGATTTCCAGGCTAGCACATTCTCCAGATGAGAGCCAATACCTACGTTTGCTGGATGACGTCGGACATAGGAGAAGGAACAAAGTGGATGAGTAAAGAGATAAGGATGGAAAGAGTGAAGTATTAGAGTGACTGTAAAGAGGGAGGCGATGAAGGAAGAAAAGGAGGGATATGAACAATTAAAAGATAGGAAAATATGAAAGCAAGGAAATACAAGGATGGGGAGGATAGAATGGTGAAAAAAAGAGGGAATAAGAAGGAAGAAAGAAGGTTTACTACAACGTACAACAGCAAAATAAAAAAAATTGAGAGAAAGAACAAACTAGCGCGAACCTCTCCGGGGCGCAGAGCAGCAGCAGGGCCCAGCAGAGCAGGGCGGCAGGGGCTCGCAGAGGTGTCTCCTGGGGCAGCCGCCCAGGTCCACCATGGTGCATTTCACTTATAGGCCCACGTGCCCACTCAATGACTACTACCAGTAGCGAGCGGGCTGCCTGACCCTTTCCATCCCAGAAGCAAGTGATTGTAAAAGTACTCACGATGAGATGGGCACCGCCGAGGCCAGACCAGCGACCGCCACGAGGCACAGGAGGGCGAGCATCTTCATGGCGAGGGTGAGAGAGTGGAGTCCACGGAGGCCGCGGAGCCGGGCAATATCTGCTGAGACCGGGGGCGGGGCTAAAGGGCACAAAAGCAGAGGGAGGGTCACAAGCCACTGACCCTCCCATGCCAGCTCCAGCCAGCCTGGCAGAACCTGTTTGGACAGGGGGGGGGGGTAGACAGGGGGAGAAGGACGAGGAGAGAAAATAGGATGTGAAGGAGATGAAAGGATGTGAAGGCGGAAGGAAAGAAATGGCAAGAATAACGGAAGCAAAGAGGGGAGAGGAAAAGAATAAAGAGGAGAAACGAGAGGGGGGAGTGTAGAGGAGGGGGATGTGAAAAAGAGGACTGTGACGACCCCATACAAAGGGCGGACATAGGCGGTGGGCTGCGAGCACTTCTCCGGTCTCCCTCTTCAGCATGGGAGACCGGCAACGTCCTCCGCTTCTCACGGGGCTCCCTCCAGGCAGGCCACGGGAGCCCCGCGTGGGCCGCCATACTTCTTCTGCTGCCGTCTTCCATCTTCCCCCGGGCTGCGGGGGGGGGGGGGGGGGGGGCGGGCACTTCCGGCCAGCCGCGCTAGGATTGGCCGGCCGGTTAGTCACTTCCGGGTCGCCGCGGGCAGCGCAGCGGCCCGTCTCTAGCTCAGGCAGGCGGGCGGCGAAGTTTCCCGCAGCTCACGGGAGCCTGGCAGAGCGCCCGCCATGGTAGTGCTGGTGGCCGAGGCTGCTGCAGGGCCCCGCTGCGGCGGGACGGTCGGAGGCGGCGGGACGCAGGAAGAGGTGGCCTGACATGCAGCCTAGGACTCGTGGAAGGGGTGCCGTCAATGCTAGAACAGATTCGGGGGTGTTCCCGAGAACAGGCTGACGTCACCAAATTGGAAAAATTCTCGGGAACGCCCCCGAATCTGGTCCGGCATTGACGGACAGAGCCCTCTCCCAATGGCTAGCCTCCATTTATGGAGCTAGCCAATGGGAGGAGGGGGGGAAGGATTTTTAAGTCAAAATGAGCTTCACTTCTTGAACAGGCCTCACAAACTTATTCCTATTCTATACACCTTCCCATGGTACATAAGAATCTTCAGAATTCCCCAGGTCGACCTATAGCCTCTGGCTGTGGTTCCATCCTGGAGTCTCTCTGTAAATATGTTGATTTTTTTCATTAGACCACCAGTTTTGGAGACTAGGGCTTACATTACGGACAGCATGGACTTTATTAATGTCATCGAAGGGATGGATGTTTACAGATTGAAGGAGTTCCTAGTTACTATCAACATACAATCCCTCTATACCAACATCCCCCAGCAGTAGGCCCTTAGGGTGTTAAAGGAGACCCTGGACTGTAGGACACATCCCTTCCAGCTCCCCACCCATATTGGAACTCACAGAGGTAGCTGTAAGTAAAAATTATTTTACATTTGGGAACAACTTCTACTACCAAACTAAAGGTGAGGCAATGGGGCCTGGATGTGTGCCTAATCTAGCGAATCTCTTCATGGCCGATTATGAGGAATAGCTCATTTTCACCATTACAACATCTTTGTATGGACTAGATACATCAATGATGTTTTCATGATCTGGAGGGGACCTTGTAGAAAACGTATTGAATTCCCCTAGTGAGTAACACACATTCTCTAATGATGTTCAATTCACTATGTTTTATGATCCACAAGAGATTGCCTTCCTACATCGTAAGATCCTGTCAGAAAATAGCAAATTGAACACATCACTATTTAGAAAGCCCACTGGGAGAAGTTATTTGCTTCAGTATGATAGTCACCATCCAAGAAACTTGAGAGACAGTTTCCATTTGGGCAATTTCTTAGAATTAGACGGAACGCATAAAAAAGATGACTATATCAGTGAATAAGATACTTTGATAACAAGATTGTTGGAAAGAGGTTGTCCAAAAGATTTGTAAACCAGGCCTTTAAACGTTCGTAATACAATCCTGGGGAGGATCTCTAATGCCCTGTTTGAGAGATGAATCTGCTGACCTCCTGTTATGTGTGAATACATTCAGTGTGGCCAGTAATGAGGTTAAAGTGATTGTCCATAAGCACTGGGATTTAGTTAAACCCCTAATGACACAATTAAAAAAACGTGTTCTCATTCAGTAAAGGGTCCAACATTAAAAATCTAGTAGTAAGGGCATCCTTACCCAAACCTACTCTCACATCGCAGTGGGATCTACCCCCCTACCTTGGGACGCTATAAGTGTGGCAATGGTACAGTTTGCAAATATTGTAAATAAACCAAACTGTTTGCACACAGTGATACTAAGATGGATTTGCAATCCATGACCAGTTTCAACTCTCATAATGTGGTTTATGCTATTTGGTGTCCCTGCGATATGATTTATATAGGACTTACCACTCAGAAAGTCGAGCGTTGCATTTTACAACATAGGAGTTGCGTCAGGTGTAATGTTACAGGAGCACCATTGGTGGGACATTTACAGCTGCTATTGCACACCACAGAGGACATCCATTGGCAGGTAATTGAACAGATAACATTAGATCCCAGAGGAGAAAACACAGTACGTATATGTATGAAAAAGGAACTTAAATGGGTTGACCGTATAGACTCCATATCCAATGGAGTGAATACACTGGAGAATTAGTGACAGGCTGCACTTTTCTGATAAACACATAATTTTTTTTATTGTTCTAAATATTGTACATTTTCATCATTGGTGACTGTATGCTATAATTGTTCAATGTCGTTTAACTAGGTAATGCATATATCGAGTGCCAACAGACTTGTTCGTACCTGGAAGGAGCACCGCCACTGTTTTTGTTGCCTGAGGAGGAGGAGAAGCCTACGTCTCGCCGCACCCGCTGCGCGGGTGACGCTTCGCACTCGGATTTAGGGGAGGTGCTGGACATTAGAGAGCTGCCGCCACTCTCCATCCTGTCTCGGGGTTGAGGAGGGCATCTGGAGGGCTGCGCAGAACGCTGCAGGGACTCCATCTACCAGGAGCCCCTGCTTCACCTGTTCCACCTGGTCTGCGTTCCGTGGTCAGCCCCGCCCCCTGGACAGAGCGTGCATTAAACCCCCCATTTCCGTGCATTCACTGGGAACCAACAGACTTGTTCGTACCTGGAAGGAGCACCGCCACTGTTTTTGTTGCCTGAGGAGGAGAAGCCTACGTCGCGCCTGCCGCTTCACACTCGGACTTAGGGGTGGTGCTGGACATTAGAGAGCTGCCGCCACTCTCCATCCTGTCTCTGGGTTGAGAAGGGCATCTGGAGGGCTGCGCCGAACGCTGCAGGGACTCCATCTACCAGGAGCCCCTGCTTCACCTCTTCCACCTGGTCTGCGTTCCGTGGTCAGCCCCGCCCCCTGGACAAAGCGTGCATTAAACCCCCCACTTACGTGCATTTACTGGGAACCAACAGACTTGTTCGTACCTGGAAGGAGCACCGCCACTGTTTTTGTTGCCTGAGGAGGAGAAGCCAACGTCTCGCCGCACCCGCTCCGCGGGTGCCGCTTCGCACTCATATATCGAGTGTACTTCGAATGCTGTATTATCATCTGGACACTTCTCATGCCAATTCAGTTGTTTTGAGTTCAATTTCTTTTAATCTTGTCACTCAGTCCCACTCTTTTCGAATCTTAAATGGCTAGTAGCCCAACTGGACTATCTGTTTTTCTTGAAATATTGTGGTCCAGACATCACAGCTAGATGTCATATATGCCCTGTACCTTTGCACATTTATCATCTGGCTGCTTTTCGGGAAGTATTTTATTCTCTGTCTATAGTAGTTTGTTCGTTCCTTAGAACTGCAATAGAATTTCTATTAGTTACATTTTTTAATACCCTTTTTCAGGGTTACAAGCTACTTTTTTCAGTAACAGTGTGGTGTGTGTTGCTATTTTTTTTGTAAATCTTAGCTGTATTTCCAGTGACTGCTAGCACATGCATGCTATGCATAGCACAGACTATTTAGAGGAGGGTGCGTGCAGCCGGTCTGTGACCGCATCCTTCGATACAGCGCAAAACAGCTGCTGCACTTGTGTGTACTTGTGCCCACTTGATGGCATCATAACACAGTCTTGCCGGATTTGTAATGTTTCAGGTTTACTTATAAATCCGTGTATGCTTATTTTATGCAGATCCTGACTCTCAAGAAACCTTTTATTGGTTATATTGGTTGTTGGGTGAGCCCTTTGTTGTCGTTTTTGAGCATTTCGAGTCGCTTCCTTTTCTCTATTTAAACCATCCCTTGAACTTTGGTTTGTTCCCTTTAGGACCTTTTCCGATACTCTGGGAAGACTCCTACTATTCCCGTTATGTGGCATTAATGTTTTTGAGAAATTACATACATGCTAACAGGACAGGAACACCGCCAGAGGTGAATGATTTAGTCTTTCCTCTATTTTGACACTGCAGTTACTTAAGGGAATGTTCGAGGCATGTGGGCTGCTGAATTCATATCTTAGCATAGATCGCCGCCTAGTGTTGGGTCCGGATGATTGCACCTTGTTGTCCTGGAAGAGTCTTCGAAGTATCACGAGATAGGTGACTCCTCCCCCGGACTACAGTGCGCATGGGCATCTTCTCCATCCTTAGATTGTTTTTTTCCGCCATTGGGTTTGGATGTTATTCCTCTACTCCAACTTCGGAACCGAAACTAAACTACTTTCTAAGGCCAAAAGGCCTTCTACTTCGACGGTATTGTTCTCGTTCGGTACTTCTTGACTCGACCAAAACTTTCCATCTCGATCTGGTCGTCGACGCGGGCCGTTGGGCCTTTCGACCCCACGTGGGCCTGCTGTCGATGGAAAGGAGCCCGTTCAAAAGGTGCCCACAATGCCACACCAAATTCCCTCATAGTGACAAACATACAGTATGCAACAAGTGCTTATCACCGGAGCACAACGAAGAAAATTGCCCAGCGTGTTCCCAATTCCGTTCGAAGAAGACCATCCGGAATCGACGGGCCGCAAGGCAAGAGATGCAGCGGCCGGCACCGGAACCGGAGAACATCTTCGATGATGAACACGACCTCCCAGAAGCGGCGGACTCGGATCTAGAAATCGTCACCGTTGAGGATCAGTCGGACTCCGATGACCAGATCACGCCGGGGCAAAAAGTGAGTACACAGCCCCGAACACCGCTTATCCCAAAAGACAAGGCTCCGGTCGAAGCATCGCCTAAAGGCCTTAGCCGAGATCGACAAGCTCCTTCTGAAGCCTCGCCTTCCGGCTCGGCTCCGAAGCCCAAAACCAGGCCTTCTAATAGCCCAAGACCGAGTACCACTCTCCCCAAGAAGGTCGTTGACCCCAAGAGGGTTGTCGAACCGAAGGTCGTCGAACCGAAGAAGGTCATCGAACCGAAGGTCGTCGAACCGAGGAAGGTTATCGCACCAAAGGTCGTCGAACCAAAGAAGGTCGTCCAACCCAAAAAGATTATCGAGCCGAAAGCTATCGAGCCAAAGAAGAGCCTCGAATCAAAACGGGTCGTCGATTCAAAAAGAACACCCGAACCAAAGAAGGCCGTTGATCCTAAAAAGAGTGTTGATCAACAAAAACAGGATCACACTACAAAGCCCGTCGAGCCGAAAAAAGCCATTGACTCGACCAAAAACATCGAGCCGAAAAAGGCCGTCGAGCATAAAAAAAAGTATCAAACCAAAAGCTCCAGTCGATCCGAAACAGGTCGTCAACCCAAAAAAGGTCGCCGAACTGAAAAAGACTGTTAAACCAACAAAGGACGTCGAACCGAAAAAGGTTACCAACCTGAAAGCAACAGCCGAGCCGAAAAAAGCTCCACAACCAAAGGCCCTCGAGCCGAAAAGTCACAAACAAGTCACTAAACCAAATACATCGGCGCCAAAGCCACGGACAGTTGAGGAAGAACTCTTCCATCCTGATCCAATAACTGAGGAACAACCTAAACTGTATATAGACCCTGAAACAGAACACGTTACAGTTTATCACCGGAAAAAGAGACCATTGGACACTCCTTCCCCTGTTCCTCCAAATAAAAAAGACTTCGGGACATCTCCCTCAAGGCCTTTTACTCCTCCTCCTTTCTTTCCTAACATGCCTTTAGTACCCTACTCTCCTACACATTCAGATTATAATGATGGAGATAACATGGGGGAAGATCCTCAGGATAACTTTAATGAACCAGAGGATCCTGATGCACAGGATAACACATGGGATGACCAAAATGATCCATATGACCCACAACCCATCCCAGACACCTCCACATACCCTACAAAGCCGTCGCCTACTGACGACACCATTGTTTTTAACCAACTGCTGGATAGGGCAGCAAAATACCACAATGTCGACATGCACACTGACCCAATAGAAGAAGATTTTCTATTTGACACTTTTCCTACTTCAGAGAAAAATGTCAGGACACTTCATATGTTAAAAGGGGTACTAAAACACGCGGCAGACATATTCAAAGATCCAGCCAGAGCGCGTGTACTCAATCCCAGAATTGAGAAGAAATATAAGGCGGCCCCTACAGACCCTACTTATATTAAATCCCAGTTGCCTTTAGACTCACTAGTAGTAGCAAACGCTCGAAAGAGAGCTAACTCACAAACAACAGGAGATGCTACCCCTCCTGACAAAGAGTCTAAGATATTAGAAGCCTCAGGCAAAAGAGTAGCCTCACAGGCTGCTAATTCATGGAGGATTGCGAACACGCAAGCTCTACTAGCACGCTATGATAGAGCACATTACGATCAACTTGAAGGTTTACTGCAACACCTGCCAGAACCTTTTAAAGCTAAGGCTAACGACCTCATACAGGAAGGCAAATTTATAACTAATGCTTCCATTAAATGTGCGCTTGACGCAGCTGACACATCAGCCAGGTCCATTAATACTAGCGTATTACAATGCAGACACGCGTGGCTACACATCTCTGGTTTTAAAAACGAGGTGCAGTCCACCATCCTCAACCAACCAGTTAACCAAGACTTCCTGTTTGGCCCTGCAGTAGATACCATCTTAGACAAAATGAAAAAAGATACCAAAACTGCTAAGTCTATGGGCGCACTTCAGTTTCACCAACATAGAGGTTCCTTTCGTCGCTCCTCCTACAGAGGCTCCGCAAGAGGCAACACATCACAAACGTCCTCTACATACAAAAGCAACACCCAAAGTTCCTTTAATAAAGGCTCCAACAGAGGAGGTTATAGGGGCAACAATAACAAGGGCAGAGGACGTGGCAGCAATAACACCAGAGCCTCCACTGCCGCCAAACAGTGACTTCATCACACTCCCTCCAGACCATCTAACACCACTCGGAGGCAGAATCAAACAATTCCTACCAGTCTGGAACTCCATTACCACAGACAGGTGGGTGAGACAAATTATCCAGTATGGTTATTGCCTGGAACTCACTTCTACTCCTCCCAACATACAACCCAAACACCGTCCTATGTCCAAAGAACACATCACATTGTTACAACAAGAGGTCGCGTCCATGCTACAAAAGGGAGCAATAGAACCAGTCCCTTTTCAACACCAAGGTACAGGGGTATATTATCTATACTTCCTAATTCCCAAAAAGGATGGATCCCTCAGACCCATACGAGACCTCAGACTGCTAAATCAATACATACTCTCAGAGCATTTCCATATGATTACTCTGCAACAAGTACTCCCGTTACTCCAGCAAGGCGACTTCCTTGCAACATTAGACCTCAAAGATGCATATTTTCACATACCTATACATCCAGCTCACAGGAAATACCTCAGGTTCACAATACAAGGTCAACATTATCAATTCAAAGTTCTCCCCTTCGGGGTGACTACAGCCCCAAGAGTTTTCACAAAATGTCTAGCGGTAGTAGCAGCACACCTCAGAAGGCAACACATCCACGTGTTTCCATACCTCGACGATTGGCTCATAAAGGCCAACTCGTACGCGCAGTGTGCAAGCCATACGTCTCAGACACTCCAGCTGCTGCACAGTCTGGGTTTTTTCATAAATTACCCAAAATCACATCTACAGCCCTCCCACATACAGCAATATCTGGGAGCTACAATAGATACCTCAGTAGCAAAGGCATATCCAAATCCAGCCAGGATAGCCAACATGCAGACTCTCATTCAAAAGTTTCAGCCACAACACTCCTTGCCAGCTCGAGTGTTCATGCAGCTCTTAGGCATGATGGCCTCCTGCATATTCATTGTCCCTCATTCCCGACTTCAAATGCGCCCATTGCAAGAATGCCTAGCACGGCAGTGGAACCAAGCTCAAGGACAACTAAAAGACCTCGTGTTGGTAGACAGTCGCGCTTACAACTCACTGCAGTGGTGGGACCCACAAAACCTTTCCAAGGGGCGACTGTTCCCAGAGCCGGTTCCACAAGTAGTACTAACAGCGGACGCACCACTGACAGGTTGGGGAGCCCACTTACTTTAATACACAGTCCAAGGGCTCTGGACAATAAAATAAAAGACACTGCATATCAACCACTTGGAGTTGCTAGCAATATTTCTGGCACTGAAAGCATTCCAGAAATACTTGTACAACAAGCCTGTGTTGATCCGGACGGACAGCATGACAGCCATGTATTACATCCAGAAACAAGAAGGGACACACTCTCCACAGCTGTCTCACCTAGCACAGAGCAGATGGAGGTGGGCAATTCCAAAAAATATTTTTCTCCTAGCAGAACACCTGCCAGGGAAAGAACATCAAATAGCAGATCTGTTAAGCAGACAGCCAACAGCTACACAAATGGGAGGTCACCCTCAAGTTCTCCAACCATTCTTCCAAAAATGGGAGCATCCAGAGATAGATCTGTTTGCCACAAACGAAAACTCAAAACGCTAGTACTTTGCAGCCAGGTTCCCACATCCGTTGTCACAGGGCAATGCGATATGGATGAACTGGTCAGGCAGATTTGCGTACGCTTTTCCACCAGCCCCACTGATTCCGCTGGTGGCACGCAAACTACGCCAACAGTCACTCACAATGATCCTGGTTGCTCCCACATGGGCAAGACAGCCATGGTACACAACGTTCCTAGAACTTTCAGTAGTTCCCCACCAAAGACTGCGCCTCTCGCCCCATCTTTTAACTCAGAACCATGGAGAAATCAGGCACCCAGATCCCAATCAGATGAACCTATCGATCTGGCTCCTGAAGTCTTAGAGTTTGGATACCTTAATTTGCCTCCTGATTGCATGAACATTATCAAGGAGGCAAGACAGCCAACTACTAGAGCATGCAAGGCAACTAATTGGAAAAGATTTGTAATTTATTGCAATAATAACCAAATCAATCCATTAGATGCTTCCATCCAAAACATTATCTGTTACCTCTTGCATCTTCCAAGGTGCAATCTAGCATACTCTTCCATAAGGCTACATCTTGCTGCTATAGCAACATATCTCCAGAACAGACAACACCTGTCCCTGTTTAGAGTACCGCCAATCAAAGCTTTTATGGAAGGTCTTAAAAGGATAATCCCTCCAAAGCACCCACCTTCACCAGTCTGGAACTTAAATATAGTACTTACCAGACTTATGGGACCTCCTTTCGAACCACTCCATTCATGTGAATTACAATTTCTAACATGGAAGGTGGTATTTCTAATTGCCATTACCTCCCTCAGGCGAGTGAGTGAGCTACAGGCACTAACCATTCCAGAACCTTTCATGCAAACACATGCAAATAAGGTAGTACTTCGGACTAACCCTAAGTTCATGCCAAAAATCATATCCACTTTCTATATCAATCCATAGAATTGCCAGTTTTCTTCCAAACCCACAGTCAGTGGCTGAAAGAGCCCTACACACACTAGATGTAAGGAGAGCTCTGCTATATTATGTTGACAGGACTAAATCATTTAGGAAAACAAAGCAACTGTTTGTTGCTTTTTCCCCACAACATAGAGGTAATCCCATTTCAAAATCAGGAATGGCCAGGTGGATAGTTAAATGCATTCAAATATGATATCAAAAAGCTAAACGCACTCTAACAGTTCCCCCAAAAGCACACTCTACGCGTAAAATGGGGGCATCCATGGCTTTCCTAGGGAATATTCCTCTCAAAGACATATGTAGGGCAGCTACATGGTCCATACACACTTTCACTAAACACTATTGTGTAGACGTGCAAACAAAGCAGCAAGCTGCTGTAGGCCAGGCTGTCCTTAAAACTCTTTTCCTAACTGCTGCGGCTGGTACAGGTGACCACCGCTAGAGGAGATACTGCTATACAGTCTATGCTAAGATATGGATTCAGCAGCCCACATGCCTCGAACGGAAAATGCTACTTTAACAGTATTAGGCTGTGGGGTTTTAGGTTTAAACCTATAATAACTGATAAAACCCCACTGAAAGAAAAATAGCCCTCACCGGTGAAAACATATAAACACTGAAAAAACACCTGCACAACCACAAACTAAATGCCATTCAAAGAAAGGAAAAAGAAAGTGGAAGAGTCATGTTGTTCTTACTGAAGGGGTCAATAAAATGTAACTTTGTTATACAAGCTAGCAGTAAGAAAGACTGGCTAACATTATTCTGCTTGAGTTTTGTTCTTTAGGGATGCCACTAAAATATTGTTTCTTCTTTTACTTTTTTCAGTTTTATGGCCTTTGGTCTAAAGATGCAGGGTTTAGTTTCACGTTTTAGGTTTAGGTTAATTATTTTATAAACTGTAGAGAATCAGAACATATCAAACTCACATTTGATATTTTGGCTGCATTTGATTCTTTCACTGATAGGTAAAATGGCTATTTTCATAAAAATCTTTCCTAATATGTGTCATCACATTTACCCACAGAGAATGGGTAAAAACCCTTAATATATCAGACCATAGTTTCTAGTGGGTCAGCATTGATAGTAGGCGAATTGCCAACACCTCAGGCTTTAAACATTAATTGCAAGGTATAGTGACAAGTATATATATCACCAAGCATCTGGGATAGTGGTGAAAACGTGACACCAGACTATTGGAAAACATGGAACGCAGTGTCATTTGTTATGCTCTGCAAAAAATGTTCTTTCCAAGTTCAACAAAGATTGGAGTTGTATTGTTTGCATTTGTAGTGATTCAGCTATGTATATAAAACATTTGTGTGATGACCTGTCAAAATTGATACCCGAGCTGAAGTGATTCACTGTAGGAGATCCTTGCCACTTATTAGATGGTATGATGAAAGCATCTTTACAATCTTCAGAGTAAATGAGGGATGCTATTGACTTTTTAGTCCATTCTGGTGCACTGTTTTCTTATGCCCAGGAACTAAAGCGCAAATATTTATCATTTCGTGCTTTATGTGGCATCAAAGAAAGAGTCATCCCAACTGTGTCCCTTAGCTGCCGGTTCTCAGCCCAAGGGGCTATGAATGCTGAGAGGGCCTTTTCACAGAAGTTTACATGGGAAGGAAAGCACGAGCGCACATGACCAAAGACTCACTGAAGAAGTATTGTATGGTGTACTACAATAAGATTAATTTGCAAAAATCTCTTTGGACCTCATATACCCTATACGTGCACTGTCTATATACCATGTTCTTTCAGTGCAGAAAGCAAGCAATGATAAAAGCAAAACGTTCCATAAACACCGGCAAAACACTTTTTCTGTTGTTTTTAGTGGCGTGAAAATGTGTAACCACTGATAACTGTTTTTTAAAATATTGAAAACACTGAAAAAACCCCACCAGAATTTACCAAAAATAGAAACTGAAAACAGGACAGCCTAAACAGTATGCATCTGTTCTTGGCATGTAGGGCTGCTGACATTCATATCGCCCACCCTCCTCCCCGGTGCCTGTCGCAGCTGCAGGATTCTCTTTTGCATGGCCATCTCTTACTTTACTATACTCCATCTTTGCCACAATGGCGAAAAACAATCTAAGGATGGAGAAGATGCCCATGCGCACTGTAGTCCAGGGAAGGAGTCACCTATCTTGTGATACTTCGAAGACTCTTCCAGGACAACAAGGTGCAATCATCCGGACCCAACACTAGGTGGGGATCTATGCTAAGATATGAATGTCAGCAGCCCTACATGGCAAGAACAGATGCATACTGGTAAGTAGCATTTTCCTTTCTTCCATATACCTGAAGCACCTTTGTAATTTGGTTTGTCAAGATAAACATTTGTATATGTACCTGTTGTTTTCAGATCCACATAACTATATTTAAATATCATGAAGTTGATCTCTATATACTTGAACTTCTTTGTGTCGTAAGAAAGTTTCAGTTTATGTATTAACTACCAAAAACGTATTTGTAAATGTCTATCAAAGGTTATTTATTGTCTGCTATTTAACATTTGTAGGTGTCTACTAGTATGGTCCTAATGAAGACCCTGAGACAAGTGTTCATATAGGGGTCGAAACATCAACGTGTGTATATATATATTGACTTTAAATGGATGTTTTGCTAATGATGACCCTATATGGTCTTTTTGTGTCCAGGTTCTGCCAAAGACTAATGTTTTTTAAGTCCACATTTTGTTGGGTAATTTAAGACTGTGCACCGTTTGCACAATTTTTCACTTATCACTAGCACTGTGCCGTTCACTTGTACAGATGTATTTATTCCAGTTGATATGCCACCAGTGTATAAATATATATGCTTAATGCCTGCACATATATGTGCATGTAAGTATGTGTATTACGATTAAATAGTTGGTATTTTAGGGGGTTTTGTAGTGGAAGATTCTGTGACAGAGTGACTGTGACGGTAGAGCATCCCTGTGAAGATCTGTGCAGAATAAACTTCATCAGGAGAAGACTCGTTTTCAAAGATTAATGAGGTGCCAGTTTCTTTACCACATTATTGAGCATGTAGTTGTTAGAGAGACTTCTACAGTGCCATCACGTGGCCACAGCTTGTGCACAAGTTGGAAAAACTGATTATGATGTTACACTTTTTCACTGGCCGAGGGTAGGACATCTCTGAGAAGGCCTGTGCAGGTTAAACCTATTAACGAGAAGACTCATTTTCAAAGATTAAAAAGGAGGACCTTTTTACTGCATTATTGACCATGTGGTTGTTGAAGTCGCTTCTGCAGTACCATCACATGTCCACAGCTTGTGCGCAATGTTGAGAACCTGGTAATGATGTTGCGCTTTTGACTGAGTTATGTACAAAAGGGGTACACATTTAGATCACTGTATCTTGCTACATGGATATCACTTCTCGCTGAGCTGGGCCTAGCCTTTGGAGTCATGCTGATGTGTTGGGTTCAGACTTTTGCTGAAAGTTTTCAAGGTGCCTGAATTACCTTTGCAGAAACAATGGGGTTAGCTTAAGGACACGTTTATTGTGTAGGAGTGTGGCTCAATGGTTAGAGCGGCAGACCCCAATGCAGAGTTCTGACCAGGGTTCGATTCCCGCCTCGGCGGGGTCTCAGGCTCAATTTCCTCGGACCTGTTAATTCTTGCCTCGGTGCCTATTCTAATCACAGGCCCCACGCTGCAACTCTGGGCAATAGCTTGCTTAGCCTCCACACCGGCCCCAACAGCGCTAAGGATGCCTGGCTTCACCCTGGGGGTGCCCAGGAGTGGACACTTCACAGGGAAAGCCAGGAGGGGTTCCACAGCGGTATGAGTATCAGCGCCAGGAAGCCGAATAGGCGACACCGCAAGGTGACCGTCTGGTGACAGTGCGCTCTATAAGTACCATGACATTTACATTTACATTGTCTTAATTGACTTGCTAGTACCAGTGAACAGTATATTACACTGAGAAGACATTAGATATGAGGCATCTGCCTGATTCAGTAAAGGTTACTATTCTTTGTTTTTCTAAGCACATCATAGGTGTCAAATGTATGGTGTTAACAGCCAGGGTAGGAATAGTATATTTTACATTGAAGCACCTTCCTGGCAGGTGATTGTTGGACAGATGTCTTTTTTTGGGAATGTTACTTGTTCCACGGTCTGTGTTCCTTCTGACTTTCATGGCACCTTCTTCAGAAACAAAAGTAGTTTCATTGCCACTGGTAGGAAATGTTGTCTGCTTTCTACCAACATGTGGAAATAGATTTGGGAGTGACAAGAATGAAAAGGTTAATGTCTGATTTATATTGTAAATTGAGAATATCATCAATGGCTGTTGACTAATGTAAGTATGAGAAAGTATGATGGATAAAGGAAGTTACAATGTGTCCTTTGTGTAGTAAGTGTTAGACTATTTATTTGTTACAATGCCTACAAAGTATTCATTTTAGGATGACTTCCATGAGCATTTACTTCGGTATCCAAAATGTATTCTGTAGTGTAAAATGGAAAGTTTAAAGCAATTACCCTTCAGCTGCATTTCCTATTGGATGACGTTCACAAGTGTATTTAAATGTCATCCTGAGCTAGTGGTCTTGTTAATGTGGTAACATTTCAGTAGCCTATAACTTCTAATTCTCTTCACGCAGGACCAGTGATTCTGGAAGACAACTAGAATAGGTATTAGGGTATAATAGGGAAGAGACAAGGAAATAGCTAACTTGAGTGGATTACCTCACTTCATGGAAGCCTCACAAATGTGCTTAGTTCTTCCCTTGTAGAATAGCCTCAGGATATTGGAGACGCTAGAACAGTAAAGAATTTCCTATAGATAAACTGTTCATAATATTGGAATGTTTATTTAGTCTAACATGGTATAAAGTAAAAGTGAAGTCAACATGAATTTGAACATCTTGCACACCTCTAAGCTATCTTTAACTTCCTCTTGTGTTTACATCCACTCACCATGCTTCTTATTCAGATTGTTCTCAGATTGCTTCAAGATTTCCTTTCAGCCTCCATTACTGAAGCATCAGTGTTAGCATACAGGGAAAAGTAGTCTTTCTATCATCTGTTATTTGCATCACAAATACTTACTTCCTTACTAGCACCTTCTAACATACTTTAATTGTAGGTGCCTGCGACCATCCCTCAAATGATTAGCTTACCCATCAGAACCTCCACCAAGTATGCCAGATTTCTTCGATCTTCTACACCGCTTTTAAAATCTTCTCAAACGTATCTTTCTATTTCAGGACAGCCTCAATCTGCTTTGAATCTGCTAACAGTCACATGCTGATTATTGTAATCATGATCACTCTATTAGGAAGCGAAGCATTGGCTATAGATCATGGTACCACTTGTCACAGTTGAGAAGCCACGTAGCAGGTTTTTAACAAAAAAAAAGTCAGGAGCTCTGACCCCCAAAGTTTCATAGGCATCAAAGAGCAAAGCAATTCTAGCCTACTAGCAGTTTCTCTTTCTTTTTAAGCAAAATCATGTTTAACCTCTTGAAGATTTCAACCAATGGCCTCCCGCCATAGTAGCAATGGGAATTTTAATCAAAAGGAAATATTTTTGTAACTTTTTAATCTATCCAAACACAACTAAAACAAATGCATCTAAATTGTCTGCCCTAATATGAATACAGAGGTTATTTTGGGCAGCATAAATAGTACAGTAGATAGTTCTGCTTCTTCATACCCCAACATAAGTATAGAACCGTTGAGCCTCTTTACCTTTTATCTCGCCAGCATGTATTGCTGAGTCTCATTTTATAATACAATGTCATATTATAATAACACCATATTAAAAAAAAATCTTTATTGACACTTTAGGCATGAGTACGATGGCGGAAGGCCCGCCACTGACCGCCTGTCGATGGCCGGCCCTCCACCATCATGCTGCCCGTCAGATTACTATGGCGGGCGTAAACATATCGGTTGGAAAGACCGACCGCTACAGTTCCAACAGCGGGTCATTTTCCGACCACCTGTCGGAGCTCCCGCATTGGCCAGCGTGGTGGCGGTGCCTGTCAGGCACCTCCATCAGGATTATGATATCCCTTTTCCGCTGGTCGTTTCGCGGCGGAACACCCACCAGAAAACGGATTTGGGGGTCCGTAGCGGACCCCCCTTAATACGTGGGCCAGGGGAAAGAGCACTGGGGGGCACCTATGGTGCCCCCTACATTTCCCTGCACCATGTGGCAGGCACCGCAAGGTGCCTACCACGTACTGCAGGGAAATGTCTTTGATGCATTTTTAATATTTCGGCGGGTGCTGCAGCTAGCAGCACCTGCCTCAGTGTTAAATATAGCAGATGTGACGGCGATGGAGGCGGTCGCATCGTATTTCCATATGTGGGACCGACGTCACATAGGCGGGGGGGTCCCCATCCCCGGTTCGATGGCGGACGGACAGAAATTTGTCATCATCGAATTGAGCCCCTTTGAGCTAAAAATCAAATACTGATGTCTTTATTTTGACTACAGTGCAAAAACTATTATCAACACCCTTCCACCACACAACTAATGCAGCCTAATGTAAGAGTATGTGGCCAAGGTTTTACCACTTCACATCAGCAAATGACAATGATCCACTTACCTGTTTGTAAGAGGAAGTGTTTTGGCATGTCTCATACCTTGGAAAGTAGGGAATTCAAGTAATGGCCTGTTGGTAATACCTAGCAGCAACAGGAGCCTATAGAACCCCTGTTGCATATTATTCCTTATGAAGCACCGTGCCAAAGTGGTTTTGCTCACTGTTACATTTATTTGTTAGACTTTTGAGGCCACACCTGTTATTGGACATTATTTTGGTCCTAGAAAGTTGCAGCTCTCTAGTTACTCTCTCAACAATGCGACCAAGCATCAACCTCTTGACAACTACTGTTTGCAGGGCAAATAATCCATTGTAGACCACAATGCTCCTTCTTAGAGTCAATTTACTTTTTAGGTCGAGCATTCAAGACCTCTTGTATATACTTTAGTATATACTTGTATGTGTATGTACTTTGTGGTTTCTGGAGATCAGCCCTAGGACTTGTCTGCGTCCGCTTAGGGACTTTTATTTTCTGTTCAACTGCCTTTATTTGACTGTCTTGATAGAAAACGACCAGTAGAGGTCAGTAAAATACCAGAATTGCTTTCTGCAGAGGGACTTTCTTTTTTTTTCTTTTTCTGGCAACTGCCTCTTTTTAACTTTCTAGATAGAAAACGACCAGCAGAGGTCCGTGAAATACCAGAATCACTTTAGCATTCTCTAGTTTCCAGTCCGTATAAATTGTCTACCACAAACACCTATAGACAATAATATTTTCTTCAAAGCTTATATTTTCAGTGATCTAACCACAGAAGGCCCTGATTGTATATTAAAACAGAGCTTTGGACTATACAATTTCCAGCTGAAAGGCAGTATTTCTCTTCATGTGTTCCCATACCTGGCGTGACATGCAGTTTGGTGTTTACTTTCCCTTCATGTTAAAGAACAGTAGATGTTTCAGCACCCAGGCTAATGTGCTGCATAGCTAAATACATATAAGGTCCCAAAGGCGCGACCGATTGCATTGCAAATGCTTGTTTATGTCAGTCAGTAGATTTGTGCTTCTTTCTTTGTTCTGTCCCCCATCCCTCCCCACAAATTGAATTCAATACCTTCGATGTAAAGCCTTTTATTAAGCTCTACCGTAAAGGGGCTAATGAAAGTAGGTCCTCTTTTACGTTTCTTCTCTCCCAATGGTCGCCCTTGTCTCTGGAAATGCACCCTCAATGCATAAGTTGCTCATTTGATATTTTGCGATTAGCGATGCTTTTAGGGTGGCTTTCTCCCTCCTTCAAAGTTTCCAGCGCTAGGTGGTGAGAGCAATGGCTTTATTTTGAGCTTTAGGTGCCCTGTGCTCATGTAAGGTTTCTCTGAGACGCACCATGTACTTATTAGGTTATATAAGTTCTGTATGCATTACACCATGGACACTTCACAAGCAAATGCTTATTTTATAATACTAAATAATTTGTTTTGACATCGTCCTTCATGTCCTTGTATTTTTAAATCTCTTTGTGATGTAAATATCCACATTAATCACATTCTGTTTACGAACATTGGCAGCTGATTCAAGTTCTATTCATTCCTTGGATGTTAATAAGGTTTCCAGCTCTCTTGTAAGTTATTGCTTTTCAATCTCTCTCCAAGAGTCTGGAGGGAGTGTGGGCGGGCTGTACCACAATATTGCTCATACTAGTGAGTGTTGTAATAGTAGTTAACCCTCCCCTTTCATCCAGCTGACACATCATCGTTGCTGTAGAATAGGAGAAAATATATGTATAGTGTGACTCTCAGTTGGTTAGGGCTAGGTCCAACACTGCCACAGTTGGCATGGAGCAAAAAGCGATGAAGAATGGTGACCAAAAAATCTTCTCAGTTTCGGAGGACTGGCGAATGGATGAAGGAACAGTAGGCTTTTCATATCACTTTTGAAGTCTTCATAAGGAGGGTTAGTTCTGATAGCACCCCCAGGGAAAATTTGCCAGGGATTCAAGAAATTGGATTCATGTACTCAACCCAGAGACACTTCAGTGCGATCCCATGAGGAGAAATGTGGTTGTGCTTTCTGTGCTAGTGATCAGTTCGCCCAAACTTTTCTTAAGAGTTGCAAGATGTGCCTTTTCGAATTCTAGTGTGAAAGGAATTGCCATAGTCCATTTTTGTAAAATCCAAGATTGGATAATTTTTTCAAATTCTTCATCTGGAAGGAAATGTTTGTTTTCTTGATTTGGGACTGCATCCCTTTTTGCAAAGGAATTGATTTGAACATGAAGGTTGAGATTGTTGTACATGAAGCCCAGGTATTTTGCATATCCAGTAATGGATGGGAAAATTTCCAGTATGTTATATACGTTAATGAAGTCTGTAGAGGTGTGGTGCCCTTAGGAGGGAGAATTGGTAGGAATTCTGGTTTGAGGAGTTTCATTTGAGGTGATGCAGAGTCATCTATGATTAGATTTTTGTGAGAAACCGTATCGATTTTCAAGTAGCCAATGACTAATAGTTGATCATTGGGTCATTAGGCTGAGCGACCTCAAAGAATAACCAAAGTCTTTTGATACCAGTGGGAAGGATGTGGTCTGTTAAGTCAGTAGTTGACCTACGCTTTGACTTTGTTTTACGGAGCACTGATGGATGAATTCTCTGAAAACTGATCAGCTAACCAAACCTTTCTGTATTGATTCAAGGTTTGCTTGGACCGTAGGTAGATGGGTGTGGGAGAGTCGGTTTGCAGTTTTAACAGGAGTTACTTTAATTACTATTGAGCATAGTATTTGTGGAAGGATTAGTTGTCTTACAATATGAACAGTTTTAGGGCTGTTCTTAGCACACTCTTGTTTCAAAGAAGATTACGTGTATTTCTATCGATATAGATTTTTTAAGGCTCTCCATTGAGCGATTTAGACAACAGAGCCATTCTGGGAGGTTTTCTTTACTTGGTTGTTTTCCTTTCAAAGAACAATTGGGCTGATAGCTTAGATTTCTGATATTTTGTTTTTTTGAGGCATTAGATCATCCATGTTCTCAGTCATGTTCCTTGGGTATAGGTTGGAAATTCTTGAGATTCCCTGAAGAGCTGAGGAGACTCTAGATGCTGGGGTATCTAGATTGATGTTCATGTTCATTTGAAGAGAGGAAGTTAAATGGAACCAAGAAATGATCTAACCAATCAACGTTGCCCATTGTTTCAGACTTTAGTGTTTATTCACTCGCAGTTAAGAGGCTTCTTCCACTTGTGGGCATAGTCTAGTAATTTGTAAGTTCTCAACTATGCAAACATTCTGCCAGTTGAGACATGTATGGGACCTTCTGCTCTCTTCAATGTATCTTAAAGTCTCCAGAATGTGGTATTTGAAAAAGCTCTACTTTTGAAAGTTAATATCCATAATCTACCCAACAAGTTCTTGGTTGGATCAAGGAGGATGGCAAACAAGTCAAAGTGTGGTAGGTACCAAATCTGCCTTCTCAGTTTGTACACATACCTTGTTTATTTGTTTCATAGTGAATACTGGTTATGTTTATACTTGGTAAGTTGACACACAAGAAGATGTGTATGCAACTTATTATATAAGTAGACATGATATGCATGTGTATATCAGTGCAAAGTTACTGAGATGCTTACAGGAATTTTAGAAATACAACTTTCTGTGTGGATAGTAGGGATATACATTTTTACATTAAAAAATGTTGTGTGAAGCAGGACAATTTTTGAGATTTTATACTAGCCATTTCATACATTGTTCAGTGATCTTTATGGCTGCAAGAGGCTGGTGGTTTCTCGCAGTGAACTTCTGTCACCCATACTGTCATTCCGTGAGTAGTGCGATGTGTTAAGGGTATTCTGTAAATTTAGATACACTTGTCAATGGACTCATGGTCCAACAATGAGCAACTGTTCTGATTAGCTGATGACATCTAATCAGAATTGCTTAAACGGTCTGAACAGAAGGCTGTTTCAGCAGTTCTAGATGACATGAGTCCACAAAACAGACTGTGATTGAGCCCTTCTGACTGAGTAATGGTCGCCCATTCACAACCACAATAAGAAACTGATGCATCACCAGCTTGTTTATATGTTGCGGTGGAGCGGGCTACCCGAACTCTAGCAATTTTCCTGTTTGAAGACGAAACCCATCATTTTTAGGGCTCGCGCAGTGAGACTCCTTTTGTGTGGGGTTCCAAAACGGACCCTGGAATCTCACACGCTCGTGCGTGTGCTTTTCCTTTTGTCGTTCGTGATTGGCCTTTGCATGCGTGTGTTTCTGAAAGGCGGCACGCAATAGGCCAAAGGCGGGCACATTGCTCTGCCTATGGCCTATTGGTGTTTGTTACGCGCACCAAAGGCCATGTGGTTTCAATTATCGTGGCCAGACACAGGCACGATATTTGAAAACACATGTTCGCTGTGGCGCGCGCACCACTCGCGGGCGTGTTTTTTTTTTTTTTTACAATGTCGCCCGCTTCACTTACAGCAACGCTCTGCGTACCTGCTGCTCAGTTATTCAAGCGTCGCGTCTGCCATTTTCCTGGTCCGAGTCCAGAGATTAGAACATTGTATTCTTTACTTCCCCGATGACCAGGCCCACATATTTGTAAAGGGTATCCTGTCTGCGCTGGGGTGCGTGCCTAGACGAGCCGGGCGTTGGGAGGCGAAACGCAGGCACTCCGCTTCTTGCAGAACTCAAGCAGACAGGAGGTCATAGCAGCATAGATGAAGGGTGCCAGGGGCCCTAATGCAAGTGTGCAGACCTCCTTCTCCAAAGTACAATCTCAAACTGGAGTTAAGTTGCCGGTAAAGCGCTTTTGGGAGGTGCAGCGGCTGCCGAGAACGGCTCTGGGCTGTGTTGTAAATAGATTAAGTAGGCAGCAGGACACGTCTTCAGGTTATTAAGATAGATTTATTAAGTTAGCACAGCAGAGCAGTACACCTCACAGACTATCAACTGTCAAGGCTGGAACCTTCACATACAAGATAGAACACTCTTAGATACTATGGGAGGTTGCGAAGGTAGGAACACAAAGAAAGGACTACAGACACCAAGTAGCCATATTGAAGGAAGTACAAATATACAACAGGCTGCGAGCGCAGCGTGTCCTTGTGGGGGGTTTGATGGATTGTGAGCGCATGCGAGCGGGCAAACTTTTCCTTTCAGACAGCCTAGCACCCGAGGCTCTTTCCTATAAAGGCTGTATGGCTTCAAATGCTCTGTATGGACACGTTAATTAAACTGTAGTTAATCATACTATCTAGACCACACTTGAACAATTATCCTAATCAAACAGAAGTTTAGGAGTGAGGTCTGCTTAACCGCTTGCGCGCTAGCGGGTTTTCCCGCTGTGCGCTGCGATATGTAAAAACCCTCGTTACATGACAAGGTCAGCTCGTCATGCGCGCAGCGCAGGTAACGCCCATGACGAGCTGACCTTGTCATTAGTGTCGATGGGGTTAATCGGGACAAACCGAACCAGGTCGGAAACAGGTATGGAAGGCAGGGGGCGCCTGGGCCGTGGACCCGGACCGGACACTGCTGCTGGGTCGGGTGTGGACCGAGGCGTTCTATTGGGAGCGAGAGAGGAGGACACCGAACCGAACGAAGCGGGCTAAACGGAGCACAAATAGGCGGAGCCCAATGTGGTGTGTGAAGAGCTTGTGTGGTCTGAGGGAGCGTACTGGACACCGGTACCGCACTGGGGGTGCGTGCGAGCCCAGTATGTTACTAGAGGAAGCAGCGTGAACCCTGCAGACCGGACTGATACCGTTAGCATCAATCTCTTAGTGGGGAGATTGGACACGGAGGGGGGGTTGAGTGCAGTGGAACCGGGCCGAGCGGGGTACCGGAGGCGGGGTAAAGATGATGTGTGAGGTGGGTAGGAGCACCGTTGATCCCGAAAGGCTGGGCCAATCACAGGTACCAAGGACAGAGGTCTCGGACCCGAGGCAGGGTGCGGGGGCGCTGTTGGTGGTTCTCTTATTATGAGAGGAACCGCTCTCCTCGAACTGCAGCGCTATTCATTCATTTCTGCTCTTATGTGAGGAGAGTATTGCGGGCTCTGGATTACAGCATGGGTAGAGGATGATGTCGAGGGTAGCGTATGGTCGGGGCAGCATATCGCCGGGTCCCTACATGTCTCAGTGCCCCCTTTCTCCCCTCTTACCCCCACGCAGACATCCCACTCCTAGGATGCCTGGGAGTTAAAATGTAGAGCCCTCAAGACGTAATAGAAGGGGAGCATTTTATAAAGGTGAACATTACATGCCATGCTGGTTAGAATTGTAAAAAAAAGTCTGGGGTTCAATAGAAAAAACACCTATAGTGAGTGCTTACTGTATCAAATGTTACAATGGTGCCATATTGTTTGTGTAATGGAGGTGGCCATACCGGCCAGATACTTCTTTTAACGTCAGTACAAATTTAAGTTGTAAAGGCCACCAGCCCTTAAAATGGAGGTGTACTTTGAACAGGCTGAGGGGGGCCACAGTCTTTCCTTTACTCGTTTAGTTTGCCATTAAGCAGATTTAAGGGCTTTTTCCCCTACATCGCCCTCTGGGTGAGCCTATTCCGTTTATTTCACATTGGAGCTGAAATTTTGCTTGCTTTTAACAATCATGATCCAGTTATGCGCATTCATAACCAACTCTATGTAATAACTGAAGTCATCCTCCACAACTAGATTTCTAACAAGCTTCTTTTTTGATAACTGAGTAAACTTCTGTTAAAAAATTGTCAGTCAATTAATTAGCCAAAGAGCTATCAAGTCTATACTAACTCTGTTGTTTCCAACTATGCTTCCAGGATTGTATGCTTAGGAATCGAAAGTCTCTGAAATACAGCTGAATGCCATGAGAGGAAACGGCAAATAAAGTAATGAACTAAAATGATGATGCTCGTCTTGTAGAATACGATAACTGTCTTCAAGCAATATAATGTTTATTACTAATTGTATAAGATCATTTATTTGGTCCTAGGTATATATCTAATACATCTGTTTCTTATATCCTTAGACCAGTCCGTGGTACTTTTCCTGTGCTGTTACATCTTCCTAATGGACAAACCATGCCAGTTGCCATTCCTGCTTCAATCACAAAACCTAATGTACATGTTGCTGCTACAGCTCCAGTAAGTTTAAAACGTGCACTTTTAACATTTTAAAAAAAAAGATAGGCATAACTATTTAGAACTTTCCCTTCTATTGTTTTGTTTGTAAAAGCATCACTTTCAAGCTTAATGTGTATCGGCTTGCAACTCCATTTTAATAGAATCTCCATAATAAAATTATGGCATCCCTTTTTTCAGATCCCATTGCCATCTTTCGAGATACCTGTAACCTTCATTAATTTAATGTTTGAAACACCATACTATTTTCAATGGCAAAATAAACATTTTGAATTGTCAGACAAAGGAGAAGATGGTTTGGACAATAGCACTGCAGTCATCAATTATGCTTGCCACATTGTGACATCAATTTCATCATCGCACCAATTTATTATTTCATTCCAAAGAACTGTGGAGCCCGAATAGTTTGGTGGGGGTTATATGTTTTTCTAGGAACAATGAAACAAGACTTCTATCTCTTTCCCACGACACCCTGGAATGATCTCTTCACTTCACTTCTCTTCTGACAACCAGGAAAGAATTTAAGACCATCCTTTTCTCCATCTTCCTCCTGGCATTTGGAACTGTTCACACTGTTACATCGGTCACTTTTTGCAGACTGTATTGACATACAGTTTTCTAAATCTCAGATACCCCTTGGCTTACTCACTGTGCTCCTTTAATGGTAAATGCTCAATCCTCCAGCGAAAGTATAACCATATGGCTGATGATCAAATTGATATTTGAACATCTGCTACCAGCACATAGTTCATGTAGTTCTATAGGACCCTCTAACGTTGGTTTGAGTTATATAAATTCAATCAAAACCACTCCGCCCTCATTGAGGTTATCATACACTCTAAGATTAAAGAACACACCTAATCGTGTTCAAGGAGCAAGAATAGTCTAGTTTCAGGTTTTAATAATCACAAAAAAGGTTAATGTCTGAGCACTTCAAGTGCAGGGAGTTCCCTTTTTCATCCTCAGAACTACCCATTGCCCTTATCTGCTGTATAGGTTTTAAAAATAAACCCTTTGAGAGAGAGATGCCATTACTTTTGTTCCCTGCTGCTCATTTATCCATCTTAAGAGTTCGGAATAGCAAAAGTCTTCTCTTTTCCCCTGCCCCTCAGACTTTTCCAACCCAGTATCACAGCTGTTAAGAATTCACTTTAAGGGGCACATTATGACATTGGTGGGACCGCCACCGGTCCCACCGACAGGGAGCCCTTTGGGATGACCGGCACATTAGCTTGCAGGCAGCTGGACCCTTGCATGTCGAGGGACTGACTATTGCCTCTGCCAGGATTTACTGATTCCGACGGGGCGCGGTCAGAATCGTGATCCTGAATGGAGGTGGTGCCTGCTCAGAGGTCAGTCTCACCCCCATGAAAAGGCTGTCAGAAAGGGACTATGGGGGACCCAAGCAAAGCCCCCATGGGTCACTGCTAAGTGGCTAGGGGGGTACTTGAAGATCCATGCATGGATGTTTGAAAAATGCCTTTCTCTATTGCTGCTTGTGCTGCGGCACTTTTCCGGGCCGAAGCACAAGCCACAGTAGAAAAAGGCAGTTTCTGACCGCCTACAAAGTAATCTGATCAAAATATGGCGAGTGGGACTGCCGATTCCGTGACTGGCGGTCTCAATCCCGCTTCACTGGCGGTCAGACACTTATCCAACCACCAATGTAATAAGCCCCTAACTGTCATGGACAAACCTTTCTGGCATTCTGTACTGACTCCTCTTCATGTTGGTCTGAAAAATTCATAAAAAGAATTAGTAAGGAAAGGTATTTCTGTTGGTTCATAATGTGCATGGAAAAAGGTTCTCTCTTAATTTGGTGCACCTAAACCATACTCCTCACTCTCTGTTGGGCTGAAAGCTACCCATCACCTTCAAACAAGGTAGCTGACTCTTTTCACTCCTGGGGACTCTCTTTAAGGAGGAAGAGGGTGAGTTTCTTGAATGTTTCTTTTATTTAATGAGTCTATATAGGTCCTTGAACTTGACCTGAAATAACTGATGGCTGTCCTATTTAAAAAAGGGTTACCTGCTCGAGTCAGGCATGCAAGAACACCTTAAATGTTATATATTGTCTTGCTAGAAGAGATCTTGTGAATGATGCATTTATAGAATTCCAAATCAGACTCCTGAAAGGTGTTTATAAAATACATGCATCTGAACAGATTTTGTGCTCCTGTTGATGCTATCGTCTACATATCTTGTGTTGGAAATGGGAATCCCCGTGGCTGAGGGTTGCACCAAAGCCCCGTAGGAACCCCACTCCCACGTAAAAGAGGGGAGGTACACTCCCCGGAATAACGTCTGCTCCCCCTTGTAGTACTGTAGCCCGGGCAGACAGGCTTACTTCCTAGATAGCGCGCCAAGCATTTTATGACCCGGTATCTTGATAGACGAGACCCACTACAGACAGACGCTACACAGAGGTCATGCGAAAATATCTGATTCTTTATATATCTTTATCACCTAGATCAGTAACGATAACAGTCCACAGTATCATGTTATAGCGAGGTTTACGTGACTTCTTGCAAAGGTTGAGACTGGAAAAGTTCACTTCCATGTAGGTCAGTTCGTTAGTCAGCGCCACTTCTACTGACAGTGTCTCAAGATAACACAGGACCAGGCCCCTTCAGCTGGGGCGTCGTAGAACAGCAAAAGGCTAGGCCTCTTCAGCGGGGGCGACGGGGAAAGGCAGGGCTGCCCACAACCTGTGCGGGGGGTTCGGTGCGAGGCGCACCGGCCGATGCGAGGAGACAGGATGACTCAAAGCTGTTTTTACGCTACAGTCCAAAGCGCACCGGCGGGTGCGGGAGATGCATACGAGGCGTACTTGGTGCTGCTGCCGGACAAAGATGCGAGGCGCACCAGCGGGTGCATGAGGGAAGTATGAGGCGTACTCGAGGCTGCTGCAGGCCAAATAGGTGATGCGCACCAGCGGGTGCGTGAGGGAAGTATGAGGCGTACTCGAGGCTGCTGCAGGCCAAATAGGTGATGCGCACCAGCGGGTGCGTGAGGGGAGTACGAGGCATACTCGAGGCTACTGCAGGCCAAAGATGCGATGCGATGCGATGCGCACCAGCGTGTGCGTGAGAGGAGTACGAGGCGTACTCGATGCTGGTTTCAGGAGCCGCAACAGCGTCAGCAGGCCTCTGAGGTTCGGGTAGGGGCACACTAGTAGTGCCTGTGGCATGAGCCGTGACAGCGTCAGCAGGGCTCTGAGGTTCGGGTAGGGGCACACTAGTAGTGCCTGTGGCAGGAGCCGCAACAGCGTCAGCAGGGCTCTGAGGTTCGGGTAGGGGCACACTAGTAGTGCCTGTGGTAGGAGCCGCAACAGCGTCAGCAGGGCTCTGAGGTTCGGGTAGGGGCACACTAGTAGTGCCTGACGTAGGAGCCGCGACAGCGTCAGCAGGGCTCTCAGGATGGCGAAGGCTTGGAGTCGCGACGAGGTCAGCAGGGCTCTTTGGGTCGTGAAAGCTGGGAGCCGCGACGAAGTCAGCAGGGCTCTTGGAGACCTTCCTTCTTCTCCCCTCCTGGAGTAAAAAAAGTCCTTCTCTTTTAAGTTCTCTCCTGCTGCAATCTCGCAGGCATCTTGAGTTTTTTTTTTAAACGTAGTCTCTCCCCCAGTGCAAGGGTCTTTTCTTTATATCCTGAAAAATGTCTTAGGTCTCTTTGATGTATGCAGGGAGTTCCCCTCCCCAGATTCCGGGTGGGGGTGTCCCCCGTCATGGGAACCTCATCCTTTGAAGCAGGAAGGCAGGGTCATCAGCCGCCCAGCAGGAAGCGGCGTCGGCATTGTGGAGGACAGGATACAGCCCCGTAACCACTCCTCCCCTCTAATCTAACAGGCAGACAGCTGACACCAGATGCTGGAGTTTCCCCAGGCCCTGTCACTATCTCCAGACGGGGAATACACATTCAGGCAGTATCACCCAGCAAGATTGTATGAGGAAACAGTCACTTCCCAGAAGTCCTATTTCCCAACTTAGAAGGTAGAAAAAGCACTTCCCAAAGAATGCATTAATCAATTCGTATTTCAGGGGCGCTAGTCTCATATCTCTACCATGTTCCCTGGGGCATATAGATCCTCAGGTGTAATAATCAGACCTGCCCCCACCTGGTCTAGGGGAGGCGGGTATCCTTACAATAATAAAAACGAAAATGGTTGTAACTTGTTACTAGATATGCTACGTGCATTAGGGCAAGACCTATCTTCCGCTACCAATGCACCCTGCCCAAGGGCCAACCATAGGGCGTCTGATATGTCTATTGACCAGTTTGTTTTTAACGCTAGAAATTTACGGACGCTGGGTTTTGGTACTTCCAACTCATCTCTTTCTAGCTTCCTTATACACCTAAAGGCTTTCTTTACCAACTACACATCCTTTTTTTACAATAGTGTCAGGCTTTAAAAAAAGTTCAGGACGCCCCATCTCTACAAAACAACCTCTGATGTATTTCAGCCATGGAGTACGGGACATGTGGTCAAGGCTCATACAATCGGTTATAATCTGCTGACTGAGAGCTAAATCCTTATTCAGCCAGCACTTAAGCCAGAACCCTAAGGGGCGCATGGCCAGGGTGCCACATAAAAAAGGTACCCCCAGTTCCTTGTGGACCACTAGGTTTAATGTACCACTTGGCACACCCAGCAAGCACTTTAAGAAGTTATTCTGAACCACCTGCAATACATCTGTGGTGGTATGTCCCCAGATTTCACTGCCATAGCAGGCGGTTGCTACACCTTTAGCCTGGTAGATTTTCAACATAGCTGCAATTGGGCACTTACCCATCTTTGCAGCAATGTTAAAAATAGCAGCGATTATCCTTGTAAACTCCCCCTTTATCTTCAGGATAAGGGGCCCCCATTTCAGACGGTCATCCAGTAAAACCCCAGAGTACGAAAAAGCAGTTGTCAGGGGAACCTTCTAGGGACCTACACTAAAGAGATACTTTTTCTTGGGCCACGACCCTACCTGCAGAATGTAGTATTTGGTGTTAATAGCCAAATCTCGGGACCCCATAAAATTTAGAAAGGTATCAAGCAGGGTTTGGAGTCCCCTAACAGTTCTGGCGATTTGGGCCGCATCGTCCGCATATAGAAGGACGGGGAGACCCCGTCCCCCTACATACGGAAAACTGCCTCTGTACTGACCAAGGCCCTTTCAAAGTCATTTATATAGAGGTTGAAAAGAAAAGGGGCCATAATGGGACCCTGCCGAACCCCTCTCCCGACTTTAAAATCCCTGGAAACACTGAGATCCTGAGCATATCTGACATTCGCCTTGGTGTCCCTATGCATATCCTCTAGGAAGTTGACGATATTGCCCTCATGGACTGCCACAGCTTGGCCCGATTGACGCAGTCAAATGCGGAAGAACGGTCCATGAAGGCCAGGTAGATCGTACCTGGGCGAGCAATCGTGTACTTCCCGGGGATCAGGTAAAGGTTAAGGCATTGGGCCACAGTTGACCGCCCCGGGCGGAACCCATATTGAATGTCAGAAATGGTCTTGTGTTCCTCTGCCCAGGAGGATAATCTCTCCAATAACACCCCTCCCACTACCTTCACTATTGAGTCGAGAAGGGAGATCGGCCTATAGCAAAAAGTGTGATTGCGGTCCCCCTTCTTGATGACCGGCACAATGATAGAAGTAGCCCAAGAGTCCGGGCAACCATCCCTGGCTGCAGCTTTAAGCACAGCCACAAGGATCAGTGCCCAAAAAGATGGATCTGATTCGTAGAGGTCCGGTGGGATGCCGTCCGGGCCAGGTGTCTTGTTACAGGTCAGGCCAGCAATCCCCGCCTCAACCTCTTTCTGCTCAATGACCACTGCCACGGTGTTGATGTCCCTGTCTGTCTGCTATGGGTAAACCATAGGGCCCTGTAACATAGATTGAAAGTGGGACACCCATTTTTCCTCCATGATATAGGAGCCTAAGTCACTACCTGTATCTTTCTCAAACAGCGGTCTGTTGACCATACCACAAAACCTTGAGCTGTTCCCTAGAGTGTTCGTTTCTAACAACTCCCTCCAGGCCTCCTCCTTCAGGGCACGCCTGCGTGTGGCCAAAGCCTGTGTATATTCAATACGACGTGCCCGTATATACAATTGATTTCTAGGGGTAGCGTTCAGAGCTTCCTTTAACTTCCGTGCCGCCTGAGAGCAGGATGAGTCGAACCATCTTGGATTAGAGATGCCTACCCTGCGTGCTGGTGCACTTAGAAGTTCCCCTGCCCTAATGGAGATAATATTGAAAGCACTGAGAACATCTCTCGGTTAGGTACCTGACAAGGCACAAAGTGCAAGTTCGAAGGCACAAGAGTCTTTTACCTTCCTGTAAAAGGTATCTGGGGAAATCTGTGACCATTTGAGACGACGCCTACCATCCATAGGACTTAATATGCCTGGTGTCACCACCCTAGATTTTCTGGCTAAAAGTGGGTCACTCAAATGGACGCAAAGAGGGTTATGGTCACTGTAGGCACTGTCCCTAATGGTGAACCCCTGAAATAAAGACTGGAGGGAAGAAGAAATTAAGATGTAATTGATAAAAGATCCACTGCCTCTCCCTTTAAAGGAAGGAACAAGGGCGTTACTGTATGGGGCAAAGAGAGACATTAATGACAGTAGTTCAAAGTCGTTGAGTATGTTGTTCAATTCTTCCCCTAGAGTAGAATGCTCAAAATGGAACCCCTGCAATCGATGGCATCCCAAATTAGCCATGAATGTAAGCTTAGGGTCTCCGCTGGGATGGATATTACAGTCACCCGTCACCATTAGGTTATGTGATACTAAGCAACAGGACTGGCTTAAATATAAGCCTAAATGGGTGATATTACATACCCTTTGGGTACTTGATGTGGCATTATAGAAGTTAATCAGGCCCATTCTTGTGTTTCCCATCTTCAAGACAATGGCTTAAAGGCCCGAACATATATATATTTAGCTCTTGGCTCTGCCACAGGCCGGCTGGAACAAAGGAAACTTTGAATCCTTCCATAAATAAGTTGCAGTTCACCAACCAAGTCAAACTGGACAAGCAGGGATCCAGAAGAAAGATTTGTTAAAAATACTTACAGGTATACCCAAATATTTTTAGGGTACCTGGGGTATGGATAAAATCGAAAGTGATTTTGGGTTTTGTTGAATATAATCGTTCAATTACACCCCTTGTGCCAACATGTTTCGGCTCACTCCAAGAGCGCAATTAGGTCTGGGGCCTTCATCAGGGTTTTATTATGTGTATCCTTGCTTCTACCTGCATGCACACCATGCACACTCGTGAGGCCTAGCGCTCTCACTGGTCTCGGTCTTCTAGCCAGAGGAGTTACCTCTGATTCCAGATGTCAAGGGTCATGGCGTTCCTGGGAGTAGTGCTGTCTTTTAGCATCACTTTCATCAAAGAACAGACACCGTGGAAGTACCTAGTGTCCCCTCACAGAACACCGAGCGAAAATCCTCATATATAGTGGGACCCTTTTCCCTTTCCTTCTCATCTCTTGAGATTATCAGTTGCTATTGCTTGTAACTATTGTAGCTGAGAGAGTGCAACTGATTTCATTGTCTCTTGCTCTCTATTGTGAAATGAGACAAGCACATGAAGGCCAAGTGGTTATTGACTCCTCTCCCCCCCAACCACTCGAAATCAGTTGGCACTCCAAGGGTTCATCGCCTCTACTGTTTATCCTCAATTCATCCTCTGTAGTGCCTTCTTGCCCATGGAGCTTCAGAGGACTTTAATCACGCTTCTGCTGGAAGATTTGTACCTGACACTGACTGTCCCTTAAGGACCTGCTACTGTCCCCATGCCCATGCCCATCCAACCCTCCACTACGGGTCCAGGAACCAGTGGGTCTCCTGTGCTGGCGCCAACTCCACCCATGTTTGTGCTGCACCTGGTACTAACACCAGTCTCCAGACACAAGCCTACGTTCTACCACGCAAAGCCTATTGTGCACTAGGAAAGTACTAAGGCACCATAGAGGAACAATTAAACCCGATTCCTAGCCTCTTTCACAGTACCAGTACTATCAGAGGCGGGAGGCCCTGTTGGCTCTGATCTCAGTCCAAGGCTTACGCTTTGTCCGCCATGATGCAGAGGACAGTGGGGATGCGGAGAACATACTCCAGCCCTCATTATAAGGATGAAGGTTTTTTATGCAAATTGGTTGAATACCTCTCCAGAGACGAAACTGGCCTCACCATGTGCTCCACAAATGAAAGAAAGTGCTTGTTTTTAAGTTGTGGTGAACTGGGATAAGGAAGTCCTTGACTTACAACTATCAACTGTAGAATCCATCATCCAAGGGAAGGACCTATTGGTATTCCTGCATGGTAGTTTACAAGCATAATCCTCACCACTGTGTCCTAGAAAATATTTCATTTGTCAGCCATCAAAATATCTTCTTAAACTTCAACTTCAGCTCAGGCTGGAAAATCCTGAACGGCAGCATAAACCACTCTGGTAATTTTGTGTTAAGTGAAGCTGTCCTCAAATTAGCAGTGTTGAACTTCACAAACCACTTTTTCAATCAAACACTGGGAACTGACTACAACAAAAGTTCAGCCAATCAGAGCCAGGGTCACGTCCTTAACGCCGAGTGTATCCTGTTCAACCTCCTCTTTCTTGAGTGCGACTGGAAACTTTCCAGTACCACTCTTTACTTCCCTTTGTTTGATTCGGAACCTGGGAAGAAATAAGAGCCATCACTCATATATCTAGATAAAATGAAAGCTGCAATGCATACGATGCAAAAAAAATGATCAACTTCAGGAAAGCATACAAAACACATAGAACTTTCAGGTAAGGAGAAACAATTATACTTGGGCCTTACGACCAAGTGAGCCACAATCCCAACCTTCTTGATCATATTTCCATGAATGAACCATTCCAGGTAGGAAGTTTACAGAAACCTGGGCAGGATTAATTCTCACCTCCAAATCCTTAATAAAATTGAAACATTCCGTTATGATTGCTAGGAAAGTTTTCATGTCAGGACCGGAGGGAGGTGAGGATTATACTCGTACAAAGCTATCAACGACCAAAGATGCCATATCAATCACCGGTTTAAAATAAAACCGTTTGAACATAGTCTGAAGAATATCCTCTAGACGAGCCCCTAGAGTAAAGGCTTTTGAGGCCATAGCCCCGATCACTGAGTGAGCTCCAAATTTCGACACTTCAATGCATGCCTCTTGCATGACCCAACGGATCCATCGGGCAATGGTGGAGGAAGAGACTGCTTTGAAAGGTTTCTTTAAGGCGATCAATAGCTTCCGCTCCCCGGGAGGGAAAATTTCTTCCGTCATAGCTTCGAATGCCTTCTAAAATCGTGCTACGCACAGCTTGGGTGACTAGTCAATTATCACTCTGGAATTAGATTTTGTTCTCTGCGAGATTTTAAAGGTACCCTGAGCGGTAAAAACTTGTCCGGTAATGTGAAGGTCGCTGACATCAGAAACCCTGCGACAGGAGAGTGAGCATATCAGCATTGTCAATTTTTGGGACACTTCTTCGCATGACAGAATGTCAAAATGCTGCCAAGACTGTAATCGACCACGCTATGAGCAGTATTCTTTGTTGCAGAATGAGCGGGTGACAGTTGCCCTTTGTATCCCAAAGGAGATATTAAGCGTAGTGTAGATGGATTAGAGAATCTGAAGAAAGTTCCAGAAGAACTGAAATCCACACTTGGGCGCTTGTTGGTGTCTCACCGGAGTCGAGAGGCGCATGATCATCGTGAAGGGGGGAACTGCGCACCCCTGTTCCACAGACCAATCTTGGAGGAAGGCATCCGGCGCTGCCGCAGCCAACGGGTCTGGCTTCCAATTGAAGTACCTTGTGACCTAGTAATCCAATCTGGATGCAAAAAGGTAAACTGTGAACAGGACCCATCGTTCCTTCAACCTTTCGAAGACCTTCAGTCTAGTTGCCACGGTCTCGAGTCTGACCATTATCTCGAGCACCAATGCGCTACTCTGTTGTCTGCACCTGGAAGATACTCCGCCTTCACTAATGCATTGTTGGACATGCAAAAGACCCAAATGTCCTTGGCTAGATCTGCCAGGGGCTCTGATTTGGAGCCTCCCAGATGATTAGTGTAGCAAACTGCCGAGCGATTGTCCATCTTGAGCAGGACACAACAAGTCACTTTGTCTTTGGTCCAGCACTGGACTGCAAATTGGCCCGCCATGAGCTCCAGCCAACTGATATTCAGTGCCTGCTCCTCTGCGGATCATTTTCCGCCTGTAGATGAGTCCCAGCAACAAGCTTCCCATCCGGATTTGCTCACTTTGGATTTGATGACCATATCTGGATCAGAGCCGAAAATGGCCTGGCTGTTCCAGCAAATCCAGGGGGAACTTTTTTACAACTTCCACCAAGTCGCACAGCCATACACCTTGTGTGAATCCAATGAATTATATTTGTCGGTATTCATCTTCTTTTTAACCATTTTTTATCTGTTTAATTTTTGCTCCTTTTTAAACTATTAATTCAATTTGCTTTATCCATACGCTTCCTGCTACAAGACTGATCAAACAGACGTCAAGGCACAGGTAGATTCTACATGTCATAATGTTTAATTTTTAAAGAGAACCCAATGCATTTCAGGATAAAACAATCCCTTCATCAGGGGCATCTAACAAGTAATACAAACACAGTGATTGTATCAGTGTTTAACCCAACATCATACGTAATATGCATTCCAACAATAAACAGTGATTCTCATGTTATCCTGAGATATTCAAAAGGATAAACATTGTGTACCACATTATTTCCTCAACATTCTGACTTACCAAAAAATACAAGAAGAAAGTTTCCAATTGAGTCCACTTACCTGCTGCTATGTAAATATAGAAGCATTACATTCTATAACCCAGCCCTTTTATAAAACATTATATTCTCTTATCTACCACCCTGCAGCTTTAACAACATTTGCGCTTACCATAACATGCACTTTTGTTTCACAGCGAACCCCATTCAGAACCTAAATTCCATGATGAAGCTTTTTTGAGCGTGCCGCAGCGCGAACATTCTGTTTAAACTAAACGTTTCATCTGTTAGAAAAAACGTGTTAGCCATCTCCCGCCCTCCTCGATTAGCATCAGGTGTTAAACTTACGTTCGCTTTGAATCCAAACTACAGTCTACTGCGCATGCCACTGTCGTGATCCCACTCCTGTTGCCCAAGCAACTACTCTTCCCAACATGCATTTTACCATGCTAAAGTAAAGGGAGGATTACCCTAATTAAACAATCCCGCTAAAAAACACTTCAACATAACCGCACCACCCACTGATAACTTCGCTCAACTTTTAATTCCTCTTATTATCAAGTCCGTGGTAAAGCATCCTAAATGCAAGCAACGTGTTTACTCGAAAGTTTTTGGAAATAGTCTTTTATCTCTCTTGCACTTATTAACTAACTGTGTACTCCTAATGCACATATGTTCTCAAACATTGGGAACATAGTTCCTGTGCCTTTGTTACTTATAGTTGCTTGTACACATCTCCAACATTTTCCATGCTTGTTTAACTAATGTTTAACCCAGCTCATCCTTGTGTTCTTCATATTTATCCCAGGGTGCAATCTCAGCGAGTTCGAGACGAAAAAATTCATATTAAGAAGTACATGGTGGTGAGATGCACACCTTCTTTCTCCGTTGTTTGTCCTTATTTATTCTGATTCCAGATTGCTAGAGTGCAAACTTGTTTTACGCTTCGCCTCTTGAGCTGCAGTCAAAACAAATCCAGGGGGAACTTTTTTACAACTTCCACCAAGTCGCACAGCCATACACCTTGTATGAATCCAATGAATTAAATTTGTCCGTATTCATCTTCTTTTTAACCATTTTTTTATCTGTTTAATTTTTGCTCCTTTTTAAACTATTAATTCAATTAGCTTTATCCATACGCTTCCTGCTACAAGACTGATCAAACAGACGTCAAGGCACAGGTAGATTCCACATGTCATGATGTTTAATTTTTAAAAAGAACCCAATGCATTTCGGGATGAAACAATCCCTTCGTCAGGGGCATCTAACAAGTAATACAAACACAGTGATTGTATCAGTGTTTAACCCAACATCATACGTAATATGCATTCCAACAATAAACAGTGCATCTCATGTTATCCCGAGATATTCAAAAGGATAAATATTATGTACCACATTATTTCCTCAACATTCTGACTTACCAAAGATACAAGAAGAAAGTTACCAATTGAGCCCACTTTTCTGCTGCTATGTAAATGTAGAAGCATTACATTCTATAACCCAGCCCTTTTATAAAACATTATATTCTCTTATCTACCACCCAGCGGCTTTAACAACATTTGCGCTTACCATAACATGAGCTTTTGTTTCACAGCGAACCCCATTCAGAAACTAAATTCCATGATGAAGCTTTTTTGAGCGTGCCGCAGCGCAAACATTCTGTTTATACTAAACGTTTCATCTGTTAGAAAAAATTTGTTAGCAATCTCTCGCCCTGCTCGATTAGCATCGGGTGTTAAACTTACGTTCGCTTCGAATCCAAACTACAGTCTACTGCGCATGCCACTGCCGTGATCCCACTCCTGTTGCCCAAGCAACTACTCTTCCCAACATGCATTTTACCATGCTCAAGTCTCGAAGTGCGCCAACCACCACTGCATTGCATCCTTGACCTCTTCCGTCAGAGGGACTTGTTCCGAATATTGGATGCCGCTTTGGAGGTGGGAGGCTTTGAGTCACTGAAAGGCCCTGTATTGTAATGGGCCCGAAAGATTGCTTGAATCTGATAAAGACTACTTGCCCAGATACCTTAACGTAGAATTATCCCCAGGCCTAAGACTGGATCCGGAAACATTTTCTTTGCCACAGCATCTCTGTGCGCCAGGGGGCGGTACTACGTGACTCTGCCCTGATGTCGTCCGCGGGCGTGACGTCAGCAAGGTCACATAAGCCCCACCCACGGGCGCCCCAACGTCAGTTTTCCTTTTTTCCGCGTGCAACACTGATCCGGATCGTCTGTCATGGCCTGTTTTCAGGCCTCCGTTTCATGCTTGCGTTTAGGAACAGTGTGCGAATGCCTTCGGACTTTAAGACGGTGATGGATTGTGCACGCCAGATGTGGGCGACGGACCCTCACCCTATCTGCATGTGGTGCTTGGGCGAGCATCATGACTCTACGGACTGCGAAGCTTGTCAGCACCACAAACCGAAGTCCCGGCGGGAGCGCTGGATGAAATTGCTGTCGCCCGCTTGTCCAAGTCGTGGCGTCCCAGCGTCCGCCCCCTACCTCGGAAGCCAGGAATCGCCGATTCCGTCTGTGGCATCGCCCTGGTCCATGGCCCCAAGGGCATCGCTCGCCAGCTGGTAGTTCCTGCAGCTTGTCTCCGTGGCCTTGTCCTCGTTCGGCGGAGAACGTGGGTTCTTCTCGGGACGTGCGCCCCCGCCAGTCACCACCCTACCCAGGGGCGACTAGGGCCCAGGTGAAAGCCTAAGCTGTGGCTCTGCAGGCTTCTTTGGAGCCTCCTCCTCCTGAGACGCCTGCAGATTCCTTGCCTCGCGTGGGGCCTTCCACGGCATCCTCCCCGGCATCGACTGCAGGTTGTAGGAGAGTGGTGTCGTCAGGGCGCGGTCCTGCGGGGCTCCCCTCTTCGACCCATAGCATCCCTGCCTCGCCGCAAATCCCTTCGGGGTTCCCTGTGGCATCACAGTTGGTCGCCGGGACTCCGGGGTTATCCCCGAGTTCTACTCGGCCTTCTGAGCGGGTGGCTACCTCGCCAGGGGCCAAGCCGGTGCCGTTTCGGCACCAAGGCTTTCATTCCCGGCCCTGGCAGTGCCGCGTGTGGAGGCCGGGGCCTGGGGTGCTTTCCAGAGTTCCTCTCGGCCCTCTACATGGGTAGCTACCCCGTGTGAGGTCGAACCAGCGCCTTTTCGGCGCCGTTCCTTAGCCGAACCGGCTCCGACCCTGTCCCATTCTTCTAGGGAGCACGTGGTGGTGGTGGTCGACTCAGCGCCGCCAATGTCCACTCCGGCACCGATCGACGTCGAGCACAGGCGGACTCCACGGCGCTGTGCCAGCGTCGGGTCCTTGATTTGTCTCCGGAGGTTCCTTCCTCTCCGGAAGGTTGTCATCTCCTGGTCTCTTCCTCTCCGGAGACAGGACACCGCATTGTGGCTTTTTCACCGGCATCTTCCAGGGAGGGCCCCTCGCCATCCCCACAGCCTCAATCCTTGGACCCTCTTTTCCGCAGCTCGCGGTTTACTCTGTCACCGGCTTGTCCGCCTTTCCCGGGGTCCCTCAGGTTCCCCACTCGTCCGTGGATCCCCCACCATTCAGGGGCTGACCACTTCCCCCGTCTAGCTGGACTTGGGGACGAACGGCTCAGCTTGCAGCCGTTGCCCATGGAGGAGTTGCTTTCTCCCCCGCGGCGCCCCACGGAGGCCAGTGTTGCCTTTGTTCGGGCTATTTTCACGGCAGCTGTAATTTTGCGAATCGGCGACCCCGTCACCCCATTCCCTACGGATAATCTCTTGGAAGTTCTCCACCAGGGCTCTGATGGACGGGAGCTGTTCCTTCTTTTTGAAGAGTCACTCCACAACTCTCTTTTGGGATCTTTGGGGTGTCCTGCCACGGGTAATCTGGTGCCTCAGCCGCTCCTGCATCGCCACCGTCTCGCTCCGCACGACCCAGTCTGCTTTTCCTTCCACCCTTCTACTCTTGGCTCTCTTCTGCTGATTGCTTTTCCGTCCTTGCCTGTGCTGTTGTTTCCTCCGTCTCGGCAGGCCCGGTGGTAGGATTCATGGGGGCTTAACATCTTCGCTTCATCCAGTGCTGCTTTGCAGCTGCTCAACACTCTTTGTGTGTTGGCCAGAGCTACCTCTAGCCTGTTGGATTCTGTGGAGTCCCTTCTTTCTCATGTCTCCCAGCTGATCTACGACACCATGTGTTGGATGGTCGAGAGCTGGCTGCGTTTATTCTCCGTGCAGCCTTTGATGTTGCTGATGCTCTCGGCCATGCCATGGCCAGCTCCGTGGCTCTCCGTTGCCCTACTTGACTGCGGGATGCTATTTTTCCTGAGAATATTAGGGAGCGCCTGGTTGACCTGCCCTTTGATGGGGTCCTTTTGTTTAACACTCATGCGGGCTCCGCCATTCAGCAGGGCTCCGTCCGCTCCCCCCTCCGTAGGCTGACTTCTTGATCCTCGGGGCTTGATGGGAGGCGTTATCCCACCTGCTTCCTGGAATCGGGTGCTTTGAGTAGAACTATTGTATGTTCTGTGTGGCTTGACATGCCTTCCGGGTCCCTTGGTTGGCCCCTCTCTTCGGTTGGCTGCTGGTTCAGCCCTTTTGGCTAGTGTGTATTTTTTGGCTGATTGCCAAGCCCCTGAGGTTCCTACCGCAGGTCTTATGTTCTTGTTCTCTGATGCAGGATTATTTCCCTAAGAGTGGTTCCCATGTTTTCTTTGGGACGTGTCATACCCTAAGTGGGGTACTTGTAGCTATTGTATAGGAGGGAGGGTGTGGACTCCTTTTTGCGGTCCCTCGCCTTTCCTGGCGTCGCTGTATACCGCTGGTGCGGTTTCTTTGATCTTGTCGTAGCTTGCGCTGCTCCAGGTTCTGTCATTCTCAGTATCTGCTGCATCGCTGGACCAGCTTTGGCATGCCGTCTGCGGTGTTGCCGCACTTTTTTGTCCGGCGTTTCGGCCTGATCCTCTGTCTGGTGTTCCTGGGGGGATAGGAGTCCTGATATTTTCCTATGTTCTAGCTGACGCCCTTAGTCCATCCTACATCTTTCTCCTCTTCTCTTCTGGTTGGTCCCACTTGTTTCGTGGGTCGGTTTATGTCCGGAATGGTCTACTTTTGGGGGTTGTTCTGGATTTCCCTGGCTTTTGCCTTCGTCTTGCGCTCGGCTTGGTCTGGGCGCTCGGTTTCATGGTACTTGCCAGCTGCCGGCTGCACCCGCCTGCTCTTTCTGGTCCACGGCCGGGGGCTTTTGCGTGGGCCCTTGTGCTCCTGCCTCTTGTTCTTGCCGTTTGTCCTGCTCCCTTTTGCTAACTTGAGCTAGTTTGGTGATCAGTCAGCCGGACATTGCTGGTTCCTAATACCGCCTTCTGGTGCTGCTGGAGCTGACTCACTACCAGTGAGGTGGTTGCTGAAGAGTCACTCGAAGAGGTCAGTAGAGCTGTTGCGTTCTGAGATAGTAGGTAAAAATTGAGTATACCTTCAGTTTCTCTTCTCGCTGTGCCTGCGTCCCGAAGATTGTTCGCAAAACCCCCCTAAGTGTGTGAGTGTGGGCAGCAGGGGTGAGACTGGTGGAACCCGACTAGCCTGGTGCATGGGAGTGGTGGTGCAGGCTGCACCTGACTCTAGACCGGCCACCTTCGCACCGATGTGGTCACCCAATCTGCTCCCCATTCTACTCTCGGAACCTAGTCCAGGGCATGCTCTGTCACTGCCTATTCAGGCGCAAGGGCTAGGGCTGAACGAGGGTTGGGGTGGCCTCAGATGCTCCAACAAGAGGTCTCTGTGCTGTCCCGCGAGTGGAGACTCAGTCGTGGAGTCGGTTTGGAACAAGCAGGCCTCGGGGCAAGTAAGTGAGGGGAGCAGGTGATAAAGCGGCAAAGTGGCAAACGATGCAAACTGAGGCTCTGCAGGACGCGTGTTTATGCACTCCGCTGTACGCTTCGGCATCGTGCTCCCACACTCCGCACCTTTCATCCATGCACCCTTGCACCTCTTCTGCGTCTTCTGCCCCCTCCGCCACCTTCATTAACCACCCCACCACCTCACCGCCCAACGTTCACTGCAACTCAGCAGCTCAGGTGTTGTGTGGTTTCCTCGCAGTCTCCTCACTCCTTGTTGGCCCTTCGCTGCGCTCTCTCCCTCCTCTTCTGTTGCTCAACCTATACTTCCATACATGGAGATGGTGGATATAATTCTCGCTGCTTTGGTCATACCCGTCAACCTAATTTGGCTATTTGAGACAAAGGGAGAGATTTGTGACCTGGTATAGGTACCTTGCTTGATCCTCTTCAGGCCAAACTTTCTGATGTTCTTTTTGTTGATTGTATTGTTAGCCCTGCAAGCCCTTGCACTGGGTATAGTTCAAGGTTACATGTCAGCTGTTTTGGTCTTTCAGTGTTTGCCTGAAAAGCCTTTCCTCTTCAGATCACCTATTGTGATATTGTTCCTGAAATTTCTAATGCATATGTTTCACTAAAAACGTTTCTAATGCATTTCTCTTGTGCACTCCATTCGAGCCTCTGCACAACTGTCCTTGAGGCTATTAACCATCAAGATGGCCTGTCTCATTGGGATCACTACTGTGTGAGTTAACTGGAGGCACTGTCAGTGCAACCACCCTACATCACTTTTCCCAAAAAGTTAGTGCTGAAAATATAGACTTCCTTTCTGTCTAAAGTAGTATTACCTTTCTACATTGGTGTTCCCTTTTTACATAAGGCAATCCATCACCCTATCAACCATTTTCTCTCCACCACATTCCTCAAAAGAGGAGTATCTACTTCACCGGCTGGAACCAAAATGAGCCTTAAACTTCTTATTGAATATACTAAGAGTAGTGTCAGTGATGAGATCTTTGTGGGGTTTGCCAATGCCAAAGAAGGGAGAGGCAGTACCGAAGAGAACTCTATTGAGGCTGATCATCCTCATTATAAAGGTCTGTTACACTCTAATCTGAAAGAAACCCCCAGAAGGCCTAAGGCATCATGGCTAATGCTGCAACTAAATTAGCTGAGAGAGTTGTTCTGTTGGACATCTTTCAAGCTGTGACATCCGTGTCAGTGCACTCATTCACTAAACTAAGCGCTACTGCTTTGACAGCCAAGTCCGTAAAGAGTGTAATTTTGCCTGCTTGAGTCTGCAGGATATATATATTTTTTTTTGATTGGACTCCACTACACAGACACTCCAGCTTTTGGGAGGTACTGCTTGTGTATCTATTCTAAACCTAAGGAACCTGCACTTAGATAAATCTATCAAAAGAACAATTTACTTGCCTTTAATAATGCTCTTTTTGGTGGATACTCTGTCTAACTTCAGATTCCTCACCGTTCTGTGAATTGGACATCTAGACTTTATAAAAAGGTGCCAAACTGATTTTTGGCACACTGTCATATGCAATTTGTCTAAGTAGATTTGCAGCTGTGAGCACGAAAGAAGGACAGTATAGAAACCGACGATGAGCGGGGGTGGTTCCTAAATGTGGCTCCATTTCCGTGGCTATGTGATGGCGCCACAAAGCCACACGGCTCCGCCTAGTGGAGCACAGGGACTATTGCTTGAAAATCTTTGCATCTAGTCTGATGGTTGGAAATCTGCCAGTGCGGCAGACGACATTACATCAACCTCTGTGCGAGGTCCCCACAAAGCTACAAGGTTCCACCTAGCGTGGCGCAGGGACTATTGCTTGAAAGGTTCTGCATCTAGTCTGATGGCTGGGATTCTGCCAGGGAGGTAGAAGACATTACATCTGCCTCTTCGATGAGAGATGACCACTGGCTCATTGTTCATCTCTGTACAATGAAAGGAACCACCATTAGGGTGGTTCCTTTCAATGTACATGAAGTTTGGTGGACAGCCGTTCATCAGACTTTTAAAATGCTTTTGTTGTTCTGAGACAAGGTCCCAAAGAGGGAGTTTGTTAAAAAAAACAAAAAGCTAATGACCCCGCACCCCCACCCACCCATGGGGCTTTCTCCTAGGGTGTGGGGAGGGCAATTTACATTGTCCACCCTAAATAGGGCAGGTGGTGTTATGTTGTTCCTCCCGATGGCCCTTACACCATCAGGCTGTTAGAGAATGTTGTCTGTGATTGAGTCAATGGGGGCTCGGTCGACAGAAAAGTAAATAGGGCCTTCTCTTATTAAGGCGGATGGACAGAGGGTTTGGCGGACAGCGTACTTTATCGTTTGCGATGGAGTACCTAGTCTGTCAAACTACCTTAAAAAGCTTAACAGAAGGTAAGTAACTTATTCTTCCAGTCTTCCAGAGGCATATCTGCCAGGTCTAGTCGAGCCGAATATGTCCCTAAAAGAGATTTAAAATTCAGCAACGACGTGCAATAATCTGTCCAGTAACACATGTTTCTGATGTTCTTCCCATTTCTGAAGGTAATGAATATGGGATTACTGGTAATCTTGGGTTAATTCCAAGTGCAAAAGTACGGACTCAGAATAAACAATGCTGTTTTTTTTTTTACTTAAAAAGCTTTATTAAACTAAATAAACAAATAATAATAAATTATACTTACAATAAATAAGTCATTGCTAAAAATGAAAAAGAAATTTGATACATAGCTGAGACTTAATACCTAATTCTCACAATTATTAACTTATAGTCAATAAATCTTAAATTAATATTCCCAAAATTGTAACAAAGTATTTTATGGAAATAGCTATTTACATTTTGCAAAACAGAAGGATGGGAATACAATAAAAAAAAGTGAAAAAGTGGTAAGGTTATACAATATAGGTAATCAGCAACAATATACCTATATTACAAAGTAGCACAATAATTGAAATATTCCTAGAACTTCGAGCAGTGCTAAATACAAATGAAGACGTAAGCAACATAGTAATGTAGGTGTAATAAACTAAGGTTGCAAATTGTAATTATAAGGAACAAATCATGGGGGCTTAAGCACTTCCTCATTATTGAGATCAGTAGTACAATTTTAGCGAGTACTTCTAGAACCATGAGATGAAACAACATTTTGAGGGAGATCAAAACTTTGAGGCATCTTTCCAATTAGAATTAATATATTGTATAGCTATTGATATTAAAGTGTTCAGTAATTACCTTAAAAAAAGAAACGCTATATGCCTGTAATAAATTACGTAAAGGTTTATTTGAAATATTTAGAGGCCTTTTAGAAGAAAACATTTTATGGATTTTGGACCATACTGTTCCCAAAACGCAAATATGAAGACAATAGAAAATCACATGCCAAAAAGAAGCCTCACAATCAGAGCAAAACGAACCCTTCTTATCATTCCAAATTTTCATTTTTAAACAAAAACTGTTAAGAGCAGTCTATAAAATACAAAATGCCTGTGTATTATTAGCAATTGTTGATGTCTTTAAATAAAGCTTGCTGCAGGTATTAATAGGCTTGTATTCAAATCACATTCCCATAAAGGATTTCCACTTTCGTTTGATTCCTATCCTTCGCAGTGGATTTTACATAGAGGAGGTCTAAAGAGCAGAAATATAATGGAGGAAGCAATACACACATCATGACCTGACAGTTCCCATGTTGCACTATGACAAAAAGCTAAATCAATAGCTGTAACCAGATCAGTATATTGCCTCAATAATGACAAATCTAGTATTATGTTTCTCTGAAGTACTGAAATGAAAAAGGTGAAGATGTCACTTATAACAGTTTGAAAAATAGAATCATTGAAAATTGTAAGTAACATTCAATAGAAAAACCATCGGAACAAAGGGCTTTCTTCTTTTTTTTATAATGACTAAAGTTGCTTTAATCATCTCATCAAAAGAAATGTCTTCTTCCAATATGGACATATCAGATGTCTTCTCAGCGTTTGCTGTAATGTTATAAAAAAATGACAGATTCTTAATGCACTGAGTTACCATTATCACCAACAATAGACTTCAAACTAAATATTTATTTCTTAACCTTAACACAGTAAGACGGTAATTCTCCTGGCCTATTTTGCCTCACTATAAAATCTAGCCTTTCACTTTTAAGTAGATAACCACATACATTTTCAATTAATCTCTTGTTGAACTTCATTTTGCCTTTAAAAATGTCACTCAATTAAGCTTTGCTTTTAAATATATGCTATTGGCGTTCCAGGACTATTATGTTCTTTAAGAGCAGTAGAGACTCTCTTGCATTCATTTTCTTTTTTCCAAGAGAAAAAATTAATGATATAATCCCTAGAAGCTGCCATAATAGTTTCCCATGTGATTGGGAAAGACAAATCCTCTTCCTTGTTTAGAGTAGTAAATTCATTTTCAAACCTGTCAAATGAGGAAATAATGCAACTTCCAAAATAGCACTATTAATCCTCCAATCCTCCATTTACCAGATTCAAAATCTGAAATAACCTGAGCATGTTCAGAAATGAAAGAATGGAATGAATTTCTGAGTTAAGTACATGTTGGCTTCAGTTCTTACTATCAAAATTATAATCTCTTTGGGACTGTGAACCATAAGCAGGAGAGAAAAAAGGTGTAATAAAAGGTATCCAAAATATATTGTCACCAAGGGCCTGATTATGATGTCGGCCGGAAAGCCTCCTAGACCGTGTCGGAACCCTTCTAAACGACTCGGTCGGAAACAATTCCAACCGACCGACTACGATTCTCGCGATCGGAAGAGAAACTGTTCGGTCATTCTGAATTGGTTCCGACCGGCACTCGGAGAATCCGAGTCGGTCAGAGCCGATTCATACAGCTCTATGGAGAGCGTTTCCAACTGACCCATCACAATGTCGGATTCTGACAGCCTTTCCAACTCGGTCTGTCTGCCCAAAAAGGCTGTCGGAAACTGACTTTTGGGCCCCTAGCAGGCCCCTCTTCATCCTGAGGCCTCTGGTTTGGAGTCGAGAGGGTACCCAAGAGCCCCCCCCCCCCCCCCCTGTAAAACCATGCACAGTGTGGCAGGCACCATGAGGTGCTCGCGACAGGATGCAAGGTTTTCCACAGACACCCATTTTCCCCATAGGAGCGTGTGTTTTCGGTCAGAACACAGGCTCCCATTCAAGTCAATGGGAGTCCTATAATCAGTCGGGTGGAACCGCTGACCGCTAGTCGGATGGAACCGAATCTGACAAGGAGGCGGGTGTTTTTTTTTACCAACATCGTAATCAGGCCCCAAATGTCTACTACAGGTCTTTGATAGAGTTTTACTTAATAATCATTGCATCATGTTAGGAGTATTTTGAACATTAGAATTTCTATCCATAAAAGTAAAAACCTTTGGTTAGAATCTCCTCATAGGACCATAAACATTAGCAATGCAAATTTGAGCTTAATTTATTATACCGTCTACGTAAAACCACTTGGCCTCAGTGCCCCTGTGTTCTGAAATGACATCTATAGTCAAAGATTTGCAACAGAGAATAATACTTCCTTTTTTGTTTACTGCCTGAGATGCATAAATCTCACCCCCTAAAGTCTCTTAAGTAAACTTTCCCTTTAGATAGATTTAATAACAGTCCAAAAAACCACTCTCAACATGTATATGTTTGAAATTGGGTTTCTGGTTGACAGAGGTATGCACCCTGTTCAACCAGGAACCGCGGTCCTATTCAGGGAAAGTCAGAAGCACACTAAAAGATGACCTGTGCTCACCCTCTGGTAGTTTGGCACATACCAGTCAGACTTATCTAAAGAGGCAGTGTGTAAAGTATTTGTGCAACACAAAGTAACACAGTGAAGTCACCACAAAAGACTCCACACTGGTTTAGAAAAGTAGACAATCATTTTATAAATAAATCAAGACAAAAACGCCAAAAATACAATAAGTAGAAGTTGAGATATGAATTTTCAAAGGATAAAACAAAATTCTAGCACTTAGAAGCACCAATGGTGGTTATCTGGTCGTGTTGGACCGGTGCAAAGTCTACAGTTCAGGATGACCACGATAGAGCACAGGCCAGGGACAGGAGCCATGCAGGCCCGGCAAACAGAGTACCTTGATCCTGGTCGCAACAACGAGATGCGGGCTGCTAATGAGTGATGCGTCTATGTGGAGCTCACAGTCGAGGTGATTTGTCGACTTTCTCCACACAGTGATGGCGATGCGTCGTTCCCGTAGATGAATCACCGAGATGCATTGGTTCCGAAAGTGATGCGTCGGATTTCTCCACGCTGTTGAGGAGATGCGTCAATCTCGCAACACTGCAGTGGCGGCAATGCGCAGTTCCGATGCATCAGGCTTTCTAGGCAATGCATTGATTCTGAGAGCGATTCACCGATTCCACTCCTGCGACAGGGTTGATGCACCGGTTCTGGTACCCGTAGACTGGAGATGCATCAGTATCTCTGGTTCAAGTATCTGAGTCCACTTCCAGTGGACCAGATACAGGATCAGGGATAGAGACTTTAAAGTGTCTGATTTGGTAGGCTCAGAGCCCCAGTACTTATACCAGTTGTGCCTTTGAAGTGGGGGTGACTTCAAAGAAGGGCCTTTGAAGTGCTTAAAATAAAAACAAAAGAATCATGCCTATGAAAGTCCTGCAGGACAAGCCTCAGTGGAAAGGGCAGTTATCAATCATCCTTGCATCGTGTGCCAGGCACTATGTGCATGGATGTTTTGGGGGGGGGCCCTCCCCAAGCCATATTCCAATGGCTCACAGAGGACAGGGGCCCTGCTGGGGTCCCCAAAGTCCCTTTCTGTCTGCCTTTACATGGTTGCGGAACCGCCATGTAAAGGCTGAGGGGAAGGGACATCCTGTTCCCTACTGCGTTGCCTCTGCAGGCACCATCTCTATTGTAGAGATTAGGCTTCAACCGACTGGCTCTTTGACCCTGTCGGAGACACCAGTAATTCCCTCTGCCCAAATCGCTCCGACTGCTGGAATTGGAATCCGATGGCCTGACTAATACACTAGATGACGGGCGGACCGTCGGCGATGGCCTGTTAGTGGCGGTCCGCCCGCCATCGGAATAGGCCTCTTGATTCTTATGCAATTTACAGATAAAATCTCTGATCTGCAGATATTTTAAAAAGTCCTCCCTAGTTAGGATATATTTTTTGCAGCTGGCTGAATGAATGTAACTGTTCGTCACAGAAAAGGTCCCCATTTCTGGCAATCCTGCTTTGCTTCCATTTTTTACCAATATTGTCCCGAAATATAGAGTGAAAGATACGTAATCCCCATATTGGAGTGTATTGTTTTAATTTCAAAACCACTATTCTCTTCTTCAATTGCCCCTATATCCTATTTGCCCCTTCACAGTTTTAAACGTAATCTACTTGTAATGACTATGTTCTATATTTCTAAGAAAGCACCCCTTAGCCTCGTAGCTCACAGTGAGTTCATGCATGGTTGGTGTTTCGGCGGGTCCTCTAGTGTGAGTGCTTCCCGTGATCAATACCCCCTTATGTTGCTGCATGCAAGACCAATAATAAAGTGTTAAAGTGGGCGCTGCGAACCCACTCCTGCAAAGCATCCTATATTTAGAGGCCTTCCTAACTTTTTAAACTGCCACAAGAAGCTGGAGCAACCACTTTTGTACCTAGAGAGTCAGTGTTTATTAATTTCCAGAGGGATAGCTCTAAACACATGTACCATTCTCTGCAGTATAAAACATTACACCCCCCCACCAAAGAGAGATGTATATTGTTAATTCTACTTAAATCTGATTTTGTCTTAGATAACATTGGCATTAGATTCAGATCAACCATCTAAACTAGCTTAGATGTTGTCATGATCCCCAAAGATGTTGCACTATCTGCCATGCATTGGTCCCTCAGATCCGTATCCCTGGTACATACTAACTGGATTTTCAATTCATTTAAATGGTACCACGCTCTTGCCCCAAAGCTTTTGACCTCCCTCTCGATTGATGTCAACGCCTTTGCAAGATCTGAAGTTAACATACAAATGCCATCCGCAAATGCTAGCGTTATCTAATAGATATTTTCTACCGAAATCGGCTAAATTATTGGGTTAGTCTCTAATGGGGCAATAAAAGGGTCTATATAAAGAGAAGTGTTGAACTCAGGCAGCCCTGCCTTGCACCCCTGGTTATTAGAATCCTATCTGACTGTTTGCCCATTTTCTGTACTCTAGTGCTGGGAGCCTCATACAAAGCCCTAATAGCCTTAATAAAACCTTGACTGAGTGTTTTCCGCTTCAAAACCTCCAGCAAGTAATTCCAAAATACCTGGTCAAAGGCCTTTTCTCTGCATCCAATAAGATTAGGCCCATAGGTGTTTTCCTGGCATCTGCTATATCAAATAAAGTGGTAGCCCTTCGTAAATGATCTACAGTACCACAGCCAGGGATAAAGCCATGTTGCTGAGGCAATACCAAGTTGGCAATTACCTTCCCTAAGTGGATTGGCACTATTTTTGCATAGATTTTGCCATCACTATTTATACGAAGTTAGTGTCTTTCCAGGAGGAAGGAGGTTATCCTTCCAGCTGCACCCCCAGATAGGTTGATGTCATATCTGGCCCTACCTCTGTGAGAAAAGTCCTATGGAACTCCAGCTGTATTTTGTCTGGCTCCATGGCCTTACACTGTGCCAAAGATCTTATGGCCTCAGTTATCTTCTTGTTAGTATTTGGAAACTAGAGCGACCCTTTGTACCGTGCCTCAAAATTTTGCGTGGGACTCTATTGAAGGAGATATGTCTTCTTTGTATAGCTCTTCATAAAACTCTTTAAAGGTCCTAATGATTTCCTCCGGTGTAGTGTGCATCTGCTCCAGTATATCCATTCAAAGTGGTTGAAGTCTCCCTGTATTTTCCCCATACTTGTAGCATTCGGATCTCTGGGATTGAAATTTTGTGGATTCTTCCTTACTAAAATGGAGATTTTTCTGAGCTTCAAGCACAGTGATCTTATGTTGTGCCTCCTTATCGCCCCCTTTCTCCCTAATCAGCTTAATTTGTTTTTTCAAACATCGAAAGTTCCTCGTAATATCTCTGATTCTGACTACGCCTCAGCTTCTGCCTGGGAATGCTATAGCTCATGGTTTCCCCTCTGACTCGTGCCTTTAATGAGTCCCATACCATGTTGCCTGTAGCACTACTTTTATTTATTACCAAAACCTCTGATAGCCACTTACTCATGTGATTGATGTAGTCTGCTTCAAGACATAACCTTCTATCAAATGTCCAGATCGGACTTAATTTAGATAGACCCTCTACAGAATTCCCCAAGACCAGTGGGTTAGGGTCAGATAGTACCCTTGGATATCTCTCTATCCCCACTTGGCCTTCAAAGGCTGCTGATACCAGAAAGTAATCTAGGTGATGGGTAGGGGGGAAGAGAAGAACGTGTACCTGGGGTCTGGCGTTTTTACATTGTCCCGGACGTCTATCAGTCCATGGTCTTCTATAAGCGGATGAGATGCTCCATGCACCAATGGCTTTCTGACGATAAACTGCTGATGTCGCCCGAGCCACCACTTACATCTAAATGAATGTTAAGGTCACCACGCATGATATGGGGTGTTGGCTAATATGAAAGCTTTATCTCCAGATAGTCCATTATCCTGTTGGACCCACAGACTGACCTGAGTGTGAATTTTACGCTCCCCATCAGGCACTCTATGATGACCCATCTGCCAAACTTATCTCAAAGCTTACGAGTTATCAAACAGCTCTTCTTGCTAGCTGATATTACCACCGCCGTATTAGACGCACCTTGAGTGGTGCACCCAAGGAGTATGTACCCTAGTTCCCCAAGAACATTACTCTTTTTCCAAAGCAACACGGGTCTCCTGAATTCAGATGATATCACACCAAATTGACCTAAGACCTAATGCCACTCTACCCCATTTAACTCGATCACTTAGCCCACAGATATTGATAGAACAAATATATAACCTGTTATCAGCCATCCTATATTCTAAATATTCCTGCAGTTATAAGCACCATTGCAATTACATGGTATAGGCCCACCGCATCAGAGAAACACAAGTAATCAGCTATGCACTTACAACTCTGCCTGCTGTAACAAATTCTTAAGCTCCCATTTCTAACTCATCTTGCCCCTGCCCCCTCTGAGTCCTTTCCCCTATCCCCATCTGCCCTCTTCCCCTCCCTAACCCACCCAATCCGCCTCAATCACCAATGTTAAGTAATTAGGCCAACCATGGTCTATTGATGGTGTGTCCCCTTCATCTTACTCTGATCAAGTTTAAATCAAAGTCCGCATTATTGAAGTTGTCCGTGAAAACAATTTGTGCACCACTCGCTAGACTATCTAGAAAACTTGAAGATATAAAGGCAATATTTTCAAGATCTATTACCTAGAAATTCCGTAGCCTCCATTTCTGAATGAATGATAGATGTTTTGTCCTGTTTGACTACTTTCAATCTGGCTGGATTTAACACAGATGCTTGCACCCCTTTATTGTGAAGGGGTTTAATCATCTGCCGCAGTCTCCATCGCCTTTCTACTGTGACGTGGCAGGAGTCCGGCCTCACAAAGAAAGTACACCCGCCAGCAGTACGTCTAGTGTCTGGTTGTGCCTTATGAATTACAACCTGCCTCGGGTGATAGGTCCAAAAAAGATCAGGATGGCCCGAGGTCTCCCAGCGTCTCATGTAGGTTGGTTTTGTATGAATGGAAACCTTTGGGCTTTCTGCCTCCCAATTCCACCCTGCCACCTGGGGGAAGCCATCCTTTAATAGTCGAATTGTGTATGGTATTATGTCGCTGCCTTACAAGTTCCGGCTCCTCACCCACGCACACAAGTCTCTCCACGACCTGGGCCCCAAGTACCTCAACGACCGCCTGACCTTCTACACTCCCACCCGCCAGCTACGGTCCACCAGCCTCGCCCTCGCAGCCGTACCACGCATCCGAAGAGCCACCGCCGGAGGAAGATCCTTCTCTTACCTGGCTGCCAAGACTTGGAACTCCCTCCCCATCCACCTTCAGCTGACCCAGGACCATCTCGCCTTCAGGAAACAACTCCAGACCTGGCTGTTCGAGCAGTAGCATACCCCTCCCCCCAAGCGCCTTGAGACCCTCCCGGGTGAGTAGTGCGCTATACAAATGGCATGATTGATTGATTGATTGAGTCTTCTGTAGTGCCCAAAACCCTGAGATTGTTGGGTACCCCAGCTTCCAATGAGTGTCCATTAATTGTGACTTGTGCCGCCATTGACTTATTATTGACCCTAACCTCTGTCTCTAAATCAGCTGCCCTTCCCTCCTATGTGCCCATTCTTTCTGAAAACTCCAAGCATGTCTTTGACATTTTCCGAATGGCGCCATGCAGTTTTCTGTTGGCTTGCTGACCCCGGCGGCTATCTGCCCATGTCTCTTTCCTATGAAAACATAATCCCCTGATAAATGACATGAAGCGTGACTTAATCTACTGCTCCGTCCTGAGATGTCATTAAACTTCCTTCTAACCAGGGCTTGGCAGAATAGTCCCATTTGAGACCAGCCTCGACATTGGCCTTATCTCAAGCTTCTCTTGAGAGATTTTTCTTGACTGTAGCCAAGAGCCTTCATTTCCTGAGTTTATAGGAGACGTGTCATTCACATCACTTTCTTCACTTACAGTGCCTGTGAAACACTCTTTTGACTTCCCCCTCACCCCCTTTTAGGATCATCTTCAAGCGAGTCTGTGTCACCCCTGACCCGTTTGATTGCTCTGATAAGGAGAAAAAATACTCCATTGACTCAGTTTCTACAGTTTTATCCCATTGAGGATGCCCTTGTTTTTCATTCATCCTTTTATTTGGGCCCTTAATACCTCTGGGTTTCTGAGAATACCCAACTTTACCTCTCAGGCCACCAACACCCTTCCACCCAAGATACATGCTTACTGGAGAGACCTGCTTTAACTGTAGATTGGTTTATAATTTCCTGTCCCTCTGTTTCCCTCCCTAATGCCCCTCGTCCCCTATATCACAGTACTGCTCGATGTTGGAGAGCCCTTCGCTGGTGGGGAAGGGAGCGTTCCGACTGGCCTTACTAAGGTAAAGCCGTGAAGTCTCGGCGTCCAGGGCGGCCTTCATGCCTTGCAGCTCCTCATCCATATGGAGGCTCTGAGCGGATTGTTCTGCCAAGTCCTCATGTCGCCTTTACAGGTCTGTGCCAACATTCAGACTTACAGGGGGCGAGCTGCTATGTGTACCTTCTGTTCGGTAGACATCTCCTTCTGCAGCACTGTCATTGCACCACCTGATACCAGAACACTTTTCCTAAAAATGCTTGCCACTGCTCCGGGGGCATCCATATGCTCAGGCCCGTCCTTGCGCTCTCCATCTCCTTATTGATGCTCGGGTTCCTGCTGCAGGGCTTCATCTGCTGAGCCTTCCACGGCCCACGCTGCCTCCAGATGCAATCCCGCCTCAGGCTTTAGTGGCTCCATCGATTTTTGGCGCCATTGTTGTTGCCGCTGTTTGCCAGACGTGGAATGCCATAACTACGGTGAGTTTCTCCCCGAACAGCTAAGCGGTGCTGAGCAGCAGCTTCAGTCAGTCCCTCAGCCAAAGTGAACAACACGAATTAGGTTTACGGTGAGGGCAGTCCGGCCATGTCATGCTCTCACAGCGAGAGGGGAGATCGAATGCTGCAGGCTACACTCTTCGTAATCGCACCTGGTCGGTGAAAGAAGGGCCGCGTACGGCCGGACTCCAATGGCCGCCACCAACTTGTCCCTATCAAGTCCCAGCTGTCTCTTTCTCTTCCGTTTGTTTTGCTTTTCTTTTCCCACAGGAGATTTCCAAACTTTGTTCTCCCTTCGGTGGAAGGGTCCTCCTAGGCATGGGTATTTCTATTCCAGCTAGGACCTGGCAGTCTGCAATGATAAACAGATTATTCTGCAATGGGTTCGGCAATGGATGGACTTGGGTCTGTTGTATCTTAAGGAGCTCCTACTGTGCCTGATTGGACTTTTAAATGCCTGTCTGGGCCCTGGTTTTTAGGTCTCGCCTAGGCTGCGCTTGCGCTGTCTCTTCGAGACACGCTGTATTCACGAAATGGGCATAAAGCTGTGCCCACTTTTCTACCCATCTTTCTAATTGGCTCCTGTCCCTGTCATTTGTAAATTGTGGCTTTTCATTGGTCAAAAGGCTTTGTAGTCCCTCCTTAGTTCCGCCTTTTCTCTTCTTGTAACCTCCCTTGAGGACACCCCCTGTTACATGTGTTGTTACTCCTTAGGTTTTCATTACAGCACTATTTTCTTAAATGGCTTCAGGTAGGACGCACGCTTGGTCCTAAGCATGGGTGGCAGTGTTTACTTCACTCACTAGAACTGCTCACATTTATATGAGACCGTCTATACATTTCCCTTCATCAGCTCTACACAGAGTACAACCTAATCCGAAATTAATGTAATAATTCTTTTGTCACATTTCAAAACTATTAATTGCATATATGAACATTTTAAATGTACTTGTAGTACTGTCTTGCATGCAATGCATTATCGGTAGGGTGGATTGACCATATCTTCTGCAGGGTGCAGTACCATATGTGACCAAAAGAGGTCGCCTTTTGGCCACATATGGTACTATACCCTGCAACATAGCTATGTAAAAAACATTGCCATTTATAATGCCAATAGCTCCAACTTTGTAGACATGCAGTGCTGGTGCCTTGCTCATTAGGGACCTCTAGGAATTTGCGCCGGGAAACCCACTGTGGGTAGCTGTGCGCGATACAAGCTTAAATAAATAAATAAATAGGAACAGTTTGCGGTACTGCATCTAGACATGCAGTGCTGGTGCCTTGCTCACTAGTGACCTCTAGGTGCAGCTTGCGGTACTGCACCGAGACATGCAGTGCTGGTGCCTTGCTCACTAGTGACCTCTAGGTGCAGCTTGCGGTACTGCACCGAGACATGCAGTGCTGGTGCCTTGCTCACTAGGGACCTCTCGGAGCAGCTTGCGGTTCTGCTCTGAGAGATACAATGCTGGTTTCTGACTCACTATGCAAACATTTACAATGCACTAGGTCTCACATTACTGAAAGTATGAGCTATAGACGTTGCAAATAATAATGCAATGTCAATAGCTCATACTTTCAGTAATGCGAGACCTAGTGCATTGCAAATGCTTTTTATATCTGTCGCAACCTCCGCCCCCTGCTGCCGGCCTCCTCACTCTTCTCAGTAGAATTAATTGCATGTGTCCACTTTTGGGGAAGGTATTTTATCTAAAGCATGACCCACTCATTCCGATTGAGGTACCAGTATTGCTTCTTGTGCAGTATTTCCAGCCTGTGTGTTTTGAAGAAGTTTCTTATTACTGTTGATGTATCCCGTGCCTCCGCTGCAAACTTCTTGAAAAGGCCCTTCTATATGTTGAAAGTTGGTTGTGGCTTCAGTCTCCAGGCTTCTTGTAAACATCTTGCAAATTTTTGGGGGGATTTTCGTAAGCTGACTCTTCAATTTGAATATATGTGACTTCAGTGATGACTGCTGGGCGGGTTGTACGATCTGGGCAGTGTGGATCGGTTGGTTGATTGAGTTGCCGTGTGGTAGACTGATATGTGGGCTGATAGGCAGGGAACTGGGTAATAGGTTTTATATTAGATCTCGCGGTGACCCTCTGCGGCAACAGCCTGATTTTGCCATCTGGGTGATTGCCATGCTTTCCTCTTTTGGTTTTGTATCCTGCATTTCAGAGCCATAAACACTTGGCATGGCAAACACAAAAAAGCAGCCTACCACTTAGTCATTTGCAGCATTACGCGTAAGGCCCCTTTGGGTTTAACATTTCTTACACCTCCCTAGGACATTGTCCACAACTTATTTTCTGACAGATTCGTCAAAGTCCCCTATTGCTCTTACTACTTGCTGCTCTCTTTAGCAAAATGCGAGACATCCGCTCCTTCCACATGACCAGCCCCCCAGGCTCTACCCCTCGACTTTAAGCATCTCCCAGACTTTGAATTTACCCAAACACTTAAGTGCAGAGCATCTTATTTTGAGTCAGACAACCCTCTATTTTGCGCTCCCATTCTGGCAGCGGTGGGAAATGCTGCAGTGAAAAAGGGTTGCCCAACCTCCTGGGGAGTATCTACAATAGTACCTGTATTCAAGAAGGGAGACCGAAACTGTGCTATAAATTATAGGCCCATCTCCCTGATTGATTCAATTGTTAGAGTCCTAGGGGCTGTTATATTAAAGAGGCTGACTACATGGGCGGAGGAGAAAGAGATTATTTCCGATATTCAATACGGGTTCCGCACAGGGCACTCAACCATGGCCCAATGCCTAAATCTTTCTTTAACTGATCTTGGGTAAGTACACCCTTTCACGCCCGGGGACCATCTACATGGCCTTCATGGACCTTTCCTCGGTTTTTGACGGCGTCAACCGGGGAAAGTTGTGGCAGTCCATGGAGGCCATGGGGGTAGAGCAACTCCTGGTGAACTTCCTAAAAGATCAACATAGAGACACAAAGGCAAATGTTAGATACACCTTAGACCTCAAGGTAACAAGAAGTTTTAGTACCAACCGGGGGGTCAGGCAGGGGTGCATACTGGCCCCCTTCCTTTTTAACCTTTATATAAATGACCTTGAAGAACTATTGGTTGAGACAGGGGCTGACTATCCCTATGTGGGACGACGGGGATTGCCCGTCCTGCTGTACGCGGACGATGCTGTCCTTCTAGCCCGCACCCCGAAAGGGCTACAAACCCTACTCGATGCCTTTCACGGGTTTATGGCTAGGCGAGACCTGTCCATAAATAATACAAAATCCTACGTGATGCAGGTGGGGCAAGGAGTAAAAAAACAGTACTCCTTTAAGGTTGACGGTATTAAGGTGCCTACATGTACTTCTTTCTCCTACCTGGGTGTTCTCCTAGATCATCAGTTAAACTGGGCCACACTCTTGAATAAGAAAAGGGGAGAAGTTATTAGGGCTAATGCAGCGCTCTTTGGTTTTGCCGAGAAAATTGGTAACAGACCAGTGGCGGCCATGTTGAAGGTCTACCGTGCAAAGAGTATCTCGATAGCTAGTTACGGGAGTGATCTACGGGGATACTGCGACCTAGAGGGTCTCCAGGTGGTCGAAAATAAATTCCTAAAGCAGCTCTTATGTGTACCCCAGGGGACCCCGAACATGTCTGTGCATGAAGAGATTGGCACGCCTTTTATTAGTGATGTCCTGTCCCTACGACCCCTTACTTTTTGGCTACAATGTTGGCTTAATAAACACCTTGGTCTTACACACAGTCTCCTAAAAGAGATCTTAAGCCTAGATTGTATAACCAAAATCCCTTGGAGGAAATATCTTAAAACTAGCATTAGTAAGGAGGGACGCTTGGACTTGTTTTTAAAACCAGCAGGAATCACTAGTAAAGACATAGCGTATATTAAACAGTCCTTTATCACACGTAAAACAATGGAAAGGGAGGAAAAGGATCTGTTGAAGCCCAACGTGCGTCTACATTTGATGCTCAAAACCTCGTCTGATGAGGAACCATACCTACTTTGGCCACTACCAGCATATGAGCATTTTTTATTAATCAGGTTTAGGTTTAATTTGTTTAATTTCTTATTAGCAGTCCCAAGGGAGTGTCATAAAGGGAAAGTGTTAGCACCCTGTGGCTGCGACAATTTGTCTCCACAGGATTTGCTGCACTTCATATTTTTTTGTAAACACTATGAATTCCCAAGGGCTTTTTATCTTAAACCTATTTTAAAAAGGTTGACTTTTGTACAAGTTCGTCCTGCATTATTTTATTTACAACTGTTAAAACCTGATTGTATACCTCATGTGGCCGGTTTTTTAAAAAGCTCAATGAAGTACAGAAAATGTTTGGACACCTAGAACTGAATTAGTAACCCACAGACTGATGCTATCCTTAATGTTCAATAGTTGGAGCCTAATGCTATGGAAAATTCGTATTTTAACTGGTGTACCTTGTATTATGTATTTTATCTGAAAGCTTGTAATGTATTCTGTTTTATGAACTTTTATGGTTTTGCACAAGTAAACCGAATAAAGTATTTTGAAATGAAATGAGTCAGACAACTTGGACTGCAGGGGGGGTTGGGGAGAAACATGCCCCACGCCTAGATTCTTTGCAAACCCATTACTGATCTCCCCTAGTTCTAGTCCAGCACTTCAACACTTGCTCAGAATTTGCAAAAATGAGAACGATTTTCTAGAAGAGCAGAATATCAGTACGATTCAAATATTTACAATGCATGATATTGTAGAGTAATGAGGGGGCATGCAATCAATATGAATTAATGTGCTTTTCCAATGCCAGTGTGCCAAAGTAACTCATAGCTGTATAACCGCTGAGAAAAGTGAGGCAGGTAGGATGTAGGCATGCTAAATCAAAGGTGAATGCATAGATGCATTTGTGGATATAGAAATAATCGACGTAATTCAAACGTGGGAAGAGTGAAATAATGAAGAAGGTGCTGGTTTTTCCCTCCCCGCGTGCATCTCGCTCCTTCATCTTCCTCCCCTTAATTTCCACATAACCAACACCTGGATATGGAGCAATAGAAAGAGTATTCAGAGGTACTGGTACTGGCCCGAGTTGGGGGCCAACTCAAAGATCAAAAATCAAATGCTGCACCATAATTCCTGTTGTACCTTTATGGCCGGGTGTGGTGGAACATCTTACATGCTGCCAACTACAGGTTGATGTTTGGGTCCAGTGTGGATCCTCAAAGCCCAGAAAGCAGTTCTACAAGGACAAGAGCCAATATGGCAACTGCACAAGTAACTACAGAAACATGCAAGTGGACACAGGTCTTGCCATCAGGCCAGGTTCTGCAAGTGGACTTTAGTCATGCACTGTGGGTTCCATCCATATGAGTGCAGCGACCTGAGCCAAGGCCAGGTCCTGCACTTAGTCTTTGGGTTATGTATACAAAGGGCTGTATAGAGTTCTTGGACAAAGAACAGGGAGGTTTATAAAAGGATGTTAAAGAGGATAGCGTTTGTAAAGCCACTGTATCTCGCATGCAGGCAATTAGGTGATCTAGGTAGAGGGTGAATAAGAAAGTTATTTTGAGAAAAAATACGGTCAAACTGTTTCTTGAGTGAAAATAGTAATAATGTCCTTCCAACTGACCTTTTTAAGGAATATATATGTTATGTTATTGACATTTGTAGCACACACAGCTACTCAAAGAGTGTCCCGGCGTGAGCCAAGTGGGGGAGGAAATGAGTGGACGTTAGATGAAAAGAAAGGTTTTCAGTCTTTTTCTGAAGAGCTTAGGGTCCCGGATACTGCGAAGGTCCAGAGAAAGCGAATTCCAGGCCGAGGCTGCCTTGAATGCAAGCAAACTTCCACCAATTCTCTTGTGTGTGTGTGTATATATATATATATATATATATATATATATGTATATATATGTGTGTGTGTGTGTGTGTATATGTGTGTGTGTGTGTGTGTGTATATATATATATATATATATATATATGTCTATGTATGTCTATGTATATATAGGTTAGTATTCTTTACTAATGAGGCTTGTAAATAAACCAGGCCGAACCACCGCCTGTGTGTCTCAGAGTAGATATTTCAAGGGTTCTGTCTGATTCATCCACCAGAAAGCCTTTTCCTCCCCCTTTGAAACAATCAGATTGATGAGAAGTCAGTGCTACGCTAGCTACTTCAAGACCTGCAAATTTATGTCAATATTGTATCTCCCAAAGTTTTCTACTATGATGGCTCTGTCAATTCATATGGATCCATTCCTTTTTGGGAACACAATTCATATGTCTCCCCAGTGAGATCATTATTTCAGACTCCACTCAGTGGAGCTTGTTTTGGTAACCATGTCGAAAAAGCAGTCAGAAGGAGTTTTGTTCAGTTCACAGAATCCAGATACCAGTGTTACTGCATACTTTTTGGGTTTTAACTGCGGGACTAACAAGAGTATTCTAAATATTCACCACCTTTGGTCTCAGGCAGACAACTTCCTGCATCTCAATCCATTTTTTAACTTTCTGTGCTTTCCTTAAATCCTTGCCAAAGGAGATTGTATGTTAACACCGACAATACTATAGCAGTCCTCTGCTTGTGAAAGCCTATCAGCAACCACTTACCTCATCTTTGCTATTCACCTGTTAAAATGATCATCTGGGCCCTCTTTTTGGCCTTTTCAGTGGCCCGCTAGTTGACAGAAAAAACTGCTCATGAGTGTAAACTTCATCAAGCAGTGAAGTATGGGATCTTCTCAACATAGGCTTGTCCTTGGATTGATCACTGCTTCGAAACGTACTCTGCATTTCTACCGTTCACATACAAGATTAGCAAATACCAAAATTCTCAGAATGTCTTTCTGAAGTGGCTGCTCTATAATTCTTTGCTCTGTTTTCTTAAACATGAATCTATTAAGCAAAGTCAGGCAGAGTGCACTAGGCTACATATGTAAAAGGAATCCCTCTATCCCCTAGTTCTCCTTCACGTGCAAGATCCTGTCCTTCAAAACTTCCCTTTACTTGATATAGAAGCTGAATCCTGAGGCTTTCGGAAATAAACATAATGACGTAAAAGGAATTAGGAAAAAACATGACCGCAAGTAGTTGGTTGTCGTTATTGGAAATTAACATTCTCCATCTCTTTTAGGTTTAAATCTTGTATTAATTTTCAAACAGGAGAAGGAACAAGAACCCCAGCTCCCTGGGGACAATGCAATAAAGACAACAAATGTTGCAAATAATAGCATTATCAAAGTAATATGAGCGGAGCGGGTCTGCGGGAGAAAACAATAAGAAAGGGCGGGAAAAAACAGAACAAACAACTAAGACCCAACATTACCACCCGCCACCCTTCCCCACCCCCGTCCACAAAAACAAAAAGGGGAGAAAAATGGATAAATACATTGAGAGTCAGCGTGGTCGCTTAGGATTACGCGATGAGCCATCTTGTGGGATTTGTGTGTCGGCAAGGCGGAGAAGTTTGAGGTATCGGGGGCATGTCAGTTCACGGAATTCAGTTATAAGCAAGGTCAGGAAGGGTTGCCACAACTCTGAGAACTCAGACCCTTTGCCAGCTAATGCGAGGGTTAACTTTTCCATCCCCAGTACCAGACAGAGTCTCTGTAGCCATTCGGAGTGTGTTGGGAGCTCGGCGGAGCTCTAGTGTACAAGAATATTCTTTAGTGGATATGTTACAGGATTGGGTAGGCGCAGGAGGATGTATGCAGGAAATCGCGGGAGTTGTGTTTCGAAGTGGGTGTCTATATCATCATCAAGTACTTGGGACAGTATGGTTGTATGCGATCGCAACCCCACAAAAGATGCACAAGAGTGCCCACTTCCCCGCAACCCCTCCAACACAAGGCACTCTATCGAGCATCAAAGCGATGAAAGCACTCCGGTGTGTAATACCACTAGGTGGCTACCTTAGTCAGTGTTTCAGTAAGTCCTGTGTGGTATGCTGAATGTCGAGCCCTATGATAAATGCCTTCCCAATCCTTGTAATTAAGCGTCCGACCCAGGTCCCGCTCCCATCGTATTCGACCAGCGTTATATGTGAGTGTAGAGCTTGTTAATAACTGTTTATAAAGGTCGGAGATGATTTTTTTATCGGAGGTACGAGTAACGAGCCATTTCTCATAGGGGGTCAGGAGGCGCTGGGCGCCAGGTTTGACGTGTGGTTGAAATGCCCAGTGCCTAAGCTGTAAGTAGGGCAGGCGTTCCGATTCCGGGATGCCGTAGTCTGTCTTGAGTTGTGGGAATGGAGTGATTCCTTCTAGGTCAAAGAGGTGGCCTAGGGATCGACATGAAATGGGACGCCAGGCTGCAAAGGCCTTAGGATCCGTGCCAGGTTGGAATTCTGGATTATTGAGTAGGGGCGTAAGGGGGGAGGGAAATGATATCAGAGCATGGGTGGTGTTAGTGCGGTCCCAGGCCTCCATAATCGTGCTCGTGATGTAAGATGCATAGAGATTGGGTGGCCTATGTGTCTTGCGGAGGAAGAGGATAACCAGTACTTCTCCGATTCTAGGCGATGCCATTCCACTAGATACTGAAGCTGCGAGGCATAAAAGTAGAGCTGTAGGTCAGGGATCCCTACTCCTCCCCTCTCTGGCAGTAGAATTGCGATTGCATGCTTAAACCGGGGCTTACGGCCCTGCCAGATAAAGTGTGCTAAATCTGATTGAGTTCGTTGAATCCAGGCTGCGGGGGGGGGGGGAAGGAAGGGGGCGGGGGGGAAGGGAAAGGGTCTGGAAAAAATATAAAATCTGAGGGAGTATGGTCATCTTGGTGGCCGCTATTCTGCCTAGCCAGGATAGGGTATAGTGCTTCCATTGTCCCAGTTCCTTGCGGATATGTGCACGAAGTCTGGAATAGTTGGTGTCAATTGTGGCTTGTATGGTACAACCGAATTGTATTCCCTTTGTTGACCATTGTATAGTGTGTTCTTCTTGTAAGTGAGCTAACATGGGCGGGGAGAGAGAGATGTTAAGAGCAGTCGACTTGTCCATATTAATCTTAAATCGGAGGCCTGTGCGAAGCAGTGTAGTTCAACAAAAAGGGCACGCAGCACAGAGTCCGGGCTAGAGAGGGAGAGCAGGATATCATCTGCATACAGGCTGATGGGGTGCACATCTCCTCCAAACTTGATCCCCGTAATAAGAGGGTGACGTCGAACCCGTAGTGCAAGCGGCTCCATATAGAGTGTGAGTAGGAGGGGGGAAGAGAAGGCACGCCTGCCTATTGCCTCTGCCTATTCACCCGAACTGTTGCTTTGGGTAAGTGGTAGCAGTTGAGAATCCGCGTGCCCAGTTTCTCACCGAAGCCGAATCTCTGCAAGACCTGCTCTAAGTAGGGCCAGTGTACCCTATTGAAGGCATTAGCAGCGTCTATGGCCAGCAGCATGTACTCCCCTTGTGTACAAGACGCTTTCTCAATCAGGTGTAAGACTCTCTTAGTGTTATCGCTCGTTTGCTGTTGCGGAATAAAACCCGCTTGGTCCGGTTCTACCAATTGGGACATATATGGCGCCAGACGGGTCGCGAGTATGCTAGTGTAGAGTTTAATGTTTATATTCAGGACGGAGATCGGCCTATACGCGCTGCAATATGTTTTATCTTTCCCGGGTTTTGGGATAACTACAATTGATGCCTCCAGCATCTCCTCTGGGATGGCTCCAGTTTGTTCAAAAGTGTTAAATAGGTCCTGCAACAGAGGGACCACTTGGGTGCAAAAGGTTTTATAAAAAGCCGCTGAATAGCCATCCGGTCCGGGCAATTTGCCTAACTTAAGGCGGGAGATTGCTGCAATAACTTCCGTTCCTATGTCCCTGTCTAGGTGGTCGCTTGATTAAGAGCGGGCACATGTGATGCTGCTAAGTAATCAGCGCTATTGTGAGCGTGTAGGGGGGTCGCTCAAGTAAAGCTCCGCATAGAAGTCTCGGAAGGCTTCAACAATTGCTGCGTCATCCGTGGTAAGTTTGCCCCCAGAAGAGCGGATGGTCTGTGCGCCCTGTCTCTGCCCGGCTTCACACAATTTCTGAGCTAAGAGGCGTCCACACTTGTCGCCCCCGTGTAGTAGGAGCGGCGGAGGCGTAGGGCCGCATATTCGGCCCTGTCCGGGTCTAGTGCTGCGAGTTGTTTCCGCTCTTCGCACAGTTGGCGCCAGGCCCTGGCGGTGCATTGGTGCATCTGCTCCAGTTCCGCAACTCGCTGAGTGAGCTCGGCCCTTTTCTGACTACTAGATTGCTGGCTGTAGAGATGGCTATAAATTCCCCCTGTAAGACCGCCTTGAGAGCTCTCCATTGTGTCGCTAAAGAGGTGTATGGGTTGGCATTGAGGGCTAGGTAATTCGTGATGGCGGTCTTAATTTGGTCAACTGTGGAGGCCTGGTGAAGTAATGTATCGCACAAGCGCCAGTGTCTCAGTGGTTGCCGTGTGGGCGGGAACTGAAAGAAAGCAATGACTGGGGAGTGATCTGATAAGGACGCTGTGAGGATCTCTGTGTCAGTTGCAAGCGCTTGTAGTGAGATGGAACTAAGGAGAGCGTATTTTTAATGGGCTCCTGAATAAAAGGTATAGGCGGGGTATAGGTGGGGGTGGAAGTGGCGCCAGAGGTTGATAAGCCCCAGGTCCCGGAGACAGGCCAGCCCTGTTGGCGAAAGAGCGCCAGCCTAGCTTGTTCGCTGGCACGAACGGTCGTTAAGGTTGTCAAATACTAAGTTCAGGTCACCATCCAGTAGCAGGCGCCGTTCTGTATTAGCCGTCGCCTCAGTAAGTGCATCATGAAAGAATTTGTCTTGGCCCTCGTTGGGGGCATATACAGATCCTGCTATGAAGAGCACCCCAGCCACGAGAAACTGATATGTGAGTAATCGACCCCTAATCTCGGCCTCTTTCTGGAGAACTCTACCTTGTGAAGTGCGGGAAACGAGGATGGCAACCACTACTGACTTAGTAGGGGAAAACATCTGCGTGGGAAAAGCACAGGATTTCATCCTATGGTGATTTTTGGGGATAAGATGTGTCTTGTAGGAGGCAAATGTCAGCTTTGGAGTGTTCCAAGCAGTGAAGGACAACTCTGCGCTTAATTGAGTTATTCAGGCCCCGTACATTGAGTGTTAGGATTTTAAGAGATCAGTGCGGAATCTAGGGTTAGGAAGAAGTGCAAGCCATGTCACAAGCTATGGTGCTTGCCAAGGGGTGAGGTACTGGAAGATAAGGATCTTGACCTGCTGTCAATCGGTCCACACAACGCGAGGGGGGGGGTGGTGGACGAGGGTATCCAATCCCAAATAAAACCAAAACCCTCCAAAAATAAAACCCCAAAGCAACACCAAAACGAGAACAGTTTGAACAGTTAAGGTCAGAAAAAATAGTCTGTCATCCCGAGATGATCAGTCAATCAACAAAGTGGGGTCCATAGTGTGACCAAGAGAAAGGTTACCACCCCGCCCGCCCAGGCCCAGCGAGGAAGCATTCAGAAGGTCCAGAGACCCCGAGACATTCACTTGGTACTGGAGCCCTCTCCAGTAAGGGCCTCCGATACAGCAGTAAGGGTTGCTTGCTGACTCCGGGCTATTTCCTATTTGTGCGGTTTCCGTGGACGCCTCCGTCTGCTCTGCCGCCCCGACGGGGATATCTCGGGCCCCGACCCGGTGCTACGGTCATCATCGTCATCGATCGGTACAGTGAGGCCCAGCAGTCGGCAGAGTCTATAAGTGAGTGAAGCTGGTGGAGTTTGCCATTGTAGCGAAAGATGAGTCGAAAGGGGTGACCCCAGGAGTACGGTATCCCTTGCTGTCGGAGATGCTCAGTCACAGGGCAAAACTGCCGGCGACATTGAAGCGTGATCAGGGCTAAGTCCTGGAATAGCACCAGGGATTGTGTCCCTGGAAGGAGATGGGGTGAAGAGATTTTTATTAAGTGAGAATGGCTTCCTTGGTCCTGAAATCCTGAATACACACTAGGATGTCTGCTGGAGGGGCATTGGGAGCACGGGGTGGACCAACTTTGTGTGCTCTGTCCAGGATGATTTCAGCTTCGTGGGAGTCACCTAGAATATGATGAAAGAGGCCCTTGGCAAATGTAAACAGATCTCTAGTGTCCTCGGAAGTCTTTGCGCCACGTATCCGGATGTTGTGCCTGCGGGACCGAATTTCCAGATCCTCCAGATGTGTTTGGACGTCCATGTGTTGATCTTATATCCTAATTACCTCCTGCTGAAGCATGGTCAGCTCGGTCGCAGCGGCGTCGCTCTTCTCCTCTAGGATGGCCACCTGGTCCCCGACGTCATCCACCTCTCTGCGTATCTCCTTGATCTCAGATCGCAATTCAGTTTGCACCGATTGTATATCCTCTATAAGGGTAAGGAATAGCGACTCCAGAGAGGCTTTTGTTATGGGTTTGCCACTGGAGGTCGAAGAGTGTTTTGAGGTCTCGACCTCGGGGGCCTCAGGGGCCGCAGCAGCCATGTTGGGGATGGATTGCGAACGACCGAAGATGTCCTTCAAGGGTTTCACCTTTTTGGTCCTGGACGTGGTCATGTTCTTCTGTCACCTCCAGTCATGTTATGGAGTGGCGTCGGGGTGTCAGGAGGGCCGCGGCCGAGTCAGAGAAGTGCCGGCCAAGCAGTGCGGCAGGGGCACTAGGTGTGCTGTGTGACCTGTGTCTTTCTTCTGCGAACCAGCCTGGGCCCTCCGTGTCCACTGCAAGTTAGGCGTCTCCGTATGGGGGCAGAACCGCACCACCAAGCTCGCTGATCCCTCTGTACTCCGCCGCTGTACGTGGTCGTCACTGGGAAGTGCGGCCGAGGTGTGGTGATAGGAGACGGGGGCCGGGGCACCTGTCAGCAGGCCAGGCCCCTAGGCAGGGAAGTCACAGGTCTCCACGGTCCAGGCAGACCCGCGCTTCCAGGCCCTCTCAAAGTGCGTGGAATCTGCACGCCACGTGCCCAGTGGTTGCCAACATAAAGAGTCAGCCTTCACTAAGTCCAAGGGGGCCCTTCTTCAGCGTCGCTGCTGGGGGTGCGCTCTTACGGGGAGTCTGCCAGGAACACAACCCACAGCTGCCAGGCCCAGTTCCACGTAGGCCACGATCTGCGGGTGGTCTCAGGGAGTCGGGCCGATGTTGGCACTGTGCTGGGAAGAGAGTCTCACAATGCAGGCCTGGGGGTCGGGCCATCCAGGCAGCGCAACAGGAAAGAGCCTCGTCTGGGAAGCTACCCAAAATTTAGGCCGGGGATCTTCGCAGCCTATGGTGCTGTTGGGCTCCCTCAGCTTTGGTGCAACTCCCACAGCCGGGCTCAGCGAATGCCAGTCGTGGACCTCGAGGATCGTCTGGCTAAGGCTGAAGATGTCCAACTCGTCCCCCGGAGGGCGAGCGCCCGCCGGCAGCCCTGGAAGCAGGTCCGGCCCAGTTCTCGTTGCCGGAGTCAGCACCTTCCGGGGGTCGGCCACAGGTTGTTAATCGTGGCTCTGAAAGGCCCGCGGGTCATCCGGGCTACTCTCAGTGCGGCTGGGATAAGGACAGCTGGCCTCAGTGGCCGGGTCTCTGGCCACTGCGTTGTTGAGGCCGCTGCTTCACTCCGTCGCGGGGAGGCTGAGTCCGTCACACTGTGGTCTCAGCCAGTCACCCGTGGACACTTCCTTCGCCCGAACCTCAGAACAGACTCAAACAGGGTGCAGTCGGGGAGATGTCCCAGGGTCGCCTCGGGCTATTTCAGGCCCCGTGGGGACCTATTTGCGCTGATTTGGGCAGGCAGCGGGCAGGAGCTGGAAGCAATGCGTCCTACCTCGCCGCCATCTTGGCCATGCCCCCCATTATTGGGAATTAAAGAAGCAAATTCCCTTATAACCTCTTTATGATAATTTTTTGTTTGTTTTTTCATTAACCATTTCTTGTTTTCACAATGAATTTTGCTAATGTTATCTCTCAAGGTCTTAGATCAGTATTTCTGATAAACCAGTGAGATCTAGATGTTGTTTTAGCCAGTTTAGTTGCCCTCATCCAAGTTGAGAGACTCATTGAACTACTTGTTGATTCGGTGTGAAATATGTATCAAATATTCTTTGGGATATCTAGGGGCTTACCTATATTACAAATGAAAGTCAGTATGACCTATTAATCTAAATAGAGGTAGGAGGCTGTAGTGGTAGTGGGCTTCCCAACCCTTATGAGGATTCTTTCTAAAACCCATTTGCAATGCCTATTCTGTGGGTATAAGTGCTTAAGGTGGAAGCCACACAAAAGAAAATTAAATAACTCATTCATTTATCGCTTCACCACTGCGCCTTATACTTTAACACTTACTTAGCACATAGAGTAAGATCACACACAGAGGCTGAGGCTAGAAAAAAGCCAAAAAACAAATGCACACAAAGGAAGGCCACAGCGAGAAGGGAAGTAGACCTGAAACGAAAAACACGTTTCTAACTCATTGGTCAACTTGAGTCCGCGTACCTCTGATAATTAGTTTGCGCGGTGCACACACACACACACACACACACACCTTTAGGACAGGTCGAAGCGGTACCCCTCATTTCCATACAGCCTTGCAGATTTATGAGCTACTGTGAAACTGTGCATTTTACTTTATTGTTTTTTTATGCCCCTCAATTTATATACACGTTTAACATTATTCAAACTGAAACCCGCCATTTTCCTTAGTTTGTTACATTGCTCGGAGCTGTGAGGACAACTGCACAATGACTGACATTAAAAAATCCTATTCATTGGCCAAAACCTCGCACATCGTACAAAAATTGATATATTTTCTTTTAAACTATCACTTCACAGCAAAGAAATATAACTCTTACTCCTCATTACCATGGTGCCTGTGCAACTCAACTCACTGGCGACTAATTCATAATTTTGTCAGCACAGCACACATACCAAGCAAGTGTAAACGACTTCAGGGACTGTCGGTCTGAACTGCACTGTCACCAAGAGACCGCACAGTGGACACCTACGCATAAATGGAAAACAAAGCAGTGGCTTTAGGCTTACCATATGCTAAATGTATTAACAATAGTAAGTGGGAGACATTAAGAAGCCAAGGTATGCTCTGTAGCCATCTAATATCTGTTATGAGAAAATAACACTTCGTCACTTGTAATATTTTTCTACATTCACTAATGACGCACTACATTTAAGTGTTGCATAACAAAAGTGGCGGTTCACACCTTTGAAACAAGAACTCGCAGTGCAAGTAGGGATCAAAAATCACACCCACCTCAATCATTTTGTGCCTCTTCCCCCTCTCCTACCATCCAAAACATAGCAATGAAACAGAACAATGGTTTCTTCTCTCCCTTTCTAGTAAGCGTGCCCAAATATGCGGTCTCCGAACAGCATAACTTCTCTTCACCTTTCGGTTCAACTGCAAGTTAACTGAACTTAACTTACGCTTCCGTTCCGAGGCAGAGATAATATAGTGGGATGTTAGAAATAGAAAACTGACCATAATAAAAACAGTGTAACTACACTGCCATCAAGCATTGGCAAACACAACCAGTGTCCTGGAGAAAACTTCAATAGACCGGCCCTAAGAAATAAGTGCCGGTGCTAAGCACCAGAAAGCACTAACACAAATTTAGCACTGCCTGATGCACTTCCGGCAGTTCCTCATGTGTCCACTGCGTGCATTTGCGCGTGTATCGATCCACGTCATATCCTTGGTATGGCCCGAAGCCGCACAAGCAGCAAAGGTCTGGGGCAGCGCAGACAAGGCCTCTGTTTTCTTAGTGAGTGATCACCATTTTACTACTGCATTAGCTCCCTCTCTTGCCACCTGGAGCTGCCCCTACTCTGTCTCAGTCTTCAGGGACCCGTCAGAGGCCGGGGTGTACACTGGAGAGGACTTGGTGCGAAATAGCAGCCTTCGGCTGAATGAAGGTGTTGGATGTCGGCGTAGGTCTGGAAGTGTTACTAGAATGCAATTGCCATCTTGGCCTCCTCAGCCACGACCCCACGTTTGCTTCATATAAAAGCAATCACAGACATGGTGGTCTGCTGACTTTATCTGGCCACAATGCCTGTGATGATGTGATTCATAGTGGGTCTCAATTTGCAACCTACCTCATTAATATCCATGAATTGTGACCTACAAGGTATCAGTAATTTGCCAAACGACCTATTAGTACCTAGGTCAGTTCACAAATTATCACACTGGTCACAAAAATACTGGTCGCAAATCGTGTAGGTGCGGGCGGAGATTTGCCTACTCCACGTTCCGCGGAGAACGCGGAGTAGGCAAATCTCCGCACACTCTGCAGAGGAGCGGAGTAGACCAGCCCCTGCCTCCACCCCCCCTATTAAGAATTAATAAAAAATACATTTAAAGGTAAAAGAAAAAAGATGTACCTTGACTGCGGCGTCCCCGGCTGCCATCCTCCTCTTCCTCGCGTCTCAGGGTGATCTGCGAATGCGAAGTCACATTTCTCGCAAGGAATGCACATGCGCCGATTAACCTGAGATGCGAGGAAGAAAAGGACGGCAGCCTGGGGACGCAGCAGTCAAGGTAAGTCTTTTTTCTTTCACCTTTAAATGTACTTTTTATTCATTCTTAATGGGTGGGTGGTGGAGCAGAGCGGAGTTCCACGGAGTTTGTTTCGAACTCCGTGGACCTCCACGTAGTCCAGCTCCGCCCAGGGTTAAAATTGTGACCAGTTCTAAGTACATCTGGCCCTCGGTTGTCTGGTGTACTATATGATTCAGTGGCAATTATTTTGTATACATCCCTGTCTCTTAGTTTGCCGGATAAATGTACTATTTGTGAAGACAGTACATCAAACAATACTACTGTACAGAGAAATCTGGGTGTCTTTCTATCAATTGTTTGTGCCGTATTCTGGGTTCTGCTGACAAAGAATATTTTAGTTCTAATAATGTCATGTAAGAATGGTTCAGCTGAGCTCATATTATAGACTGTGTTTCTGACTGAACGATCTCACAATGCAAATTGCTATTTGGGAGTGATTTAAACTACTAACATTTTACTGGACTTACAATAGAAAATGCAAACAACGAGGATAAAAAAGTGAATAATGTGAATGTACAAAGAACACACATTTATTTGCTACGTATGCTTGTACGCATATATTGAGCATTTCATATGGATTACATCTTCCTCTGTGTAAAAGAGGATTTCGTAACTTACTTAAAAGTCTCTAATATATTATGCAGTACCTATAAACTGCTTGCTCAAAATAATGGATGCTTTATGGACATTTTTGTTATTTTTACTTTTCAGGTTGTTAGACCTGTCACCGTGGTGCCTAGTGTCCCTGGCATTCCAGGTCCTTCTTCACCACCACCTATACAGTCAGAAGCTAAAATGGTAAATATGGCTGCAGTTTTGTTCATGTAAATGTTACACCTTTGTATCAATAGTGCAAATGGGAGCAGTTGTGTCCTCATCGAAAGGACACAACTGCTTCCCTTTGTGCCCGTCACGCTTGGAGATCACAGACTCCAAGGCTTCGGAGATTGCATCTAATATAGACAAATTAATCGCCAAGACTTGGTTCGGCAAAATTTTGAAAAGAAATTGTCTGGCTGATTCTCTAAGGACCTTACTTGAGAAGGCCATTATATACGGCTCGACCATCATGGCAGGCTGTTTTAGACACACTATAATATTGCTGACTACAGGGGTCAACTGTTTACAATACGTCATAGTCCTGAGGATGGTCTCATCAACGCAAGCCTAAGAGACCGAAACGTCGACAAAGACACTTTTCTGTTTTGAATTTGTTTGTATTTAGATTTTGAGAAACTGTCTAGAGTTGGAATTGTGAAGGTTTAGTCACTATAACATCCGTCTTCTGATTTCAATGTCTGTATTATTCGGAGTACCCTTTATGAATTTACAAGATAAAATTGACAATATTTTTTAAGACATACCTGTGTCTTTGCTGCTAATTATTATAAGTTATTTTCTTGCGAAGATTGATTCTTATGCTCAAAAGGAATTTGTTTTCAAATCATTGTTGAATAGCACATTAGGCAGATAAATCACTATTTCTGCATTTGACTAAGATATCAAATTATCCAACTGTGTATATTTAGCAATTCTCACCAACAAGACTGTTTCCTTTATGACTTTAAGGAACCGTTCAAGAAGTGCGTCAGGTCTATACCCATCATCAACTACATTTGGGACCAGGGTGTTAAGATTATACAAAACCCTTCTTCTTTACCCCCGGAGCTGCCTAGGCTGGACAAGCAATATGGGGCTCCGGACACCGCTCTAGCTTGCCTGACCGGCCACCCCAAACCTGACTCTGTTATCACACAGGCCGTGCAGCGGAAATCTAAAAATCCTTCTGCAACGCTAACTGCCCCTCCAGATAAAGACGGGAGACGGCTAGATAATATTGGGAAACGTTTCCGTGCTTCCAACTCTTTGGCACTGTTAGGACGTTATAACCGACAAATGTGGGCAGACATTGCCCCATATCTTGGATCCTTGCCAGAGGAGGCAAAAGAAGAGGCAAAAAAGATCCTACTAGAAGGCGAATGCTCGGCCTCTGAGATCATCGATTGTGCGATGGATATCGCATCTATTGGTCTTCGCCAACTGGCGAGGGCTGCGGTGTTAAGACGCCAGGGTTGGCTGAAAGCAACAGCATTCCGTCCGGAGATACAAACTAAAGCCCTTGACATGCCTTATGACGGCCAGCTTCTCTTCGGCACACACATTGATGATGCTCTTAAGGGCATTAAAAAGGATACTGATACGGCTAGGGCTTTGGGTACCCTACAGTTCAAAAACCCTCCCTTTCGTGGCTCAAGAGGGAGAGGACAATCTTCTACGAGAGGAGATTATCAACACTACCGTTCTTCTTACTCTTCCAATCAACAATATCGACCGCAATACCAGCAGCGTCAACAACAACAACAGTCGTCTTACACTAAGACCCCCGAGGGAAAGGAGGTAGGCAAAAGGACTCAGCTCGACGGCAATGACTTCTCTCTGCCACAGGTCTTCCCTTCCTTTCCACCATCCAGGATTGGAGGAAGAATTTCTCATTTCCTATACAATTGGAAAAAGGTAACTACAGATCGATGGGTCCTGCAACTAGTTCAGTTTGGACACTCTCTTGAGTTCATAGAATTTCCTCCCCAGACCCCTCCTCGTCCAATGCTCCACAAGAATTTTCATCTTCTGCTCTTGGAGCTCTCACTAATGCTCCGTAAGGGAGCTATAGAAAGAGTTCCTCCTGGTCAACGGTCCAAGGGGTTCTACTCCCGTTTTTTCCTGGTCCGAAAAAAGGAGAAGAAATGGAGACCTATACTGGACTTGAGGAGTCTCAACAAATATCTAAAGAAACAGTCGTTTCGCATGGTTTCTATTCAAGAGGTGCTACAACTTCTCAACGCAAACGACTACATGGTGTCTTTAGACCTTCAGGACGCCTATTTTCATGTCCCAATCCACCGGAATCACAAAAAGTTCCTCAGGTTCGCTGTGGCGGGCAGACACTACCAATTTCGGGTCCTGCCTTTCGGCCTAAAATCAGCGCCGCGCATCTTTTCGAAATGCCTGTCTCCAGTGGCCGCATATTTCCGGCAACAACATCACCAAGTCTTCCCGTACTTGGACGACTGGCTTGTCAAGGCACCTTCTCTAGCAGGCGTGACCAGGTCCTCTAATGCCTGTCTTCAGCTTTTCAACCGCTTAGGTCTCACTCTCAATCGGGACAAGTCTGTCCTTCAACGTTCCCAGCGTATAACTTTCCTGGGCGCTATTCTCGACACAACCTGGAGAAAAGCTTTTCCATGAAAGGAGCGGCAAAACAAACTAATTTCTTTGGCAACTCGCAAACAATCCAAAAAGTCCCTCACAGTACGCCTTTTCAAATCTCTGCTTGGGAGGATGTCTTCCTGCATCCTGTTAGTTCCGCACTGTCGCCTTCACATGCGCCCTCTCCAAGAAGCGCTGTAGGCTCAATGGCTCCAGTGTACAGGATCGTTCGACGATGTCATCCGCATTACCTCTCACATGGTCAAAGCTCTGCAGTGGTGGATTCACCCTCAAAACCTTTTGCTAGGCTTGCCTTTCTTGCTTCCAGCTTCTCTGCATATCATTACAACAGATGCGTCCCTGGAAGGTTGGGGAGCGTTCCTCCAGGAGCTCCGGATAAGAGGACGGTGGTCCCCTTCCAAGCGGAAGCTACACATAAATCTTCTCGAGCTGCGAGCTGCCTACCTAGCCCTTCTGGCCTTCCTCCCACGGATCAAAAATTCTCTAGTGCTCGTACGGACAGACAATACCACGACAATGCACTATCTAAACAAACAAGGTGGGACCCGTTCCCTGGCGTTATGTCACGAATCGCAGAAAAACTGGAACTGGTTGCTTCTTCACAACATTTCCCTTTGTGCTGAGTACGTCCCAGGAATGGCCAATGTCCTCACAGACTCACTGAGCAGACAACGGACAGCTTGCCACGAGTGGGAGTTGGATCAGCAGATTCTCAATTGCATTTTCTCCCAATGGGGCACTCCTCACCTGGACCTTTTCGCAACCAAACAGAACGCTAAATGCCAACACTACGCAAGCTGGCGTCCCCAGAAGGGGTCTCTAGGGAATGCCTTTTCGATCGCATGGTTCAACGTCTTTGTGTACGCATTTCCTCCATTTCCCCTGATTCCCAGGGTCCTCAGGAAGTTGAAGGCGGAACATTGCAGTCTTATCTTGATAGCTCCAGCATGGCCGCGCCAGCACTGGTTCATCTCCTGTCACTGGAACCACCGATCCCGTAGAGGCCGTTTCCCTCTCTCTTCACAATGAACCAGCAGCAAGTCCAACATCCGGATCCAGCATCACTCAAATTATCGGCTTGGCTCTGAGTTCAGAGAATTCCATGGCCTAGACATCCCACCGAATTGTAGGGCTGTTCTAGCTCGGGCTCGGGCTGACAGTACCAACAAAACATATTCCCTGAAATGGAAGATGTTCTGCATCTGGTGCAAATCTAAAAAGATACACCCTCTCTCTTCTTCTCCGGAACAAATATTGCCTTTTCTTCTTCATCTGGCAAACTCAGGTCTTGCACATGGTTCCATTAAAGTTCACCTGGCAGCAATATCTTGTTTCAGAAGATCCTTTGCAGGCCCTTCTCTTTGGTCTAGTAGACTAATTAAACAATTTCTTAAAGGCTTATTCAGAACGTTCCCTCCAGTGAAGACTTTACCTCCTACCTGGCAACTTAACACAGTTCTTGCTCAGCTTATGAAACATCCCTTTGAGCCGATACACAGAGCTGATATTAAATATCTTTCCTGGAGAACGCATCTACTGGCTCTTACTTCGACGAGGCGAGTGGGTGAGCTTCAGGCATTCTCAATTCAGGACCCTTTCCTTCAGTTCAAACATGACAGAGTGATCCTGAGGACCAATCCTAAATTTATACCCAAGGTCCCATCGGACTTTCACCTTAATGAGCCCATAGTCTTGCGCTCTTTCTATCCAAATCCTCAAACGGCAGCCAAGAGGACTCTCCACTCCCTCGATTTCAAACGCTGCCTTATATTCTACATTGACAAAACGAAGACATTTCGCAAATCTAACCAACTATTCGTCGCTTTCAGTCGACATAGGAAAGGTCTTCCATTAACTAAGCAGAGTATTTCTCGGTGGTTCTCTGCAGCTATTACCTTCTGTCACCAGCAAGCAGGGCAACCCCTTCATTCCAAGGTTCGGGCTCATTCCACTAAAGCTATCTCGACTTCCATGGCGCTCTTTGCTGGAGTGCCCATTACAGACATTTGCAGAGCGGCAACATGGAAAACGCCTTATACGTTCACCAGGCATTACTGCTTGGATACAGAACTCATGAAAGATGCAGCAGTGGGACAAGCTGTGGTCCGTCATCTATTTCACTAGAGGTGAGTCTTCTCTCTTCATCGCACCTTCCTCTTGTATACACGCACATTTCTCTCTAATATTGCATTTTGTTACCTTTTGCATTTCACATTGATATGTTATTATCTGTTGATCTTTCATAATGTACCATTCGAAATGTGCTTATCATTGCTTGCTACTCTGATTCAGGCACGTGAATCTATGAAAGATACCCTAATACTGGATAAGGAATGTGTTACTTACCTGTAACTGCAGTTATCCAGTATTGGTATCTTTCATAGATTCACATGCAACCCACCCACCTCCCCTGGAAGGGCTCACTTTAGTTCTCTCAGTTATACATCTACTTAGCACTGTGCTTACGAAAATCTGAGGGACTAGAGCTCCTTTCAGGAAGGTTCCAGAGGGTGGTGATAGCTGATTGGCTCTTCGCCAAAGTTTGGTACTTTTCACAAAAGGACATGGATATGTTACTAATGAGAGGCCTCTGGCCCAGTACTATGTATATATGTCTATGAGACATTACTTAATTTATGTACCGGGGACTCCCATCCCAACGACTGGGAATGATTCAGGCATGTGAATCTATGAAACATACCAATACTGAATAACTGCAGTTACAGGTAAGTAACGCATTCCTTCTCATACTAAGGGCCAGAGGAAATCATGAGTTAATGACAGTCTTTTGGATTTACTTTGGCAGAAGAGGAAGCACTTTACTGAGCACTTAATTGAACTATATTAACCACAGCCTAGTTGAGGTGTGCACCTCTCCTGGCATTATCCTTGCATCACACCATTCCTGGCTTTCCAACATTTCCTATAAAAGACTAAAGTCTTGGAGGGGTGTCCATGTCATCCTTATTTGTGCTTGCCTTATTTGTATATATCATTCTATTCTGAGAAGAACAAATACTTTCACCCACCCATGGTTGATCAGTATTAACAAGCTCACTAGATCTCACACAATATTAACACAAGCAACTGTGCACATGTCCCCGAGCTGCACTTGGTTGTGCACAACTGCGAGTACAGAAATTGGCATTCAAAAGTTATTTAGCACTCAACAACTCAACTAGATAAGATGTTATCCAGCAGAATACTTTAGACAGAATGCGACCACACCAACCATGGATAAATAACCTTCGAACACAGAAACAGACTCAGGGCTTGAGAACCATGTGTGTAGGTATTTGACCCAGACAACTTTGCGCGTGCATAATAATGACTGCACAGCACTACACAAGTATCAGTAACAAATCATAACTAAAACATAGAAGAGAAAGGCAGCAGCTGCACCAATTTGGGTGCTAACGTAAAGGTCTGATCATTTCAAAGCCCAGGTTCCATTCAATATAACAGTCTCTGGGGGGAACCCATCAAGATGGCCCAAAGGCTTACTTCACACACACACAGAGGTCATCCCAGGACCACTGACTGTTGGATTATGATTCCAAATCTCTTTGAAGTTCAGTTATTGTCTTTTTTTTCAACATGTTGTTGGACGGTAAGACCAAAGTTCTGTAAAGTCCTGACTCGGAAGTGTCAAGACCCTTCATGGTCTAATGCCTTCCTGCTTAACATATCTACCTTTACTGCTCTAGTCCAATGTTTGTTCAATAGCAAGTACAAGTTTACATCAATAAAGGCAGGATTTATTTAGCCCATGTTGACTGAGTCTCTTGGTATTAAACCGTTTCATATACTTTCAACCTTGATGACCCATGTTTGGCAAACATTAAGCAATGCATAACCACGGTTTGTCCATAGACATAAAATCAGCAGCGCTCCTCCGTTAAGGCGGAGAAGTGTCACCCCGTCAGCGAATCTATCATGCTCACTTTAGAGCCTGCAATCCCAGTGCTATAAAACAGCTGAGGGATTTCAGCATCATGCCACCAGCCTCAAAATGAGCGCAGGGTTAACCTACCCCAACCAATCCTGGAGCTGCTCATTGGTTGGATTCGCATGCAGGTGGTAAACCTGCTCCTTGTCGTCAGGAGAGGAGAAAGGCAAGATATTGTTGTGTTTTACCACGTGCTGCGCCACTCCCCACCAATTTCTTAAGTTGCTAGACGCCCCTGCATAACCAGTACTGCACAGAAGCAATTTGAGCTTCCATGCAGTGCCACTAGTCAGCATGAAACCAACCCAATTCCATTACTGTCCATTCTAAATCAGTGGATTGCAGCAGAGCAGCATTCTCTTCTGTGGAGCCCCTTGTAGGTCACATTACAAATTTGAGAATCTTACTGTCGAACAGTACGTGACTATTGGAATTGCTTTTTTTTAAATAAAACTAAAGTCCTGTTGAAAGAATGTGATGTTCAGATCCAAACGTTTGAGTCCTTTCATTAATAAATTGACAATCTTGTGTTTGCCTGTAGCAATGGGCCTCATTTTATCCTAAAGTCATTCACAATTCAAATGTAACTATCCTAATGAACTATTTAGCTTTTGTTCAGAACAGTGATGTTAGGACATCTTTGGTTTCCTGTTCCACACACCTACTCTTTGGGTAGGTCATTTTAATGCAGTGCCTTTCGCAGCATTTCGATGACCACTATTTTCATTTGACGGCAGTTGGTGTTGATCCAAGTTTTTTATCCTAAAATGACATGAATGCTAAATTTTTCACAATTTTGAGGGAAACCTTTTTGCCCCCGCCTTTTCTTCTTGCTCATCAGTCATGTATAAATGCAAAAAGAATGGAGACAGTTCACGCTCCTGTTCCCATGTCTTCTCTTTGTTACGGTTTTAATCTTTTAATTTATTAAAACTAATATTCAATCACCAGTCTATGTAGCACCGTGGACATCATATGTACTTCAGCGACACAAGAGCATTATCTCCTCGTTTAGCCCATGCTACACCTCCAGTGCGAAGACCAAGGGTGTTTGGACTGTCCATCACAAACTCTGCCTTGTAAGATATCAAGGTACCTGGGGTCTGCAAAAGAAAACCAGCACAAATGGATCACCAGCTTCCAACAAACTGAAGCACCGGATCCTGCAGAATCGAATTTCAAAAGTCAGTATAACTATGCTAGAGAATCAGTGAACATGAAAGCATTTAAGAGGCACACAAACTCTGCCCACCACTGATTCTGGACTTCTCTGGTGGAAGCAAATCTCGATCAGCATCTGGGTAGATAAATATATATATATATATATATATATATATATATATATATATTTTCTCACAAATGCCCCAGTCCATCATGCACCTGAAACGGAACTTGTAAGCAAACGCCCATCTATGCGAGCATGTCAATAAAAAGGAAAATTCTACAAGTGTGCGTTCAGCGTCTTGATGTTGCAAGCCCAGGAAGAAGCGGCGTGTAGCCGCGAAACGCGTTGGCACATACAGTAAAACAAAAGCTGGAAGGCAGGTTGCTTTGAATAGCCGGATGGTGGAGCAGTCCGTGTGACCTCTCAAAGCTGGGGCATTTGTGAGAAAAAAATAAAAAAAAAAATATATATATATATATATATATATTCACTGAAAAAAACATAGGTTATAGACCATATATAGTTAGGAATTAGCATTTACAAAACCTTGAAAATTCACTGAAAAAACCATAGGTTATAGACCATATATAGTTAGGAATTAGCATTTAAAAAACCTTATTTTACTCACACAAAACCATTGAAATTCCATATATAGTTAGTTGCACTAACTATATATCGCGCACCCGCAATCCACTGCTGATCATGTCACATATTACATCATTCATGACATGGTCAGTGACATCACTGATGACATCACTGATGACATCTCAAATGACATCACTGATGACATCACTGATGACAACATCCAGTGACTGTATGTTTCTGTAAAGTTAAAATATGTCTTACATATTGAAGAATGAGTGGATGTATAAGTGTCTGGATGAAGGATTTAGTAGGTGCGTGACTGACTGTATGAGTGAGTGATTAAATGTGTCTCACTGAATGCATGGGTTAGTGACTAAACTGTCTTAATTTGTGCATCATTATGTCTGTTGTTCTGTAAACTGCTGCATGTGTTGATCATTAGCTATACGAGAGGCTATATGTGTTATTAATTGGTTGCCCAAGTATTTCTATGGGAGATTGAGTTTGTGTGGGGGTGGCTGGAAGGTGTGTGACTCTATGCATAGATGTGTGAGCAGTTTATTCACTAGGTGTATGAGTTCAAGAGTGCATGTGGAAACAGCTACATGGGCAGTTGACTGTGTGCATGAGTGTATTGATGAGTGAATGGATATCTCAATGCTACATGTCATAGTAAGTACATATGTAAAACACAGTACATGTGAGAGTTGGCATATATAAATAACTGTGCATGAGAGCCACTGAATGAGTGAGTGGTTGTATCGATCATTGTGAACTTGTATCAGGGATTGTATAAGAGAGTAAATATGTGTTAGTATATGTTTCAATAAGTAAGGTGTGTTTAACTGTATAGTTGAAGAAATGGAGGTGAGATTGTTTCTTTGCATGACTGACTGGGTGTGTGAGTAACTCCATGGATGAGTGGCAGTGTGTGAGTGTCTGTATACACTGAGTGTATCTAAGGTTATATTAGAGTCTGAAGAGGTTTATCGTATTAGCACAAGAATGATGTCAAATGAGATGTCATCAGTGATGTCATCAGTGATGTCACTGACCATGTCATGAATGATGTAATATGTGACATGATCAGCAGTGGATTGCGGGTGCGCGATATATAGTTAGTGCAACTAACTATATATGGAATTTCAATGGTTTTGTGTGAGTAAAATAAGGTTTTTTAAATGCTAATTCCTAAATATATATGGTCTATAACCTATGGTTTTTTCAGTGAATTTTCAAGGTTTTGTAAATGCTAATTCCTAACTATATATGGTCTATAACCTATGGTTTTTTCAGTGAATTTCAATGGTTTTTTAATAGCAAATATCATAAGCTGTCGAATGTCAAGTACGTGGTAAGTGAAAACATTTTCGTGTTTATGCACACTGATCTGCTTTGAATGGTGCCCCCCCCCCCTCATTTCTATTAGGAGTACTCTCTCTTTGCAGATAGTGAAAGGTAGTTAACGCAGGCCTTTGCCCCCGTTGTAATCCGTCGTGCCTGCTTCTCTCTCCATTTGATTGATTGTTATCCAAGTATTTACTGTTTTAGAATTAGTTCTCTTTGGTTCATTCTCTATTTACAAACAAACACAGAGTCGCAATACTCTGTTTAGTCTTTGCAGATAACGAAAAATCGTGTAAAAAAAAAAGAAAAGGAATCGAGCAAAATCAGTAGGCCACTAATGGGATCTCTTTTTGACCTCGCTAAAATAGAAACATTAGGAACAACCCCTCATGACAAATACAAAACTAGTGAGATGAACTGAACTCCACACAATGATGGCTGCAAAACAGCTCGGCTCCGCCACCCACCCCGCCCAAAATAACGATAAAGAACGGCTGCCATGATTGGTTGCGGAATGACCACGACGGAGCTACGAAATGGTGCTGCTCTCATGCTAACCCCAGCTTCAGTCTGAAACATCCAGAAACACTGTAGACTACCAATTCGATCAGTTCCGGTAGCGCCCCAATGTAACCCGGTAGAGAAGAACTAGCCCTCCCCTCTTTGACTGATGGTTCTTGTTGCCTGTCCCTTCTGTTGTCATTTAACAGAACTATTTAGCCTGCTGAAAGGGGTTGTGTTCCGACCGCTGGTTGGTGGAGACATTTTGACTATATTCTGTACCTGCGTTGTCGCGTAATGCGTCATATGACGCGCCGCGTTAGCGCATCCGGAAGTCATCCGGGGCGCGCAGCGCGTAACGTAAGCATAACAAGTCATGTGACTTGTTAATAAAACTTTTCATTGGTTCATTTTACTTTTCTTATTGTAATGATGAAAGGCTTGGTCATATGACCTAAAAATTACGCTTTTCATTACTTCCGAACATTATTTTTTCTTAAATATATGTTATAATGTTCCAGGCTAATGTACTTTCCCGGAAATTTTACAACTGTCCTGCAAGTAAAATATATTCTTTTTTCGAGAAAAAGAGCGTTTCTTCGTCCCATGACGGAGCCGTTGAGCAAAAGAGGGTCGACCTGCTGTCTTAGTCGCCGATACGCCTGAATATGAGATTCTTATCGATCACTTTATGTTGCAGGAATAGAAAACACAACAGCCCTTGACCATTTATCTTTACTGCGTTCCTTCGTATTATACCTTTTACCCTTCATGTAATTGGTCTGCTTTATTTCACTTGCCTTTTAATGATTCTAAAACAGTCACTATTATTAAAAACTTTACCAATGTATATACTACTACCATGTTTTCTTTTAAAAACCTTTATTGTGAAAATTTCATTATACAAATACGAGCCTATAACCACGTGGGCCTGCCACAGAGCAAACTGTAATCGTATATGATGAATAGACATTTACACTGTAGAGGAACGTAACGGGCGGGCCATTAGGTTGCAAGAACTAAGGTGTCTAACAGTTACGGAATCGGTGGACGTACATTTTATAATTAAAATACGACAGGGCCAGTTACAATAAAATTATCTAGATATACATTTGCGGGCAAGTACCATGGGTGACGTTAATTCGAACTTTCAACAGTACAGTAATCAATAACACATCAGAACTTAATATCAATAGGGATGACGAAATAGTCAATCAATTCTCGTCCCCGCCCGCCATGTGCTTCAAAACTGCATACGTATCTCGTGATTTCAAGGTTCTGCAACCAGTACACAACAAGGAGTTACGAGTCCCATTTATTCCGGCGCCATTTTGGGCGAGGACGGGCAGGTCCAGGATATAGTCAAAATGTCTCTACCAACCATCGACTATGATGATGTTCATATGCTGTATTTATTAGAGTAACACTCATCTGTCCACATGAAATTAATTTGCCACAATCTAAACATGTCATTTTAATCTTTCCAAAGTTCTTCTAAATATTTGGGACCGTTTCCCTTGCCTCTGAAGCTCTCAGTGCCACTTCTTTGATGAATGTACTAGCAGGTCAGGGGTTCTCCTCCAAATCTCTCTTTTATGCAGCACTATAATTAATTGGTGCCACCTCTCCATATGACGATGCATGGTATAGTTACCACAACTATATTTTTTTTCGGTTCCTCTGGAGAGTTCATCGTGGCAGATGAAGCGTGTAACGTACCGGGCATTTACCTTTTTTTGCATGTACAGGAAAGGAAAAAAAAATCGAGCGTCCGAGTTCTAAGGTGTCCCAGGGCCATTTTAGTGGACCAGGCCCAAATCCAAAGAACAGGCCGCCATTTTGAGAGTCCTCTTGCAGCCGCCTGTCGCTGTAGCATCAAGAGCAGCCGAAACTCAGCTGAATGGCAACTGAAACGGTAAAGGGGCGCCCCACTACAGCAGACGAGCCTCCACCTAGGAAGGCCCATTCACGCCGGCTCCCCCCCCTTCGGGCACCCCACGCCGTTATTCGGAGCAGTATTGTAGGATGGCCACACCAGTGCGGCAACTTGCTAGACATCACCTCGGTGGTAACCGAATCTCAACGCCTTGTGGTGTCTTCTATTCAAAAAACATTGTTATGCTGCCTTTGACCTATTCGCCGCAAGTGCGCACACAACTCAACTGCATAGCTTGCTAGACACCACCTCGGTGCCATCCGGATCTTGGAATGTCAGCACCTTTTGGTGTCTTCTCTTCAGAAAATATTGTTGCGCTGCCTTTGGCCCCATTCGCACATCAGTCCGCTACTGACGCCATCTCACAGGCTAATGGGGCGCCCCACGCCGACTTTCAGCATTGTAGAATGACCACACCAGTACAGCAACTTGCTAGACATCACCTCGGTGCCATCCGGATCTCGGCGCCCCACTGCAGATGAAGTGCCTCTCAACTATGAAACCACCACGGTGACATCCGGATCTTGGCGCGTTGTGCTGCCTTCGGCCTATTCGCACATCGGTCCGCTACTGACGCCATCTCACAGGCTAATGGGGCGACCCACGCCGAGTTTCAGCATTGTAGGATGACCACACCAGTACAGCAACTTGCTAGACATCACCTCGGTGCCATCCGAATCTTGGCATCTCAACGCCTAGTGGTATCTTCCATACAAAAAATATTGTTACGCTGCCTTTGGCCCCATTCGCACATCAGTCCGCAACTTAGACATCACCTCGGTGCCATCCGGATCTTGGCATCTCAGCGCCTTGTGGTGTCAGTCAGAAAATATTGTTGCGCTGCCTTTGGCCCCATTCGCACATCGGTCCGCTACTGACACCATCTCACAGGCCAACGGGGCGCCCCACGCCGACTTTCAACATTGTAGGATGGCCACAGAAGTGCGACAACTTACTAGACACCACCTCGGTGCCATCCGGATCTTGGCGCGTTGTGCTGCCTTCGGCCTATTCGCACATCGGTCCGCTACTGACGCCATCTCACAGGCCAACGGGGCGCCCCACGCCGACTTTCAGCATTGTTGGATGGCCACACCAGTGCGGCAACTTACTAGACACCACCTCGGTGCCATCCGGATCTTGGCGCGTTGTGCTGCCTTCGGCCTATTCGCACATCGGTCCGCTACTGACGCAAACTCACAGGCCAACGGGGCGCCCCACGCCGACTTTCAGCATTGTAGGATGGCCACACCAGTGCTGCAACTTGCTGGACACCACCTCGGTGCCATCCGGATCTTGGCGCGTTGTATTGCCTTCGGCCTATTCGCACATCGGTCCGCTACTGACGCCGCCTCACGTGCCAACGTATTTTCTCTGCATTTTATACCCTATGCCGCATAACAGGTCATGTGACTTGTTTATAAAACTTTTCATTGGTTCATTTTACTTTTGGTTTCCTAATGATGGAAGGCTTGATCATATGACCTAAAAACAACACTTTTCATTGGATGAAAACTTTTTTTTTTTCCCAAACGATGAAAGCCCCACCTTGTTTCTGGATGTTTCAGACTAAACTGGCGTCAGCATGAGAGCACCACCATCTCGTAGCTCCGTCGTGGTCATTCCGCGAGCAATCATGGCAGCCGCTCCCCACCAGAAGCCTGCAGTAGTCGGGGCCCCCAAAACTTTTGATGAATTCTCAAGGCGGAGGGGACGCTTTCGAGAATGGGGTCCAAGACCTAGCAGACAAGCGTCCGATTTCCAAGGTGTCCCAGGGCCATTTCAGTGGACCAGGCCCAAAAAGGAAAGAGCCTGCCGCCATTTTGAGAGTCCTGTGACAGCCGCCTATCGCTGCACCGCAAGAGTGGGCGCAACTCAGCTGAATTGCGGCTTTTGACACAGTGGACCAAAAACGGACGGAATGGCAACTGAAACGGTAAAGGGGCGCCCCACTACAACAGATGACACTCCACCTGGAGAGGCCCGTTCACGCCGCCTCCCCCGGGGCGCCCCACGCCGTTATTCGGAGCAGCATTGTAGGATACCAAAACCAGTGCGGCAACTTACTGGACATCACCTTGGTGCCATCGTTCTGCTGCCTTGGAACTATTCGCACAACAGTTTGCTACTGATGACCCACCCCCCGCGACGCCCCACGCCGTTATTTGCTGGGTGGCAACTTACTAGACATCACTTTCGTGTCATCTAGATTTCGGCGCGTTCTGCTGCCTTGGAACTATTCGCACAACAGTTTGCTACTGATGACCCATCCCCCGCGACGCCCCACGCCGGAAATCTGGACGTTGTGCTGCGTTGGGACTATTCGCACAGCCGATCGCTACTTCGTTGTTTTTCCCTAAAAATGTTTATATGTTATTACTATTTTTGTTTTCTTGTATATATTTATAAATTATTAAAGTTTTATAATCTTACTACTTTGTCGGAGTGCTATATATTTTTAATGTGACACATAATTGTAAAAACTTTGATGTACAAAGAGTCATCCCTGGAATCTTCCGCTTCACGCTCGGTCCCCTCCCCAATCACAATACAGGATGGTTTTCAGATAATAGCAACGCTTCTGCTGTGACGGATCTCATCGAGTGTGGGCCTTGATCTACTATAACTCCTTTGAAGAGGGGTGATTCTTTACAGCTGTGGCCATAAACTACATCTGCAGGGCTAGCTGATAGCCTAGGACCGGCCTGGACAATCGGACACAGAGGAAAAGGAGTGTCAGAGGGTGCGGTAGTGAATAGGGCGAAAGGGAGGTGTCGGGCGGGCACAGGGTGTGATTCTCAGGGAAGAGCAGCGCAGATGGGGGGAGGTTTATTACCCATGCATAAGACAGAGAGCGGGGGTGACCACTGCCTGGGTGAGATGCTTGCGAGGGTGGGGAGCCATGCTAAGGATCGACAGCGTGCACAGAGTGGGTCTGGTCAAGGCATCTAAAATGGCTGCCGTGCACGACAAAAGTGTGGCATTTGAAAAAAGACAAGATGGCGCAGACAATGTTTTTCAACACTTCCTGATTTCCTTTGAATCGAACGTTAACAGACGTTGGGGCATATTACCAAAGTTAAGCGATATTTATCCCTAACGATGCATTGCAAAGATTTTTTTACCGTCAGAAATTATCGCAGATAAACCTTGCTATTATCAAGGTTTATCGCAAATACGATAAAAAACGACCGCAATGCATTAATATCGCTGAAAACTCAGCGATATTCATGCATTACCGAGCTAATGCTGTTAGCCATGTTATCCACCTCCCATTGGATAACATGGCTAAGAACTGCTCAGGGCAGCTGTTACTTTTTGGAGATATTCGCGCTTATCTCGAATATTTCCAAAAGTTGATAATAGGAGATAGCGATGTTAGCGACTGTTTCCAGTCGCTAACATCTTGGCATGCCCACTTTGCATGTCATTAGTGATAAATATCACTCACATGCAAAGTGGGGCCCAAGATGGTCGCTATCTCCTACTAGCCGTCGCTAACTGGTGTTAGCAACAGCTAGGTAATACAGATATAATTTTATCTCCGCGAAGCGGAGCGCTGTTACAGATATATATCTTGTTTTTGAACGTTAATTTCTCAAAATGCACTGAAGCACATATATTGAGACCTAGCAAAGGCACATCGGGCTACCAGTCCCTAATATTTTACCAAGTTTCGTGCAAATCCATTCAGCCGTTCGATTATTATTATTATTATTTTTTTTTGCCCCGCGGGGCCCTTTTAAAACCTCCACATCAAACCTAGGGGGTCAGCGAGGATCTACTATGCCCCCTTATGGTCATTTGCCCCTTCGCTTTGGCCTCCTCTTGTCTCTCGATCCTACCGAGAGACAAGATGGCGGCCGTTACGTACTGTTTGGAATGTTTACAGACACCGGAGAGCCAATCAGCTTCGCTTCGCAAAGCTCCGTAACGCGAAAAGTACGCGAAGCGGTGCGCTGTTACAGATATATATCTTTTTTTGAACGTTAATTTCTCAAAATCCACTGAAGCACATATATTGAGACCTAGCAAAGGCACATCGGGCTACCAGTCCCTACAATTTTGCCAAGTTTCGTGCAAATCCATTCAGCCGTTCGATTATTATTATTATTTTTTTTTTTTGCCCCGCGGGGCCCTTTTAAAACCTCCACATCAAACCTAGGGGGTCAGCGAGGATCTACTATTCCCCCTTATGGTCATTTGCCCCTTCGCTTTGGCCTCCTCTTGTCTCTCGATCCTACCGAGAGACAAGATGGCGGCCGCTACGGACTGTTTGGAATGTTGACAGACGCCGGAGAACCAATCAGCTTCGCTTCACAAAGCTCCGTTGCGCGAAAAGTACGCGTCCTGGAGCGCTGCCCGGTCCGCTGTTACAGATATATATCTTTTTTTAAACGTTAATTTCTCAAAATCCACTGTAGCACATATATTGAGACCTACAAAAGGCACATCGGGCTACCAGTCCCTACAATTTTGCCAAGTTTCGTGCAAATCCATTCAGCCGTTCGGGCTAAAAGTGAGGCCAACCGCCCTATGGAAAACTCAATGTTAAAAACACGTTTTGGGACCCCCCTTTTTTCTCGACCCCCCCTGGACGAACCCCCCCCCCAATTTTCAGGGGCTGCTCAGAAACAAAATGTGCCATTTTCCTGAAAATTTCAGCCAATTCCGTCCACAAACGCCAAAGTTATTAGACATAGAATTTTCAAAAAACCCATAGAGAAAAAATCCTAACTATATATACCTACTGGCGACCGCCAGTAGGTAATATATATATATATACATATATATATATATATATATATATATATATATATATATATATATATATATATATACATAAACCTCTGTTAAAACTCTCGCTTCGTTGGCTGCCTGGCCTACGTTGTTAAGGTGAAAGAGTTCAACTCCTTCTCAACATAAGGTTTGTGTCTCCAACAGTTCAACTCCTTCACTACTTAATGTTCCTGTCTCCTTTGGTACGTCATCCTGGATAAATCAAGAAAGACATGGATCCTGTCGTTCTACCAGAGCAGCCCTTGGCTCCTTTTGTAGTTTTAATCTGGGCTGGGACATCCCAGGCATCAAATTTTATCCAAACAATACTTATATCAGTCTTATGAAAGGTTGTGCACAAGTTTGTGAATAGGCATTAACTGTGTTAGCATGTGCCACCACAACCTTTATCACCAAAGACAATACAAAAGCATTATGTTGGGGTGGAGCTACCTCGGTGGAATCCAATTTGGGAATATAGGAGAAATTCTTTCCAGTGGAATCACTCCTTTGCTTCATCAAGCATACAGTATGTTCATATATTCACTATTGCTTATGTGCACCACTTAACAAGTGTAGAAATAATACATATGTTTGAACTGGGAAACACCACACTGTTCACGTTCTACCTCAACTTCGTACGTCATTGTTGTTTCATTAAAAAAAAGTAAAATAATTGAAAACGTTTCCAGTAGATGGTAAGTTGAGTGTTAGACCTGGCACCATTGGTGTGGGTCTCCCTTCCATTTTTCGCTGTTGTCTCCTCTGTTTTTGCCGGTATTAGATGCTCTGGGCGCTGTTCCACTGCCATTCAGTGCCACGGCGCAAATGCTCCCTGTGTAAAGATGACTGTGAATTGGTATATCCCTGATTGGCTTATTTGGTTTACCTGTTAGTCCCTAGTTGTGTGGCCTGTGTGTGCCCAGGGCTGGTAACCCAAATGCTGCCGGTGGGCCTGCAGCGCTGGTTTGCAGCACCCACAGAAGCAGGTTGTAAAGGGATCCTCAGGCCTGCCACTGCAGTGTCTGCTTGCAGTCCATTACTGCCATCTTGGCTGTGAAGTGCCCACACTTCCCAGCTCCTGAACCTTCCCTTAGCATCCTGTCAGTCACCCCTATGGTGGGTGCATTGTGTGTGTAAGGTAGGACAAGGCTTGATATGTGTAGCATGTCCTGGTAGTGAATCACCCTCCATTTTGTTTTTCACTGCTGCAAGGCTACCTGTTCTCCATAGGCTAGACTGGGCAGACTGGCTATCACATCTTATAGTCCTGTCTGACTCGGGGAACATGGTAGAAATTCGAGTTTAGTATGCCTGAGCTCAGAATAATAAAATGCATCTTTTAGCAAAGTTGGTTTTAATATCCTGTGTTTGAAAATACCACTTTTAGAAAGTAGGTATTTTCTTGCCTAAGCCTTCCAGTGTGCTCTGCTGTTATGTGTATTGGCTGTCTGGTTTTAGAGGGGCAAGGCAGGCTGAGTCAGACCTGGGTTGAATAGAGAGGTCTGCATTGAGTACTGGGGAGGGGTAGCTCCTAGACCTGAATAGGGCTTTGCCTGGCAAGGTGAATGCTGGGCCACCTCCTACTGTGCGTCTGATGGCAGACCCCCTCTTTCTGAAAGGAAGGATGCAGCCTGGTAAACAAAGTGCTCCAGAACTGAGCAGAACTGGTTCGGACTGGGTTCAGTGACTAGAGACTTTTGAGAACAAAGACTTTTGGGGTATAAATATCTGTGCCAAAACCCCTGATTTGTTGTATTGCTCCTGGATGTCAAGAGGAACCTCTGTCCAAGTTACTGAAGGAATCTGCAGGAGAGGACTGTCCTTGTGCTTGTGTGCTGTTTCTTGGATTGGCCTGCAGTAGTTCCCCTTGGACTTGGAAGAAGAGGGAAAAGGACTTTTGAGAGACTTTTTATTTTGTGCTAAAACAATCACCCAAGGGCTAGGAGACAGCTAGGCTCCTGCTGGAGTCACAGGCACATCTGACTTCCCCACCAGCCTCCTGATTCCTCCCAGCGAGGATTTCTATCTGCAGGTGAGGCCCCTGTGAGTTCCAGGGCCTCTAGTTCTACTGCGAAGAAGAAAGTACTGAAAATCGTCGCTAACGCCCGTTTGCGAGCCGCCGCAGCAGAAGAGCGTAAGAAAAATCCACGAGCTGCTGCCACCGAGCGCTCGCAAACCAAAGATCATCGCATCGCACCCTTGCGGGCCACAAAGTGCTCGCTAACCCCAGAGATCATCGCATCGCAAGTTTTTGGGCTTTTCGAAGGCTCGCTATACCCGGATCATCGCATCAAGATCATCGCAGCGCAGACGCTGTGCGTCTGCCATTTTCCTAGAATCGCACCCGGATCGTCTCTCCCTCTCGGGGTGCCATTTTTTTTCATCACAACAAGACAGCACACGCAACAGGATCAGCGCATCATCCTCCCTCGCGACAAGAATTCAAACCATCGCTGGCCTAGCGTGAAGTAATCTGTCGCTTTGTCCCACACACACCCGCAGACCGGCGCACCATCCTCCCTTGCGGCCAGGATTCATCGCATCGCCGGCCTAGCGTGGGGAAAATAATCACTACAGCTCGTTTTGCAACATTTTGCTTGTTTTGCTACGAAATCCAAGTACTTTGTAAGTAAAAGGGTCGCAGGGACACCTGCTTTGAACTGAACCCCTATTTAAACACTTTTTTTTTCTTCAGTATTGTGGCTTTTTACCGGTATTAGTCTTGTGTTAAGTCTATATATAAAGGTACTTATTTTTTATAACTACTTGTGTGGTGTCCCTTTGTAGTGTCCTTCACTGTGTTACTGTGTATGATCATAAATGCTTTACACACTGCCTCTGAGATAAGCCTAGCTGCTCGTGCTACGTTACCACAGAGTTGAGCAGGGGTTATCAAAGGGTGTAGCCCCCTTACTCTGACTTAGGAAGAAGGGTCCCTACTTGGACTGTGGCCAGCCAACTAGAGACTCCCATTTCTAACATAGGGTTTTTATAGAGCACTAAGATGTGTTTTTGTTTTGAAAGAATCTTAACTACTATATTTCAGTATTGTAGTACCTAATTAAGGGGCCGATTAGGATGGCGGACGGAAATGGGTACTGTCCGCCATGGTGGGGGAAATTTTACTCCCGGCTGCGCCGCGGAGAAACCGCGGTTGGGATTAGGATATTCATGTCACGAAACTCCGACCGCGGCGGACGGAACACAACCAACACCGTCCGCGGTGGACGGAACACAACCAAGTCCGTCCGCGGCGGACGGAGTCCAATGAACAACCACTGCCGCGGACGGAAATGACAGCGGAAAATAAAACATGTACCGCCATCCCTGAGAATACTCCGTGGCCGCAATTAGGATAAATCCGCCCGTACAACGGAACTCACAGCCATCCACGTCCGCGGCGGAAACAATGCAACGAGAACCACAGCATCAGGGCGGAAGGCCAACACGCACAACATCCCTAGCGCCTAACAAATGTATGAAAGTGCACCGCAAGTCCTAAGCAAACATACGAACATTGACAAGGCCCCCCCCCCCAGCACAAGCCACCATGACACGTCCCAATTATCCAATAATGCACACAAGTCAACACGCCCACCTACCACCTGACTGCCAACAACCATCGAGACACGACTATAAAAAGACACCCCCACACAACCACAATCCCTTGCACCACAGCATTGCTGCCAGCAAGAGGGCCATTCGAGACACTGCGAACTCACATAAAATCACATAGAAGACACCCACCCACCACCCTACCACACAAACACCCACCACACAAATCCTACACATCACACACCACACACCTGCACCTCCCAACTCACTCAACTCACACACTGAGCACCACACACCATGGCACCCAAAAAAAAACCCAAATTCACGGAGACAGAGTTGCGGGTAATGGTAGATGAAATTATCCGTGTGGAGCCCAACATCTTCGGGGCCCAAGTCCAGCAGACGACCGTGGCGCAAAAGAACCACATGTGGGACAGGATCGTCACTCGTGTGAATGCGTCGGGGACTGTGCCGAGGACCAAGCACGACATTCAGAGGCGGTGGCATGACCTTAAGACCAGGGTCAAGGGCATCCGAGCGAAAAACCACGCCAGAGCCAATCTTACTGGCGGTGGCACACCCCCGGAGCCCATACCCTACACCGATTGGGAGGAGAAGGTGCTGGTGATACTACACCCAGAGAGCCTAGACGGCCTTGACGAAGGAGAAGAGACTGGTGAGTACAAACCAAGCACCACGATCAGCACGACATGGTCAGGCTCACACAACTGAGAAGAAACATCCCCCACGCCCCAACCCATGCACGTCGGACACCAACACACTAACATGTCCATGGCTCCCAACAGGCCCCCATGTTCACGGGGAGGGTGGTGGTGGTGGTGGCGGTGGTGGAGGGTGGGGTGTGTGAGAGGCCCAAACTACAACTCCCAACAGGCCCCCATGTGCACGGGGAGGGTGGCGGTGGTGGAGGGTGGGGTGTGTGAGAGGCCCAAACTACAACTCCCAACAGGCCCCCATGTTCACGGGGAGGGTGGTGGTGGTGGTGGCGGTGGTGGAGGGTGGGGTGTGTGAGAGGCCCAAACTACAACTCCCAACAGGCCCCCATGTGCACGGGGAGGGTGGCGGTGGTGGAGGGTGGGGTGTGTGAGAGGCCCAAACTACAACTCCCAACAGGCCCCCATGTTCACGGGGAGGGTGGTGGTGGTGGTGGCGGTGGTGGAGGGTGGGGTGTGTGAGAGGCCCAAACTACAACTCCCAACAGGCCCCCATGTGCACGGGGAGGGTGGCGGTGGTGGAGGGTGGGGTGTGTGAGAGGCCCAAACTACAACTCCCAACAGGCCCCCATGTGCACGGGGAGGGTGGCGGTGGTGGTGGAGGGTGGGGTGTGTGAGAGGCCCAAACTACAACTCCCAACAGGCCCCCATGTGCACGGGGAGGGTGGCGGTGGTGGAGGGTGGGGTGTGTGAGAGGCCCAAACTACAACTCCCAACAGGCCCCCATGTGCACGGGGAGGGTGGCGGTGGTGGAGGGTGGGGTGTGTGAGAGGCCCAAACTACAACTCCCAACAGGCCCCCATGTGCACGGGGAGGGTGGCGGTGGTGGTGGAGGGTGGGGTGTGTGAGAGGCCCAAACTACAACTCCCAACAGGCCCCCATGTGCACGGGGAGGGTGGCGGTGGTGGAGGGTGGGGTGTGTGAGAGGCCCAAACTACAACTCCCAACAGGCCCCCATGTGCACGGGGAGGGTGGCGGTGGTGGTGGAGGGTGGGGTGTGTGCGACAGGAAACAGAAATGTCTACAAATCAATGTAACCATGTACTGTCCACATTACTGACCTGCTCGATCTTGTCCCTCAGGTGATCGTCAACTGACTGGGGAAAGCAGTACCCGGCCGCCAGCCTCGCCTCCCACACCTACAGGACTCTCTGCCGACGACGACACAGGCAGCTCCGGGGCGGAGGATGGAGCGGGACCAAGCACGCAGCCAGGGCCATCTGGCTCACAGGGACTCCCGGGACCGACCAACGTCGCATGTGTGACTCCCGCGGCACCCGTCTCTGTGATCTGCACAGTCCCCACCACCACCAGTACCACCAGTACCACCACTACCACCACTACCACCACTACCACGAGCACCACGACTCCTGCCGGTGCCACCCAGCATGACCCAGCGCGCAACGCTGGTCCAACGGCCCCACACACAAGCAGGGTGAGTGGGCCACAAACACAGGCAACGGGACAACTGCCAATCAGGCGACCCACACACCGCCGGTCAGAGGAGGGACAGCTACCCGAGCCAGTGGCACAGTCCCTACAAGCTCTTGCCAGGTGCCAGGCCTCATACGACCGGTCCCAGGCAAACGCTGATCGTGTTCACGAGGACTCAGTGGACAACACCAACAGCCTGCGCGAGATCTCTGGCATCCTTGGCCAGATGTTGGTGATCATGGGCCAGCAGGCAACGATGTGGAGGGAATGGGTTGCCCGGAACAACCCCCCCCCCCTCCACCATGTGTGTCAGCGCCACCGCCACCGTCACCTCCGCCTCCCCCGTCGCCTCCGCCTCCGCCTCCACCGCCGCCACCACCACCTGAGCCCCTGGCGACGGATGTGGCCCATCACCAACCTGCCCTCCCAGCTGCCTCTGTACCACCTCCGAGACGGAGGGGGCGGCCGAGGCAGGAAGTTGCTGAGAGCAGTGTTGGAGCGCCAGGCACACGCTCCAAGAGGGGACGACCTTGACAATGCCACTGCCTGTGCCAGACATTCACCCTGCAAACCATCCTGTCCCACATAGACAATCATTGCCACTGGTCTGCTGGACTAGCCTGACACCCCCCAATGTGGTGTCAGCACGGACATTTCATCTGCCATTACCTACAACTCCAACTCCCTCCCTCCCACTTACTTGTATATATTCACCAGCACAAAAGCACAACCTGTCAATAAATTGCATTTACTCACACAATGATGTTTTGCCTCCATGTTTATTCACATGATTGCCATCAGATACAGACGTAAACAGGTACAGGGATCATAGTCGCACATGATCATGGCGCTGCGGGAGTGACCTAGAGAAAACCAGAGACAGCAAACACACGTCAGTAAAGAGATTCACACACATCACAACACAATGCACAGCAACATTACACAAACGACAACCATCACACAAGCATGGGATGGGAGCACACACATCATGGACACTCCTATGTCCAAAGACATGAAGACACACATGTGCAACCATCACAAACCACACCCAGCTGAATAACCCCATATCCACACAACACCAGAAAACATACATGAGGCATTGTCAACCGCCACTAGAGGTAGATACTCACATTCAAGGGAAGTAGCGATCAATGAGCTGGCGCCTCTGGTCCACACCTTCCTCCTCACCACTATCCTCATCAGTCGACATGGGTGGGATGGGAGGCCGAGGAACTCCTTCGTCTTCAGGGTCCAACAGCAGTTCAATGTCATTGCGTACAGCCAGGTTGTGGAGCATGCAGCAGGCAATCACGATCTTGCATACTTTTCCTGGTGAGTAAGGCAGTGCCCCTCCGGTCTTATCGAGGCACCGAAACCTAGACTTCAGCAGTCCAAAGGTACGTTCGATGACTCTCCGTGTCCTTCCATGTGCCTCATTGTACCGCATTTCACCCGCCGTCCTCGGATTACGTAGGGGACTGAGGAGCCAGGGCCGGTTTGGGTAAGCCGAGTCGCCTATGTAGGGGGATGACAGAGACAAACATCAGAACAAGATATGGTGGGTACCCCATGCAACACAGAGATCACAAGAGTCCCCACTGCACACTCACCAACAAGCCACGCTTGACCGGGTGGCAGATTTGCCATGAGTCGTGGGACATTGCTGGTTCGCATGATGTGGGCGTCATGTGCGGATCCAGGAAATCTTGCACACACATGGGAGATGATGTTGCTCGCCAGGCACACCACCTGCACGTTCAGCGAATGAAAGTGTTTCCGATTCCTGAACACTTGTTCGCGTGCCCGTGGTGGAATGAGCGCGATGTGCGTGCCATCAATTGAGCCCACAACGTGAGGTATGTGGCCCAGTGCATAGAAACCAGCTTTGACAGCTGGCAACTCTTCCGGACGTGGGAAATGTATGTACTCATCCTTGTACAGCATCATAGCTGTTAACACATCCCGAAGAACCGTGCTGAACATTGCCTGTGACATACCCCCGGCACCTCCAACTGTATACTGAAATGTGCCAGTAGCGAAGAAATGTAGTACCGCCATGACCTTTGCAGTGGGTGTAAACGAGCCAGGATACGTTCTACGTGGCTGCAGATGAGGAGCCAATTGAGCCACAAGCTCCAGCAACCGACGTCGATCCAGCCTGAATTTCCGAATCACCTCCTCGTCTACCATATCCTCCAGCTGAGTGTATGGGCGATGCACATTTGGAGCCCTCCTGTGTGGGAGAGAGATGTAACTTAGGTCAACGTACAAACGACGCATACGTGTACAACTCCATCACATGTGTACCTTACTGACATAACTCCAGTCGTCACCCTAATGTATCGTAGACACATCACAGACACTCATGCAACTGCATGCACACAAACGATAAGTTTACACACGCCATGTCATCAAGCACAAATGCCACCACCAATGATGATGTGCATACGGTAATGACATGCATGGTGACAGAACGTATAAATCACATACACGGAATGCATGTGTACCACCACCACTGTAGTCACCTCGACACAACAATAAACCGACAACAGATGCATGAATTGGCCACACAGCCGTGATGTACTGTGTAGTTGTGAAGATGTAACAACGTCTGTAGGGTCAAACCCGACGTCAACACGTACGAATGCACATCTGTTGGCCATTGTGTGCCGACCGATGTCCATTGTATGGACACACATGCTATATTGTATGACATATGACCTTTCACAATCACGCTCACATCCCTCATGACGCAACTGCACACAACACATCACGGTGCAGCGTCTGACAAGATCACATATTTGGCGCCGCCATGGCGGTGCTCAACTTCCGCTACTTCCCAAAGGCAGAATGCGGCCTGCGTCCCTCTTCCCATTGGCTGCATGTGCAGGGACCGTGACGGGCACACATCGGCAACCGCACGTGCAAGCTTCAGGCACGGATGCTTCAGTTGCAACAATGTACTATCACTGGCGCCTCCATGGCGGGGCACGTACACAGCGGGGGAGGTGCAGGCCTATACACCCTGCAGATGTACTCAATGGACATGCCAGTTCATGACCCCCCTTACAGTCACCTTGCATCATCCACCGTACACCGGCCGGAGCGGCCGGCCCATGAACAACCGCCGTGCCCGGCCATGAACACAACCGCCATGGCCGTGCCCGGCCATGAACAACCGCCGTGCCCGGCCATGAACACAACCGCCATGGCCGTGCCCGGCCATGAACAACCGCCGTGCCCGGCCATGAACACAACCGCCATGGCCGTGCCCGGCCATGAACAACCGCCGGTCCCGGCCATGGCGGTTGTGTTCATGGCCGGGCACGGCGGATGTTCATGGGCCGGCCGCTCCGGCCGGTGTACGGTGGATGATGCAAGGTGACTGTAAGGGGGGTCATGAACTGGCATGTCCATTGAGTACATCTGCAGGGTGTATAGGCCTGCACCTCCCCCGCTGTGTACGTGCCCCGCCATGGAGGCGCCAGTGATAGTACATTGTTGCAACTGAAGCATCCGTGCCTGAAGCTTGCACGTGCGGTTGCCGATGTGTGCCCGTCACGGTCCCTGCACATGCAGCCAATGGGAAGAGGGACGCTGGCCGCATACGGCCAATCGCAAGTAGCGGAAGCTGTGCACCGCAACAACAGGGCCAGTCATTGGCCCATTTCACGATCACGCTCCCAGGGCTGACCAATTGCTGGCGACGTATGCCACTGACACGTGCTGAGGGCCCTATATATGTGTCTTGGCCAACATGAAACTTCCTACCCTGGGGACCAGTGCTGCCTGTGACCATCACCTCGACCTGCTGCTGCTGCTGAGCTGACCACCGACTGCTGCCTGTGACCATCACCTCGACCTGCTGCTGCTGCTGAGCTGACCACCGACTGCTGCCTGTGACCATCACCTCGACCTGCTGCTGCTGCTGAGCTGACCACCGACTGCTGCTCTAGTGCCATACTCCGTGATCTTGCCATGTCGAGAGGCAAAGAGATCCGGTCTCGACCCTTCACCGCCGCGGAGCTTGATGTCCTCGTGGACGGTGTACTCCGCAACTATGGACGCCTCTACGGCGCACCGGGACGGGTGGTAAGTGCAGTGTGGGACATGTTGGTGTGCATGAGGGGGCCAAATGATCAGGCCTATTTATATCTTAGCTGTGTAGTGTGGGCTAGACATATGTTCCTGATTGTGCATGGCTGCTGACAGTAACGTCTTGCCCCTATGTGTGTGACAGGCCACCTGTCCACTGACTTAAACCCTTTTGTCTCCCATCATGGTAGGTCAAGCTGCACCTTCGCAAGGACCTGTGGAGGACCATAGCACGGGAAGTACGGGCATTGGGGGTGTGCAACAGACGACATACACACTGCCACAAACGCTGGGACGACATTTCCAGGCTGAGCAAGAATGTAGCGGAAGTAACACTGGGCCTGATTCCAAGGACGCCCCGTCTGGCCCGACGCTCCATGACCCCTCTCATGCACCGTATCATTGCAGTGACGCATCCTGAACTGGCCGAACGTCTGAGTGCCGATCAACAGCAAACTAGCGGTGAGCATACTGTCTGTGTAGGAAACTTGTGAGTGCTATGCATGTATTGGTGCACAGACACACCATTGAGTTCCGTGTTGCGTATGTATGCCTGTGATGGCATTTTGGTCCCATTGGGTGGTACTCATTTGACATCCAGGTCCGCCATGTTGACACGCCACTTGCTTAGTAGTTGAGTGTTAAAGCACATCCCCTAGTGGTCCATGTCCCCATGGCAGAAAATGTGAGGATGACTGGTAGGGGTGGGCCATGTGCAGGCTGAGGGCTCATGAACCTTTGTCTGCTATGTGATTTGGCTATCCTGTTCCTTCTGTACGTGAGTGTGCCCATGACTCACACATCTTTTCTGTGCATTTCAGCTTTGACAGAGGACACTCAGCCACAGACGGTGGAGAGTAGCCGAGGAAATGAGTCCGGCTCAGACTTCGCACACACGCAGACTGACACGGAGGAGGCCAGCGCCGGAGAGGGGGACAGGACCGTCCCTGAGGACTCGCATGTGGAGACACCATCGTCCTCCTCGTCGGACACTCTTGGTGAGCCTGCACTGTTGTCACAGACTGGGAGTGGGCACTCATCACCTTCTGTCGGAAGACAGCACACAGGGCCCACACTTCCGCCAACTGCACCATGTATTGTTCGTGACCGAAGGAGTAGGGGGAGCAGAGTGGCGTTCGGTGCAGGCACCGCTGCCCCTGCCACGGTGAGCCAAAATGCACTGTGTGCTGAGGCCGTTGATCTGCTGCGACAGCTGTGTGTGGGTCAGACCAATATGACAAATGCTTTCCAGGATCATGATAGGAAGTTGGGGCAGGTGGTGGCATTCATGGAAGGGATGCATGGCGATCTTGCAGGTCTACACAGGACAGTGCAGTCATTGGCAAGCAGTGTGTCGTCTGCAATAGTACAGTCGAATGAACAGGGTGCTACTTCTGTTTCCCCATCTACACCGCTGGATGTCTCAGGGGGTAGTGATTATTCAGAGCAGGACTCAAATACAGGTTATTGCACTAGAAGCAGCGTCAGACAGCACGTCAGGGCACGCAGGGCACAGACCCCATCCCCTAGATCAGCTAAATCTGTTCACGTAGACGACGTCAGATGCACTGGAGTACACACACAGGATCCACAAGTGTTGTTGGGGGACATGCCTTCCGGAGCTACACAGGCATTCAACACGAAAGGTACTCCGAAGGCAAGGGATACTCACATGTCCATGGACTGTTCCTTGGACAAGGCCAGTCAGAAGACAAAGGCACCTACTGAGAGCAGGGAGACTCCCAAGAGCAGGCCCACAGCAGAGGTAAGGGACACTCCCAAGGACAGTGAGAAGACTAAGGCACCTACTAAGAGCAGGGAGACTCCCAAGAGCAGGCCCACAGCAGAGGTAAGGGACACTCCCAAGGACAGTGAGAAGACTAAGGCACCTACTAAGAGCAGGGAGACTCCCAAGAGCAGGCCCACAGCAGAGGTAAGGGACACTCCCAAGGACAGTGAGAAGACTAAGGCACCTACTAAGAGCAGGGAGACTCCCAAGAGCAGGCCCACAGCAGAGGTAAGGGACACTCCCAAGGACAGTGAGAAGACTAAGGCACCTACTAAGAGCAGGGAGACTCCCAAGAGCAGGCCCACAGCAGTGGATAGGAACACTCCCAAGGACAGTGAGAAGACTAAGGCACCTACTAAGAGCAGGGAGACTCCCAAGAGCAGGCCCACAGCAGTGGATAGGAACACTCCCAAGGGCAGCGACACACACAGGGAGCAGGTGTCTGCTGGAGGCAGGTGCACCACAGACGACAAGTCTGCTGGCAGGAACAGGGCGGCGAGCAGGGCACAGGCTACATCCAGAGACAACACTCCACCTAAGGATAAGGCACATCCTACGGACAAGGCATCTAGCATGGACAATGGCGCAATCAAGGACAGGCATACTTCACCCCTGGCTGCACTGAGGCTGATGTTTTCTACTAAACGCCAAACTGATGTCTCCGCGGCGGATTCCCCCCATACCTCCACTCCCATCCAGGCCAGTCAGAAGCAGAGGAGGGTGTCCCCTGTTGTTGCATCCCCCATTACACATCATTCCGAGTCCAGGCGGCAGGCACAGAGCAAACGACAAGCAGGCTCCAGCACGTCCCCCGAAACCAGATCCCCGGCAGCAGTTGCTCCACCTATACTGGGTGGTGATTCTTTGGAGTCCCCCCCACTTGGAAGTCCTGTCCTGTCCAGGGTGCACTCACACCTCCCTAAGAAACGCAGACACACACCATTGACACCTGCAAACCCCGATTTGGCTCTAGGTGAGCTATCCCCAGCTCCCAGGCCCACCCTGCCTCCTGGCCCATACAGCCCTGTGGCTCATCATTTCAGTTGTCCCAGTGGCGCCGGTGCAGTTGACTCTCATGTATCAGATGGTGGCACAGTGTCAGTTGTGCCCTCTCCTGTTGCAGGTCCTGGCAGTGTATCTGGGTCTATGGCTCACGTGTCAGTTAGAAGATCTGTGGCTGTGTTGCACACTCCTGTTTCTGGTGCTGGCAGTCTGTCTGGGTCAGTGGCTCACGTGTCAGTGACTACATCTGTGGCTGTGTCTCACACTCCTGTTGCTGGTGCTGCCAGTGTGTCTGGGTCCGTGGCCCATGTGTGTGTCACTCGGGCTGTGGCTGTGTCTCACACTCCTGTTGCTGGTGCTGCCAGTGTGTCTGGGTCCGTGGCACATGTGTGTGTCACTCGGGCTGTGGCTGTGTCTCACACTCCTGTTGCTGGTGCTGCCAGTGTGTCTGGGTCCGTGGCCCATGTGTGTGTCACTCGGGCTGTGGCTGTGTCTCACACTCCTGTTGCTGGTGCTGCCAGTGTGTCTGGGTCCGTGGCCCATGTGTGTGTCACTCGGGCTGTGGCTGTGTCTCACACTCCTGTTGCTGGTGCTGCCAGTGTGTCCGAGGCAGGTAGTTCACGCAGTCCCCCCTGATTCTGTGATGTGACGTGCTGTACACTTCACTCAAATGTTAATTCACATGGTGTGTCCATTGAGAACTGCGTGGCACTCTTGTGGTCCCTGTGACGGGTTGGTAGGGACACGTAGTTGTGCTGCCTCTGATGTACCTGCTCTGTACTCTACAATGCCCTGTTGATGCTCTGATACTGGCCTCTCGTTACCTGCCTCTGATGTACCTGCTCTGTACTGCGCATTGCCCTGTTGATGCTCTGATACTGCATGCTGCCCTCTCGTTACCTGCCTCTGATGTACCTGCTCTGTAATGCACAATGCCCTGTTGATGCTCTGATACTGCATTCTGCCCTCTCGTTACCTGCCTCTGATGTACCTGCTCTGTAATGCACAATGCCCTGTTGATGCTCTGATACTGCATTCTGCCCCTCTCACGTGCTGCCTCTGATGGAGCTGTTCTGTGCAATGGACTGTTGATGCACTTGGCCCCTCTCACGTGCTGCCTCTGATGGAGCTGTTCTGTGCAATGGACTGTTGATGCACTTGGCCCCTCTCACGTGCTGCCTCTGATGGAGCTGTTCTGTGCAATGGACTGTTGATGCACTTTGCCCCTCTCATATGTTGCCTCTGATGTACCTGCTCTGTTGGCCACACTGCCCTGTTGCTGTTCTGATACTGCATTCTGCCCTCTCATGTGCTGCCAGTGATGTGACTGTTCTGTGCAATGGACTGTTGATGCACTTGGCCCCTCTCACGTGCTGCCTCTGATGGAGCTGTTCTGTGCAATGGACTGTTGATGCACTTGGCCCCTCTCACGTGCTGCCTCTGATGGAGCTGTTCTGTGCAATGGACTGTTGATGCACTTGGCCCCTCTCACGTGCTGCCTCTGATGGAGCTGTTCTGTGCAATGGACTGTTGATGCACTTGGCCCCTCTCACGTGCTGCCTCTGATGGAGCTGTTCTGTGCAATGGACTGTTGATGCACTTAGCCCCTCTCACGTGCTGCCTCTGATGTACCTGCTCTGTACTCTACAATGCCCTGTTGATGCTCTGATACTGCATTCTGCCCTCTCGTTACCTGCCTATGATGTACCTGCTCTGTACTCTACAATGCCCTGTTGATGCTCTGATACTGCATACTGGCCTCTCGTTACCTGCTATGTTGTACCTGCTCTGTACTCTACAATGCCCTGTTGGTGCTCTGATACTGCATTCTGCCCTCTCGTTACCTGCCTATGATGTACCTGCTCTGTACTGCGCATTGCCCTGTTGATGCTCTGATACTGCATGCTGCCCTCTCGTTACCTGCCTCTGATGTACCTGCTCTGTAATGCACAATGCCCTGTTGATGCTCTGATACTGCATTCTGCCCTCTCGTTACCTGCCTATGATGTACCTGCTCTGTACTCTACATTGCCCTGTTGATGCTCTGATACTGCATACTGGCCTCTCGTTACCTGCCTCTGATGTACCTGCTCTGTAATGCACAATGCCCTGTTGATGCTCTGATACTGCATGCTGCCCTCTCGTTACCTGCCTCTGATGTACCTGCTCTGTAATGCACAATGCCCTGTTGATGCTCTGATACTGCATGCTGCCCTCTCGTTACCTGCTATGTTGTACCTGCTCTGGTGCCCACTTTGCCCATGTTCACGCATACACTGTGATTTGACCCCTATTATTTGACAATAAAGGTAGTCTATCAAGTCTCGTGGTCTGTCGTTGTCATTCCTGCTTGCGTCCTGCTAATGTGTATTCGTATATGCTTCTCATCAGTGGTTTCGGTAACATGACACTCCCCCTCCCTACGTCACGTCCCTTGCTGGTATTCCCCTCCAGACAGCCAATGGTTTGTACCTTACCTGCGTCGTCGTCCATAGTAGGCCATGACTAGGACGTGGTGGATCGCGAAGAGCATCGGGAAAGCGTGTAGCGCCGGGTCCATGGTGGTGGTCAGCTTGCGGTGGGTATCTCGGCTGTGTCACCTATGTTCGCTGTGGGGATTCCGCCGTGTTAAGACAGGTTGTTTTTCCGCAGCGGTTTTATGTGTGTTTTCCGCCATCTTGATTTGGGGGACGGTCTTCGACGTCAGTGCGTACGGCGGAGCGTTTGGATGTGTTCCGTCCGCCGCGTGGTCGTGTGTAGTTGGCCGGCGGAGCGTGTTTTTCCGTCGCGGACGGAAATTTGACACGTTTTCCTATCCTGATATGGCGGACGGAGTATCCGCGGCAGGCGGACACGGAAAAGGCTTTTTCCGCCTACTCCAGGGCCGCGGTGGCTCTTCCGTCCGCCATCCTGATCGACCCCTAAGTCTGTGCCACCCAAAATATATAAGTTGTATTCAGCGCAGAAGCTGTTCACCTGGAACGTGCATTAGTCAAAGTTATTTTTATGAGAATGCATGCTTTGCTATCGAGGCAGGCATTAACCATTCCCTGTTAGTGAGGTAGCTTACATATTCATTCAAATACACTTCTCTTGCTGAGTGTTAGACGCGGCCGTGCACGCTCGCGCGTCTGTGCCCGTGCCCGTGTTTAAAATGCATCGCTAATTGGCACACTAAGAGTATTAGTAATGATAAATACTTTTTCCTCTCAGCTGTTATCGAAGAAAAAAATAAAACCATAGGAAGATGTGTTCAGGAAGCCTAAATCGAGAGCCGCGGAGCTTTGTGACATGCCTCACACAGCATGCAGTTAGTCGGCGTGCTGCAGGGGTCTTCTGTGGGGCGTTTACAGAGGGCATATTGTCACGCATTCAGGGGCCCGCATTAAGGCGGTTCATCCCTGCGTGGAATCTTGTGTTCAGCAGATTTCCTCTGACCTGTCTCTGCGCGCGCCGAGCTCATCAGCAAACACCTAATGAGCGCGCGCAGAAGAAACCGGCGCTCTTCCAACCGCCTCCATCCCTCTCCGTTCTCTGGGGGTGGAGAGACAAGGCTTCATGAGGACTGATGATGCTGCAAAGATCACAATAATGATAATTAACTTGCTGAATTTAGAAGATTATGCTGTTAATTAGTTGCAAAATAAAGATAAGTAATAGAGTAGCAGATGGTAGCATAACACCCATGAGGAGAAGGGTTATTACTCTGATGCGCTTTTGTGGCAGATATGAAATATGAACCTGACTTTTTCATAAATTGTTTCTTGAGAATATTTTCGTATATCTGTGAGATGCTGATGAAACCATTTATTCATAGCAGATATTGCCAGATGTGGCGAGGATCTGTTTCAAAGGTACATTATGCTCAATACGAATTATTAAGGCAAATGTAAACTAGTCTCAGGCATTGACACGAGTCCAAATACAATGTTATGTCAGCATATTGATTTAAACTATATCTTGTAGTGTTATCTAGCATAATCAAGTGCACACATTGTTGAGTCTTTAATATCAAGATTGCATATGTTGTTGTTTATCAGTGAAGTATATTTTGATGTGTTGGACTTTTAGAATAAATTAGCTAGTGTTTTTCTCACCTACATGTTGAAAAGGGCCTCTTCCAAAGGCTGAAAATTTACTGTCCTACTGAAGCTCAGCACACCGCTCATATCATTAGCTACCTTTCACATTTATTTTAAATCGACGATTATTTGTGTTCCTTTGTAGAATGTGAGTCCCTTGTACTCCCTGGAAATAGTGTTGGTGTCGTTGTGCTGTCAGAAATATTCCAGAAAAGAGAGAAACTATTGTTATTGGTCATTTAAAAAAAAAACGGTGACATGGGCATCTCAGTGGTTCGATGATATTCTTGTCTGATAATAATACTTTATTTGATTTGTGAAAATCATAAAGGGTGGGTCTTACCAGCATGAAATAAACATTAACATCTTTGAATCGGCATAAAAACAGCTTAAAATCACATGATAAAATAATATGGTAAAATAACACAAACTTAGCAAGTTGCACAGATATACAGTCACTGTGTAGAGTTAAAAGACACGGATGTGGCTGAGCAAGGGGATAGCGGACTCGTTTAAGCTTCAAGTCAACAGATAGGTATTCTGAGGGGGGATACCAAATGCTTGGGGGGTTGAATGTAACTTGATGAAAGTGACACCTTGTTGACTCAGAGTAAAGTGCTTATGCTGGAGGAGTGTGTCCATTAGGGAAATAAGGGAGAGTCCAGAGCCAGCCGTGAGGAGACCAGTTGGCCGAGGTCGTCTTTAATTGCTGCCTTGTTTTCCAGCTCTTGGGCAGCATGAGCCAAGAATTTTATGGTTTTGCAGGAAAGTTGTATCCAAGACCCGCTAAGGCATTTTATCACAGCCGCCCTGCAAGTTCTCACTTGCGCTTCTCTTAAGAGTAGTAACAAGAGCGTCTTCCTTAATTTTTGGAGTGCCGGGCATATTCCTGTCATACCTAAGACAATACAAGGAACACCAACGAAGCTGAATGTGACCTGCCTTCAGCAACAAGCTTTGCCCCTGCCTTAAAACAGAGAAGGCGTTAATAGATTTGTAATTTAAAATGGTCGAGGTAGGTTTGCTTCCCATGCTTAAACACTGCTTGCTCTGGACATGTCAGTTCCCAACCCACTGGTGCTGCACAGTCTCTCATGGGTGCATCACCAGAACGCATCGAGGACATGCACCGTCAGTATGGTAAAGGGAAGTCTTCAGACTCAATGTGCAGTCAGTCGTCCGTCAACTCTTCCGTTTTCTGTGACTGTTCAGCTGCAATTTGTTACTTAATCTTTATTTCGATCACAAGATCATAAAAGATGTACATTCAATTCTATACAAAATTTAAAAAGCGTATTAAACAACATTAGTGATCGGAGTAAAAACTGGAGTTTAAAAAATATGACATAATTTTAGGACTGTTCCAAGACTTCAGGTTTCCTAGCACATCATTTTTAGACAGCGACATCGGGCAAACCACATAGAGGTTAAAAATTTAGATAAAGCAAATACTAGAGCGGGGGATAAATCTGTCTTTAGGACTCTATAGGCGGGTAGAAAAGTTCTGAATCCCAAGTTCCTGAGTAAGGGGACTAGCCAAAATTTCCTGCTCCTTGCGTACCCCCTGCAAAAGAAGACAACATGAACATCATTCTCCTTTGAGTGTCCGCAGGCCGGGCAAGTTTCTGAAGAGGAATGAGAAGACCAGGATGCTGTGAATGATGCTAAGGGAAGGGTTCCATATCTCCATTGGAGAAATAGTTTCCTGGTTAGTTGTGGAGATATGGCGTAGAGGACGCTTTCAAGATGGTAGGAGTCTTTTGCTTGTGTGAACTTGTTGGACAATGACCCCTCCCGTGCACGTACACCGTCCATGGCTCTGAGGAGCATGTGATTGTAATAGGCTCTCGCCAGTGCCTTTTTTGAGATCTTTGGGGAACTGTTTAGTGGGTCTGTCCATAGTTCATAGAGTCCAATTGCCTCCAGCGTTCTCCTGATATAGATCAACCATGGCATTGTTTTGGCATTGGGTAGCTCTAGAAATTCTTGCAACTCAGCTCTATAAGTTGAAAGGTCTGGACTGCTCCATAGACGCCGCCAAAATGTCAAAGGCTTTAGTCCCAGCTCCTCCGTTATAGGTCGAATGTCCAAGTCCAGTCTGAGCGGGAGTAGTGGAGTGCTCTGTGGGAGAGCAACAATCCTTCTCAGGAATTTGTTTTCAGTTGTTAGTAATTTAGATGAAGGAATGTGCCCCCACAGCTCACCCCCATACGTGACACCACCCCGAGCTTGGGCTTTGTAGATGTGAATGATGGGGCTAAGTGGGCGGAAGGGTGATTTATTCGCCAGTCTCATAATACCACCCGCCGACTGTGCCAGTTTAATGTTCGCTTTCATCTGGTGGGATGACCACGTTAAGTGTTCATTTAGAGTGATCCCCAGGTATTCGATTGTATACACCCGTTCCAGTTGGACTTCTCCCAACCTGGGTGGGGATCGATTGTGCGGCTTGGGGTTGAGGATCATGTATTTTGTCTTTTGGGGATTAATTTCAAGTCCTCGATCTAAACAGAACTGTAAAAACCCATCCAAGACACGTTGAATGCCCATGGGGGATTTGGACAGCAGCAGGGTGTCATCTGCAAACATGATCGCAGGCACCCTGCTGTCAGTCAGCCTTGGAGCATCGGTGTTTGGAATCCTGGTTAGGTGGTCAATTATCCCGTTCACAAAGAGGCAGAACAGGGTCGGTGCGAGCACACAACCCTGTCTAACCCCTCTGCGAACGGGAAACCTTTCGGTTAAGTTGCCTCCTCTGCCACACCTAACGCGGGCATAGTTGTTATGATGCAATCGCATCAGGATACCCAGAATATCTCCAGGGACATTCAACTCCTCTAAAACTTTCCATAACCTCACTCTTGGTACCAAATCAAAGACGGCACGCAAGTCTACAAAGACAGTGTACAGGGTGCAGCCCTCGATTATAGCTGTCCTCCAGTATAGCAAGTTCAACCTAAAAATTTGGTCTGTTGTGGACACTCCCTGTCTAAATCCCGCCTGGTAAGGAGTCAGAATGCCCATCTCGTCTACCCAGTCCTGCAATCGATTCAGAACCAGTCTCCCAAACAGCTTCTGGGATATGTCAATAAGACTGATTGGGCGGTAGTTGGCTGGGAGCAGAGGGGACCCCTTTTTATAAATTGGGACCACCTCTGCGCCCAGCCAAGTATCCGGGACCTCCATACCCCCCAGGATGGCATTGAATATCAATGTGAGGTATGGGGCCCATATTCCTGGTTCTTGTTTGAATAAGTCCCCAGGTACCCCGTCAAGACCGGGGGCCTTTCCAGCGGGAAGCCCAGCTATAGCCGCCCTCACTTCTTTTTCTGTAAAACTGTCGCCGCATATGCCAGGACCTGGCGTACTGATTGGGATGTTAGAAGACCTTTCTTCTGCTGAGTACAATGCCTTAAAATGGCTCTGCCATAAGCTGGGAGCAATATTAGGCTCGATAGCTGAGGGTAGCTCCTCTGTACCGTTTGAGACCAGGCGCCAAAATTTGCGCGAGTCGTGAGTGGTTAGTCACCTCGAGAGATTTTCCCAGTATTCCTGGTCCCATTCGACCCTTGCATCTGCCAGGAGCTTCCTATAAGATCTTCTCCTGGCTTGGATTTCGTCCCTATTGTTGCCGCTCTTGATAGCAAGTAGCAATTTGGTCTTGGATTCCCAGCAAGTAGCATTGTACCAGGTGGTCTTGGCTGGGGGTCCTGGTTTTTTTCCCGACTTAGAAAACAGGTCTCTCTCTAGGGTACTAATTAGCTCATCATGTACCTGAGCAAGCTTTTCACTATTAGCTTGACTTTCCGCTTTTTTCCCTATCTGGAAGGCCTTCTCCAAGTACGGGATGATCCTTGCATATAGTTTAGGTAGTCTATCTCCCCTGGTGACTAAATTCTCCCACCTAACTTTCCTCCGGGTATTTTCTAGTAAGAGCCCTGACTTATCATTATTTGTGCTTGACATAGTGGGTTCATCCCCTGGTGAAGTGTAGATAAGTTCCAGAGCATTATGATCACTATCCCTTCTCTCGATGATTTTAAGATCGATTACTTGTGGCCACATGGATAGTTTAACGAGAATGTAATCTATTCTCGATTCTCTGCCGGTTTTATTATAAGTATAAGTGCTAGGTATGTCTGATTTACAACGGCCATTGCAGGCCCTTAATCCTTGGTTGAGGGTGAGGGCAGTAATCTGCAAGGCCAAGGGAGTCCACGCTCTCGGGGGAGGTGACACCGTCGCAGGGATGCGCCAGCGTATGTCTTCCTCAAAAGAGGGGCCATCGCGTAAACCTGATAGTGGTTCATACTGTGCATTTAAATCACCACCCACCAGGCAAGCAAGTTCCCCGGGAATGCCATCAAGGAACACAGAGAGTTGCTCTATGGTGCTTGATTCCTTGGACATTGGTACCGGCCTGGAATATATGTTTACAACCACCAATTTCAAGGAATTTGGCCACTCCAATAAGACGGCCAAAATATCGTCTGAATCTGTTTCCAGGCAAACAGCCTGGCAGCCTAAATCTGTTGCTATCCATGTTGCGAGTCCTCCCGATGGTCTTCCCCTTCCACCCCACTTAGCAGGTTTAACGAAGGATGCAAAACCCTGGAGCAGGATTTCCTCACGCGCCCAGGTCTCCTGTAAAAGTAAGATGTTCTTAGATCTAATAAACGAGACCCAGTCAGGAGAGTCAATCTTGTTAGCCAATCCTGCTACGTTCCACGACACCAGGGTTAAGGGGCATGATTTTGAAAGAAGTGGGCCCATAGTGGTGTTATTATTAACTTCCCTGCACCCGGGAGTAGCCACCTCATGCGCCGAAGCACATCTTGTTTTGTTATGGGTCGCATTTGGAGCCTCTGGAGAGAGTTCCGGTACTAGATTTGGTTCCAGAGGGTTGTGTGTCCCTGTAAGCAGAGTGGATAATAAAAGTGAACTATTCCCCATCCCTTCCGGTGCTGTCTGTTCGGACCCCACATTGTCCATGTGTCAATCCACCATTTCCAAAGTGCTATATCTGTTGTAGACCGGGAAATGGGCTGGATAGTGCATTCTGTGGGGCCCTTGGATACCTCTTGCTGGTCCTCCCCCACGGCCCCTCCTCCTTGTGATATTTTCCCAGCCTTCATCCTGCTCAAACTGCATGAAATGGTCAGTAGGTTTTCCTCTATAATTGGGAGGATCACTTCTCTCCCTTCGACCATTTCCCCATTCATCCAGTAAGTCTTGGTGAAGCCCCCATCTTTCATCCTCCAAGTTATATGGGCTTGATGGATAAACGAAGGAGAGGGGGAGGGGTTGGATGTTATTGGCTTGGTCATCAGAGTCCCAGGCACAGATGTAGGCAGCAGTGCCCTGTTCTCTAAAAGTGACCAAAACACAATCTCCCCTCACTGATTTTCTGGAGTATCCCACCCATGTAACCCGCCTGGCCATAGAGATATCGCTGGTTATTCCTCTCGGAAGTGGTCTATAAGTCGATAACCAGCTGATAACTTTATTCCTGAGTGATAATGTTGTTTCTATTGTTGTAGATTTTAATTCTGGAACCCCTGCCAAAACTAATGTGTAAGGGGCAGCCTCTGGAGGGAGGTTAACAAATTTTGATTTACGGTTGTGGTTGGATTTTTCTCCCGTAAATGTTTGATCACCCTTGGGTTTAGACTGAGTAGGAACAATGTCTTTGGGTGTAGTGGTAGTAGTCGGTGGAGCAGTTTGTTTTTGAGACATTACGGGCAGTGCATTATTGGAATTTAGGTTGGGCGGGGGTAAAGGAGTTTTAGGCACAGAGGGTGCTAGATTATGTATATCAGTAGAGGGTAAATTTTTCTTTGCAACTGTGGATACATTGCCATTTTTGGGTTTTGGGTCAAGACCCCCTTTTGATGCTATGGGTATATTAGAGTCAAGTTTCCTTGAGTCAGCTAATTGCACAGTAGATCTTTCAATATTAACTAGCCTGGCCTCAATCTTGATCAATCGAGCTTCGAGGGGGCTCAGTAGTGATCTAAGAAGCACACCAATATCCTCCAATGTGATATCATCACAGGGGTCATTAGCTGGGGTAGTGATTGTGGCCATTGCTGGTGCCGTTATAGTATGGATTATGGGGGTAGTTGTTGTACCCTGGCTTTCTTGGTTAGAATCAGTAATACCTCCCTTCGTCCCTTTTCCCCTTGAGGATTTAGATTTTGGGGATTTTGTCTTGTTGGCTTCTTTAGTGGGGCCACCCCTCTTTTTTTGTATAGCACCTTCCCTGGTCCCCCTATCTCTATTAAGGCTGGGGTCTTGGGGATTAACTACCGTACTTTTTGGGTCAAGCATTAAGGGTAAAATTACAGGTGATGTAGATGACGGATGAGTATTTGGGAGGGCCATTATACTCAAATCATCAAATTCACTTGGGACCTCGATGGTTAAGTCCGGGTCAGTAATATTTGGGTTAGGTAGATGAAGTATTACCTGATTAGTCCTTTCTTTTGTTATGAGTTCAGTCCTCCCCTCGGGTGTTCTAGCTTGAGCTATTGGCCCAATTGAAGAACGTCTAACCCAGTCTATTTCTTGGGAAATTCTTCTTTCCAGGACCTCAATTTCTTCAATTAACAGAGATCCTGCTTTAACAAAATAATTGTCGATTGGGCTCCTGCCGCAGCTAGTGTAGATTTGCTTCTGGTTTCTCTGCTACACATTATTCCGTGTGAACAGAGGGCCAGCTTTAGCAATTGAAAAAGGGGGGGGCCCGGGCCGGGCTCTCACGTGCTCGAACGGCCTCAAACGGCCCGGTCTTTGCCCGGTCTTCGCCCCGTGCTCCGTCCCGCGCGCGTCCCGCATCGCGGTAGAAGTCCGGCCAGTAAAGTACAATGAGGCTGGGGGCGTGGCCGCCGGGGGAAGAGGCACCAGCTGTGTGAAGCTGAGGATGCTGGTCCTCGCAGTCCCCCGGTAGGCTCCACGCACTGTACTCTCGCCAAGGGCTCGACCCGGCCCGTCCTGTACTGGGAGCGCAAATGCTCTACGCCGACTGCGGAGCCGCTCACACCAGGGGGAACGGGCTCAGGGAGCAGATGAGCGGCACCCGCGGAGCGGGTGTCGCGAAAGGTAACAGGGCAAACAGGGAGAACAGGGAGCAAAAAGTCTGCAGCTAAGCACGTAGCAAAGGTGATTTTCCCAAGTGAGGCACCCACTCAACCGTTGGTCCCAGGCGTTGATGTTGCTGGAGGCTGGGGGCGTGGCCGCCGGGGGAAGAGGCACCAGCTGTGTGAAGCTGAGGATGCTGGTCCTCGCAGTCTCCCGGTAGGCTCCACGCACTGTACTCTCGCCAAGGGCTCGACCCCGCCCGTCCTGTACTGGGAGCGCAAATGCTCTACGCCGACTGCGGAGCCGCTCACACCAGGGGGAACGGGCTCAGGGAGCAGATGAGCGGCACCCGCGGAGCGGGTGTCGCGAAAGGTAACAGGGCAAACAGGGAGAACAGGGAGCAAAAAGTCTGCAGCTAAGCACGTAGCAAAGGTGATTTTCCCAAGTGAGGCACCTGCATTTACATTTTAGGGCGCTCACTATTCCTAAGGAGTCCCTCGGCTGCAATCACTGGAAACACAAAATATGCCTTTCCAGGGCTGTCCAATGGTAACATACCTAGACACCTGTCTAAAGTGGACACGGCGGGAGTTTCAAAGTGAATGACATGGGACAGAAAAAGCCCTACCACCTTTAGATATAAAGTTAACTGTGGCAACATCAAAGGAGATTTTGTGCTGGGCTATGGAGGGGATGAGTAGACTTACAGGCACAGATGCGGTTGGAGAGCTATTCAGGGGCCAGGTTGTTCTTACATTTAAACATTCAACTTGCCAATTGGAAGTTAATCCTGCCCTGGACCGGTAGTTAATGAAGGGAGCATAAAAGCAACATGACTTAGGGCCCGATGTAGGTAAATCTCATTTACCGACTCTAGAATACCGAATTTTACCGATTCGGTATTCTAGATTCGGTAAATGAGATGTAGGAAATAATTCGGTGATTTTTACCGAATCGGTATGATTCGGTAATTACCGAATCGGTATTTACCAATTCGGTAATTGCCATTGATTCCTATGGGCCTTGAGGCCCGTAGGAATCAAAGTCAATTACCGATTTGGTAAAATTACCGAATTGTCACTTTGACACCCTGTTGCACCCCTGATTCTGGCTTGTGTGCCATGTGACTCACATACATGCCCTTAGGGCATGTATGTGTGCCACGTGGCACAGGTGTACATGCACAGATGCTGTGCATGTGCACAGGAATTCGTTATTTACCACCAAATATTATTTTGTGGTAAATAACGAATTCTTAAGGGCCTGTGGCACTGTTTTCAGTGCCACCTACATCTAGATTTACCGATTCGGTAACTTTACCGATTCGGTATATTACCGAATCAGTAAATTTACCAATTCTGTACATTTTAGGCCCCCTACATATCAAAAACCAAATACCGGTCGGTAACGGCCGATACCGACCAGTATTTGGTGTCCTACATCTGGCCCCTAATTTCTTATGTTAATGACCATTACTAAATGCACAGTGCTCTTCAGCACCCTCTGAAGCCACCCACAGTGTAAAGGAGTGATGCCTAAATTGAGGTAGATTCACTTGTCCTGCCTGATGTTAATGGCGACTCCTCTAACCAGGGGTCAGTGCAGGTAGGACAGAGGCAGGAATGTTGGTCTCAGTTTGGACCAGGTAACGATAGCAACTGCTCATCATGGAATTAATCACAAAACAAAATGTTGTGTTGGCATCAAACAGGAGAGGTAGATTTTGCACGTGGTATCTGGGTGAGGCTTTGGCCCATAATGCAGGCGATAGGAAGTATTGTTGAGTTAATTCTCTCTTTGGTCTAAACAAGATCAGCTCGGTTCTGTCATCATTAAGTTAAAGGAAGTTCTCCCTCATCCAGGCATCGATCTTACCAAGAGTGGAGGACTAGAAAGTATAGTGAAGATGTCCTCCAGCAGGCACATCCACAGCCAACATAGTAAAATGGATTTGCAGTGGCCCACTGCCATTGCATATTTCATTCAAGATTCAGGCATGCATGCTGCATGTGGATGGCAGATTTAAAAATCTTGAAAACATGTTATTCAAACTGATGAAGAAAAGACATGGCAGTTTGTCCTTCTAGAAAGTTAGTTAATGTTGATGACAGTTGATCCCAGAATATTCTTAAACACCATGAAACCATGCATTGCCTTGATGACAAGGTTCTAGGCTGGTTCTCCTTGCTAACATTAAACTATTAAACAGAACAGAGGCAGAATCCTCACAACCTTTCTGCATGTAATGCCCACCATGATGTTCACTTACTGAATGGAGCCACCTTATATAAGATCTGTGTATCATTTGTTACCATTGTGAGGACAGCAAGCAACACTTCCCATTGGATCTCTTCTGTAAATGACATTCAACTTCTCAAGACATATGTGCTTGCTTAGCCAAAATCGCTACTCACATGGCAAAAACTGGATATCTGATCATAGTGCCCATATCCGCAAGACCTAACAAACAGCAGAAGAGATTACAACTTCGAGCCACTCCATCCTAGACTTGTATCTCAAGTTCAACCTATATGTTGACCACATAGTCATACTATTAAAACTTGTCTTCAAATTCGCAGACAGAACAAAGACTTCATTTCTGTATCTGCTATAAAAGAATGGTGAGCAAAGTGTTGGTAATCTATTGAAAGGGGTAGTGCCACCTTACAAGAAGGTGCATTGCATGCTAAAAAACACAATTGCTGCACACAGCAGCCACTTGCATTCTAGATGTTCATGTTCCTGCTCTATTTTTTTGTACCTTGATTGGTGCCAAAATTAGATAAGTGACTTAATGGCGTAATTTCAGGAATTTCACACAAGTGTTAAACAATATCCCTAAAATTATACAACTACTTTAGAGCTTAACCCTCCTTCATCAGACTTTTGGTGGTTACTACCACATGATAACGGCTAAATAGTACTATTATTATTATTCTCTTCTCACTGAATTGAATCTGTGGTTACATATCCTTGTCAGTGTCTCTTCTGGTATCCCGGTACTTTTTATTTTACACTCATTCTGCACCTTCCTTTCAATCCTACCTGTGACACTTTCAATTCTGTTTACAAGCACTCTTTGCAGTAGTTCTGTTACTTCAGTGCTGCATAATGGGTGCTGCATAATGGGGCAAATCCTAGAAGTTCACATAAAGTACTTTTTATCTCAGGTTCTCCCTCTCCTTTGCAATTCCCATACTGAAGATGGTTGTTTAGTTCCCTGAACACACTTCTCAGGTTCCCATACACCCGGGGGCATCTCTCAGGATAGCTTGAGAGCATCACTTGGTAACTCTCTAAACCTAAGTTACGTCAGGGTCTTGCTATTTGTAGTCTTATAGGAAGGTCAGCTGTAAAACTGTCTCATTGCCTCTGCCCTGCTCTTCTCCTACTTCAGCTGCCTCTAATTCTCTTGACGTAGGTACCAGTATACAATTTAGAATCAAACATGTTTATTATGCGGTTAGGACATCGTAGAACACAGCCCAGCTGCCTACATCGTCTCGCCGGCAGGGCGGATTCACACAGTGGTTAAACACAGCTTTGGGTCTACATCCCTGAGGCCGACCCCGCGCAATTGAGGAATCATCACCACCTCACCGGAAGCATAGTGACTGCTTTTAGGGGAGAGAAATCAAAAGAACACCAAAACAAGACCCCCCACCTACCCTCACCCCCACCCACCCCATGCCCCCCCTCCCAAACCCACCCCCTCCGCATCAGCTCATCCAAACATCACCATTCCCCCATGGTTCATTCTCTCCCTGCGTAGTTACAACTAGGATATCTTCAGGCGTGCGTCGAGGCCCCGACAAGGTCCAGGGGAATAAGCTGTAGTATTTGCAAGTATTTCGGCATGTCACTTCCCGAAGGTCCTTAGACAAAAGCTGCACAATCGGCGTCCAGAGGGCAGCATATTCGGCACCTTTCCCATCTATACCCAAAGACAGGCGCTCCATAGCAAGGGTGTGCCATAGCCGCTAAAACCAGTCCCACGGGTCAGGTATCGCCGAGGAGCCCCATTGCGCTAGAAGGACTTGTCGCGCCGCCAATAGAGCCAGCGCTATCTGTTTACCCCTAAGAGAACGCAAGGGAAACAATTTAGGGTGGGGAAGTCCCAGTAAAGTATGCTCGGGCAAACTGGGCAGTGTAATCTGAAAAGCAGCATCCAGTTCGTCAAGGACTGTTGCCCAATAGCCTTCCAGTTTCGGGCAGCGCCATAGTAGAGGAATTAGGTTCCCTGACATCCCGCAACCCCTCCAGCAGAGGCCGGACTTTGCTTTGTCCCAGGTCTGTACGCGCGCTAGGGTATAATACCAATAGGTCGCTGTTTTATAGGCCGATTCAGTCCCCGTGGTGTTAGAGGTTGTGTGATGTGCCCGGTAGAACACATGCTCCCATTCTTTGGGCGACGGGACGTCCCAATTCCGTCTCCCACCGCGCCTGCGCCTTCGTGCGCTGCTTCAGGGGGCCGCGCACAATCATTGCGTAAAGTTCAGAAATAAGGCTGCGGTCGTCCTTTTTACAAACCAGCCTGCGTTCAAAGGTATGAGTGGCCCAGACATAAGGGCTACATTAGCCGGATGGGTTACCCAGGGCGCCACTTGCGCATGATAGAACGCATCGTCTTGCCCCAGCGGGAAGTAGTCCGCTTGTAGGGTCGAAAATGGGATCAGGCCCTCCAGGTCAAAAAGCATGCCCACTCGCTTGCAACCCTTCTCTCGCCATCGGTGGAAAACTGGCAATGAGCAACCCGGAGGGAAGTCAGGATTATCCTCTATTGGTGTCATTGGGGAGGGGAAGGAGGTCCAGCCTTTACGGAGAGCCAGTTGATCCCATGCTTTGAGCGTCGGGGACGTCACCGGGGAGGAGTACAGCCCCCACGCTCTGCATTTACGCGGAAGCCAGAGCTCTCTCCAGATGTTACAGCCGGCTACCGTCTGATCCATAAATAACCAATGTTTACTGGACATGGGTCTATTCCATTCCACCACGTATATAAGACAGGCTGCCTAGAAATATGTTGAAAGCAGAGGGAAACCCAGGCCGCCAGACGCCTTCGGAGAGGTGGATACCGCGAACGCAAAGCGAGGTCTTTTGTTATCCCACAATAATGTGTTGAGGAGATTTTGTAACCGTCTTCACATGCCCGGCGGTGGTGCAAGGGGAAGCATCTGAAAGAGATAAAGTATACGGGGAAGCACCGTCATTTTAATCGCGGGGGAGCCGACCAAACCATGCCAGCTTAAGACGTGACCACTCGGCCAGGGATTTAGCAACCCGTTCAGCCAACATAGAACCAGTATACAATTTAGACATCACTGAACCTCATTAGTGTTGTACTCCTGAATATTCTGCATAAAAACATTCACACAGTACATACATCGACTGTACCTCCAAAACTAAATAAAGAAGTAGAGGTATAGCCTCAGATATATAACTTAAGTTTGATAATCTAGTGTTGCATGACAACTGTACCAGTAGTAACCTTTTTTGTGCCAAGTACTCTTGTTCAAACACTAACATTGTTACTCTAACTGTGGTCACACAAGAAATAGAGATATTCATTGGATTTAAGATTAAGAGTTTGCACTATCAGGCCTTATTTGTAATAAAACTACAAACTGCATCTACACCCACATTTAACCTTCTTCAAACAATAGAGGATGACATCAGGCTTGGTGAAAGAACAGTGCTTCACAATTCAATAATTCATAGTGCAATTATGCTTCAAAATTCACCAGTATTTAGAAAAGCATTTCAGGGTCAAAGCAAGCAAGAGGCGTGGCTTGCCTTGACATCATATTGGAGCACTGAAATGTTGACCGCTCCATTGAAGAAAATGGAGCTGCAGTGTGCTCCAAACACTGGTATAGACCCACTGATGTCAACTTTTCAATGTTGTAATAAATACCCTCTGATTCTCCCTCTCCCCTGACCCTCCCAATGACAGAGCTCTCCCTATTTACACTAAAGGGAAAGTAAAAAAGTTTATTAAACTTGAAAGAAATTAGTGCAAATATTTTATGGTAATTATAAATTAATGCTACATACTCATTTTTAATTCAGTGCTTAATAAAACAATGCTACATGACTTTTACATTAATTTAAAATATCATTATTTTGACATTTTTAGATTCGATTTTTTTTAAAAGTTTAAATTATAAACCATTCCCACCTAAAATAAAAAACAAAAATGTTGTAATTATTTATTATTTTTTTTAAGTGATGTATAGACTTAATTAAAATTAACATATTCTGATAAACATGGAATGTTGCATTCATTTTTTAATTATAAAACTTTTTTTTTAAAGAAAATAAAAAAATAATTCAGATTTCTTTAACATTCATTTAAATGTATTTACATTTGAACTCGATCAAACAATTTAGTTTGATTTAACATTATTTCCTAAGGGGTTATATTTTTAGTCAATGCCTCGTTTATTTAATATGGGAGGGCGCTTCAGTGCCAGTGGTTGGCCATGTGTGGTGCTGCATTTACTCCAGCTTTGAGCTGAAACACTTTTGGTACTGTTTTGTTTGCTTTTTGGCTGTAGTAACTTTAGAAGTGAAGTTTAATAGCAGTGGGCCTACTCTTTTCTAGGTGGGTGCCTGTCCCTGCCTAAACCTCTCCCCAATATTCCCTAAACCCCTTCTTACTCCTCCATAAACCCCTCCTCTTTAGTAGCAAGTATGTCCTTTTTTCCAACCTCTTCCCAGTCCCTCCCACATTTACGTCGAAGTTATAAACTTACGTGTGAGGTCTTCCCTTAGAAAAGGTAGGAGAGGTGGAGGTCGAGATTTACAGTCTTGTGTTTGTGAATTGCATTTTGTAAGTAAGTAGTACTACTGTAGTACTACCATACGCACTACAAAACACACTTTGTGAAATGGGCCCAAGTGCTTTCTTTATCTGTAAAAACAAGCATTGGCAAAGTTAGTAGGTCTGCCTATTTGGAAAGTGAAATTGCTTCTTTACTGATAGGCAAGTTTGTGTGTGCAAGTGGGTGAATCTTTCAAGTTGGGGATGCATAGACACTGGGGTGAATGAGTGAGTAGCGTGGGTGGGTGAATAACTGAATATGTGGCTAATTGATGGGTAAGTAAATGGGTGAATGGTTGAATACATGAGTGAATGCATGATACAGACAGGTGGCACCAATATTCTAGGCCATGCCACTGGTGATAATCTTATTAGAATGCTAAGAATTACCAGTATCATGCGAGTACAAGAATTGCCTCAGGGCTAGGTACCATTGTGCCAACAATACCCCCAGGATATTAAAATTGCCATTGTTGTGCCACTACAAACACTAGTCAGAAGTGGGCACTAACATTGTGTGAGTGTCACCAGTACCAAGACGTCAAGAATTACCACCATTATTTCATGGCCAGCATTGTTCTCATCTTTTCAAGAAGTACCACCATTATGTTACAAATCAGCATTATGCTTGTAGTGGGTATCTTTAAGGCATGGGTACCCACAGTATGCAAAGAGCTCCCACTAATATGAGGAGCCCTGTATTACTTTATGGGTGACCGCCATCATGCCACAGGATGCCCACATTATGATTGTAATGAATAATTCATATCCCTTTGCCAAACCCAATTAAACCTTTATGTAAAGAATGATGTGCAGCCCATTATAATAATAATAATAATAAAATAATAATAATAATAATAATAATCCACATTTGTAAAGCGCACAATCACCCGTAAGGGTCTCTAGGCGCTGGGGGCCGTCGGGAAGATGAAGCAAGCTATTGCCCAGAGTCACATGGTGCTGGGCTAACCTGCCGCCGGAGCCGGGGATCGAACCCTGATCCCCAGATTCCAGCGTCAGTCGCCCTGGCCGCGGCACCCACACCTCTCCCACATTAAAAACACACACCTAGTGCAAATCTCCATAACATTAACTTTCTATGGGAAACACTTGAATACATGTTGCCAGTAGTCCTCCATCCTAAATACCATAAAAGGCTACAATCTCATGGCACTTCTTCCAACACTGAGGGCCTGATTTATTGTGCCTTTTAAAAATGCTGACACAACGCAGTAATAGAACAGCACATCACAACGTCAACATGCCACGAAAAACACAACATAATAAGATTACAAAACACAGCGCAAACTAATCCAATTCAACTACTCAATACAATTGCTTTGTTGGCTTGTTTTTCTTCTGTTGTATTGTCTATTGTGCTTGGTTATAATTGTTTTAGTGTTGTGTGGCTCAATTGTTGTCTTGTTTAGTGTTGGGTGGTAAGTGTACAAACAAGTACTTATCCCCATTCCTTTCGGGTAATGCCAGCACACCCTGGCATGGGGAGCATTTTGCATGATCTCTGAAAATGTGCTGGCTTCCTGGATAATGGGCTTTTGCTGGAACCCGACTAGAACAGCAGACCATGTGTGGTTGGACTGATGCATTCAGCCATGATACGTACTCATGTACTTATTTGCTGTTGCTTCAGGAAGCTCCTCATCCTGGATCTTGGCACCTCTGCCACCCTGATCGTTCCTGATCTTTCTACGGGTTTGGACACCGTCTGAGATGCTATCCTTCTCAAACACCTACATGGATCTGCCATTTGCCTGAATGCTTTGAACTGGTTTGGATCCTTTCTTTCTCTCAGAGTTGCCAAACAGTCATGCTTCTTCCTTTCTATTCTTCAACCACACAGATAGGGTGTGGCGTGTTCCAAAGCTCACGCTTTAGCCCCACCATTCCAACAGAGACCTTGCTCGGTGAGATTATCAGATCGTCTAAATGTGAAATTGCTTCCTATGCAAAATACACCCTGCTGATCATATCTGTCTCAAACAATGTCCTAAACATTCAAGCTAACTTCAGTTCCTGTATGGTCCGGGTCGCCAATTATTTGAAAACAAATTGCCTAAAGCTCAATGAAATAAAACCGAAGGGATTCTACGTGGTAAGTCTGTTCAGGTTAATTTGTAGGCAAGGTGACTAGAGAGCTTGATGACACCCTGCAACCACCAACTGTGTTAAATATCTAGGTATCATACTTGACCAATACATTAGAATGGCAGATCCAATTACCTCTCCCTGTTTTTGTCCCCTAAAGAAGCTAAGCAAGATTTTCACTCTGCTTCCTCTTGATACATGTAAAATAGTGTTTCAAGAATTGGTCACTAGTAGACTTGACTATGGAAATGCCATTTACATGGGTATTCCTGCATATCTAAGGGAAAGATTTTAAATTGTGCAAAATGTAGTGGCCTTTTTTATAACTAACCTTCCCACCTGCACCTCTGTATCCAGTAACTTAGGTCCTTTCATTGACTACCCATGCACAAATGTGGCCTAGTTAAGATTCAATGCTTTGCTCATTAAGCCCTGCTGAATACTGACCCATGCTATCTAATCAAGAGGCTTCATTCTTTCAGCCGTTGCAGCATCTGAGATCTTCACCCCAACATTTGGTAATCATCCTTCAAAATTTCTGCTCTTGGTCTGCAGCTCGCTCCTTCTTGTACTTGCCTACTACAAATCGGATTTTCAGATGTTCAAAAGTAGCTGAAAACCTGGCTATTTTCTGTCTTCAGCTAGTTCTTCCACCAGCCAGCTACTCTCCCTTGGTGGACAGTAGCGCTGTAAAAATCCAAATTACATAACATTAAGGAGGCCTAAAATCACTTTTGATGGCCCTGTAAGGTAGGGAAGATGTAACTTGGCTATAAGGTTTCTTGCTTGGTTTGTTCAAGTTACAGGGGTTTGCCCGATCAAATATGAAGTGGATGAGCATGAATATATCTGTGACTTCTATAGCAACACATTTTCTGTTTCCGATTTAGGTGCAGCTTTTTAAATCACAAATCAGAAGCCACTGTGTGGGCCCAAAACTTCCCAGTATTGAGTTTGCTTTCAGAGTGTGTAATATAGTTGTTTGTATGGCCAGTCTGGGTCTAGATTAATATTTTATTAGCAAGAAAAACCAGTGGGGGTCATTGAAATGTGGGAGTTAGTTACAGTTCATGCAAGGTATTTTGGCATAAGTCGAGAACCTGAGAGAGGGGAAAAGTAGCCTGTTCATACTGGGGAAGTATGGCTTTGACTTCAGTTGCATTGAGGATATCGGTGTATATTTTTTAGCATAAGGATGTACACAAAATGTAGACAATGATGGACATAGTTGTATCCATTAAATGTTGGCTCGTTGTTGTAGCCTCTCTAATGTAACTTATGTAAGGACAAGTGTCACTTAATTGTGAATGAGAAGAATGTGAGATGCTCAGATGTGTTAAAGGTAGCATTTGGATGTTCAGTCGTGAATTTACCACCACTGTAATTGGCAGAGGCTAAGTAGGTGGAACTTTAAAAACTTTCTATTTATTTCGATTTATGAAAACCATATACATCTAGAAACACTGCATATGTGGGTGTTTTCGTTTTAATCTGTTCATTAAAATAAGTATTTGATTATTGTTCTATTAGGTTCCAGCAAATTAAAAATCACTCTAATTTTCTTTTTTCACAATCATTATTCTGAAGATTTTCGCTAGTAAAGCTTATAGGTGTGTGGCAATTGCAGACAGTGTTTCATCCTTCATGCTTTTACATTTACAGAGATTAAAAGCAGCTTTGATCCAGCAGCAGTCTCAGGTAACCAATGGAGAAACTACAAAGGAACACAGTAGTTTGTCAAGGACGCAACCGGAGGATCTTCACCCTCTCCCATTACAACAGCCGGCTACCTCCACTACTGAAACGCCGGTATGACAGCACCGAGGGAAATACTAATTTTTAGATTTTAAAAATATGTGTAATTGATGTGTGGAATTGCAGTCATTTATTTGATGGAGGGTTATCGAACAGATTTAGTGTCCTGTAGAAATCAAGGTATAATGATGTTGCATTCATTGTGTCAGAAAAGTCCCTCTGTAGATTGCCATCAATGCAATTTAAAGAAAGACATCGTATGTTCACTTTGTCCTGGTTGTGTAGCTTTTTGCATTAGTGTCTAACCTAATATTTATTGATAGCGTCACACTTGTGTGAGAAAAAACTAACAGAGAATACCTGTAGTCAATTTAATAGGATTGGCTTCAAATGGTTTGTGCCAAACGATTGATGCAATACCAACATTGATTTACTAGTTAGGACCACTGCTCAACCCAAATCAAAATGGCAACTACTGGGAGACACAAGGGAATGACTTGGACCGAGCTGCATGGTTGCAGTTGGTGAATATAATGCTAGGCAGTTGCTAGAGGCTTTGCACCTCTAGCCTGACTGCATTGGAGTCATAAAGTGGTCAAAAGAACTGGAACCTTCCTCCATATCTGCACCTGACCCACTTTCACTGCAATCTGTGGTGGCTCCAGCTCTCACCCAATGGAGTCAGGCCACCTAGAAGCAAAATAATGTATCATCGGTCCACGCCTACATCTGGATGAGTGACTTGAATGGGGGAAGACATATGTCATATTACTTGAGCGGTATGGTGGAACATAGTCACTGTGTGGGCAGTGCGGCTTGGAGTCAGATCATCATAGGAGAAACTCATTTTTCAGAGAGCAGACCTCTCTCTTATCTAAGTCCTAACAAGCGCACGTCCTTCATCCAAAATGAGTCCCCACTTCTTTACAGCCTTCTTTCTTGTTTGAGAGCATTGATGTGAAGATAATCCTTCCTGAGCCCCTATAGGAAGATTCTACTTTATATGTTCTGCCGACCCTACTCTAACTGTCCATTAGGTGATTTACCCAAATATTAATTCAAAGTTATCATGTCATAATATCGGGATGGTAAAAATATTATGGGACTTAATATCAATGAAAAGAATGTTTTTAATGTATTTATTATTGTTTTTAATATAGGGGGTTATTCTGATGGTGGCCGGACTGCATCCGATGGCTGATCAGATGCGGTCCGACCGCCATCTGCTGCTGCAGTCCGACCGATGCATTACAATGCGTGCGGTTGTAGGCAGACGGACATTCCGATGGGCTTCAGGAGCCCGTTGGAGGGTCAGTAATACCTACAATAAGGGCGGTGCCTGCTCAGGCACCGCCATAGGGATTAAAATGTCCCTTTCCAACTGCCCTTTCATTGCAGTTCGCATGACATGAAAAGGCAGACGGAAAGTGACTTTGGGGGCCCCTAGCGAGGCCACCCCCCCCCCTGGCATTCCGCTATGGGACTGGGGGGCACCTATGGTGTACCCTAAACATCCCTTCACCGTGTGTGCCTGCCACATGGTGCAGGGATGTTTTTAAAGTGTACATTGTCTATTGTGGCTTGTGCCACAATAGAAAATATACACTTGGCGACTGCCGTGAAGGTGATTGCATTGTTATAATGGCAGCAGGACCGTCGACTCCTTGTCGGGCCACCCTCTTCCGCCGCAGTGCCGGTCAGACGAGAGTCCGACCTGCATCATAATGATGCCCATAGTTTTTTATTTGAATAAATATAATTATATCAGCATAAATCATCAGTATTATAATAAGTGTGGGTTTTAATCTGTTTTGGTATAGCTTGTAAGGTTTTATATGAAATTAATAATTTTTGTTCTAATTTAATTAGAAATTTTTACTTTTTAGTGGGTTGTCGGGATTATAGGGAATTAGAGAGTGGAGGTTTTTTTTAATGTAAAGTATTTATTTTAATTTGTGAGTCATTTTTTTCTTCGGCAAGTGGTGACTCCTTTTCATGTCATGTAAAAAAGTACCCTACCCACGTTCTCCACTCCACCTCAGCCCTCTAGATCCTAGAAGAGACTGGATCCTAGGAGGGCTCTTAATATTTACATCAATCGTATCAGGGAACATCGGGTCGACAGTCAGCTCTTTGTGGGGTTTGCTGGAGCAAAGAAAGACAAGGTAGTGACACTAGCACCATCTGTCAGTGGATCTTGCTCTGCATTCAAATCTACTACGCTTTGGCCAAGAAACAGGTCCCGGATGGTTTGCATGCTCATTCCACCTGAGCCTAGGCTGCTCCCACTGCGTTGGCACACAACGTGCCTGTTCTGGATATTTTCCATCTATTATGTGGGTGCCACAAAATACATTCACGAAGCACTATTGTCTGGATAGCCAAGTTTGTCAAAATTAGCATTTTGCCCACTCAGTCCCGTAGGTATTTTTGGTTTGAGCCAGTTCACAGACCCATCACCTAGGGGGTTTTGATTCGGTATATTTTCAAAAGTAGAGGAATCTGCCCTTAGAAGTACCTATCAGAAGAACAATTTACTTATCTTCAGTAATTCTTTTTCTGATAGATACTCTATTTAAATGCAGATTCCTCACCAATTCACCCCATTCTGTGACTGGATTTTTTTCTACCTAAAAAAGTACCACGTATAGAGATCTGCACACAGGTCAAAACCAATTAACTGTGCGTCTGGCTTTACAGACTGCCCAGAAAGTAACTGACATCAGCATGTGAGGGGCACATATATGTAGTTAAGAGCGTCACTTCAGAGCGGTACGATAATTGACTTGGAGCCTCAAGACCCCACCAGCCGACACACAAGGGTACTGCTTGAAAGTGTCTGGATCTAGTCTGATGCCTGGGCAATATTCAAAAGGGGAGGTTTTCCCTCAGCATCCCAATATTCCTTTGCATCCCCACCTGTGTCCCTATTTACCCACTTTGAAGTAATTCAAAAGGAGGACTCAGAGATGCTCAAGGAGAAGTTACGTTTTTCTGCTTCTGCCTGCATTGTCAATGGTTGTTTGTTTATAGCAGGAACTTTTATTTCTGAGTTTTATTACTTCAAATATTGTTCAAGCTAAGGTGTAAAATATTGCCTTACTTGTGAAATCGCAATCTCCATTATGTGGATATCAGCAAAACAAACAAGTTTTATTAAGGTTTACTTGTAGCACACACTCACATGCCCACTTCCTGAAAAGTCATTGCAGTTAAATATAATTGGTTGGCAAGTTCACTGAAGCTTATGGTGGCTTGCAACAGGTTACCGCTTCACACCAGTTTATTTATAAAGTTTTATATATCGCGAACAAGATCCCAAAGGATATCAGAGCGCTTTACAAAAGGATGGAAGTCCGTTAATAAATGCAATATCGACATCAAGTAAGAATAACAAACATGACTAATTACAAAAGAGAAACATTGTGAATTCTAAGACCCAACATAATGCAAGTTCACTTTAGTCACATAAACATTATAGATGTCTTGCTGCATATCTCTGAATATTAAAATAAATAATTTTAAAAAAAGGACACCAGTGAGAACTTTATTGTTCCCTCTTCTTGGACCCCCTAACCCACTTAGTCATATTGCCATGACTATATGATCCTGAAGCGAATCACAATTATAATCAGGCAGAAGTAAGCTGCACTGAGGATCCCACTATTTCTTCTGTGTGAAGGCATTACAACCAGCTCACAAAAAGGAGAGGCATTAAAAGTCTACTAGTCTAGGGGCACAACAAAATAAGTCTTGGCACATTAACATTAAATGGCAGGCACAAAATCATATAACCAATCACTGAAATCCCCACAGGTAGACGAAATTAAGTGCAGACGCTTGGTTTCGGGCTGGCAAGCATTTGTTGTGTTTGTTACCTTGAGGGATTACCACCGCTGGATAGAAGAGAATGAAAAGCATGTTTTGAAGCAAAACGATAATCGGTAGGAATGAACAACAAGCTTCTTGGAGAGGATGATTACAGGTTATGATCCCTTTGCTGACTCTGCAAACCTTATTATGATGAACAGAGATAGTGTTGGTGTTACTTGCTTAGTAATTTATGATTCCAGACTCAGTAGGTTGCTGAGTAGTATCATTACACACAATAGCATTATCAACTTTGGACTGACTTGGAAAGGATTCTTTATGATCAAAATGATTCCTTAACATTTCCCCTGGTTCACAAACCGTGGGAGATGGAAAAAACCCAAGGGGTGTAAACTGTGAGCTTTGAATATGACTGTTCTAATCAGAAAATGTATCCAAACCTTTGACAGCTCCTTTTGCTGATTTAAATTTGATGATCGCAGAGTCAGCTCTGTTATGGCTTGCTTTGAGTTTAACCACCACATAGCACATTTTTGGGGCTTTGTTGATGCATTCATATGTAAACCAGTTACACAAGATCCTTGGGCTCAATAAGTGCCCCCCACTTTGTAGCTATAATCTGTTTTACCAATGTGTATCCCAGGGTGACCCACTGTTGCTCCACCTCGGTGAGATTGTTTGTCCCCTAACCCATTGACATTGCACATCAGATCGGAAAGTGACGTCTCTACAGAATTATTAGCCATGTCACAGGCAGAGGTAAGTATATGTGATCCGTGGTCCGAACCCCGCGGGCAGCCCGGACAGATGCCTGCCTCCCCCTCTGGCTGTCAGAAATGGAGCAGTATGTAGGCAAGCAGAGTTTAGGAAGCGGCTGGAAACCATAATGAGCATGAGTGAAGATCATTTCTGTGACTGGATGCAGTGTTATAAACAGCGGACATTGGATTAAAAAAACATAACAACCACCACCCCCCTCTCTGCCAGTGGATCTAAAACTACCCACTCCCCAACAAGGCAGAGTGCCCGTCCACCCCACCCCCCAATAACAGAGGTGCCAAATCCGAACACCTTCAATAAACAAGCTGCATAATAAGCGAGGACCTCCTCCCAGAGTAATCTACATGGCAAGCACAGTAGAATAAGTGATATCCCCCCTTCCTGTGAAGTCAGTAGATAATCTTACTGTGTCCTATTTTGCGGTTCAGCAGTGTCCCAACGAAACCCCCGACTAAGGACCCCAAACATTCGCACATGGATACGACAAAGGCGGATCCAGAGTCATTTAGCAGTGGCGTTTGTCTTAAAGGTGGGCCAAGGTCTGAGGTATCCTCAGCTCCCAGGGGGCAGCTCATTGTCTTCAGCAGCTGATTCGGTCCGGTACCCAGTGGTGGGTTCATCCTGTTGTGTTGCAGACCAGTTTGTTTCTCGTTGGCGGGCTTCCCCACTCGGCGCCACCCCTCAAGCCAGTCCCATGTGTCCTCAGGGAAGGAGAAGAACCAGGTTTTTCCCCCTGCAACAACATGTAATTTCACCAGGAAAAGCATTGCATACTTAATGTCCTGTTCTCTCAGCGCCTTTTTAACCGTTAAAAAACTGCACCTTTGATTTTGGACTTTCGTGGTGAAGTCCGGAAAAATGGTGATCGCACTGTTCTCTACAGTGAGTGACGGGCAGGAGTGTGCGGCCTGAAGGATAGCATCACGATCTCGGAAGGTAAAGACCCTTGCTATTATCGGTCGAGGGGGAGCTCCAGGCTTAGGTCGACCCCGGGATTCGATAAGCCCGTTCAATAGAGAAGTAGTTCGATAGTCACTTTGGTTTTAGGCGATTGGAGATTAGGTCCTCGACAAAGAGATCAGTAGCCGGGTCCTCGGCCCGTTCCGGGACCCTCAGGATGCGCACGTTGTTTCACCGCGCCCGCCCTTCGTAGTCATCCAGTTGTATCTCCATCTTAGCTTGGGTGTCTCGTAGCCGCTGTACTTCTTGTTTAAATTGGGAGGTTTCCTTTGTGAGCTCCGTTGTGACATCTTAAAACTCTTTGACTCTAGCGTCCATCTTCCGCAGGTCTGCCCTGATGAGTGAGACCTCAACTTCGGCCATGATATCTTGAAGCGTTCGGTCTTGTGGGGCAGGTGTGGATCCCGCCTCATCAGGGACCCCTGACCGGGGGACCCCCTGACCTTCTCCTGATTTGGACCATGCAAACTTGACGAGCTTGGTTTGCAGCGAAGTCTTCGTATCTCTCCCCCCTGCCATGACCCTTCTGTGCTTGGCAGGCGATAGGAGGCGTAGTCGGGCCAAGACCGGTAGGCTCTGCCTCCGGCGGCCTGTCAGGTTTCCCGGTCCGGGCACTCGGAGGTTGTGCGAAGTGACGGACGTTGGTGCCCCTTCTCTCCGTTCACTGACTTTCGTGGCAGGAGAAATACCCAGTCTCCTGGAAGTGCGATGCACCGAGCTGTCCTCTCTTCGCAACCAATTTGAAGGCACCACTTTTTATGGACAGGTATAGTGTTGGATCATGCTCCCCCACTGGTGTCCAGGGGTGGGGGGCCGCCGCGCAGGCCGCAAGAGTTCAATTCAGGGACCCCCTTAAATATCAGGCCAACAGAGTGTCTCATTCAACTACTGACCCGGAACCAGCTCAGGAGATCTCGCCTCCTCCTTCTCACAGCAGGTCTCTCCTCCGGTCTCGATCACCGCCTCTCTGGATGTCTCGCCGTTCACTGGGTCGCGGCACCCCCACTGTCCACCGGCCTCCCAAGGGTTCTTCCGCGGCTTTCCACTGGTACTTTCCCTGGTGACCTCACCACAGGGTTTCAGTTCAGGGCCGGCAGGGGCTCCCCCCACCCGAGAGGGCACAAGTCGGGCCACTGTGGAGCACCGCAGCAGTACCAGGACGTTGTCCGATGTCCGGGCCCCCAGGCAGCTTCATGTCCGTGCCGTCTCCCCTTGAGCCGGTGTGCTGTCGTCCTTCACCGGCGGAGAGCAAAGCACCCTGGCTCCGCTCCCCCAACTCGGGCTGAGGAGTTCCTCCCGTGGGCTGCCCTCGATCGACAAACGTCCACAAGCCTCGCGGCAGGCAGCCGAGGCAGACACAGAGCACCGCCAGCTCCGGGCTCCGATATCCTACAGCAATATTATCGCACCCGGCGTGCCACCATTTTGTGGCGTCTCCACCTCAGAAGACTCACCAGTTTCTTTCCTAGTTCTCGCACCTTCAGGCATTAGATCTGCGGGCAGCAGGCACTCGCCGCAGCCATGGCGTGAAATCCACCAGAGTCAGAGCTTAGATTCACGTTTATGATCAGGATTTGTGACTGATTACGGGCGAGGACTCCGGAGCCTCGCTAGTGTGCTGCCATTCCCAGTGGCTGCTGGCCACGCCCCGCCTTTTGAGGCACTTTTTATTGTTTGCATGGTTGCAGGTCCTAACCCCAACAACCACAGTACCCAACATACATGCTTAAAACAGTTATTGTGTATACAGTTACTATCTCGTGATACTTCGAAGACTCTTCCCGGACAACAATGTGCAATCATCCGGACCCTACACTAGGCGGCGATCTATGTACAGATATGAATGTCAGCAGCCCTACATGCCAAGAACAGATGCATACTGGTAAGTAGCATATTCCATTTCATTATGCATAAACATTTCAGTACTGTTGTCACAAAAGCAGGAGGCTCTCCTGGGTTCAATAACTCTCACTCCTGGGAGACACATGGTTCCAGTTTGCTTCAACATTTGGGTGGGAGATTTTGTGGATGTCTGCGGCATCGAAATGCAGTACCCAAAATTTCAGCAATGCACTCTACTGTTCCCTTGCCCAAAATTTGGGGGCTCCTGCGCCTTATTAAACATTCCTTCAGCATTTCTCTACCCTTTTTTTTCCACCAAGCACTGGCAAGACAGTAAATATTTCCTTTTTTTGCTGTTGTATTTTTTGTTTAACTAATTTAGGCACTCACGGTGGTGTGACTGGTCTTCAGGTGTCTCTGATTCTTTCTGGGGCATGCATACACCATGAGCAAGCAGCTTCACAGTTTTGGCGATTCTTAGGGAGGACGATTTAACTTGGGTGAAGATTCAACCTCTCACTGGCTTCCTGGGGGTGATTAATAGATCCCACTTGGAATTCCTCAATGTGGCAGATGCCACCAACTTTTAGATAAGAAGCTGTAGGGCATAAAATGCTGTGTATGAGTTGCTATTTCTTTTACCAGCTCATGCCCTCATGTACTGAGTGGGATGTGGTTTGTTGCTTTTTGCCTGTGGTGGCCTGCTCGTTCCTTCTGGACTTATTGTCAAATAAAAATGTTAATTCCTGTGGGGGATTTTCTTGAGGATGGCGCTATGTTAGGTTGGGAGGAAGTTGGCCTGCGACTCACTCACCCCACAACCCTACAGCAATTTCACTATTATAGAGCCTGACACACTCTTTGAGATCTGCTTGGGGAGGAAATCCTAGAACCTCTAGAAATGCTTGTGCTCCAGACTCTACTTCAAGTATACTCCCCATGGCACTTGGTGACTAGATTCTATGCGCATGCGCCGGAAGCTTGCATGCATGAAACACCTAAAGCCCGAATTGTGTGGCAAACCGGTTTAGGGGTAACTATAAGTGATAAGCAATGGCAATATTGTCGCGCTGCAACAAAAACAGTATCCCTAAATAGCAGGCACAGACTAATGCACTTTAAATACATTATTAGAGTATATTACACTCCTGTTCAACTATTTCGATACGGATTGCAAGACACGCCTAATTGCCAAAGATGCGGTGTGGCTGAGGCTGATTTTGCTCATCTAGCCTGGTATTGTACGTAGGTTGGGGCTTTCTGGCGAGCTGCCATTCGAGACTTGGAGGCTATCACCGGGTTAACACTAGAACTATCCCCATTAGAGTCATTGTTGCGGTACGACCAAGAGTTACAAAGCAGCGTGAGGCAACTAGTGGCTATATGACTGTTGCTAGCAAAACATAGAGTAGTAATATGATGGGGTCGGGCCCATTACCGACACTCGAGGAGTGGCACAAAGACATAACCTATTGCAACACTCAATCAGATACTTACCGGGAGATTCTCCCTCCGTAGAGCCGCCACAAAGAAATATGGGGGCCTACTTGGCGGCCCACTGTGGGGTAGACCCAGGGGGCGATGCTCCTCTAGAGGGAGACAGTGGGGATGCAAGATGAGGGGTAGTAACAGTTCAAGATACTATATTATATCAGACTGAAAAAGTATATAATAAAAGTGTGAAGCAATCTGTGGCAAGGAACTATACACTTAACCAAGTCTTTGCTTGGTCACCACCGTGTCATTCCTATTTTCCAAGAACCTGACTCCAAAGGGTATGTTTATGGAATCATCATGCAATGTAAACAGTACAAATTGCAGCTGCGTCTGTGACCAATAGAAATCTTGTTTTATGTGTTTAAAAGTTCTAAATAAAGAAGAAAAATAAGATGTTGGTTCCTGAGAATTTTAGATGTTTCCAGCACTTAGAATTTCTGTTTGCTTCTTTTCAGCAGCAGTTATCTGTAGGTACACAGAATGCCCTGGTAGTCTCATGACCTGGGTTCACCTTGGTAGCAGCACTTCAAGTCCTCAGGCAGCAGCCTGCTCCCCCTGCCTGAATTCTCAAGAATCCCAGCCCCCAGCTGCTTGCAGGTGCCTTCATCTCCAGGAGTGTAGGCCATAGGATCTGCTATCATGATTACCCCCACTTTTTGCTGGAGTTGTTCTGTTTTATGACTAGTCTGTCTGGGATCCTGCTAATCAGGACCCCAGTCACTGTGATTTCTCCCTAAATTTGACAGTGGTAGGTACTTTGGTGCCTTCCCAATTCACTACTTTTGCATCCATGTAAGTCCGTAGTATATGGAACTAAGGTACCCAGGACATAGGTACACCAGGGGTCTTCCATGTATTATGCCACCTATGAGAGACCACTCAAACTGTGACTACAGGCCTGCCATTGCAACCTGTGGGAGTTGGTGCTAGCACCACTCATGAAAGATATACGTTTCCATATTATATTTGAGGTCACTGCACTTAAAACCTATAAGTCCTTTCCAATCCTGAAGGCAGGATGCTAGGTTATAAGTGTGAGGGTGCCTTGCATGAGCAGGGCACCCCCTATAAACCTCGGAGTTGATTCTCCATGCTTTGTAAGTGGGGTCAGCCATTTTCATACATATAGTGGCCATGCATCATTACACAATGGCTAACTATATATTAGCTGTGCCGAACCTGGGCATGTTTGGTATCAAACATGTTGGAATCATCCCCCAACACTGTTACCTATGGTGGAGATATGATTCCATGCACTGAGGACTCCTCCGGGAAGCCATCAGTACTCCCGGTAACAGCCCTCCAGGGTCTGGCAGCAAGTTAGTGCTGCTGCCGACCCCAGACACGATTCTGCCCTCCTGCATCTGAGCTCAAACAAGGGAAGGTAGAACAATAGGTTTCCTGTCACAGGGAGGTGTGACCTCCTCCCAGACAGGACTTAGTGTATTGGGCTGGGGTGGGGGAGCTTGCCAGCGCCACCGGACTGCTTTAAAAGGCACATGTGGTGCCCTCCTTGCATACTCCAGTTTGAGCCAGTTCAGGGAGCCCTTGGCTGCCGCTCTGGCACGAAATTGGACAAAGGACATGGAAGAATCCTCCCCTCTGTCCAGCCCCATCTCTGGGAGGGACCCATGAATCCTTCTCTTGGGTACCTAAGGGCTTACCTGCAGATTTGTCGTGGGACAAGATTCAAAGACGAAGCCACTTCAACTCTGACAGTCTGGGCACCTTGGACTTCGCCTGGAACTGAGACTGCACCAAGGAAGACTCCTGCTGCTCCTGGTCTCGCTGTTCTGCAAGTCTTCTTCGTTTCCTGTGCCTGTACTTCATTCAGGTTCCTCTCTAGGCCTGTGGGCATCAAAGACAGATGAAGGAATCTCCCTTGGAGTGAAGGAGTCACTCCCCTGCATCTGCAGGCACCGCAACGAAGCTGACCGGTCTGCTGCTCCTGACGTTCCATGGACTCCGAAAGGTCAGCAACACAGGTGGTGGGTCTGCAATCCCTCGAGGCCTGGCCTATCCTCTGAGCAAGTTTGAGGCCAATATCGTCAGAACCGCTGGAACAGAACCCCTGTGCACTTCATCGACATGCCGTTGCCACGGCCTGTTGGCTCTGTACTCCAGAGATCTTCAGGCTACAAACAGTCCAGCCTCCAGCATCTCTTCGTGCCAAGATCTTCATCCTCACTGCATCCTCTGCACCGTGGGCTGGCATCTTTGGTTAGCTGCTCGAGGTCCTCTTGCCACTCCTGTGCCTTCGGACTGTGGGTCCTCTTGAGGGTCTTCTTTGGCTTCAGTGGGCTCCCCTGCTTGCCCGTGCCTGCTCTGACTCTCCTGCAATTGGTGAGTCCCTTGGACCTTGCTGGTCCCAACATTGCTCCTTTTTCGGTTACCACATCTGTTGCTGTTGCCAAGGCTTGTTGGTGCTCCTGCTGGACACCGACACCCTGGTTCTCGACTTCGACATGGGACAGCTTGTGAACGGCTCCTGCTCTTACACAGCGCCGCCTGGTCCTCACAGCTTTAGCGACAACGTCACTGTCATCACTCCTACATCTTCCGTCATTGGTGGTCATTTGTCTTCCGTGCCTTCTGGTCACCTCCAAGTGACATAGACTCTGTACCATCTGCTTGCAGGTTCTCCACTTTAAGAATCCACCCTTAGATTCAACTGGACTCTTTCCCATTCTTCGCCAGCAGCAACGTTCCTGAAGTCCTTCATTGTGGCCTACGGCAGTTTCCGACATCACTCAGCACCTATGCACCTGGCTTTCCTGGTGTAGGTATCCTGGTTCCTGGGGTACCCACGGGTAGGGTGACTCTCCAACCTTCGGTCCTCCAAGGGTTTCTTCAGGGTCCACTGAGAAGGATCCTTCTTCTTGAAAACTGCAACCGCGACTTTCCAATTGACTTGCATTGAGTATGCAGCTGTTTTTCCACTCTGCACACAGCCTCCTTGGGGTTCCTGGGTACTTACCTCGGGTGGTTACCTGGGTTCTTCTAAGTCTCCTGGTCCAAGTCCCGACTTCAGACGCATTTCGCATTTCACTTTAGTATATGGTTTGGTCTCTCCCTGTGGACTGCTGTGTATTTGCGCTTACTTACCTGTTTACAATTGAAGTATTGTGTGTATTGTGTTGATATTTCCGGGTAGGATATATATATCAATGTATTAGTGAGTGTGTGTAATTAATATACTTATTTTTATAACTACACTGTGTGGTTCTTTTTCTTTTAACCTACACTAAATGATTAGTACAAGCTGCTTAACACTCTTCTAGACTAAGCCTGAATGCCGCTCTCCACAGCTACCAGGGAGGTTTCTATGGTTGTCTAAGACCACTAAAATCACCATAAGTATTGTCTGGATTAGTGCAAGGTGCTTCACTTAAATAAGTGTGCACCATATACTAAGCCAGCCTTCTACAAGGTGTAGCCTGGCGTACCAACCCCTATGGCAGGTTTATTCCATAGAAGTCCAAGGGGAACATGTTCCTTCTGGGCCTCCAGCAAGTCAATTAAAGGTACCAGGAGCACAAGGCCAGAGAGGGTCTTCCACCGTTCAGAGAGAGGTACTTCTCTAGTATTGTAGAATAATTAAAAAATGGAGGTGGAGAGTTCCAGAAGGTAGGAGATGCTACATCACCCCTCCACCCTTGAGTGTCCCTTCCATGGATCATTCCTTGAGCTGGCCACACCCCCAGTACAGCATTCTTTGGGGAACCAGAATGCCAGCTTTAAGGACAACTGGCACAATTCTCTCCCTATGAGCCTAGCTCCACCCATGCAGGCGTGGCTTTCTCCATCCAAGATTCAAAGAAACCCCTGTTCGGTGACTGGAATAAGAAGTCTGCTTGCTGTACTTTGTCCCATGTGGGAACATCCTGCCAGTGCTTTTTAGGGAAGTGAAGCTAATCAGCTTAGGGAGATTTCACCACAGCCCCTTCTTATAAGAATAAGCTAATCTCCAGGGATGGGCTGACCAATCCAAATAGAGCTTTGAACTACCAGCTGGCCAGCAGAGTAACTAACTGGCCCACCATGATAGCTCCAAGCATGTATTTAAGTAAAGTTGGCTCATGGGAAATATGACCACTTTTAGAAACAAATTAAAAAACCTAATAATCTGAGTCCTAAAAAGTTACTGATTTGCTTGTACAGATCTGCTGTTTGATGATGGAGATAATGCCTACAATTTGTTTCTTGCCTGCTCTCTCAATTGTTTTCATATACAAAACAGTAACACTTCCTTGGAGAGGAATCAATGTTGAACAATCAAGATCAGAATTATAGGTACAAATTTCTTCAGGCCTTTGGAAATACATGCTTCATTGTGTATAATCATTTTTGAGTGTTATGAAGCGCGGTGTCTGTGAAGCTTTACAGCATGGCATTACCTCCATCCAGGTCAAAAAGACCCAGTGCGGGACCATCGTTCTGAAGACGGCTTCGAGGATGAAGGGTTTCACTAACTTCAGAAGCAAGAGATGATTGCATGTTATCTTAGCTTCCCTGTCAGTGTGTTCTTTGATAGAAAGGTATGTGTTGAGGACTAATTCAAGAAATTTTGTATTAGATGTCATTTGGGGAGAGTTACTATCCAGGCTAATTTTTTAGAGCCATGCTTGATTAAGTGTTTCTTTTGTTGCAGTTAGGAAATAATAGAACTGTTCTCTTGTGTTGACTTTAAGATTGGCATTCAACATACATTTCTGGATAAGGCTTAGGAAGGACTTTAGTCGTTGAAAGTCATGCCTTGTGGAGACTTTCATCCGAAGCAATTTCCTATCTTCATATTAGTGGATATTGATGTTGCTTTCGGTGAGAAGGGTTCACTGTGATCCATACCTATTTTCTGGATGATGTGGAACTATTTGGAGCGTTAGTATTACTCCACAGGTTGGAGTGTTTCTGACATCATGGTCTTATCTAGATAAATTAAATGTGAGTGCTAAGATATTAGGTGAAGCAATGAAGGACGGGCGCTGCAAACCCCTCGCATGTTTCCTCTATCTGGTGGGTCAGTGTTTTTAGAGAGGCTAAGAGGGATCATGAGGCCTCTTTTGTTCTGGTCATTGATCATGAATGCATTGCCGATTACATGAAGGGTCATTGCCTTTATTTTGGGGTGTGGTGTGAAGCCAAGTTGGTAGATTTGCATGTTAGTCTGGCTCATCTTGTTTTGCAGTTGAATGGGGCTGCTTTCTCTATGTTTCTCCAATCAAAGCAAGTTGGCTGAAGTGGGGTATGGAGAGATATCTTCAGGGTCCCGGATGAGTTTCTTTAGCTGGTGGAGGGTCTTTTCTGTTTTGAAGTTTTCACTGGAGGTTCATTCATTGAGAGAGGCTTAGATGATGTTGAGGAGGGACATGAAGGCATCTTTATGAAGGGATTTCATGATGGTAGTCTTTGTTAGAAGTAGGTTGAAAGAGGTTGGGCATGGTTGGTAGCTTCCTTTATAATTGTCATAAAGTATTCGTTTTTTTCTGCTTTTGTGAGCTGTTTATGGATTTTCCTTTGTTCTTTGATGGCCATTAGAGCTTAATCTGACTTTCCTCTCTTTCAGATCTTTTCTAAGTTCCTGATATTTCTTTTGCTTGTATTGACATACTTGGAGTACCATGGCGTGTGGGGTTTTTCTATAATTAATCTTAGTTTTAAACAGGCAAGGCTGCTCAAAATGTTTTTGTTACTTACCTGGGGTTAACAGTGCTTTGCTGATTAGGAGAGGTGGTGTGATTTTGAGATGATCTGATAGTTGTTGGGTTTGTATTTCATTTAAGGTTATTTTCCATATTTTTGAGAGTTTAGGTTATGTTTTTGGTCTTTTGCTATTATTTTTTATATGGAAGGGAATGTCAATATTGTCTGCCAAGTCCAGCTCCAATGGGCAGGTACCTTTCTAGTCTGTGGCAGCCCTTGGCTGGTGAGAAGTTGGTGGTGGGTCACTCAAGGTGTCAATATAAGTAGTGAGTAGTCCATTTGGTTCAAAGGAAGTCGGGCGGGATTGGTTAGTGTGCTGGGATGCTCTAGTTCATCTGATCTCCCTCCTTACTCTTGTGGGGTGTGGATCGGCCATTGGTGAAATGTATGTGGAACTGGGTTGCAGGAAATCAGGTTGGGGATTGGCTGGTGCACTACAGAGTATAGGTCCAATAACATAACCTCAGTTAGCTGCAGTGTACTCCGGGATTTGCCTTTTTAGCCTTGAGGACTGTGATTGACTAGATTTAGGTGGAAACGACTGGCAGAAACTGGCTGGTCAAAATGTAAATGTTGGCCTAATTGGTGTACTTTTGGTACTTTCACTGAATAGATTTATGCAAAATTACCAAGATTACACCACATTGCGTAAGTTCACAGAGATATTTTACAGCGAGATGTACTGTTTGGGTAATTTAGGAACTTGAGCATCATTTCAGGTAGATTTTTTACCTGAGTGGACAATTCAGGTAATTTTTGAGTGCAAAACTTTAACTCCGAACACGCGAGACAGTGTTTTGAATGTGAGTGGCCGTTCCTTTAACGTGAATGTTAAACTAATATTTAGGTAGATTTTTCTTTACCCAAGAGTACTATTCAGGTAATTGTTTAGCACAAAACTACAAATATGAATGAAGGTGCTAGTGTTTTTTAATGCAACCGACCTCAAATCAACTCAAAATTGTGTGAGATGCATTTCGCACAATTATGCTTAATTTTGTAGCAATTGCGCTTTAGCAAATTATGTGAGTTTCACACTCCCCTACTGTAAAGCAGTAGGTTACATGCTCTATGTGAGCCATTTTGTCTTCTTGAATACAGTTTCTAAACTTGGGTGATCACTGTTTAGATTTATGCGGGCCAGATGGTGGGAAGTTGGCCGGGCAGGAATTGGATGCTGTTGTAAATATCACGTTTTCCCTAGTACAGAGATCTTTCACTTCAGTATAAAATGTGTGTTTTTAAATAAGTGAATAAATGTCATTACCTTGAACACCCTTTCATATCACGTTTTTACATGTTCTAAGTATATCATACAATGGTAATAATCAAGCTTAGGCAAATACATTTATGATAGTTAAACATTTTTGCTTGAGCATATAATTATTAGATGTTACTAACACACAGAAGTTCTAAGTTAGTGACTGTTGGCCTCAGTTCTTGTTATCTTTCAAAAGGAATATTGCTAAACAATTGAGCGGTGTCTGCAGACACACGTTTGTTTAATGTTTATTCCAATGATATTCAACAAGCCCCCTGACTAAATTTTGTTTAATATTTAATCTTAACAATTTTAAACAAACTTTCTGCCTAAGTTTTGTTTAATGTTCATTCTAGCAATGTTCAACAAGTTTGCTGTCCAAAGCTTATAAAAAACCTTAAGTATCAGGCTAGAGGTTAGAGGGGAGCTTCAGGCCAGGGATACAAGACAGTTAAGACACAGCTTCAGCACCAAGTCCAATCCAAGGTTTCTGTCTGTTGGTTGTCCTTCACAGGCAACTTACAGGTTGTGCATTTATCCATAACTTTTGACTAAGATAGCAGGCTTGATACCCAGACAGAAAAATAAGAAATTATTGTTGTAAAAACAAGTATGCTAAGGCTCACCACCTTTGAAACTCAGAATAGGGCAGCGGTTTATTTACAAATCTGTTACAACTAGCACAGAATCTAGAAATAGCACGAAGAGGGTGTTAGGACTATGAAATGCATTAACCATGTTAGAATGTTTCCTGTTGTTTTCATTACTTATATACTGCTTCACTGTATTTCTGATTTCTGTGTGGTTACAATTCATATAATTTGCACTAGGTTTGAATTTTAAAATAAACATTCTAAATGCATATTCTGTTTCCTAGTGTTTTTTAAGTGTGTTATTACCTTACAAAAGAGGGTTCGGGTGTCCAGTAATTGTCCCTGACCTATCTTATGGGACTGATCGTTAACAGAAACACTTATTACGCAAATATTGCTCACTGAGTGGTGTGTTGGTTGCATTCCAATAGGGCTTCTGATTCTATTGGCACAATTAACTGAGTCCTTAGTGCCAGGGTGTCAGAAAACGGAAGCCTGGGATTCTAGGATGTCCTAGAGAACGTACCACTGTCAAGCAGTAGCCCACGTAATCAACCTCAGTTAGCTTTACTGTCTTCTGAAATGTGCTCATCTGGCCTCTGGGACAGTGAGTGACTGAATTTAGTCTCATGGGAACTAAACACATCAGAGATGAATACGCTTTTTTTCTGCAGAGCAGTAGGTCACCTCCATTAGACACTGTCTTCTGGTGTGTGCTCGTCTGATAACTATTTCCAGAGTTTCCACTCTCCTATAATTTAAGAGCAATATTGGGATTCGGGGACTGGGGCAGGGGAGCATACCACAAACCTTGAATTTAAGAATAGAAGACCAGAATTCTCCTGCTGAGCATAGTTATCCAACAGTGGTATCTTCCTAACCCCTTCATTGTCTTGAACTTCTGAGATGCCGGTCACCATAATGATCGCAGGTTTTGAGCTTGCCTGGGGAATTAAACAGAAGAAGGTCTACATCCGCTTTCATGTGCGACCAATCGTCCGACCATCCCTCTGCTTTCTCAGTCGGTGATTCTGAATCTTGCATGCCCAGCGAAATAACCTCCTTCTTCTATTTAAATTTGGGCTCAGTGAATTTCTAAATCTAGGCAGGGCATCAGGTATTACATTTCCCTGTTTAGGAGGATACCATGTAACTGAATAATTTCTACTGTTGTCTTGCTCCTTTCTTTTTTTCCAGGATGGACACTGGACCACCCAGTTGTCTTAAGTAGTTGTGTAGCATGAATACTTTGTGATGGTGTGTCCCCCAGTGAGACTACCATGATCTGTGTAAACACCCTTGGTGCAGACCTCATACTAGATGGCAATATACAGAACTGGAAATGGCACCCCAGAATAAAACCTCATAAACCTATGGTGTAAATGCCAAATTGGAATACTCATGTACACTGTCGCTAAAAGCTTCCCTGGTTGAATGAGTGAAATTTTCTTCTGGAGGCATCTTGAAGTAAATCTATGGACTTGGCCTTCTGTAGTTCAACCTTGAATGATAGACTCAAGACAAAATGTCTGCCAGAAATAGGATTGAATTCACGCCTTGACCTGTCTTTACTGGGCAAACAGGTAGCATTGCCTCCTTCGTCAGTTGTGACTGAATCCCTTCTAAAACCAAACTTTACCTCTCTCATAGTTATAAGAATATACCAATTCTCCAAGTTTAGAAGTGGAATCATGCTTCATGATGTAGTCTGTTTACAATATCCCCAGCCCCTATGCCCTTTAAATGCAGATCCCATGTCTGTGCAAAGCCTTTGATACAACCTCTCACTGGCAATTACACTGCACCACCATAGTCAGGATAGAGGGTGCTATGCCAAAGATGCATATGATAACTTGTGTTGCTGGAAATGTCTCCTGATAAATGAACTTGGATCACTTGACTGCTTAGAATGTTTTTATTTTTCCAATCTGGTTGTTGCTTAAAAATATTTCTCCCTTGAACCGTTAAAGCGTGCTTCCAAACCTTGAATGTCTTGTCACCAACTAATCTAGTTAACATTTAGATAGCTTCATTGCAAGGAATGACATCTTCATTAATGACACAGATGAACCTGCATCTAGGCCCAAAGAGTCCAGTAAAACACATTAAACATGGCTTTTGCTTTCATAGTATCCAGCAAATCGGAGCTGTCTTCACCCTCATGCATGGCTACAAAATAAGACTTCAAAGTCCTAAAACTGTGTTTACGCAATTCAGGTCTGTTTATAAGCCACTATCATGGACAAATTGATTCCCATGTAACACTTTTTCAGAGCACCTTGCACTGTCTTGTCTACTGCATAAAGGTGAGCAATGTCTCCAGCGTTGAACATCATCCTGTCTACTAGCGTGGACAGCATCTAGTCTTAAGAATGAATGGAAGCTCAAAATTCCATTTTATACAACATATGCATGATTCAACGGACCGAAATTCTTTCCAGCACATGTATCAACTGGGGAAAGTGCCCACCATTGGCTTTCTTCCCATTTATTGGGGCATTGAAGTCAAGCTTCTGTCTCAGGTTCTCCAACATCCCCACCACATCCTCCTTTCTTACATGTCCCTTTAGACTTTTGGTCCAACCAGATGGTGGTCCTAGATGAAGTCTCATAGAATTAAAAAAATTAATACTGATGCATCTTGCTAGATTTTTCCTGTTTCTAGCTGTTCTATTCTCAGATGCCAAGTCTCAGCTAGTGTTTGATTACTTTGTTCTTGCACATCTGTTGGCACATGTCGCATTGGATCATGCGTCTTTTCTCTGTGCTGAAACCTACCCCTCCCGCTGTCACTGCTTTCTTAATTGTAGTCATGACAAAATCAAATTCTAGCATGTTTTTTGTTTTTCGCCTTCTCTCATGGAGAGGAGGACACAACTTTCTTCACTTGAACACAGGATTTCTTTAATGCACCTCACCTGACGTACAATCTTAAAAGGCCCCATTATTCAGGTGTCCTGGCCAGTGGTCCCTCTCTTGATAGGCAACTGCCCGATTTAAATCTTCCTTGTCACTGCAAGTGCCAACCCTAAGCCCCGCCCTAACTGTAGGGGGTGTTCCAGGACTGTTTCTCACATACAGTCAGTCACCTCCTGCCAAGGGCAAAGTTTTCCTTCCTACTTTGAAGGCCTGGAATCCCACTGAGCTACAGCAAGCCAGCTGAAACCCAGTAAGATTCTTAACTGAATACCATCATGTGTAGCTGCCCAAACTATTAAGAAGTGGAAGTTGGATGTGTTGGAATCTGACACAAGTGGTCCTCTGTTTCTGGTAAGTGCTTTCTCTGAGCTCAGCAGGTGCCTGAGAAATTGATTGCACAATTTGTGCCCAGTAATAGGCTATTCAAACAAAGGAAAATGTCTGTGTAAACAGGGAAGCCATATCTTCATAGTATTTGTGATTGCCTTTCCATCTGGATCAACTAAAAAGAATGTTTGCTGGGAAGGTGTTCCTGTAGGCCTTTATGACTAAGCTGGAAGTTTGGCTGGCAAAGCTAAATTGTGGCAATGGAGAGATTGTCTAGTGAGGCCCAGGATGTAATGTGAAGGTGCTCTAGCTTTAAATTTCGTAAATTATAATTACATACAGCGTTTTATTGACAAATTAACTTGAAACTAAACATTGTTGATCCGTCCTGAGAACAAACTTAAGACTTGCATCCTCTAAGAGTAGCAGTTCTTATGTTACGTATCTCTTGAATTACTTAAGTAATTTGTTTGGGGGGGTGGGGCCGGCGAGGATAATTAGGCAGGTTTATGGGTGCTATTCTGTTTGCATCGTTCCTTTGATCTGAGGTACTTGCTGTAGTACCTGGGTAATCGAGCACCAGAGGCATATAGTTAACAATGGTTTCTATCTCAGTTATATTGAAAGGAGGATCATTCCCTTAATGCTAAATTTAAACTATTAGAAACTGGAATAACTCAATTGGATCCTAAATATTCTGGCCGCAAAATCTTTGGTACTGCAATAAGTTTGACTCAAAACGGAATCCATGTCAAATGCACGGTGTATGTTGTTTATCTCCAGAGCTCTAGCTTTGAATTCAGCTCGAATAATCTTTCTGAAGCAAATATGATTTTCTTCTTTCTGATGAGTTTGCTGAAAGTTACTTGGTCGGAGCATATAGGTCTTTTATCTGTTGTAATATTACTTAAAATGTCAAATACCATTGTGACTCTTAAATATGCCCTATGTTTGCATTTAAATTGATGTTGATATAATGTTGTTTTAAACTTCTCCCTGCTTTACATTGTTTCTTGAAGGCTTCACCTGCACAACCAACACCACATACTCAAAGTACAGGAGGGCGTAGAAGAAGAGCAGCAAGTGATGACCCTGATGAGAAACGGAGGAAATTTTTAGAACGAAACCGTGCTGCTGCTTCAAGGTGCAGGCAAAAAAGAAAAGTCTGGGTGCAGTCATTAGAAAAGAAGGCAGAAGACCTGAGCTCATTCAATGGGCAATTACAGGTGAGGTTTATTATACGCACTAAGTTAAAATGGTGATTTGTTTGGATTATGAGCATAATTTAGTTGCAGTCACTCCTGTTAATTAGCAATTTATTATTACTTGGTCAACACCCACTAAAAAAGCTTTAAACCACTGATTCTAGATCACATGCAGTTTGATATACAAGCAAAATGTCTTTGTGGCGTTTTTTCAGACAATTTGGGAGGAGGAGTTTCTTCTATACAGAGCCTTCAGAGAGGTTATAGTTTTTTCTTGACAAGGTCTAAGAAAGACTTCCCTATCTCGCACATAATCCAAACCTCTAGTTTGGATTATGTATTATTATTGCAATCCTGAATCTGAGCCAACTTGTGATACAGCCAGGTTTCAATGTTTGTGCAAAATTACAGGTTGAATGTGAATAGACTAAATATTCCTGTGAACAGACTTTCACAGCCTGGACACAAGATCGTACCAACCTCTTGAAAGATATGGTTGGCAAATGTTACCTTTGCAATAAAGCGGTTGTTAATCTATGCAGTGTGCTGGAAATCTGATATTGCTTGGGCGGAACAGGTAGCCAATGCTGAGATCTTGGTGTAAGTTGTACTTGACCCAGTCTTCTGAAGGCCATTTACCATAGTGACCTTTAATGACTGTAGCTTTAAGATGGGATTTAAGAAAAGACTTAAGTTGTGGAGTCAGTTAAAAATTTATGGGTATGTAATAAAGGTTTGTTTTCTATAGACTATGTTGAGTCAACATCCACCACCAGACCAATTCCAGCTCAATAAATTGTAAGGTGTTGATGAACCAGCATTCTCCGTGTGGCACAGAAGTTTGTGTTTTGTCTCTAAGCATATAGTCCAGTTCTACATCAGTAAAAGAGAGGACCAAGAGAATTAGGATGGTGAATGAATGTGTGTACTGAGTCATTAGTCTAAAGATGTATTGTGCTGTTTCTTTCTCCTGCACTTTAGCTAAAAAGAGAAATGGGAATAATACCTAATCTGATAGATTCAGGGATTTAAAATAATATATATATATATATATATATATATATATATATATATATATTTTACTAAACAGAATATCTGAAAGAAACAGCTTAGTGTTAGATTCCTTACCTTAGAATATCCCCAGGCGTCAGGCTGGATCCGGAACGTTTTTCGTCAGCAATACATTTGCGCGTCGGTAGGCGACGTCTGCGGCTCCGCATCCGTCGTCTGCGTCGTGATCGCCGGAATGACGTTGTCGGAGTACTTGGACGCCGCCCTTGCGCGCTGACGTCAGTTCTTTTTTTTTTCGCGCCAGCTAGCGCAGATGCGGGAAGAGCAGTACTACTCTTAGTCATTTTTTTACTAATTTTTTGGTCTATTTTGGATCTCTTTTTTCAAGTTGACTTCGACTCCTAGTGCCGTAGGGATGCCTGGCTTCAAGCCGTGCGACACCTGTCACCGCCTGATGTCGGTGACTGACCCCCACCATCAGTGTCTCTACTGCCTCGGGGCCGGCCACGACAACAAGTCGTGCCCAGACTGCCGGGCCTTGACCTCGAAAGCTAGGCGGGAGCGGTGCCGCAAGCAACTCGAGATCTGGCAGTCTGCTCGAGGTCCCGGTCGAGGAGGAAGTCGAGGGACCGGTCGCGGAGCCGCAGTCGTCGCTCGTAGAGTCATTGCCAGCACTCGTCGGGCTCCAAGTTTTCCGGTAAATCGAGGCACTCCAAGAAGAAGTCGAAGAGGCAACATCTCTCTTCAGAGTCCGCTCGCGCGACGCGGCTGAGGGTTCGGGCAACACAGCCTGCGCCACTTTGTCGGAGCCTCAGGCGCAGCCTCCAGGTCCATACCCTCCGGTCTCTGGCCTGCGAGCGACGCTGGAGGACATTTGTGATTTCCTCATTGCCATGAGGACTCACTTCCCTCTGTTAAGGCCTGCCGGCGCGCCTTCGGGCCCCGCAGACCTGACTTGGGGCCTTGGCGGGCCGGTGGCTCCAGCCCTAGCTCCGTCGGGTGCCCCAGCTCCGTCGGGTGCTCCGGCACCGTCGTCGACTCCGGTCGCTACGCCGCCGTCCCCCGTGGGATCCGTGCCTGGATCCCGGTCGACGCCATTTTACCTTACGACTCCTCCGCTGGCGCCGACCCCAATGGTGTCGCTCCCCCGCCGTCCTCGGACGACGTCAGCCCCAGTTTCAGCCCCGGTCCGGGTTCAGCGTTGGAACGGCGCCGCTTGGCGCCGTATCCGGCGTCGATGGTTGAGGCTTCAACTACGACCCAGCTCCGTCATTCCAGCCTGTTTACCAGGATACGGATGAAGGGAGGACTGGGAGGGGTCTGAGGACCCTCTGGCACAGCAGTGCCAGTTGAGCCAGGACTGGGCAGATGAGCTAGGAAAGGCCAGTGGTTTGGACACATCGCCCGACACTGGATTCATCTCTCCTCCCTCCGTGGCTACGGAGGAGGGGGGCTACGTATGGTGTGGTGTTGCACAGGGCAGCCAGGGCCTTGGCTCTTGAACTCCATGCTGCGGCCGTGAGGACTAACCTCCTCACTGAGGTGCTTCAGCCGCCAGTAAGCTCCTCGGAGCCTCTACTGCCGTTCAATGAGGCCCTCACGGACATTCTGATGGGCACCTTTTCTCTCTGTCCATCCGTGCAAGGTTGTTCTGAGGACTCGTCCTTCTTTCCTGCACAAGGTGTTTACAGCCTTTCATATCGGGTAGTCCATCACCTTGCCCACCTTCTTTCCGCCTCCGCATCCCTCGAAAGAGGACGAGAGGCTCCACGGTCTGGACCCAAAACGTGCGCTCTCCTTTTATCTAGACCGGACACACCAGTTCCGGGTAGACGACCGGCTGTTAGTTGGTTACATGGGTGCTAAGAAGGGACGGGCGGTGCACAAGCGGACCATCTCTCGGTGGGTCGTTTTGTGCATCAAGATTTGCTACTCCTTGGCGAAAAAGGAGCCTCCTGTGGGGCTACGCGCCCATTCCACTCTAACCACGGCGGCTACTACTGCCCTGGGTCAGGGAGTCCATATGCAGGACATCTGTCAGGCAGCTAAGTGGGCCTCGCTGCACACGTTTGCTAAGCACTACTGCCTGGACTATCAAGTCCGGAGAAATGGCTTTTTCGACCATTCAGTTCGTCAGGACTTTCTGGTGTGATCTTGGTTCGCATACCCACCACAGTGGTTGGTATTGCTGGGGTATCTATTCTAAGGAAAGAAATCTAACACTAACCTGTTTCGTTCAGATGCACAAGTTACTTACCTTCGGTAACGATATATCTGTAAGAAACAGTAGTTAGTGTTAGATTCCTTACTGCCCCACCCATCTTCCCCGTTCTGCGAACCGATATCTAGGGTTAAGGACATCCCTTTCTGGGCCCTAGTTTTATGGCACCAGTGTCGGTTTCTATCATGGCTGTGCCTTCCTGGCGCGGAAAGCTATGTACAGAACTGACGTCAGCGTGCGAGGGCGGCGTCGAAGTACCGACGACGTCATTCCAGCGATAATGACGACGACGAATGCGTAGCCGCAGACGACGCCTACCGACGCGCAAGGGTACTGTTGACGAAAACTTTCTGGATCCAGCCTGACGCCTGGGGATATTTTAAGGTAAGGAATCTAACACTAACTACTGTTTCTTACAGATATATCGTTACCGAAGTAGCATAGAAAGAATGTGTATTGCACTCTTTCATATCTCATTGACCTCTCTCATTACCTCTCGCACCCACTTTGACAGGACTGCCTGGTTTACAGGACTATTAATGGATTAAAAAAGTAGCAGTGCTATATTCCACTAGTTCAATAAATAAATTGCTGTACAGAGTTGGGGGTCATTCACCTACTACTCGTTGAACCTTGTGGAACCATTCCAATTTTGAATTACACCAGATTATTTGTAGCCTATATTCTAAGGTACTGAATGCTTGATGCTTAAATCATGGTTACCACTGTTTTTTTGGCTTCTTTGCCTGACTACATTGATGCAATGCAGAGTGCATTGAATATTAATTGTCCAGATACAGGCTAGCAACGTCTAGTAACTTTTCAACTGGTGTCTGTCACACCTTGCCACAAGCTAGTGTCTCTGAAAGAGACAATTAGTTATAGATTCCTTACCTTGTGAATTACCCCTGGTGTCAGACTGGATCCGGAGATTTCGTCAGCAGTACCCCTGCGAGTCGAAAGGTGGCATCGAACGGCTCCGCGTTCGACGTGGTCGCCAGGATGATGTTGCGGCAGCTACCTAGACGCCACCCTCGCACTCATTCGTCAGTTCTTTCTTTTTCCGCGCCAGCCAGTGCAGACCAGGAGAGAGAAGTACCTCCAGTCACTTTTTGACTGACTTTTTGCGACTTTTGTCGACACAGTTTTTTGAGTCTATCGACTCTTGGTGCACGTCAGGGATGCCCGGTTTCAAGGTTTGCGCTTCCTGCCGAAAATTGATGTCGGTGGCGGATCCGCACCACGTGTGACTGTGGTACCTCGAACACGACCACGATCCCAAGTCGTGTTCCAACTGCCGGACCATGAATCCGAAGTCTTTGCGGGAGCAGCCCCGAAAGCTTCTTGAGGCCCGGCAGTCCGGTCGCGCTGGAAGTCGAGGAACCGGTTGCGGAGCCACCACCACCACCATTCATCCTCGAAGTCTTCGCACTCCTCTAGTAAGTTGAATCACAAGAAGAAGCATTGTTGTTCTTCGACTTCTCCCCGTCCGTCGGCCGACGCGACAAGGGATGCGGGTGGTGCCCCTCCCGCAGCTCCGCGAGCAAATCCTGAAGGATCAACTCTGAGGTTCCCTCCCTTTCCGGGACCCGGAGCGACCCCTGTCCAGCCTCGAAGCTTTTATGAAGCGATGCATGCCATCTTTGGGCAGCCCGACTCGGCTGGCGTGCTTTCGGGTCCCACAGATTCGGCTGGGGGCCCTGGGCCTTCGACGCTGGAAGCTTCAGCCGTGGTACCACAGGGTCCCCTTGTATCTAGGCCTGGATCAGGATCAGTGCCGGTCGACCTCGTACCACCTCCCCCTGGCGCCGATTCCACCGGCACCACGTCCACAGCCGACGCCGGTTGTGTCCTCAGCCAGCGTCGACCCTGGCCTCTACCCCAACGTGGACACGGAGCCAGACCGTTGTCGACCCACGCCGGATCCAGCGCCAACGGGTACTTTTGTGCCCCTGGTCTACCCTGGTGTTCCTTTCAGGCAGATTGGCAACCAGAGGAGGGTGAGGAGGACTGGGAGGATTCTGGAGACCCTTTAACTAACCAGTTGGTGCGTGATCCTGGACTGGAGAGAGGAGTTGGGGGAAGCCAGTGGTCTGAACACCTCCCCAGATCTTGGACTGTTGTCTCCTATTACCGTGGCTACGGAGATGGGAGCTTCTCACGCAGTGGTGTTGCGTAGGGCGGCCGAGGCTCTCAACCTCGAGCTACATATGATGGCAGTCAGGACTAACCTCCTGACAGAGGTGCTTCAGCCGGCAGCGAGCTCTTCAGAGCCCCTGCTGACGTGTAATGACGTTCTAACTGACATCCTTTTGGGCACCTGGTCGAGGCCCAACACTGGTGCTCCTGTAGATAGGATGATTGCCCAACACCACCGCCTGGCCCCGGGCGATCCCTCTTTCCTCTCTCAACACCCCACCCCTGAAAGCTTCAATGTCCAAAGGCGCATTCTCTACCACACCACCTCATCGGCAATCCAAAAAGCTGGACCAACTTGGGAAGAAAAGTTTTTCTTCTTCCAGCTTGGGACTGCGGTCGGTAAACAACACATGTCTGTTGGGCAGTTACACCCACTCTGTGTGGGATATGGTAACGCAGGTGCTACCACGGTGCCCGTAGGAGGCTCGGGAATGCTCTCCTGTGCGGTCAGAGAGGGGAGAGACGCAGCCTCGTTTACCATACGATGTGGACTGGACACCGCCGACTCGCTAGGCAGGACAATTTCAACGTTGGTAGCCCTTCGACGCTACGCCTGGCTGAGGTCGACTGGTTTTTCTGGGGATGTCCAAGCTACCCTCATGGACATGCCCTTTGATGGCTCTAGCCTGTTCGGCGACAAAGCAGACAGCGCATTAGAATACTTCAAGGGCTCTCGGACTACGGCCAAGTCCTTGGGCCTCTCCACCCACCCTGCGCAGTCTGCTTTTCGCCCCTTTCGTGCCTACAGAAGGGGTGCCCGCCCACGTTCCTCCTAGAGCCACAGGCCGGCATAAGCTGTTCAGCCTCTGCGTGGCGGCAGACGTGGGGCCCACCGCCGTGGGTCTGGGGGCCAGCGAACGGGCCAGGCTAGGCCACCACTGTCCCCTCTGCAACAGCCTCGAAATCCTCCTAGTCTGACGTTTCAGGGCCACCAATTGCCAGTGTGTGGCAGGATTCGCCATCGTCTTCTCCACTGGCACACCATCACGTTGTACAGGTGGGTTTTGCCGATAGTCCGAAGGGGCAACTCTCTCCCCTTCAAGACTACCCCCCACCCAGCCATGTCACCTCAGTACCATCGAATGCCGGAGGATCATCTGGCCCTTCTCCAACAGGAAGTTGCGTCTCTCTTCAAAAAGGGAGCCATCGAGCGAGTTCCTGCCCCAGAAGTAGGTCGTGGTTGCTATTCCAACTATTTTCTGGTGCCCAAGAAGGACAAAGGCCTGCGTCCTATCTTGGATCTCAGGTACGTCACCCATTTCCTCCAGAAGGAGAAGGTCAAAATGTTGACGCTAGCTCAGGTTCTGTCTGCCCTCGACCCTGGAGGCTGGATGGTAGCGTTGGATTTGCAGGATGATTATTTTCACATCCCCGTCCTGTCGGCCTACCGGCATTACCTGCGGTTCACGGAGGGCCACGAGCACTTTCAGTTTACCGTCCTCCCCTTTGGCCTTACCAGCCCCCTCTGGTGTCCACGAAGGTGATGGCGGTGGTCACCGCTCATCTGTGCAGATCAGGGGTTCCAGTCTTCCCCTATCTCGACCACTGGCTGTTGAAGGCGGGCTTGCCCCAGGCAGTCGCCTCCCACCTCCAGACTACGGAGGACCTCCTGCACTTGCTGGGGTTCTCTATAAACGTGCCAGAGTCACACCTTTCTCCCTCTGAGAAGCTCCTCTTCCTCAGAGCGGTTCTGGACACAACGCAGTTTCGGGTTTACTCTCTCAAGCAGCGATTCCGGGATATTCGGGCTATGATTCCGATCTTTCAGCCTCTATCCCGGATTTTGGTCAGAATGACCCTGAGGCCGCTGGGGCTCATGGCCTCTTGCATCCTACTGGTAGATCATGCCAGGTGGCATATGCGGGCTCTGCAGTGGGACCTGAAGTTACAGTGGGCATAGCGTCAGGGGAATTTGTCCGATTGCGTTCTCGGAGAGCACTGTTCAACAATTGCAGTAGTGACTAACGAACCAGGATTGGGTCAACGGCAGATCCCTCTCCCTCCCCCATCCGGAGGACACAGTGGTGACGGATGCATCACTTCTGGGGTGGGGTGGCCACATGGGAGGGGCGGAGATCAGAGGCCTCTGGTCTCTGGCGGAGTCCAGGCTCCGCATCAACGTTCTGGAGCTCCGGGCGATCTGTCTTGCCCTGAAGGCATTCCTTCCCTCTGCCCGGGGAAGAGTAGTGCAGGTGTTCACGGACAACCCCACTGCCATGTGGTATTGCAAAAAACAAGGCGGGTGGGGTCGTGGAACCTATGTCAAGAGGCTCTCCATCTCTGTACATGGCTGGAACATCAGGGCATTACCCTGGTGGTTCAACACCTGGCGGGTTCTCTGAACACCAGGGTGGAAAATCTCAGGTGCATGATGGATCAGGAATAGGGTCTTCACTCGGAGGTAGCGCAAGGTCTCTTTCAGCAGTGGGGAGAGCCTTGGTTAGATCTATTTGCCACCAAAGAGAACGCGCAATGTAATCAATTCTGCGCCTTGGAATTTCCAAGGCGGCACTCGCTAGGTGACGCCTTTTGTCGCAAGTGGAATTGCGGTCTTCTATACGCCTTTCCGCCTATACCACTTCTGCCCAGAGTGCTGAAGAAGATCAAGCGCGACCAGGCCCAAGTCATCCTTGTGGCTCTGGATTGGGCACGAAGAGTCTGGTATCACGAGCTGTTACTTATGGCCATTAATCCTGCACTCCGTCTGCCTCTTCAGGAGGATCTTCTGTCACCGCAGAGGGGGACGGTCCTCCTCCCGAACCAGTCCAGTTTCCACCTCCTTGCGTGGAGATTGAACGGCGACAGTTGACAGCCTTCAACCTTCCTCCCGAAGTCTGTTATGTTATCTTGGCAGCCAGGCGTCCCTCCACTAAGAGAGTGTCCGCCTGCAAATGGAACACCTTTTTTGCTTGATGCACAGCAAAGGCTGTGGATTCCCTTTCTGCCCCTCTTTCTGATGTTCTCTTGTTCCTCCTGTCTTTGTCCCAGCAGGGCTCTGCTCTCGGCACTCTAAAGGGCTACTTCTCAGCCATTTCAGCTTTTCTTAGGCTTCCTGATCAGGCTTCTCTCTTTTCAAGTCCCCTGTTGTAGATCGCTTCCTTAGGGGGATTACTCATCTTTTTCCACCTGTTCCCTTCGTAATGCCTCAGTTGGACTTTACCTTGGTTCTTACTTATTTTATGGGGGCTCCCTTTGAGCCGCTTCATAACTGTCCTTTCAGACTTCTTACTTTAAAGACTGCCTTTCCGGTTGCCATCTCCTTTGCTCACTTTTTGGCTGTTCATCCAGACAAGGTCGTCCTAAGAACCAGACCTTCCTTTCTTCCCAAGGTGGTTACTTCTTTCCACATTGGTTAGACCATCACTTTGCCCACATTCTTTCCGCCTCTGCATCCTTCTACGGAGGAAGAGAGGCTCCTCCGTTTGGATCCAAAACGTGCGCTTTCCTTTTATTTGGATCGCACCAAGCAGTTCCAGGTGGATGACCAGTTCTTTCTTGGCTACGTGGGCGCCCAAAGAATTCCTGGCCGTGCACAATCGAACCGTCTCCAGATGGGTTGATTTGTGCATCAAAGCTTGCTACTCTCTGGTAAAGAAGGAGCCTCCAGTGGGAATGCGCACTCATTCCACCAGGGAGACGGCAGCTACCACTACTTTGGGACGGGGAGTCCCCCTCAATGACATCTGTTAGGCAGCTACATGGGCATCTCTGCACACATTCACAAAGCACTACTTCCTGGGCAGCCAAGTCTGGAGAGAAGGCTTCTTTGGTTGTTCTGTTCTCCAGGACTTTCTGGTGTGAACTTAGTTCGCAGACCCACCTCCGGGGTTGGAATTGCTGGGGTATCCATTCACGAGGTAGGGAATCTATAACTAATTGTCTCTTTCAGGTGAACAAGTTACTTACCTTTGGTAACGATATATCTGTAAGAGACATAGATTAGTAATAGATTCCTTACCTCCCCAGCCATCCTCCCTGTTCTGCGAACTGACTTCTAGGTTTAAGGACTTACTTTCAGGGCCCTAGTTTTGTGCACCAGTTGTCAGTGTCCTGCATAGCTCTGGGCTTCTGGCGTGGAATGTCGTGTAAAATAACTGACGTCAGTGCGCAAGGGCAGCGTCTAAGTAGCTGCCGCGACTTCATCCCATCTACCACGACTCCAACGACGAACGCGGAGCCGATCGACGCAACCTTTCGATGCGCAGGGGTACTGCTGACGAACAATTCTCCGGATCCAGTCTGACTCCTGGGGGGTAATTCACAAGGTAAGGAATCTATAACTAATCTATGTCTCTTACAGATATATCGTTACCGAAGGTAAGTAACGTGTTCGTCTGTAGTTAATTCAAACTCTGGCATGTGTTCCTGTTGATGAAAATAAAAATCTACCTAGTGTGTACATATAGCTGATGGTTTTTAAAGATCTTCTAATGTCATTATAGGCTACTTTTTGCCACTGTAATTAATAGACAGAAGACACAGGGGTAGTTGTTGGTCCTTACTTGTGGTACTGTGTATATTGCACACTCTGGATCTGAATTTTTTTATCAGTGACTGTGGTTTATAAACGTTTCTGCTTGATCTGAAGCCACTCAATTTTAGTGTCTTACTGCAACAGATTTCTCAAGGAAGCCAAAAGTAACTTAAACTAGCTCTTGCTTCCCCAATGCCCATCTTCTGTTCTGAACTGCCAATGCTTCAACCAGCTCTGCTACCTCAGTGCCTTTTGTGAGATTGAGATGGAAGCTGGATACTTTCTTTAACAAAGATGCACTTCTTTGGTCTATGGATCAATCCGTTTATGATTTGGACATTGGCAGTAATGTAAATCAGTTCTTAGCTAAATAGTTCCTTCGCTGCACCTTCGATTCACTACTTGGCGATTTTGGGTTTTTATACATTTCTGTACCTCTTTAGTTGCCCTTTTGAAGAAAGACCTACGACTGATTCTTAACATCACCTATACAATTTGATGGAGTGCAATATTGTGGCAGAGCAGTGGTCGAAGTGCATTGAACAAAATATGGAAACGGTGATGCTGTGCTCAAAGAGGGGAGGGGTGAGGGAGCTTTCAAAATATAGATTTAACTAATACCCAGTCTGTACATAGTGCAGCTTTTTAGAACTGTCCTTTAAAAGCACACACTTCACAGCTCAGCTGGTAACTCACACCCCTCAAAAAGAATAAATCTGTCTCATCAGGAAGCTTCAAGTGATTCCATCACCTAAACCCAAATTCCAAACACGCTTTACATTTCCAGATTAAACAGTTGTGCATATGTACATTTCTTTCAGGCAGCAGACCCCCTGGCATGAAGGCTTGATTTCACAACACAGGAGACTTTGCTTTATTTATTATTTATTTACGCAACTTTTATAGCGCGACAAATACCCGAAGGTGTCTCGGCGCTGTAGAGCAACTGGAGTCTATCATCGAACCATCCTCTTACTGATTAAACAACCATGTTTTCAAGAGCCTGCGAAAGCTCATCAGATTCGGGGCGGTTTTGATGGCTAGTGGCAGGAGGTTCCAAAGTTTTTGAGTGGCCACAAGAAAGCGCCTGTCTCCCCAGGTGACCGATCTTGTGCGTGGCACAGGGAGGAGACTGATGTTGGCCGATCTTAACTGCCTGCTGGGAGTATACAGTTGAAAGGCTTCAATCAAGAACCTGGGTCCCGTGCCATGTGCAGCCTTATAAGCAATACAGAGGGCCTTAAACTTGACGCGGCTCTCGACTCTCAGCCAGTGAAGCTGACGAATACCAAGAGTGGTGGATTTGCGACGAGGGATGTTAAGAAGAATCCTAGCAGCCGCATTCTGAATAGATTGCAGCTTTGTTGTGACACGCTTCTGGGTATGAAGGAAGAGTGCATTCCCATAGTCTATCCTGGAGAAGACTAGGGTGGAAACCAGAGTCTTCCCAGCTGACGGCGGGAGGTAAGGCAACAACTTCTTGATTTTTTTCAGAATGAAAAAAGAAGATGACACAACCTTGTTGGTATGGAGGTCGAAAACCAACTTAGTGTCAAAAATCACTCCCAAATTTCGGTTTTTTTCCACTGGACCAGGTGGGGGGCCAAGCTTTTCTGGCCACCAACCATGAGACCATTCAGGGGAGAGTCTTCCGAAGGTCATAATCTCGGTCTTATCCGAGTTAAGGCGAAGGCAGTTCAGGGCCATCCAGCTACTGACCTCAAGTATAGCTTTCTGGAAGTTGGCTGCTACAGTATGACCATCCTTGTGGATACCCAGCACCAGCTGGGTATCGTCTGCATACGATGTAAGCTGTATCCCATAGGCCTTTATTATCCTCGCCAAGTCCGCTACATAGATATTGAAAAGCATAGGGCTTAGCGAGGAGCCTTGTGGGACTCCACAAGGGAGTGCAGAGATAGGGGAATAGTAGTCTCCCAACTTTACTGTCTGGGTACGGTTTGCCAGGAAGGATGAGATAAGATCCTTGGCACGACCGTTAATCCCCAAAGCAGTGACACGGTCGACTAAGGTGGCATGGTCGACCGTGTCAAAAGCTGCTGACAGATCCAAGAGGATAAGGACAGCCGCCCCTCCCTGGTCCATGATCACCCTGATCTCGTCAGAGGCCTTTATCAAGGCAGTCTCTGTTCCATGCCCTTTCCTAAAACCAAACTGCGTGTCGTCGAGAAGATGGTGAGTCTCGACGAACTCTGAGAGCTGTCGGTTCATCAGGTATTCGCATACTTTGGCGGGAAAGGGCAGGCACGCGATCGGTCTGTAGCTTACAGCGGCTGTGGGATCTAAGGAAGGTTTTTTCAGAAGGGGTTTTATGACAGCGTTCTTCCATATACTTGGAAATTGACCTGTCGAAAATGCAGTATTGCAGATCTCCATGAGAGGGCAAGAAATCACTTCTGTGAGTTTTGACATCACTGATGGGGGACAAGGATCCAGTGGGGAGCCCGATTTGATAGTAGAGATGATTTTGATCACATCCTCATGTGGGGCGGGTAGAAAGCAAGAAAAATGGTCATAGTTGTGAAGAGACAATAGTTCTTCCCCGCTACCACCTCTACATTCAGTTCTGGGATTATCTTCAAAAGAAGCATATATATCTGCAACCTTTGTGATAAAAAAGGCTGCTAATTCGTTACAGAAAACCTGTGAGGGCTCAACTTCAGGCCCAACAGGGGGGGAAGACAAGATGTTGACAACGGAGAACAATTCTCTGGCCGAATTAGCAGCGGTCTTGATTTGTGCCGAGAAAAAATCGATTTTTCGGGCCAAGATTGCCTTTTTATAAATCTGAAGGGCATCCTTATAAGTTTGTCTGGCTGTGGGGCAGTAAACCTTCCTCCAGCGCCTTTCTAGATTTCTGCAGTGTTGGCGATGTAGTCGAAGGTCTTCATTGTACCAGGGGGCCGAGGGGGATACTCTATTGGGCTTCGTGATTTTCTCTGGGGCCACGAGGTCAGCGGCAGTTCGGATCCAGTCCTGAAAAGCTGAGGCCGATAGTGCCGAGGTATTTCCACCCTGAGGACGGGAGGAAACCAGGGAATGTAGCATCTGAGGCAAATCTGCCGTTTTCCAGGCACGAGTGCCCATTCTGATTCGAGGCCTGGAAGCTGAGGGGGCAATGGATCGTATATCTATTTGAAAGATGATAGCCCTGTGGTCAGACCAAGTGATTGGAATGATGTCTGATACAGATATGCCAGGATCATTTGTGAACAGACCATCAAGGGAATGTCCAGCTTGATGCGTAATGCCCTTGACTAGTTGGTACAACCCTAAATTAGAAAAGTCAGCTATAAGTTGGGCAGTGTCGGAGTTATCCTGCTCTTCTAAATAGAAATTAAAGTCTCCCAAGATGGTGTATGTATCAGAACATATAACATTGTCACTTAGGTCAGAGAGGGAGGAAAGAAAAGCATTACGGGGGCCAGGGGGACGATAAAGTCGCAGTCGCACTTCAGTCGCAGCTTTTCAACTCTCTGAATTAACCGTTCCCCGGTGGTTATCTTTTGGCAAAAAGTAAGGGAACTGTTTTTCTTAAATTAAAAAATTAAATAAAAAAATTATGAGCACATCATGCCTCTCAGCTCTCACCCACTTGGACCAGTGTGGCAGAGCCTCTGCTCATGAATGAGATTCATCTCATCTCACTCAGTATTGCAACCGGGTATCAGCCTTTCCTGACAGGATGCAGTGCATGCCCCTTGTCTTGTATGCAGCGAACCGATGGGTTCAATGTCCCTCCTCTGCAATCTCTATGTTTCTACCTAATGGTACAGGTTTGAACGAGTGGCCTTGTTGCCACTTAGGATATTTATGTTTGATACACAGCCTAGTGTGGAGACTGATGCCTGCCAGCTCACTCCATTTCAATTAAGGTTCACAGGCAGTGGCGGCAGGCATGGCTCATGGATGGGGAGGGTTGGGGGTTGCAGGGGAGGGGTCGCACCAGGGGTCGCCACTGCCAAATTGGAGCCTGTCTTCATTCGCTGCTGCTCAATAAGTTCTTGTTCTAACCTCTGACTCTCTTGCTCAAGTGTCTGTAGTTTAGTCTTATCGTCACGCCTATGGTCTATGATCAGGGAAAGGCCCTGCCCATTTTATTAAAGTCTTGTACGCCTTCCATAGGGTCTGAGTAGACTCAACCAAAGTCTCATATGCACCTTGAGATACAGTGGGCTAAGTACTATGTTTCGTTGCACCTTCTTCCAGGGTTATGGGCACACCATATGTCCGTCAAAATCTCTTCTCCGGAGGAAATCTATTCCCTGAATGAGGCTCTGAAGTTGACTATTCAATGGCTCACCTCCAACCAGCTCAAACTAAATGCACAAAAAACTGAATTTCTTCTAATCTCCCCACCCAAAACCAACCCTGACATTTGCGAATGGACTAAGTTGATCACAGCTCTAAACTGCCCACCGACCATTGTGGACTCTGCCAAATCCTTTGAATAACCCAGACAGTAGCTTGAATATGCATGACCACATCGACTCGATGGCTAAAACCACCAGGTTTCACCTGAACTATCTAAGAAAACTGAAACTATTCCTTGACACTCCCGACCTTAAAATGGCAGTCCAGGCACTAGTTACCTCCAGACTCAAATATGGATGCTCTACCCTCTCTGGCCTCCCCAAGATCTCCATGGCTCACCTAAAAGCCTGCCTTACCGCCACCGCCAGACTCCTAACAGATTCTAAAAAATTCTACCACATCTCACTGCATCTGAAAGCTCTGAACTGGCTTCATCTTGAAGCCAGAATCCAACTCAAACTGGCATGTATCACTCACAAGACTCTATACACTAAATCCCCTGCATTTCTCGCCCAGAAACTCTTGGTGTCCGGATGTGCCAGAAACTCCCGGTTCTCCAGAGACCTCTTGCTCCAGCCTCCCCAGTTTTGAAAGCAAAAAACCTATAATCTTGGGTTTTCTGGGGCCGCACCAAGAATCTGGAACTTGCTGCCGGCCGTCATTAGAAGAATTCCGTCTCTGGCTCGTTTTAAAAAGGAAGCCAAAACCATCCTAATGGGCAAGTTCCTCTCATAACTCTTGCATTGCACACACAACTCAGCGACCTTGTTTTTATTCTGTTACTATGACACCTTGGACTGACTGGATGCTATCCACCTTGCACCTCCTGGTACTCCACACTTGTTATCTTGGACCTTCGTTACATTTCGACTTGTAATTTGTTTGTACTTGTTTTTGATCCCAAATGTTCCACCCACCTACCTACGTCTTATTTGTTTACAACCTGTTATTCCTGTAAAGCCCTCTGATACCCTATCTGGTCATGTTTGCGCTCTATAAAACACAAATCAATAAATAGAGTGGCGAGTGGGTCCTGTCAGTTTGTGGGCCATCATTGTGGGTCTTGTTCAACCAAAGCCATGTTGGAGTCACTCCCCCAATAACGTCTTTTCATCATACATGTGGAGAAGTAGTGCGCCCAGGTCAAGAAGTGTAATGTCACGTACACGGGGTGGGACATAAACCGAGCATATTTTAGTGTCACCAACTCCCTGTAAGGGCTACTTATCTTCCATGTGTGTCTGGCCAGACATGATGTATGATAATTGGGAGTGTCTTTCGTATCAAAATACTCACCTCTCTACATCCTGCACTGTAGTCAGCATGAGCAACCATTTTATAGACCGATTTATCTAAGGCACGAAAGGTGTTACCCATCATATCGGTCTCCTGAAGTAGGACTACGTCGGGTGCCAGATGTTTAATGTGGTACAAAAGGGGGTGGTGATGGACGGAGCATCTGAACCAATCAAACACTCACACCCAGTCAAAAGATCTGGGTTTGATCCATCACCGTTCTTTAGCCCACTCTGCCACCCCAGTTCAGACATGGCTATATGCAAATCAGTCTGACCCTGTGCCTCATGGGAACAGTCCAGCCCGAACTGCCAAGCCATGCCTTCCCTGCCTGCAATACTACACCCTTTTTAATTTTGTATCCCAGGCCATTCACATTCCAGGATAATAGTTTTATAGCTGACGTGTCAGAGTTTTCATCCAGGGGCATACGCTGGCCTAAGGCCTCCGCAGCCCAAAATAGCCACCACCAAACCCGGGGAGATGGCGAAGGATGATGGTTGTGTGCTCAAGATCAATGCAATGTCAGTGCTGCACATAATAACTTTATGATTTCACTTCCAACTTCTACACCATTGAAGCCCCTATATCAGGACATGGGAAGACATTCCATCGAGGACATTGCACGCCTTCGCCCCTTACTTTTTTGGGCATGCATAAGAAGGACTCCTGAGCTGTCCAACTATGCTGCCGCCCTTATTGAATTAAAAACAGCTGACACAGGAAATAGGATCAAATGGATCACGAATCTCAGGCAGCTTTTATTTGGTATCTGGTTTGGGGAGGCCTGGGCCAGCCAGACTCTGCCATCCAAGCAGGATCTAAAAAGTGCCTATTGGCAATAGGTACAGGCAGAAGAGTTGCGCAATCCTAAAATGGGGAAACTCACCGAGTTGTTCCTTGAGCACAAACCTATCCGCAAATTAGAACCTTTCCTCGATTTTATCCAAACACCTAGGGATAGGGTGCTCTACTTGAAGATGATATTAGGGATCCTTCCGCTAAATGAAGTGACAGCAACCTGGAACCGGCTCAATTTACCTTCTGCTTCTTGTCCATGCTGTGCGGATCCTAATGAGTCTATCGCCCACTTTCTCTTCGCATGCCCAGCTTACAGGATGGCTAGAGCCAAATGACTCAAACCAGTCTGTAAAAAGCTCGGTTCTAAGAACTATCGAGTGGCATTACGCATTTTAAAAACTGACACCTCCTCCCTCACCTTGGTCTGTGGCGTAGCAAAATATTTGGGCTGCGCCTGGTAATAAGAACAAACCTCTTAGCAAAAATGTGTAGCCCGGCAGCTCCTATGCTTGTCACTTGATGTACTTGTTTTACTGCTATCTATGCTTTTACTGAAACCTTTTTATGTCCTTTTATTACAGTTGTATGATGTTTAGCCGGACTTATTTATTATGTTGTACTATATGTGTTTTAAAAAAAATATGTATATGAATTTTGGATGTACATGCTTTTATGATAAGTTTTATCGAATAAAGCTTATACTACTACTACGTTATGCTAAAAAAACAAAGTTAGCAAACAAAACCCCCAAACAAATCACCCCTCCCTAAATCCCTGCACAGCTAACTCAAAACTGCCTGCCCCCAAACATTGCAGAGGGCCTGTTGCTCCAAACCAGTACTTAGTGGTGACCACAAAAAATCCCCGATTCGCCCCTTCCCTGTATAAAGCCAACGTGTTACCAAATGCCATCTGGTTTAGTTGGTAGCTGCATGATTCTCAGCTGCAATAATATTCAATCCCCTGGGTAGGAGAGTTAACACACTCAGCCCTGACAGGTAATGATAATGCATCTTCAGATGGTCAGTGAGTTCACCCAGCTTTGTCAAATCAATCTATACTTTGTTCACAATGAGTCACTGATCGTGAAGTTTCCTGCTGAGTTGAACTTTGATCCTGCAGCACATCATCTGCGTCCACCCTTTGGTCCAAGGGATCATAATCGCACCGCTGTCGATGAGACTGATTTTGTGGCCGTTGTCCTCCAGCCAGCATCCAACCCTCAAGCCATTCCCATGCCGCCTCTGGGGTCGTAAAGTGCCAGATCTTCCCTTCCGCAACAACTCACAGCTGAGCTGTAATATTTCAAGTCTTGTTCTCAAAAGCCTCTATCTGATAGAGACATCAGGCCGCAGATTCTTCCTTAACTTAGAATATCCCCGGGCGCAGACAGGATCTGGAAAATGTTTCCCCAGCAGTACCTCTGCGTGCCGTGGGGGGGAAGGGGAGGGGGCGGCGGCACCCGGCTCCGTCCTGGCGACGTCCACAGATAGGAGGTCAATGGAGCCATATAAGTCCCTCCCAGCTCGCTGACGTAAGTTTTCCTTCTTTTCCGCGTCCCACTGCAGATCCGGGAGAAGCTGTTCCTGCCTGTCTGTTGTTTTCAGGCCCATTCAACGCCCTTTTTAGCGTCCGGGAAGAGTGTGTGAGGCTAATGGGCTTCAAATCGTGTGCGACCTGTACGCAGCATATGTACAGGTCGTCTTGTGTGACGGATCCACACAAGATCTATATGTGATGCTTGGGAGAGCTCCACGACTCCGTGGAGTGCGACGCCTGCCAGCGGATGAAGCTGAAGTCTCTGCTGTAACGTACTATGAAGTTGCTGTCCGCCCGGATGTCCCGTTTGGAGTCCTTGCAGCGCCCGTCTCCATCTCCAGTGGAGGAGTCCAAGCGGCGCCAGTCTTCTCATGCAGGGGCTTCTGTTCGGGACAGGCCCCGGAGTCGTTCCACGGACGTCGCTCACCTGACGCTGGTAAGCACAGAAGGAAATCACGTAGGTCTTCGGCCATGCATCACCGTGATGTCTTGGCTCTCTGCTCTCGGTCTTTGCCGGATACAAGCGCCCTTGCGTTGACCCTCGCCAACCCACCAATCCCTGGTGCTGGGACAACTCGTACCCAGATGGAAGCCTATTCTAGGGCTTTGTAGGCCATCTTTTGGGTCACCACATCTCTCCCTGGCGTGCCTTCGGGCCCACAGAGGGGCTAGGGCTAAGGTCGGGGATTAGCCGGCGGGTTCGCACTTGGTGCTGATCAGGTGCCCTGACTCCGGTTCTGGAGTCGCTATGACGTCAGGACACAGTCCGTAGGGGCATCCCCTCTAGACGTCAAGCCCTCCTGTTGTTTCTCCGCACAGCCCTGTGAGGCTCCCTGCGTCGACGACAGAGATGGTTACTGCGCAGAGCTCGACTCTGAGTCTACGCCATTCCTCCCCTTGTTTTTCCACATCAATGGAGGTCTAGTCAACGCCTGCCGGATGCCGGGTGGACGAGCCGTCTTCTGTGGATGTTGACATCTTAAAGAGACATGTTAGTGATAGGTTACTTACCTTAGAATATCCCCAGGCGTCAGACTGGATCCGGAAAGTTTTGCTAGCAGTACCTCTGCGCGTCAGTAGGTGCCGTCGTGCGGCGCCGAGTCCGTCGTTGGCATCGTAAGCGCCAAGATGACGTCACGGAGACTACTTAGGCACCACCCATGCGCGGTGATGTCAGTTCTTTCTTTTTCCGTGCCAGTAAGCGCAGATACGGTTAGAGCACGTACCTTAGTCACTTTTTGACTATCTTTGTTGGGACTTTTTGTCTCTTGTTGGTCTTCCCTGGTGCATGTTTTAAGTCCTGTGGGGGCTGCCGGCGCAATATGTTGGTGGCGGACCCCCACGATGTCTGTCTCTACTGCCTGGAGCACAACCATAACTCCCGGTCCTGTCTGGACTGTCGAGCCATGGCCCCAAAGACCTTGAGGGAGCGGTGCCGGAAGTTGCTTGAAGTTCAACATTCGTCCCAGCGCCGTTCGTGGTCCAGGGGCCGTTCTAGAGAACGCTTGCGGGACCACCATCACCGCTCCTCGGGCTCCAATTCTTCACCCTCAGTTTCGGGTAAGAGACGACACAAAAAGAATTCGAAGAAGCGCTGGTGCTCTCCGATGTCCCCCCCGTCGGTCCCCGGATGCGGATGAGGGGGACGGGGGTTCCGCCCCTGCAGCTCCTTAGGAGCCTGGGAGTCTCGTGGCCTACCCGCCTTACCCGGGTCCGTCGGCGACTCCCTCACAGGGGCATGGTTTTCTTGCTGCCATGGACCGCCTGTTTAGGCCTCGGACTCCCGCCGGTGCAACTTTGGTCCCCGCGGTCCTGTGTCAGGATCCTGTCGGACCGTTGACTCCACCAGTGGCCCCGGTGCCGCCAGCGGCTCCGGCCCCGGCGCCACAGGATCCTGCGCAGTTGGCTCAGGCCACGGCGCCCACGCTGCCCCACGCTGCCGTCTCTGTCCCCAGCGCCACCTTCGGCTCCGCCTGCTGCGCCACAGTGCATGCCGTTGGTTCCGCATCTGCCCCGGTTCCCGGACTGTTTTGTCCCCACCTGGGATCTGAATTGGGACACGGCGCTGGTTCGGCCCCGGCTGGCGCCGTTCCCAGTGCCATTTTCGAAGCCGTTTGTTCCTTCCCCTTCCCCTTCCCCTGTCCCTGCCCCGCCACTGCGGTCTGCGCTGCACACGACGGAGGTAGAGGACAACTGGGAGGGGTCCGAGGTCCCTCTTGCTCGTCAGTGTGATTCTGAGCAGGATTGGGCGGACGACTTGGAGAAGGCTGGCGGCCTCGACGTCTCCTCTGATCCGGGGATTGCCTCTCCCCCGCCCACTATGGAGGAAGGTGCCTCGAACACGGTGGTGCTCCGTCAGGCAGCTGAGGTCCTTAACCTTGATCTCCCTACAGTGGCCCTAAAGACTAATCTCCTCACTGAGGTGCTCCAGTCGGCATCCACTTCATCGGAGCCACTGCTGCCCTTTAATGACGCCTTCACTGACGTCTTGTTGGGCACTTGATCCGGGCCGGCCACTGGGGCCCCTGTGGATAAGAACATCGGCAGGCGTCACCGCCCAGTGCCGGGTGACCCTGCCTTTCTGACCACTCATCCGACGGCACCCCATTCCAGTGGGCGGCAGGATTCGACGTCACCTTCCCCACTGGCGTTCTGTCACCTCCGACAAGTGGGTGCTCGTTAGGAGGGGTTACTCCCTCCCTTTCGAGTCTACCCCTCCAGCCATGCCACTTCCGTTCCACCGCATGTTGGGGGATCACTTCGCGCTTCTCCAACAGGAAGTTGTGGCCCTCTTGGCCCATAGAGCGCGTTCCTGGGCAATAACTAGGACGTGGTTGTTATTCCCACTACTTTCTGGTCCCCAAGAAGGACAAAGCGGGCTTGCACCCCATCTTGGATCTCAGGAACGTCAGTCACTTCCTCCGAATGGAGAAGTTCAAGATGTTGACTCTGGCTCAGGTCTTAGCTGCCCTCGACCCTGGAGACTGGATGGTAGCGTTGGACTTGCAGGACGCATATTTCACATGCCCGTCCTGCCGGCCCACCGGTGATACCTGCGGTTCACGGTAGGCCGGGAGAATTTTCAGTTTGCCGTGCTCCCCTTCGGCCTTACCAGCACCCCTCGGGTGTTCACGAAAGTGATAGTGGTGGTCGCAGCTCACCTGTGCAGGTCAGGGGTGTCAGTCTTCCCCTACCTCGACGACTGGTTGTTGAAGGCGGGCTCGCCGCAGGCAGTCCTTACCCGCCTTCAGACTACAGCCGACCTGCATTTTCTGGGGTTCACCATCAACGTGCCGAAGTCGCACCTGAGTCCCTCTCAGAAGCTCCCCTTCATCAGAGCGGTTCTGGATTCGAAGCAGTTTCGGGTTTATCCTCCCGAACAGCGAGTCCGGGATATTCAGGCTATGATTCCGATCTTTCAGCCTCTATCCCGGGTTTCAGTAAGGATGACCCTCCGGCTCCTGGGTCTGATGGCCTCCTGCATCCTGCTGGTGCAACATGCCAGATGGAATATGCAGGCTCTACAGTGGGACCTGAAGTTCCAGTGGGCACAGTATCAGGGCAACCTTTCCGATCATGTCCAGATCTCGGAGGGCACTGCCCAACAATTGCAGTGGTGGCTCACGAATCACGATTGGGTCAATGGCAGATCCATCTCCCTTCCCCAACCGGAGCACACAGTGGTGACGGATACTTCCCTCTTGGGATGGAGAGGCCACTTGTGAGAGGCAGAGATCAGAGGCCTCTGGTCTCCGACGAAGTCCAGGCTCCATATCAACCTTTTGGAGCTTTGGGCGATCCGTCTTTCACTGAAAGCATTCCTTCCCTCTGTCCGGGGAAGTATAGTGCAGGTGTTCACGGACAACACCACCGCCATGTGGTATTGCAACAAACAGGGCGGGGTGGGGTCTCGGACCCGATGTCAGGAGGCTCCGCGCCTCTGGACATGGCTGGAACATCAAGGCATTACCTTGGTGGTTCAACACCTGGCAGGTTCTCTGAATGATAGGGCGGACAAACTCAGCTGCCGATGCATGATGGATCTTGAATGGCGTCTGCATTCGGACGTGGCGCAAGGTCTCTTTCAGGAGTGGGGAGAGCCTTGGTTAGATCTGTTCGCCACAGAAGAGAACGCGCAATGTCATCAATTCTGCGCGTTTGAATTTCCAAGACGGAACTCGCTTGGAAACGCTTTTCATCACAAGTGGAGCAGTGGTCTATTGTACGCCTATACCACTTCTGCCCAGAGTGCTGAAGAAGATTTGGAGTGACCGGGCCCAAGTCATTCTTGTGGCTCCATATTGGGCACGAAGATATTGGTATCCCAAGCTACTCAGCATGGCGATCGATCCCCCGATCCGTCTATCTCTTCGGGAGGATCTTCTGTTGCAGCAGCAGAACACACTCCTACACCCAAACCTGTCCAGCAACCACCTCCATGCATGGAGATTGAGTGGCGACAGTTGACCGCTTTCGACCTTCCTCCCGAAGTCTGTGATGTCATTCTGGCACCCAGGCATCCTTCCACTAAACCGGTATACGTCTGCCGGTGGAACAAGTCTGTGGCAAGGTGCGCAGAAAAGTCTGTGGATCCCCTTTCTGCCCCTCTTTCCGAAGTCCTTCTGTTCCTCCTTTGCTTGGCCCAGCAGGGCTCTGCTCGGGGCACTCTTAAAGGTTATCTTTCGGCCATCTCCGCCTTTCTACGGCTTCCAGATCAGCCTTCTATTTTTAAGTCCCCGGTTGTTAACCGTTTTCTGAAAGGCATTACGCACATGTTTCCTCCCGTGCCGTTTCTCATGCCTCAATGGGGCTTCAACCTTGTCTTGGCATATCTGATGTGCGCTCCTTTCAAGCCCCTTCATAACTGTCCTTTGCGTCTTCTTTCTCTCGAGACGGCTTCCCTGGTAGCGATCACCCCTGCCAGAAGAGTGAATGAGCTCCAGGCTCTTTCTGCCAAACCTCCATTCTGTTCATCCGGACAAGGTGGTTTTAAGGACCCGTCCTTCTTTCTTGCCAAAGGTTATCACGCCCTTCCACATCGGGCAGACCCTCACTTTGCCCACCTTCTTTCCGCCTCCGCATCCTTCCAAGGAAGAAGAAAAGCTCCACCGTCTGAACCCAAAACGTGCGCTCTTGTTCTATCGGAACAAAAGACACACAATTGATGGACGGAATGCTGAACAAATCAAAACATTCACCCCCAGTCAAGAGATCTGGGTTAAATCCATCATTATTTTGCTCACCATGCCACCCCAGTTTAGACCTGGCCATATGCAAATCAGTCTTGACCCTGTGCCCCATGGGAACAGTCCAGTCTATCTGAAGCGAACACGACAGTTCCAGGTAGATGACCAGCTCTTTGTGGGCCGTGCACAAATGGGCCATCTCTTGATTGGTCGTTCTTTGCGTCAAAGCCTGTTCCTCCTTGGCTAAGAAGGAGCCTCCTGTGGGGCTACGTGCCCATTCTACCAGGGCGACAGCAGCCACTACTGCCTTGGGACGCGGCGTTCCCTTGCAGAACAGTTGTCAGGCAGTGTTAGAATTGGGGGTCTCTGGTTGGCACAGGTAGGTACTTGGGCCAAGCAGGGACCCTCTCCTCTAGTCAGGGCAAGGGAATTACCCTCTTAAAATAACCCCTGCTCACCCTCTAGGCGACGTGGCGCGAGCAGTCAAGGCTAGTTCAGAGGCGATGTAAGTTACGCATTTGTGACCACATACAATAACCCAATGACAACACTACAAATGGACACCACACAAGGTTTTGTATCAAATAAGTTATACTTTATATAGAGTTATCTCAAGACCAATAAATGACAAAAAGAATCCACAGTACTATCAAATTTCAAGAGTTCTGTGTGAGTTAAAACGGTGTAAATCAAAGTTCTGTGCGAGTCGGTAGCCTTGTCTGGCTACAGCGTGCTGAAAGAATACAGAGTTTAACAAATCCAGCGGACTGCGGCGGTCCGGGCCCACTCAAATGTTGACAGACTCAAACACAGTACCTTTTCCTTGGGGCGGCCGGCACGGATGTGCGAGCCAGTTCCGGTGATTGTCGCGGTTCAGGAAAAGAAAGCGTTGCCGGTCACGATGTCCCTTACGGCGTCGGTGAGCCTAGAGCTTGCGTTGTTCGAAGCGGACGTTGCTCGTTGCGGTGTTTCCAGCTTTACGGTGCGTCGTTCGAACCGGAGTTGGAGAGCTGGCGTCGGTCAGTCCGGACAACGGTGCAAGTCGGGCGGTGCGTCGCAAAGTGTGCGAGGCGGTGCCCAACTCCGGTGCGGTCACAGGACTCGAAGTCAGCAGCAGTGACCGCGTCGGTCAGACCAGTTCAATTCGGTGTAGCGAGGCGTTGCACGTTGCGGTGTCCTTCCAGTCGTGGTGCAGGCTACGGCTCGTTGACAGCGTCGAGACTGAGTCGGTGAGCGCAGAGCTTGCGTTGTTCGAGGCGGACGTTCCTCAGTGCGGTGCCAACAGGACACCGGGCCGGTCGTGAGAGTCGGTCACAGCTCCCTGCCTCTGTAGCCACTGGAACAGTAGCAATTCACAAAGGCTGGTGAAGTCCACTGGTCCTGGGACTTCGGTCAGAGGGCAAGCTCTCTCCAAGCCCTTGGAGATCTTTTTAGCACAAGTTGAAAAGCAAAGGTAAAATCCACAATGTCCTTTCTCCTCTCTAGGCAGCCAGGCAACCACTGCAGGCCAATCCCCCAAGCAGCACTTCAGCTTGGGAATAGTCTCTCCTCAGTTTCTTCAGGTTCCTTCTCCTCAGCAGAGGTTTCTTCTTGTCAGTTCCAGGAGTGATCTAATTTCATGGGCTCAGGGTCCCAATACTTATACCCCAAAATCCTTTGTTCTCCGAGGGGAGAGGGGCCTGTGCCCAGTTCAAGCCAGTTCTGAAGCACTCTGTTTACCAGACTTCTCCTTTCCTTACACAGCGCAGGGCAGGCACATCAAACGCCCCACAGGAGGTGGAGGCAGCATTGTGGTAGGCAAGTACAGGCCAGGAGCACTTTGTTAACAGTCTTCCTTCTCTTCTTTCAGTGTGCAGGGCAGAGACATCAGACTCACCTCAGGGGGTGGAGCCAGCATTGTAGAGGGAAGGCCCAGCCCTATTCAGGTCCCAGGTGCAACTCCTCCCTCCCATCTTGGATGCAGATATCCCTATTCACCACCGGGCAGCCCCAGCCTGTCTCCTGGAATTCCCCAGTCCTGTCACACCCAAACCCAGACAAGGAATCCACAACCTAGCAGAGGCGATCTCAAATGGTTAGGCAGCAAATACCTACTTTCTAAAAGTGGTATTTGCAAACACAGAATATTAAAACAAACGTTACTAAAATATGTATTTTATTATTCTGAGTCCAGGCATACTAAACTCGAATTTCTACCATGTTCTCTGAGTCTGCTAGGATTATAAACATGTAACAATCCAGCAGCCCATTCGAGCCTATGGAGAACAGATAGCCTTGCAATAGTGAAAAACGAAAATGGCTGTAATTCACTATTAGGACATGGCACACACATCAGGGCTTGTCCTATCTTATACTTACAATGCACCCTGCCCTTGGGCCAACCATAGTGGTGTCTAATATGAAGACAAGGGAAGGTTTAGGGACTTGCAAGTGGGTGCACTTGCCCAGTCAGCATGACAGTACCAGACCTTAGACACATTTTACAAGGCTGCTTCTGTGGGTGGCACAACCAGTGCTGCAAGCCCACTAGCAGCATTTGGATTTACACGCCCTGGGCACACTCAGTGCACTGTACAAGGGTCTGACATGTAAACCAAATATCCAATCATGGAACCACTAATCAATACATCAATTTACAGTAGGGCGCACTGTGGCACTGGCCAGCACTGGCACAGTGCCCAAAGCATCTAACACCAGAAAAACACATGAGGCAACAGCAAAAATGGAAGGGAGACCCCCGCCAATGGTGCCAGGTCTAACAGGCAGTTACGTGGGCCTCGCTGCACACGTTTACTAAACATTACTGCCTTCACCGTCCAGTCTGGAGAGACGGCTTCTTTTCTCCGTAACTTTCTGCAGACCCACCACCGGGGTTGGTATTGCTGGGGTATCTATTCTAAGGTAAGGAATCTATCACTAACGTGTCTCTTTCAGATGCTCAAGTTACTACTTGTGTAACGATATATCTGTAAGAGACATTAGTTAGTGATAGATTCCTTACCGCCTCACCCATCCTCCCCGTTCTGCGACCTGATTTCTAGGGTTAAGGACATTTCTTTTTAGGGCCCTAGTTTCTTGGCACCAGTGGTCAGTTTCTTGCATGGCTCTGCGTTCCTGGCGCAGAAAGTCGTGTACAGAACTGACGTCAGCGCGCATGGGTGGCGCCTAAGTAGTCTCCGTGACGTCATCTCAGCGCTTACGATGCCAGCCACGGACATGGAGCCGCACAACGGCACCTACTGATACGCAGAGGTACTGCTAGCAAAACTTTCCGGATCCAGTCTGACACCTGGGAATATTCTAAGGTAAGGAATCTATCACTAACTAATGTCTCTTCCAGATATATTGTTACACAAGTAGTAACATGTGCGTCAAACCGACACCGTCTCAACGTCGATCCATGCCGGTACTGTCCCCAGCTGCTCCTCTGTTAGTAGAGGACGAGGTCCCAGAGGGTTCACCACCCCTACGGCTGTTTTGCTGCTTCTCAGAGCAGGCGCACTGGCCGGCTCTTCCTTCTGCACTGTCGTTTGTTTGACGGATTAGTCTGCCACCGTCCCTTACAGATGACTTTCTGTCGCCACCTAGGATGGCCACGGAGGCCAGTGCGGCCGTTGCTAGGGCGGTTCGCAGAGCTGCAGATATCTTGGAGATGCATCTGCCCTCAATTTCTCCGCCTTCTCATCCTTTGTTGGATCTTCTCCACCAGGGTGCCGTGGAGGTGGAGCCCTTGCTTCCCTTTGGCGGGTCATTACATGACATCCTCCTAGGTACTTGGGTGCGACCCTCATCGGCGATCCTGTGGGTCAGGCTATTGCGCATCGTCACCGGCCGGCTCCAGATTACCCTGCCTGTTTGTCCCTCCATCCTAGGGCTCAAGGACTGGTGGGCCAGGCAGCACTTTCTTCTTCTCCTTCTCCTCCTCCGTTTCTTCAGTACAGTACAGGGACTGATCATCAGTCGTATGGATTACGGAAATGCCCTGTTGACACAAATATATGAAGATCTTTTTTCCAGGCTTCAGGTCCTGCAAAATACAGCAGCCAGACCGGTGCTAAATCTCCCATCTGGATCCCCCTCGGCACCTAGCCGAAGACATCTTCATTGGGTACCAGTGAGGAAGTGTACCAGTTTTAGGACCCTTTGCCTAATGCATAAGAACATGTATGGTAGAGGTCCAAGCTGATGGGCAAAAAAGCTCAGCTGGTATCTGCCTTGCAGGACCTTAAGATCTAGTAATAGTTCTCTCCTCACTCCTCTCAGAGTGCGCACTGTTAAAAAAGGGGAAAGATCTTTTTCTTTTCTCGCTCCCACCCTCTGGAATAAACTGCCTTTATACTTCAGCATCATTTCTGGTCACAACTGCTTTCGTAGGGAATAAAAAACATGGATATTCAATCATTAGTTTGGCTACTTCTCTTTTTCTAGCCGATAATCCTGAGTTGTCTGCAAGCGCATTAGACCTTCGGGTGATTTGTGCACTAAACAAATGCTCCTGATTTAATTTGATTCCTCCCACTTAGGAGTCTAGATGGTTGGAGTCCTGTGGCCGCCAAGTCTGTGCGTCCGCCACCTCGGGACTTCGGTCCCTGAACACGTCTTGCATGTTTTGCCCTTTGGGACTCAGTCGAACGCCTCCTTCTATTTTTGCTGGAGGGCCCTTGTGCTGACCTGGACCGGCTGCTTCGTGATGGCTGCGACATGGCCCAGTTTTCCATCCGGTCGGCCACGGACACCACTGATTCCGTGGGTCGGGCTGTGGCCAGGTCGGTTGCTCTGCGTCGCCATGCCTGGCTGCGCGATGGCAGTTTCCCTGAAAATGTTCAGTTTCCTGAAAATGTTCAGGAGCGTCACGGGGATCTCCCCTTTGATGGGTTCAATCTGTTTGACAGTCATGCTGACTCTGCGGTCCAGTGCCTCATATCTGGGTTCCCAGAACTTCCATAGTTTATAGTCCTCATTGCGGACTTTCACTTTCCTTGCAGTATTGGCACTGATTTTCTGGTATCCGTCTATAGGTTCACAGTGTTATTTCCTGGACAGTTTGTGTGGCTGATCAGCGTTTTTCCCTTAGTTTGGTACAGCTAGGCCAGCTGTTTTCTGCATTTCCATTTTGAGCCCTCTGTCTACGAGCTTGTCTCAAGAGGTGTCCCTTGTTTTTTATAGGGATTTGAAATACCCTATTTGGGGTATTTGTTGGCAGTTGTATAGCTGCTCTTCCTTGCACAGGAACTTTCGAAGGCTCCAGCGGAGTCTTTTACGTACATTTTAGGTCCCTCTGGGGACTTGTCCTGTGGATAATACTGTTGACTTCTCACTTCGCTGCGATGAGTCACCGTGGCCTAGTGGTTGAGGTCTTAGACTCTCGCTCCAAAGGTTCTGGATTCATATACTGGTGTTTCACTGGTTGTGAGTCCTCAGTCAAATATGCAGGCACTGTTGCTTCCTAGAACGGCTCCTCTGGTGGGACCCACAGGTTTGGCGTGGCTCTCTCCTGGAGCTTCTGCGTTGTAGCCTATGGTTGTTCTGTGGCACTCTCCTGCCTCTCTGGATGCAGCCTTCACTAGAGAATTGGTGGGTTTTTGCCACTACTAGCTTACCCCAGTGTGCTCAAGTTCCCCTTTCTTGAACGCAAGCACGTGTCCTTTGGGGGCATATTGCTTTCTGCATTCTGCTCTGGCACAGTTTCTGTCTATGTTCTATGCGGACACGACATGCAAGTATGCACTGGGTGTGTGCGCTGTCACAGGGCACCGTGGTATCCCTTGCGCCACTGTCTTGGCTGCATCCTCTTCTTGGGGCATTGTCTGCTCTTCTTCACTGGTGTTGGGAAGGTTTTATCTCACAGCTCAGACCCTGTTGGGGCTTTTGCCTCTGGGCAGTAGAGTCTACGCCAGACACGTCACTGCTACGTGTTGTCTTGTGTCTTATTTCCTTCTGCCAATCCCAGGCGGGGAGTCCAGTCCTTTTATTCATTGCCGCGCAGAGCTTAGGTACTTCTGCTCCTGGCTCCTGCTCCTGTTTTCCGTGGATGGCTATGTACACATTATTTCGGACACTCTGTGCCTTTCTAACTCATTTCTCATTTATGGGATGGTCCGTTCCCCCGCTTGTCACGCGTGGGACCATGTTTTTGTTCCCCGGTGGGGGGAATGGTGTCCTCTTTTCCGTATCTTGACATTGTTATGTCCTATGATGCTTCCATTCGATTTTATGCAATACTTTACATTGGTGCCGTTGGTACCTATTGTGCGTCTCCCTTTTGTCTAGGGCTGCTCTTTGAGTTCCCTTTCATGGAGATATATATATATATATATATATATGTGTGTATATGTGTGTGTATATATGTATGTATATGTGTATGTATATATATATGTATGTATATGTGTATGTATATATATATGTATGTATATGTGTATGTATATATATATATGTATGTATATGTGTATGTATATATATATATGTATGTATATGTGTATGTATATATATGTATGTATATGTGTATGTATATATGTATGTATATATATATGTATGTATATATATATATGTATGTGAATGTGTATGTATATATATATATATTCACTGAAAAAACCATAGGTTATAGACCATATATAGTTAGGAATTAGCATTTACAAAACCTTGAAAATTCACTGAAAAAACCATAGGTTATAGACCATATATAGTTAGGAATTAGCATTTACAAAACCTTATTTTACTCACACAAAACCATTGAAATTCCATATATAGTTAGTTGCACTAACTATATATCGCGCACCCGCAATCCACTGCTGATGATGTCACATATTACATCATTCATGACATGGTCAGTGACATCACTGATGACATCACTGATGACATCTCAAATGACATCACTGATGACATCACTGATGACAACATCCAGTGACTGTATGTTTCTGTAAAGTTAAAATATGTCTTACATATTGAAGAAGGAGTGGATGTATAAGTGTCTGGATGAAGGATTTAGTAGGTGCATGACTGACTGTATAAGTGAGTGATTAAATGTGTCTCACTGAGTGCATGGGTTAGTGACTAAACTGTTTTAAATTGTGCATCATTGTGTCTGTTGTTTTGTAATCTGATGCATGTGTTGATCATTAGCTATATGACTAACTATATGGGTTATTGATTAGTTGCCCAAGTATTTGTATGGGAGACTGAGTGTGTGTGTGGGTGTCTGGGAGGTGTATGACTCTGTGCATAGATGTGTGAGCAGTTGATTCACTAGATGTATGGGTTCAAAAGTGCATGTGGAAACAGCTGTATGGGCGGTTGACTGTGTGCATGAGTGTATTGGTGAGTGAATGGATATCTCAGTGCTACATGTCAAAGTAAGTACATATGTAAAACACAGTACATGTGATAGTTGACATATATAAATAACTGTGCATAAGAGCCAGTGAATGTGTGAGTGGCTGTATGGATTATTGTGAACTTGTATCAGGGATTGTATAACAGAGTAAATATGTGTTATTATATGTTCCAATAAGTAAGGTGTGTATAACTATATAGTTGAGGAAATGGAGGTGTGATTGATTCTTTGCAAGACTGACTAGGTGTGTGAGTAACTACATGGATGAGTGACAGTCTGTGAGTGTCTGTTTACACTGAGTGTATCTAAGGTTCTATTAGAGTCTGAAGAGGTTCATCGTATCATCACATGAATGATGTCATCAGTGATGTGATCAGTAATGTCAAATGAGATGTCATCAGTGATGTCATCAGTGATGTCATTTGAGATGTCATCAGTGATGTCATCAGTGATGTCACTGACCATGTCATGAATTATGTAATATGTGACATCATCAGCAGTGGATTGCGGGTGCGCGATATATAGTTAGTGCAACTAACTATATATGGAATTTCAATGGTTTTGTGTGAGTAAAATAAGGTTTTGTAAATGCTAATTCCTAACTATATATGGTCTATAACCTATGGTTTTTTCAGTGAATTTTCAAGGTTTTGTAAATGCTAATTCCTAACTATATATGGTCTATAACCTATGGTTTTTTCAGTGAATTTCATAGGTTTTTTAATAGCAAATCTTTATAGTTTTAAAAAATAATACATTTTAAATCGAATTTTATATTGTATAATTATGTCATTTTTTTTTTTATTCTTTTTGGTGCGCTCCCGGGGCGCGGACCGGTGAACGCACGGGTAAGCGCAATCTTGCGGCGCGCCCCGGGGCGCGTACTGATGAGCGTCCCGATAGCGCTATTGCCGCGAACGAAAACAACATCGTGACGTATTGCGTAGCCGCCACGCCTTGCGTCATAAGACACGTATCGCGTAGCCGCGAGATGCGTCTTACGACGCACCGCGTAAGCGCACCCGGAAGCGCATACGATCGTGCAACGTAAACGCCCTGATGCGCTTACGAAACACGCCCCGGGACGCGCCCCGGGGCGCGTAGCGTAAGCACGTCAAACCATGTGACTTTAAAATAACACTTTTCATTGGTTCAGAACTTTTTTTTTTCCAAATTGTGTGAAACCCACCCATTTCTCTCACTATTGCTTTGTACTTGGAGAGAGCAAGAGCTGTTCTGTGTACTTTGTTTATCTCCTACTTTTCTGATCTACAGCAATGGCTGCAAGAGAGTCATCCAGCAGTGATTCAGACGGATTTTTAGATGAGGACCCTCCTCAGCAGAAGAAAAAAAACCATTTCATCTGGAAATTTTATGACATCCCTGAAGGACAAAAAAAAGTCAACGCTCCAAAAGTAACCTGCAACATTTGTGGTAGTAGTTTATCCAGAGGCAATCCTCTGAAAAAATATAGTTTGGAAATGCTAATTTAATCAGGCATGTGAAAAGAAGACACCCTAACAACTTTGCCAGGGAGAGTGTCAGAGAGCTGGTACGGAATTTACCCACAGATGGCGGCAGCACCTCCACTGGTGGAGCAACACCTTCGGGACCACCCCGTGGAAGAATGGTCCCTAACATTCAGCCGGTGTTTGCAGGCATCAAATTTCTGTGCACGGAGTGTGACGAACTGCTCTGCTATGGGGAGCAGAGTGTTGAACTCATTGCCATAAAGAAACAGCAACACCGCTGCCCTGCCAGTCCCTAAATTTTCACATTTTTTTGCTCCTGTTGAGCAGTTTTGGAATCCCTGTTTTTGTTTTTCCCCTGACAAAAATCCCCCAAAAATATAAAATCGTTTTAAAAAGTCTAAAAAAATATAAAACAACAAAAACAAAAAAAAAGTTATTTTCAGAACTACCTCCAATTTATAAAAAAAATGCTATTTTTTTTTTAAAAAGTGTCATTTTTTATTTCCATGGTACGCTCCCCCGTACGCTCCCCGGTGCGCGTACCTGGCGCTCCCCCCGCGAAAATCGAATTTTTCAAAAAAAAAATTTTTTTACCCGCGGGACCCTTTTATGGCCCCCACATCAAAACTAGGGGGTCAGGGGGGTGTACCCTGCCCCCTTTTGCTCATTTCCCCCTTTGATTTTTGCCACCTCTTGTGTCTCAATCCTACCGAGACACAAGATGGCGGCCGCTGCGGACTGTTTCGAATGTTTACAGACACCCGAGAACCAATCAGCTTGCCGTGCGCAAGTCGCGTGGCGCGTCCGGAGCGCTCCCCGGGACGCGCACCGGGGCGCAACTCTAGATATATATCTTTTTTTAAACCTAATTTACTCAAAATTCACAGGAGCATATATCTTGAGACCTAGCAAAGGCACATCGGGCAAACAATATCTACAATTTTGCCAAGTTTCGTGGAAATCCATTCAGCCGTTCGGGCTAAAAGTGAGGCCAACCGCCCTATGGAAATTAACATGGGAAAAACACGTTTTGGGACCCCCTTTTTTCTCAGCCCCCCCTTGACAAACCCCCCCAAATTTTCAGTGGCTGCTCAGAAACAAATGTTCCATTTTCCTGAAAATTTCAGCCAATTCCGTCCACAAACGCCAAAGTTATTAGACATAGAATTTTCAAAAATCCCATAGAGAAAAAATCCTAACTATATATACCTACTGGTGACCACCAGTAGGTAATATATGTGTATGTATATATATATATATATGTGTGTATGTATATATATATATATGTGTATGTATATATATATATGTGTATGTATATATATATATGTGTATGTATATATATATATATATATATATATATATATATATATATATATATATATGTGTATGTATATATATATATATATAAAACCTACTGGCGATAGCCAGTAGGTATATATAGTTAGGATTGTTTTCCATAGGGAAATCGCAACATTCTATTGGGAATAACTTTGGCGCCGGTTGAGGAATCTTCCTGAAATTTTCCTTAACTTTGCCTCGCGGTGCTCCGCTCCTTCCCTGAAAGTTTGGGGGGGATTCGTCCAGCGGGGGCCGAGATAAAAGGGGGGTCCCAAAACGTGTTTTCCCTATGTTAATTTCCATAGGGCGGTTGGACTCACTTTTAGCCCGAACGGCTAAATGGTTTTCCACCAAACTTGGCAAAATTGTAGGGACTGGTAGCCCGATGTGCCTTTGCTATGTCTCAAGATATGTGCTCCAGTGGTTTTTACGAAAATTAACTTTGAAAAAATATATATTGGGCTACATTGGGCTATATATATGTTAGAGCCCAAATGTAGCCCAATGTAGCCCAAAGATGACCACCAGAGACAAAAAAAATCAAATGTAGCCCAAATATCAGCCAGATGTAGCCCAACTATAGCCCAATGGCAGAATGTCCCAGAGTGTTCTAAAGAACAACTAGAGCGCTAACAGTCTTACTTATGACAAAAGTATGGCACACCTGAAGTCATCTTGATTGGAATAAAGTGTTAACACTTAAAACATTTAATTTGCAAAGGAACAAAATGAGGGGTTTCATTTTGCCATAGAAATGTTATATATATATATATTCACTGAAAAAACCATAGGTTACACACCAGTTATAGTTAGGAATTAGCATTTAAAAAACCTTTGAAATTCACTGAAAAAAACATAGGTTTCACACCCGTTACAGTTAGCTGGAAATTTTACTCACATAAAACCATTGAAATTCCCACGTTATAGTTAGTTGGACTCACTATAACTTGCACGTCTGCAATGCACTGCTGATGACGTCACATATTACATCACTCATACATATATTTAAATATTTAAACATTACTCGCTAATATATGTATTCACTAAGATACACTTAATAAGCCAGTTAACCAATCAATTTTTTTTTAAAACACTGAAAAAACCATAGGTTTCAGGCCTTATATAGTTAGGAATTAGCATTTAAAAAACCTTTGAAATTCACTGAAAAAACCATAGGTTTCAGGCCTTATATAGTTAGGAAATAGCATTAAAAAAACCTTTGATATTCACTGAAAAAACCATAGGTTTCAGGCCTTATATAGTTAGGAATTAGCATTTAAAAAACCTTTGAAATTCACTGAAAAAACCATAGGTTTCAGGCCTTATATAGTTAGGAAATAGCATTTAAAAAACCTTTGATATTCACTGAAAAAACCATAGGTTTCAGGCCTTATATAGTTAGGAATCAGCATTTAAAAAACCTTTGAAATTCACTGAAAAAAACATAGGTTTCAGGCGTAAAATAGTTAGGAATTAGCATTTAAAAAAACCTTTGAAATTCACTGAAAAAACCATAGGTTTCAGGAGTTATATAGTTAGGAATTAGTTTTTAAAAAACCTTTGAAATTCACTCAAAACACTATAAGTTTTAGTTGTGTTATAGTTAGCTGGACATTTTACTCATACAAAACCAATGAAATTGCTCCTATATAGTTAGTTGTACTAACTATATTTCGCGCACCCGCAATCCACTGCTGATGATGTCACATATTAGATCATTCATGACATGATCAGTGAAATCACTGATGACATCACTGATGACATCACTGATGACATCATCCACGTGACAATCACATACGCCTTTTCATACACTATTACAATTTTTCATCACTGTTTGTAAAATACAGAGTATCATATTTAAATCCATTGTCACAGCAATACAAGTATCTAAAAATCCACTCAGTGATTCATAGATGTATACACACATCTAATCGCTTACCTATGGATTCAGTCATACATGCTGTCAATGAACAATAGAACACTATCAAAAATACTTATACATCTATATCGACGTTAAACAACAGCACGCATCGTATTCACATATGAAGTCATCCTACTCACTTATGCAAACAATGATTCATACTTACATATTTACTTAGCAAAACACTTATACAAACACCACTTCTTCTATTCATTTAGATAGTAAGTCATACTTAGTGAATTATAAAATCATTATTACAAGTATACAGTTCTCCATACAGTCACTCACACAATCATTGTGTCTTATGTATACTTATTTATATACAACAACTGACACATACACTGCATTTTATTTTTCTAGTTTGTTGGACCTGTACCTTTGAGAAATATATTTGCTCATCACCACACCCATAAAGAGATTCCCTCACCCAAACTGTTAGAACATGTAGTTTTAACTTCATATATCTACTGAATCAACTATTCACACATCTTTGGACAGTGACACACCCCCCACCGAACCACACACACTTTCACACTCCCATACAAATACTCAGTTAACTAATCAATAACTAATATAGACTTTCACATAGCTAGTAACCAACTGTAGAATCAGTGGTGTAGCTGTTCCATTTCTTTGGACTTCTGCATTTGTGTGGTGTGGTTAGGTTATTCCTGTCAGACACATACTGGTGTCTCCGGGTAGTCATGGTTCTGTGTATCTCAGCTGGGTGACATCGGTCTCCTGCTATGTTATTTTTAGCATCCACTGTTTTGCATGCTCATTTGTATGCTTGGCTTTGCCAGATTGTTTTTCTCCCTTCTCTGGGACTTTGTCTCTTGTGTATCTATGGGATCCGGTGCTCAATATTATTTCCTTTTGTATGCACTATGCACTGACCATTCTGATTTCATCCCTGTCTAGACAACAGAGGGCTCGTGCCATTTATTTATTTATAAAGTTTTATATAGCGCGAACAAGATCCCGAAGGATATCAGAGCGCTTTACAGAGGGATAGAAGGAAGGTAATAAATGCAATATCGACATCAAAAGTAAGAATAAAAAACAAGAATAATCACATAATTACAAGACAGATGGGTCAAAGGAGAGTAATACAATAAACAGGTACTTGTTGATATTGTGAGCGATCTAGTGAGCTTCTTAATACTGATCTACCGGGGAGTGGGGGGGGCTTAGGCGGAGGGGTGCGAAAGTATTTGCTCATCTCAGTATAGAATGATATCCACAATAAAGCATGCACAAATAAGGAAGACATGGATACCCTCCAAGACTTTAGTCTTTTATAAGAAATGTTGACAAGCCATAGATCATCCTGACGGGTTGTAGTACCTTTGCTTCCCTTGCTCATACTTCCATCCTGATCTTAGTGGGTCTGGTGCCTGCCACGCTGGCATTGCGGTCCCACCGTGGTTTAGTCAGATTTATTGACTGATTGGTTCCCTTTGGAACTTGGTGGGTTTTTACTCGCAGACCCTCCTCCAAAGGGGCATGGCTTTGGTATCTATTCTAAGTTAAGGAATCTGCAGCTAGATGTCTCTATCAGATGAACGAGTTACTTAACTTCGGTAACAATGTATCTGGTAGAGACACATTCTAGCTCAGATTCCTTAACGCCCACCCAGCCTCCCTTTTCTGCAAAGATCTTTTCCAGGTTGGGTTCTACCTCCTTTCCTCCTTACAGGTGGCATTGGTCTTCCTGTGGGGTGATCTGCTTCACCTCCCTCCAGAGCTGGATGTTTCATTCTACTTATCTGTTGCCTCCACACCCTTCTAGTCCTTGGGTGGTGCAGTTATGTATCCTTCCACGTTCCTCCAGTGTGGGGCTTTTTAATGTTCTTCTACTCTCCCTTCCACCCTCATTTATTTCTTTCCCATTCATTTGGGGACTCCTTGACTACGCTGTGGTCAATTGGTTTGGGGGTCCCTTTGGCTGTGCTACAACCTCTAGGTCGTTTCTGGACTGTATGGTTGCACATTCTCTGATTTTGTACAAACGTGGTCAGTTTCCATTGATCATGTTGTTCTAGTCTTGTTGCCCTTTACAGCTCCATCCTGCTGTTGCAGTCTGCTTATCATTGTCAAGACATTCATTTCCAACACTGTTTTGCCACATAGAAGGGAATTGCTTTTCGCTTCTACTACATTGTTTTCTGAGGCGGGTACTCTGTTTTCTCCCTTCGGTCTCTTACAGGTCTAAATACTCTTCCCAGGACATCCTTGGTGACGTTCCTCATCATTCTATGCATTTTTGTCATTCTTGTTTCAGAGAATTTCGATCTCTTTTTTAGCACACTGTTCCCACACTCTCGCAGTTTTTGTAGTGCCTCCGCGTTGTGGCGCGGAAAAGTTTCACACTAGAAAACTGACATTATCACGCCGGGAGGGACTTGTATGGCTCCATTGACGTCATATCTGTGGACGCCGTCAGGACGGAGCCTTCCCCCCCGGCGAGCAGCGGTACTGCTGGGGAAAAGGTTTCCGGATCCAGTCTGACGCCTGGAGATATTCTAAGTTAAGGAATCTGCGGCTAGACTGTGTCTCTACCAGATACATCGTCACCGAAGGTAAGTAACTCGTTCTTTAACCTCAGCAAAGTTTTGGTGCAGCCTTTGGACCCGGAGCGTGAAGTCTGGATAGAAACTGACGGCTGCATTGTCATACTTGACCGGCGGGACTCTATGAGCGGTTTGTAGAATGACATCATGATGCCTAAAATTTAAAAATCAGGCTATAATCGTACGGGGTTGTCCACCCGGCTTGGGTCGTGTAGCCAGAATCCTATGTGCTCGTTCAACAGAAAAGTAATATGTGAGGCTTCCGGGCTGCAGTCTTCAGAATTAGGTCCGTAGTAAAAATGTCCACTGCCAGCCCCTCTGCTTTTTCAGGGACTCCAACTATGTAAAGAATGTTTCTCCTTGAGCGTCCTTCTTACTCTTCCACTTTTGCCCCCAAGACTTCCATAGTAGCATGCAGCTTCTTAAGAGTTGCAGTTTCAGCCTTAAGGGTTGTGAGCAAATCGTTCTGCCTCCTTCATTCTTGCACTCATATTGTGGAGGTCCACAACTACCATGACCTCTTTGGAGACCGTATTTATTTTTGTCTCTAGGGAGTCCCGAACCCCCTGGATCGACGCCATAATATCTTTATGTGTGAGTGCATCACCCTTTTGTGGGGTCTGGTCAATAGGGCTCAGTGTTTCCTCCATTCCGGTTTTACTTGCCACATCACGGAGGAGCGCATATTTATCCAGCTTAGTTTACTGTGCCCCACAGGCACCTCTACCCACGATCATTACCGTTGAGAACCAGTGACGTCATTGTCAATAGGGGCCACAGTGGTAGTCAATGCCACTAGCAAGCGGTAACTCCCTAACGAGATACCTCCCTGGAGCCTTTCAGCTTTCCCCGCTGTCTGACCCCAGTTGCCTGAGACCTGCTCCAGAGCTGGGCACAATATGTGTCGTATTGAGAGCCCACGGCTCACAAACACAGACCTTTTCAATGATTCAGTGGCTTGACTGAGCAATGTGGGTTAGTCACACCAAGAAGGTTAGCGGCCTGAGTGGGACCTCACTGCCTTAGCCCACAATGTCTGCGTTGCCACCTCGCTTCTGTAACTGTGTTTGTCAATGATTATACGGACAGGGGGAGGGGTGGGTGCAAACGCTGTATTGTTCAGGGCAAACTTATAGGGGCCAATGTTGCCCCCCAGGGTCAGTTATGTCTAGAAACAGTAATTTCGTCAAGTGCCCCAAAGTCTCAAATGCCAGAAACCTATACATGAGTCTCGGGTCGCTTGCCTCCAGGGCACTGCGAGTTCTTCCGCTCTGCCAGAGTATGCTACTGTTCCTGACCCTTACGTACTCTTATTCCGTTTACTTTTGGGGACAGCAGCCCATCTTGTCTCCTTTCACCTACAAATTTGCCTCTCCTTGAGCCTTTCAACAGTCATCTATTGCATCTTTGAGTTGTGAAATAGCTAATTTTCATGTATTGGGAAACCCTAACCATAAACTGAGAGATAGGTCAAGTCTTTCTGATCAAAATACTGTTGTAAAAACTAAACCAAAAATGCAAGATCTACTTGCTTTAATGATCTAGCAAGGTTTTCGTTAAGTATCATCAAATGTGAATTAGCTGCTGTATTTTTTAGGGTGATCGCAAAGAGTTAGAGATCATGAACTGCACAGTGGGAATCCTGTATTTTGCTGAGAGAATTGGTAGTCCGATCCTGTAATGATCGCATAAGTCCAATATTTCATGTGAGAGAGAATTTGTGATCTTTATATTTTATGAACAGTGATCAGTAAATTACAGTGATCTCTATCACTGTAGTGATAACGAATAGTAAATTTTGAATTCAACATAAGTGTTCACTGATAGGGATGACCAAATAATTATTTCTTATCGATTCCCTTAAGGTGTCTAGTACCTCTGATAAACAGCATTCATTCATGGCTGTTACCCTGACTTACAAGGACAGCCTCTACTTATTTTGTTTTCTATAGTAAACACTGCTTATCACCTTTTTTTATGCTAGTGACCTAGGAGGTATCAGTTTAAAGTAATTAGTTGATTTGTGTCCTCTTTTTAATGTCTACTGCTGGAGTTCAGAACAGGAGCCCAGTAACCTATCTACATTTTACAGAACAGTCCAAATAGCGGGATTTACCAACGATTAAGCTTTAAACCTCTTATAGGGCTTAAAATAGGTTGTTACCAGTAAAGAGTACATTTTAGTTAATTATATTTTCAGACTGTAGATTTGAGATTTGCACTGTAGGATGAGTTGTAAAGAGTAACCTCATCAAACATAGAAATGGTGAAATTGTATTGCATGTTACCTTCGAGTTATATGAAGGAACTCTCAGTTTGGTCTGATTTTTCTCCGTGAATCAGGAGCTCCTTTTCGGATTCAGATTTCTTTATTTTCTTTGAAAGGGGTGCTGTAGTTATAACTTTATGAATTGTTCAGGGGATCTTTGAGTCTCTTCCAAGTAATTGGAGTTTAAAATGCACCATTCAAATCTTTGCTAACAAATATAATAAATCACCTGAAAGGTTTGTGAATAAGGTTGAACAGATGTAGTATTTGAAAAATGTAAAAACTCAGTGCCTTGTTCTTACTGCTCTGTACTGTGTGTATTGTGATACTTAAAAATCTCTTTCCTTCCCTCTAGAATGAAGTCACACTGCTGAGAAATGAAGTTGCACAGCTAAAACAGCTTCTTTTGGCTCATAAGGATTGCCCGGTAACAGCCATGCAGAAGAAAAGTGGTTATCACAGTGAGTAATCTTCAGTTTCCAAAGAGCTTTAATCTCTTTAAGACACCTTGACTAATTTTTCAAGAAAAAATGCAATCCATGTCTCATTTCCTTGTAGAATTTCATAATTTCAGTACACATAATACAGAACCAGAGATAACTTTCCTTGCACAGAATTGATTTCTAAAGGATTTTTATGTGTATGTACTGAAAAGGTAGGAGACACCATTCACATCTTTTTTAGCGCTTATCTCACAAGTGTCTCCTGACAAGAATTGATTCCCCTAGTGATCCTCTCAAAAAAACGCCATAAGGAGGAGTCATCATCTTCCTCGCGGAAAGAGTCCTGCTCCTTGACCTTTTGGAGACTCAGTGGTGCCTTTTCTTGATGCTGGTTGCTTCCTCATTGTGGGAGCCGATTTCATTTCTGAAAAAAAAAGAAGCCATAGTTTAAAAAGATCCTGCCAACTCTTCTATGGACAAGGCCTTTTGACAGGTTATGTTGGATAATTTCGGACCCTGCTCGCATAAGTCATATGCTAAACATGTTCAGTTAGATACATTACAATTATAGTTTGCCTTTCAAAATATTTCCTTACCACATCACATAGTTTGAGTCTCTGATGTGGTCATTAAATGAGGAACTACATGGTTACTTCCGATGAAAGGGTAATTTCACATTTACCTGTGTTTTTCTTCATTTCTTCCCCTCTACACCAATATTTCAAGTGAAGACTTCCTTTCTCTCATACCACATTCGGAAATAGGAGTGTTCAGTGCCATTGACCACACATTTAGCACCATATGCAGCTGTGTCTTCCAAACATTACTTTAGAATTGTAAAGGCATGTGGACGAGGCCTAGCAATTGCAGGTGGATTCCCACAAATTCTGATGGATAATTCTTTCTGCAGCTGTTCTTATTATGAATATCTTCCAGGCTCCAGACAGGATCCTGTCTCCCCCCCCCCCCACCCCTCTCCCCAATCAATACCTATCCAGCGCCACCATATGGTGTCTTATGCCACTATTAATGGCTTTGTCGTCCACGCCGGATGTGATTATATCAAACTACAGTTAATGTCAACTACTGGGCGGACATCAGTTTCTGTTGATCTGCACCCCATCGACCCAGTTCCACGTCTCTTCTGTAGTCTTATTGCTGAAATCCATCAGTAGATTTGATAGGGATTAAGGCAAATGTCATATTTGAAGGTTTCAGAGTTTAAACTCTGTCCACATAACATATTCATATGGTAACTGTGATAAGACAACAACCCCTTATCCTATGACTATAGTTTGTCCAGGGTGCTAGAGGCCAAATTATTTAATTTTTGGCACAGACTGGTAATGATAATCCAAAGCAGTACCTCTCCCCTCAAGTTCCTTCACAAAGAGTAACTCCCCAAGGAATTCTCCCCACCCAAAAAAAAGCAGAGAAAGGTGAAATCTTGTTCCTTGATGAAACAGCCCTACTCCCAAGAACCTTCAGACCTTCTGCAGTGCCTTTCTCCGATGCGGTCTCTTCCTGATCATCAGAGCCAATTCCACTTTTGAAAAAGAAGCTGGAGCTTCTGACCACTTCCACTAACCATTCTTAGGCTCAGGAAACCTTTGCACAGACCACCTCACCTCATTAATATACTCTGAGGAAAGGACTGGATCAAAAAAACTTATCTTCAAGAGCTACTTTCCTTTTTTCTCTCTTAATCCCCGGACTACTATCGTTCTGCAAGGAAGTATTTTCAAGCGCACCTCTCGATTTTGGACACAGCGTTTTTTGTCTTGTTGCACAAAGTTCCCATAAATGGTGGTGGCATCGGAGAATAGGGAGACATGATTTAAACAATTTACTTCTTTATCCGCTTTCAACAGAACAAGCTCAAAATACTGTCACACCGCCAGATGCTCCTGTACCTCAAAGTGCGTCTTGACCACCAGGAAACACATTTTCATCTGTAGACCCTATCTGCTCATATGTGTTAACTGTGATTCAAAGTTGGTCGTAGCACTACCAATTTGTAATACTGCAGTTTGGTCTAACGCTGCTCAGCAAAGTAGTAGCCATGGGGGTTGTTTTTCGGTACTTGAAAGACTTTCTGGGGAAGTCGCCTGCACTGTTCATGAACCACCTTCTTTTCACCATGACCGTTCTGCATGACCTGGGTTTCTGCATCAGTGTCCAGAAATCCCACCTCATCCCCATGCAAATGCTGACCTTCAGAGGTGCCATCTTGGACACGAACTGCATTAGGGCTTTTCCTCGTCATCGGAGGATTGTAAGTATTCAAGATACAATTCTAATGTTTCTGAAACAGGCTATTATTCTGGAGCTCTGCAAATCCTCCGCCTTCTAAGCTTGATGGAGTCTTGCAACCTGTTGGTGCCACCTTCCAGATGGCATATGCGGCTCTTCAGTGGTGCCCGAGGCAACAGTGCCTCTAGGATCTGTGCAGTGTCACAGTGTGGGTGCAGATATTGTTCTCTGTGCATCCGGAACGCCATTGTTTGAAGTGCCCCTCTAACAGTGGGTCGTTACTTCAGATGTTCACAGCTTCAGGTCACTGTTGTCAAAGACACCTCTTTGTTGGGGCATATGACATTTGGTCTGCATCAGAGCAACAGGTATATCAGTGTGCCGGTGTTGCAGGCAGAAGTTCCTGTCCGTCAAAGTTATCAACCAGCTCAAGTCGGTTCCTGGAGCCTGTTTTTTGGAGGCACACTTAGGCCCCGATTATGAATCTAATGGTCCACGGACTGCCAGACTCATGGGGGCGCGGTGGTGGTGATCCCACAACCGCCCGATTATGAGTCGGGCTGTGGAACTGCCACCGCCCCTCCGCAGTTTCCAGGGAGCCGCCGTTCCCTGGCTGTGTTGCAGCAGTCAGGAGGCTGCAATATGGTTGGCGGGACCGCTGCATATTACTAGGAGGAACCACCATGACACCACCGGCGAAGAGAGAACAAAGGGGGCACTGCCTGGCCCTCAGTGCCTCCTCCACATGGGGATGCTCATAGGAGGGAAATCCAGGTGCCCCCCTTTGTGCATGCTCCCCAGTTCCTGCACGGCATGGTTTTTTAATCCATGCCGTGTAGGAACTGTTTTTGGCGTTCCCATTGCCGTGCCCGTTTTTAGAAGCACCACGGTGGGAACGGCAAAAACCAGCCCGCTTGACAGGATGGAACTCCTAATCTGGCGGGTGGTCTTACCACGGCTTTGGCAGTGCGGTGACGGGGCGGACCCGGCGCCACATCGCCAAAGTCGAAAGCGGGTCCTCAGTGTGAGAGCATGGAGAAAATGAAAGTTGGATCCAAAGATGCGCCATAAAAGGTCAAATACATGTATTCTAAGGATAGAACTTGATGGCTTTCAGTCAAATACTTTCAGCTTCTACTGTTGAGAAATGGCAGTTAAAGAAAGCTTATGTTTCCTCCGAAGACTGGCCGGATCGGTGAACTCGGTGTCATCATTTTACTTGAGGTATTTATTTTCATAGATGTTATTTCATGTAGATGGATGGATGGATGTGCTTTTCCAAAGTTTATAAAGGTGTAATTTATTTGGCATAACGTCCAAAATGTTGTACATTTTCTGTAAGAAAACAATGAATTAAAGGATGAGTTATTGTTCATTCAAGTTGGATATTCTAGCATAAAACAAAATATAATTCTTTTGGAAGACTACTGTGTGTTGTCTCTGTATGGTTAATTATGTTTTCTTGACTCTTTTCCGTTATTTGTGTAGTACATTGTTAGAAGCAGCTGCTACTGGAGAATAAATGGCCAATTTTGTCCACAATACGCAACTTTGTAACAAATAACAAAGCGGGAAAAGCTTTAGGCAACATTTATAATAAATAGCTCACAGCCTTCGTTTTTATGATTTAATGATATTTCAGGATGTTTGTAAATGTGAAGCTAGTTTCTGCCATATGCAGCCACTTCATTTCAATTTGCCAGTGTCAGTAATTCAGGAGACAGAGGAAACATTTCGCGTTGCATGCATACCATTCCTCAGGTACTTGTGATAAAACCTAATGGCCGCCATCTTTACTTGCAGTCGTCGTAAGCAATTTCATCAGAATGAGCAATATATTTCATTTCAAGATTCGCGGTTTCAACAATTCACTGTCCTACACATATATATGTATTTAGAACGCTGTTTTTGTCTTGTTTGAGTCTATAAATCTCGGCCCTTTGTTAAGCAGTCGTTTTGACATTGTCGAAAATCACTTCTCCGACTAAAGCAATACGTCAGGGATATGTTTGCCATTTATATTAACAAAGACTGCATACAAGGGCATGGAAGTTCTAGTTGTCTGACAGAAACACATAATGTGGTTTAGTTTAATAAGCAGCGCTCTACAGTCAACAAACCGAATCCTTTTTTGTTGCAATACATTAATAAGTAATTGTAGTGTCCTCCCCATTACATTTTTAGACACATCAAAGGTTGCTAATTATACTGAAATGGTTCTGCTTTTTCTTCTCTAATCCTATACTTTAATCGATGGTTTCATTTGAAGGCAACTATTTCTAAACATTTTCAAGCGTCTTGAGAGGAAAAATAATTAATGTTTTCGTTCTTAATTTTTTAATACAGCAATATTATTCCTCCTTCAATGTGCATTTTTCTTAGCACTGTTGCTGTTTTGCTCAGCACATTCTTTAATGTATTTGCTTTCAACTGCATGCACACAGTTTACTGAAATACAATTTCCTTCAGTTTGCACTCCTATTCCTCGACTATTGTTACAAAATCTTCATCTGTCATTGTTATACCAGTCGGTGCAATATGATATCCAGAACCTCATAATGTATTTCATTAAATGAACCCCTGTTATTTCCTCGACCCGACTTACTGTTACCTGGATGGGGTGACAGTATTTTTTGGGGGCGGGGAAATAAAAAGGCTTGCACCACGTTTTTCGGATATAACATACGTGTTTCGGCACCGATTCCGCTAGTTATCTGCTGGTGTTTCACGTGGAGATTTTGATTACTTTCAGTAGCTGAAACCTTCAGTTTATATGTATGATAATTCCATCTGCCATAGCGTGACTACTGGGGGAATTAATGAGTTCCTAAATTTTCTTTTCGTACCATATCTGGGGGTAGAGCTTATAGAGGTTTCAAATCAAGCTTTTTATTTTTTAAGATTTGTTTTTTAGTTTAGCATTCTCATTTTTGTTCCGTACTTTAATCTGGAATTGCTAAATAGAGTTACAGTGCAGATAACTACACATGCAATATTGTACCCTAGTTGTCACATGACAATGTACAGGTACAATATTCAGAGAGCTGTACATTGGTAGATCACTTGTTCAAGAGTCACGAGAGAGGATCTTTGTACATCCACTCAAATTATTTTTTTTATCGTTAGAAAGACGTGTATAGCGTTCAGCTACCCACATGGGGTTTCCATGCGCTTTAAGAAACAGGTAAGGGTATATCTATCACAAGCTGACTCAGAACAACCAAGTCTTTAACTGTTTCCGAAAGGTAGTAAGTGAAGAACAGCTTCTTAAATATTCTGGAAGGGCATTCACAAGCTTGGGGCCCTGGTAAGCACAGGTCCAACCTCCCAGGCAAGTATGCTTGACTCTGGGAGTGAAACACAGGTAAAGGTCCCTTGAGCATAGTGGACGGGCCGACTGATAGGATCTTACTAATTCCTAAAGATATTGAGGGCCGACTCCTGATCTTGCTCTGTGTACAAAGCACAGGGCTTTGAATTAGATGCGTTTTTCAACCTTAAGCCAGTGTATCTCTGGGAGAAGTAAGGAAGACGAGACGTTCTTGAGAAGCCTGTAGAATAATCTGGCTGCCAAATGCTGGACCACTTGTAACCTTCTTATGGAGGCTTTTTCTGTTCCCAAATAAACAACATTGCCATAATGAAGTCTAGATAGAATAAAGGCCTGGATGGCTGTCCTTTGGACTGAGACTGGAAGTATCTAAAGGATTTTGCGCAGTGTTTCCAGACCGCAAAACAGCGGCCACGCTCACAATCTGAGGTTTCATGGACAGCTTTTTAATACAACAAAAAGACGAGGTTTCTTCACCTTGGGTGCAGGAGCTGGAAGAGCACCCGAAGTTACTGGCCAGTGCTGTGAGCTCCAAAGGGACCGGTGTTTAGCTAGCACCAGCTCTCAAACATACCCCATTCGATTAAAAAATGAAATTCGATCAAGCAATAAAAAATACCTCGCTTTCCTCGAGCTCACACGCATTTAGAGATCGTCAGGGGCAGCGTCGGCTGAAGATGAGGATTGGACCATTTCGAAATAATGTATGGCTAGCACTCTGCTCCCCACACTTATATCCAGAATCATGTGCCAGCTGGATGCTCCCAACAAAACCAAATTTATTTTAAGTGGCACGCTTTCAAATTTGTGAATGGAATTGAGAATTAGTACAAAGGGCTTGGATACATGTAATGTTTGGTAGCTCCTTTTGAAATTACAGTAAATAGTTTTTTTAGGATTTACTTAGGTAAGCCTTTTCTGTTAGGCCTGTTGTTGCCCAAGCTGCACCTGTAAAACACTGATACTTTTCAAGGCGGCAGAAGGAAAAGATTATAAACAGATATATTATGCACATTTCTTGATTACGCCACTCTCCAGCAGCAAATCAAATGACATCCCAAAACTCACTGCAATTCAAACACTATAAAAGAATTATGCAACTAGCTATGGGAAACAGTCTGGGATTTCTGAAGTGAGAAAGTAATGGAAGACCAAACAAAATCCCAAACCTAATGCCGTAGGAACCAAATTTCTAAGACTATAAGAAACAGAGAGACCGTTAAATATTGCCGAATGCAGTAGAGGCAGAATAAAGGTCACCATTCATGGCAACACTTGCAAGTAGAGGTGGGCAACAACTGAAAGCTCGAGCCAGGCTCGAGCTTGATGTCCGGCCCTGGTTCAGCTCAAAGAACCTCGAGCCCAAAATAAGCTGAGCTTTCACTGGAGACGATGTGGCATAATGGCTTCAACTGCCGACCATGTAACATAGGGAACCAGGTTCAAATACTATTTTCGGCCTATGAATCCTGGCAAATCTACCTGTGCTGAAAAACCAAATGTGTATACGTAAGTCTGTGTTTGTTGTGAAGTGCTGTTATGCCCTTGGGCAAAGTTTGCACTATGTAAAACTGCCAGAAATAAAATGTGGATTCTGCCTGTCCTTATACACTCATCTCATCCTCCAGTAATTAAGGTCAAAGCATTAACCTTTGATGTCAGAGATACCCATTTAGTGGCTTAATTGCACAGTGAAACTGGAAAACACAGGATCAAATCAGGCTTTCCTGTTTGACCAAATTGTGTGGTTCTAGGCAAATACTTTATTTCACTGAGCATCCCTTTTGATCATTATCAATTCAATTCAAAAATTCTTTATTTCGGCCTTTATGGCCATAAAACAACACAAAAAATATTACAGCATAATTTGCACTCATGATTCATCCTATTTGTATGTTCATTATCACATATGAGGGTACCTTCAAATATGTGAGTTAACCACATGCGCTGTACAAAAACATCTCTTGTGTTTGATTTAATAGCCTATAATATTGCTTCAGCTAAAATCTATGCCACATATAGGATGCACATCACCCCTGACTTGCTCCTTAGTTCACTAATGGTATTGTAATAAGGGCGGGAGAAGGAATCTTTCTCAGTTCATATTTAAAACTCTTACTTTTTAGAAATACTTCTCAATTGGATGAACTAAGGTGAAAATCTTACTAAGGATAAAAGTGACACCCCAAACATTCTAGCATTATTTATAACTCATGTTGAAGGGACTTCAGATGACTGAATTGCCAGGAGTGATCACCTGGCGCAAATCTATAACAAACGTATATGTATGCCTAAACCAAATGCGTTATCGCAGTACTTGAACTAATATCTGATGAGCACAACATCACAAATGAGGCTGATTAACACAGCACTACAAATGTTTGTACAGTCACACACAAGTTCTGTAAGACTTGTATGCACAGTAATATAATTATGAGATAATAGGAGGTAGTAACACAAATGCATGCACAGTCACAAGTGTGTGTGTAATAGTAACAAAAACGTGTTGGCAGTTTTGTATAACAATAATGGTCAACCCAACACAACACAGATTGCATTGATGGGCTAATTAAGAAACAATAGCTTATGAGGATCATGTTGGCAAAGCATTTAGTGCATCTAAGTAATGGAACTAACAGCTTCGAACAGTACACTAGGAGGCTAAAGATTTTATTTTTGAAAACATTATTAGAAAAAAAGATTGGGAAAAGTGTGGTACTAAGAGAGGCATGAGGAAGGTGGTCAATCTAAATGTTAGGTCTGCCGATAAGCGTGGACCATAGTGGATATTTAACAATATGTCCAGTGGCATTTCGTATATTATATGCGAGGGAACTCTTAATATGATTGGCGGGACCACCGCGATTCCACCAAGCATATTGTGGCCTCAAGACCGCTGCACCACCGCCAGGGATCACTGATCCCTGGCTGGCGATTGCAAGGGTTCAATGGCGGAAGTCTGCCCCGCGCGTCTGGCGTTCCGTGGACCGCAAGACTCGTAATCAGGCCCTTACTCTTCTTCCTTCAGTCTAATAAACATTGATTAAAGTTCATACATTGAAGGGGGGCAGAGTAACTTTTCTTACTCAAGTCTAGCTAACAGTGATGATAGTGCATGCATTTGTAAGGGGTCAGATTTACTATTCTAACTCCAGTCTAACAAATATTGGAGCAAGTGCACACATTGGGGTGTCAAACTTAATATACTAATTTTGTGCTAAAACACGTTGGATAAAGTCCTTACATTAGAGGACAGGGGTTCAGATTTACTTGTCTAACAAACAATGAGGAAAGTGCACACCTTTGGGAAGGTGGGATTTGATTTACTATTTTAACTCTAATCTACCAATCACTGGTGAAAGCACATGTAAGCAGGGGATTATATTTGCTATACCCAAATAATATAATTTCCCCATAAAAAAAATAAGTAACAAATTGAATACATTTATTTTGGAGAGAAAAAAATAAAGCTATTCTTTAAAAAACTGTAAATCAATACAAAAATACAAATAAATATAATGATATGAAAATAAACAGTATACCTCTAACATACCCATGAAATACTCATGCACATTAATACAATTTTCTGTCAAAAAGAGAATATCTGATAGAGACTACTAGCCACTGATTCCTTAACGTAGAATTATCCCCAGGCGTGAGACTGGATCCGGAAAAGTTTTGCCACAGCATCCCTGCGCGCCGTGGGGGCGGCACCACGCGACCCTGCCCTGACGCTGTCCGCTGACATGACGTCAGCGAAATCACATAAGTTCCACCCCGGCGCGCTGACGTCAGTTTGACCTGAAATGAGTTCCCTTTCCTGTTTTCAGGCCTCTTTTAACACCTTTGCGTTGGGAACAGTGTGCAATGCCTTCGGGTTTCAAGAAGTGTGCTTCTTGTTTGCGTCAGATGTCGGCAACGGACCCTCACCCTATTTGTATGTGGTGTTTGGGCGAGCACCATGATTCTACGGACTGCGACGCTTGTCAGCATCTCAAGCCGAAGTCCCGGCAGGAGCGCCTGCTGAAATTGCTTTCAGCCCTCTTGTCCAGATCGGTCTCGTCACCGCGTCTGTCCCCTACCTCGGAAGGGTCCAGAAGCCGCCGATTCCGGCTGCGGCATCGTCCTTCACCGAGGCCTCACGGGCGTCGCTCGGCCGCTGGTAAGTCTTGCAGCTTGTCACCGAGGCCCTGTCCTCGTTCTGCAGAGGGCCCAGGTTCCTCTCGGGACGTGCACCCTCGCCATCCTATCCGCCGTTCCCTGGCGTTGGGGCGACGAGGGCCCAAATGAAGGCCTACACTACGGTTCTGCAGGCTTCTTTGGGCCACCCTCCTATTCCTGAGATGTACAGGGATCCATCGCCATGCGCTGAGCCTTCCGCTGACTCGCCGGCGGCGACGCGTCCGGCTTCAGATTTTGGAGGTGTGGTGTCGTCGAGGTGAGGCCCTACTGGGTTCCCTTCTTCGACCCACGGCGTCCCTACCTCGCCGCAAAACCCCCCTGGGTTCCCTATGGTGTCGCAGGAGGTCGCCGAGACTCATGGCTCGTCCCTGAGTCTCCCTTGGTCCTCTGGGCAGGCGGCTGTCTTACCGGAGGCCGAGCTGACGCCTTTCCGGTGCCGGCGGCTTTTCTCCCCAGCCCTGGCGGCTCCGCGGGTGGAGGCCGGGACCCGGGGTGCCTCCCCGAGTCCCTTTCGGTCCTCTGCGCAGGCGGCTGCCTCATCAGAGGTCGAGCCTGATCCTTTTCGGCGCCGTTTATTGGCCACTTCTGGTGGAGGAGAGCCGCTATTTCCATTTGAAGCCTCGCTTCACAAATCTCTTCTGGGGGCCTGGGTGCGTCCTGCTACGGGAGTTCCGGTGCCTCAGCCGCTCCTCCACCGCCCTGCCCTGAATGATCCAGTCTGCCTTTTTTCCAACTCATCTGCCCAGGGCCCTCTCCTGCAGACGGCTTTCCCTTCCTTTCCTTCAGGTTTGCTCCCTCTGTTACAGGAGGCCCGGTGGTTGGACTCCTGGGGGCGTAACATTTTCTTTTTTTTTTTTTTTTTTTTTCAAGACATTTATTGAGCATTGTCAGGAACACACAGCGTCTCGCCAACAACCCGGAGGCCGGCCGCTATCAGAGCATACAGTAATACAAAGCATTTCCAACATGTATTCGTGTTACAACAGTTCTGCCGACAGTTCCATCCAAGTGACAAGTGCAGCGCCTGTACAGCTAAATAAATGAGTCTCGAGGTGGTTTTGTTTTTTTGAACTTTTATATAACCAGTAACATGTGCAGTGTCCCTACAAACTCAGGAGTGATGGGGGGGGGGGGGGCACACGGGCACCCAGGCGGGCATAGCTAATCTCGATAGGCAAAGGGGGGGCGGCGGAGTGGCAGAGGCATGAAGCCACAAAAGAGGGAAGGGCCAGCCACAGTATCGGAAGCAGCGGTTAGCAAGCCCCAGGAACGTCGCGGAGGATGTGATGACCTACATAGGTTCTGAACTGAGGGGGGGGCCAGGAGAGGGACAGAGAGGGGGGGATGGGGGGGGGTAGCGGGGGGGGTGGGGGGTGGGAAGGGGGGGGGATGGGGAGGGGGAGGGGGGGGGGAGAGGAAAGGGGGGGGGGGGAGGGAGGAAGCAGCAGACCTAACATGTCATATACCTTAGCCCAGGGGCTGTATCGCCAGTCCAAAATGGCACCATCTAAGGATCCTTACTACCCAATTTCAATTGCTGTCAGTCCCAGGCGGGATTGGGGGGAGGGGGGGGGGAGGAGGAGTGAGGAAACAGATAGCACAGCATGCCATATACAGCAGTCCAGGTGGTACATTGCAATACCATGAACCCCATCAACAACTTTCCGGTGCCCAACTTCAAGTGCCGGCATCCTCGGGCGGATCAGTTATCAAATAACATTGTAAAGGGGCCCATATATCAGTAGGCCTAGAAGTAGGCGGCAGTAGTTCAGAATAGGTATGCAATTGCTCCTGGCAATACACCATATCACTCATCCAATCCTTGAATTTGGGCGCTCTTCCCCTCCCCCATCTACAGGCCACCCTACGTTTGGCCAATAGCATAGCCAGTGCCACATATTTGCGGTGAGCCGCTTGGAAAGGTGCAACATATCCCAGAAGGGCCACCATTGGGGATGGATCCACCGTCATGTGTATCATTTTAGAGAGGGCCTGAAATACCTGAGTCCAGTAACTATTCACTGCAGGACAACACCATGCAAGGTGAAGGAAATCAGCTCCCGGGGCCCCACACCTGTCACAGGCATCGGTAGGCCTAAGCTGGAATCTGTGTAGGCGCGCTGGAGTGTGGTACAGCCTGTGCAGGTATTTATAGTGGATTATCCTAAAACGGCTGTTAGACGATATGCGCTCAGTCTGCTGTAGGCAAAATTCCTATTGGGTGTCCGTGAAGGTCAGTGCCAGATCCTGTTCCCATTTCTGCCTAGCGGGCAGAGCAGTGTATGTCGTGTTGACCCGTATAGATTTATAGAGTGCCGACACCAGTTTAATAGGATGGTCGTGAAGCAGCATGTTGTGTAAGGGAGGTAGCACCGGGGGCTCGTTGGGGAAATCAGGCGTGATAGCTTGCAGTCCGTGTCTGAGCCTAACATAATAAAACAAATCCAGGGGCGTCGGGTGGATGCCCTCATAGAAATGTTCCCTAGTTCGGAAGACGCCGGCTAGGTACAGGTCTCCCCACGTAGTGACATTAATCTTTTTCAATAGTTTTTGAAAGCCAGTCTCCTGTAGGAGCGGCAGCTGTGGGTGATAGGTCAGCGGCAATGACGGTGCGTATAGGAAGTGCAAGTCCAGCCGAGACACAACAGAGTTCCATGCCGTCACCTTGCTCGACACAGTGGTAGGGGTCTTGTCCCTTCCTTCAACCTGGGAGTAGAGTGCTCCTTCAATAGGGATGGGGTGTGCCAACCAGTGCTCAGCCGCCAGTTGGGGCATATATCTCTGCTGGCGCACCCAAAAGTACGCATAATGGGCCTGAGCAGCTCGGTAATAGAGCTCAAAGTCGGGGATTCCCAATTCCCCTTGAGAGTATGGCCGGATAAGGATCTCCCATTTGAGTCTGGGCGTCTTACCTCCCCACACTAGTCGGAGCAGTTCTGAGCGTAGCAGACGAAAGAAATGGGAACCGGGGTGGTATGGAATGTTCAAGAATAAGTATAAAAGTTGAGGGAGTATGACCATCTTAACCAATGAGGCTCGTCCCGCCATGGAAAGAGGGAGCGTGATCCATCTGGATATATTGTCACTCATCCTGTCCATCACAGTGCCATAGTTTGCACGAATCAGTTCTTCTCTACTCTTTTCCACATGTATACCCAGGTACTTAAAATCCCCTGTGCACCAGGCAAGTGGGAATTCAAGTGGGAATCGAACTGTCGAGGCAGTAAGGGGGAAAATACATGATTTCTTCCAGTTGATTTGAACCCCCGAAAGGGCACCAAACCGAATGAATTCACGGAGTATGGGATGCAAGTTTTCACTAGGGTGGCGAACATAGAGGGTGATATCATCAGCATACATAGAGACAAGTAACTGTCTCTGAAAGCAACGCAGTGCTTTATCCTGATGATGCTGACGCAACTTAGCCGCCAGGGGTTCAGTAGCTATGGCAAAGAGCAGGGGGGACAGGGGGCATCCCTGTCTTGTTCCTCTTGTGATGGGGAAGTCTGATGACAGTTTCCCATTGATGAGTACCTTGGCTGTTGGATCTACATACAGTAATTTAATCCAGGAAATAAAGAGAGGTGGGAAGCCCATTCGCTCAAGTACTTTAAACACATAGTCCCATTCGAGCGAGTCAAACGCCTTGGTGGCGTCTATAAAGATGGCTGCCATTGGGAGGTCTTCATGGACGGAGTCGTATACTGAGAAAAAGGTACGGAGATTATGTGATGTAGCCCTTCCAGGGACAAATCCGGCCTGGTCTGGAAGGATAAGTGCAGGCAGGAGGAGGCTGATGCGCGTTGCAATCAGTTTCGCGAGGATTTTAACATCGCAGTTTAATAGGGACAAGGGCCTGTAAGAGTCGCAGTCCGAGGCGGGCTTCCCTGGCTTAAGCAGCGATGTAATGAGGGCAACTCTCATGGAGGCAGGGAGTTGGCCCACCTCCAATGCGTCTTCAAAAACTTCCCGCAATACCGGTGCCATGAAGTCAATAAACGTCTTGTAGAATTCTATAGGTATGCCATCTAAACCGGTGGCCTTACCCGATTTCATGCCCATGATAGCTTCCCTGACCTCGTCCAATTCAAAAGGGGCATTCAAGAAGGACCTCTGCGCATCACTCAACCAACCCAGGGAGACATCCGCTAGATAGTCATCCAATGTGAGTTCACCATGTCTGCCAGTGGAGTACAGTACACCATAATGGCGCACGAATTCGTTAAGGATTTGGGTGGTGTCTCTAAGTATTAGCCCCTCAGCCGTCTCAAGTTCCAGTATTATCGTCGGAGCGCGCAATAGTTTGACCGTCGCTGCCAGAGCTTTCCCAGGCCTCTCACCCTCCCCATATCGTCTAGCCACCCAGTATTTGTTCCGAAACTTCACCTCGCGAGCAGCTTCTTCAGAGAATTCCGACAATTTTTCGCGAATGGTAGCGAGGGTCGTATTGTCAGGGTGTGCTCTAAGGCGAATTTCAGCACTGCGCAAGTCAGCCTCTATGCTGCGTAATCGGGTCAGTATGCTCTTGAGTACTCCCGAGCCCTTTGCTATACATAAGCCTCGGAGTGTGGCCTTAAAGGCATCCCATATAGTCGCAACGTCCTGGACAGAGTCTTTATTGCGTTTAAAGAAATCTAGGCATTCAGCACGGAGTTCCTCTTGGAATACCTCGTCCAACAACATAGTGGGCTGCATGCGCCACGCCGTCACCGGGGGGCCGAGCTCAGAACCAGTCAATGTGATCAAAACGGGGGAGTGATCGGAGTACGTCCTGGGGAGATGTGACGCATGTATCAGCGCTGTAAAAAGTTGTGAGGTTAAGAGGAAATAATCAAGTCTCGCCCATGACTTAGCCTGTGCTGTAAAGTGTGTACCCTCCTCTCTAGGTCCGCAGTGTGACCGCCAGGCATCAACTAGATTGTTACCGGCAATAGTCGCTCTAAGGACTTCGCGCCCATTCGTATAGTGGTGTGGGGCGGGGTGTGATCTATCCAGAGGGGGGTGTAGTGTCACGTTGAAGTCTCCTCCCCATATGATGTGTTGTGGTCCTGTCTCAACTATAGCCGCCCATAGAGAAGTAAAGAATTGAGGGTCATCCGTGTTGGGCCCATAGCAACAGACAAGTGTTACTGACATGTGTCCCAGTCTACCCCACAGTAAACAATACCGTCCCTGGTGATCCACCTTGGAGCCAGCAGGCTGAAAGGGTGTGGATCTCTTAACTAGAATGGCTGTACCCCGTGCATACGACGAGTAGTTAGCAAAGATCGAGTGAGAAGCCCACCTACTCCCAAAGGTCTGTGACTTGTGGGGCGCACAGTGCGTTTCCTGTAGGAAAGCAATGTGAACACTATGACGATCGAGGTAACTCAATATTTGTCTCCTCTTCCTATGATCCCCCAGCCCTCTCACATTCCAAGTAATCACAGTCAAGCGTGTGTCATCCATGTAATCGTGTAATACAATAACTGCAGAAGTAAAGTTTGGATGGCCACCAATCCATCCTCAGCAACAATCAAAGCATCATCCAGTCGGACCAGCCCATCACCCTCAAGTGGAAACAAAAATTGGAACAGAAAGGAAACGACCTCAACCCCTCCGCCATGTCCCCGCCATGAGTAACGTGCAGTACACCCATCCGGCCCCCGCACCCCCAGGCCATAATTAAGGAGTCTTCCATAGAGGAAATACTTGAGCTTAGTATACAACATGCACATGTCAAAACTAGAATCCCAACAGAATCCCCAGTAATCCCCTCCCCCCCACACCCCCCCCCCCCCCGACAACTCCAGCAACCGGACCATGCTGGAAAAAGAGCAGGCAATTCTCTATGTGTAACAGTACATAACAAAGCATCCCAGAGCATTCAAAGAAGGGTCCACATCCCTCCGCATTAGCCCGTTCTACCCAGTTGTCAGTCCACCACCCCCCACCCACTGAAGCCACCCCAACAACCCCAGCAACCTGACCAGGCCGGAAAAAGAGCAGACAGTACCCAATGTGTATCTGTACAGAATAAAGCATCTCAGAGCTTGCAAAGTAGTGTCCACATCTTCCCGCGTTAGCCCGCTCTACCCAGTTATCAATCCTCCACCCACTGAAGCCACCCCAACTAGCCAGCATCCCGTTCCCACCCCCCACCCATACCCCAAAACAGTGCTAAAGAGCAACCAACAAACAAGTAACCATGTGAATGTCATTGGGGAACACCCAGTCGGGGCCATCAGAGGTGCACGTTCCACCACCCCCAGCCATCCCACTCCATGCATGTCCACTCTAGGGTCACCCTCGGAGCGAAGAGGGATGAAGGGGGTGGGGCCTGGCATACATTACCACCTGCAGTCCAACACCCGTCCATGGCACCCCAGGGGCAGCAGTAGTCAGTTCCCGGCAGGGCGAGTTCCACCTATCCTCGAGGTGAGTGAGGATTTACCAGTCAATATCAGGAGGATACACCGAAGAGAGCCAGCCGCCACTTATTCTGATCCAGATGCATTGAAGTCTTCTGTTTCCGCAGTCCTCTTGGGTCGTTTGGGCAGGGTTTTAAGGTAATCTTCGACCTGTTGTGGATTGAGAAAAAAATGCTGTGTACCCTGGTGAGTGACTCGCAACTTGGCCGGGTACAGGAGAGCATAGTCAATGTTCAAGTCACGGAGCTTCCGTTTAACAGCAAGAAATTTCCGTCGTTGTTCTTGTACCACCGGGGTAAAATCAGGGTATATCGAGAATGGCACTCCATCATACGTCAGGTTCTGGTTCGCTCTAGCTGCTTTGAGCGCCGCATCACGATCCCGGTAATTGAGCAGGCGAGCAATAATGGGTCGCGGTGGGGTCCCTGGTTGTGGTTGTGGCCCAAGGGAGCGATGCGCGCGTTCCACAATAAAGTGAGGCGAAAGAGCTTCCGCCCCAACCGTTGCTGTAAGCAGTTTCTCGATGTATAGTTCCATCTTCCCCGTGTTGGTTGATTCCGGAATGCCCGTGATGCGCACGTTGTTCCGCCGGCTCCTGGCTTCCAACTCCTCGTTCTTGGCAGCAATTACCCTCAGGACATTGTCCATTCTGGCAAGGCGGGAGTCATGTGCTGCGGTTGTGTCATCATTCACCGAGATTCTGCGTTCCGCCTCAGATATCCGTTCTTCGTGGACATCCATCTTATGGGCAATGCTGTCCATCCTGGACGTGAGTCGGTCTACCTTGTCGACCACCGTCGCAAAGCCCTGTCGCATTTCTTGCAGGATGGTGGCCATCTCCGGGGTCAGCTGGGTCGATGCGGAGGCCTCCGCGACCGGGCTTCGGGGTGGCACCGCTTCTCCTGTGTGACGCGTCCCCTTTTTCTGCGGCGCAGTTTCAAACTGCAGTTTGGGCTGTCGACTGTCTGGCTTCCCCATATCTGCAAATCTATAGATGGACTTCCTGCGCCCCTGCGCCGTTTGCACCGCCGTCTTGAAAGGGCTAGTGAAGAATATAGTGGCCACACACCACGCAGTGCGGTGCAGCAGCGCCGATCTTGCCGCTCGTGTGCCAGGGATTGGGGGTAGCTGAGCAAGTGCTGGCGGGGGTGGCTTCAGCGTGAAATAGTGCAGTGCCGGTGTCTTGCAGGAGAAAGTGTAGGAATCTCGGCAAAGCCGCAGTGTTTTCAAAGGGGTGGGAGCATCCCCATTCCGGCTCAGTAATATAAGGTGTCCCCTCGCGTCCAGGCGTTCTCCGCACAGCTGCAGAGCAAGAACCAGTGAATAGGTATCAGCTCCACTTCAGGCAGTACAGCGTAGTCCAAGACTCTCCTGTTCTACCCCCAGCACTCGGCAACAGTGGCGCCCCAAGGACAGTCTTCCCAATGATGGTGTGGCGCGAGGAGAGGTGCAGAGAGAGATGGCAAGGTGCAGGACTCACCCAGCAAATATTAAGGCCCTCGAGGGAGCACCGATGAGCCACAAAACTGAAATGCTGGTAGCGTGTAGGCTAAGTGGCAGAGGGCGGGCAGCAAGTACGCATACTGTCAGGGTCTGGGCGGGCTGGTATGGGTCACGGGCGCCCTGCCGGTAACAACCGGCAAAGCCAAATGCTTCAAATATACACTTGTTGCCGCCAGCAAAGGGGAGCCCCAGCCCAGTAAATTTGGCGGGAGCACCACACCTCCTCTGCCACCGCTCCGCAGATACAGCTCACCGTGATGTCTTCTGCCGCCAAACTCCGCCGCCGAGCACTCTGGAAGTCCAGGCAGGCCACTCGCCAAGGTCGCAGGGCCCTCCCGCCTCGTGGTGAGCCGGGGGCTCGCGTAGATCTGGGAGCCGAGGTCCGACACCGCAGCAGGCAGGCTCCCGTCAGCCGGGGGGTTCCGTCAGCCGTAACTACGGCGTCCAAGGGTGTAGAGCCTCCAAAGTCCCACCGATTGTGGAGTGATGCCAGCTGCCCCTCCGTGGGGATTTTCGGGCGGGTGCGTGCAGGGAAAGTAGGATTAATTCCGGATTAATATGCCAGGCTGCTGGAGCCTCACGAAGGTGCGGCCATACAGCTAGTGCGCCCTCTAGCGCCCCCGGGGGCGTAACATTTTCGCTTCCATTAGTGCTGCTCTGCGCACGCTCAACACACTTTGTGTTTTGGCTATAGCTACCTGTGAGACTCCGCGGAGTCCCTTCTGTCACACACCTCCCACGCAGGGATGCTGTGTCAAAAATATTCCGGATCCAGTCTCACGCCTGGGGATAATTCTACATTAAGGAATATGCGGCTAGAATTGTCTCTACCAGATACATCGTTACCGAAGATAAGTAACTTCGCTAATAAGATCTCAAGGAAGGCGAAACATGTCTACACTTTTTGGTGCTTTTGACGCCTGGCAATGCCCAGCGCACAGGCCTCCCCACTTTTTGAGACCTGTAAGCTCTGTTACCTCTAGTAGGGTGCCGTGTATCGTGGTCCAGTATGTGCGGAGTGCTGGGCAACCCCAAAACATATGGAGGAAGGAAGCGCCGGGTTCCGGGCATCTAGGGCAGGTGAAATGTGTGTTTGGGTAATAGCGTTGGAGCATTTCCGGAGTCAGATATGCATGGTGCAGTATGATATTGGATGTTTTTGAATAGGTAGTTGCAGGACACCTTTTTTGGGAAACTCGAGTGTGCATTCTCATTCTTTATCGTGGAGGGGCATTTGAAACTCTGCTTCCCATTTTTCCCGGAGAGGGGTCAGAGTGGTCGCGCCTGTGAGAAGTTGGCCTGGTATATGATGTTCACTATTCTAGTGAGCACCTTGCACCAGTCCAAACAACCCTTATGGTGATGGTTGTAAAGTCAACCTTATAGACCAGCTATCCTAGTGGTAGCATGGACAAAGCAGTCTTAGGCTAATACTTCAGAGAGCATGTGAAGCCAATTGTTTTACCAATTATAATCCCTTGAATATCAAATGAAAGGACACCACACAAGGTATATATCCGCACAACCCCTCTGCACTCTTTATGAGGTCAGAGTTCGAGATACAGCACAACTTACTCAATAAACATACTATAAGTTGTACAAATACAATTCTGCCCTAGGGGCCTCACGAACCATATACTAAAGAAGTGGCATAAGAACCACTTCAGGAAAAGTGAGTAGGCCTAGGAAATCGCTGGTGCTACACTGTTCAACCAAAGGACTGGAAGTAGGAGACCCACAGGATGCGTGTGCAGTGTCTAAACACACACGCGAGTTACCATAGAGAATCAATGGGAACGTAAAAGTTACAAAAAAGTTGATTTTGGACACTTCCGGGTGGACTACGGGAAAACCCTGTTAATCTAGGACACTTGGACACTTGGATAGTTGTTACCCACGGGAGCACCGGAGTACTCGAGTTACCTCACCCAGGGAAGCCGGGTGCATAGGTGTTCTTTCGTGTCTGGTTTCGTCGATCAATCCTGTGGAGAGCTGCAAGAAGATGCTTCAAGCGACCAGGAGGAAGATGTCCGGATGGATCCAAGGGTGGATCGGAGTAGTGAAAAACCTGAAAGCAGAGGGGACAGAGTCTGGGTCACTAGCCAGTGACCGGGAAGGAACCAGGAAGGAACCAGGCGATGTCGAGATGCAATCAGGTGAGGATGTGAAGCTTGTCTCTGCAGCCACGTGGACCAGGAGGCGTCAACGACGACCAGGAGCTGGATACGGACTATCCCACGAAGGATCTAGCTGTTGGCGGTGTCGGAATCCGGATTGGACCCAACAAGCCTTGGCAAAGGCAACCCACGCAGAAAGGGAAGATCGGCTTCTGTTCAGACCAGCAAGGTCTGGGGAGCTTCCCCTTTACAGGAAAGCAGGAGCAAGCCCAGAGCAACCAGGCAAGCGGTGTTGTTTCAAAAGGATGTCTTCAGCAGGGCCACTAGCCAACGGGCTAGAAACCGCAAAGACGTGTCGAGGAGAAATGCAGGCGCCAGCCTCACGCGGCACTCGTGGATTGTGGAGTGCTGAGCTTCGGTGCACTTACTGCTCGGGGCTGGGGCTTCTCAATCCCCAATGCACAACTTCGAGGACGCCTCAGAAGCTGCACAAGTAGCAAAAAGCAGGTACTGCAGGATGTCCAGTCCCACGTCTCTTGTGTCCGCCGCGGGTCTCAGCTTTGCTGTGGATGTGGATCGGAGTCAGAGAAGTCTGGAAGTCCAGAGGCTGCGTCGCTAAGTCTTCGGGATCCGGCTGGAGCGTCGACAAAGCAAACCGGCAAGTTACTGTTGGTGCCTGTTTGCACAGGGTGGTCACTGCTTGACCACAAGGGAGATGTCTTCAGTCTTCCAGTCGATATGGAACGTCGAAGGTCCAAGAGTTCGTGTCAGAGTTTCTTTCCAAGATAAATCTAAAGTTTCTAGACTCAGCTCCTATCTTTATACCAAATTAAGGGGCTGGATTACCTGCTAGGTCCCTCCTGTGGGTGGAACCCGGGAAGGGGGTGGTTACACCCCTTTCCCTTTGTTCAGTTTCGCGCCAGAGCTGGGGCTGGAGTGCCCCAGCAACTGGTTTGAACCGGGCTATGCGTGGAGCACCTTGTGTGCCCCAGGCAGTGTCTCATTTCTTTCAACCCACCCTGCCCCAATACACTAAAGTCAGTCTGGGGAGGTGCCAGCACCTCCCATGGCAGGAAACCTATTGTCCAGGCCTCCCCTGCCGGAGTTTCATCCAGCAGCAGGAGGTCAGACTCGTGTCTGTGGCCGCAGCATCCATTTTGTGATGCTGAGGCTCTGTTTAACTTTAACCGGGTAAAGTAGAACTTACATGTCTTCTCCCTCTAGAAGGGTGGAATGCTACCCCCGCCGCCAGAACTGGCGGGGGGTAGTATTCCAAAGCGTATGACACCTTACACGACATGTTTTGATAAAGCCAACCAAAGTTAGCAACTTAACCGCGAGGATTATAACTCACTTAAGAGTATATGGTATGGCTATATCATAGAACAGTTCTAAGGACATGGTTCCAAAAGCTGCAGACAGGCTCAGCTCATGCTAGAGCACCATCTCACATAAAACCAAGCACTCTGCCTCCAGGATTGTTAAGGCCTGCCATAGGAGTGACTTATAGGTATATATGTGTCTATATATAAGAGTAGATATAGGTATACTATATCTAAGCAAGGGGTGATTACACAACCTTGCCCAAGCTGAGTGATCAGCCTGTGGTGTCAGTTTGGATGGCCAGCCAGAGGTGGCATAATACACGCTGCAGCCCCTGGTAGGCCTTGGATGCACCTACGCCCTGGGTACCTATGGTACACTGTACAGGGACTCACAAAGGTGACCCAATACCCATTTGGATATGTACCTAAAGTACATGGTATGAATTTAGAGAGAGAACAGCTGGGCTGTGGGTCTGATTAGCAGGCCCACAGCCACACTAGAGTCGAAAAACCAGTGAATCAGGGCAATAAGTGGGGGTGACCATAGGAAGCAGACCCCACTCTCCTACAGCGCCAAGCGCCTGTACCGATTTGTACAGCCATGTCACTAAGTGTCGCCCGGGACCCATCTGCTGGATTGTATGTAAAACTGGGTGCATGGGCGGTTCTGTGTCTTTTGTCTGCCACATTCTGCATCAATCTACCAATAGCTGCCTATGTGTGAGGAATTGTTCATTTGGGAGGTCTGTATCGGCGGCGAGTTCTGCTAACGCCTGCAGTTGCCCGTTCGGAAACAGGGCGCCCGCTTCTGTGATTGAGTGCTCAGTCCACATGCGTTTAGTGCGCTCTGTGTAGTGAGTTCAGCCTTTGGGAAAGCCCACCAGTGGATGTATAGGGGAATACATAGGGGTTGTGCGGCTCATTTTGTGTATGCATTTCAGACATGCTCGTGCCACTGCTGCCTGGAGTGGACAGTCTTGAATAGGCTTGGCACCCGGTAGCAGCATACGATGCATAGGTGGGACTGTAACGGGTCCTGCAATTGTGTGAGTTTCCACTATTGCGCTGCCTGTGGTCCACCGCGACACCCATTGCAGCTGGGCGGCCAGGAAGTATGCCTCGAAGGAGGGAGCACCCAATCTTCCCTGATCCATAGGTAGCTGTACTTTGGCGAGGGCTAATCGTCTGCGTCCTGTTCCCCAGATGACGGTAACAAGGAGGGCATCCATTTCTCGGAAAAAGGAGCGGGGGGCTCTGGGATATTGGTAAAGTATTAAAGCAGTCGCGGGACCAGTATCATTTTGGCTACTGCAACTTTCCCTATGGGAGCCAGTGGGATATCCTTCCAGAAATTCACGGAGGACCGGATCACAGCTAGTGCCCTACGATGGTTTCCCTCGTACCCGGCCTGGGGCTTGTGGTACAGCCATACTCCTAGGTATCGAACTGCTTGGGCGCTCCATGAAATGTGGTGTCCACCCATGCGCAGTTGCCGGGGTGGAGGGACCGCCAGAGGGTATATTGTGGACTTAGTCCAGTTGACCCTTAGACCTGCCACCATTTAGAAGTCTCTTAGGGTATCAAGTATAGGTGCCCGCAATTGGTATGCCCCAGTTTTCTCCCTCCCTGCGAAGGCGGATCGCAAGTGGCTCCATCGTAAAGAGCAGGGGGGAGAGCGGGCATCCTTGTCTTGTGCCCCCGTGTATTGGGAATGATGGCAACAAGTAGGGCCCCAGTCTCACTCTGGAAGTCGGTCTAATGTATATGAGATTAGTGTATGCGGACAGGTGAGGTCCCATCTGCTGTAGGACCTGAAGGAGGTAGGGCCAACACAGGGTGTCGAAGGCCTTCTCCAGGACCAGGCACGCGGCGCGCGGGAAGTTATTGCAGAACTGACCCTGGACATAAAAAAGGTGTCTAATGTTGTAGGAGGTGTTCCTCCCATGGCACAAACCCACACTGATGGGAGGATTGTGGAGTATCTATCCGCCAGTATTTTCCAGAATATTTTATAGTCTGCTGGCTACAGGGCTATAGGTCGGTATAACCCCACGCGGTGGGAGTCCCTGTTCGGTTTAGGAAAGGAAACTATTACTGATTCACGCATGGATTGCAGTAGCTCTCCCTCATCTAAAGCCAACTGGTAAAGTTTTACCAGCTGGGGAACCAGTTGAATGGAAAATGTACAAAAAAAACTCCAGCGGGAAGCCGCCCAGGCCGGGTGCTTTGCATGTGGCTAAAGCCTGCAGTGCTTGCGTGGCATCCCACGCAGTGATTTGTTCGTCTAAGGTGCGCCGATCAGTCCGCGTTATAAGGGGCAGAGGGACGTGTACTTAAGAATCAGTAGAGTGTGTCTGAGTCTACTGTGGCTGGGCAGCATATAGATGTGTGTAGTGTTGCTGAAAGACTTCTAGGATGGAAACTTGCGAATGTACCAAGGTACCGGCTACACTGCGTATCGCGGTGATCGGTGGGAGCCTGTTTCACCAGCCAAGCCAGTAGCACGCCTGCCCTGTTACCTTCCTTGTATACCTTCATTGCGTGTGCTCTAAAATGATACCTACGGAGGTCTGCTAGCACATCTGCATATGCGGTTTTAGCACCTGCTACTTGGGTCGGTGTGGTTTCCCCTCTATCCGCTACTTGCGTTAATGTCGCCAGTACGTACTCCTTTTCAACTATATTTCGCTCTAGGGTTTTGCGCACCCCTGGGATGTGTTGTATGCATGTGCCTCTGATTACTACTTTGAATGCATTCCATTCCATTGCGCGGGTGGTTGCTCTGTGTGCATTCTCGCTAAAATAATTTCCTATGTGTGTCACTTGAGTTTGTCAAAATACTGGGTTGTCTAGGCATTCTTTGGGCAGGCGCCAAGTGGAGACCAGGGTCCTAGGTGGTCGCCACGTCAAGGTGCTCATGTGGGAGTCCTGGTCGGACACGACCCTTCCCAGATATTCCGTCTCCTGTATCTTGGGCAAAATTATGGAGGAGCAGAGGAAACAGTCCAAGCGGACCCTAAGATCTTGCGGGATTGAGTGGAATGAATAGAGCCCACGGTGCGGATATTTGGAGCACCATGCATCAGTCAAAGCCCAGTGTGTTGCCCATGCTGCGAAGCATTAGGCCTATGCTACTATAGGAGAGGCTGGGTGCGGCGGGTAAGATCTTTCTAGGACAGTATTTTGCACGCTATTATAGTCCCCTCTGAAATATCTATGGGGCCTGAGTATATGAGCTTAATGAGTGTGAGAGTGAGTCCCAGAATTTTACCTGGTTTGTGTTCGGCGTATAGATACTTCCCAGGACCACTGGTTGGCCGTCCAAAAGCCTGTGCAGGAGACCAATACGGCTCTCTGTGTCTATTGTTCTGGAGAGCTCCTGGAATGGAATTCCCGGGTGTAGCATATAAGGGTCCCCCGTTAATAGGCCGAATATGTTGTGGCACAGAATTTCCTGCACCAGCACTTGCGCAGTTTTTCTAATTCACTTGCTACCAAGTGGGTTTCTTGAAGCAGTGTGATCTGTGCATTCTGCCTCTTTATGTATGCATATACTGCGTATCGTTAGCGTGCCGTGTGCATACCTCGCACGTTCAAAGTGAGGATGGTGACATTTCCCTTACTGCCATGGAGCAATGAGTGGGGTCCGAGGGAGGTAGTGTGACTTGGCGCCGTGCCAAACCATGAACCACATTCCTGGCTTAGTATGAGCTCGTAGACCAGGTATGGCTGTAGCACCTCATCTGTGCGCGTGTGCGTATACAGTGTAGTGAAGTATAACTTTGTGAGGGAGAAAACGGGTATGGGAAACAATCCCGATACTGGGGACCTATCGCAACTGATGATACGTCTAAACTCATTCTAGTGTACGAAGAGAACTGTAATGTATTAGGGGGTGGCTGTGCACAGCTACTAGGTGGCTCTCGCTGGTGGCATTTGCAGGATCATTTCGCTTCTGGTGGTCTAAGAATAAACAAGCTATCGCTAGTTGAGCTGCCCAGCCTGCCACATACCTCGTTTTACACTGTAGTGTAGCTTACAGGCCTACCCTGTGCGCATGATTTACTGGTTGTTGTTCATATCAGTGTATCAGCAGTTTGTGGTGTGACCAGTGGCGGGGTCACTGAGTCCACTCGCAATATCATCCCTTCACTGCCTCCTCCTCTCCTGACGAGAAGATGTGCGGACCTCTGTTCGAGTCTGTAGCGGGTGATGATGGTCGGAGCTCCACAGCAACCTGCAGGGCCCTCCGACATTCGGCTATGATTTGTTCCAAATCTGGGTATCCCATGGATTGCGCAGTCATGTCAGGGATGGCTCTTCTGCTTTGTCGTTTCGGGCGACGTCTGTTGCCTCGCTGTGCCTTTAGACGCCTGTCGATCTTGTCGTTCGCACGAGGATGCTTCTGACAGTGTTCATCCGCCCAGTCCTCTGTGTCCGTGAAAAATATGGTGCACCCCTCATGCATAATTTTAGGCCGGGCTGGGAACAGCAAAGAGTATTGTATCCCCTCTAGTGGCAGTCAGCGTTTGACCTCAAGGAATGAGGCTCTCTGGCGTTGCAACGCCCAGGAGTAGTCTGGGAAGAGCATTACTTGTTTGTTCTTGACCTGGATGGGGCCATGCTGTCTGGCTGCTCTGAGCACCACGTCACAGTATCTGAAATGTAGAAATGTTGCCAGCATCGGGCGGTGGGGGGCTCCCGGTGGGTGCCTTCGTGCCTGTACTCTGTGAGCCCTTTCGATGGAGAAAAATGCAGTATCGTCTGTGACCGGCGTAAAGGATTTAGTCCATGCTTCCATGTATGCGAGAGGGTCAGTGCCTTCAACTTCCATCGGGAGTCCCAGGACACGGATGTTGCATCCCCTCGAGCGGCCTTCGAGGACATCTATGCGTTCCTCCATGGTTGTCATGCGCCCTCATAGGGTCTTCAAAGTCTCTTGGTGAGTTTTGATTGAGGGTTGCATGGTAGCAATTACTTTCTTGCCATCTGACACTTTGTCCGCAAGTTTGCAATGGTCGTCCCTGAGCAGGGTGGTATGGTGCCAAGCCTCTCCTCCATTGGTACCCTTCGATGGCTGCCAGTACTTTATCCATCTTTTTGGAGAGGGTTAATTCTACTGGGGTCGCAGCGTCTTTTTGTTGTGGTCTAGCGCCTGTGTTGGTGTCTTGCGTTGCTATGGACATCACAGGGCCCGCAGTGGCGCGCTGCATACCCATGTTGTCGGGCTGAGTGTCGCTTGGTAGGTCTGGGGAGTCGTGCCCCCTCTCCGGTGGGGATGGTGGCTGTGCGGTAAGGCTCTGATTTGGATGGCGTAATGCGTTCGTCTCCTGGGCAGTCACCGACCCTGCCATGTGGTGGCCGCCGTCAAAGTGCCTGGTATACCTTGACACGACCTCCCGGGGGGCTCCTATTGTTCACAAGGGCATTGGCATGGTCCTCTCCTGCTCGATGGTGCTTCCATGCGTCGTGCGGATGCCTGCTCGCCTGTGTTCACTGTCAGTTAATGCAGCGAGGGGGGCGCCCGGCAGGAGTGCGCCCGCCATCCTTCATGCACTTGTGCTGATTCCCGCCCTGCTCACTGCCACCAGACGTTGGCGGAGCTACAAATGGATCCTGTCGTGTCCTGGGTGTTGTCCCTGAAACTCCTTTCGCCATCCACGGGGTGCCCGCCAATGCCGGGATCACCGCTGCCACGCAATGGCCACCGTTTTGACTCCAGGCGCGCCAGAGCACAGTGTGTAGGGACCTCCCTCGACGGTGCCTCTTCGTCTCTGATTTGGGGTGGAGGGGTCAGAGCTACTGGCAGGCACCGGTGGAGTACTGCCGCAGGTCTGGTTAAGGTTCCCCACTCACCTTCCTTACAGCTGCAGCGGTGAAGTCTTCGCCTGTGAGGGATGTCGCCGCGTGGCCAGAGCCCGGTGAGGTGGGCCACAGGGACGCCATTTTGGTTTTGTGTCTGCTGTTGTCCGGGACTCGTTTTCTCGGCTCTGCGCGGTGTTTGGCCAGTGGGGAGCCCGGTGCTGGTTTAATTTCAGTCGCCTAGGCGCGACATGACAGGCAAGATTAATGCCCGCTGACTAAGCCTTAACCCTGCGCATCTCCCATCACAGCCTGCTTGACCACGCCCCCCCCCAATAAATTCCACTAATAAACTCTAAAACCCCAACTTAAAATGCAATACTTAAATACACAAGTTAATAAACAATTGTAAAAATAAATGGCAATACAAATATGTTAATCAACAAATTTTAAAATAAATATTATATATAATCAATAAAGGCAATCGGCTCACACAAACTCCACATCCCAAGCTTCAAATGTAATATACAAATAAAAAATGAAATAACTAAATACTAATGATGATTTATAGAACAATGAACACATTTAAAAATTAACATGAATTAATATATAATTAATAAAACACTCTACCCACCTAACACCCCAATAAATATACCAGCATGAAATCAAAATGTAATACATATTTGAAAATATCAGACATTTAAAAATGTAAAACAAATTAACACATTAATTAATATATTCTTAAAATAAGCATTGCAAAAAAATACAAATAACAAGAATATATATATTTTTTTAAGAAAAAATAATTTTACAATCCCGTATAAAATAAAAACATAAAACGATACAATACAACACCAAAATAGAACATGGCATTTAAGTTAATGATATTTTAAACTTCAATAAAATGAGAAAACCTTGGTTAAAACCCAATATACTTACTTTATGCCACATGAGCAATAACTGATAAGGGATGACCAGAGATCATAAAAACCTAAACAGGGGTGTGGGATATAAAGGTTGTACTCTTTATTCTTTTTCGTATCGTGAGCACAGATCTACTGCAGTTTTTCATAACCATCCAGTCACTATAATCTAGAGGGGAAAGGGATGGGTGTTCTATGGTGTTCACAGACTTGCAGTATGAATATTTTCATGTACTCATTTTGTAGTCCCTTTGGGGTTTCCTCCAGTTGGTTATTGATCAAGGAACACTTTCCGTTCTCTGTCCTGTCCTGTCCTTTGGCCTCACCAGAGCTCCTTGGGCGTTTAGAAAAGTGGTGGTCGCAGATTATCTTTGCTGGTCAGAAGTGCTTATATTCCTGTACTGCGATGACATGCTGTGGAAGGCAAGCTTGTAACAGTCATTCATGGACGACCATCTAGTTCATTTCTTCCGTAGGGTTCTCTATTAGCGAGCCAAAATGTAATTTTTGGTCAGTGCAGACGATTCCCTTTATATGTGGCTGCTCTAGACTCCGTAGCATTGAAAGCTTTTCCTCTACTGCATGAATCTGAGACATCCAGTATATGATCACAGTGTTTCGGATTTGGCCCCGGCTTTGTGTATCCTACTGATGCCTCATGCATGTCCATTGGCATATGCATGCTTTGCATTGGAATCTCCACCTTCAATGGGCACAGCACTGGTGGTGCTTCTCATCCGTGTGTCAGACAAGATAGCTCAAGACCTTCAATGACCTGGAAGTATTCTAAACTGTTCTCTCTACCCCATCCCGAGCTTAGAGTGGTTATGGATGCAGCAGTTCGGGCTGGAGAGGCCCCCTGGATAAAGTGTAGATCTGAGACCTCTGTTCTCCAGGTGGAGAGGCACCTCACCAATTCTCTGGAGCAACATGCCATCCATCTGGCTCTTGAGGCCTTTCTGCCTTCCATCAAGGGCTGCCCTGTGCAAGTTCTGATGCACAGAAAACTTGCCCTATGGTTCTGTCCCATACAGGTTAGTGGGGGGTTCCAATGTGCTGTGCCGGGTTGTGCTGGCTGGACCTTCAGTAAATTTCCATGCCTGTCAGCCATCTAGTAGGGTTTGTGAATGCCAGAGCGGATAAGCTCAGCAGACACCTTGTTGACCACAAGTCAAGAGGGGGGCATGCCTTTGGTATGTTTTCGCCACCTCTGAGAACGCTAATTGTCAAGTTTGTTTATCACTATAGTTCTAGTGTTTTCTCTGATATGTGTTCTGCCTTCCATGGGTCTCAGGTTTTCTTAACGCTTTCCTCCCTCTACGGTTGCTTCTCCGAGTTCCGAAGAAGGTCAGGAGGAACTGGGCTCAACTCATCCTGACTGTCCTGGACTGTGCTCAGAGGGTCTGGTTCTCCGTGTCTGAGCATCAGTCCCCTTCTCTGCTTACTTCTTCAGAAGGTCCTTCTATCCCAACAACAGGACTGGGTTCTACACCTATAGCTCCATGTATGGAAATTGAGGGAGTAGTGGATGTCATCTTGGCTGCTTGCTGTCCATCCGCAAAGTAGACATATTCTGGACTTTGAGCAAAGTTTGTGACCTTGTAAGAGACCCATCAGGACAATCCATTGCAAGAGAAACTTTCAGATGTACTTCATGTGTCCTGTCTTTTGCCTTGCCAAGGCTTTTTATTGCACTGATCAGCCCTCTCTGTGTAAATTACCGGTTATGGAGAATTTCTTTTAAAAGCTACTGACCCATAAGACTATCATCCTCATTGTAATCGCTTCCACTCAATATGTTATTAAACTGCAGGTGCTATCAGTGCAACCACCTAAGGGGATGATGGACGGGGTGTTGAACATTGCAAGCACTCACCCCCAGTCAACTGATCTGGGTTTAATCCATCATCATTCTTTAGACCACTCCACCACCCCAGTTCAGATATGGCCATATGCAAATCAGTCTGCCCTGTGCCTCATGGGAACAGTCCAGCCCGAACTGCCAAGCCATGTCTTCACTGGACCGGAAACCAGCAACCTGGGACCGGTTTCTGGCTAATCAGCCGTCATCAGCTAGGCTAGCTTGAATCCGGTGGTAAAGTGAGCAAGGCAGCCACATCTGGGCATACCCTACCAATTTAGGGCGAACAAAGCAAAACCAAAGGGGATGATGGACAGAGTGTTGAACATTGCAAGCACTCACCCCCAGTCAACTGATCTGGGTTTAATCCATCATCATTCTTTAGCTCAGTCCACCACCCCAGTTCAGACATGGCCATATGCAAATCAGGGACCTCATGGGAACAGTCCAGCCCGAACTGCCAAGACATGTCTTCCCTGGACCGGAATCAAGCTTCCCAGGACCGGTTTCTGGCATTACAGCCGTCTTCAGCCGGGCTTGCTTGACTCCAGTGGCAAAGTGAGCAAGGGACTCACGTCTGAGCATACCCTGCCAACTTAGGGCGAACAAAGAAAAACCAAAGGTGGTGATGGACGGAGCGTTGACAATACAAACACTCACCCCCAGTCAACTGATCTGGGTTTAATCCATCACCGTTCTTTAGCGCACTCCGCCACCCCAGTTCAGACATGGCCATATGCAAATCAGTCTGACCCAGTGCCTCATGAGAACAGTCCAGTCTATCAGTGCAACCACCATATATCTCCTTCTTTACAGGCAAGCCGGTGCTTTGCACTTCTTCCAACAGTTGTGTTCCTCCCTGTTTGGGCCAGTCAATCACCCTGCCTCCTTACTTCTGTCTGACACATTTCTCTAAATAAGAGGAGAAGCTACTTCGGTTGGACCTTAAGAGAGCTCTTAGCTTTTATATTCGACCTAAATCACATAGAGTGGATGACTTTTTGTGGAGTTCCCTGCTGTTAAGAAAGGAAAGGCAGGATTGGTTCCAGAATTAGCATTCTTTATATAAAAGTGTGCTATGCTGTGGCCAAACTGCATGTCCTTCAATATCCATCAGAGCTACAGATACCACTACAGCCTGGGCCAGTCGTGTTCCGGTGCTGGACATCTGCCAGGCAGCTATATAAACATTCACTGTGGATGTGTACAGTGGAGTAAACTACAGCTGTCACTGATGGCGAGACAGTTTAAATGGTATTCCTTCTTAGGCTTCTTATTTCCTACAGAATACTCCCTTCCTGGTCCCGAGTGGCTTACACCTTCAGATTTCCATAATCCTGCATACCTTGTTATGAGACAGTGGCACACCTAGGCTTGATGTTTTACATGACTAAGTGAGAGAGGGAGGCACAAGGTCTCATTCCGTGTAAGAGGAGTTGCAGATGCTGTAGAACTGTGCATTGGCTAACATCGTGGACATTTCTGTGGAACACCTTCTAGGAGTTCAAAACGACCAGGCAGGTGCACTCAGTTGGGCATTTTTCAGATTGCCTGGAGTGGGAGGTTCACCAGGAACAGTAGCAGTATGCCTTCTGGAAATTGGGTCATCCAAATGTAGAAATAGTTGCCACCCTGCAGAACAGGAAATGCATGTAGTACATTAGCAGGTACTACCAGCAGGGGACCAAGGGCAGCAGCGTTTGCATGCATCTTCATTTACAGCTTTTCATTATTTCACAATTTCCTCTCATTTACAGAGTACTGAGGAGGGGCATGGCAGACCACTGCTCACTGATACAGATTACTACAGCAAGGCCACACTAAATCTGGTACAGCTGCTTGTTGAGACAGTCACAATGTACACGGATATAGTGAAATAACCTTTCCAAGTTTCTCTCACAAACAACGGACAGGCCCTCCAGTACAACCTGAAATCATCCAACCTGACAGGTTGGTTCAAGATTACTGAGAGTTGAACCTTCTTGACATTCGGGCTGACTGCAGGCAAATACAGGCACAGGCATGAGTGCCAGCTATAACATGGACTTAAAATGCAGAGTGGAAGCACTTGTGTGTGCTAGAGGTCTTAACCCCATCTTGATTCAGCCACAACACATACTGACATAATTAACTGAGCCTTGCTGCACCTAGCCAAAAACGTCTCAAATGCTCCCATCAGATTTCACTTGGCCTCAATATTGAGAATCATGAAATAGTTCTCAAAGGGTCTTTATTTGGCTTTTCCACTGGTTAGTCACCCTACAATACCATGAGAGTTGAATACAGTATGTGGGCAGCAGATTCTGCCTCCCTTCGAACGATCCAAAGGACACATCTGAAGTTCTCGTCTTGGAAAACTGTTACTGCTAGCTCTCACTTCAGCAAGGAGAGTTCAAGCTGTCATCATAAAAGAACAATACCTTTGCTTTACAAAAGTCTAAGGACCTGAATTATATGTTGGCAGTAAGGATACTCTGCTGCAACGGAGGATGCATATCGCCAACATAAAGGTCCGCCTGTCCAATTTAAATACGGACAGACCATAGGTTTGGCTACGGCAGTGACTACTCCTTCACTGTCATAGCTAGTCCTCTCCATCGGGCTGATGGAGTAAGGATTGTCGGAGAAATGCCTACATGTCTGCCCACTATATCAGAATGACTGACAAAATAGTCATTTTTTTTCTGTGCGTCACTGTCAGGCAAACCCTGGTGGTGACGGACAGTAAAATGCTAATAATGCCCTCCACCATGAGAGTTGACTCCCCTGGTGAGGGGAACATTACAATTTTTATTTTCAGAAAGAAAATCTTGTTTGGGATTTCCTTTTTGAAAATATAAAAAGAAAACTGGTGCAGGGTTGCGCCAGCACCAAACAGCAAAATGCATTGGCAGGAACGGCCGTGACAGAGGTTCCTGCCAGTGTATAATAAATGACCATCTGCTTGGCGAAACGACGGGCCATTCGCCAAATAATCTATTGGGCCCTGCAACACCGTGCACACCAACCATTGGTTCATACCCATGGTCCCATCAGATTTTCACCTAAACTATCCTGTCATTTTCAGCTCCTCTTATCCAATTCCACCCATGTTAGCTGGAATATTCTTACATTCGTTGAATGTGTGCAGATGAATCAGTTTCTATATGTCTTTAGCCTTAAAGACTAAAGGCATTCATATTTTTGACCATTGTTTGTCTTGTTTGACCACCCAAGTAAGGGTTTCCTGCTACCTAATAAAGGCATTTTTGTCAGCCTACATCACCTTGTGTCACAGTAAAGCTTAGAGTCCACCGCAAGGCAGAGTGAGAGCGCATTTCACAAGAAGCATGGAAAATGACAGCTGCGCCCTACGCAGAGCAGCTCTTCTGGGTATTTGCCTTTCAGTTACCTGGAAAATCTGACACTCTTTCACCATGCATTATTACATGGATGTGAATGTGACACTCAACACTTCAATGGATCAAGCAAGCAACCTGTTTCAATGAAGATGAGTCGGCTTCCAGCTTTGTTCACATCCAATCTGCTACCTGCTATTCTGATTTAAGAATGTGAATGTATGAAAGATTCAGTTCTGGAGGTGAAATTAGTTACCTGTAACTCCATGTCTTCAACATTAGTTTCTTTCATAGATTAACATGCTATCCTCCTTCCTCCCAAGTAAAAGGCTCACTACCTATAATGTGTATCCTTCACACTTGTGCTATGAAATCTGAGTTATAGTGGCCTCTAGGGAGGAATGGAGAGCTTAGCACTTCCGCCCTGTTGACTAAAGTCTTGGGTTGTTTCAGATGAGGTGTCTGTGACTATACAGACACTGTAGTTGGGCCTACAGCTATTTTAACACTGTTTAATGCGGTTTAAAGTTACAGCGGATTCCCAGCCTGATGGCGGGAAATGATCGAGCATGTGAATTTATGGAACATAGTATTGCTGAACTGGGGTTATAGGTAGGAAATGTATTTCTTCTGTCAGATTATGCTTGGCACCTGTTTGCTTACACAGGCTAGACAACAGTGCATCTTGTGCAAGCTTACTGTTACTTTATTTCCTACAAGACAAAACTTCCAGGGTTGTAGGTCCAGCATACGTGCTACAAGGTAAATCCTAACAATTAAGGGTATGTATTTCCTGAGGGGGAGTGGGGAATATTAGGTCGGAAAAGAAGGCTCCGAAGGTGGAGGGACAGTTCCTTTAAGAACTAGGGCCTTCACACACCCATGCAGGTGTCATGCTTCATCATAGGGCTTTGCTCCTCATCGGGCCGACGCTGCAATGCCTGACCCCCACCCTCAAATTTGTTGAGAGAAACCTTGCATCTTGGGCACACTGTGTCTGAGTCATTCCCACTGTTCATTGAGAGCTTAACAGACACCTCACTTGGTGCCAAGAAGACCTTGAGGGAGACCTTTCTGACTACCACGGATGAATTCAGAGTAGCCTTTGCTCAAATTATTCAGGATGATAAAGACACTGCCAATTACATATAACGGACCAGCTTTGACACAATAGACTGTTTGGGCCATGCCATCTGCACCAGTGTCATGATCAGTCATTGTGTCTGGATATACTACTTGTTGAATATACTACTGGGTTTCCCAGTGACGTCCAGGCATCGCTAATGAACATGCCCTTTGATGGACCTAGGATCTTTAGGGGGAAATGTTCAATGCAGCTCTAAAATGCTTCAAAGAAGGCTGTGTTCTGCCCCTCTCACTAGCTCTTACCTGCTAACCAATTTCACAAGCAGATCAGAATGTTTATAGGCAAGCATATGGTCTGATCAACAGCAATAGCCCTCGCAACCAGCTCAGCAGTTGGATCAGAATTGTTACTGCATCAAAGGACGTTGTGGTGGCCGAGGCCAAAGGCACCACAAAGGGCAGCAGTCTTGTACCTACACTTCGTCTGCTGTTTTGAACCAGTGTGATCAGATAGCAACACCTAACCCAACAGGTAATTTGAATGTGAGCAAGTAGGAACAACCATGTGGAAAAAAACATGAACATCCACACCAAATGCAGCTATAGGTTAATTTATTGAAGACATTCAATAATTAATTAAATAGTGGCACCATTAAAAATGCATACTTGATGTCCAATAAACATTTCACAAATTTAAAGAATAGGCTGCAGTTAACTTGGGTGTAGACATTAGAGATAACGTTTCTTAAGTCCCTTTAGAAGCAGTGCCAGAGACACCCTCCCTGGATTTCCAAAATCCAGTACTTCAGAACGACGACAATTTGGGTCACGTGCATCAATATGTACTACTGTGTCAAGTCTCACAGATGTCCAGTGATACAGCCACTTATAGCTAATAAGTTGATAATCATGCTGATTTGATCAAATTGGCAGACTTTGATATGTTTGTTCCGGCTGGCTACAATCTCTGATGATTTGACAATTTGGCCATGTGAAGCAGATGCTCATCTTCTCCTCTAGTCCCTTGTCAGTTCAGTGTTCCAGGCTTCCTAACAGAAGCTTCTGCCCGTATTAGTGATGTACATGATCATAGATTTCAGGGTGGCCTGTTCTTCCAGGTAATGTTTCTACCCTTTTAACTGAGAAGGCCAAGGAAATGTTGGCTGCATATCTAACTTTCTTTGAAAATCCTTGATGGCATTTGTGCTAGCTCTGGTTACAGGTTTAATTTGTTCTTAGAAAACGCAGTACGGCTTCCTTCCCATTTGCACACACACAAATCAGCTAAGCTAAGTTAAACCTTGTGTGACATAGAGGTTCTTATGCAAACTAAACCCTTCATAACACACCTACTGCATCTGCTTCTAAGCCACTTTGATTTCTCCTTGTAGTACCATGAACAGCTGGTATGAGAAAAGATTAACTTTCTTACCCTGCTAGAAATCCATCAGTTCAGATCATGGGTGCTGCAGATGGTTAAAAAAGGATATACCCTGCTGTAAGGGGGCAGGGTCAGGGGGTGTGGTATCAAGCGAAACAGAGTCAGGGAACAGTGCTCGTAAAGAAGGTTTTATTTTTAGATACGCTTTTCTTCTTTTGCTAGTCTCTCTCAGTTTTGCGAATTCGCTTGACTCCGTTTTGACTCTCCGAGGGAACGCCGAGTACTCCAGGCTGAGGCTGTCTTTGCCGATGGACTGGCTCGCTTTGTCTGGTCTTGCCGGTGGAAAGGGTTGGCTCCGCTGGTTCACTGGCCGTTCTCCGACCGGACCCAAAAGGAAGACAGGAGAAAGCGGAGGTCAAAGGGGCGTTCCAAACAATAATAATAATATAAATCTTTATTCGGTTTAGTCACAATGGAAAAACCATAAAAGAACACAGAATAACATACATTCATAAAAATACACAAATTACAAATAATTCAATTAAAAATTAATTTCATATAAAAAGCGAAATAGCAAGAAGAAAAAGTTATTCAATGTGTGCAAGGTGCCGATTGCAAATAAATACGACTTTTGCCTAAAGGTTTTTCCTGTGTTTCACAATACACTTTAGGAAACTACTAACAAAATAGCAGACGTTCACTGTTTCTAACATTTGTAATCTTAGAAGGGCAGGTCTACACTGTCTCATTCCCCAAGATTTGAGTATTGGTAAAAGCCAGATCTTTCTGTGGGCTTGATGGTATTTACAAAGCAGGATCACATGCAGATTCGACTGCACTGAAATTCCATCACAAGAACAAGGCTGTAAACTGGCGTCCCAACAATTTTGTGTCGGAAAGGTAACCATTCTGAAGAACATGTTCAGCCTAAATCTCGTAATTAACATTCTCTCGTACGTTGTTAGTTGTAGTTCGAGATACGGATGAATGACAAAGGACACTTGAATCATGTTTGCGTGGATCACTGCCTTTTTCGAAGAATTAGAAACAAGTCTTAGCAATTCAAGATGACTTAGTGCTTTCTGTTTCAAATCTTTTTTTGAGATGTCCATAATGGAAGCCGGGTCAAGATAATAGTTCTCAAGGCCTAGATCCTTGAAAAAATTCCTGACATACAAGAGCCACTTTATTTTCAAAGAGTTGTCCAGACTCATTGCGTCTGCGATGATAGCTTGTGACAAAGCATTTTTATTTGACAGCCAGATGCGGCGCCACAACATCAGGGGTTCTATTTTGATTAGATCTTCCAGATAGGGAGTGGCTAATTCTTGGTGCATTGCGTAAATTGAGGTGCCTTTGGGGGTAGCTAACAAAAATCTTAAGAATGTATTTTCCGCCTTCTGAATGGTACTGGTGTCTGTGTACCCCCAGACTCCTGCACCGTATGTTGCAATTGCCTGGCATTTAGCCTTGTATATCTTAAGGAGTTCTCCTATTGGTCTTTTTCCTAGCCTCTGGGAGAAAGATGTTAATGCGGCAATTGATCTCCTAAATAAGAGGGCCCTAGTGTTAATTGCTTGCTTCCAACTAAGCTGGTCATCTACCATGACCCCCAAATAGGGATAATGGGGGGTTGATTCTAGCTTTTGGTTATTCAGGAAAATAGGATACGTTCGTTTACGTCCTCTGCCAGCTGTCATGATGAACGTTTTTTTCACGTTAACCTTTAAGTCTAAGTTGCCCATAAAGGACGTGTATCTGCTCACTGCTTTCTGGAGTTCACCGGGGGTTCGAGCTAAAATAACCGCGTCGTCCGCATAGAGCAGAGCGGGGATCAGGCGGTGATTTATGCGTGGGAGGTCCTGGGCCCCCCTCAACATCTCCCCCTCCAATCCATTGGTGTAGAGAGAGAAGAGGAAGGGGGCCAGGACGCACCCCTGCCTGACCCCGCGCTCCACACTAAACGGGGACGTCAGCTCACCATTAACGCCAAAACGTACTCTGGCCGTGGCCCCAGTATAGAGTTCTCTAAGGAGATTCAGCAGGGGGGGGTCTATCCCTAATTGGGCTAGGACCTTCCACAGCTTTGAGTGTGAAACACAGTCAAAAGCTGCGGAAAGGTCTACGAAGGCCATGTATATTTTGGTGGAAGTGGCCTGTGTATATTTTCCCATTATTAGAGTGAGGTTGAGGACCTGTTCCTGAGTCCCGAAACCTTCTCGGAAGCCAAATTGAATCTCCGAGATAATGCCCCTGTCCTCAGTCCACTGCTGGAGACGCTCGAGTATCACTCTCCCCACTACCTTCCCGAGCGAGTCCAGCAGTGAAATGGGGCGGTAGCATTTTACATCTTGCCGATCCCCCTTTTTGAAGATGGGGACCATTATAGATTTTGTCCAGGAAGTTAGAATTCCCTCACTCGCCGCTGCTATACAAACTCTAGTTAAGATGGGAGCCCATAGATCTTGGTTGCTTTTAAAAAGGTCCACGGGGACCCCGTCGGGGCCTGGTGCCTTACCTGCCTTACTACTCTGCAAGGCATCTATGAGGTCTGGAATATCAAAGGGAACCAAAATAGGATAGTTCACCTTAGGGGATAGAGATTCTGATGGAAAAGTATTTTTAAAGATTCCACCGAAGTGAGACACCCATGTGTTTTCATCGATGGCGACCTCTATCTTCGGGGTATCCTTCTCTGTCAGGAATGGGGATCTGACTGTACGCCAGAACAGGTCGCTGTTTTTTGTAACTGCGCCTTGGTGGAGATCGTCCCATAGTTTTTGTTTAAGCTGGGCCATTCTCATCTTTCTTTCCCCTATATATTGGCGCCTCAGGAGCTGGATCAAGGGCACATCTCGCGGATTGTTTTTAAGCGCGGATTTTAGTTTAGATAGGGCCACTGTGCAGTTGTGATTAAACCACTTTGGTTTATTATCACAATTTGACTTAGGTTGAAAGGTGAGTAAGTCCTTTATGACCTCTAATATTAAATTAAAATTTCTAAGAACTTCCTTATGACTGGTTGTAAGATCCAGGCATTTCACTATATTAGAATAGGACCGCGTAATTAATTTTTTCAGTATATCTGCTGGGTTGATTTTAGCCCATTTAATGGTCAGTCCATTATAGTTCCCGACCTGAATCCTATTCTGCTTAAGGGTGATCGCCATTCCCGATTTATGGGAGGCATTAGCCGGCACGGATAAAGTTATTACTATAGCTGCGTGATCGCTGAGGGGAGTAGCTATAACCTCAAATTCCTTCAGCTTCGTCATCAGATTTTGGGAAAGAAATATAAAATCTACCGTGGTCATGTGACCTCTGCCCACATATGTCGGCAGAAATTCGTTCGAGTCTGCATTGGGACGGTTGGCAATTTGAAGATCCAATTCTGATAAAGCGGTATTAATTATGTTTCCTGGTTTGGAGTGCGCGAGGTGAGATAGTGGGACATTAAATTCGTCCACTATCCCACAACACTCCAAATTAGGAGCTGTACAGGGATGGAAATTAAAATCGCCTCCCCAAATTATGTTAGTTGTCCTATTTGTGGGGCTCCGATAAAGAAGTTGTTTTACTTTGTCAGTTAGGGTATTGATAAGAGTTATAAAATTTTCATCTGACAAATTGTTATATGTATTAACCAGAATAATTGTGTCCTTATTGGGAAGGGTTAATGTTAAAAGTTGATGATTGGGGTCCTGGGAGGATGTAGCCACCTTTTTAAAAGATAGGGAATTAGATATATAGGTAACAAGACCACCTTTTGGTCTACCCATCGTACTAGTTAGTGCTGGGACGTTAAAAGTTTTATAGCCTTGTAGATGTAATTCCTCTACAGACCATGTTTCCTGGAGACAGATTATTTGAATTGAAGATAGGAATTCCTGTGCTGAGCCATCATTGATTTTAGTTCGCAGGCCCGCGATGTTCCAGGAGGATACCCTAATGTGTAGGGAATCGTCGCCAGAATCTGCTTCTAAGGAAATGGAGGCTTTATCACCAATAACTTGTAATGTGGTAACAGGCTGTGGTGTGGAAGATAGTTGGGTGTTAGTTGGAAAGATTTCTGGTAATGGTCAATCGACCAATTCTAGGCCACTATACCTATTATTTAGCGGGATGTTGTTCCATGGGTCCCATCGTGACTGTTCTCTATGAGGGGGCCATTGAGTATAGGGTCTTCTATCTTCCCACCTTCCTCCCTGATTGCGATGTCTCACCGTGTGCCAGGAATAGTCTGGCTCATAAGGATTGGGGGGATCGCGATATCGGATGCTTAATTGATCGTCCTGCCTGGGGAAGGGTACGGACCAAGGAGGTTCCTGCTCCTGTATATATCCGTCCACTTGCCTGAAGGGATAAAAGAAGGAGAGTGATTTGATCTTAATTCCTCCATTTGAGGTAATATCTTCCCAGGCACAAACATAATCCGCAATTCGAGGATCCTCGAAGGTGATTGTTATGCAATCCCCGGGAATTGTTTTTCTGGTATTACCTACCCACGGTACCCTGGCTACAGATCTAATTCGTCCGCGCCAAAAAGATGGAATTGGGCGGTTGGTCTGGAGCCAGTGTTGGGCCTTATTTTTTAGGGACCAGGCCGGTTCCGATGCGAGATCTGTTAGTTCAGGAACTCCAGCCATCACCACCACATAGGGTGAAGCCTCGGGAGGGAACTCTGCTGGGAATCTTGGTGGACCAGGATTCCTCGCGGTATTCCTTTTGGACCTATCCCCCAGTGTTTTTGGCGGTGCAAGAGGAGGGGGTAGGGTTCCCGATGGTGTTTTGTTAGAAGTTGTCGCTGGAGTTTTATTGGCTATTCTAGTAGGTGCCTTCTGAGTCAGATCAGTGGTCACGGGTACGACTGGGGCAGTCGAAATATTTGTTTGTTGCAGACTGCTCGAGGGAATTTGAGCTAAACCTGGTTTTGTGATTTCGGTCAGTTTAGTGGTGTTTTTGTTTTTATTTATGGACTGGTTTAGAGTTGTTGATCGGGAGGTATTTTGTTGTATGTTGCGCGTAGCTGGATTGACATTAGGTGCACTTGTGTTGATTGGTTTATCACTATTATTACCGGCCAGTTTTTGGGGACATAACGAAGGGGGCTTCTGTTGAGTTTTTAGTAGCTTAGAAATTTGCAGTTCTATGGCTGCTAATCTATGTTCTAAAGGTAGTAGGGCGTGTTTAATTACGTTAGCTATACTAGGAAGAGTTAGTTCCTGGGTCTCAACCAAATTCAGATCCACATCGATTTGTTTATCGGGTTGAGGGTCCGGAATTATCAGGCAAGATGGTTCTTTCTCTACCTGATGGACTAATGCAACGATCTCAGTTTGTGGTACCCTATCGTTGTGGATTAATGGGATAATTGGAGACAATATCGGGTTTGCTATTGGATTTGGGTTTCCAAGTGCCCTACTTTTACTAATAGCTCCCTCCCTCCTGCCCCTTTCAATTCTTTTTTCTAGTGAGGAGATTTGCACAGATGTTGTTGAGAACAATTCTGGGGTTTTCTCTAAGTCAAAGCTAAGTTGAGAATCCGCTATTCGAGAGACTGACAGATCTACGGTGTTTGGTAGACTGCGTCTCTCCCTAATCGGCCCCAACTCAGCGTTTGAGGGTACTAAGATTGGAGATCTGGCTTCCGCCAGTGCGCCTAGTGAGGATCTTTTTGCGAATGCCAGATCTAGGGAAACCCTTTCTTCGATTATCGATATACTTTCGTCGATAAGTGTGTTAGCCTTCGCTAGAAACTCGTCCATGGGGCCGAGCAATTTGCCCGCTACGGTGGGGACTTTGGTTTTATTCCCTCTCGTGACAACCATTGCTAATGCTAATAAAATATAGAACGCGGGGGATACATAAAATAGTACAATGGGAAGGGGTCAGTTTAAAATATAAATATCAGAGAGGTGGCCCAGTCCAGTCTCTACCAGCCTCTAACGGCCTAAAACGGCCCAGTCTTTGCCCGGGTCTTCGCCCCGGGCTGCGACCCGCGGCGCGACCCGCGGCGCGTTAGAGACTGGCTGGATATGGAGGACGTAAAAAGGGCGTGGCCGCCGGGGGAAGAGGCGCCGGCTTCAAGGAGCGGTGGTTTCTGGGCCTCGCAGTCCCCCGGTGGGCTGTTCAAGGACACAGCCAATGCACTGCTACCTGGGCGGGTCGCGCTGAGAGCGAGATGGTAAACTGCCGATTGCAGTAACGCTCCCACCAGCCGACCTCAGCTCCAGGGAGTGCAGGACGAAATTTGAGCAGACAAACAGTTCCTCTTTCCGGGACAAAGATTGCAGGTCAGTGAGCGGCACCCGCGCAGCGGGTGTCGCGAAAGGTTTTGAAGCAGGGAACCAGTCAGTGGGCGTGGCCGCCGGGGGAAGAGGCGCCGGCTTCAAGGAGCGGTGGTTTCTGGGCCTCGCAGTCCCCCGGTGGGCTGTTCAAGGACACAGCCAATGCACTGCTACCTGGGCGGGTCGCGCTGAGAGCGAGATGGTAAACTGCCGATTGCAGTAACGCTCCCACCAGCCGACCTCAGCTCCAGGGAGTGCAGGACGAAATTTGAGCAGACAAACAGTTCCTCTTTCCGGGACAAAGATTGCAGGTCAGTGAGCAATAGCAACAGGGCCGGGGGTGAGGGAAACCAAGTGTGCCGTTATATACAGGGCCTGCAGTGCTCGTGAAGGGAAAGGGACACAGAGGCTTTGGATATATACAATGGCTACAGGGTCTCTGGCTGTCCGCTACGTCCCACCCAGCCTGCTACTTTGCCCCGTACCTTGTGCAGCCACGTTCCTCCCGTGGGACCGTGGCAGGGCGGGTCGCGGAATCGGTGGCCTCCTGGCTTGATGGAAACAGCTGGGCTCCGCTCGTCGTCGTCCTCCTCGAATCTGCTGCTCGTCGGGTCTTCTCTCCTTCTCCACTCCAGTACTCCGTCCACCTCCTGGGAATCGCCGTCCGTCGTCTTGGAGTGTCTTCCGGCTTTTAACCCCGCGTCGTCATCAGGGGGCGGGGCCATGGGTCTCCGTGTTCCAGAGTTAAAGGGACCCTGCACCATTCCCTCCTGGTCGTACCACACCGTGTCCGCCTCCGTGGGAAGCCAGTTCTCAGGATCGGTGTCGGCAGTCTGTGTATGTGGAACAGAAAGGGGAGTCAAAGGTATGGCGGACCACCAGTCCGTAGCAATTCCCTGTTCCATGTCGGGGGCCCCCACCGCCCCGTCACACCTGCCATTCATTTCAACCCCTTTCTGTGTATTCCGTTCATCTTTACTCAAGTGCTGGCTGATCATGATGCCGTCCTTTGGTACAAACTTAGATCGTTTTTGGCCAGAGAGGCTATACGCCGGTTTCCGGGCTCTCAAATGGACGAGTGTTGTTACTCCTGCTATTCACTGACCTCCAAGAAGGACAGTGGGCCTAGGTTGAATATGAATCTTTGTCCCTTGAAAGCCTTCCTACAGAAGGACAAATTCAAAATGATCACTCGGGCCCAGCTTCTTTCTGCACTGGACCTTAGGGACTGGATGGTATGCTTGCAGTTGTAAGACATGTAATTTCATGTGCTTGCCATGAAGTCCTACAGACGTTACCTTCAGTTCATGGTGGGGCATTTCCAATTTGCCAATCTAGCCTTTAGCTTCACCTCATTCTTTTGTAGTACTTCAAAGGTGATGGCAGTGGTTGCCGCCGACCTTTGCTGTACGTGGATACATGTGTTCCAGTTCCTCAACAAATGGCTGCTCAAGATGGGCTTGCTGCAGTCATTTGCAGGACATCTCTCAGTGATGATCAGCCTACTTTCATCTATGAGGTTTTCCATCAGCAAACCGAAGTTCCATCTGACACCGACACAGAAAATTGCCTTCATACCAGCCATCTTGGACACAGTGGCATTCAAAACTTTTGGAGCCCAGGGCATTCAGGAAATGATCCTGATGTTTCAGGCTCAATGCTACGTATCACTGAAATTGGTTAGTTCTGAGGCATCTTAGCTTGCTGGCCTTATGTATTCTCCTGGTCCCTTGTACTTGCTGCCAGTGCAACTTCCATTTCCAGTGGGCGTGTCACAGGGACAGTTTGTCCATCAACATATGCATCTGGAAGGAAGCAGCTCCAGGATCTTCGTTAGTGTCAAGTGCTCTTCACAAGGCAGACAATTCTCCATACCTCAACCAGAGATCACATTAGTGATGGATGCATCATATTTGTGTTGGGCTGATCAACTGGGAGAGGTGGAAATCATCTGGCAGAGTGACCCAGTGGAATGAAGGCTCCAAATAAACCTCCTGGAGATTCATGCCATCTGACTGCCTGCAATCTTTTCTTCAATCCATAAAGGGAATGTCTGTGCAGCCCAGAGAGGCAACATGACTGACCTGTAATACTGCTACACACAGGTTAGAATGCAGTCTTGGATCTTGTGCCAGGAAGAACTGCGTCTGTAGAAATAGATGGATCGTCAGGGTTTCTACCTAATAGCCAAGATAGCCAGTAATCTGCTAGATTCGCTGATCGCCAGGATGGACGAGCTCAGCAGACATCAGCTGGCTGAGCACAAATGGCGTCTTCATTTCGATGGCGTAAAACATCTTTGCCAATTGAAGTGTGCCCCTTTTTTGCCTCTGATGAGAATGAGTGGTGACGAGATTACTGAACACTGGAGTTCCCGACAAAAAGGGTGCCTAGGGGATTAATTCTGCCTGTGGTGGAGCACTGGGCTTCTGTACGCATTTCCACCACTGCCTCTCCTGCCCTCAGTTCTTTGGAGGATTGGTACAAAATGGGCCCATGTGGTCTTGATAGTCCCAGATTAGGCAAGGAGAGTATGGTTTCTCAACATGTCTCCAAATGGACTTCCTGTCTCAGCACCAGATAGGGTCCTGCATCCGAAATCAACACCTACTTGCATGAAGATTGATTAGCTACACCAGAGCAGTTTTGACTTGACTGTGAAGTAGTGGAAATGATTCTTGCGCTAGGCGCCCCTCAACTGAATTCATCTATTTGGGGCGTTGGGAGCGATTTGTGGCTTGGTGTAGGGACAATCAGCTTGAATCACCTGTAGGTGAAGTTATCAAATGTTCTATTGTCTGTTTTATGGGCACTTTATGGGGCGGAACTGTGGGGGTATTGGAAATACAAATTGTCTTACTATAGTAGAAAACAGTTTTTTAGGATCTATTTTAAACTTACCCCTTAGCACTCCCCTGACTCCCCTGTGCCTGGACTTTGCCCAGAGAAAATTGGCTAATGTTTTGGCATTTCTTGTGGTCCGTTTAAGAGCTAGCTCCATATCGAGCATCAGTGACCGGCCTTTTGTATCATCCCCTGATAAGCTTGATCCCTTGGTTAGGTCCTTGAGAGGTCTTCTACGGCGACTAAGGTTTGAGGCCTACTGGTCTAATCCCGAAAGCCTATCATTATTACCAAAGGCAAGAGCTAAATCGATCTATTGGGAATCAACTGTGGAGAAGAAAATACCGAATGCGGTGGGCACCCGGTTTTGGGCTTTTATAGACTTCAAGCCCACCGCAAGGTATTAGGAAACAATCAATGAAATCGTTCTTCCTTTGGCTCGCAGAACTTTTATACAGTTTTGCTACAAGACTTTACCAATTAGAGTGTTTTGCAGCAAATGGAGCCGTAATGTTTCCTCGGATACTTTCTGTCCAACTTGTAAAGCCAGTGCAGAATATATAGTCCACTTGCAATTTTTTTGCCCCTACTATAAAAAGCTGAGGGGCAAGTGGGTTATTCCATTGTGCAGACTGGTTGGTCCAGGCCACTATCTTGAGGTGCTGAGAATTCTCTCTACTGATACTAGCAGGACAACAGTATTTTGCTTGGCCAAAAATTGGCATGCACTTTGGATTATGCGCACCAAATACATTTTATGAATTGCTTTTATATTTTTATTGTACATATTGTATTTTATGATTGAAATGTCTTTTATTCTATTATTCCTATGAGGTGTTTTGTGTTTTTTAAGATTTATATGATCGAAAATAAAGCCATATGATGATGACTAGTACAGTGTCTATATAGGCGCCGCCCCGGTGCACTGACATCACTTCTTTACTTTCTGCACCAGATAGCACTGATTAATGTAGAGATACCCTCAGTTGCGTTTTTACAGGTTTTTTTTGTCAACTTTTTGCCAAACTTTTTTTAAAGATTTCCCTTTTGGTGTCATACGATGTCCCCAAAGAAACCTACTGGTTTTAAACCATGTAGTGCCTGTCAGTCAGATGTTTGTGACAGACCCACATTTTATTTGTCTGTGGTGTTTAGAAAGGGACCACGAATCCAAGACCTGCGAGGACTGTAGTGCCATGTACCGGAAGGCGCTTAGGTAGCGTTTATTCAAGCTCCTCCCCGCCCGACGTCAGACAACCGCACGAATCTAAAGATCTCAGTTGTGTCGGAAATTCCTGGAATCGCTTGTGTAGCCGCACCTGGCAGTCTTCGTCCCGCTCGAAGTCATCGGGTAAGTAAAACCGTGAGAGGAAATCCAGTAAGCTGAAGAGACCTTCGACTTCACATCACCTGTCTAAGTCATCAAACGAGGAGCAGGCACTCTAGGACACACACTCCAACAGAGCCTGAGACAGGGTCTGCTTCACACTTCCCTGACTTTTCTAGAGCTGGAGCGACCTTGCCCAACCGAAAGAATTTTATGAGGCTATGCACTTTATATATGGGCAGCCCGACCCAGGTGGAGCCTTTGAGGCCTTACAGGTTTGGGGGACCCACACTGGATCCTCGCTGGCAGGTTCTCACTCAGCGCAGTCAGGCCTCATGTTTCAGGTGTTTGAACCGGAGCAAAGCCACCAGTGAGACCGAGAACTTCCTCAGCACCCGCTCCAATACCGATGTTCCCATGGCAGGGCCATCCCCATTGTCATTCCCAACTCCGACACAGAGCAAAATAGCCATAGTCAACTGCTAGTTCTGGTGCTGACCGGGACCATGCCCTCCAGGTCGGAGCTGGTGCCTTTTACGTTCAACAGGCCTGGAGAGGGAGATGAATGGGAGGGGTCTTGGGACCCCTAGACAATACTGAGGGCAACTGGCATGAGTAACAGGCGGATGCCAGTGGGTTAGATACCTCATTGGACACTGGCTACAGATGAGGGTGCCTCATTCGCTATGGTGGTGCGGTGGGCGGCTGAAGCCTTGAAATATCTTGACAGAGATGCTTCAACCAGGTGTCGCCCTATCTGAACCTTTACTCCCCTTTAATGATGCCATTACCAAAGTCTCACTCTACTCCTGGTCCAAGGCAATTGCCCCCCACCATTGCCCCACTCTTGGCAATCCCAGTTCCCTTACCAAAGAGCTTGGTGGTCCAGGCCTCCACCTCTAGGGTCAACCCTGGTGCATTACCTACCACTCCACCGGATAGGGAATCTACAAGGCTGGATACCTCTGGAATGTTCTCTTCTGCCAGCCTTGCACTGCGGTCAATAAACACCACATGACTCTTGAGTCGACACTCCCTTACGATCTGAGATTTATTTGTGCAGGTGCTCCCTATGGTCTTGGAGGAGGCCCTAGCCATACTCTCCAATGCTTTTGTTGAAGGGAGAGACACAGAAAAGTTCATCATACAATGTGGACCGGACACGACAGACTTGCTGATTAGAAGATGTCATAGTTGTTAGCCCTTCAGCACCACGCCTGGCTGAGAACAGCTAGCGTTTCAGGGGATGTCCAAGCCTCGGTTATGGACATGCCCTTTGATGGCTTTTGTCTTTTTTGCAGAGAAGGTGGAATCAGCTTTAAGAATAACAGAGCTATGGCCAGGTCATTGGGATTCTCCATGGCCCCTCGCCAACCCCAATCTACCTTTCGCCCCTTTCTTGGCCACAGAAGGGTTTCCAGCCGCATTCATGCATTCCCTGTTACCACGGCCAACAGGCTTCCCACCCTTTTCTTAGCTGAGGATGAGGATCCCACATAGGACAAATAGCCAGAGGTCGGGCCATTTCAGCCCCCGCAGCTGCATCCTCCAACCCCTTCCTGCCATCATCTGCATCCAGTGGGGACAAAATACACCATCACCTAAATCACTTGAGGTCAGTAACAGACTGTTGGGTTTTACAGATTGTTCAACGGTGCTACTCCTTCTCCTTTGTGACCACCCCTGCCACATACTTATGACCGGCAGATGAAGTACCAGCTCTTCTTGATCCTTCAGGAAGTGCTGGATCTCTTGGCCAAGGAGCCGTCAACAGGGTGCCGGCACCAGAAGTAGGACATGGTTGCTATTCCCACTACCATCTGGTGCCCAAAAATGACAGAGGCTTTGTGAGAAGTTGGCCTGATGTGCAGTGCTCACTGTTCTAGTGATCACTATATATCAGTCCAAACAACCCTTATTGATGATTGGTTGTAAGTCAACCTTATAGACCAGCTATCCTAGTAGCATGGATACGAGCAGTCTAAGGCTAAGACTCTAGAGGGCGTGTTAAGCCAGCTGTTTTACCATCACATTACCCCTTGAACACCCAGTGAAAGGACACCACACAAGTTGTTATGAAAATAAACAGTGTATTTATTTATAACAAGACTACCCTGGCTCTTTATGAGACAGGGAGCTAAGCACACAACAAAACTCTTATAAAAATACTTAAGTTAGCACAGTATACACAAATGCCCGAGGGGCACGAAAAACCATATACTCTGAAAGTGGAATGCGAAATTACTAGCAGGTAAGTACAGTACTAATAGGCTTTGGAATCGCTAGGACTTGACTATGGAATCGTTAGATTACTTCTAGGAGGCCCAGGGGACTCGGGTGCAGAGTGTGCACTCTCACGCGGGATGCGGGACAAAGTCTATGATAGCTAGTAAAGTTAAAGTTAGTGTTCACGGGCGAACCCGACCTGGTAGGAAGAAAACGACAGTGGATCCTGACCCTTGGATAGTGAGGCTATGCTGGGGCACCGAAATGCCGAAGTTACCTAGCCCAGGGGCTGCAGCTGCATAGGTCTCAAAAGACGTCGGGAATCCTCGTAGACGAACCAGGAGCCTGGAAGAAAGATGCTGGCAGGCGACCAGTGAAGAGAGTTCGAGTTGATCCAAGCCTGGATCTGGAAGATGGATGACATCTGAAAGCAGAGGGGACCAAGTTCGTGACTACTAGCCAGTAGTCAGTGGGCACCAGGAGGGCACCGGATGGTAGTCACCTCGACTAGGTGAGTGGGCGACGCTGTGCTCTGCAGATCTCACGGACCAGGAGGCGTTGTCGGCGACCAGGATGGAGAGGCGAGCTGTCCCACGATGGATGAAGCTGTCGGCGTCGAAGTACCCAGGATTGGGCAACAAAGCCTTGGCTAATTCAAGCCCACGCGGTGGACTCAAAATGGCGTCTTGAGTGGACCAGGAGGGTCCGGGGTGCTCCTCTTCTGGAAGGGAGCAAGAGCCAGTCTGGAGCAACCAGACCAGCAGCAGTGATGTCGTCGGGCGTCGTTCAGAAGGCCACAAGCCAGCGGGCTAGTAGCCAAACAACGCGGTGAGCAGCAAAAAGCAGAAGGGCCCCACGCCGATCGTGGAGATGCTGGGGGGCTGCTCTTCGGTGCTGGAGCTGCTCAGGGTTGGGGCTTCTCGGACCCCAAAGCACTCGCCAGGAGATTACTCGGCGGGCTTGCTGTGAAGAAGTCGTGCAGTCTTGGCAATAGTCGGTCCCTTGAGGTCTCGTCGCACTCACGGTTCTCAGCTTGGCTGTAGAGGTGAGTAGAGGTCGGAGGTGCCAGGGAAGCCGGGTCTTGTCGAGCTGGGCAGTCGGATTCCGGAGGAAGGACTTACAGCAGACCGCAGTGTTCTTAGGATGGTGCCTGCGGATGCAGGGTGACTACTCCTTAGTCACAAGGGAGAATCTTGAAGAAGAAATCTTGAAGTCCTTTCGCAGAAAGTAGTGTCTTGATTCCAAAGATGATCTAAATTTGGAAGGGGGCCTGCTCCTACCTTTATCTGGGAAAAGGGGGCTGGCACGCGACTAAGTCCTGCCCTCTGGGTGGGACCAGGAGGGGGGTGGTTACACCCCTCTCCTTTGGCGGGCTTTCCCCAGGCCAGGGGCTGGAGTGCCCCTGGAACTGGTTTCAGCCGGCCTATGCACAGTGAGCACCGGGGTGCCACTTGCAGTCACCTTCCTCTGTAGCCCTGCCTACCTGGAATACACAAAACCCTGTCTGGGACGGTGCTGGCACCGCCCCTGGCAGGAAACCCTTTGTCCTTGCCTCCTGCTCTGGGAGGACTCCCAGCAGCAGGAGGGCAGACTTGTGTCTCGGTGGCAGCATCCATTTTGTGGATGCTAAGGCTCTGTCTGACTTTAACCGGGGTTACAGGTTACATACATGTCGTGTCCCTCTAGAAGGGTGGAATGCTAACCCCGTCGCCAGAATTGGCGAGGGGTTAGTATTCCAATTCGTATGACACCTTACTCGACATGTTTTGATAAAGCGATACCAGAGTTGGCATATAACCGCGAGGATTATAATGCACTTAAGAGTATATGGTATGCGATATCATGGAAACGGCTAAGGGATGGATCCCGAAAGCCGCAGACAGGCTCAGCTCATGCCAGAGCACCATCTCACACGATTCCAAGCACTCTGCCTTCAGGATTGTTAAGGCCTGCCATAGGAGTGACTGATAGGAGATCTGTGTGTCCATTTTTAGGGTTAGATATAGGTACACTATATCTAAAGCAAAGGGTGATTACACCACCTTGCCCCAGCTGTCAAGCAGCCAGTTGTGTCAGATTTGGATGGCCAGCCAGGGGTGGCATAATACATGCTGCAGCCCCTGGTAGGCCCTGGGTACACCTATGCCCTGGGTACCTAAGGTACACTGTACAGGGACTGATAAGGTGACTCAGTATCCAATTTAGATATGTACCTAAGGTACATGGAATCCATTTTACAGAGAGAGCAGTAGGCCTGGGGTCCTGAATAGCAGGGCCCTAGGTCAACTAAGTCAGAAAACCAGCAAAACACCAGGCAAAAAGTTGGGGGCAACCATAGTCAGGGATCTACCTTCCTACAGGCTTTCTTCCCATCCTAGACCTGTGCCATCTCAATCTTTTCCTGAAAAAGGAGAAATTCACAATGCTCATGCTGGCTCAAGTACTGTCTGCCATGGACCCGGGAGACTGGATGGTTGCGTTGGACATGCAGGACACATATTTCCACAACCCTGTCCTGCCTGCCCACAGATGTTACTTGAAGGGTCACAGTGGGCCTTGGACACTTTCAGATTGCTGTGCCTTCCTTTGGCCTTACCAGCGCCCCTCGAGTGTTCACCAAGATGGTGGCAGTGGTTGCAGCACATCTGGGGAGGTCAGGAGTTTGTCTTCCCCTACCCTGCCGATTGGCAGTTGAAGGCGGGCTTGCCACAAGCAGTCACCCCTCACCTCCAGTCTTCGGTGAACCTCCTGCTCTCGCTGGGAGTCACAGATGCTCCCTTTCATTATAGCTGTTCTGGACAGTGTGCAGTTTCAGGCCTATCCTCCAGAGTGGCGAGACCGGGATATTCAGGCTATGATACCGATGTCTCAGCCTTTATTCTGAATTTTGGTGAGAATGACCCAGAGGCTGTTGGGCCTCATGGCCTCCTGCAACCTGCCTGTAACGCATGCCTATTGCCATATGCAGGCTCTACAGTGTGGCCTGAAGTTTCAGTGAGCACAGCATCAGGTGAATCTCTCCAACATGGTCCAGATCTCGGAGGGAATTGCAGTTGTGTCTGACAAACCACTATTGGGACAGTGGCAGACCTTTCTTCCTATCCCTATCAGATCTGACTGTAGTGACCGATGTGTCACTCATTGGCTCGATTGGCCATCTAGTAGAGGTAGAGATCAGAGGACTATGGTTTACGGTGAAGCCCGAGCTTCACATCAACCTGTTGGAACTTCGAGCTATCCTCTGGGCATTAAAAGCCTCTCTTCCTTTGATCAAGAGAAGGTTGGTGCAGGTGTTAGCAAACAATAATACCGCCATGTGGTACTACAACATACAGGTCGGGGTGGACCGTGGACCCTTTGTCAAGAGGCTCTGTGTCTCTGGACATGACTGAATCACCAGGGCATTTGACTGGTGTTTCCACACCTGGGGGACTCTCTGAACGCCAGGGTGGACAAACTCAGCCGAGAATGCCAAGCAGATCACGAATGGGAGTCTCCATCTGAAGATGGTGCAAGGTCTCTTTCAAGAGTGGGTAGAGCCTTGGCTAGATTTTTTCACCACGGCCAAGAACATGCAATGTCTGCAGTTTTGCGCGCTCGATTTTCCAAAGAGGCTACCGCTCGGAGATGCTTTTAGTTTCAAGTTGAACTCTAGCCTCCACTACTCCTTCACCAACACCACTCCGGCCCAAGGCTCTCAAGAAGGTCAGGAATGACCGGGCCCAAGTAATTCTTTTGGTTCCAGATTGGGCACGAATAGTGTGGCATCCCGGCCTGTTAAGCATAGCCATCGGTCCCCTGATCAGACTGCTTCTTCCAGAAGATCTTCTGTCGTATCAACAGGGGAGGGTCCTGCACACAAACTTGCGCAACCTTCACCTTCATACATGGAGATTGAACGGCAACAGTTGACAGTAGCACACACCCACCGTGATACGTGACGGCCAGAGACCGTCCTTAGCACTGAAGGGGTTAAAGGCTACTTAACAGCGTTTCAACATTTTTGCGGGTGCCGGACCAACTTTCTTTGTTTAAGTCACCTGTTGTGGCTAGGTTTCTCAAAGTTTTGCAAAATATATTTCTTTCCAGGCAATTCATCATGCCCCAGTGGGACTTAAATTTCATGCCTACCTTTTTAATGTGCGTTCCCTTGGAGCTACTTCACGACTGCCCTCTCTGATTATTAACCATCAAGACTGCTTTCCTAGATCGGCCTGGAGGGTCAACGAATTGCAGGCTCTCTGTACACTCCTCCTACACCACCTTCTTTCTGGACAAGCTGTCACTCTGGACACGTGCCTCCTTCCTCCTGAAGGTTGCGACTCCTTTCCATGTAGGCCAGAACATCGCACTGCCTACTTTCTTAGCTCCAACTCACCTTTCAATAGAGGAGAGACTCTACCATCTGAACCCAAAAGGAGCCAAGAAACGGAAAGATGTGCAGAAACAGACCATCTCAAGATAGATAGTACTCTGTATAAAGATCTTCTACGTATTGGCCAAGAAGCTACCCCCTGAGGGCTTGTGTGCCCATTCCACCAGGGCCAAGGCTGCAACTACTGCATTAGCCCGAGGAGTCCGTGTCCTGTACATCTGCCAGGAAGCAACGTGGGCATCTCTGCACACCTTTACCAAGCACTACTGCCTGGTCACTCAGGCCTGTTGTGACGGGTACTTTGCCAGTTCTGTCCTGCAGGACTTTCTGGTTTGAATCCGCTTCTCAGACCCACCTCCGGGTAGGCATTGCTTGGGCATCTATTGTAAGGTAAGGAAATGGCGTCTAAAAGTCTTGCGCAATCAATCAAGGATTTATAAAGCAACAAATCACCTACAAGGGTCTATTGGCACTGGAGATGCTAACTGCTGCGTGGTGGCCAGTTCATTCGAATAGCCAGGTATTGAGTCCTTTCCTGATTTGCTGGAGCGATAAGGAGATCCTGAGGTGCATGGGAAGGTCGTTCCAGGCTTTGTCTGCCAGGTGTGAGTAGGAGTGTCCTTCGCTGTTGCCTGGGTGGATTGGGGAGTGTCTGCGAGGAAGAGAGAGGCAGATCGTAGGTGTCTGGTCGGTTGGTGGAAGGTCATGTGTTTGTTGTGCCAGGCTTTGAATGCACCGGTTAACATCTTGAACTGGCATCTCTTTTGGATCGGGGGCCAGCGTAACTTTTTGATGTGAGGTGTAATGTGAGTCCGTTTGAGTAGGTCAAGGATGAGTTTTACCACTGAGTTTTGTAGTTCTGTAGTCTCTTTAGGAGGTGTGCAGGGATTCCTACGTAGAGTGTTTTTCTGTAGTCCTGTATCAGACGAACAAGTTACTTACCTTCAGTAACGCCTTATATGGTGGATAATCTACCTAACAACAGATTACTCAGCGTCCATCTTCCACCCCATTCTGAGGCTTAGACTCCTGTATCAGTAACAGATGTCTCAAATTAGTTTCGGCACACAGTTTTTTCCAGTTTGTTATGTTGATCTGCGTCTGAGGGCACAGAAGAGTGAAAGACAAAGCTGATGCCAGTGTGCAGGAGTGGCACTGGAGCAATTGCAGTTTAAAAATCACAATCTAGTCTGGCTCTTGGTGTTATTCTAAAGGTGAGGGTTCTGCGGCTAGATAGTATATCTACCAGAAAGGGTGTTACTGAATATTAGTAGCTTGTTCCTCCACAACATTAAGTCCTCTCATTCACAGTGACTACATCACTGCATTCTTTTCTCAAAGAACAGCATGTTATTCCAAATCGGACCAAATATAAACCGTTCTTCCTTATAATGACATTTTCAACAATTATTTGGTTTGGGGGTACTTTCAATATGCATTGGTCGTTCAGTCCACTTGAATTCACTGTGTTAAGTGATCTGTATGCATGAAAATTCAATTAAACCAATTTATTTGTGAAAATAACTTGCTTGATCACTCCCAGTTTGGTTTACGCCAAGAACACAGTACGAAAACGGCACTCATCAAAGCCACAGAGGAGATCAGAGCGGTGATGGATGGAGGAGGCATGGCTGCCCTAGATCTGTCAGCCACTTTTAATACTGATAATCATTCCCTCTTGCAAAAGCAGCTCTAGAGTCTGGGGGTCAGGGGTACAGCACTGGCCCTACTGTCCGCCTTTCTCAAGGACAGGAGATTAACAGTTTCGGTTGATGGGTATCATTCTGAGCCGTATGCCCTCCCGTGCGGAGTACCACAGGGCTCCTCTCTGAGCCCTTCTCTTTTTACCGTATATGTTTCCAAACTGGCTCCTTTGATCCGGGACTTTGGGTTCAGTCTTACGCCGACGACACCCAGATTGCTGCATATAAAAATCAGGTCCCTCCTACTCCGCAATTTCAGAACTGTATGTGTACCATTAACCTATGGATGAGTACCCACTGTCTTAAACCCAATTCTGGAAAAACAGAGATCCTGATCTTTGGTAATATGCAGCCAAACTGGGGCAATCTGTGGTGGCCGGCACAGATGGGAGATCCACCAAAACCTGCGGTTAAGGCTAAGAGCCTGAGAGTGTGGTTTGACAACAAACCTTCGCTCTCCCAGCACACAAATGCAACTTCCCCCCACTTCCTTATCAAGAAAGTAAGGAAGAATCTTCCTTATATTCCCGTGGACACCAGAAAAACTGTAGTTACATCGCTGATTCAGTCTAAACTGGATTACTGTAACGGGCTGTACCTGAACATTCAGAAGCAGAGCTTAAAAAAGCTTCATATTGGACAGTAACCGTGCTGCTGTATTTTGTACAAACACCCCTAAGTGCAAATCTGTATCTAAAGAGATTCGCAGCCTGCATTGGCATCCTGTAGCACAACGCATTAAATTCAAGGCTCTGTGCCTGGCTTACAAAGCACTGAACCACACAGGCTCCTGTCTTTTTGCAAAACCTTTTTGCCTGCCTGATATGAACCGATCAAACATCTTCGCTCTACATGGGCTAAACTCCTGACAGTGCCCAGATTTTGAATATCGCACTGGGGTGGTAGCAGCTTTGGCTATGGCACCTCTAAACTCTGGAACACTCTTCCGAGTGAGCTCAGAAGGGCAAGCTCTCTCTCCACCTTCAGGAAAGGACTAAAATCCTGGTTGTTCCAGAACTAGACGTCTGAGCAGGCCTACTGTGTCCTCCGTGCCAAGACACCTCTGGGTATTCGTGTGCTCTATAAATCCCCGTAACATAAACATTAACAAGAACCCATCACATTCCGTTGTCTTTATGAATACAGATTAGTTTTCCAGCAAACAATGTAATGAATATGGTACTACCAGTAATAATGTTGAGACATTCCCAAGGTCATTGTGCCTCTTCATTGTTTTCTTTAATGTACAACCTTCAAATATTTACTGATATTGTGATGAACCCATGAATTAGCCATGTGACACAGAGTTTTTGATATGGAGTAAGTTGGGATAGCTCATATTCCTTTACAGAAACTAAGCTATAGGTTAGTCTTGTTTACACAGCACTTTCTGATGTACATCCATACAATAAGCTTCAAATATTTTATAGAGTTAATGCTACTGCTGAGCATGCTAGAGCGCAAACGCGACTATGTTTGTTTCCTTGTATTTCTTGTTTGGGAGGTGCCTGGCTCCCGATAGGGTGGGCGCCTTTGCTGGACGGTACCACCAACCTGTTTTACAAATTTTATTTGTTCTTACTCACTTTTAATTTGTTTTTAAACCTCTTTTACTAGTAGCATCAGCCCACAGGGGAGCCTGTGGGTGTTGCAGGGGTTGCTTGGCCCAAGTTAAAAAGCCCACTTTTCTTTGCCCACTTACTTATATCTTTCACGCTTTGGTGCAGAGGCTGGACACAACCCCTCCATAGATGGTACGTGTTCATAGACACTTTACGTCTGCGCCGCTGGCATGCCAAAGGCAAGCCCGTCTGCTCCCGGACCAGGGCCAGGGACCCTGGATCTTTTTTACGGGAGGAATAGACCTGCATCAAATACTCTGGCATGACACTCCATGCCTTAAGCACCCCATGCTCCTGCACTAAACTCTGCCCTTATTCGACAGCCCCTCCAGGTAGACTTTCTTACCTGCACTGCAATGAAATCATTTTGAGACCACCACTCTTGCTATCCTCCTCCAACGCAGGGCAACCCCTCTCAAAAACAATAAAGCCACGCTAAAGCTCGACCTTGTCAATGCACCGTCCTTACCCAAACACAAATATGAAATAGCCTACCTCATTGATGTTTCAAAGTTAGATGTTCTTCTTATGACTGAATCCTGGGGTGATGATGCGCCCGACACACATTTTGTAGTAGCAGTTCCCTCTGGGTTTTGAACTGTTTAGACTAAATAGACAGTTAAAAAGAGGTGGTGGCCTCGCTCTAATGTATCGCAGTTGGATTGACGCCCACCGCACTGCTGTTCCTTCCTCTGATTGCAAGGCATTTTTCTTTAAACTAGGTCTCCATAACCAGGAGATGTTTAACGGCGTGCTTCTATACTGACCCCCGGGGCCTAAAAGTACATTTCTGCATAACTTCCAATCTTTGATGGAATTGGCCTCCAATCCGATAACATTACTATTCTTGGCGACATCAACTTCCAGCTAGAATCCACTAATGATAAAGCCATCTTAGGCCCCCTAGAGATGTCTTCAGAGCTAGGTCTTAGACAACTCATCAGGGACTCCAAACATTCGGCCGGCCACACCCTAGATGGACTCTTCTCTAATAATACTGCCATCACTATCCTCAAGACACTTCGTCTTAGCTGGTCCGATCACCGAGCCATAATCTTTGAATATATGCTGCCCTCTAAGGGACTGGCCTTCTCTAAGCCAGCCAATTGGCACAAATTAGGCACTGTGACACTTTCCCATTGTCTAATACAGAGTCAACCTCACCTCCCTCTAGACACTAACTCATCAGCTTCTGCCTACACTTCCTGGCTTAATTCTACCTTCTCTAAACTAACTCCACTAACCACGTCCTGGAATAATAGAAGGGAACCATCTGCCCCGTGGTTCTCTGAAGCTTTTAGTTTAGAAAAGCAGGCCTGCAGAAGGCAAGAAAGGCACTGGCGAAATCACTACAATGCCCAAGAAAAACTGTTATACAAACTGGTGCTAGCTAAATACAAGACCCTGCTAATTAGCGGAAATAGCCTCTACTATACCCAAATGATCCAGAATGTATCCAAATCCAACAAGGAACTGTTTCAGTTTGTCACGAACCTTACTTCGGTCATGAAAAATAACTCGACCATCCCTAGTCAACAGTTCTGAGACACTCTGGCCTTTACTTTCAAAGATAAGGTTGATCAAATCTTTAACATATTTGACATCTCAATTTCCAAGGTTACAATTGAGCTGAGCCAGCATAATGTTCTTGGCTACCATTTTTGGACTTTACATCCACCACACCTAATCAAGAAGCTGCTCTCCTATTAGGAGCTAAATCAGGATCTCCTGATGACCCTTTGCCCTCTCAGCATTCTAAAACTTGCTCCAGAACCTATCTTCACCTACTTATCATCCTCGTTCAATCTAATGTTCTCACAAGGGGTGTTTCCCACCATGTGGAAACGGGCCTGTATCCTCCCTCTATTAAAAAAGGCCAATCTTGATATTAATTACCCCAACAACTATCGTCCCATCTCTAGGCTTCCTCTTCCAGCAAAAATCGCAGAAAGGACTATGAATTCTGAATTGTCAAAATTCATCCTTAACAACCATCTGTTGGACCCCAGCCAGTTAGGCTTTAGAGCTGATCACAGCACATAAACTCCCCTAATCAAAACCACAGAAGAAATAAGAATCCCCCTGAGCAATGGTGGCTCAGCTGCCTTTATTTTGCTGGACTTATCTGTGACATTCGATACAGTGGACCACAAGCTTCTGGTCCGCCGCTTGACTGCCTTAGGAGTCAAAGATAAGGCCCTTTCCCTCCTCTCATCCTTCCTCTCAGAGAGGACACAAACTTTGACGCTGGGTAAATTTGACTCTCTACCTTTCACACTGCCTTATGGGTTCCACATGGTTCTTCCTTGAGCCCAGCCTTGTTTAACATGTATGTTTCAGAACTAGCATCGTTATTAAAAGCTTCTTTTTGAATCCCACCTCCTGTGCTGATGACACCCAGTTAGTAGTAACAGCAGTTGATAAAGATTCTTCAGGTTCTGCAAGACTTCATGATTGCATGACTGCCATCGTCTCATGGATGAGTAAGCATTGACTAAAACTCAACTCTAGTAAAAACCGTGGAAATCCTGTTCGGAAACCTCTTCCCTGCATGGTCCCCAGTTTGGTGGCCTGACAGTTTAGGTCCCCCACCTTCCCCTGTGACAAAGGCCAAAAACTTGGGATTCATCATTGTTGATAAGCTCAGATTTGGAGCACAAGTATCTAAGGTAGTTTCCTCTTCCCTTCATACCCTCGGGATGATAAGGAAAATCCTCCCTTTCGTTCCCTGCAAGACCAGGAAAATCGTGATTACAGCATTAGTCCTCTCAAAATTGGACTACTGTAACGGACTGTACATGGATATACATGGATCTACAGGGAAAATTGATTAGAAGGCTCCAATTGGTCCAAAATGCAGCAGCTAGAATAATTCTGAATCTTTCTAAATTTCATTCCATCACCTCAGGAATTCGAGACCTCCTCTGGCTCCCAGTTTACAAGCAAATTAAATTCAAGGCCCTTTGTGTCTCCTAACCGACATCTGCGTTCGGCTTCAGCCAGAAGTATCGCCACTGCTAGATTAAAAAAAGTGAACTGGGGAGGAAGGAGTTTTGTCACCAGCACGGCCAGGCTATGGAACTCTCTCCCTCCACATCTCAGAGCTGCTTCCTATCTGCTCTAATTCAGGATGGACCATAACACGTGGCTGTTCAACAACTAATGGCTCTACTGTTAGTATGCTCAGACTTAGCAAGCGCCAAGACACCCACGAGTATTAGCGCACCATATACATTTTGTTAACATAACAAATTAAATGGCCCCAGGGCACTCTGTGATTTGAGCACATACAAGGAAAATTGCATTTCAAGTATAGCTTTGAGCTGCTCTTGTTCCTGCTTGTAGTAGCTTTGAAATGTTTCTTTCACAATTTCAAAATTCACATTCATAAGCTGTTTCAATGTTTCTAATTCTATTTTTTGCAACTGGAGCTTATTCGTTAGACCATTTCTAATATATTTTTCTAATGTTGTATAGGCCGACAGGAGCATTACCAATTCTCCGATCCACTGTTTTTTGCTAGTGGTCCTGCAACTTCTTTAGCGAACCTTCGATGACATTCATTTTTGTGAAAGTTCAAAATCCATGGTCCCTGAGATTCATCTGTTACCTCACTAAAAGTACAGTTCACAATTGGAGCATTCATTTTATAGCTATTGAAAACCCTTTTCCACTTACACATTGAAAAGTGTGAATATGAACTACAGGAAATGTTAATTCGCTGACATTATCAAAACCAAAGCATGGTGTTCGCTGGAGGGTGTCAGTCAGAAACATGAAGCTTTTAGGATAGTAACATACTGGAAAGAGAGTGCCTGTTCCCTGAACTTGCCGCTCTACAGTGACCCACACTCCACATAAAGGTGTCATAGTCCTCAATGTAAACCGCTAGTCAGTATTTTCCTCCAAACCACAGGTAAATAGATCTTTTGTGTCTAGAAAGAAACACACAAATCAGATGTGTTCAATTCTGTTTATAAAAATAAGTGTATGGGTCAATCCCCTATTTTGATGGTGCTTTGAAATAGGGGAATTTTGCAACAGATTCAGGTCCCACCTCGGAAAAAACTGTGTTCCCACTGATAATGCAGAAACCCCATCCTCATTTGAGATATATAAAAACCGATCAGCACTTCAGATTAACATAACAAGGCTCAGGGTTTATTTGTGTTAAGATGTAGATCTGCTGTGACAGCAAGTTCTTTATGGTGTTTTTATCCAAGTCACTTGCAAACGTCCTGGTGATAATGTTACCTAGGTCCAGAGGAAAAGTGTGTAGCTGGTTATAGGATTTCATAGCCCAGTGCTACCCCCTACACATCATTTTTCGGCAGTCAGCTGTTAACTTGACTGTAGACTCAATGGCATACTGCTCATTAACTATGTATATAGCATTGCCTGCCTTGCTTCATTGCACTCCCATTTAGTTCTTCAGTTTCTGCAGTGTTCACTGTGCACCATTTGCACTAAAACACAATCAAAGTAGCCAAATTATAAATGAGAGCAGGTGTCGGTTCTATCCTGACTTAAGTTCAGGGAGGCTTTGTGTAAGTTTCTATCGCACTTAAAACCTCAACCCAGATGTTTCACCAATTTATTGATGGCTCTCCACCACAGTAATTTCAAACCTGTAAATCTGTTCATCAATATACTTAATTGATCTATGATGAAGGTTTCAGATTTTGACATTTTGGAATCGGCATCTGGTAGATATCTGGTGCTTTGACTCAATAAACCTTTTGAGTATTCGGAGACAAGCATATGTGGTGATGCAGATGGGGTCAATGCAGTCTGTCATTACTATACTTAGTGATTGTTGAGCTATGGTAGGACCCCATTGCTCCTCATTTGGAGGTTGTTCTGAGTGCAACACAATTTATGATATTTTTGTCTGCTGCACAACCTGCAGCATTCCTAATAGCAGTACTGGATGAATTTAGAAGATGGGCCACATGATATGGCTTCAACAAGTCACCAAAAAACTGCCCGTTCTTACAAATTCCATGCAACAGTAGTATGATCGCCGGTCTTGTTCCTTCAGCCACATACCAGGCACACCATTCCCTGCAGGCAGGATCAAAGTCATTCTCTTCCAACTATCCAGATTTCACTAACCTCGAGTAGCCAGACATTCATGGGTCTGCCACTTCTTACAGCTCAATCAGACCTTGTTGCATAAATCTGCGATCAAGGCATGACTGATCAGGAGGGTTCTCCCCTACCAGAAGATCTTGCATATACATCTTCATGCCAAACAATATCTCATAAGGTGTATCGTTCGACTATAGATTCTCTAGCAACTTATTTAAAGCTATATGTGTGCTATATAGATTATTTAGCCAGGGTACAACATTACTTAGGATCTTTGCAGTCAAGGCTTGCTTATGTACAATAGTAGCACTCTCTACCATGTTGTTTGAACTAGGGCTAAAGGGATGTGAGAATTGAAGGTGTACTCACGCTGCGGTAAGTTCTTTTATTTATAGTTTAGAAGTTTGAGGTAGTAAAACTATTGTTGGCAGATGTTGCACTGTAGTACTTTTTGGCAAGTAATTTTGGACTTTAGTGGCCACTAATTGCGGTTGTGTAGTATAGACAGAGTAGCATCGATTTCTGTTTTTGCATCCCTCAGACATGGGTATGGAGCTCTCTTGCCACTAACCGGCAACGTTTCTCAGCCTTTTGACAGCAAATACCTCAAATGTTTCCTCCGGATTAAAATCCTTTTGCAGATGCTTTAAGGAAATGTCTCTGTTGGACACACTTGAAATGAAATGATGTGGTGTTTGGCCATATAAATCGAAGCAAGTGCTACCGCTGTTCTTCATGCACTCCAGAGCCATCATGGAGCGTGTTGCCAAGCTATATATGGCCAAGTGGGCAGGGATTTGCCAAAGCATTCCTTTTTTCCATCACGTAAGTCTGCTTACAGTGAAAGGTCTCGAAGCTATCCTCCCACGACTGTTTAGAGTCTCAGTGCCATACCCCAATATCAAACTAATTCTTATCATCAGAGAAAATCCTGATATAAATGAGGCTTCATTGGCTGATCCTGCAGAGGTCAAGGACTTCCATCTGTTGATGCAGTAGCCTCCGGGCCACTCCCCAAGGGTGAACTTGATACTGCAAACTTGGCGACTCCCACAGCTCTAAACTCAACACCTCCTAATGCTACACCTCAGACTATTGACCTAAAGGCTTATAGGCTGAAGCATGTAAAGGCGGTGTCTCCTGTTTCGTCAGAGGCTCCTTCAACACCAACATAGACACCCGCCTCAGTGTAGCTTTCAACACCAACATTGACAACGCCCTCAGGGTAGCCTTCAACACCAACATAGACACCGCCCTCTGGGTAGACTGCGCTGGCCTCAGAGCCTTCAAAGTCGGCACAGAATATTCTTGTGGGAAAAGATAGAGTGAAAGCATGTTTTGATGATGAACCCTTGTCAGAACATCTTCCTAAGGCTCAGAGATTCCATGGGACGAAACCATTTTTAATTTGAGTTTCCATGTGCTTGCAATGTCTGATAAGGGTTATGGTTGCCCAGAAGATGATGACTTGGAGGCTGATAACCTCCATGCCCACTATAACATTGACGTTGGCCTGTACTGTGATTTACAAAATGCATGTGGCCCGGAAACCTCATCCGAAGGGGTTAATCCTTACCACAACCCCCCCCCTTCGTAGGCTCTTTTTCTAGGTACTCACAGTGAAAGAGTGGGCGTGGTTAGTCACCTGTGGTTGGCGGACTGCAGGTGGAAACTATACCCACAAGCGATGGAGCGGATTGTTTCCAGATTAAGGCGTCCATATGTAGATCTCTTCACCACAGCTCAAAACAGGATGTATCCTTCGTTGTAGGCCACACACTTCCCTTTGAATTATTCCCTTTAGGTTCACCTGGTCTCAGGGCCTTCTTTATGTGTTTTCACCAATTCTGCTACGATCAATAGTCAGGCAGAATGTACAGGAGGATTGAGCACAATTGATTCTCGGATTTGGCAACAAGGATCTGGTGCACTGATTTGTTGGCATTCAACTTTTGGTCACCTCTTCCACTCCAGCACTGGGTGGACCTGCTCTAACGGTGGGATTGCCACGCTCTCCAATCCCCAAATGCTGTATCTGCACTTGTGCAGATTAAGCTGTGCCAGCTAGAATTATTTTGCCTAGTTGTCCAGTTGCAGGGATCATCTTGGGTGCCGGGAAACCTGCTATGAAATCCATTTATGCAGGTTGCTAAAACATAATGGCTAAGTGGTGTGAGTTGGAAGCCTAGACTCTTTTAAATCCCACTTGTCTATCATCCTGTGATTCTCTCTGTCTGTTGCTTAACAGGACCTATCAGTGGCTGCAATTCATGTAATTTGCTGGCCAGCCGTCTCTGTTTAGACCCCTACGGTGTTGCATTTTCTAAAAAGTTTTATATATTTGTGTCTTCCCACTCTAATCAGTGTTCCTCAGTGAGATTTGAATCTTGCATTGACTTTTATTTGCCAGTTAGTCTCCCAACCAAGTACTAACCAGGCCCAAACCAGCAGGCTTCTACGGTCAGACAAAATCGTTCACATTCAAGGTGGTATGGTGGGAAGCTTCCACATTCAAACCAATGCTTCTCACTTTGAAGACATTAATGTTGCTGGCGGTAACTTAAAATCGTAGTATCAGGGAAGTTAAGCTCTGTAAGAAATATGTGAAAGGTGGATAAACTATCAGCATAAGTTGGTTGTTCTTCCCTACCCATCCTTCCTACCAAGCTGGTGTCTGCTTTGGGCCTGTCTGTTACTCCTGGATCCTTCTTCCCTCCTCCTCTTCTCACTAAAGTAGAGGAGTGCTTATATAGGCTGAATCCCATACGTGATGTGTCCTGTTATATCAGTTGCACTCAGCATGATACAGTGCATGATCAGCTAATTTTGGTCTTCGCAGTAATAATAAAAGGCTAGGAGATGACCACGCACATTGTTTCTCAATGGTCAGCCTCTGTGTCAAGATCGGCTACAACTTACCCAAAAAAGATCCTGCAGAGGGCATTTGTTACCACACTAGTAGGGCCATGGTTGCTTCCACTGGTCTCATGATCTGGTGCCTGACATCTTGCTCGATCTTGTGGTCATTCCTGCATACATTTGACAAGCATTACTTTCTCACAGCTCAGACACACAGTGATGAGTACTCCTTTGCAGCTCATTCATATGAAGGGGAATTTGAGGGAAGATGTATGAGAAGAAAAAGTAACTTACTGTCACTAACAAATATCTATGTTGTTTCTGGTGAATACATAATTGTCCCACAGATTCCTCAGTGCCCTTCTCTCCAAGCCCCTCCCCAATACTTTACTTCTATGCATAATAAGATCCCCAGATTTGTAAACATTTTACATTTTGATTTTGTTGCTGCCATTGATGCTCTCTTGGTTTTTACTGCATGCCTCTGTGGGGCTCCGAAAGAGTACCAGAAACGAATGCCAGCTCGCTAGATGGTGTCTAAGACACTCCTTTGTCTGCTCATGTGGTGAGTGGAGTTGTTACTGAAACCGCCTGGCAGCACTCAAAAGCTATTGCTGGGGGGAAGGAGGTGAGGTTTTTCAGATTAGTCTGGCGACTGGAGGGATATTTCTGAAGTGTTAAATCTGGAGGAAGATTATTTATCCACCAGAAATATTGCAATCAAAGGTCATTAACTTTTTCCACACACTTAAACACTTTACTTTCCTACCACCTTTTCTGGTAGTTGTATTGTTTAATCACCTTATTTCCTGCACCCCAGAGACTGCGCTGGTAATTCTCAGAAACAAACATCAGATAACTTACAGCATGATGCCTTGCGAACTGAATCATCTTCACTTTTTAAAGTAAATATCAGATAGAGACGTCTAGCCGCAGATTCCTGAACTTAGAATATCCCCAGGCGTCAGACTGGATCCGGAAACCTTTTCCGCAGCAGGACCTCTGCGCGCCGGGGTCAGCGCCGCCCGGCTCTGCCCTAACGTCGTCCACGGACATGGCGTCAGTGGAACCATATATGCCTCTCCCGGCGTCCTGACATCAGTTTTCTTCTTTTCCGTGTCCGAGCACGGATCCTGGAAATACAGCATTTCCATGGCCTAGTTTTTGGGCCTTCTCGACGCCTTCGGTGGAACAGTGTGCAATGCCTTCCGGCTTTAAGGCTTGTGAAGCCTGTGCACGTCAGATGTCTGGCACTGACCGGCACCTCATTTGTATGTGGTGCCTCGACGTGCACCACGACTCTAAGGACTCTGACGACTGTCGGCGGATGATGCCTAAGTCCTTGAGGGAGCGTCGCATGAAATTGCTGGCCGCACGGCTGTCCGGTCCGGCTCCCTCCTGTCCCCACTCCTCTTCTCGGGATCGGGCTAGTTCCCGAGGTTGCTCCCGCAACCGCCGTGCGACAACAGGTAAGCGTAAGCACAGGCGTCACTTATGGAGTTCTTCTTCCGCTGCCCATGCCCCTGCCGCCCATTCCTTTTGCACTGAGCTGGGTAAGGGCAAACGGCAGCCTCACCCTCTGTATCCACCTTTTCCGGGTCTTGGGGCAATACGTGCCGAAATGGAGGCCTATTGTAAGACACTACAGGCTTGTTTCAAGTCGCCCACTCTCCCTGGTGCGCCTCCGGGTCCCACAGAGGTTGCAGGCACTCATGCCGGGTCCTCGTCTGCGGACGTTTCCCCGGGACCGGCTGTGTGTGTCGACTGATTCCGGAGCCGACGCGACACCACTAAGCCAGGGCCCAGCCAACCCCGTCAGTCAGCACATAGCAATGTGCGACTTCCTGCGCCGCAGACGATGCCCTGGTCGACACCGGGTACTACCCCAGGCTCGACGCCGGCTCCGGCATCTCTTGCTGTGGGATCGGTGTCCAGGTCGAGTCCTCTGTGGAGGACTTCGACATCCATGCAACGCCGATACGACATCGATCGACGTCTGGACCGGCGTTGAGTCCGACTCCCTTGGTGGTTGCTTCCCCTGACTCCACGGGCAGCAATAGGTCACTGCGACATCCATCGACGCAGCTACTTTCATTTACACCTCCTCATATGGAACCTGATGCTTCGCTGGACTCCCCTGATGAAGGGGCCAGGGTGCAAGTACCCTGTGTCGCTTGGCCTTCGGGTCAGTCTCCGGCTCCTCCCCTCATCATGTCCAGTGGTAGGATTAGCCTTCAACAGTCTCCTATTGACAGTTTGTTATCACCTACACGGATGGCAAATGAGCCTAGTGCTGCCTTCCCACACGCTATTCCTGGAGAGGCTGCTGTGCTTGGCTTTCAGCCTCCTATGGTGCCTTTGCTTTCTGATCCTTTATTAGATCTACTCCATTTGGAGCCTATTGAGGTTGAACCTTTGCTGCCCTTCCGGGATTCGTTACTTGACGACCTCCGTGGCACTTTGTCAAGGCCATCTTCTGGTGACCCCGTTGAGCACGCTATTGCTCGTAGGCACCGCCCTTCTCCCGGTGATCCTCTGTTTGTCTCTCCACCCGACTGCACAGGGCCTGGTTGTTTAGGCAGGTTTTAATTTGCAGTCTTCACCATCTTTGCCATCGTTACCTCCCACTATGGAATCTAGGTGGCGGGATGATTGTGGTTGCCTGCTTTTCGCCTCTGCTAGCGCAGGTGTCCAAGCCTTGAATACAGCCTGTGTGATCGCCCGCACATCCTGGGCTCTTTGGGACTCAGTTGCCACCTTCTCCCTTCTATTCCAGAAGGGCCATGGATGGAATTGCTCCGCCTTCATCTGCATGGTAGAAGCATGGTACAATTTTACATAAGGTCCCCTCTGGATGACACTGACTCTATGGGACGGGTCCTGGCTCATGCTGTGGCTTTACTCTGCCATGCTTGGCTGCGTGACAGTCGCTTTCCGGATCATGTTCGGGATGTGCTCAGGGATCTTTCATTTAATGGGGTAGATCTGTTTGACCACCACGCAGATTCGGCTGTCTCCCGTCTTTTGTCAGGGCTCAGATTAATCTTGTTGCCATATTCTCTGCATTATTTTCCAGTGCCCACCCTAATGCACAGGTTGGTTTTAGTTGCCGGTTACTGTTCATGGTTGGTTAGCTCCTTATCTGTTCGTTCGGCTCAGCCGTTTGGCTGCTTTTCTTCTTTTCAGTCCTCTGACTGTGCTTAGCCCAAGAGGACACCCCTACTGGGGATTTGCCTTACCTTATGTGGGGTATTAATGGCATTCGGTTCTGCCATTGCCTTGGTATGTTCCAATGGAGTCTCCGAGCACGCGTTCTGCTGGAAGTCACTTGTCGATTCCTACAGAGTTCCTAGTGTGACTTGCTTTATTGCACGTTGGGGTTCACAGTCTGTATTGCATCTGAATTTGACATAGGATCCATGCCGTGTGGTGTCTATCCCTCACGTCTGGTGAAACACTGGGTTGTAGCAATTCTTTTGCTACGAGGCATCCTATTTTCTGCTATGCGGCATACTTATTATTGTTCTTATTAATGCAACTTGGACATACAATCCCTTCTGGTTCGTCCTCCAAGCGAGGGGTTTAGCGGGTGTTCTCTGTTATCCATTGCCATAGACTTTTTCTGGCCGCGTGTGCTACAGCTGTGTCCATATTCCCTGCTCTTTCAGTAGGAGTGTTTCCACGCTTTGTTTGGCTTCATACTGTGTACCCTCTAAGGGCCTGTTTTCCTTTGAAATCACTCCTTGGGGTCTGGGACCTTACCATTTGTCCTTTTTCAAACCTACTACTTAGTAGTAGCCCAATATAGGGCCCCTGAGACTATAACCAGCTAAACGTGTAATTTGGGATATCTTTGTGGAGTTTTGTATGGGTTATGAATGGAATGTATATATATGTGTGTGTGAGTGGTATACGTGGTTTGTTCTCTACCTGAGTATAAATAGATTATGACTGTAGAAAATGTCTTATTTAAAAAACCTTTTTTGTATATAATATGAATATGTATTTTTTATAAAGACTATAAATGATTATGTTGCAATATGTCATTGTTTTCCTGGTTGAATAGCCCAGAATGAAATGTGTTGTGAAATAGAAAGTAATACTATTTAGGTATACTTTTTGGAATTCTCTGCTGCTTCCTGCCATTCTCTGAAATTAGGCGGTATGTTAATACATTATATGTTCCTTCCAGCTCTAGACCTGGTTTGTATGGTGTGAAATCTATTCACGCTTTTTCCCGCCATCCCGCTTTCCCCTTCTACATGGCCTTGTGGTTGTTACTGTCTTCGGCGGGCTTTTCCTGCAGGACTATTGGCTATGTCCAATTATGGATCTTTAATGGAGATTGCAACGTCTCCTTCTGGTGACGTCTTGTGGTTCACTCTCCTTACGCTAGTGTTCCGGATCTGTTCTCATTCACAGTTTTACTTTCCAGATTTTAACTTTCTTCCTCTGCCAGGCTGTTTTTTCCACAACCTTGTCTTCCTTTAACATTGATTGAGCCTACGCTCTTGCGGGGTGGCTCTTCAGAGCTCTGCTCTGTCTCACCTGTCAATTTCTTTTATTTTTCATTATTTTTGCACACTGTTTCCATATTCGCACAGTTTTTTGGTGATGGCTCCGCGTTCTGACGCGGAAAAGTTTCTCCGACGAAAACTGACATCAGTGCGCCGGGAGGGGCATATATGGCGGCATGTCCGTAGACAACGTCAGGGCGGAGCCGGGCGGCGCCGCCACCCGGCGCGGAGGTGCTGCTGTGGAAAAGTTTTCCGGATCCAGTCTGACGCCTGGGGATATTCTAAGTTAAGGAATCTGTGGCTAGACTATGTCTCTACCAGATACATCGTTACCGAAAGTAAGTAACTCGATCTTACTGTACATAAATTCAGAAACTGGGTGGTAGATTTTGGTTTCATAAACAAAATATCCAAGGTTTGGTTTCCGGCTGTAAAGTGTTATCAAAGAGAACTCTGGTGTATTCCCTGTAACAGATCAATTGGTATTCTATTTTTCAGCTTCTGAAAAGGATGACAGTTCAGAAGATATTTCCATGCCTAGCAGCCCACTTACAGAAGCTATTCAGCACAGTTCTGTCAGCACTTCAAATGGAGTCAGTTCAACTTCAATGGCAGAAGCAGTAGCAACGTCAGTTCTTACTCAGCTGGCAGACCAGAGCACAGAACCAATCCTATCACAGATCACAATGGGTTCCCCATCTTCCCAGTCACAGTCTTCTGGGAGTTGATTAGAACATACATATTTAATCAGTTCTTAGGAATGGACTTAATAACAGAGAATTGAGAAAAGACAAGTCTCCGCCGAAGAAAGAGTCATTGTTAAAAGTTGATTATTTTGAAGAAAGCAGCACTAAATTTACATTTCAATATTTAACATCACGAAGGTAGGAAAAGAGTAACTTTTCTTCGTCGGCCTGAAAAGACTTATTCATCAGATCTTTAACAAATGATTTGCTAGTTATTTTCTGTAAATTTTGTGTATACTGTGGATTATTTCCTTTGTAATTAGTTATTATTGTTTTAAAGGAAAACAGGAGTTGAATTTTTCATTCTCAGCTTGATTGTTTTTGTGACATTTATACCAAAGGTCTGCATGGTTTCTTTTGACACTTTATATGGTCATGAAGCACTAAGCAAGACAAAGTGGCGGTAACAGTCAATTTGCTTTTAATCGTTTTGCCTTTTATTACTTTGCACATTATGAAAGGAAAATATTGGAAGAATATGTTTGATTTGTGTTGCCTGATGTATTTTTTTACTTGCTACCTTTTTTTATGTAATTTTGCATTTGGTATCGAGATATACCATTTGGACTGACATGTATCACACGTTTGTTGTATTTCACATGCATCCAAACTACATTTTAAGCTCGATTTAATGTAGACACGATTTACATTTTTTAAAAGTGGGGGCCATTGTCAAAAATGGAAGATTATTCTGAAGGCGACATAAATTATGTTAGACTAATACAGTTAGTAATCCGATATTGTACAATGCAGGGCTAATATGAAATGTAGAGTAGCTTGTCAACGTTACTGTACTTGATGTTTTTTACCGTCTTGCTCACAGGTGATAGAGTGTTTACTCAAATGAAACGTCCTACTGCTGAAAGAAGCAGGAACACTTCTGGCAACTAAAAAAAAACTTACTTTTGTCAGTGTCTTGTATTTGCAAGCTATCTTGTACTTAATTCTCGTGTAAGCACTCTCATCTTTTAGTAGCAGAATTTTGATACCTTTCTTGTGCAGGAAAATTCACTATCTAACTTGGAAGCAATGTAATAATAATAATGTGTGTGTGTGTGTACGCGTGAATGGTTGTGTAGATTATGCCAGTACCTAATGCTTGAATGTTTAAAGATGCCTTCAATGTGATGCTGGCTCATAGTTGATTGCAACTTAAGATGTTATTTACTGTGCATACCTTGATGACTAACATTCCATGATGTAGTTGGGTTGAGAAGATAAAAATGATTGTAGGTACACTTTCTCAATATCCAATCATTTGTATGATATTGAGTCCACAAAATGTGCCATTATCTATTCTGGTTCTGCACTCGTGTTCAAAATGCAATATTTGAAATAGATGAGTTGTAAACTACGCTGGATTTGTGTTTCTAGTGTGTACAATAGCAAGATAGCAGAAACAATAGCAACCTTTAGCTTCCAGGTGGCTTTGACTGTGTAAATATTAAGCTGTAGAGTAGACCACTTGAGTACAACATCAATAGGTTTTCACAGGTTGTGTTACTTTCTGTGATATTATTTATTTACCAACATCTTAGTGCCATTGCTTTCGTATGGGGACAAGTTTCAATGTGAAAGATCCTTTTTTAGTAGAATTGGTCAAAGAAGCATAACGTATTGTACATATAAAACCTCCCTGTGAACAAAGAGGTTTATAATATTTCAAGTCGATTAAAAACTGTGTTAATGTTCGGGGCGTATACAAAATGGGGTTTCAACTGAGTTACTTTCTGCTCTGATTTGCAGATTTATTTCCATATAAATCGTTTTCTTTCATTTTTGGAGCTAATGCCTATTAAGATAAGCGACCAACAATAGCAGTGTACTGCAAATTGTCTAGCATACCAATGCCCCGAAAGGTAGAAAAAATTAATTATGTGGAGAACGTTGTAAATGTATTTTCATTGTAATCTTATGGTTTTGTTAAACCTAAATGGATAAATTATTCATTGTCAAAACAGTATATAACAAATGTTTCTGTAAACCTTATTTATATAATTAAAGTTCAGACTTGTTTCTGGAAAAATGGAAAGCTATTGCACCTGTAAAAACAATGATATATTCTAAGTGTAAGAAAAATGAAAGCAATTAAAGCACTTCATCATGAGGGTAGAACACATTCTTGATAGTTTCACCTGTGTTCAGCCAAGAAAGCAAACGGGTTGTTAAATGGCCATGATTTACATTTTATTACATCTGTCATGCAACGTGCTTTGAAATTTGAATCTCTGCATTTGTCATTTCACAAACTGTACAGTTTAATTTAATGTGCAGTTTGCATGAGAAAATTGTTTACGAGAATAAAATCTCTTTAAATTGTTTCTAGTGTATTGAAACCGATATTTTCCTGTCGGGCAAAAGCAATTGCGCCGTCCTGAGAACCGTGTTTCTTCTTTTAATTATTTAATTGAAAATAATGTTCTTCGAATGAATTTAGGTTTTCCTTCTTAAAGTTTATTTTACAGGTAATGACAACTTATGGTGGATGCATATAAACTAATAGCACGTGTAAAAAAAAAAAAAGTAAGCAGACTTGCAGCTTGCCATTCTTATTACACATTTTTCACCATCGCTTTTTATAACAATTGGACAGTGTGGCTCGAAATCGTTTTATATCCTTCTCACGCATCACTCATTTAACGTACCCAACTAATTAATCCTTTTTCACGGGTTTGCTGTTTTACAAAACAATGTCTAGAGTTTTTAAAATCCTGTTCATTAGTTTATCATTTATGGGCTGCACATGACCATAGAAAAGAAGGGGATTTAGTTGCCCTAGATACATTTCTGTTTCATTGTTATGTGATTATGTAGAATCACAGCAATCTAGTATCCACAGTCGAGGACAAAATCCAATCTGAAGGATCAGAGATATGCAATTTCAAATATTTTAGGTAAGTATAGCGCCTAAGAGCACAAACCGCCACTCTCGGTTATCTGGTTGTGCTAGACCCGGGGTAAGGCATAAGTTTCCCCCATCCACTATGATACAGGTTAGTCCAGCTGAAAAAGTTACCTTCTCAAAGTCCGGCGCACAGTCCAGTTTGTGGTGGACGAGGTCTTGAGGAGCAGGGAAAGCATTGCAGATAGTGGTCGCTGTACTGCAAAGAGTAGGCTGTGCGTCGCGGATGGTCATCGCTGTAGTACGAAGATCCTGTTGGGCACTGTGGATGGTCATTGCTAAAGCTTCACGTTGGCAGTCACTGCAGGCTGTCGATGCTGTAACGAGAAATGCAGACCTCGTATTGCCGGTCATCGCAGGCGGTCACTGTTGTGACACCGTCTGGTTCTCCGGAGCTTCGTGTTGGCGATCGGTGGGAGTGGCATGATCTCGGTGTGAACAAGCCTGTTCGCGGTCGTGAAGAACTCAGAACTTCAGGTTTTCTCCTTTTTCTTCAAGGACTGCACTCTGAAGCCAACCAAGGGCCCGACCTGGAAATGTGCCTCTTGGGGATCAGGGACTCAATCGAGCAGGGCCCAGGCTTGTCCAGGCATGTCCAGTGGCAGCAGGTCCATTGAGCAGTTGCTTTGAGACCTCTTGTGTCTCTGCAGCTCAGAACAGGAGGTCAGCCAGCTGATCCTTGGAGTCACTCTGCCTGGGATGAAGGGAGCAAGTCTAGTCTTCCTTCGCAGAGAGCAGGGCAAGCCTCAATCAGCAGGCAGTCCTCTGGCTGCAGAGAAGTCCTTCTTCTGTATCTGCCGGTTCAGAAGCGTACTGAAGAGCGGGACTGAGGGTTCTATTTTTATTCCCAGTGCCAGCTTTGAAGTGGAAGAAACTGCTGGAGTTTTCCCCCACAGATGGTTCTTGAATTTCATTCCTCCCTGCCCTGGTCTCAGGATGTCTAGGGTGACAAAAGGTTAGTATCAAGTCCGTTGTGAGTGCGCTGAGGCAACTCCTTTGACATGTAAGTGGGGCTGTGAATCTCCCCTGCCTCCGGTCCAGGCAGGGGGATCATACCAACACCTAGTCCTCCTTTGTGTCACTGTCTGGGAGGAATACACAAAGTCCAGCTGCCAACACTACCTAATCATGTCACCCAGGATATAGGCTGCAGGCACCAAATGGTTGGGACAAGAACATGTCAACTTTCTAGAAGCGGCATTTTCAGAATTGCGACTTAAAATCTGACTTTACCATTAAAGAGAATTTTAAATTACAATTTAGTAGTCACCAAACATGCTATATCTACCTGTTCCCAAACAAAAGTTAGTGAAAAACGAATTTGGGAGTTTTTTTCACTACCAGGCAATGTAAAACTTAAAAAGACATTGTACCTCTTAGATACTATGCTCCATACCCTACGGGCTGCTTAGGCACTACCTTAGGAGTTACTTACATGTACTAAAAAGGGATGTTTTTTTTCATTTTATACAAGTAAATCAACCAAAAATACAGAATAATCCACCTACTCATAAATGTAACAGAAAGAAGAAATCAAAAATACAATACTCTCTACATTATTGTCATCAGGATAATAAGCAAAATATTAAAAAAAGGGGTGCAAGGGGCAAAGACACAATGAAGAAGTACACACTGAAATATCCAATGATATCCGCCAACGCCTGTAGTTGGGAGGGTAATGGCACTTAAACCCTAGTCCACCGGTACCACCGTCTAGACCGGCATCATATGGCCCAATACACATGAACACCGTCATGACCGTTGTGACCCTTCAGTGGGGGCAATTGTGTGGCTTGTTCTCGAGCCTGTGACTCAATGTAAGTTGTGTATAAGCTCCCAAAGTTATTTGGCCGAATGCGAGGTGGGAGCAATTCACTATAAGCCTCCGTTTGTGTGTTGCAATACATCATATCCTTAGCCCATTGTGACAAGGAAGGAAGGGGGCAGCGGGACCAGTGCATTGCTAGGACGCATTTGGTGACCAGGAGGGCCATATCCACCAGGCGTCTGATGGGTTTCGGCACTCATATGGAATATCTGAGGAGAGCCAGCAGTGGGTCAGGGCGAACCACCACCTGCGTGACTGTGCTTAGTTCCGTAAACACTTGTTGCCAGAACTTGGCGATTGCAGGCCAGAGCCATGCTAGGTGTATGAAGTCGGTGTCACCCGCTTCTACATCTCTCACAATTAGGCGTATCACATAGGCCAAATCTATGCAGGCGTATCGGTGTGTGATAGATTCTATTGAGAAATTTGAACTGTATTAGCCGGTGCCTACCATTAAGTGAAATGCGTCTAGTGGCTTTGCAGCAATATTTCCACATGTCATCATCTATCTCTATTGCTAAGTCCGCTTGCCACACGTGTCTAGCTTTGACGTAGTGGTTACGACACAGCTCCTATGTCAGCGAATATATACGGGAGACTATCCTCCTAGGGGAATAAGCACGCACTAAAACGGTGAAGGACAGGACCTCCAGGGGTTTCAGTAGCTCATCCCCAAGTAAGTCTTGCAGTGCACTTCTTGCCCTATAATAGTGGAAAGTGGTAAGGGGAGGAGGTGTCGGCTCTGTTATTAAATGGTCCGTCCAAGGTTTACCTGTTCCCTCGTGAAAGAAATCACCTATTGTATCTATCTCTATAGAGTGTAATCTCGCAACCATCTCAGGAGAGGTGAGGTGTGGGAACCACGCACACCAAGCAATGGGATTCTCGGGAGAGTACAATATGGAGAGTGCTTGCAGGTTGAGGATTCTCCCGAAACAGCGCTGTGGCGATATGAGCAGGTGCGAGCGTGAGACGTTCTATACATAAGTGAGGTGGGGGTGTTTGTTAATGTACCCAGTAATATGCATGCGAATCCTGGGTGGCACGATAATAGAGATCAAGGTCTGGGATGCCCAATCCCCCATAGAGTATGGCAACTTGAGGAGCTCCCAACTGGCACGCGGTTGTTTGTTAGCCCAAACCAGCTTAATTTGTAAAGTTCTGATTTGTTTAAAGAAGTGCGCCGGCAAGACCATTGTGATGTTAAGAAATAAGAAGAGAAATCTGGATAGGACAACCATCTTCATGGGCGATATTCTGCCTAAAATGGAGAGGGGGAGGAGAGTCCATTTTGCACCGTCTCTCTCAAACTTAAGGATGGCCATTCCGTAATTCTCCCTAAACACCAGCTCAGAGTCGGTGTGAATTTGAATCCCCAAATATCGCACCGGATCTGTGGACCACTGTAGTGGAAAGTCTAGGGCTTTAGGTAGTGTCGCCAGTGTGAAAGGGAATATGACCTACTTTGCCCAGTTGATTTTCAGTCAGGAGAGCCCACCAAATCTCACGCAGGATAAGAGATACCTTCCGGGTCGGATCACGCACGTAGAGAAGAGTATCGACGGCGTAAGAGGAAATGACAAGATCGTACCCCAGGAAACAGTCCCCTGTAACTATTGTATTTGCGCAGCGCACAAGCTAATGGTTCAGCCACCAAGGCGTATAGGAGGGGGGCAAGAGGGCAACTCTGCCGGGTACCTTTGGAGATGGTAAAGGGGGCAGTAACCCTGTCGCCCACCGTCACGGTATAAAGTGCCTATCAGACTCAAAAAGACGCTCCCCAACCCCATTTGTTCTAGGGTTGGCTGCATAAAGCTCCACTCAACCGAGTCAAACGCTTTTTCAGCGTCCACAAATATTGTGGCTGCCTTGGTGGCTGGCTTGGTATGCTGGATTGCACCAAACACTGTGCGTAGATTATGGGTAAGTGAGCGGCCGGGTATAAATCCTGCTTGTTCTGATCCAACGAGGGTTGGCAGTAGAGGGGCCAGCCTATATGCCAGCACTTTAGCAAAAATCTTGGTGTCTACATTTAATAGTGAAAGCGGCCTGCAAGAGGAACATTGTTGCGGGGGCTTCCTGGGTTTTAAAAGTACCACCAGTGGAGCCTCACGCATCGTGGGGAGCATAGTGCCCTCCTCCGCCATTTTCTCGAATGGAGTTAGTAGGTGTGGGTAAGGAGGTCCTTAAATTCCTTATAGAATCCCACAGTGAGGCCATCTTGTCCCGAGTGCATCGTGGAAAGGGCAGCAAGGATCTCCCACGCCTCAAGGGGACGCATCGGATATTCCCTGTGGGCATCCAGCAACCAGGGCAGCTTAATATGTTCTAAGTAATCCAGTATCTCGAAGGACGTGTTGCACAACTTGGACTTGTATAGATCAGAGTAAAATTGCCGTAAACACTCTGCAACGTCAGCCGTGTCAGTAATCGTGTCACCATTATCTTTGGCTAATTCAATGGGGTGCTGGGCAGCGCGACGCCCCTTCATGAGACTTGCATGGACTGCGCCGGGGCGTTCCCCCTCCCCTTACGACCTTGCTATTGTGTATTTCCCCAGGAGTTTGAACTCTCTGTCCTCCTCAGCATGGTATTCCTCTAGTGTTGTCTTAATGGTAGGTAGTAATGTGGGGTCATTAGTGTCCTGTGACCTTCTCTCCAGCAGTGTCAGGGTTTGTTCCAACTGTTTCCTGATTGATTTTAGTACACCCGACTGTTTAGAGATTGCCATTCCCCGAACATAGAACTTAAAAGTCTCCCAAACTGTGGTAAAGTGTGGGACGGATCCCAGATTAGTAGCGCAGAAGATTTCCATAGCCTCCAATAGTTCCACCCTAAGGGCTTCATCTAATAGTACTTAGGTGGGGGAAGCGTCATGCGAATGGAGGAGGGCGTTCAATAGAAGTGGCCAATGTTAGCAGCACAGGGGAGTGGTTTGAATAAGTCTGTGGCAGGACTTCACGTTCCTGTATTCCGCCTCTGTGGGAGCCCATTAGGAACCAGTAATCCATCCTGGTATGGAGATTATGAGGGCCTGAGAAGTGTGTGTGTAACCTCCGTGAGCAGCCGAACGGGAGTGCCAGACGTCCACCATACTCGGCTCCGTAAGGGCATCTAGAATAGCCATGGCCGATTGTGATATGCGTCTCGGAGGGGGGGGGCCCAATCGGTCCAGGTCAAGGACGCAATTAAAGTCCCCCCCCCCTAAATCTGTGGGACATTAGGTAGCCGGCGTGCTAAAGTGAGGAGGTTGTGATAGAACTGCGGTCAGTCATGGTTAAGGCCATACACATTGAATATGATATATTATGCTCCATTCCCACTTCACTGGGACACCACATATCTGCTGTCAGTATAAGTGTGTAACTCCTCAAGGGTGAGGCGGGCTGTGGGGTTGATCCAAGTGAGAACCCCCCGAGCATGTGTAGTGAAACCCGCAGCATGGAACGTGCCACGGATCCTGCCGCGCACCCACGGGAGACTCAACACCGGGAGATGCGTCTCCTGCAGAAGGGTTTTATCAACCCTATGTCTAGTGAGGTATGACAGAACCTTCCTAATTTTTCGCTGATCATTAAGGCCCCTGACGTTCCAGGTCAGAAATTGCAATCTGTTTTCCGTGTCCATAGTGCTCAGATATGTAAGTGACAGCGTTGGACACTATCCAGCTCAACTTGGAAGATGTGTCAAGATTACAGTGTGTTGGTTCTGTGTGTCCAGAGTGTGTGCATCGCTCCACCGTGTCCATAACACCCAAGGGAAAAATAAAACCACTCAATTGAATTAAACTTAATAAAACCACAATTCCCCCCAACACCCCTCCCACGCCATGCTAACCCCAACAAAGCATAGTCGACCTCCCTCCCCCACCCTGAGAAATCTATGGCAACTAGCCATATAGTGGGTAACACGAAGGGGCGGATGTTACCCAGCACTACGAGTAACCGTCAGCTTAACTCCACTTTGCAATAAACAGCATGACAATCAACTTTAGCAAACATTTAACTGGCCTCGCAAGGGATGCAATCTCTGAATGCAGTGATCTATGATCAATGAGCCGAAGGTCGCCCCACCAAGGACAACATCTAGATACAGCCGAGCTCATCATCAGTCAATATCACAATCTAACTGCCCCCCAAGTCAACACCACATGCAGGTCTCAGATACTTGCGGTAAGTACAGACTGACGTTGTCCCATACCATCACACCATTTATGTCTAGTTGTGCCGCCGGGAAACAGTAACCATGGCACAGGCACATATAAGTGAGTACGTACTGTTAATGCGAAAATCGTGTGGGTCATGACAGTAACCGGGACCAACACAGAGCAGACGGTCTAGTAATTGTTATCAAGGCAGGACCCCTGCAATGCCTCCAGCACCGCTTCCCCAACCTCCCTGCACAGCCTCGCATTGTGACTTCTTGAGTATTCCTTTTAGTTATTTTTGTAGCGCCTTTGGGTCCGTGAAGATGCGAGTGGATTCGTCCAGTTGTACCTTCAACTTGGCCAGATACAGCATGGCATATACGATTTTGTGGTCACGAAGTTGGCATTTGAAGGGGTTGAATTGACGTCTCGCTTCCTGCACTCAAGCAGTGAAGTCCGGATAGAGAGAGATCGCCACGCCCTCATAGCGAAGATCTCCCATCTTTCGTGCTCGCCGCAAGGCCGAATTGCGGTCTCTGAGGTTGAGTAGTTTGACTATCACTGGGCGTTGCTGAGCCCCAGTGACAGGCCGCGGGCCCAGTGACCGATGAGCTCGCTCCACTACAAATATATCTGAAAAGGTTTTGCGGCCTATTACAGTGACAAGTAGATTTTCAATGAATAGTTCCATATTCCCCGTAGGAGTGGTAGATCTGCTCACAAATGAAAAGAAGAGTACCCTAACAATCACGTTCTCAACGTAAGTGTATATGCCCTTTCCTTATTTTGTGTTTAAAACAACAATTAAGGCATTCCTTTCTCGCTAGCCTGACACTCAATGGCTTTAGTCCCCTTCTCTAACTCTTCCAGCTGAGCCCTACAGTCCCAAACATAATGCTAGTGATTCTGTAAAAAACTCTGTGAATAAGTCTATAGTTCACGTCCTGTAAACTTCAAACTTGTGTTTTAATCAGCAGTTTTTGTTATACATTAATTGCATAACACATTTCTAATATTGATGTGTTTTTTAAATGGTGAACATTTAACAACAAACAAGCTGAATTGTAGGCAGATACCACAATCGGGGGAGGAAGAACATGGAATAAAGCAATGTTTAAAAGCATCTGAATACAAATTTAACAAATATTGCAAAGTCAATAGGTTTGAGCTATTTTGGTTGAATGCATTGTATCAGTATCAAAAACTTGTATTCGATTAACACTTGATAATCATAAAAAGTACATCATACAGTTTAAATAAAATTTACATTAAAACATATTAGTACATTGCAAAGTGATGTTTAAAAACTTTGTATAAAACCAGTGCACACATTGAATCTAATAGGCATGAGATCAGAGAGACGGTAACCCAATTTTTCCACGTGCCTTCAAACAAAATTTTAAGAAGAGAGCAACGTTTTTGGCTACATATTGGGAATCTACTAGCTGGAGTGCCAGAAAGGCTGGGCGACAGGTCCTCAACCCCATTTGACGGAGAAGAGGGATAATCCAACACTTACGTGGTTGCTCGTAGTATCGACAGAACAGAGTGAGGTGGATAGTCGATTGGGAAGAAACACCGTCACACGGGCATTTAATCAAGTTGTGAGACCAGTTAGACTCAGTGGGGAAAGTAACAAGACGAAAAAATAAGTTAAAACGAAACCTGGTTAGTGCATATTTCTCAAAATTGGAAAGATAAAAAGTAAGGTAAGGCTGAATACCAGGGGAGACTTGGACCGTTAGTACTTGCACGTTAGTTTGCTTGGAAACTTCGCTGGAGAGGCGAAGTTCCCTTAGATGATTTAAGCAAAGATTTTTTAAAGCACCTCTGCTGATATCAGCTAATGAGGAGGGCTCCGTGAAGTAGGATGTACGATTCAAATCCTTTAAGAAATTGGAAACGTACAATAACCATGGGATTTTTTTCCAGGACTCCATGGATAGACAATCAGATATCAAAGAACGAGTTAAGTCGCATTGTTGTTTGTTCCAAATACGGTGCCATAGGAGAATAGGTTGGCATTTGATGTTATCGGTTAAATAGTCAATGCCTAGCTCAATAAGGCAACCGTAAATTGGAGCACTTTGTGGGAGTGCCAGTAAGTATTTTAGAAAACCATTTTGAACTTTTTGTAGGTCGTCAGCTGATGCATAGCCCCAAACGCCTGCTCCATAGGTTGCTATGCTATGGCATTTAGCATGGTAGATTTTAAGCAACTCAAGTGGGGCAGGTTTGCCCAGTTTCCTTGAGAAGGAAACGAGGGCTGAGGTTGCTCTCTGGTAAAGCAACTTCTTGCATACCACAGCTCGTTTCCAAGACAATTGATCGTCAATTAAAATACCCAAATATGGGTATTCCCTGGCACGTTCCAGTCTAACTTGCTCAATGTAGAGAGGTTTGGGGTTCTTTACCTTGGGCCCGGTATACATAACGAAGGTTTTGCTTTTGTTAACTTTTAACCCCAGGGAGAGCATAAACTGGCAATATTTGTCCAGTTGTTTTTGTAGCTGGACTAACGTTCTTGCTAATATGACGGAGTCGTCTGCATAAAGTAATGCAGGTATGGGGCGATGGTTAATAGTTGGCAGGTCCTGGTTCCTATCTAACATGGCAGTTTCCAGCCCGTTGGTATAAAGGTTAAACAAGAAAGGAGCCAGGACGCAGCCCTGCCTTACTCCTCTTGATACTGGGAAAGAGGGCGAAAGTTCGCCGCCAATCCCGTATCTTACGCATGCTGTGGCATCAGAATAAAGCTCACGAAGAAACGTAGTAAGGGAAGGATCGACTCCCAGTTCGGCAAGGATGGACCACAGCCTGGAATGTAACATGCAGTCGAACGCTGCGCTGAGGTCGACATATACTAGGTACAGATTACCTCCTCTTGCCCCGACATACTTGCCTATTAGGAGGGTTAAATTCAATGCCTGCTCAACAGTACCAAGTCCCTCCCGGAACCCGTACTGAAGGTCGGTCAAGACGTTCTCCGACGCCCAATCCTGGAGGCGTTCCAGGATCAGTCGTCCCGCGACCTTCCCCAGGGAATCCAGGAGGGAAATGGGCCTGTAGCAGGCTGGGTTGTTTCGTTCACCCTTTTTGAATATAGGGAGCAGGATGGAAGAGGACCAGGAGTCTGGTAGACCAACTTTAGAGACCGCCGCCATCACCTGGGTGACGATGGGAGACCACAGCTCCATGTTGGTGAGAAAGATGTCGAGAGGGACTCCGTCAGGGCCGGGGCCTTTCCGGTTTTCGAGGACGTTAAGGCGTGTATGACCTCACTTAAGCTGAAGTGGAGGTCGATAGGGTATACTTGTATCTTGGAATAGTCGACAGTCGACGTGGCCCGTGGTATTATGTCCTCAGGGGTACCACCAAAAATCTTGGAGAAATGAGTCACCCACTCGTCCGCCGTCACAGCCACATCTAGGTGCTGGAGAGTGTTTACTTCGGCTAGAAAAGGTGATTTGACTATACGCCAAAACTGGGCGCCGTCTTTACTTCGGCAACTCGTGTGTAGTTGGGCCCATAAATTTTTCTTTAGATCCTTTTTACAGTTTTGTTGAGCCTTTCTATACTCTGTTCTGAGTTTGGCTATCTCAGCTTTGTCTCTGATTGGGTTATGTATTGCCTTTTTTAGGGCGGATAGCGCTTTGCGACAGGCCGAGTTAAACCACCGGGGAGATATCTGGTTTCCTGGTTTATGGTGGCGGAGTAATACGGCCCTCATAACTTTTAGAATCTCCTGAAAGCTAGATAAAATCAGCTCAGGTGGGGACTCATCTGCCAGACAGATGTTAATCCAAGGAAGGGCCTTGGATATAACCTTACTAGTAATTATTGTGGGATCAATTTTTGACCACTTCACAGAAAAGCCATTGGTTTTATCCATGGCCAAAGATTGCTGGGTCAGTAAACTAGACCTATTAGGATGGATATCAACCGTATCAACCAGGAGGGTAATACTATTTGGGAAGTGGTCACTTGAGATGTCTATGCCTGTGGCAAACTTTTGGAGCTTACCCTTTAAAATATGTGAGCATAAAATAAAATCAATGGTACTTGAGAAACCCCTGCCGTGGAAAGTAGGTCTGAAATCAACGGGGGGGATCCACGAGATCGTTTGCAAACATTAATTCTAGTCCGAAGAGACTGTCATTCAGAGCATCACCTAGATGGGTATGTGAAAAGTGAGACAGAGGACAATCATCTTCATCTAGAAGCCCGCAGATGCCTAACTTATGATTAATACACAAAGGAACATTGAAATCCCCCCCCCCCCCAAATCACATTACAAACAAGTGATGGTTGCCTGTTTCGTTGCTCATTTGTGAGGGAAGAAATTTCAGATACAGTTCTCGCACAGTCTACGGGGGATAAATTATTATAGAAATTAATAAAACAGTATGACATACATTTGTTAAAAATAACCGATATCATTTGAAAGTTCGCAGTGGTGTGAAGAACAGTAATTTTCTTTACTGGTAAAGTATTAGAAATATACACTGCTAAACCTCCCTTGGATCTGCCGTGCGTAGTAATGCTGGCTGGAGTGTGATAAGTTTTATAGCCCTGTAAGTGAATTGGGTCTATTGCCCAGGTCTCCTGAAGGCAGACTATCTGATAGGATGTTTACTAGGTCCAGCCATGGTTTCAGATTAGTCTTTGATCGGAGACCTGCCACGTTCCAATATAATACGGAAAGTGTCAAAATAGAGGGAGTTAATTTCCTGACGTTTGTCAAGGTGTTAGTAGGTGGAGTTCCTGGTCGGGGAGAGATACAAAATGTGGTATGATCATCGTTGGTGACAACGACGAAGTGTGCTACAGTGGGTGAAAAGGGGGGCACTTCCACTATAACGGGTATACCTTCCGAGTCGGGTGGCATCGGGGAACTGAAAGATAAATTCAGTGAAGGCGACAGCATTGATGAATTTGACCCAGGATACAGGGGATTTATAGTTTCCTGGATGTTAACAGATGGTGGTCAATCCACCATCTCCAGGCAGTCATATCTATTAGATAATGGAACGCCCCTCCAGCCAAGGACTGGAGCGGGATCTCTACTCCCATAACCCGCCCAGTCTAACCAGTCGGGTCTTCTGTTCCAGTTGCCGACCTGGGTCCAATTCCATTCTGGACCTGAAGCGTAATGGTTTAATGGGGGGTAGAAGTATGAGAGTCTTTTAGTGCCAATGCCATCAGGTGTGAGTTGGGGACCCCAAGAGCAAATATGCTCGACTGTGTGGGGGTCTTCGAAGTTAATGATCACACAGTCACCCTGAATTGATTTTGGCTGTTTACCTAACCAAGGAACCCTACGGACCGATGTGACTCTGTTGTTAGAGTAAGGAGGAAGAGGCCTGTTGGCAGACAGCCAGTGCAACACTTTATTTTTTAGGGACCAAGTTGGTTCCTCTGAGTTTGAATTCAGCTCAGGGACCCCGGTCATAATTACAACAAACGGGGTGGCTTCTGGGGGAAGGTGGAAGAAACGACCACCTTTCCGTCTCGGCTTAGAGGTGGCATTTTGGATCCCTGGGGTTTTTGCTTGAGAGGGGGCCTGGGAGGTGCTAGGGGCTGGGGCTAAAACTGATGGTATAGCAGGGCCTTTCTTCGCTACTGTGGGTGGAGATTTTTGTTGCACGGACGGGGTTGATAGTTTTTGATGAACAGCTGCAGATGTAGTAGCCGATTTGGGTGCTTGTTTAGGTGCTACCACCCCTGCTTTAGTGATGTTGGGGTTGGGTTTGGGTTTTTGGGCCGCTAGGTAAGTGGAAACAGAGCCCTTAGTTGGTTTAAGATCTAAGATTAGCGTTTCCACCATCTTTTCAACTTTGGCCAGGGAAAGCTCGATTGGTTGCACATACAACTTAATTATTGCTTCTAGTCTATCCAGTAACTGGGTATCTGGGCTACAGATAACACGCCCTCTTCCCGCGTTACTACTAGGGCTAAGGTTAGGCATGGAGGTGGAGAGATTTATTATATCGGATGGTAAGGGATTTGGCTCTTGCTGGGGTGAAATTAGTTGGCTGGTACGTTGGATAGCAGGTTGAATTTGCGATCCAGATTGAATCAAGGATTGTGTCTGTACGCGGGAATTGTTTTTTTGGGGTTTCTTGTTTTTCCCTTTTTTCTTTGGTATCGCACCCTCCCTCAGGCCTCTGTTGGTGGTTATATTGGAGTCATCCCTTCTCGGGCTTGTAAAAAGAGTCGGGGTTCTCTCCAAAGATAGGGCAGAGTGAGATAGCTGGGTGGCTGATAGATCAATAGATACTGACAGATCCACAGTTCCTGGGACGGTATGAGAGTCCGTTAATGCACCATGTTCTGGGAGGCGCTGAGGTGTTCTAGCAACAGCCAATAGGCCCAACGAGGAACGTTTGGCCTTGGCCAAATCTAGAGAGACCCTCCGTTCCAGCAAAATGACTCCTTGGTTGATTGCGTCGTTAGCCCTGGAAATAAATTGGTCAATGGGACCGATAGTTTGGGCAGCATGTGATGGCTTGCTACTTCTAGTATTTCTAGGCGACATTCTCAGTTGGAGAGTTGCAGGAAAACTCCGATCAGGCTACAATACAGGGGAGGTGAAAAAGGAACGTAGTAGTTGATCGAACAACAAATGTCAGTGGGGTGGCCCAGTCCAGTCTTACCCGGTCTTTAACGGTCTTAAACGGGCCCGCCCTTGGCCCGGGCTTAGCCCGGCGCAGTCCCGCGCACATCCCGCGACGCGGGAAAGAGTCTTCCTTTTCTAGCGCCTCCAGGCGCGGATGTCCGGTGGAGCGGCTGCCTGCCGCTATGCCCCCTGGGGACTGTAGTCTCCCCCGCACTGTGGCCACGCGAAGATGGAAGGCTGTGGCGGCGGGGGGAGACCTGTGGCGGCAACGGGAGCAGAGGAAGCAAACGGACGCATCCCAGGTAGGGCAATGGAGAGCCTTGAGGGGTCAGCGCAGGTCACGGGGCTAAAGCAGTTCACCCGCTCTGCCGCAAAGAGTCTTCCTTTTCTAGCGCCTCCAGGCGCGGATGTCCGGAGGAGCGGCTGCCTGCCGCTATGCCCCCTGGGGACTGTAGTCTCCCCCGCACTGTGGCCACGCGAAGATGGAAGGCTGTGGCGGCGGGGGGAGACCTGTGGCGGCAACGGGAGCAGAGGAAGCAAAAGGACGCAGCCCAGGTAGGGCAATGGAGAGCCTTGAGGGGTCAGCGCAGGTCACGGGGCTAAAGCAGTTCTGTATTGTATTGTCTGTTGCTTACGTCTTCACCCACTGAAGTAGGATATCCTAAAGGGTGAATGCAAAAATAAATAAATGGGTGAAATAATGGATAATTTAGTTGGTGCTTGGATCGATGGAGGACTGTGTGGATCGATGCGATGAGTGCATGGATGGGTTGGGGAAGAGATGAATGCATATATGAATTGTATGAACAGAAGAGTGCAAGGATCTATGAATGAGTGAGAGCATTAGTCAACTATAAGTTGATAACTGTGGATGTATGAACAAACGAGACTTCTTCGGAATTATTACAAAAGCTGAACATGGCTTTTTAAGAATAAGATGTGCAGGAGCCCTGTGACTTAAACCCTCGAATATTCTTGCAGCATTCCATTCACATTTTTACTGCAAATGGAGTCTTTGATTGCATCTTTTGGGGAAGAGCACAGCAATCAACAGCAGACTCCCACGAGAAAGCCTCAGGACCAAGATAAGGCACCTCTTCCCTGCAGATACTGGACGTATGGGTTGGGAGAATCACAGTAGTGCGTGTGCAGTGTAATAGGCTCCAAAGGCAGGTGATGAGAGGAGCCTAACGTGTTGAGATACCAAGGTTTCCCCTTGGTCATGGCCATTAGCTAATAGTTCGCAAGCAGGAAGAATAGTTTCCATGTTTTTTCATTTCTGTTTGAGGGCAGACACTTAAATACAGAAGGTGTATGGCAATTACTGCAGTATTTTCTATTAAAGTGTGATATCTGAAGCTGAAAATTCCTTGGTGGCAAGCAGGACCATTTATTCCTTGATTATTTAATGTTAATATTGCTGAGAATTAAATACCTATTAGTAAGGAGCATGTTATGACTTTTTGATGAACACTTTTTGATCATATCTTGTCACATAAATACCTATGTTCACTACTAACCACTTAAGTGCTAATCTGCAACAATGCATCCGCTCATTTGGTGAAATTGAATGAATGGAAAAATGGTTAGAAGAAAACCTATGCCTTTTTTAAATGTGTCTAAGATAATGAGTTTAGTTATTGTGGTTATTTGGAGAACTCTAAATTTCAGGTTACCTATAATACCATGTGATTCAGAGGGCATTTTGCAAGATGTATTCTTTCTTGCACGCTTGCTTACATGTGAAAGACAAAAAGAGAGAAATAACATTTATAATAACAGATGTTCTTTTATTTTGTGTTCTCACTCTCCTCCCCCAATACTTCAGTACCCTACTTGTGAGGGTATGCATATCGCCCGCCACAAGAAAGGGCTAAAAAAACAAGGAAGCATCTAGATTGTTCCTTTTAAATTCACCCATTCGGGCCATGTTGCTCTCTGCAGTACTTGGGGCCAGGACCAGCCAGTGCCCAGAGAAACCTACAAACCTCAAACAGTTCTGAAAAATTGACTCCCAAGATTGTGTTGTTTGTGAGGATTCCACAGTGCTTTCTTACTCAGAATGCTCTGCAAACTTCAAACTCTGGCTAAGATCATAAGAGTTTTTCACAGATTTCTGTGATTGAAAGTTCAGGAAGGTCCAGAGATCCTCAAAATTCCTGCCACCAAGTGTTTCCACACTTCTCCAGATAAATCTGATACCCCACTTGTGAGGGTGGGCCTATTCCGGCAATAGGAACAGGTCAAAACATAACAATGTGACATCAGTGAGGTCTTCATATGGTTAAAGTTTTGGTCCATTCCATACATGCATCTGACAGAGACTTCTAGCTGCAGATTCCTTACCTTTGAATTTCCCAGGGGTCAGACTGGATCCGGAAACTTTTGTGAGCAATACCCCTTGCGTGCGTCGGTGGGTGGCTCCATATGGCGCCACGCGATGTTGTCGGCGTTGTTAGCGTAGGTATGACGTTGTGTTACCTATATAGGCGCCACCCAGGCGTGCGGACCTCAGTTATTTTCTTTCCGCGCCAGTTAAGCGCAGTTCCAGGAAGAGCCATCCCTCTGTCGCTTTTTGACAGTTTTTTTCTCAACTTTGTCGAATTTGGAATTTTTTCCATCTTCGTGTGCAAGGGTTGTCTTAGAGGAAGACAGGTTTCAAGCTGTGCGGTGCCTGTCACCGCATGATGTCGGTTACCAACCCCACCTGGCCTGTCTCTGGTGTCTTGAGCTCAACACGATTCGAAGTTGTGCCCCGGACTGTCGGGCTATGGCTCCGAAGGCCTTGAGGGAGCGGGCGATGAGCTCCTTGCAGCCAAGCAGTCGACACCATTAAGCGAGACTCCGTAGGTCCCGGTCGAAGAAGAGGTCACGGGACCACTCCCGGAGCCCTAAGTCATGTTCGCCCCACTCGAGGTCCTCGGGAAAGAGGCATAAGAAGAAGAAGTCCAAGCGGACTTCATCTTCACCTCGGCGGTTGTCTGTCAACGAGAGAGATGAGGAGCACCGATGCTCTAGGCACAGTTCCGCGGAGCCAGGGTCGACTCCGCGCCTCCCTCCCTTTCCGGGAGCCAGAGCGACCCCCACTCAAGTAAAAGAGTTTTACGAGGCCTCGTGCCTTGAGTGGGCCGACCCTGCTGGTGAGCCCTTGGTCGAGACCCCATCGGGTTCGTCGCCAGTGGGGCCTCAGTGATCTGATTCCGGATCGATGCCGGTCATGCCAACGCGACCTCCTCTGAAGTCGGTGCATATTGCGCTGCCGGTGCCCACGGGCGGTGACAGCCCCATCCTAATCCTCGACGACACAGAGCGAGAATTGCGCTGCTCAATTTCGATTCTGACTGCGACTGAACCCAGAGGTTCTATGTTGTCGCCTGAGCACTTTGAAGATGTGCTAGGCTCAGGGGAGGAATGGGAGTGGTCTATGGACCCTCTGAACACCAAGAAGACTATGCGGAGCAATTGGACTGGTATGGGGAACTTGAGGAGGCCAGTGGACTGTATCATTCTCCATATACAGGCATGCTCTCTCCGCCTACAGTGGCTACAGAGGAAGGGGCATCCTATGCCAGGTGCTAATAAGGGCAGCTGAAGTTCTTGGACTGGAGCTACCCTCAGTGCAAGACCGAGGCACTTCAACCTGGGTCTTCCACTTCCGAACACCTTTTGCCCTTTAATGAGGCACTTACAGGCGTCCTTCTAAGCACACCGTCCAAGCCTAGCACAGGGGCTCCTGTGAATAGTACGGTTGCACGCCGCCATCGCCCAGCACCAGATGATCTGAAGTTCCTCAGCCATCACCCCACCCCAGAAAGTTTGCAGGCCTCTCCTTCCCAGGGCGCGTTCCCTTCCGCCCCTCCGGATAGGGAATCCAAGAGTTTGGATGTATTTGGGAAGAACATTTTTCTTCCTCCAGGTTGGCATTGCGGTCAGTGAATACTGCATGTTTTTGGGCCTTTTCTCCCACTCCCTTGGGTGACAGTTGCACAAGTGCTGCCACAAGTCCACAAGTCCCGGAGGAGACGCGGGTTGTCTCTCCCAAGCAGTCAAGGATGGGAGGGATGCAGCAAAATTCACCATTCGGCGGTGCCTAGATATGACAGATTTGCTGGGCAGAACGATTTCAACAACAGTGGCCTTAAGGCGCCATGCCTGGCTTAGGACAACTGGCTTCTCGGGCGATGTCCAGGCCAATCTGATGGATATGCCCTTTGATGGAATCCATCTTTTTGAGGAGAAGGCAGATTCAGCCCTGGTCAGGTACAAGGACTCTCGAGCTACGGCCAGATCCTTGGGGCTTTCCTCTACTCTTCATGGCCAGTCTTCCTTTTGCTCCTTTCGTGGCAGCGGAAGGAGTTTCTAGCCGCGACTTTCTTATCCCACCCACTGTCCTGCACAGACTTCATAAGCCGTGCGGGGACGTGGACACTGTGCATTTCAATCCAGGAATGGAGGCTAGAAGTCATTGGCCACCCTGCCCCCGGCAGACACAGCCTCCAAGCACTCCAAGGCTGACTCTACAGGACCACACTACCCCAGTTGGTGGGAGAATTTGTTATCATCTCCCCCACTAGAGATCCATAACATCGGACAAGTGGGTCTTGCAGATCGTCCAGGAGGGCTATTCTCTGCCTTTCCTTTCTTTTCCTCCACCCACTCTGCCAAATCTGAAATTGCTCCAAGAGGAAGTTACGGCTCTCTTGGCCAAGGGAGCTATAGAAAGGGTCCTAGTTTCAGAAGTAGGTAGTGGCTGTTATTCTTGCTACTTTCTGATTCAGAAGAAGAACAAAGGGTTACCGCCCAATTTAGATCTTCGGACTGGAAGTTCAAGATGCTCACTCTAGCTCAGGTCTTGTCTGCCCTGCACCAGGAAGACTGGATGGTAGCGTTGGACCTGCAGGATGCGTATTTTCACATACCCATCCTGCCGGGCCACATACGTTACCTGTCCGGTGTTCACCAAGGACATGGTGGTGGTAGCAGCTCATCTGCGTAGGTTAGCGGTGTCAGTCTACTCTACCTTGACAACTGGCTGTTGAAGGTGCCCTCCCAATAGGCTCTGCGCATTGGAATAATATAAACAGCAGTTTAGACGTAGGACTGAGGTCATCTAGGTCTCTACTGACTATGTTAGACTCAATTAGGTTTGCCAGCTAGCTCAGAGGTCACTAGAAACTTTCTCGAGTGAACAGGAATGAGTTAACTTTCCTGATTAGACAAGAAGGGATTAGTTTCTGACAACCGCATAAACATGACAACTTTGCTCCCTCAGAGTAAAGAGTATATCTCTAGAGTCGTGTGAAAACAATAGACGCTATTTCACTCAGTCAATCGTGCATGCTTAATTTCACCAGGAGTGCAGAGAAATAGAGAGACGGGCGTTTTCAATAAAAGTTGTTATTTATTGAGCAGTCTTCTTTCTCATGCAAGAGAAATGAGTTGCCACAATTGCAATACTTATCATGAAGTAAAGTGCGTACAGTAAAAGTAGTATTATGAAATAATACTGTAGAAGCATTGATATGGTTTCTTAGCCATACGATACTTTAAAACGGATAAAATATATACATACATAAAAACATTGACTAACATACTCAACTGATGCTTCTAAGATACGCCTACCCCGGTGTACCTGACCTAAGCCTAATATGTGGAAAGGAGTAAGTAAGTTGCAGTTTAAGTTAAGTTGGTTTTTGCCAAGAATCTGAATCAAGAATTCTCTTAAGGTTTTAATCAGCTCCGTACCTTGGTTCTAGAATGTAGGAGGTCTTGTATCTCTCTCTCAGGACTCGATCTCCCAGCAACCCGCAAGGGTGACTGGAAACACCGGAGCTGGAATTTCTCGGCAGGAGAAAAGACAGCGTCTCTCTCAGTGCGTCAAGTGGGAGGGTCGGCTTCCTTCGGCTCTCGCATCAGCTGGGTGTCGGGCAAGTAGATAGCCGCTCTGCTCCAAAACCACCGTGTGTTTGCTTAAGGCAACGTCGGTATATTTATACCTGGAAGGTGCCGGGTTCGACGTAAGGTTGGACATAAGACGTCACTAAGAACTAACAGTTCTTTCTGGACTCCAGGAGTTCTTGTGTAAATCAAAACAAAAGCAGGGGGAATTCCCGGGCTGCTGGAGGCTTGGTTTGTTTAAAGAACGCGTTGTACTTTCTAGGAGTCTATGGGAGTAGCCTTGCCGTATTTGGACTGCATTGGCTTATGACTAGATATGGACATGATTCCTATGCCTTTATAAGGATATGTTTCGTTATAACCACATAAGGGCATGAATCGGGGATATCTTGATTAGGGTCCTAGATAGATTCACAACACCCACTCCACGTATTAGTGTCCATCATTACTAAATACTAAGCAATACTAAACATATAACGATGCATGTGTGTTTTCCAACCCACCCCGAAATACATAAATTGCATTTGAAATGGTATATGGTAAATACACGAAAATGAGTATTTATACTGTACGTTTTTCAAGCAGTGTTATCATTCGTGAAATGCATATATAAATATTCACTGAATGAATTGCGAAATTTACATTTATGAAATGGCTCTGAATACAGAAAAGAAGGTCGAGACCATTTCATCACATATTTTTACAATACTGTACATGTGCTAGAGGCTGAGGTAAAATATTGTCTCTAGAGTTCCTAAAAATAGAAGCTCTGTTCTCTAAGAATAGTTCTACTTTAAGCAGAGTACCATGTGCCAGAAAAAAGGTAAATATTTTGGAAGTGGAAAAAATAATTTCGCTTTCAGGGGAAAAAATAGTTCCAATTGTTTTCAGTAGTGTTGTTTATCAAAAACTGAAGGCCGAATTCAGAGTTCAGGGAACGCTGTGTGCTCATTGTTTTTAAAAGTCATTCTCGTTGTTAGGAGAGAACATCATATCAGACAGGCTTGCGAAAAATTGGTCTACAACAGTAGGTGAAAGTTCGACCAAGTCCGAAAAAGCTGAAATAGTGCATATGTGAGAATCATTGCTATCATCGATGTCTGGATCAGCAATGCTCACAGAAGGTTGTACCTGTGTGGTGCTGCTTTCATCTCGTACTTCACCGCCATCTAATCGTAATGGTGAAGTCTCAACGAATGCCGTCATCAGAATAGGTAGCCGCTGGGGACAACACGTTGCATGAGTCGTTACCAGACCGAGCAAAGTATCGATATCCATTGGTACTGCTGATGGTAGTGTAAGACAGACGTCTAACACGCATTCTTCTCCACATAGCAGACATCGAAGCACAGGTAAGATGCAATCTTGCCAGATTTGTCTGAATGAAAGAAACCAAGTTGTATGCAGATCTCTTAGCCGGGCTAATCCGAGGACTCTAGTGATTCGGTCTCGGTAGCGTATTGCTAGGATCGTTTTCTTCCATCGTAGCTGGAGTTTTGTCTGTGGCTTGACTTGCCATATCGGAGCAGATTGATCAAAAATAAAATTCCTGCTACGAGTCCCAAAAGAAGAGGCAGGCCGCCGAATAACGAATGCACAAAATTCGGGAAAATGCCCAAAACTGTTTGAAAGGGTGCTAACAGTCCCGAAAAAATTGTCTTAAATACATGTGCGATGCCACTGGTATCAGACATGTTTAAAATTTGACCTAACATTTCTACGAAATGGACTAGGCAATTTGTTAATAATAGGGTATGTATCTCTGCTGATGTCCTTGTAGCTCGCAGATCATACGTCTCTTTGGACGAGGTTAAAGGCACAGTTGTCTGTAAAATAATAGACTTTATTCTGCTTAAAGTATCAATTTGAATAGAAGAGATATTCAAAGAAGGCCATATTGCCGCCTCCATGTCTGGATTGCTGTTTGGATACAATACTTGCATACAACAAATGACCCTGGAAGTAACGGTTACGAGATAGGCTTTTCCTGGCACCATGCCACAACAGCTGTGGTCACTTATTAGAACGTAACTGCCGTTGGAAAGCTGTCTGAAAAAAGGCTCTATATGTGTTGCAGGAGTGCCGTGTAGATGACATGAAAGGTTATTTGATGAACCCTCGCAGGCTCCATGCAAGTTAATACCTTGACACAGAAGTGTACCGCTTAGTGATTTCTTCCAATTGTTACCACTAAGGACTACCTCTTTTTTCCCTTCACTATAACATTTGTGTGGATAAGGTAAATTCCAGGTTGATTTGATGTATCCTTTACCCAACCTTTCATACAGGCCTGCTGGTATATATTTATGGCAATACTTAAACTGGAAAGTTGTTATCGGAATTGTAATTGTTCCGTGTATTATCCATTCAATGACAGGTCTCTCTGACATTGTCAATGGTAATCTCTCAAGTTTTTCAATGCTCAGAATCGTATAGTCTGCTCCTTTTTGTGCCAAACTGATTTGTTTATCAGTAAGGTTAAAGATAGAAAATAATTACGTTATGTTGATTAGACGCCATGGCACGTAGCCTGAGCGCAGGTTTTGCAACGTCCAGCCAAGTTGTACAATAGAATTACAAAAAGGGGGTGGTGATGGACAGAGTATCTGAGTTAATCAGAACACTCCTACCCAGTCAACAGATCAGGGCTTGATCCATCACCGTTTTTTAGCTCACTGCACCATCCCAGTTCAGAACCTGGCTATATGCAAATTAGTCTGTCCCTGGCCCAGTGCATCATCGGAACAGGGCAGACCAAACTACCAAGCCAATTCTTCACTGGAAAGGAAACAAGCTTCCGGGGACCGGTTTCTGGCATTACAGCCGTCTTCGGCCCGGCTTGCTTGAATCCTGATGGTGCAATGAGCAAGGGACTCATGTCTGAGCATACCCTTCCACACTCATGGTGGCCAAAATAATTACAAAAAGGGGGTGGTGATGGACAGAGTATCTGAGTTAATCAGAACACTCCTACCCAGTCAACAGATCAGGGCTTGATCCATCACCGTTTTTTTAGCTCACTGCACCATCCCAGTTCAGAACCTGGCTATATGCAAATTAGTCTGTCCCTGGCCCAGTGCATCATGGGAACAGGGCAGACCAAACTACCAAGCCAATTCTTCACTGGAAAGGAAACAAGCTTCCGGGGACCGGTTTCTGGCATTACAGCCGTCTTCGGCCCGGCTTGCTTGAATCCTGATGGTGCAATGAGCAAGGGACTCATGTCTGAGCATACCCTTCCACACTCATGGTGGCCAAAATAATTACAAAAAGGGGGTGGTGATGGACAGAGTATCTGAGTTAATCAGAACACTCCTACCCAGTCAACAGATCAGGGCTTGATCCATCACCGTTTTTTAGCTCACTGCACCATCCCAGTTCAGAACCTGGCTATATGCAAATTAGTCTGTCCCTGGCCCAGTGCATCATGGGAACAGGGCAGACCAAACTACCAAGCCAATTCTTCACTGGAAAGGAAACAAGCTTCCGGGGACCGGTTTCTGGCATTACAGCCGTCTTTGGCCCGGCTTGCTTGAATCCTGATGGTGCAATGAGCAAGGGACTCATGTCTGAGCATACCCTTCCACACTCATGGTGGCCAAAATAATTACAAAAAGGGGGTGGTGATGGACAGAGTATCTGAGTTAATCAGAACACTCCTACCCAGTCAACAGATCAGGGCTTGATCCATCACCGTTTTTTAGCTCACTGCACCACCCCAGTTCAGAACCTGGCTATATGCAAATCAGTCTGTCCCTGGCCCAGTGCATCATGGGAACAGGGCAGACCAAACTACCAAGCCAATTCTTCACTGGAAAGGAAACAAGCTTCCGGGGACCGGTTTCTGGCATTACAGCCGTCTTCGGCCCGGCTTGCTTGAATCCTGATGGTGCAATGAGCAAGGGACTCATGTCTGAGCATACCCTTCCACACTCATGGTGGCCAAAATAATTACAAAAAGGGGGTGGTGATGGACAGAGTATCTGAGTTAATCAGAACACTCCTACCCAGTCAACAGATCAGGGCTTGATCCATCACCGTTTTTTAGCTCACTGCACCATCCCAGTTCAGAACCTGGCTATATGCAAATTAGTCTGTCCCTGGCCCAGTGCATCATGGGAACAGGGCAGACCAAACTACCAAGCCAATTCTTCACTGGAAAGGAAACAAGCTTCCGGGGACCGGTTTCCGGCATTACAGCCGTCTTCGGCCCGGCTTGCTTGAATCCTGATGGTGCAATGAGCAAGGGACTCATGTCTGAGCATACCCTTCCACACTCATGGTGGCCAAAATAATTACAAAAAGGGGGTGGTGATGGACAGAGTATCTGAGTTAATCAGAACACTCCTACCCAGTCAACAGATCAGGGCTTGATCCATCACCGTTTTTTAGCTCACTGCACCATCCCAGTTCAGAACCTGGCTATATGCAAATTAGTCTGTCCCTGGCCCAGTGCATCATGGGAGCAGGGCAGACCAAACTACCAAGCCAATTCTTCACTGGAAAGGAAACAAGCTTCCGGGGACCGGTTTCTGGCATTACAGCCGTCTTCGGCCCGGCTTGCTTGAATCCTGATGGTGCAATGAGCAAGGGACTCATGTCTGAGCATACCCTTCCACACTCATGGTGGCCAAAATAATTACAAAAAGGGGGTGGTGATAGACAGAGTATCTGAGTTAATCAGAACACTCCTACCCAGTCAACAGATCAGGGCTTGATCCATCACCGTTTTTTAGCTCACTGCACCATCCCAGTTCAGAACCTGGCTATATGCAAATTAGTCTGTCCCTGGCCCAGTGCATCATGGGAACAGGGCAGACCAAACTACCAAGCCAATTCTTCACTGGAAAGGAAACAAGCTTCCGGGGACCGGTTTCTGGCATTACAGCCGTCTTCGGCCTGGCTTGCTTGAATCCTGATGGTGCAATGAGCAAGGGACTCATGTCTGAGCATACCCTTCCACACTCATGGTGGCCAAAATAATTACACAAAGGGGGTGGTGATGGACAGAGTATCTGAGTTAATCAGAACACTCCTACCCAGTCAACAGATCAGGGCTTGATCCATCACCGTTTTTTAGCTCACTGCACCATCCCAGTTCAGAACCTGGCTATATGCAAATTAGTCTGTCCCTGGCCCAGTGCATCATGGGAACAGGGCAGACCAAACTACCAAGCCAATTCTTCACTGGAAAGGAAACAAGCTTCCGGGGACCGGTTTCTGGCATTACAGCCGTCTTCGGCCCGGCTTGCTTGAATCCTGATGGTGCAATGAGCAAGGGACTCATGTCTGAGCATACCCTTCCACACTCATGGTGGCCAAAATAATTACAAAAAGGGGGTGGTGATGGACAGAGTATCTGAGTTAATTAGAACACTCCTACCCAGTCAACAGATCAGGGCTTGATCCATCACCGTTTTTTAGCTCACTGCACCATCCCAGTTCAGAACCTGGCTATATGCAAATTAGTCTGTCCCTGGCCCAGTGCATCATGGGAACAGGGCAGACCAAACTACCAAGCCAATTCTTCACTGGAAAGGAAACAAGCTTCCGGGGACCGGTTTCTGGCATTACAGCCGTCTTCGGCCCGGCTTGCTTGAATCCTGATGGTGCAATGAGCAAGGGACTCATGTCTGAGCATACCCTTCCACACTCATGGTGGCCAAAATAATTACAAAAAGGGGGTGGTGATGGACAGAGTATCTGAGTTAATCAGAACACTCCTACCCAGTCAACAGATCAGGGCTTGATCCATCACCGTTTTTTAGCTCACTGCACCATCCCAGTTCAGAACCTGGCTATATGCAAATTAGTCTGTCCCTGGCCCAGTGCATCATGGGAACAGGGCAGACCAAACTACCAAGCCAATTCTTCACTGGAAAGGAAACAAGCTTCCGGGGACCGGTTTCTGGCATTACAGCCGTCTTCGGCCCGGCTTGCTTGAATCCTGATGGTGCAATGAGCAAGGGACACATGTCTGAGCATACCCTTCCACACTCATGGTGGCCAAAATAATTACAAAAAGGGGGTGGTGATGGACAGAGTATCTGAGTTAATCAGAACACTCCTACCCAGTCAACAGATCAGGGCTTGATCCATCACCGTTTTTTAGCTCACTGCACCATCCCAGTTCAGAACCTGGCTATATGCAAATTAGTCTGTCCCTGGCCCAGTGCATCATGGGAACAGGGCAGACCAAACTACCAAGCCAATTCTTCACTGGAAAGGAAACAAGCTTCCGGGGACCGGTTCTGGCATTACAGCCGTCTTCGGCCCGGCTTGCTTGAATCCTGATGGTGCAATGAGCAAGGGACTCATGTCTGAGCATACCCTTCCACACTCATGGTGGCCAAAATAATTTCAAAAAGGGGGTGGTGATGGACAGAGTATCTGAGTTAATCAGAACACTCCTACCCAGTCAACAGATCAGGGCTTGATCCATCACCGTTTTTTAGCTCACTGCACCATCCCAGTTCAGAACCTGGCTATATGCAAATTAGTCTGTCCCTGGCCCAGTGCATCATGGGAACAGGGCAGACCAAACTACCAAGCCAATTCTTCACTGGAAAGGAAACAAGCTTCCGGGGACCGGTTTCTGGCATTACAGCCGTCTTCGGCCCGGCTTGCTTGAATCCTGATGGTGCAATGAGCAAGGGACTCATGTCTGAGCATACCCTTCCACACTCATGGTGGCCAAAATAATTACAAAAAGGGGGTGGTGATGGACAGAGTATCTGAGTTAATCAGAACACTCCTACCCAGTCAACAGATGAGGGCTTGATCCATCACCGTTTTTTAGCTCACTGCACCATCCCAGTTCAGAACCTGGCTATATGCAAATTAGTCTGTCCCTGGCCCAGTGCATCATGGGAACAGGGCAGACCAAACTACCAAGCCAATTCTTCACTGGAAAGGAAACAAGCTTCCGGGGACCGGTTTCTGGCATTACAGCCGTCTTCGGCCCGGCTTGCTTGAATCCTGATGGTGCAATGAGCAAGGGACTCATGTCTGAGCATACCCTTCCACACTCATGGTGGCCAAAATAATTACAAAAAGGGGGTGGTGATGGACAGAGTATCTGAGTTAATCAGAACACTCCTACCCAGTCAACAGATGAGGGCTTGATCCATCACCATTTTTTAGCTCACTGCACCATCCCAGTTCAGAACCTGGCTATATGCAAATTAGTCTGTCCCTGGCCCAGTGCATCATGGGAACAGGGCAGACCAAACTACCAAGCCAATTCTTCACTGGAAAGGAAACAAGCTTCCGGGGACCGGTTTCTGGCATTACAGCCGTCTTCGGCCCGGCTTGCTTGAATCCTGATGGTGCAATGAGCAAGGGACTCATGTCTGAGCATACCCTTCCACACTCATGGTGGCCAAAATAATTACAAAAAGGGGGTGGTGATAGACAGAGTATCTGAGTTAATCAGAACACTCCTACCCAGTCAACAGATCAGGGCTTGATCCATCACCGTTTTTTAGCTCACTGCACCATCCCAGTTCAGAACCTGGCTATATGCAAATTAGTCTGTCCCTGGCCCAGTGCATCATGGGAACAGGGCAGACCAAACTACCAAGCCAATTCTTCACTGGAAAGGAAACAAGCTTCCGGGGACCGGTTTCTGGCATTACAGCCGTCTTCGGCCCGGCTTGCTTGAATCCTGATGGTGCAATGAGCAAGGGACTCATGTCTGAGCATACCCTTCCACACTCATGGTGGCCAAAATAATTACAAAAAGGGGGTGGTGATGGACAGAGTATCTGAGTTAATCAGAACACTCCTACCCAGTCAACAGATCAGGGCTTGATCCATCACCGTTTTTTAGCTCACTGCACCATCCCAGTTCAGAACCTGGCTATATGCAAATTAGTCTGTCCCTGGCCCAGTGCATCGTGGGAACAGGGCAGACCAAACTACCAAGCCAATTCTTCACTGGAAAGGAAACAAGCTTCCGGGGACCGGTTTCTGGCATTACAGCCGTCTTCGGCCCGGCTTGCTTGAATCCTGATGGTGCAATGAGCAAGGGACTCATGTCTGAGCATACCCTTCCACACTCATGGTGGCCAAAATAATTACAAAAAGGGGGTGGTGATGGACAGAGTATCTGAGTTAATCAGAACACTCCTACCCAGTCAACAGATCAGGGCTTGATCCATCACCGTTTTTTAGCTCACTGCACCATCCCAGTTCAGAACCTGGCTATATGCAAATCAGTCTGTCCCTGGCCCAGTGCATCATGGGAACAGGGCAGACCAAACTACCAAGCCAATTCTTCACTGGAAAGGAAACAAGCTTCCGGGGACCGGTTTCTGGCATTACAGCCGTCTTCGGCCCGGCTTGCTTGAATCCTGATGGTGCAATGAGCAAGGGACTCATGTCTGAGCATACCCTTCCACACTCATGGTGGCCAAAATAATTACAAAAAGGGGGTGGTGATGGACAGAGTATCTGAGTTAATCAGAACACTCCTACCCAGTCAACAGATCAGGGCTTGATCCATCACCGTTTTTTAGCTCACTGCACCATCCCAGTTCAGAACCTGGCTATATGCAAATTAGTCTGTCCCTGGCCCAGTGCATCATGGGAACAGGGCAGACCAAACTACCAAGCCAATTCTTCACTGGAAAGGAAACAAGCTTCCGGGGACCGGTTTCTGGCATTACAGCCGTCTTCGGCCCGGCTTGCTTGAATCCTGATGGTGCAATGAGCAAGGGACTCATGTCTGAGCATACCCTTCCACACTCATGGTGGCCAAAATAATTACAAAAAGGGGGTGGTGATGGACAGAGTATCTGAGTTAATCAGAACACTCCTACCCAGTCAACAGATCAGGGCTTGATCCATCACCGTTTTTTAGCTCACTGCACCATCCCAGTTCAGAACCTGGCTATATGCAAATTAGTCTGTCCCTGGCCCAGTGCATCATGGGAACAGGGCAGACCAAACTACCAAGCCAATTCTTCACTGGAAAGGAAACAAGCTTCCGGGGACCGGTTTCTGGCATTACAGCCGTCTTCGGCCCGGCTTGCTTGAATCCTGATGGTGCAATGAGCAAGGGACTCATGTCTGAGCATACCCTTCCACACTCATGGTGGCCAAAATAATTACAAAAAGTGGGTGGTGATGGACAGAGTATCTGAGTTAATCAGAACACTCCTACCCAGTCAACAGATCAGGGCTTGATCCATCACCATTTTTTAGCTCACTGCACCATCCCAGTTCAGAACCTGGCTATATGCAAATTAGTCTGTCCCTGGCCCAGTGCATCATGGGAACAGGGCAGACCAAACTACCAAGCCAATTCTTCACTGGAAAGGAAACAAGCTTCCGGGGACCGGTTTCCGGCATTACAGCCGTCTTCGGCCCGGCTTGCTTGAATCCTGATGGTGCAATGAGCAAGGGACTCATGTCTTAGCATACCCTTCCACACTCATGGTGGCCAAAATAATTACACAAAGGGGGTGGTGATGGACAGAGTATCTGAGTTAATCAGAACACTCCTACCCAGTCAACAGATCAGGGCTTGATCCATCACCGTTTTTTAGCTCACTGCACCATCCCAGTTCAGAACCTGGCTATATGCAAATTAGTCTGTCCCTGGCCCAGTGCATCATGGGAACAGGGCAGACCAAACTACCAAGCCAATTCTTCACTGGAAAGGAAACAAGCTTCCGGGGACCGGTTTCTGGCATTACAGCCGTCTTCGGCCGGGCTTGCTTGAATCCTGATGGTGCAATGAGCAAGGGACTCATGTCTGAGCATACCCTTCCACACTCATGGTGGCCAAAATAATTACAAAAAGGGGGTGGTGATGGACAGAGTATCTGAGTTAATCAGAACACTCCTACCCAGTCAACAGATCAGGGCTTGATCCATCACCGTTTTTTAGCTCACTGCACCATCCCAGTTCAGAACCTGGCTATATGCAAATTAGTCTGTCCCTGGCCCAGTGCATCATGGGAACAGGGCAGACCAAACTACCAAGCCAATTCTTCACTGTAAAGGAAACAAGCTTCCGGGGACCGGTTTCAGGCATTACAGCCGTCTTCGGCCTGGCTTGCTTGAATCCTGATGGTGCAATGAGCAAGGGACTCATGTCTGAGCATACCCTTCCACACTCATGGTGGCCAAAATAATTACAAAAAGGGGGTGGTGATGGACAGAGTATCTGAGTTAATCAGAACACTCCTACCCAGTCAACAGATCAGGGCTTGATCCATCACCGTTTTTTAGCTCACTGCACCATCCCAGTTCAGAACCTGGCTATATGCAAATTAGTCTGTCCCTGGCCCAGTGCATCATGGGAACAGGGCAGACCAAACTACCAAGCCAATTCTTCACTGGAAAGGAAACAAGCTTCCGGGGACCGGTTTCTGGCATTACAGCCGTCTTCGGCCCGGCTTGCTTGAATCCTGATGGTGCAATGAGCAAGGGACTCATGTCTGAGCATACCCTTCCACACTCATGGTGGCCAAAATAATTACAAAAAGGGGGTGGTGATGGACAGAGTATCTGAGTTAATCAGAACACTCCTACCCAGTCAACAGATCAGGGCTTGATCCATCACCGTTTTTTAGCTCACTGCACCATCCCAGTTCAGAACCTGGCTATATGCAAATTAGTCTGTCCCTGGCCCAGTGCATCATGGGAACAGGGCAGACCAAACTACCAAGCCAATTCTTCACTGGAAAGGAAACAAGCTTCCGGGGACCGGTTTCTGGCATTACAGCCGTCTTCGGCCCGGCTTGCTTGAATCCTGATGGTGCAATGAGCAAGGGACTCATGTCTGAGCATACCCTTCCGCACTCATGGTGGCCAAAATAATTACAAAAAGGGGGTGGTGATGGACAGAGTATCTGAGTTAATCAGAACACTCCTACCCAGTCAACAGATCAGGGCTTGATCCATCACCGTTTTTTAGCTCACTGCACCATCCCAGTTCAGAACCTGGCTATATGCAAATTAGTCTGTCCCTGGCCCAGTGCATCATGGGAACAGGGCAGACCAAACTACCAAGCCAATTCTTCACTGGAAAGGAAACAAGCTTCCGGGGACCGGTTTCTGGCATTACAGCCGTCTTCGGCCCGGCTTGCTTGAATCCTGATGGTGCAATGAGCAAGGGACACATGTCTGAGCATACCCTTCCACACTCATGGTGGCCAAAATAATTACAAAAAGGGGGTGGTGATGGACAGAGTATCTGAGTTAATCAGAACACTCCTACCCAGTCAACAGATCAGGGCTTGATCCATCACCGTTTTTTAGCTCACTGCACCATCCCAGTTCAGAACCTGGCTATATGCAAATTAGTCTGTCCCTGGCCCAGTGCATCATGGGAACAGGGCAGACCAAACTACCAAGCCAATTCTTCACTGGAAAGGAAACAAGCTTCCGGGGACCGGTTCTGGCATTACAGCCGTCTTCGGCCCGGCTTGCTTGAATCCTGATGGTGCAATGAGCAAGGGACTCATGTCTGAGCATACCCTTCCACACTCATGGTGGACAAAATAATTACAAAAAGGGGGTGGTGATGGACAGAGTATCTGAGTTAATCAGAACACTCCTACCCAGTCAACAGATCAGGGCTTGATCCATCACCGTTTTTTAGCTCACTGCACCATCCCAGTTCAGAACCTGGCTATATGCAAATTAGTCTGTCCCTGGCCCAGTGCATCATGGGAACAGGGCAGACCAAACTACCAAGCCAATTCTTCACTGGAAAGGAAACAAGCTTCCGGGGACCGGTTTCTGGCATTACAGCCGTCTTCGGCCCGGCTTGCTTGAATCCTGATGGTGCAATGAGCAAGGGACTCATGTCTGAGCATACCCTTCCACACTCATGGTGGCCAAAATAATTACAAAAAGGGGGTGGTGATGGACAGAGTATCTGAGTTAATCAGAACACTCCTACCCAGTCAACAGATCAGGGCTTGATCCATCACCGTTTTTCAGCTCACTGCACCATCCCAGTTCAGAACCTGGCTATATGCAAATTAGTCTGTCCCTGGCCCAGTGCATCATGGGAACAGGGCAGACCAAACTACCAAGCCAATTCTTCACTGGAAAGGAAACAAGCTTCCGGGGACCGGTTTCTGGCATTACAGCCGTCTTCGGCCCGGCTTGCTTGAATCCTGATGGTGCAATGAGCAAGGGACTCATGTCTGAGCATACCCTTCCACACTCATGGTGGCCAAAATAATTACAAAAAGGGGATGGTGATAGACAGAGTATCTGAGTTAATCAGAA